>NC_141058.1:52671614-54111614 GCF_041138505.1 Cibotium barometz | reverse complement strand
AACACAAATTTATTGTTCGCTCTCTTTTACATACTATTAGTGAGCATGTTAGTATGCACATGTTTCAAAGCCACTTAAAACTTCTAGCTTTTTGAAACCGTTTAATACGTGTGACCCTTGAACCTCCCCTCTCCCCCGCCCCCTTTCCCCAAAGTTCAATGAAATTGTGTAACGGAGAGGGAGGATTAAGTGCATAGGTGAGAAGGGTCAGCAAACTAGAAGGTCCTATAAAAAAGCACATCATAGCGAATAATAGAATCTTATTTGAATTTAAAACTTTAGCGGTCAGTCACTATGCAAGTGTATTTGAATCTTAGGATGCATTCAACTCTAAAAATCATGTAGTTCAAGGGCATCTCCACAAACTAAAACTTTAGCGGTCAGTCACTATGCTAGCCCCCTTAGCCTATAGTAAGGTCACTAAAGTCAACCTACTTAAGAATAAGCCACCCCCCCTCAAAAAATAAAAATAAAAAATCCAATACCACGGTTTCATATAGTCATGAACTCCATTAACAACATCCAATTATTTATTAGGATAAAATCAAAGTCATGTTCAAACTATGTACTCGTGCCATTGCTACCTTCAACCATCCCAAGAAAATAGATCAAGAAGGTTGCAGGCCCAAGAACACATGATTGCCTTCTGGGTTATAGCCACCCAATAAGGAGGTATTGAGTTCAAATCTACCCTAGTGGCATCTAATTTTAGTACCTACTCTTTTTAAAAATATCTATAAAGAATGCACGACCAAATTCTTCATCTCCTACTAGCTAGATAGGAAAGGAGAAACCCATCGCCGGGCTAAGGAGGCCTTTAAAGAGAACAACTTGGTGTGGAGGCGAATGAAACCCATTGCATGTTCATGAGGTGGAGCTTGTTCATGTGGCACTTGTTCTTACATTGATATAAGGTTGGCCATTGATGTGGAAAAAAACACAAGAGCTAAAATGTTGCAATAGTTATGTGGATTGATCAAAATACCATTGGTGGTATTTGATTGAGCTGTCGCAAATACCACCCACAGGTCACCAATTGACACTTCGTGCTACATTTGAACAAGTCCTAAAAAATCGTAAAATATTCAATTGATCAAATGCCCAATGAAAATAGAAGGGCAGTCTTGCACTCCTATGGGTAACCACCCTAAGTCTACTTTGACACCCAAATGTTAAAGTAGAACTCTTGATTGGGTGTGTAAAGTAGAACTCTTTATCTTCCTGGACATGGGTCCCCTCGGGTTAGAAAAGGTTTGGGTTAGCCTAGGTGGAGAGAGGTACAGAGGTTAAAACATCACACTCTTGTCTCTCTCTCTCTCTCTCTCACACACACACAAGGTTTGGGTTAGCCTAGGTGGAGAGAGGTACAGAGGTTAAAACATCACACTCTTGTCTCTCTCTCTCTCACACACAAGGTTTGGGTTAGCCTAGGTGGAGAGAGGTACAGAGGTTAAAACATTATACTCGTCTCTCTCTCTCTCTCTCTCTCTCTCTCTCTCACACACACACACAACACACACATATACACGCTTGGGTTAGAAAAGGTTTGGGTTAGCCTAGGTGGAGAGAGGTACAGAGGTTAAAACATCACACTCTTGTCTCTCTCTCTCTCACACACAAGGTTTGGGTTAGCCTAGGTGGAGAGAGGTACAGAGGTTAAAACATTACACTCGTCTCTCTCTCTCTCTCTCTCTCTCTCTCACACACACACACAAACAACACACACATATACACGCTTGGGTTAGAAAAGGTTTGGGTTAGCCTAGGTGGAGAGAGGTACAGAGGTTAAAACATCACACTCTTGTCTCTCTCTCTCTCACACACAAGGTTTGGGTTAGCCTAGGTGGAGAGAGGTACAGAGGTTAAAACATTACACTCGTCTCTCTCTCTCTCTCTCTCTCTCACACAACACACACATACACGCTCTCTCTCGCACTTGCTTCTCTCTCTAACACACACATACATACACTCTCTCACGCAGGCGCGCGCCCGCCTCGTCCCGAAAAGGAAGATTAATTTCACGCAGTCGCCCGCCCGCCTCATCCCGGAAAGGAAAATTAATCAATCTTACTGAGTGAAATCGAGAAGCAACTTACACTCATAATTCCCATCAATTGCTTGTCGGAGAGCTGCTTTTGCGACAAGAGCACGTTGATGAAGTCTTCACCTTGTTCACAAGGCACCTCCGGATGGTCCCTGTGCTCATCGATGATGAGCTTGAAAAGCTTCTCAAGCTTGATTCTCAACCTTTTGAACCTTGCCTCCAAGCCTTGAATATCCCATCTTTCCAAAGCAGGGAAAAAATCAGCCAAGTTCAACTCACCCCACAGAAAAATGGCCTCTCTGAGGTCAGGCTCAAAATTACTAAGGGCCAAACCAATAGGATTATGGCCACTGTATTTATGATTATTACTATCATTAATATGAAGAAGATAACGCTTCCCAAACAGCATTCTAATGAGGATATTAGTCACTAAGCTATCCGCAAAGTGGCTCATATTAACCACCTCATTAGACTGAGCTTTCTTCAACAAGGAGCTCACAAGAGTGCCCACTTCTTCTCGTCTCATGTGTGTTTGCAAGCTCAATCTAGAAGGGGAGAGCAACTCCGTGCTGAAAGCTTTCCGGACTGCTTTCCAATTAGAGTTGTAAGGGCTAAGGTTAAGGTCCATGTGATCAAAGCCCAAGTAATGGCCGGTCATGCTGAGGGGTCTAGAGCAGAATTGGGCGTCTTGGGTTTTGAGCAGCTCTTCGGCCAAGGCAGGGCCATGGAGGACGATGAGGTTGGCCGCCCCAATGGGAACATGCATGACAGGCCCATATCTCTTGGACAGCTTGTAGAGGGTTCTATGGCGATGCTTGAAGCCCACTGCTGGCAAGCAGCCCACTATCGGCCACTTGAAAGGGCCGGGTGGAAGCTTTCCATGAGATTGCCTTCTGTTGTTTGCCAATATTGTGAACAACAGCATGCACACAAAGACCACACCACCGGCTACCACAAGAGGAAACCATCCTTGCAAGCTTGCATCTACCACCATCTCTGCCTGCTGCAAGCTCGCATCTACCCCTTATCTGAACGCTCTAAACTACGCCAAGAAATCTCTACTTTCCTCTTTGATTTCTCCACCCCAACCCCACCACAAAAAAAGAAAGATTCCGAAAAGAAGTCTTCTTTAAGGCCTTGAAAGTCTAGCCTCCAATAAAATAATAAATCACCCCTCCCCCTTCGTTTCCTACCCACCATTTCTTCTTAGCTCAGCAATAGCAACAACCCAACCCATCATCTTTGTTTTCACTACCCTTTTCTCAACGTATACCTAAGTGATTCCTCCATGGTCTAGAAAAACATGTGTATGTCTTTTCTCCACATTTTGTTGATCACCCCCTTATAGCTAATTGATTCCCCCATCGTCTAGAAAACGTATGTGGTTTGTGCACATTTTGTTGTTGACCCCCTTATAGCTAATTGATCGTCTAGAAAACCTATGTGGTTTTGTCCTTCACCACCCCCTCCCACATGGCATGGACTAGGTGAACGAACTTTTTATTTTGATTCTTATAGATTCATAAAACGTATGATGTTTTGCATATTATTTTTAAAAATGGCTGCTAACGATTCAGTTCAGCAGAAAGGAAAAGGCCAAAGACTTTAGTAGGGAAGAGTAGATCTTGTTGTAGCTCATTGATGACCCCCTTGATCCCATAAACACGGACCACATGAATCATCTTGTTTAGTTCAATTTCACAAACATATACTTTTTGCACATCATTACTATGGCTACAAGATCAATGCCACCATTTTGAATCTCAATATCATTATCTTTCTTTGCTTCCATAAGGCACTGAAACATTGCAACTCCATTTCGATGTTTATTGACTTTTCCTATTAAGGAGGCCCACCATTTTGAATCTCAATATCATTATCTTTCTCTACTTCCATGATGGACTTAAATATCCTAACTCCATTTAGATGTTTATTGACTTTTCTTCCATCATGTGAATTTTTTAAAATGTGCTACAATGATTTGCTTTTCATAAATTTCAAAAATGTGCTAATTATATGTATATCCATTAGGTGAAACTACAAGATGGTCATCAAAGGCCCATTTTGTATCACTACAATGGGATATCATGATTTTAAGGGCATATTATAGTGCTCCCATTGTTTCTTACAAGCTTTCTTGCTTATATGCCAGTATTTAAGCCAATAAGAGAGTTCCTCGTCACCTTTAGGTATAACTATTAGTGTTATGCTATACAAATTCTATGTCCACTGCTACACTATTGAATTATGCACTTTGTACTAAACTTTTACGGCCAAAATCGCATTTTGGGCACGTTTCGATCTTTATTCAGTCCACTGCAAGGTGTTTTGATAGTTTTGGGAAGTTTTGGTTGAGAACTATCTCTGCTCTCGAAATCTGGTTATTGTAGTACAACAGTGTATTTTGAGAGTGGAAACATTGTTTGCACATGTATTGTTGGTCTTGGGTGTATGTACATGTACTGTGGTCACAACTGGTGACATACAGGTTGTGCGGAAGTACTGTCGTTGTTGCTGGCAAATCACAGAAGATACTGTTGTGTTAATAATCTAGTTGCTTACATGCAAACATGTCTGACGGACTCAATCGGATTGTCAGTGAAACTAGACAAGAAAAACTACCATGCTTGGAAGTTTAGAATGACCAATTTCCTAATGGATAAAGGATTTTGGGACTATGTTGAAGGAGACAATGAGGAGCCTCCAAAGTTGCGTGAAGAAGAGAATGTCACTCCAGTAGATGTAAAGGCATTCATGGACTGGAACCAGGGTGCAAGGAAATTCATGTATTGGCTTTCAATCGATGTCACTGACACAATGATAGGGCACATACATGATGCAAACACTCCAGTAATTGCATGGCAGAACCTGGTGGTGTAGATGCTCTAGACCAATACACATGTAAGAAAATTGCAGCTAAAATAAGAGCTACATACTGTGGAGAAGAAAAGCATGTTTATCAATGAGTATGCTTTAAAGGTCAAGGACATTGTTGAATCCCTTGGGTCTATTAATGTATCGGTACAAGATGATGATTTAGTGAGCGTCTGTCTGGATGGGCTTGGCAAAGAGTACAAGCCATTCAGGACCTCTATTACAGTCAGAGAGAATGTTTCCAGCTTTCGAGACTTAGTGTCTATGTTGGATCATAGAAGAAAAGTCTTTGGGTGAGGCCTCTTCTTCATAAAGCAAGATCAATTCAGAATGGGCCTTCTACTCCAATTCAAGTAGAGGCAGAGGTAAAGGTCATGATTGAGGCCAAGGTGGTGGCCAACATGGAAACCATTATTATGAACAACAGTCCAATGTTTTGTAGCTACATCAATAATACACAAGTAGAAGAGGCTAGTTTAGAGGTAGAGGGAGCTAGAGGGGCCAATGTGGTTGGTAAAGAAATCAGAGTGCAAATAGTATAAAGTGTTATTATTGTGGCAAACCAAGGCACATGGCAAAGGACTACTTTAAAAACTAGAATGACATTAAAAGTGAAAAGTTGCAACGAGGCAACTATGCATTATCTAGTAAACAAGGTGGCGATGATTATATAAGTGAGTGTCTGTGATGCAGCACATGCTCAGTTCCACAACAAATGTGTCAAGATTTAAAGATATATGATATGTGGATTCTAGTGCCTCTAACCACATGACCAGTCATGGTGAGTGGTTTAGAGACTTGCATGTTATGTAGAAATAAGTGATGATACTAGGCATCCCATTGTGCATTTTGGTAAAGTGCCATTGTCTATATAGGATGGCAAAATGAAGTAGTTGGCAGATGTACTTCATGTTTCAAATATTATAAAGAACCTGGTTTCTGTTGGACAGATAGTTGGAGGTTTGCAAGTGAGGTTTAATCCTCAAGGATGTTTTGTGGAAGACTTCAAAAATTAGTGTCGCTTGGTTACTTTGGATGTGAACATGCATGAGGTAAAGGCAGCTGTGTTTGCGCATGGAACATGTGTCATTGTAGATATTGACCTATGGCACAAGTGCATTGGTCGTGTGAATATATAGCATCTAAAGTTTATGCAAGCGAAAAAATGTGTCATTGGATGTGAATATGCCTGAGGTAAAGGCAACTATGTTTGTGGATGGAACATGTGTCATTGCATATAGTGACATTTGGCACAAGGGCATTGGTTGTATGAATATATAGCAGCTAAAGTCTATGCAAGCCCAAAATATTGTTGCAGGTTGCCAAACTTTAAGGTTGATGGTATGCATAAAGTATGTGAAGCATGCCAGCTTTGTAAACAGGCCAAACATGCTTTTCCACATGAAAAGCATGTTAGTGCAAGACCATTAGATGTTATACATTTAGATGTATGGGGACTGACCAAGACTGAAACAATTATAGGTTGTAGGTATTATATAACATTCATTAATGTGATCACACTAGGAAAGTGTGGGTTTATTTCATGAAGCAGAAAAGTGAGGTGTTTGCTTACTTTCAGAGACTAAAAAGCATACAAGTAAAATGCCTAAGATCAGATAGTGGGGGAGAGTACTTCTCTAATGAGTACAGTGATTTCTTGAGAAATCTGAGAATCAAGAGACAATTTACATACAGGTACACTCCACCAACAGAATGGTGTTGCAAAAAGAAAAAAATAGACACATTGTAGAAGCTACACGTGCCTTAATGTCTGAAAAGAATATTCCACATTATTTTTGGGTAGAAGCAATAGCAACTGTGCACATTATGAACAAGACTCCCCCACTGTAGTTGTTCATGAGATATGACGCTTGAACATAAGTTTACAGGCATAAAACCGGATGTGTCTCACATGAAAATGTTTGGGTGTACTGCGTATGTGCATGTTCCCCCCATGAAGTGAGAAAAAAGTTTGATCCAAAGGTAGGGAAATGCATCTTCATTGGTTATTCTTTGGATCAGAAATGTTATAGATGTTATAACCCTACCACTCTCATGAGATGTGACTAAGCAGAGATGTTGTCTTTGATGAGATGAGTAGCTGGTATATGCACCATCAGTGAAGGCAACAAAAAATGCAGATGTAAGAAGTATTGATGTTACACCACATGTAGAGTAGGTGCTTAGTGGAATGGAGAGTCCTCTAGTAGTGGATCCATTATTAGTCCATGGTCAAGGAGGTTGAGGAGAGATGTAGGTACACATGTATCACGCAAAGGGAAGGAAAGGGTATATCAACCTTTGTGCCTCATTTATCAACATGTCATGCATATGTGGATGGTGACTCTAGTGGCTTTGAGTAGAGCCTTGATGAGGAGCTTGGCATTCCATCTGTGGTTACTCCTAGTGTAAGGAGAACTAGGGTTGTTTTGAGGACACCTAGTAGTGATCCAGGTGTACGCAAGTCTACAAAGGTTAAGATATGATGGATATACAACCCATCATTATGATTACATGGTTAAAGAAATACAGGAGTTGGAGCCCACTTGTTTTGACTAGGTACTTGGAAATAAAAAGTGGGAAGATGCCATGAATGAGGAGATGGCAGCATTGGATGCAAATGCAACATGGGAGTTAGTGCCTTTGCCTAAGGGGGAAAATAAGGCAATTGGATTTAAGTGGGCATATAAGGTCAAGCATAACTTAGATGGTTCAGTGAGCAGGTATAACGTAAGATTGGTTACGAAGGGCTATGCACAGACCTATGGCATTGACTATGGAGAGAAATTCAGCTCGGTTGCGAGAATGGAAATTGTGAGAGATATCATTGCTATGGCTACATTAAAGGGTTGGTCTTTACATCAAATGGATGTAAAGAATGTCTTCTTGCATAGTAATTTATAAGAAGAAGTATACATGGTAATTTATAAGAAGAATGTCTTCTTGCATGGTAATTTATAAGAAGAAGTATACATGATGCATCCACCAGGTTATGAGAGTGATGCACACCCAGATTTTGTGTGCAAGTTATGTAAAGCCCTGTATGGCTTAAAGTAGGCACACAGAGCATGGTTAAACAAGATCGGGTAGTAGATTGTTACCATTGGATTTCAAAAATCCAATGCAAATTTTTCACTTTATGTGAAAAAGACAGATAGAGGGATTATGCTATTAGTCATTTATGTGGATGACGTAATTATCACTAGTGATACTGATGATGCTGACATACATGATGTTAGGAGGCTTTTGAAGTAGAAGTTTGAGATGAAGGATTTGGGTGAGCTACAGTATTTCTTAGGCATAGAGGTGGTGAGATCACCTCATGAAGTTTTATTATTACAAAGGCATTATGGCTTGGATATGTTATCCAAGTATGGTATGACAACCCTTTGATGCAGCCATAGCAATGATAGCTCTCACAGAATGGAAAATGTGAGAGCTATTATTGCTATGGCTGCATCATCAAAGGGTTGGTCTTTACATCAAATGGATACAAAGAATGCCTTCTTGCATGGTAATTTTTAAGAAGAAGTATACATGATGCATCCACCAGGTTATGAGAGTGATGCACACCCAGATTTTGTATGTGCAGGTTATGTAAAGCCCTGTATGGCTTGAAGTAGGCACACAGAGCATGATCAAACAAGATCGGGGAGTAGCTTGTTACCATTGGATTTCAAAAATCGAATGCAAATTTTTCACTTTATGTAAAAAAGATAGATAGAGGGATTATGCTATTAGTCATTTATGTGGATGACGTGATTATCACTGGTGGTACTGATGCTGACATACATGATGTTAGGAGGCTTGCAATGATAGCTCTCACACATAATGGAAAATGTGAGAGCTATCATTTCTATGGCTGCATCAAAGGGTTGGTATTTACATCAAATGGATGTAAAGAATGCCTTCTTGCATGGTAATTTATAAGAAGAAATATACATGATGCATCCACCAAGTTATGAGAGTGATGCACACCCAGATTTTGTGTGCAGGTTATGTAAAGTCCTGTATGGCTTGAAGTAGGCACATAGAGCATGGTCAAACAAGATCGGGGAGTAGCTTGTTACCATTGGATTTCAAAAATCCAATGCAAATTTTTCACTTTATGTGAAAAAGATAGATAGAGGGATTATGTTACTAGTCATTTATGTGGATGAGGTGATTATCACTGGTGATACTGATGCTGACATACATGATGTTAGGAGGCTTTTGAAGTAGAATTTTGAGATGAAGGATTTGGGTGAGCTGCAGTATTTCTTAGGCATAGAGGTGGTATCACCTCATAAAGTTTTATTATTACAAAGGCATTATGGCTTGGAGTGTCCAAGTATGGTATGACAGGATGTATGCCTATTTCAATGCCATTGGAGTAGAACAAAAATCTTTCCACATGTACAAGCAAGCTTTTGGAGGAGCCCACTACGTACAGGCAAATAGTGGGTAGCTTGATCTACATAACCATTACTAGGCTAGACTTGAGCTATTTTGTTGGACTTGTGAGTCAAGGCTCCTAGGAAGCTACACTTGGATGTGGCTAGACGGATTCTCACGTACATAAAGTCCATAGTTGTTTGTGGATTAGCATGGTTGGTGAGATTATGGCTGATATGCCACCAGTGGATGATAGGCTATGTGATAGCCACTATGTAGGCCCCTGGGAAGCCATACATGGATGTTTCATGATTCCCCAAGTGTCTTTAATGTGCTCAATATAGAGCAATGATCTGGGTTGTAGGTGTGGGCATTATATACTTATGAGCTTTTGTCTACATATTCAATACTAAACTATCTCTCATCTTGGGTAGAGGTGTGTATTTTTGAGAGGCTCCCTTACCTTATTTAGCTTGATCTTTTGAAGGATAGTCATGGTCAATTTATCAATGGTCATATTTTTTACCTACCTTTCCCTACTGTCTTAGTCTCGTGAATGACTTGACACTCTAAATGGTGCAACCATGGATGGAGTCTTGTTTTCCTCGTGCTCGGGTTATCCTAACATGTTATCCTCAAATTCAATGGCCAATTTGCAACATACATCTGGTTTTGACAAAAGTAGATATTCATGCATTCTAGGATCTCATACTCTCTTTTGGAAGATGGCAATAACTATTCATCGGTGAGCCTTTATCACTGAGAGTTCTAAGTATCTCATTGACTTATCCTCTTACTGCTTAATGTTGTAGAGATGTGCCATTGGGCTCCATGTGTCATTGCTTCTAGCAAAGCTTGGCATAAAGACATTTTTCAGCCAAGTAAAATTGACCTTATCCTCTAACTTAAGCATCCTATACCACTGATATGCCTTCCCTCCCAATGTTAGGAAAAAATATTGGATCTTGGTAAGCTCATCGATGTGTCCATATGCTTCACAAATGGACTCAAAGATTTCCATGTGTTGGATGGGATCCCCATTCCCATTGATAAGCTTTGCATTTTTTTCGATGATACAACTTCATGGGATTTTGCCTTGGGAATAGAACTTGAGTAGTCCCTAATTCCCTTCCCAGCCCCTACCTATTTTAGATGTTATCCTTAATAGTTGGTGTAGTTGTGGTTAAGATAGGAGTTCTCATAGGTTGGTTTAGTGAAGTGTATGTGTCCTCTCTCTCTTTCCCTTCCCTTTCCTAGACTAGTCTCTCAATGATACTTTTCTTTACTCAAGGTCGTGGGAAAGGATGGGATTCCCACATTTAGTGCTTCTCCCCCTTGGGGAAATTTCCATGTGTTGGATGGGATCCCCATTCCCATTGATAAGATTTGTATTATTTTTTTTCTAGATGATACAACTTCATGGGATTTTGCCTTGGGGATAGAACTTGAGTAGTCCTTAATTCCCTTCCCAACCCCTACCTATTTTAGTTGTTATCCTTAACAGCTGGTGTAGTTGTGGTTAAGATAGGAGTTCTCATAGGTTGGTTCAATGAAGTGTGTGTGTCCTCTCTCTCTTCTCCTTACCTTTCCTAGACTAGTCTCTTGATGATACTTTTCTCTACTCAAGGTCGTGGGAAAGGATGGGATTCCCACACATTCAGTGCTTCTCCCCCTTGGGGAAATCTCTCTTGTCCTTCTTGTAACAGCGTTACTTGCATGTAAGAGAGGAAATCAATATTTGTTATCATTTTGTTAATTTTTCCAAGAGAAAGGAAGGAGAGAACTCAAGAATTAAATGATGTTTGGCTTAACAAGTGGAATGTTCACTTTGAATTCCATCATTTCCAGGATGCCCGAAAGATATAGATGGTGCAAGGCCTCTTGAAAGTGAAAGCCTTGTCATGGTGGAGAGAGCTTCGAAACAAGCCTATTGCTTGGCTTGGCTAGTTTCAAGAAATTTTTAATAGATGAGTTCCTCTAGGCGGAGTATAAGTATGTTGTGGTATCCAAGTTTACGACTTTTGATATCAAAACCATGTCTTTTGACACATATTTGCACAAGTTTAGAGAGTTGCAGAGAAAGGCGATGCATATGGATGTAATCACCTTACTTGTATTTTTTATGTGGGGATTGTCCCAAGATCATAAGCTTCAGGTATGGATTCAAGTGAGGAACAACAATTACAAAACACTTGAGGACACAATCCAGTGAGGAAAAAAGAGAGAAGAAATAGCCGTAAGCAAATTCCTTTACAACTGTTAAACCTTGCAGAGGGTATAACTCTTCATAGAACCATCTAATTCATATGCTTTAAAAAGTAAATATGTACCTCTCAAGCTAATCTATAACTTTGGTTAAGACATCATGTAAGAATTTTTCTTTCATTTGTTGCTATTTTCGCTGTAAGAAGCAGGTACATAACTCAAGGGTGCACATTTCTCCAAAAACTAACTAGACTAGCAAAGGGCATAACTCTTCACAAAAGCATCAGATTAACCCACTCTAAAAAGAAGAGTTGTAGTTCTTAATAGTATCTCCTTCTTCTCTTGCTTTCATTTTTTGCTATTTTTTTTGTGAGAAGTAGATGCACCTCAAGGGTGCACATTTCTCCAAAACATGCCAAACTAGCAACGGGCATAACTCTTCATACAAGCATCGGGATTAACCCACTCTAAAAAGAAAAGTTATAGCTCTCAATGGTATCTACAACTTCTCTTTTGAACTCAGGTGCAAAATTTTCTTATTTTAAGTGCTAGATATTTACTATAAGAAATAAATGCCATGCCCTGCCTTTCATTTATGGGCTATTCAAATACTCTTGAATGTTCACTTTCCTCACTCGTAAATGGTCTACCATGGTGAGTCAATTATGATGTCTTTTAATTAATATTATAAGATTTCTTATGATTGAGGAGTGGGGAACCTATTTGCCAACGACTTGGATTGCAACAAATCAAAATTGGAAAGAAAAAAATGTAAATATTGATCGAAAAAGAATCATGAGGCCAAAAATTACCAATTCCACACATGTAGGTTTGCTTGCACACCAAGGAGACCACACCACATGTTGTCTGGCTCGGATGGAGGATGAGCTCAGTTATGTTTTAAAGGTGATATTACATAAGCATGGTTAATGTGCATTTGGTAAGATAAAATTCATTAAGTCATTGGGATAAAGCTCACAATTAGCATCAAAACTATAATAGAGGGAATCACATGTCTCTTGAAAATGTGCATTGTTTGGAAATTTTAATATTAATTATACATGGATTAATCACTATATTAATACTAATAAAAATGATGGAGAAAATAGAGAAGAGTGATAACTTAGAATTTGACAGTGAAGTAACAGATGAAGAATTCGAGATTGAGGTGGCATGGGAAGACAAAGAAGGCCAACAGAGCCTAGTCTATAGAGTCTTCAGATGCACCTAACCTAGGTGACCCAACTTGCATTGATTTAGATTCATGTATCTCTTACATGCGTATGATAATTTTTTTTAGATTGAGGATCGTATATCATAAGGTATCTGAATGAGATAATTTTTTATGATGGTATGTGTGATATTGATGTGATTGCATGTAGTTTTAAAGCTTGAAATACAGGTTTCAAGGATGAGAAGAGGTTGTTGATTAAAGGTGGTTTTTAGAGCACTTAATTTTTAAATCTTTGGTGCTTTGATTTTGGAAAAATATTATTTCTTCAAATTTTAGAGAATAAAATTTGATGTTAAAGGGTTTGTATGGTTGCGTTTTATGTGGTGACAAAACTAGAGGCAAGCTATGGACCATTGGTCACTATAGAAGATACTACGTTGCACTCTCATGAAACTTCCAAAGACAACTATTTGGTGATCCCAAGATGCTTGAAGCATGTAGGAAAAACCGTTGCCTACTTTGATGCATTTTTCCCATTTTTTAAACACCTAAGTCTCACATATACAATAACCTCTAATTTGTAATTTTACCTTAGTTTTCAAGCCATAAACTAAAAATAGTTTATAAACCATTCGAATTACACCCAATTAACTCCAACTTCTGAAAAAATTATCCTCCAAAAAATCCAAAATTGTTTTGTTGTCTCAAAGTCTGTAGAGCACCTCACACCTATTATTAAACATTATAATTGGTAATTCAATAATTATGTAATTTATTTTTCCCACCATTTAAATGCCCAACTAAATGGTTATTTAAAATGGTTTTCCAAATCTCACAATACATAATTTAATTACTTAAATCCATGCACTAAAGCTCTCTCTAATCAACATTTAATTAAACCAACACTTGGGCATAATTTAAAGCACTAATCAATAAATGGTTTATGCTTTGATACCAAATGAAGCACCCCAAGTGAGAGTCCACTTACATGTGTGTCTTGCTACTCACAAGTATGCCCTAGAAGCACATCCAAATGCGCATATTTGATGACCACACGGGCACATGAACAAGGGAACATAAAAGGGTTCAGCTGCTATAGAACTTGCCACCCAACCATAGGCTCAAAAACCACACATACTGGTAAGACACCCTCCTTGATCTAGAGACTAACACAACCCTGGCAAGCCTGAACCCTCAAATCATGCATGTCTCATACCATGCACCCTCATCCCTCATAAATGTCCCTTGGAAGGCCCCTCTCCTAAAGTAGAGTTCCACACATGAACTCTCTCACAAATGAGCCACAATCCCAACTACACCCTCATCCCTCATGAATGTCCCTTGTAAGGCTCCTCTCCTAAAGTAGAGTTCCACACATGAACACTCTCACAAATGAGCCACAAACCCAACTATATAGTAGCCTAATAACTAGTTCACACTACTAGAAGAATTGTGCTGCTAAACACTAGCCTCGTTTTGTCTAAGCAGGGGACATCTCTCTCTCTCTCTCTCTCTCTCTCTCTCTCTCTCTCTCTCATTAATAGCTTCTTCTCCTTCTCCCCATCTTGTAAATATTATAAACATTGAGGTTGAGGTTGTTGAGATATTGAGCTCATCTAGTGAGGCGGTGGACACTGATGACCCACCTGGGGGATAGGTCCCACACTTACACCACTGGCATGGTTGGTGAGATCATGGGTAATATGCGGCCAGTGGGATGACAGGCTGTGTGATAGCCATTCTAGAGACTGGCATAGTTATAGCGCCAGCTGATTTAGTTGGGTTCACACTATGGAGAACCCTAGTATGTATTTGGTTGAGTACCTTTTCATATGTATGTACTCTTATCTTTGTATATGGTGTGTTGAGTGTTGAGGGAAGAAGAAGAAGATTTTCAGCCTCTCACCTTGTGTGTTCTCTTTTAGGGTTTTGTGAGTGTGTGTGTGCTTGCAAGAGCTCAAGCTCTCTTCTCCCCTGCATCTTTTCATGGTATCAGAGCCTGGTTCATGCTAAGGAGCAAGAGAAGCACAGGAAGCGGTACGAGGTTAAGAGCTTCACCTACTCTTCTCTATTTGTGTTGGCGACTACACCCTTGTCGGGAGCTCTATGGGGGCACCGGCAAACGATCTCTGATTGAGGAGCTTTCTTCGCGAGCGTAAAGTTATAGGGCAACTATACTGTTCTATTGAACTATCGGATAGAATTTTTCGGTCCAAAAACACGTTTCGGGCGCGTTACGACCTCCGTTTTTTAGAAAGCAGGCGATTTTGAGCACTGCGGGTAAGTCATCGATTCTCTATGCAGAACTGCATGAAGACAGATTGGCTATGCAGACACTGTGTGTGGTGCTGCAAGGAGGTCAACAGTTGCCATTGGGTGTATGTATGCACATTGAGGTCACTGGATGTGACCTCAATGTATGTATGCACATTGAGGTCACTGGGGATGTGACATTTAAGTGTACTACAGTACCGATGCAGAAAATACAGCAGTTTGTGCAAGACAAACCAGAGTGCTGTTTCTGGTAAACTTGTGTGTCTGGCAAGATGTCAAATGATGGCATAAACCAGATTGTTGCTGAGAAGCTTGATAAGAACAACTTCCATGCTTGGAGGTTCAGGTTGACGAATTTCCTGATGGGAAAGGGTTATTGGGACTACATAGAAGGTGAGCATGAAGAGGCACCGGAGATATCGGAGATCAATCCGACTGCTGCAGATGTGAAAGAGTTCAAGGATTGGAACCAAGGAGCTAGAAAAGTTATGTATTCACTCTCTATCAGTATACAGGACACCATGATTGGGCACATACAGGATGCCAAGTCCCCCAAGGAGGCGTGGGACACCTTGGTAAAACTCTATGAAACGAATACGAAGGCACGAAAGATACAGTTGAAGAATGAACTTCATACTATGGAGAAAAAGAGTATGTCTGTGAATGACTATGCATTGAAGATAAAGGGTATTGTGGAATCCCTTGCATCTATTGGTGTTTCAGTAGATGATGATGATAAGGTGAAAGTCTGTCTACGTGGTCTCAGGCCACAATACAAGGCATTCAAGACGTCTATTCAGACTCGAGAAAACATTCCCAATTTTACAGATTTGGTGTCTATGTTGATTATAGAAGAGAAGAGCTTGGGTGAAGACCAGCAGTCTTCACAAAACAAAAATAGTTCAGAGCAACAGGCCTTCTACACAAGTTCAGGAAGAGGACGAGGTAGAGGAGACCGTGGACGCGGTCAAGGAGGTGGCTGAACAGGTAATCAGAATTATGACCAGCAGCAACAACAACAACACGCAGGTGGAAGAGGCCAATTCAGAGGCAGGGGGAGTCAAAGAGGTCGTGGAAATTGGCAAAGGCTACTAGTATAATGATACACGTGGATGCTTTTATTGTGGTAAGCCTGGACGTGCAGGTAGATTGTTATAAGAAGCAGGCTGACATGCAAAATGGGAAATTGCAGCAAAACAACTATGCATCCTCGAGCAGAAACAATGAGGATAATGAAAGGTTGTTTGTTATGCAGCATGTCGTTAATGCCATGTCTGAAAATGTTGAAGCAGTACATAAAGATGATGTATGGTACGTTGATTCAGGTGCTTCGAACCACATGACAAGTCATGGGGAGTGGTTCAAGGAGATGAAAAACCTTGAAAGACCAAGTTTTGTGGAAACAGGGGATGACACTACTCATCCAATTGCCCATGTTGGAGATGTGCCATTGTCTATGCAGGATGGCAAAGTGAAGTACCTTGCAGATGTACTTCATGTTTCAAACATAACAAAGAATCTGGTTTTAGTTGGCCAGATGATTGAGCAGGGTTTGCAGGTTCGGTTTAATCCTGATGGTTGTTATGTTGAAGACTTTAAAGACAAGTGCAGGTTGGACAGAGTGAGCAGAATGTTTACGTTGAATGTAAACATGCCTGAAGTGAGTGCTGCGATGTTTGCAAATGGTTTAGTAATTGTTTCAGACACAGACAGCCCCAACAGCTTCTTTTTCAGTAGCATACCAGCTGCTCATCTCATCAAAGACAACATCCCTGCTTACCCTCAACTCACGTGTAGCAGGGTTATAACACCTGTATCCCTTTTGCTCAAGGGAGTATCCAATAAACACACATTTTTCAGCTTTCGGATCCAGCTTAGTTCTCAGCTCATCTGGCACATGCACATATGCAATGCATCCAAAGACTTTCAGATGAGACAAATCTGGTTTTCTGCTAGTAAACCTCTCCTCTGGAGTTACATCATGTATGGCTGCAGTTGGAGTCCTGTTCATGATGTATATTGCTGTAGAAACAGCCTCAGCCCAATAACTATGCGGCATATTTTTCTCTTCCATCAATGCTCGCGCAATCTCAGCAATGTGCCTGTTTTTTCGCTCAGCAACTCCATTTTGCTGCGGAGTGTATCTGCATGTAAACTGTCTCCGAATACCATTCTTCTTCAAAAATTCAGAGAATTCATTGGAGTACTCTCCCCCTCCATCTGACCTTAGGCACTTTACATATTTCCCTGTTTGCTTTTCAACCAAAACTCTGAAATTCTGAAAGTGAGTGAACACCTCACTTTTCTCCTTCATGAAATATACCCACACTTTCCTTGTGTGGTCATCAATGAATGTCACATAGTACCTGCAGCCTCCCATAGACATGGTCTTCGTAGGACCCCATACATCTGAATGCACAACATCTAGTGCATTTCTGCTCACATATCTGTTACGTGGAAACACATGCTTTGTTTGCTTCCCAAATTGGCATGCTTCACATATTCTCTGCATACCTTCCACTTTAAATTTTGGCAGCCCTGTCACAATTCCTTTTGTCTGCATAGACTTCATTCTCTGCACATTCACATGTCCAATTCTTTTATGCCAAATGTCTGTGTCTGCAACAATTCCTGAACCATTTGCAAACATCGCAGCACTTATTTCAGGCATGTCTACATTCAACGTAAACATTCTGCCCACTCTGTTGCCTTTTGCAACCAACCTGCACTTGTCTTTAAAGTCTTCAACATAACAACCATCAGGGTTAAACCTAACCTGCAAACCCTGCTCAATCATCTGGCCAACTGAAACCAGATTCTTTGTTATGTTCGGAACGTGAAGTACATCTGCAAGATACTTCACTTTGCCATCCTGCATAGACAATGTCACATCTCCAACATGGGCAATTGGATGAGCAGTGTCATCCCCTGTTTCCACAAAACATGGTCTTTCCGGGTTTTTCATCTCCTTGAACCACTCCCCATGACTTGTCATGTGGTTCGAAGCACCTGAATCCACATACCATACATCATCTTTTTGTGCTGCGTCAACATTTTCAGACATGGCATTCATGACATGCTGCATAACAAACAACCTTTCATTATCCTCATTATTTCTGCTTGAGGATGCATAGTTGTTTTGCTGCACTTTCCCATTTTGCATGTCAGCCTGCTTCTTATAGCATTCTACCTGCACATGTCCAGGCTTACCACAATAATAGCATTCACGTGCATCATTATATTGCCTTTGCCAATTTCCACGGCCTCTTTGACTCCCCCTGCCTCTGAATTTGCCTCTTCCACTTGCGTGTTGTTGTTGTTGTTGTTGATTCTGGGACTGTTGTTGTTGCTGCTGCTGCTGGCCATAATTCTGATTACCTGTTCAGCCACCTCCTTGACCGCGTCCACGGCCTCCTCTACCTCGTCCTCTTCCTGAACTCGTGTAGAAGGCCTGTTGCTCTGAACTGTTTTTGCTTTGTGAAGACTATTGGTCTTCACCCAAGCTCTTCTCTTCGATAATCAGCATAGACACCAAATCTGTAAAGTTGGGAATGTTTTCCCGAGTCTGAATAGACGTCTTGAACGCCTTGTATTGTGGCCCGAGACCACGTAGACAGACCTCCACCTTATCATCATCATCTACTGACACACCAATAGATGCAAGGGATTCCACAATACCCTTTATCTTTAACGCATAGTCATTCACAGACATGCTCTTTTTCTCCACAGTATGAAGTTCATTCTTCAATTGTATCTTGCGTGCCTTGGTATTTGTTTCATAGAGCTTTACCAAGGTGTCCCACGCCTCCTTGGGGGACTTGGCATCCTGAATGTGCCCAATCATGGTGTCCTGTATACTAATGGATAGCCAATACATAACCTTCCTGGCTCCTTGGTTCCAGTCTTTAAACTCTTTCACATCTGCAGCAGTCGGATTTATGTCCGGTATCTCCGGTGCCTCTTCATGCTCACCTTCTATGTAGTCCCAATAGCCCTTTCCCATCAGGAAATTTGTCAACCTGAACCTCCAAGCATGGAAGTTATTCTTATCTAGCTTCTCAGCCACAATCTGGGTTATCCCATCATTTGACATCTTGCCAAACACACAATTTTACCAGAAACAGCACTCTGGTTTGTCCTACACAAACTGCTATATTTCCTGCAGCGGTACTGTAGTACTATCAAATGTCACAACTAGTGACTTCAATGTGTATACATACACCCAATGGCAACTGTAGACCTCTTTACAGCACCCAGAGTGTCTGCACAGTCAATCTGTCTTCCTACAGTTCTTAAAACAGAGTTCTGCAGAGAATCGATGACTTACCCGCAGTGCTCGAAATCGCCTGCTTTCTGAAAAACGGAGGTCCAGACGCGCCCGAAACGCGTTTTCGGCCTAGAAAATATAGTCCGATAGGATAATACAGCTGCCCTATAGCTTTACTCCTGCGAAGAAAGCTCCTCAATCAGAGATCGTTCGCCGGTGCCTCCCATAGAGCTCCCGACAAGGGTGTAGTCACCAACACAAATAGGGAAGAATAGTTGAAGCTCTTACCCTCATACCGCTTCCTGTGGTTCTCTTGCTTGCAGCTCAGCCCTTAGCACGAACCAGGCTCTGATACCATGAAAAGATGCAGGGAGGAAGAGAGCTTGAGCTCTTGCAAGCACACACACACTCACAAAACCCTAATAGAGAACACACAAGGTGAGAGGCTGAAAATCTTTTTCTTCTTCACTCAACACTCAAACACACCATATACAAAGATAAGAGTACACATAATATGAAAGGTACTCAACGAATACATACACGGGTTCTCTATAGTGTGAACCCAACTAAATGAGCTGGCGCTATAACTATGCCAATCTCTAGAATGGCTGTCACACAGCCTGTCATCCCACTGGCCGCATATCACCAATGATCTCACCAACCATGCCAGTGGTGTAAGTGTGGGGCCTATCCCCCAGGCGGGTCATCAGTGTCCACTGCCTCACTAGACGAGCTCGATATCTCAACAGTTTGGACATGACCCATGGAAGATGTACAAAAAGTAGGTTTAAAAGTGATGATATGGACTGTTTACGGTAGCCTTTAAACTTGATTTTGAGAAAAATGGTATATCTTGAGCTTAGCAACTCTAAATGTTTCGGAGTTTGAAATTATAAGATCTAATTTTCATGATCTTTCTAATGATATGTCATATGATGGGGTTTTAACATAAGGTAAGAAATGTTCACTGTAGCCCCCATTTTCAAGGCAAAGATGGCAAAAAATCCCTTAGAGGGCCCAAAAATGAGCCCAAATTTTCGCTAATGATAAATCATTACCAAATCATTCATAGAACACAAAAAAATTCTCCTCGAACTTGCACTTGAAATAAATAATGAAAATTTTGCTATATCTGTTTTTTGTATCAACTGATAATGAGATCATAGTAGTGAGGCTTGTTTTTGGAGAGGAGACTATGCTTACCAAGCCATTTTTTTATGACGGTTTCATCACAACCTTTTCCCTTCTAATGATAGTGTGGTCATTTTTTAACCCTTCATGATTTTTGGCTTTCAACACTTGATGAAAGAATGCGGTAGCACTATATGTACAATAATGTTTTTACTCTCTCGGACGATATAATATTCACAATTCCTCCAAATTTTTATTTTGAGCTCCAAGCATAGATTGGGCTTTACGCACTTGAATAACAATAAACATTGAGCTCTTAAATCCTGGATGGGTGAGCATTGATACAGTATCCTTTCCATAGATCAAAAACCTACAACAAATCAAAAGAAAAGAAGGCCCCATGAGTTGGTGAGAAACATGTAGAACAATTGCACACATTGTTGCTACTATACACTATGAAAAATTAAGAAGTTCTAGCATTACTTCTTATAATAACAACTGAAAATACCGCCTCCCACCACCACGGGCCACGCGAGGCCTCAGCACTATATACGACAGGGCATTAAAGAGGGGGGGGAGGGGGGGAAAGGGATCAATGGCTGGGAATGGGCGTCGCTGTGCACAGCGCTCAGGAAAAGGTAGGTTCACTTCATCCAAAACCTGCTCGCGATCGACATGGGCTGGTTCAATTCCGGACGAGGAGGCTTTTGCTGATTGTTGATTTTTTTTCTCAAAAGGCTTTAGGCCGGTTCACATACGTGGGAGAAGGAAAAAAGCACTACTCACATAATTTGAGAAGGTTTTAAAAATACAATATATACTATACTATAGTATGTGCTACATATATTCACTTACTATTTCAAACTCCAACGTGCTTTTCTTGAGACTCGAGAGAAGTTTGAACTTCAAACTTTATCCAGCGTATTATCAAAACGAAGGCTCAAGAGCCCTGATTTTCAAAAGTCTTGGAGCAAAACGTTTTCGAATACCCTGCGCACTTGTATTTGACAGTCGACTCCTCCTGGCACCTGCGTTTTCGAATACACAGTGCACACACACTTACGTTTTCGAATACACAGTGCACACACACTTACGTTTTTGAATACCATGTTCGCATACAGAGACTCGAGAGGTCCCAGTGCCCACACATACAGGTAACATCAACGTTTCTCTCTGTATTCGACTCCTCCTGGCACCTGCATTTTTTTTTCTGCAATAGCTACAGTGTTGCAACTTGAAAGAGGCACCTGGTCCTGCACACCCTCGCAAACTGGGCAGTGGGGGACTTGACATATACGCCACGCTGCCTCCTATCTTGCTTACAAGTGTCGCAAGCTCTTCTTAAGGCATGTTTTTCGTCATAGGATGGTCAAGATTTTCTTGAGTTTTTCATTCAAAGGGTTTGTTTAAAAGGTTTTATGCTCCAAGAGAGGGTGATATGTTAGGGTACCTAACAATAGAAGATATGCATGTACGTCTATAAAATAAAGTTCAATGGCTTGGTCATTGTATGCTTTGCTTGATAGTTTTTTGCGATTGAGTTTATAGCATGAGAAGTTTAAACATATAAGCTGATTTGTTTGTTATAGTGGCTTTGTGTCAATGGAGCCCAACAATGTTGAAATCGGTAAAAGACAAGGTATCAAAGATAACAAAAAAAGGCAAGGTACGCTTCTCCAGTGGACTGGTCTTAATCCATCAAAGGTTAATGGCAAAAAAAAGAAAGGTGATGTACAAAGTGAGAATACTAATTCATCTAAAGCAAGTACTACTGATGAGGTGTTGTCTAGTTTGTCTTTGCCAGAGAGATTAGAGCTTCAAAGGAGAATAGAAGCAAGAGCAGCTTTCCAAGAGAGTTGGCTTCAAACATTTGACTGGCTTGTCTATGACGAGGAGATATCTAAGATGTACTATAAGTTTTGTTTAAAGTATCCCCATCACCATAGTGCATATTCAAAGGATGGTTCCATTAATTTTAAGTTTAGTAATTTAAAAGCACATTGTAGAACACCGTCATGCACATTCTATGGAAGCAGTTCTACTTGAAGGGAAGGAAACTATTCAAACTAGCATGAAAAAGGTTGAAAATTTTAAAGATGAGGCATTGACAACTCTCTTTAAAGTTGCCTATCATATGGCAAAAAAGAGATATGCTTTTGTTGGTTTTCCAGATATGATTAGTCTTTTACAGGATTGTCGTGTACCATTCTCAACATCCTTGTATAATGATGACAAGGCTTGCGCAGAGATGGTATTTTGTATTGGTAAGTGTTTGATGAACACCACATTGAAGAAAGTGTTTCGAAGTCCGTTTTTTGGTGTTCTTGTAGATGAATCAACTGATATTTCCAAGCTTGGACACTTGATAATTTATTTGTCTTATCTTATTGATGATTGTATTCCTGCCTATTCTTTTTATGGTATTATTCGTGTGAGTGATGGGAGTGCAAAGACCATTTTTAACACCATTCTTTCAGAGCTAAAAAGAAGTAAGTTTGATCTAACGAAGCTAATTGCTTTTGCTAGAACTAAACCATTGTGATTGATTCCATCCATGAGAAATTAAAACTATTGACCTTGGTCAAACTTGTGCATAATCGTTTTGATCAAAATTGTGTACAATTTATTTTTCAAACCACCGTATTCAAACCTCCATGAGCAATATCTGCAATCACACTATGAAAGCCTACCTGAAATTGTTAACCCATCGACTCACATTGACCAGTCCAATGCATCTGAGAACCAAACTATTGGGTTTAAATTTTGAACTTATTATCCATTGAAACCATGATTGGGTAGAACTTGTGCTTATATTCATGTCTGAAAAATTAATTAGAAATAGTAATTTGATCAATTACAAAACTACAATGCATCAAACCATAGCATTTCAAACCCACCCACGTATCAAAAATTACTAGAATCCAATAAAGTGCATCTCAAGGGAAGGCAACTCTACCTTAAGAAAGGAGTCTTGGGAAGAAACAAGCCAAATGACAGTAGACTTGGGTGGTAGATACGAGGAATGAGAATCGACATGATCTGATAAGCCTAAAATTCATAAAGAGGCTTAATAAATAGTGCTGTGAACTTCGTGAAGAGGGCATTTAACTGACCCATCTTTAGAAGAACCCATAGCACTAGGAGTTAGAGGGTGGGACCATCAAGCCTCACTCCAAATGAGACTATGCTAGTATTGTCCAGTACTACTACCTTTTGAGACATGAGAAATCAAATTATACATGATCCCAAGTTGGGATTTCCCTCGCAAGGTTGAGGCCAACAACCCCATTATCTCCTTTATAGAAATGTGATGAGTCTCTTTTACAAATCTGTGAATATGGCAGAGGGAAAGGATAAAAAATAGTGGTAGCATTAAGCTTTCAACAATCCACACACTCTAATTTTTCCATTTTTCTTTGGGATTGTCACTATAGGTGATAGCTAGCTTGCCTTCTCTACTTGTAGATAAATGTCCTCCTAAGCTAAGCATTTTATCAATCTCCTCCCATAGTTTGGATTCATTCGATATCTTTGCTGTTGGATCAAAGATGCATCTTCCTTGATGTTAATCCGATGTTGGTAGAAGGAATGATTGATACTTTTAGATCCATGTAGCTCCATGCAAATACATCTTTGTACTCTACCACTAGTTTGTTTAGTTTTCACCTAAGCTCTCATTCAATTTTGCACTGGCTGCTTACTCCATGTAAGTACATCTTTGTACTCTACCAGTAGTTTTTTCAGTTTTCACCTAAGATCTCATTTAGTTTTTCTATATTGATTCACCACCCTCATTCATGTATAGCTCATACTCTTATACTTTGCCAGTTTCCATGGATGGCTTGCTTTCTTCTCTACTTCCATCCATGCCTTTATCTCCTTCAGGGATGGGTGTGGAAGGTCTTCATCTTCCTTTTGATGCACAACGGAAGTATCACCATCATAATTTTTGGGTTGTTATCAGGAGACTATGCATTCCACATAAACCTCAAACAATGAGAGTATCTCTAGGTCTTCTCTAAGAATTTATTCTTCTTCATCATCCTCCACTCCATCTAGTAGATTGGAGCCTTTCACATTCCATGGGCAAATTGAAGGAGTGATCACTACCTTTGGGGCGCAGTGTCACCTTCCTTACTTTTCTTCTTTGCTTTGTAATCCGATGTTTCTTTCAATCTTGCTTGATTTTTACCAAACCATGTCGAAGCCATGGGGTATGCTTTTGTTGTGGCCTTTATCCATAGTCACATCATCTAGTGATGCTTATTTGTTATCCCCTTACAATTGATCTACCATTCTGATGGAAAATGGTGTAGGTTACGTTTTTGTGGGGTACTGCTTTTGCAGTGAGTTCTAACATTACACTAACATTGGAACCTCCATCTAATAGTGCATTCGAGGAGTGGCTTGTGCCACTATTACTTCCAACACTCTTATATCTACTTTCGATGACATCACCTCTCCTTCTATTTTGTCATAGTCTACTTCATTTTTTGATTCTTATGAACCATTATCTCCCACTAGAATTTTGGGGGCTACATTCTTTTTCAACAACTTCTATCTATAATTTGGAACAAGTGAGAGGAACAAGTATGGGATTGAGTTTGATGTTTTTGAAGTCCTCCAACAAGTCATACTCTGAACTATGATTTCATCCTCTCTCATTCTCATCATATGCTTCTTTTTGCATTTACTTCTGTTGGGTGGTGAAAGTTTTTTATTTTTCTTGTGTACGACACTGCTAGGCATTTTTTGCATGGAATTTTGTAACAATGGAGTCTTTGTCCAATGTTTGCGAGGGCTTTTTTGGCATCGATAGGCAACGTGCACAGACTGACACCTCCTCTTCTTGTTGTTCACTTTCTTTTGCACTTGTTTCCATAACCCTTTTTCCCTAGGAGATTTCATCCGACTTTGTCACGTAACTTGTAACCGGCCACGTAGGGCTCGATCGAACATGTAGCTTGATCGCTTGGAGAGCAATCAATAAGAGTGTCCAAGGTTTAGGGGTGAGGCGCCGAGGTTAGAGGACCACACGGGCGGTTGGGCAAGTGTTGGAAGGCAAGGTCCGGCAGTGTGGATTCTTATCCACAAGAGCCCTCCTCTCCTCCCTCATCTTGGTGGCTTCCTATGGGCAATGCAACATTGGTATTAGAGCCGCTTTCAAATATGCCTTCTCTCAAAATCATTTCGTGACTGAACTTGCTCCAAAATTAGATAAGATTCGGTGGTGGAAGGGTTCTATTTCATCGTTTTTCTTTTCTTTTCTTCTCTCTATTTTTTGGATAAGGTTTACAGAGAAGAGCCTTCTCTCGGGGAATTGGAAGCAAGAGGCGCCTTCTCTCTGTTTGTGCACAAAAGTCTCTCTCTCTTTCTCTTGACTACTGCATCCACATACACAAGGTTTGCATGTGGATGCACAAAAGTCTCTCTCTCTCTCTCTTCTCTTTCTCTTGACTATTGCAAACGACACACAACTAGCAGCAAGACAACAGTCTCACAACCCATAGTAAGTGTGAAGCTAGAGCAGGTCTTGCAAGGCAACCTGCAACACCCAAAAACAAGGCTATCAGAATGAGGAGCTGCATGCCCCAAAAAATAGACTTGTAAAGGGCCTACATAGCAGCTTGCTGAGGCAACCACAGTTGGGCTACGCACCATATAGCAGGGCTACACACGACCTTAGCCAACTACGTAGCAGCATTATGTGTAATGCATAGCAAGCAGTTTCGAACCAAGCGGCAACTAACAAGGCAAGAGAGCAAGTAGCCCACCACAGTTCTCTCTCCTCGCCTCTAAAGTCGCGTGTCTGTGGTGATACACACACAAGAAGATGGGAGTGTTGATTTTTACACACATACAGGCTAGATAAAGAGTTTTCTACACTCGCACATGCGAATGACAAGCATTCATTTGGTGCCATTTTTCATGCTCTTACTCCTAGCATCCATTTGGTTCCATCGGCTTCGAGGTTCCATTTGACGGCGGCACAGTGTGCCATCGGCTTCAAGCTTCCATCGGCCGGCACACACTGGGGCATATCGAATTGTTGGTTCCATCTGTACACTTTGTAAAGTTTTTTGTATTTATTTTTGCATTTAAATTTTGCATAGTTTTTGTATTTTTATTTATTATAAAAATGGCTTCAAGTGAGGGTAGCATACCTGTCTTAAGAAATTCGAGGGTATTTCTCGAGTATTATCACCTAATTTCAGTCTTACACAGGCCGACCTTGCCCACACATTGATGGCTTCAGGAGATACTGCCTCTATAGCTTTGTCTGAAGCACACCACCATGAGAAGGGACCAACATAGACACCACAACCCATCAAACTCAACACCATGAGACAAACACCAGCACACCCAACTGGCCTGAGCTGACACAAAGGAATACTTCACTACCCCCAGCCACCCTAATGACTTCAACTACTGACTCAATTGTCCTATATGGTCAGCACTGACCTCCAATGTCCCTGATCTATCAATTCAGAGTCTCTCCTAACTCCAGCTCACACCCAGCTAACAAAAACCACCTCTAGTGGACACAGAAAGGCTCACAGCTTGCCTCTGAAAATCAACTCTTTGTATCATGTCCGAAATCTGCTCTCTAGAACCCAAAGTGTCCTCCATCGTCAGATCGCTTCACAAACAGGTCTCAAAACCTTTTAGAACTAGTCAATTGACCTCTATCTGACAATATACTCTCTTGGCTCAGACAAGTCAGACTTTGTATATCTTTTGCTTCCAAAATCAACAACAATTCTTACCCTTCTTAAAATGTCCTCCATCGGCTATGAACCCCCAGAAACCTTTCAAGTAGGCAAGATACCACCTTACTAGCCCTCTACTGACTATTACCAAGTCACAACTGCCTCTGAATGAGCAGTCTCTACCCAACTACCCAAGCTGACCCCTTGCTGACGTAGAATCAATGTCTTCTGAGTTAGTTGACACCACATGGATCTATAAGCACTTAAACAAAACTAGAACTAATCTATAGAAACGATTAGCTGACCAACTATACCAGATCTACCTCATACACACTGTAAGATAGTAATCCATATGTATGTTGACTAGCTGACAGCTCTAACTGTCAGACCAGACCCAGAAACACTTCTTACACCCTCATGTAAGTCAACTCGACCCAGAAATACTTCTTACCCAATCAAGCATGTCAACTCAAGACCCAGAAACACTTCTTACCCACTCAGGCAAGTCAGCTCAAGACCCCCTCACTCCCAGTTAATGGTTCTGATGTTCAGCTCACATAAAACCAACTCTGTTGACAAAACTAAACTTACCGCAAACAGCTTCATCTTCACAGCTTCTCAAAAATAGACTCTCTTCAAATAGTTTCTACAAAACCTTAAGGTAGTTGAAACTCTTAAACACCAACACTCCATCTTCTGTGAATTTAAATCAATAGCGTAGTGTGCTTTAGACTCTAAACAAATTGAGGTGAAGAACTCTGGATACAATATTCATCGAAGCAATAAGAGCTCTCACAAAGATAACCACAAAGAAATCAGAGAAGGACTCAAGCCCACGAAATCATCAATAACAATTATACTACGACCATTGCTTGTAGGTTTACAACTATCTGATATAGGACTGGAATATATTATGAGCAATCCTTGATTCATTCAAGTATCTAACAATGGTGTTTATAGGGAGGTTCTGGGACACCAGTCCACCACACAGAACTCTCTCCCTCCAGCACACACCCTGCTCTGAACTGAATCCAACTCTCCTCGGCCAAATTCCTCGTCGTCCTCATCATTATACCTCAGATGCTTCCAACTTCCAACTTCCAACTGCCAAAAAAACTTCTTCACAAAAGACTCTCTCCTTCCTCTCAAGTGCCAGAATCTCTCCATTCTACGAAGTCACTTTCCTTTCTTTATTGCTTCCTTGCCTCCAAAAATAATCCCCGTCTCCTCTTTATTTAGCGCAGCTATCCTCTATCTTTATGTGTACGCTTATTTTACTCATATCTTTCCAACTTTTTTCCATGCTACGGAAGCTAGTTATAGCTTATCATAGCCTGCATATACATCCATGCCTAAAATCTACATTCCCTAAGGTCCCTAACCATATCTTATTATTTTTATTATCCTCCTAGGGTTGGGGTGAGCATCTCCATGAGCATATTCTTTTGGCCCCAAAAAAAATCCTATCATCTTTTGCCAACCCCCCCCCCCATGGTTAAAGCATTCATGCTCAACTAGATTCTATGGACTCCTCTGCAAAAAAGGTGTTAAGATCCCAATAAACTTCTGCATGGCCTTCTACAATAGTTGCATCATCAAGCAAGCCTTCCTCCTGTGTCTCTGAATCTTTCTAAAGTGTCATGATCCTGCACCAGTAAAGCTTCAATCTGTAGCCATTAACTCTCTTAACTTGGAGCTGACCATCTAGATCAGCAAGTTAATAAGCCCCATTCTCACAGATGTGTATCACTTTAAAAAAGGACCCTCCCATTTAATTTAAAATTTAGTCTGAAAGGTATTATCCAACCTGCTATTGTACCTCAAAACCAGATCCCCTTCCTTGATGCCTTTATCTTTCACCTTCTCATTGAAAAGCTCAACTCTTCTACTACTCAGTTGAATATAATGGTCCAAGGCCTCCTCCTTGGTTAGCTGTAACTCTTGAAGGTCGAGCATCCTTTCTTCATACTCATCTCTATTTCTCTCCTGATGTTTAAGTAGAAACTAAAGACTAGGGATTTCCACCTCAATGGGCATCAAAGCTTCTTTTCCAAAAACCAAGTGATAGGGAGAAAACTCTATTGCTATCCATGCCTAAAACCTACATTCCAAGGTGGTACCAAACGTTATGTACTGTACGGATCCGTACGTACTGTACGTTGTTTGGTACGGAAAAAAAATTTAAGGTACGTAAAAATACGTACCATTGGTAAAAATACATAAAATCTCAGAAATTTCAGCCACCTACACGGTATTTCAGTCCATGTCCACATTGACATATAAAACTTTCGAAATAGAGACACAACAAGGTCAAAAACCTACTAATTCAAAAGTGAGAAATTAGAATCACAAGTCAATGCATGATTGCTCTGACAAATTCAATGCACAATGCCATACAATTTCAATCAGGATTTAGCAATCATGCAATGCATAATATTTAGTGGGCAGCTCAGCTGAGAGAGAGAGAGAGAGAGACTTGAAGGAGAGAGAGGCTGAGAGCTCTATGCACGGTCCACAAAGGGTGGGCTAAGGCTGAGAGAGAGAGAGAGAGAGAGAGAGAGAGTTATGTTGCTGCCTTGGGGGCCTAAGCAAGGGTGGTGGGTGGGTGGGTTGGTGGGGAAAGGGGGCGAGACCAGGCGAACACAGAAGATGAGCAAGGGTGGGTGGGGAAAAGGTGGCGAGACCAGGCGAACACAGAAGATGAGCAAGGGTGGCGAGGCGCTGGGAAGGAGGCGAAGCGAAAGGAAGGCGGCGGCGCGACAGTAGCGACGGCGACAGTAGCAAAGAGAGAGAGAGAGAGAGAGAGAGAGAGAGAGAGAGAGAGAGAGAGAGACTGTAGAGGCCCTTACCGGAAGGTGTGCGCCGTACGGAGTCCAGACGCTATCGCAGGCGAAACCCAAAAAAAACATTTATCGCAGGCGAAACGTTTATTGCAGGCAAGCAAAAGCCAAAAAAAAAACGCATACGGATCGATCCATACGTACGGTACGGATTGGATCCGTACGTACGTTTTGATCCAACCTTGCTACATTCCCTAAGGTCCCTAACCATATCTTATTGTATTTATTATCCTCCTGGGGTTGGGGTGAGCATCTCCATGAGCATAATCTTTTGGCCCCAAAAAATTCCTATCAATGTGACAAGTTGTCCTTGCATGCGAGTTGTAGGCCATGAGGCATGTCCTTGATCCCATCCTTATTCATAGACGACCCCATGATTCCCTCCGCAAAGACTGAACACGAATCACTGATAGTTAACTAGTCTGTATAGAGGCTGGCAATACACTGTTGGACCCAGACCTCCCATGATTCCCTCCACAAAGACTGAACACAACTCACTAATAGTTAACTAGTCCGTAGAGACCAGCAATACACTGTTGGACCCGGCAGATGCCGACATCTTGAATGAGGACGGGTTCGAGTCGATGATGCAAATCTCAGTGCTTGATTTGAGGCGGACGTCTCGGAGGAGGACGTCTCAGTGAGTCCATTTTGTAGCTTTTTTCCAGGACCCAAAACTTAGAACAAAATCAAAGTGAAATTTTGACCATCCTCAAGAGTTTGCAGTATTGTTTAGACTCACGTCTAGCCACTCCTATTGCTAGTGTTGCATCTCCTATGCCCGTGCACAAGAGGGTACAATTTACTTCTTCTCAGTAGGAGGTTGGGACTTCCATAGGGCAGTAGTCCATAGAGTCTACCAAGCAGTCTACAACGTCTACTGGGATCTTCAAGGTTCTCAAAGTGCTGAGCGTTGGCAGAGAGGAAAAGGAACACAACAAAGACGCAATCAACATTCTTTTATAGAAGTGGTCAGAGTTACATAACCTCAGGCATATGCTAGACGATGCGAGGCCCATCGAGGCAAGTTTGTCCTTGACAAGCAAAGCTTATAAATGGTGGATGAGTTTGGCCAACAGTGCCAGACGCCCTTGTACTTGGGTAGAGTTCGAGCATTCCACAAAGAGTTTTTACCAGTTAGAGCTTCACAGGTCTTGGCATAAGTGGGACAAATGCTCTATACATAGCATTTCACTCACCCAATATATCTCAAACTATCGAGAAATAGTGCTGAAGTTAAAGGGAATCGATGCATTCCAAACTCTTCGTCGCAGGTTCTTGTGACGTCTTGACCCAGATTACAAGAGTTATGTATAGCTTCAAGTGCCTAAGGATTTCAACAAGGAAATAAAATACACTCAAATATTTGATGATATATCTCGCAGGTCAAAATCTGGTCCTAGGCAGATGACAGATGAGAGTGGGGGTACAATTTTTTAAAAAATATCTTTGGGGGAGATAAGGGACATGGTCAGGGTGAGCAAGGGAGACATTGGTCTAAAAAACCATGGATAAATAGAGAGAAAAACTATTCGAAACTCCAAAAATAGTAGCAATACGAGAAAGAAAAATAAACAATCTATGCTTTCACTACTTTAGAGGCACAGCAATAGCAAGGCGGCTTGTCCCAAAGTGGGTGCTAAAGCTAGAGGTAGTTCTAGCGATTCCAAGAAGGATGGTAAAACCTCTCGGCAAGTTTGTACAATGCAAGTGTTACCTCTCCGATTCGTAGATTTTAGACAAGTGACAGTTTGCCATACGTACAACACCCATGTCTCTTGTGTTTCACAGGCTATGTGGTAGTCATCTTTTTGGGCCACATGATTTGGTTCGTTTATATGGCAATATTGGTGGCCGTAGAGTCACCATTATAATCGACAATGGAGCCATGCACAATTTTCTTACCTACTTGTTAGTCAAAAAGTTGAAGCTCCCCAAGACCATAAGTACACAGTTTCGCTTGCTAATGATTATGACAAAACCATTTGGGATACGATGGTTTTGAGAGTGCCACTTTCTTTGCAAAGCTATGAGGCTATGCTTAATTTCTAGGTCATGCATTTAGTTATCTAGGTAGGAAGTGGTTGTATAACCTGGGCCCTACCCTACATCATAGTTACTAGGATAATAGCCTAGAGTTCATGCATGATCTTTGCATGGTGAGCATGATGTTCCAACTATACATTAGATGTCATCCATGGAGTTGTGTTGTGTGAGGGCAAAGGATGAATGAGTATATGTATAATGGGTGAATGTAATCCAGTACAAGAGGGCCTCTGATGTGAGGTGACTCTGAGTACTACACCAGTAAAGAAGCAAAGACAAAGTCGAAGCAAGAGGTTTGGTCAATGATGAAGGCTCGCATCGGGGATAGGCAGTCCGAGTGAAGTAGAGGTCAAAGGCTGCAAAATGCAGGACTACAATAAATGTTGATGTGCTGCTGAGTACTAAGGGAGCACACTAGCTGCAGTGTGGTGTGGAGCACTCATGCTTGATGATGAATAACCAGTGCAAAATGCTACTCCTGCTGCTGGGGCTGAATGCTAGTTGGTGACAAAGGAGCACGGCTGCACTGATGATGAATCAAGATATGTATTGAAGCTTGATGATGTGGGTAGAAATTCTACTGCTGGGGTGTTGATTGATGATCTGCGTGTAGCCGGGCTACTGTTGTGTGCAGGGGGTAGAGCCGATGGCTGAAGCCTGATAGTGATCAATGTGTTGATGGTTCGAGCGGCTGCTACAGTGGTAGAGCCGACGACTTGATGGAGAGTATGGCTGGGCTGCTGCAATTATGTGTTGCGCAAGTGGTAGAGGCCTACTTGCTTGATGGAGTGTGTGGTGGAGAGGGGCACATCATCCTTATATAGTACTGGCCCCCACTAATACCAGGTCGGCTGGCCCTGGTCTGCTAGCCAGCCCGGCCTGGTAAAAAGGTCTTTTTAATGCCTTTATAAGGCTTATAATTGAGGCCTTTTGGGTGGGCTTTTTGGGCCATTTTGGGCTGGTTGTCACACACCCCCTCTCAGGCCAAAAGGGGGCTATGAAAGAAGATGATGATGATGTGGTAATTGGGTAAAGAGGAACACAATGACGATGGTAATTGGGTGAAGAGGAACGTGATGAAGTATTTGTCTTTGGGTAGAGCCAACGACTTAATGGAGCCGATGACTTGATGGAGAGTATGGTCGAGCTGCTGCAATTATGTGTTGCGCAGGGGTGGTAGAGGTGTGATTGCTTGATAGAGTGTGTGGTGGAGAGGAGGGGCACATCATGCTTATATAGTGCTAGCCCCACTAACGCCAGGTTGGTTGGCCTTGGTCGGCTAGCCAGCCCGACCTGGTAAAAAGGCCTTTTTTAAGGCCTTTGTAAGGCTTATAATTTAGGCCTTTGTAAGGCTTATAATTGAGGCCTTTTGGGTGGCCTTTTTGGGCCATTATGAGCTGGTTGTCACACACCCCCTCTCAGGCCAAAAGGGGACCATGAAAGAAGATGATGATGACGATGGTAATTAGGTAAAGAAGAACACAATGACGATGGTGATTGGGTGAAGAGGAATATGATGAAGTATTTGGCTTTGGGTAGGGTTGGTTATTGTGCGGGTGTAGATTATGTGTTCGTCTCTTCATCTTTTGTAAAGTCTTTTGAGTTTGGGCTGTATTGGATCAATGCTACAATGCAAGGGGTTTTCACATGCATGAATGCCCATATAGGTTTTCATTCACACATGTGCCCCAAACACAAAAAAACAGAATGTGACGCAAAGGGAATGCAAGATGGTAAATACTATGCAGTGGGTTTTCACACAAGCAATGCCCTCATGAGGTTTTCACTTACTCGTGCACCCTTTACAATAATGATTGATAAATAAGAATGGTGAGGATGGTCCCCCTCTCAACATGGTGTCGATGATGGTGGACCGATGTCAATCCGCCCTCACTGATTTGATGGACTTTGTAAGAATGTTGGCATGGTTATCTGCCGTAGGAATGTATTGGAGCTTGATGGTACCAAGCTCAACCTGTTGCTTGGTAAAATGAAAATGAACACCAACATGTTTATTATATACCTTTAGAAAAAATAGGATTGATGGCAAGGACAATCGCACTCTAACTGTCGACGAAGATGGTAGTAGCAGTGTCCATGGGAATGCGCATCTCCTCAAGAAGCTGACGGAGATACAAAGCCACAGTGGTGGCGTCATAAAGGACACAGTACTCTACCTCGACGGAAGAACCTACAATTATATCTTGCTTCTTGCTAGACCAAGGGAAAGCGTCAGATCCAAGTGAGTACAAATACCCACCATGTGAACATTGGGAATCGATATCGCCAGCCTAGTGAAAGTCCATGTAATCACGTAGGGTGAGCCCATGTGACTGAAGTAAAGTGTGAACATATAGGTACTCGCTAGATAGCGAACAACCCTTATCACGTAGGGTGAGCGCATGTGACTGAAGTAAAGTGTGAACATATAGGTACTCGCTAGATAGCGAACAACCCTTATCATTGACCTCCTATGTGGCTCCTTCCGAGCATTGAAATACTGACTTAAGATGAATGTGCAATAGGGGGTATCCGCATTTACCGAGCTAAAACCTCCGAGTTAAAAATGCTGAGCTATAATTTTCCACATGCATTAATTCATATATTTATCCAAGAAATTATACAACATACTAGAAAAAAGAGTTAGTGGGGATACCTGTTTTACCATGACCTCCTTTTCCTCTCTACTTCCCCCTTAGGGAAAGTACTTAAGAAAGAGTCTCTAAGATAGCAAGATTTCCTCTGCACGTACATGAACTAGAGAAAGTACTTGGGCTACTTCCCCCTTAGGGAAAGTACTTAAGGAGGAGTCCCTAGGATAACTTGGTGTGAAAGAAAGCAAGCCCAAGTACTTTGCCTAGAGAAAGTACTTGGGATAGCTTGTGAAAGAAGGCAAGCCCAAGTACTTTCACTGGTGAAAGTACTTGGGGCAACTTTTCAAAATTACCATAACTCTCACATCTAATATCCAAATATAGTCATCTAGCCACTCAAATCAAAGGGAAAATGCATTTGAGCACATTCAATGGGTTAACTCTTTAAAAAATGATTTAATATGAAAATTTTTTAAAATAAAGATCTAGATATCCATTTGGATAAGTTTAAAAGCTATTTCTTATGCTTTTTTCAATGACATTACTTAAGTCTATCCTACTATGTATCTAGGGATGATCTCCTCCTACAGACCCATGACCTCCTTGTCCTTCCTACTTTTATTGATTAAGTGCATGGAGAGGAATCTCTTACATGGGCATGATCTCCTTTACATATGCCTACATTCACGTGTCTTAAATCCACCAGTCTCTCTCCATGCCACCCTCACATGTAACTCCTAATATTCAGTTGTGCTTGGTTTCTAGCCATCACATAATATTAATGTTTCTTTATTGGAATGTAAAAAATACATAATTTAATAATATATCCATATTTCTTGGATAAACATGTTGGTGCGATCATGTGATTTTTCTCAAATAGCAAATGTCAGGTCTTAGGTTAGTGAGCCATATGATTTTTTTTTATAGAGCCTGTTTTTAAGGCAGACTTTTTGATTTCCTCTTTCCATGATGTTGGCTCATCATGCACCACATAGTCTACTGAAAACACAGAAGCAAATGAGGCACAAGGATTGAGCATAGTGGACCGACGAGGACCGTCCAGGGGGTATCGCTGGGAAGCATGCCAAAATCTTGCATGGTCTATTGGTACCAACCGGGTAAAGGGCCCCTGGGTGGCTCTCAAAAGGAGGAATGTGCCTCAAGTGGCAGAGTAATAGTTGACTGATTATATCCATGTGGCATAGTTGGAGATTCTTGTTTAGGTAGTATGGGCAATGGAAGGCACAATAAGTCCCGCTCATCAAAGAAAATGTCTCGATGAACGAAGACTTTGTTATGTGCTTGACCTCAAGCAATAACAAGACTAGTAGTCTCGTCAATCACCTCGACAACTCGACGAACGAAGACTTTGTTCTATGCTTGACCTCGAGCAATAACGAGGCCGGTAGTCTCGTCAATCACCTCGACAACTCGCTTGTTAAAGTAAACTCCATGATCGAGTTGGGTCAACTTGAATATAGAAAGTAAGTTGAGGCCCAAGTTAGGAACAAGATAGACATTGTCCAAGGTTGCCTTGTTGGGGCCCAAGGTAATGTCAAATAATACAGTACCAATAGATTTGATGGGCATCAGTGTATTGTTTCCACATCCAACTTCACCCTTAGCACGGCGCTAAGAGATGAAAATAATACAGTACCAATAGATTTGATGGGCATCAGTGTATTGTTTCCACATCCAACTTCACCCTTAGCAGGGCGCTAACAGATGAAAATATCGATACTACGTGCCATACAGTGTGTAGATCCACTATCGACTATCCAAGTGACCGAATGGCCACCGGGAAGAGTTGGGTGGGCTTCGATGATTGGCACATAAGGATCATCAGGTAGATGATAGATATGAATGAGGGAAGAAGTTTCCATACACTAATTGCCTCGTCTAGCCCGATGTTTCAACTTCCTTTCGGAAGAGTGGCTAGAGTCTAACTCAGATGTGGCCTGAGTGACATTGGCTGAGGGGTCAGGACGAGGTGTAAGAGATGACCAATTAGACATCCCTTCAGGGGTGGCAAAGGATACTGACTGGGGGGGTGGAGCTTCAGCAACCTGACCAGTGGTTCGTCGCCCTGAGAAGACCTAGGTCAATTTGTAACAATGCCTTGTTGATAGTTCCCTTGTGGGTGACCCTGTAGAGTAGGTGCTAGAGCATTACCCCCTCTCGACCGCCAATTTGGGGCATCGTTGCCACCTTGGTTGTTTTGGCAATTCGAGTGATTGGTGTTAGGGTTGGTACCTCTATTTTCCCTATCTTTGATTCCACACTCATCACAACATGTCCAGACATTTAGCAAAATGAGTGTAATATCTATTCTTTTAGGAATATTTTGACAGTATAGGGAGTGGGTGTCGAGGCAGTGTTTTTGGGATCACTGTTGTTGCCTTGTGGTTTGCCTTGATTACTTGGGTTGCTGTTTCCCTTCCCTTGTTTGCCCTTTCTGGGTAGAGGTGGTATTGGAAACAAGGGCCCCCTCTTGGGTAGAGGAGAAAGAAGACGACTTCTTGGGGTGAAACTAGTCATGCAACTAGGCGAAGCCCACGAGTTGGCACTCACACTCATACATGTTAGGCATAGGTTCTAAACTGATGGTTTGTGTGAAAAAAGTAAAAAAGTAGGTGGCAACTTGTTTAATAATGTGATGACTTGGTCTTCTTGAGACTTGGCAAAGCCAGTGGTGGCATGCTCCGCATTTAAGGCACCTATACTCAAAGACCTTCACTTTCAAGTCATCCCCCTCTGTAATAGTGTATTTTTAGATTTAATGCTTGAGATCAATACAACGCATGCAATCACGTGCTACATATCTCTGTGCAAGGTGTGCTCATCTATCAAAGATGTAGGGGAACTACTATAGCTACAAATGAAACTCTGGCAAACGGCCTTGCATGAGCTCCACTATGGAAATGACATTCCTAGCTGCCCAATAGCAGTTGACTTCAAGAGGTGCAAGTGAGGGGTGGGGTCCAGGATGGAGAGAAGGTGATGGTGGGGTACAAGATGGTTGGTACCCATATCCAAAGTGTAAAGGGTTAGGTGGTACTCCAGAATAACCACTAAACTCGGCCCAAATGTAGTACTTGTGAGGGAATCCATAAGATGGGATATAAGGCTGGGCACTCAGCATAGGTAGAATGCTTGGCTGAGGCACAAATCCTTGAGTACGCACATAAGCTGGTAGTACAAGTGTCGTTGGTAAACTACCTGATACCCCGAAATGCTGGGTGGTGACACAGTGTCGATAGGCATAGTGCCGAGAGATCCCTATGTTGGGTAAAACCCATATGTAGGTCCCTATAGAGGTGCAGCTAGTAATGGCCGCATGCCAATGCCAGCACAGCAGGAAGAAACATGGTTTGGATGGGAGGGTTTTCTACTTGAGGTTATGCACTATTCCAAAACACATTAGGAGTAGAAATAAAAGGTGAACTAGAAGAGAAAATAGTGTTACCTCCTTGTACACAAGTAGTTTGGGAGCGTATTCTGCTCTCCTAGACCCTCCTCTATTTGAGTTCACATTACTCCAAAGATCGAGGGTAGTAGTTGGTACCATATGCTAAACATGTGCTGTAGAAGTGGACACCCAGGTAGTGTTAGAGGCACATAAGCACTCAATGGTACATACAAACTTGGCACAATCTCCGGCTGAGTTGACGACAATGGATCTCAAGATTGGTTACCTGTCCTACCTGAGAGAATGACCCAAATTGAAGTCCAGGCTATCGGCTAGACTATGTAGCAGGGCTCTCGAGAAAAGGTTGGATACCGGGGTCCAGTACTAGCATACTTGCTATAGGCATGTATTCCCCTCTGGAAGTTAAAGAGAATGTGGGGGAGAGGGAGAGCTTCAAATCCTAGCAAGCAAAAACACACACACACACACACAAGAGAGAGCAAGACACAAGAGAGAGATGGATAACTGAATTTTCTTCTATCTTCTTCTTCTCTACTCAACCAACATAATATAAAGATAAGAGTACACACTATATGGGTTAGTACTCAACTACTACAACATGAACCCGACTAAATGAGCTGGTGCTATAACTATGCCAGTCTCTAGTAATCCAAAATGATTGTCACACAGCTTGTCATCCCACTGGCCGCATATCACCCATAATCTCACCAACCATGCCAGTGGTGTAAATGCGGAAGCTATCACCCATGCGGGTCATCAATGTTGTCCGTCTCGTAGCACTAGTTGGCCTCGATATCTCAACACTCTCCCTCAAGCTCAACTCCACACACTGCACTCCAAGTAAGCTCCTAAACCTGTGGAGCTTCTCTGTGCCCAAGGCCTTCGTGAAGATGTTAGCCACTTGATCCTCTGTGTTGACATATACCAGATCTGCATCTCCTGCTACAACCTTCTCTCTCACAAAGTGATAATGTACCTCAATGTGCTTCGTTCTAGCATGATATACTGGGTTACTGGCCAACTGTATGTTGCTCATGTTGTCACAATATATGACAACTGCCCTATCGACGGACTCTCCCATGTCACCAAGTAGCTTCTGAAACCAAGCTACCTCACAAGCTGCCATAGCAGCACCCCTGTACTCTGCCTCTGTACTCAACAAGGCAACTGTTGACTACTTCTTACTGCTCCAACTCATAGCAGCACTCCCAAATGAGAACATAAAACAACTGGTAGATCTCCTTTCTACATCTCCTTTCTACAATACTACCAGCCCATTCAACATCTGTGTGCCCATGCAACTGTATCTCAGCACTAGCCTCATAGAAAAGTCCATAATCAACTATGGACTTTATGTACCTGAGGATCCGTCTAGCCGCATCCAAGTGTGGCTTCCTAGGGGCCTGCATAAACTGACTCACAAGTCCAACAGTATAGCTCAAGTCTGGCCTTGTAATGGTCATGTAGATCAAACTACCTACTACTATGTGCCTGGATGTAGTGGGGTCCTCCAAAAGCTCACCTGTATTTGCGGAAAGCTTTGTGTTCTGCTCCAATGGCACTGAAATAGGCTTACAGCCTATCATACCATACTTGGACAATATGTCCAAGCCATACTGCCTCTGCAATAGAAAAATGCCATAAGCTGATCTCACCACCTCTATGCCCGAGAAATACCACAGCTCATCCAAATCCTTTATCTCAAACTTCTACTTCAAAAGCATCCTGACATCATGTATGTCTGCATCACTATCACTAGTGATAAATCAAGTCATCCACATAGATGACTAATAGCATGATCCCTCTATCTGTCTTTTTCACATATAGTGGAAAATATACATTGGATATCTGAAATCCAATGGTAACAAGATACTCCCGGATCTTGTTTGACCATGCTCTGGGTGCCTGCTTCAAGCCATACAAGGCTTTGCATAACCTGCACACAAAATCTGGATGTGCATAACTCTCATAACCTGGTGGCTGCATCATGTACACTTCTTCTTGCAAATAACCATGCAAGAAAGCATTCTTTACATCCATTTGATGTAGAGACGAACCCTTCGCTGCAACTATAGCAATGACAGCTCTCATGGTTGCCATTCTTGCAACCGGGTTGAATGTCTCCTCATAGTCTATGCCATAAGTCTACGCCTAGCCCTTGGCAACCAATCTTGCCTTGTACTTTCTCATCACTGAACCATCAGCATTGTGCTTGACTTTATACACCCACTTACATCCAATTGCCTTCTTTTCCTTAGGCAAAGGCACTAACTCCCATGTTGTGCATTTGCATCCAATGCTACCATCTCCTCATCCATGGCATCTTCCCATTTCTTATTTCCAATTTCCTTCTCAAAGCAAGTGGGCTCAACCTCCTGTATTTCTTTTACCATGTAAGCATAATGGTGGGCTGTATATCCATCATATCTCAACCTGTCAACAACCCTCGTAGACTTGCATACACCTGGATCACTGCCAGGTGTCCTCAAAACAACCCTGGTTCTCCTTACACCACGAGTAACCACAGACGGAATGCCAAGCTTCTTATCAAGGCTCTACTCAGAGCCACTAGAGTCACCATCCACATATGAGTGACCTGCTGACAGATCAGGCACAAAAGGTTAATCTACCTTTTCCTTCCCTTTCCATGATACATGTGTACCTGCATCATTTCTCAATATGCCTGACCATGGGCTAACCATGGGCTAACATTTGATCCACTGCTCGAGGACTCCCCAGGTCCACTCAGCACCTCTGATTGTTGCTCTACATGTGGTACACCATCAACACTTCTTACATCTAAATCCTCTATTGCCTTCACTACTGGTGCATACCAGCTACTCATCTCATCGAAGACAACATCTCTGCTTACTCGCATCTAACGAGTGGTAGGGTTATAGTATCTATAACCTCTTTGCTCTATAGCATAACCAATGAAGATGCATTTCTCTACCTTTGGATCCAACTTTGTTCTCACTTCATCAGGAACATGTACATATGCAATACACCCAAACACTTTCAAGTGAGACACATCTGGTCTTATGCCTATAAACTTCTGCTCAGGAGTCATACCATGAAGAACAGCTGTAGTGGGTGTCATGTTCATAATGTACACAACAGTCGCTACTGCTTCTGTGCCCAAAAGTAATGTGGCATATTCTTTTCAGCCATCAAGGCACGTGCCACTTTTACAATGTACCTATTTTTCCTTTCTACAACACCATTATGTTGTGGAGTGTACCTGCACGTAAACGGCCTCTTGATTAACTGCTTTCTTAAGAAATTGTTGAACTCATTAGAGAAATATTCTCCCCCACCATCTAATCTTAGACATTTTATTTGCATGCCTTTTTCCTTCTCGAGACGACGAAGGCTTTAAATCTCTGAAAGTGAGCAAACACCTCACTTTTCTCCTTCATGAAATAAACCCACACTTTCCTAGTGTGGTCATCAATGAATGTAGCATAGTACCTGCAACTTGCAATTGTTGCAGTCTTGGTTGGTCCCCATACATCTGAAAGTATGACATCCAATGGCCTTGCACTAACATGTTTTTCATGTGGGAAAGCATGTTTGGCATGCTTAGTTGGCATGCTTCACATACCTTATGCATACCGTCAACCTTAAACTTTGGCAAACCTGCAACAATATTTTGGGCCTGCATAGACTTCAGTTTGCTGTACATTCACATTACCAATGCACTTGTGCCATATGTCAATATCTGCAATGACACCTGTTCCCAAGTGCAAACATGGCTGTCTTTATCTTAGGCATGTTCACATCCAAAGTAAACATCCTGCCATTTCTGTTTCCCTGTGCAACCAAGCAACACTTCTTTTTGAAGTCTTCCATAAACATCCTTGAGGATTAAACCTCACTTGCAGACCCTACTCAACCATCTGTCCAACAGAAACTAGATTCTTTGTAATATTCGGAACATGAAGTACATCATCCAAGTACTTCATTTTGCCATCCTGCATAGACAATGGCACTTTACCAACATGTGCAATGGGATACGCAGTATCATCACATCTGTTTCTACAGAACCTGGTTTTTCCATTTTTTGCATATCTCTAAACCACTCAGCATGACTGGTCATGTGGTTAGAGGCACCAGAATCCACATACCATATATCTTGAGATCCTGACATATCCCCTAATATGGAACTAAGCATGTGCTGCATCACAAACAGCTGCTCACTTCTGTCATCACAAAATATTTCCTAGATGATGCATAGTTGCCTTGCTGCAACTTTTAATGTCATTCTGCTTTTTGTAGCAGTCCTTTGCCATGTGTCTTGGTTTGCTACAGTAATAGCACTCTATGCTATTTCCATTTTGATTTCTTTGCCAACTACCTCAGCCTCTTTGGCTCCACCTTCCTCTAGACTAGCCTCTTCCACCTTTGTATGATTGTTGTGAATCATTGGACTGTTATTGTCCAAAATTCTGATTTCCTTCCCACCATCTTGGCCTCGACCATGGCCTCTATCTCTATCTGTACCTGAATTAGGGTAGAAGGCTTGTTCCGATGTGTTCTTGCTTTATGAAGAAGAATCCTCACCTAAAGCCTTTTCTTCTATGATCAACATAGATATCAAGTCCCGAACGTTGGGAATATTCTCCCTAAATGCAATGGAGATCTTGAATGGCTTGTTATTCATTGATGGAGATGCTTTTCTTTTCCATAGTATGCAACTCTTGCTTTAACTGCAACTTCCTTACCTTTGTGTTAGTCTGCAACATCTCAACCAAATTTTGCCATGCAAATGCTAGAGTGTTTGCATCCTGTATGTGTCCTATCATAGTGTCTGTGTGTGACACTAATTGAAAGCCCCAGTACATGACTTTTCTTGCACCTTGATTCCAATCCTTGAATGCCTTTATATCTCTATAGGAGTGGCATTCTCCTCAGATAACTCTAGAGGCTCCTCATTATCTCCTTCTACATAATCTCAAAATCCTGTACCCACATTAGGAAATCGGTCATTTTGAACTTTCAAACATGAAAGTTATTCTTATCCAGCTTCTCACTAATAATTTGATTAATTCCGTTAGACGTGTTTTCTTGCAGCAATCAAATAACTTGCAAACAGATAACTTTTGTATATAACTTGTAATACAGCAATATCTCCTGTAATAACTACTGAACAGCGGTACTTCAGCATAGCTTGTGTGTCACCAAATGTGACCAGAGTACATGCACATACACCCAGTATCAACAATACATGTGCAAATCCTGTCTGCACTTCCAAAATGCCTTGTTGCACTGCAATAACCTGATTTCGAGCAGAAACAGTTCTCTACCAAAACTTCTGGAAAACTACCAAAAATACCCTGTATAGTAACAAAACGGGGCCCGTATAACGTGCCCAAAACCTGAATCTGGCAAAAAAAAATCTAATAGGATAATATACCTACCCTGTAGCTTCGCTCTCTGTGAAGATAGCTCCTCAATCAGAGATGTGTAGCTCCCAGAGCTACTGAGGGGGTGTTGTACCTAAGCTAAGAAGGGAAAAGAGATGATGGTGCTCTTATCTGTGTAGTACCGCTTTCATCCTTGCTTGTTCTTGCCTCTTGCTTGCCTCCTCAGCTCATATTCGTGTAGTACCGCTTCCATCCTTGCTTGTTCTTGCCTCTTGCTTGCCTCCTCAGCTCTCACACGAACCAGGCTTTGATACCATAAAGAGAATGTGGGGGAGAGAGAGAGCTTCAAACCCTTGTAAAAGCAAACACACACACACACAAGAGAGAGTAAGACACAAGAGAGAGATGGATAGCTGATTTTTCTTCTATCTTCTTCTTCTCTACTCAACCAACATAACATAAAGATAAGAGTACACAATATATGGGTTAGTACTCAACTGCTACAACATACAAGGGGCGGTACATAATGTGAACCCGACTAAATGAGCTGGCGCTATAACTATGCCAGTCTCTAGTAATCCAAAATTGCTGTCACACAGCCTGTCATCCCACTGGCCGCATATCACCCATAATCTCACCAACCATACCAGTGGTGTAAATACAGAAGTTATACCCTAGGCGGGTCATCAATGTCTGCCATATTACTAGTTGAGCTCGAATAGAAGTGAAGTCTGATAAGCTCAGAAAGGAAGGTCAAGATGCCAAAGGTGTAGAGGGAGAGTAATTGAAGACAAGTTGGTCAACTCCTAATGTAAGACCTCCAACGGGGCTCTCCAGTGAGTAAGAAAACCCATTCTCAGTCTAGTCTAGATCTAAGTGAAGAGAATCAACTTCTGGTGACAAAGGCTGGTCCTCCGAAATCATGGGCAGTCGATCCATGTTGTGTGCTCTCAAGATCTTCAATCTCTTTGCGCTCACAATAGCTCCAATACGATGTGAGGGAAAAAGGACAAAAGAACTTGAAGTGCAAGAGATTAGAGCAAATCGACACAGCATGAAATGGATGAATGAGTATATGTATGGTGTGAATGTAATCCAGTACAAGAGGGCCTCTGATGTGAGGTGACTTTGAGTAGTAGAACAGCAAAGAAGCAAAGATGAAGTTGAAGCAAGAGGCTCGATCAATGATGAAGGCTCGTAATCGGGGATAATAGGGGCACTCTGAGTGAAGTAGAGGTGGAAGGCTACAAAACGCAAGACTGCAGTAGATGCAGTTGTGTTGTTGAATACTCAAGGAGCACACTAGCTACAATGTGGTGTTGTGTGGAGCACTGATACATGACGATGAATAACTAGTGCATAACAGGGTAAAAAGTTCTTTTTTAAGGCCTTTTGTATGGCTTATAATTGAGGCTTTGGGTGCCTTTTTGGGTGGAATTTTTGGGGCATTTGGGCTGGTTATCACACATGCCATGCCTTCGAGCTTGATGAGATTCAGCACATATACATTTTTAACCTTTTGCATAATTTTGTTTCTGTAGATTAAACAAAATCGTATAATATTTTTGTAGATGAGACAATAAATGTAAATGGCCTTGGATGAGACCCATGTTTTGTAAACCTTGTTTTGTCTTCATGTGAGAAAAACTTTTAAAAAATCTAAGGTTGAAAACAAGACAGTAAATAATGGTAATAATGTAGATACTTTAAGTTCTTTATTTGAGAGCATCAAGATGTTTTTCTCAAAGATTTGTTGAATGGTGTCCCATCATCTAGGGAGGTAGACCATTCCATTAATTTACTACCAGGTTGCAAGCCTATAAACAAGCCTGCTTGTAGACTTAGCCACTCCGAAGCATAGGAGGTGGAGTGGCAATTGGCCGATTATGCAAGAAAAGGTTTCATAAAACCTAGTTCTTTGCCATGGACTTTTCTTGTTCTTTTGGTAAAAAATAAATATGGTTCTATGTGTATGTACATAGATTACCATGCTCTTAATCAAATTATGATTAAGAACAAATATCCAATGCCCCTCATCGACGAGTTGTTAGACCAACTCAATGGTGCATGTCATTTTTTAAAAATTGACATTAGGTCAGGCTATCAGGGAACTAGATATCCCAAGAACACATTTAGAACTCGATTTGGACATTATGAGTTTTGGTCATGCCGTTTGGTTTGACTAATGCACTAGCAACATTTATGATGCTTATGGAGACAACGTTTTACATCCATACTTAGGAAAATTTGTAGTAGTTTTCTTGGACAACATACTTGTTTACAGTATGTCATGAAAGGAACATGTAGAGCATTTACGCTTAGTGTTTGAATTACTTTAGAATGAAAAGGTTAAGAAAAGAAAATGCAAATTCTTTGCTAAGGAAATTCACTATCTAGGCCATATTATATCCGCTAAGGGAACACAAATGGATCCATAGAAAGTGGATACTATTCTCAAATATCCTAAGCCAAAAAACTTAGAAGAAGTACAAAATTGGTTTATTGGGATTTTACTGACAATATGTAAAGGACTACACGAAGATTGCAGTCCCATTGATATATCAACTAAGAACTAAAGGAAAAAGTATCCCTCGGGAGGATCCACAACAAAGTAGTTTTGAGAAACTCAAGGTTGCAATCATAGCTATACCTAACTTGAGTATAGTGGACCCTAATGAACCGTCTGTTATATTAAAAAGATTCTCATGGTGGGGAAGCCATTGGAGTGGTTTTAATGCAAGGGGATGCCCGTGCCCACCAACGTCTACTCGACCTATGAGTGAGAGTTACTTACAGTAGTTCATGCTCTTACAAAGTGGTGACATTATTTATATGGTGCTACATTTGAGGTCCGTATGAACCCTGAAATCTTGAAATGGCTTTCAAGTCAAAATGAGTTGAAAGGTAGAAAAAAGAAAGGTGGGTGGAGATCCTACAACAAGAGTTTGACCTTCAACTTTGTTACCAAAGAGGTAAATTTAACGTAGTAGTTGATGCGCTCACTTGCATGCCAATGGTGAATGAGTTGAGATTCACCATATTCAAGAACAAGTTCTTGGATTCACTACATGGTTTTTATGAGCATGATCCATCTTATTCAGAGGTTTGGCTTGTTGTATGCGTGTGCATTTGCTAGCAGCAATTGCCTTCCTTTTAAAAAAGGAGTGCCAATCCACAGCGATTAGTCAAGGTTTCTACCAGAAGAAGAGGGAGGTCTAGTCTAGAGAGACTAGATGGGTCTCTTGGGTTATGTATCAAGATAGAGAGCTCAGGGATGGACCCTTCACTACCATTCGACATTGTTTCAAATGAGGGTGATAAAGTTTATCAAGGGGAAAGGTTTAGGAACTTCTCTATCGTCGATGATGGGTACTTGTTTTACAAAGGTAGAGTTTGTGTACCATCTATATTGGTGACTTTTAAAACCAAATTATTATTGAAAGTCAGGATAGTCCAAGTGCTGGTCACCCTAGGGTATTAAAGACCTATGCACTAGTTAAAAGACAATTCTATTGGCCTAGTTTGTTCAAGGACGTCTAAGACATCGTGCTGAAATGCAAGAAGTGCCAGGTGGCTTTCTCCATCCATTGGATATTTCCAAAGGAAATGCGAGAGTATTTCCATGCATTTTATCACCAGGTTAGCTAAAACGATTCGAGGATATGATTCAGTTTGGGTGGTGGAACAGGTTGACTAAAATGGTCCAATTTATTCCTACTAGAAAGGAGGTAAAAAATCTTAAGCTAGCTAAATTGTTTATCAAACATCTCTATGTTAAGCTATATGGCATGCCCGCAAATATAGTTTATGATAGAGATAAGAAGTTTCATTAGCCACTTTTGGAGGGAAGTCTTCAAAAATTTGGATACTACTCTGAGTATGAGTACAGCTATCCGCCGTAGTCTAATGGTCAGACAAAAAGAGTCAACCAAGCGCTAGAAGACATGCTTCGAGCCTATGTCACTAAAAAACAATCGATTTGGGAGGAGGAGTATCTACCACTATTGGAATTTTCTATAATAGTTCAAAACATTCAATAACTAGATTTAGCCCATTCATGTTGATGTATGGTTTTCAGCCCAAATCCCTTATAGCCATAGGGCTAGAGAAGGAGAAAATTTGATCTACCAACGAGACATGCAAGTTATACTAAAAGCAGCAAGAGATAGCATTTGTAGTGCACAAGATCATGCACAAACGTATGTTGACAAGAGCCATAGACAAGTGACTTTGAAGAAGGCGACTTTTTTTTCTTGAAAGACCCCATGAAGCCAAACTCTCAAGATGAGAAAGTGTCAAAAGATTTCTCCTAGATATTGCAGTCCATTTAAAATTCTTAAGAAGATTGGTATAGTAGCATACAAACTTGAGTTGTCAAAGATCTCTCAAGTACATCCTATTTTTCATGTCAATAGAATACAAAAAACAATGGATCATCAGGAGGATAATGTAGTTACTCCCAACATTTTGGTGGAACTTATTAAACCACCGTCTTTTCCACATGAACCCAAGAGAAGTTCTTAGATTTAGGGATCAGAACATGAAGCATACTACGTATCGAGAGGAACTTATCAAGTGGAAGGATAGAGACAAGGATGCGTCCAATTGGGAACGCTTGAGTACTCAAAAAATATGCTCAATTTGTTTTCATGGACGAAAACTCTTTATAAGGGGGAGCTAATGTCACATAGCTTATAATCAGCTATGTAGGTCTTGATCAGACATGGAGGTCAATCATCGTTAAGAGCAACTGGTGAGAGTGTCTAAGGTTCAGGAGTGAGGCGCCTGGGTCAAAGGACCATAGGTGGTCAAGCAAGTGTGGGAAGGCAAGCCACCACATAAGCCCAATAGTGTGCATTCATATCCACATTCCTCTATTGCTAGGTGGTGAACAAGAGCCCTCCTCTCCACCCTCATCTTGGTGGCTTCCTATGGGCAATGCAACAAACTTAAGTGTGTTTTCCTATGTTTTGGGCTTTTTCCACTAGGATGTGATAGCAACCATCTGGTTCTTTTAGATTTGACCTTATGTTTCTTGCACCACTAACACCTCCTCTTCTTGTTGTTCACTTTATTTTGCACTTGTTTCCATGATCGTTTTTCCTTAGGAGATTTCATCCAACTTTAGTATGTTTTCCTATATTCCGTACTTTTTCCACCAGGATGTAAGTAGCAACCTTTTAGTTCTTTTAGATTTGACATTATGTTTCTTGCACCTTTTTGTCACTTGATCTCTGACCTTTTATCGTTCCTCCCACTTAATGGGCTTCTGCTGTGCCTTCTCAAAGTTTTCTTGAATCTGGTTGTTGGTAGGCCCCATGGACCTTATGATATCCAGCACCTTTGGCATTTTTACTTGCTTCTCCAGCAAGTTTGCAATTTATACCAAGTTCACTATAGGGGTGTAGGGAATTATTTTGCATTTTTGTCTACCCTTGTTACAATTTCTACTGATGCTTTTGCCATAGTGGGTATTCCAATTTTTTGTGTGTTATGTACCTATATTAGTAGCACTAGTATTATCCTTCTAATGTTGTAGCATCTTATCTTACCCCTCCTTGACCATAAGGATGCCTTTGCTACTGTACCTAAACTACTATTTGTTGCACATAGGTGGTTGCTTGTAATGATCATACTGGTATTGGTGCATTCTACCATTAACCAGCTTATGTTATTTTTACATACCTTTGACAAACCAGCTTATGTTATTTTTACATACCTTTGACAAACCATTCTCCCAAAGTTTCTTATGTTGGCCTATACTCTGTTTTCAAGAAAGCCAAAAGGGTACAAAACTTCATGGCATAGCCTTCTCTATAGGTAGATGCTTTTGCTATAGTAATGATCATACTGGTAGTGGTGCATTCTACCATTAACCAGCTTATGTTATTTTTTCATAACTCTGACAAACGGTTCTCCCAAAGTTGCTAATGTCGGCCTATCCTCCATTTCCAAGAAAGCCGAAAGGGTATGAAACTTCATGGCATAGCCTTCTCCATAGGTAGATGCTTTTTCTATAGATTGCACAACTTATCTAGCAGTCAAGAAGATGTTTTATCAATCCATATAGAATGTGAGTAAGAAAGCTTCTTTGAGGTCACCATATGTGAGGAAATGATTTTAATCATATTATGACAACCATTCAATGGCCTTTTGCCTTAGATTCTATGGAAAGCTTATTTTTTCCATTCTTTTTAAGCTATGGGCTTCATTCCATTGGTCGACCATATGTTTTCAAATTGTGCCTCATGCGTGTTTAGACCTTCCCCTTTCTTCCCATTAAATTTAGGGTATTTCATTAAGGTAGTGCTTTTATGCTATGTTTTCGAATTGTGCCACATGCATGTCTAGATATTCCCATTGAATTGGGGGTATTTCATGTTGAGGTACTATTGTTATGCTATGTTATGTGGCAGCAGAGGAGGTAACAATAGTACCAGATGGTGGGGAGGATCGAGCGAAGAGCCTATTTTACTTATGGTTGTAGTGGTTCTAGATGGTGAAAGACAAGGTTCGTTTACCAAGTTCATGCAACCTTAATTGCTTATTCCTCAATGAAGTGATTATTGTCTTGTTCCCCTACCTAGTGTTGCTTATTTGCTAGAATTCTGAGTGCTTTTGGCAATAGTTTGTATCATTTTTTTCAACATGTCTATTGCTGCCAATTCCATATAGTAGCCATGTTTTGAATGCTATTGATTATAGCAGAAGTGATTATTGTCTTGTTCCCCTACCTAGTGTTGCTTATTTGCTAGAATTCTGAGTGCTTTTGGCAATAGTTTGTATCATTTTTTTCAACATGTCTATTGCTGCCAATTCCATATAGTAGCCATGTTTTGGATGCTATTGATTATAGCCCTTTTCATCTTGTAGAGTTTGGAGGTTGTTAAGTTCTTCTTTGGCTTCTAGGTCATTATACCTAGGCATTCCACTCACAACAAAAGAACTATAAAGTTATCAAAATATATGCTATATGCTATATGGGAGTAATAAATGAACCACATTAGATGGTTGTGCCCTTATAAACTCTTTTGAGTAAGGCTAGCAAGATCACTAATAAATGTGTTACTACCCTGACAACATATGCTTGTATGAACATAATACCTATGGTTATAGTAAAAGGCAAGAGAGAAATTGAAGACTACTTAATGTCTATGATTATAGTAAAATGCAAGAAATAAACTGAAGACTACTTAATGTCTATGATTATAGTAAAATGCAAGAAATAAACTGAAGACTACTTAATGTCTTTCTTTATAATAAAACGCAAGAAATTAACTGAAGACTACTTAATGCCTATGATTATAAGTAAAATGCAAGAAAGAAATTGAAGACTTCTTAATGCTGATTACAATAATTATAGTAAAATACAAGAGAGAAACTGAAGACTACTCAATGCCTATGATTACAGTAAAATGTAATCACACTTAATACCACACGTAAAGACTACTTAATGCCTATGATTATAGCAAAATGCAAAAGAGAAATGAAGACTACTTCAAGACAGATTTTATAGAATGGACATCAATAATAATTGCACACAAACCTTCAAGATAAGATCAAATAGTAAAAAGTCCTCACAACTGTGAAACTTGGTTTTTGAACACAACAGAGAAGAAACAACCTAGAATCATCCTTAGAAACATCCTTATAAGAATCCCCAAAGGCATCCCCATTATAGGGATGAAAACTTATACCTTGTGTGGCCCAATATAGGGATGACCACTTATACCTTGTGTGGCCCAACTGTTACAAGATTGTGCCAGTTGTACCAGGCTGACATTGTAATAATGTCTATTCAAATATAAGTGGTGAAAATTTCCACTTATACAAGATATATTGATTACATTGGTAAAAAGTGAGACTATGTATCAATGTCTGTTGGGTGGTGCCAACACATTGTGATAAAACATATTCTCATAGCATCCATTGTTCTTGTAACTTCCATTTTCATGTTTGGAAAAAGCCACTAGTCCAAGGTTGTAATGTGTTTGCTGGTGACTTTTTGATAACTTTATTTGTGCAACAAAAAATGGAAACAAGAGACACTCCACTTCCAGGGAACAAATGAGGTGTCTAAGGGAGAGTAGGACTCTCAAATATCTAGTTAAAGGCTAAAGGTCTTGTATGTAAATGGATTACACAATTGGAAGACGGTGAACTCTAGAGCTACATTGTTAAGGAATGCACGACTAGATTAGAAGGCTTCTAAGAAAATAGGAGGGACTTAATTGGAGAGACATATTGTTCTCTTTGGCCTCATGAAAAATCTAGTAGTCCTTTTTAGTACAAGGTATAGAAGGAGGCACTAAAGAAGTGCAGTAAAAGGGACAATGGGTGACGTGTCACTTGGTAAATTTATTTGGTGATCCCCTATAAAAGAAAGGGAAGGTAAGCCTCTAGCCTTTTACAACATCAATAAGGCTAGGAAACTCCATAAAAAAGGATTCAAAACATAGCATGACATATGGGACATTAATCTTAGAAGTGGATGGACTCTACCAAGATTATTATTAGAAAGGGAAGGTAAGTATTTTGCAACATTAATAATGCTAGGAAACTCCATAAAAAAGGATTCAGAACATGGCATGACATATGGGACGTTAATCTTAGAAGTGGATGGACTCTACAAAGATTAAGTATAACCTCTACATTGATGAATATTCCTTCTTAAGGGAATTAATAGATCCTTCCATAATGGAGTGGTCCACTTATATTATTGTATCTAGAAAAAAGTGGTTTCACAAATTAATTTCAATCCTAAGGCAAGCTTTTAAGTTTGGTCAAACTTAAAGCCAATGATTGGGAGATTGAAGATGGTATCAAAGAGTCTATATGGATGAAAAAATTGGCTTTGAATTAACAAACTTGTTGCTCTACCTTTGCTAGGAAGAGATGCACCTCTACATTGGAAAGCAACTCTAATAGCTCGCTTTAATCTCCTACTATGGAGAGTTCTTCATTGCAAGCTCTTTAATTGTCTCCATTTAATAAAACTATGTGTGAAGAAATCTTTCATCTCTTTTGGGATTGCTGGTGTACTAATCCTCTTTGGAAGTGGGTTGATAATTAGCTATAAAATGTACGTACACAAGAAATGGTTTACTGGACACAAGATCTTTTGGGTGACACAAGGAAACTTAAATTTGATCTAGGTTTGGCTAATTAGGGCTTTAATAATTGAAATCATATGGGAAGACCCACAATAACATATTCTTTACAAAACAATGGAAAGCTCTATGTGAGATGGTCCTGCAAGTTGACAATGTCTGGAGAAATTTTGAAATAGTATCTAGAAGAACTTTTGTAGTATCTAGAAGAACTTTTGAAGTAGTATCTATATTACAGAAATTTTGAAATTAATGCCTTGGTGACAACACCAATGTTCACCAAAATGGAAACAATATAGTGCTTTGCATGATGGGAGGAAAAGGGAAAACACAATGGTCAATTTTGGGACTTTCTCTAGCTATCAATGATGACAATCCCCTCTTGTGGTGAAGCTAGGGGCATCAACTTTGCACACCAAGCTCCAATGGTGCATTGTAGCAGTGGGTAAGGAGAAAAGAGGAAAGGAGATATGGCAGAGCTTACCTCTGAAAAGATGCAGGGGAGAAGAGAGCTTGAGCTCTTGCAAGCACACACACACACTCACAAAACCCTAAAAGAGAACACACAAGGTAAGAGGCTGAAAATCTTCTTCTTCTTCCCTCAACACTCAACACACTATATACAAAGATAAGAGTACACACATATGAAAAGGTACTCAACCAAATACATACTAGGGTTCTCCATAGTGTGAACCCAACTAAATGAGCTGGCGCTATAACTATGCCAGTCTCTAGAATGGTTGTCACACAGCCTGTCATCCCACTGGCCGCATATCACCCATGATCTCACCAACCATGCCAGTGGTGTAAGTGTGGGGCCTATCCCCCAGGCGGGTCATCAGTGTCCACCACCTCACTAGATGAGCTCAATATCTCAACACTCCCCCTCAAGCTCAACTCCATCTCATGTACACTAGCGAAGCCCTGAATGTGCGGAGCTTCTCTGTACCCAATGCTTTGGTGAAGATGTCAGCTACCTGATCCTGTGTGCTGACATAAACAAGGTCAACGTCTCCTGCCAAGACCTTCTCTCTGACAAAATGGTAGTGGACCTCTATATGCTTCGTGCGAGCATGAAAAATTGGGTTCCTGGTGGCCAACTGTATACTACTAATGTTGTCACAGAAAATGAGAACTTGTCTATCCACTGATAGACCCAAATCTGTAAGTAGCTTTCTCAACCAAGCTACCTCACATGCTGCCATAGCAGCACCTCTGTACTGGATAGAGCAGCACCTCTGTACTAGATAGAGAACTTGTCTATCCACTGATAGACCCAAATCTGCAAGTAGCTTTCTCAACCAAGCTACCTCACATGCTGCCATAGGAGCACCTCTGAACTACTCGGCCTCTATACTGGATAGAGCAACCGTAGGCTGCTTCTTGCTACTGCTCCAAGTCACAGCAGTACTCCCCAAAGAAAACATGAAGCCACTAGTAGATCTTCTATCTGAGATACTACCAGCCCAATCAGCATCTGTGTATCCATGTACAGAGGTGCTGCCATAGCAGCACCTCTGTACTCGGCCTCTGTACTAGATAGAGCAACCGTAGGCTGCTTCTTGCTACTGCTCCAAGTCACAGCAGCACTCCCCAAAGAAAACATGAAGCCACTAGTAGATCTTCTATCTGAGATACTACCAGCCCAATCAGCATCTGTGTATCCATGTACACATATCTCTGTCCCAGTTTCATAAAATAGTCCACAATGCAAAGTAGACCTCACATACCTCAGTATGCGTCTCAATGCATCCAAATACGGCTTCCGAGGAACCTGCATAAACTGACTCACCAACCCAATAGCATAGCTCAAATCTAGCTTGGTGATCATCATGTAGATCAAGCTTCCTACTATGCGCCTACACATAGTAGGATCCTCCAAAATCTCTCCTGAATCTGCACTCAACTTGCCATTCCGATCCAATGGCACTGAGATAGGCTTACAGCCTGTCATACCATACTTGGACAACATGTCCAAGCCATGCTGTCTCTGCAGTAATCCAATACCATGTGGTGACCTAATCACCTCAATGCCCAAGAAATATATGAGCTCCCCCAGATCCTTCATCTCAAACTTCTATCTAAGCAAGATCTTTACATCAAAGATCTTTGCATCATGGTCCCCTGTAATGATCAAGTCATCTACATAGATGGCAACAAGAACAACCCCTCTATCACTATGTCTCACATACAGTGAGAAATCTGCATTGGCTACATGAAAGCCATAGTGATAAGATATTCAAAAATCTTGTCAGACCATGCTCTTGGTGCTTGTTTTAAGCCATACAAGGCTTTCTTCAACCTGCACACATGCTCGGGGTGACTCGCATCCTCATAACCAGGTAATTGCAACATATATACCTCTTCCTGCAAATCCCCATGCAAGAATGCATTCTTTACATCCATCTGATGTAAAGACCATTTCTTTGACATAGCCACTGCTATCACAACTCTCACTGTTGCCATCTTGGCAACTGGGCTGAAAGTTTCCTCATAATCAATGCCATATGTCTGCGCATATCCTTTGGCTACCAATCTAGCCTTGTACGTGCTTATGCTTCCATCACTGTTATGTTTTAGTTTGTACACCCACTTGCATCCAATGACTTTCTTGCCTTCAGGCAATTGCACTAAATCCCAAGTCTCATTTCCATATAGTGCATCCATCTCCTCATCCATAGCTTTCTCCCAACACACATTTCCAACAGCCTCATCAATGCATGTGGGCTCTACAACCTGCACAACCTTTGCCATGTATGCATAGTGATGTGCCACATAACCATCATAGGTAAACCTCTACACAACAGGGTCCTTCACTCTTCTAGATCTTCGCAGCTTTACATTCATGGCTTCCATAGCCTTCTTTACACCAGGTGTTCTCATAGCTGGTATCCCAAGCTCCTCATCAAGGCTCATCTCTGAGCCACTGGGGACTCTCCATCAACATGAGAATTGTTGAAATATACAAGTGAATAGGGTGTGTGCGGGAACAAGCTCTTGGATAGAGGCTGTAAAAGAGGAGATGTAATTGTGAAAGAACCTGTGAAAAGGTGAGAAGAATCTACTAGGAGAGAATAAAGGGTAGCATGAGAGAATTTAGGAGTGTGGAGTTATTCTGGGAGATATTCAGGGAAAAGAGAAGAGGTGGAGAGAATCAAGCAAGAGGTGGAGATATTTTGGGAGTGAATCATGGAGAAATCAATGGGATTTGATGCTTGATGTAAACTCTATAAATTGAGGCATAGCCCTAATGAGAATTTGCTGGTTTTTGAGTATCCATGCCTACATTAGTCTATTTGTCACTAATTTTAATTATTTACTAATCACTTTGTTAATGATGTTGATTCTAGTGTTTGATCCACCATAGCTCATCTCAAATTTCAACATGGTATCAGAGCCATGCCTAGAATCAATTAGGTTTATGAGCCCATTATCTAATTAATTAAGATTAGTAGATAATTAGCAAATAATCAAAATTTTAGTTAGTTTTCACTTCTCCCCTTCACCCTCAGCCAGTGGAGGACTCCATTCAGCTTGTACACTCTAAATTAGGTCTTGTGCTTCTAGCAACATGGTCAACATCCTTGGCTTCAAGCTCATCAAGACGGCACAGCAAACCGCGAAGGAATTCAGGAGAAATCGACGATTTTGTCTGCGCGTTTTTTTCTGAGTAATTTGCAGATTTCTCCTTCATCAAATCAAATGCTTCTAATTCCTCCTAGCCCAAGGTGTATTCAAGCATGCTCTACAAGCTGGTGAAGACAGAATTCAATTTCATCAAGTCTACAGTGAGATCCAAGCTCTTCATCAAATCTGCAGGTGACTTTGGTAAAATAGAGATTAAGATTTCAATATTTTGTCAAATCTTGTGTTTCTTGGCTTAATCCTCTACTAGACTCATTGCTATTGATGCCTTTGAAAGCATTTGAGCTCATTTGAAGTCTAAGGCACCAGATCTCCTCGTATACTCTATTTTTTGCACACAAAACAGAGCATTAATTTGCTAATTAGTGAGATTAACCAGTGCTAATCACTATTTTTTGGTGTAATTGAGGGTTCAAATTAACCATTAGGTATCTGATACAGATCCCTATAGCTTCAGATTGCAAATCGGAGTTGGTTTGATACTCCAACCATCCCGTACAAATTGGTTACCCTTAATTTAATGTAATTTCTGGTGATTTTATGCTGATAAAATTATTGTAATCACCTATTAAACACCAGATTGAGTTGTAAAAGGGTAGACACTGCCCTTGAATCTTGAAATTGGATCAAGAGGTAAGACCCCCTTCACATCACCATGAGTTCAGCATAGGAAATAGCCAAATTTAATGGGGAACAGTTTTATACATGGCAGACAAAAACCATGTATTTGCTGATGAGGAAAAATCTGTGGGGATTAGTTGAAGGGAGAGATGAATGCCCAGAGAGAGGGAAAAATGAGTGGAAGAGCAGGAATGAAAAAGCATTGGGACTTATTACACTCAGTATAAATGATGAAATCATTCATCACATCACAGGGATACAGTGGGCAAAAGATGCATGGGATGAACTCAATAAATTATTTGGTACACAAGCAAAAAATTCAAAGATAAATCTGTTAATGCAATTCTACAAATTGGACATGAAGGAAAGTGAACCTTTAATCACACACTTGAACAAATATAAAAGCATTAAGCAACAACTAGCAGCTATTGGCAAAAAGGTAGAAGATGATGAAGCATTAGCTGTACTTCTGAAGAGTGTGGACAAAGGAGATTATGAAAACATTGTAGCAACACTAAAGAATGTACCTGAATTGAAGATACACGAGATAGAAGCAGCTCTACTAGAGCAAGAGAGCAGAGGCAAAGAGAAGAAAGGGCTCGACTCAATAGCAAGAGAGGAAAAAGCATTCTTCACCCGAGGAGGATTCTCTCAAGGACGAGGACGAGGACGAGGATGAGGAAGAGGACGAGTAGGAGGAAGGACCTTCCTTTGCTCGAGAGAGAGGAAGGACCTCTCTCTCGAGGATGAGGACGAGGAAGAGGCAGAGTAGGAGGAAGGACCTTCACTTGCCACAAATGTGGAAAGCCGGGACACATGGCGAGAGACTGCTACAGCAAACCCAGTGAAGAAGGAACGACATCGGCAAACTTCATGGAGGCTCCAAAGGAAGTGGAGTCGGATCATCTTTTATGAGAGAGAGAGAGAGAGAGAGAGAGAGAGAGAGAGAGAGAGAGACCCCACAACCCAATGTTACCTACCCCAACAAAGTAAAACCACCTCTGAACCACCGATGATGTAGGCCACGTGGTAGATGTATGTGTGAGCACTTTAGTCAAGGTCGCGGGCACTTATAGTAGCCTTGGACACATAGAGAGAGAGAGTGTCAAGGACTATGGAGTTTAGGGACTTGAGGCACTGGTCGCTGGTTGGCTGAGGGAAACTTGATATAGGGTCCAGGTGTGCTAGGATTATTCACTTGAGGGGAGGTGTTGAAATATACAAGTGAATAAGGTGTGTGCGGGAACAAGCTCTTGGATAGAGGCTGTAAAAGAGGAGATGTAATTGTGAAAGAACCTGTGAAAAGGTGAGAAGACTCTACTGGGAGAGAATAAAGGGTAGCATGAGAGAATTTAGGAGTGTGGAGTTATTCTGGGAGATATTCAAGGAAAAGAGAAGAGGTGGAGAGAATCAGGCAAGAGGTGGAGATATTTAGGGAGTGAATCATGGAGTGAATCATGGAGAAATCAATGGGATTTGATGCTTGATGTAAACTCTATAAATTGAGGCATAGCCCTAATGAGAATTTGCTAGTTTTTGAGTATCCATGCCTACATTAATCTATTTACTAATTACCCACTAATTACATCTTAATTATTTGCTAATCACTTTGTTAATGATGTTGATTCTAGTGTTTGATCCACCATAGCTCATCATTATGCTCAAATTTCAACAAGAATGTCCTGCAGAAATGTCAGGCATACTAAGGGGCTCAACCACTTTCTCTTTCCCTTTATGTGATGTACTAATCACATTTGCAGGACTGGTATTATAACGTAGCCTGCCACTCCATGGTCTATCAACTGAACCACTAGATGAGGACTCTCCTAGTCTACTCAAAGACTGTGATTGCTGACTTGCATTTTGTGCAACCACATTTCCACTCACATCAGCCCCAACAGCTTCTTTTTCAGCAGCATACCAACTGCTCATCTCATCAAAAACAATATCCCTGCTTACCCTCAACTCACGTGTAGCAGGGTTATAACACCTGTATCCCTTTTGCTCAAGGGAATATTCAATAAACACACATTTTTAGCTTTTGGATCCAGCTTAGTTCTCAGCTCATCTGGCACATGCACATATGCAATGCATCCAAAAACTTTTAGATGAGACAAATCAAGTTTTCTGCCAGTAAACCTCTCCTCTAGAGTTACATCATGTATGGCTGCAGTTGGAGTCCTGTTCATGATGTAAATTGCTATAGAAACAACCTCAGCCCAATAGCTGTGGCATATTCTTCTCTTCCATCAATGCTCGCGCAATCTGAGCAATGTGCCTGTTTTTCTGCTCAGCAACTCCATTTTGCTGCGGAGTGTATCTGCATGTAAACTGTCTCCGAATACCATTCTTCTTCAAAAATTCAAAGAACTCATTAGAGAAGTACTCTCCCCCTCCATCTGACCTTAGGCACTTTACATATTTCCCTGTTTGCTTTTCAACCATAACTCTGAAATTTTGAAAGTGAGTGAACACCTCACCCTTCTCCTTCATGAAGTATACCCACACTTTCCTTGTGTGGTCATCAATAAATGTCACATACCTGCAGCCTCCCATAGACATGGTCTTTGTAGGACCCCATACATCTGAATGCACAACATCTAGTGCATTTCTGCTCACATTTCTGTTACGTGAAAATACATGCTTTGTTTGCTTTCCAAATTGGCATGCTTCACATATTTTCTGCATACTTTCAACTTTAAACTTTGGCAGTCCTGTCACAATTGTTTCTAGTTTGAACATACAACATCCCGATTCCCACTTAATTTGTGTGACCGGACCATAGAGGAAAAATTGTATGGCCTTTTTGGCATTGAGCGCTTTAATTGATACAATTTGCAATGGCAAGCACTCATATGAGCCATTGAGTAAACCCTAGAGCAACAATGCGAGGGATCTTGCTTCCTTGTGCCATTTGGATGCAATATACGATAGTCATGGCCAACTCTATGCCATTTGAATAGAATATGTTGGAATTACATGCTCCAATCATACTGAATGCCATAATCACATGCTTGGATGTGCTTGTTTGATTGATGGGAGCTATTCTACATGATGGAAACATGAATCAATACTTTGGAATAGCATATGATATGCTTATGTGAATGCTCAATATGCATGTACATGGAAGTATTAAATGCCCACTCTTTTGACATGCCTTATGTAAGAGGCATACTTGTGTTTGGATTGATGCGTTGGTGGTTATTTGGTGTTATGGAAGAGCATGGACATTATGGGGATTGAGATCATAAAAAAAACTAAAAACACACACATGCATATATGCATACACAACACATACCACCCCCACACCCGTACATACACACTCTCCACACACCTGCACACCCGTACATTCACACTCTCTACACACATGTGCACCCACAATCACCTACATACATACCCACACGTAGATGTACCCCTACACACACACATCATAATATATGCACATACACACGTGTACACACAGCCTTCCCTCAATTTTTTTTAAACTCCCCTCCTAACTTTTTTGAAACACCCCTCATAACTTTTTGAAACACCCCTCCTAATTTTTTGAAACTCCCCTCATAACTTTTTGAAACACCTCACCAAATTTTTGGAAAGTCCCCTCCTAAGTTTTTGAAAAACCCTCCCCCATTCCTCCCCTTCTGAAGAACTTCCCCTCTTTGGCCCTTCAACTCCCCCTCTCACAAAATTTTGTCCCCCCCTTAAAAATAATAACTTGAAAAAAGGGGTTGTGTTGCCATGTGGCACCTCAAAAAAAAAAATCTTTTAAAAAAGGGTTACATCACCATGGTGGCAATGCAACCCGTGTGCCACATAGCGCCTTAAAAAAATAAGAGCCACATGGCAATGAAGGCCACATGTGCTATGTGGCACCTTTAATTAATTCTTGAAAAAAATAAGATAAAAATGTAGAGTTGTGTTGCCACATGGCACCTTAAATAATGATAACAATATATGTACACATATATTTGTTATTTTTTATTACAAAGCGAAGAGAAAGGGAAGGGGAAAAAGAGAGAAAGAAAATGAAAACGAGAGTGTGAGAAAGAGGAAAGATAGAGAAAGAGAAAGAGGGTGAGAGAGAGAGCAAGAAAATCCCTCCTTGAGAAGAGAACAAGGAAGAAAAACTAACTGAGGAAAGGAGCTAGCAATGCAACCGAAGCCAAAAAAAGCCCAAGAATCAATTGGGCTCTACATTCCTCCAAGGCACCAAAAACCTACATGCAAGCATGTTAATCAAGAGGTAAAGATGCCTAAGGGGTTCAATGCGAAGCCACACACCACGATTGGCATTATCGTGCATTCTAAATTTTTTCCCCCATGCCACTTTGCTTCACGTCTTTCCATCAACATCACATACTTTATGCTATAGGTACGATTAACCAACAACACATAAAGAAGAGGTTCAAGAAGCCCTCAGATGATCCATTTGGCCTTGTTCGGCAAGTCACCCATAGCTCACGGTTTACCAACGTACTTGCCATACTGGGTGTCCTTAATTTTTCCATTCTCACATGGACAACCCAAACTCATTCTTAGCTAACTTATCGACCAACCACATTACACATCAACAATCAATTCCTAAACCATGTGTAAGAGTCAAACCAAAAAAATAAGTGTCAAAGAAACTAGTGTGTTGGAGTTTTTGTTGGAAGGAGCTTTTACAGGTGGGCACTCCCATGTACTCCCCTTCACCTACAATATACACATGGGCTCTACATCTAATAGACACATCAATAGGCACTGCTATCTCAAGCACCTACATAAAGCCTTATCGTCGATAGGCGTCCAAGTACATTTCTAGATGGGAGGGACCATGGTGGATGCCTATAGTACGACCCATCGCATAGACCTTCCTTATATCAACACAAACCTTTTGTGGACACTAATTCGGCCTCACCACCCATTGATCCACATTGCCTTTATCCTCAGTGCTCTCCAATGTCAAATCTCTTGAGCCACACAGGTCACCTAACTCCATTGTAGTTATGGGAAAAGTTTGCTATCATGCATCAACAATAGAACGATCTTAACTCCCCAAGAAAAGGGATGTCGAGTAAATGTCAAAGAAAGTATTGAGTTTGAGAAATCTTTGTGGTTGGAGGAGTACACACACATGGCTCAACTTCCACCCATCTCCCATACATGTCACTTGCATACTTCACTATGGGCAGCATCACCTTTTTTTAAAACATCTTGCATCTTACGGTATGCATGAACACATGCACCTGTAAACTAACCTTGTCAACGTCAACCCTCCAGGCACATCTCTAGATAGAGGGGCCATGGTGGGTGCAAGCCTACTAGCCCATGGCATGATCCACACTTGGAGAACCCTATAGTTTTTACATACCTCTAATGTACGCAACCTCTACTTCGACTCTAGTTCAACACACACAACCTTGCCCTAGTGGACATATTCGCCACCACGAAGAAGCATAATCTCTAGGCATCACGGTATAAGCTCGAGGCATACAATCATGTCATGCTAAGAATGTTGAGAGGTAGCGATTGCAGTTATGCAATGCTACATTGATATGGGTGATGGGTGACTTGTGGAACACCTCGATTAAGAGGGGGTGTTGAGAGATGCAATTGCGGTGTTGTGTGTATGTGGGAAAGGACCCTAGAGGTGCAAGATATTGTGGTAAGATAAGAATGCCACATGGAATATTGAATGGTGTGTGAGTGTTGACCAAAATAGTGGAAAAGGAGTTGCCACATGGATGATGACATGTAAAGTGGGATAAGACTAGAAGGCCTATATCATTGTATAATTCAATTGTCATATGCAATAGAATTGAGTCTTGAATGTGCAATCTCTCTCTCTCTCTCTCTCTCTCTCTCTCTCTCTAATGGAGTTCTTAGTGTGGTATAACCCACCTTAATTATGTTGCTTAATCTATGTCTATCACCATGATCAATGCTATTTTAGGATTGTTTAACATGGTATTAGAGTTTGGGTAGGCTCTTGGACATGATGATTATTTATGTATAGATTTCTTGGTTATGTGTTCATTTGATTAAGCATTATTTTCAATTTATTATGAAAAAAAAATATGCACACTCATATTATCATTTATATTTGCATTTGTGAGGATTTGAGAGAGATTTTCATTACAAAATGGAGACTAGAAGTTGCCAATTGAATATTACATCAAGGGAGATGCAATGGAGCCACCATCACCAAGATTAAAGTGAAGATTTGCATCATGGGGGATGCGAAATCGAGTTTTCATGAAGAAGAGGAAGCTGCCAAGAAAAGATTTGTGAAGGTATTTTGGATTTTGCCTCATTAACTTTTTGGTTTAAGCATGGAAGAATGCTCAATGTAAAGAAGGGTTGCCGATTTATGGGATGAGTGAATCCCATGGCTTTTGCATGTTGGCAAAGAGCATGTGTAGAGGTGAAAGGCTTGTCCAAGCAAGGAACAAGCATTGTGGGCAAGAAAAGGAGCCCATGAATGTGCACATCAAATGGAGGGATGTGCTGATTTGCTCATGAAAGATGAGCAATGTTCGATGGAAGCAAGAGGAAGATTTCACAAGGTATATCACCCTTGGAAATGGATACAGGCAAAGAAGAGCATGCATATTGGAGCTCAATGGTGAGCTTATGTGGCATGTTGATGGCTATGGATATACCTCAACTTGGAGGTTTAAGGAGGTAAAGATCAAAAGCATGCATGTTAAGGGCTCAATATTGAGCCATAGTATCCATATTGATGGCTGTACAAACCTCATGAAGGGGGTTTGATTGCTGAGGTAAGAAGTTGGAAACACATAAGTTGTGAAAGAGGAGATGGGTGCATGTCAGGAAGAAGAACATGAAAGTTTTTTAGCTCATGAAGGTCATGTTAGTGGTTATTACGCTTATGTAAAAGGTTTGTTAAGATGAAGCACTTTACAAAAAATCGAAGGTGCTGCATGCAAAGGAACTTGCAAGAAGTGCAAGTAGAAAAGCCGTCAAGAAATAGTATGCAGCTTGTCATCAAGGAGCCTTGAAGAGAAAATTAGTTGAAGGCATGCTGATTTCATGAGAATAACTAGAAGGCGGAGAAGTGCAACCAGAGTCTAAAAAGTTTCACAAATAGTAAGCAACACACATCACGAAAGAGTGAATGGTTGCCATGAAAAAGAGAAGTCAATGTAGAGATAGAAGGAATGCAGCTCAAGGTTCCTACAGAGTAGTAGCTGAGATGAAGCTGAAGGAGGAAGTGTAGGTGGTTGCGTTGCATAACGTCACCATCAACCATAAAGCTCATAAATGAGCTCAATAGTAGCTCATGGGCATAGAGCAACAAACAGTCCAACACCATCGACGGTGGCAAGAACACAGTAAACAGGGTTGTGTATTAGGTTGCCATGAAAGCTTGATTAAAGCTTTGCTCATGGAAGCGAGGCAGAATGTGATGCTATTTCTTCATTGCTGATGTGGTATATGTTTATCTGTGATGCTAGCCGTCAAAGAGGATGGCATTCCCAACACAGCTAAAGTGAGTCGGAATGTGCAAGTATGGCCAAGAGGAAGCTGACAAACAGATGCGCAGCAAAGAGAGAGTACAATCAGGTGGTGCCAGTAGCTTATGTGGCCACCATCACCAGGTGAGAGCAAAGGAACGATGAATTATTAAGGGTTAAGGGTTGCAAGATAAGGCGGTTGTGGTTTAAAAGAACCCTCAAATAAGGGTGATCCTTATGTGTGGATAGCAATACAAAGATATCTCATTTTTTGTGGTGTAAAGAAATGTAAGGTAGCCCCCATTCACATGTTGCAAAAGCAGGATTATAAAAAGACGTTCACATGCAACTCACATACACTTTTTTGGGAAGGTTTTGAAAATCCCTCAATAGCATTTTTTTTAAAAAAAATCGTGCGAACATCAGCTCTACAAAAGTCGTCGTTTTTTTTAAATCAGATTGAATGGGTACCTTACCCTTGCTTGCATGCATAAAATGGATATGTATTTTTTGTTCTCACCCACAATTTATGATGGGTAACCGTACCCGATCTTGAAGCTCAAAACAATTAAATTTTGTAATCACCCATTGGTATAAGGGTTGCTTTGCCTGAGCTCACCGAGAAGCTCAAAAATGGTTGTCATAAATGTGTGCATGAGCGACACACATGTAACGTGCATGCGCATGGGTTGGTTCCCACCCGAACTTCTATGTTCAAATTGGACTCAACGGTTCTGCTGTAAGCAAGTCGGCTCAGAATGGACTACGTGTCTAAGATGGCAGACACGCACACACATGTATGGTTGATGGACACTCCAGTGTATCATTGAGGGGGAGTGTTGAGAGGTAGCGATTGCGGTTATGCAATGCCCCATTTATATGGGTGATGGGTGAGTTGTGGAACACCTTGATTAAGTGGGGGTGTTGAGAGATATAATCGCGGTGTTATGTGTATGTGGGAAAGCACCCTAGAGGTGCAAGATATTGTGGTAAGATAAGAATGCCACATGTAATATTGAATGGTGTGTGAGTGTTGACCAAAAGAGTGGAAAAGGAGTTGCCACATGGATGATGACATGTAAAGTTGGATAAGGCTAGAAGGCCTATATCATTATATGGTTCAATTGAGATATGCAATAGAATTGAGTCTTGAGTGTGCAATCTCTCTCTCTCTCTCTCTCTCTCTCTCTCTCTCTCTCTCTCTCTCTCGTTGAGAAATGTAATCGGTGTACAAGCTAAGCTTGGGCATATGGAGCCCTAAAGAGAAAGCAATGAAGTTGGATGCAACACTTAGAGCACTTAGCAATGCAAAGCTAAGTCTAAGGTTTCCATGATAGTTGGGATGAGCTCTGGCAGCAAAATCAAGTAAGCAACGAAAAACAAAGCAAGCAAAGTGAGCTATGTGGTGAGAAATGATGGTGTCAGGCGGCTGATGAAGACTACGAGGGACGGTAGAGTGAGACTACGAGGGACGGTAGAGTGAGAAGCGGAAACATTTGAAGAGAAACAGGCCTGCTCATAGATATTGTGAGCAGCGGCGGCAGCATTTGTAGGGACACTCATAAAAGGGTGCTAAAGCAAACAACACAGCAACGTACGTGGCAGTTTTTCTAACTACAAGAAGATGGACTAGCTGGAGCTGGAAGAGAAGAACGCCGCCCTTGGCAAGTTCATGAAGCTCATAGCTCAAGCGCAAATTGATGATGACAAACTTGATATCACAGCGCCACGAAGAGGATGATCGTGTGCATGGGTCCCAGCCAATTGTAAAGTCTGGTGAGCAACAGAAAAAAAATGGGAGCGTGGGTCAATTTTGGCAGCAATGCATTCAATGCATGGCTGTGTGAAATAGGAGTGGCGGATTCAGTGTGTGTATAGGGCATTGAAGAAAGATAAAGCTTTAAATTTTAAATCTTAAAGAGATGGAATATTCGTTTGTTTTTCCTTTAAAGTGTTCATTTGAACCCTTAATCAAGCATTCACACACAACCAAATTTTCAGAGTTTTTCAAGAAGATATTCACACACTTGGGTTCACTACCCAGCTTCGACCAAAACGTGTTGTATTTTTTTGTTTCACCCATGCGCATGGGTTGGTTCCCACCCGAACTTCTATGTTCAAATCAAACTTAGTGGTTCCACTGTGAGCGAGTCGGCTCAAAATGGACTTGGTGTCTAAGATGGTAGACATGCGCACACATGTTTGGTTGATGGACACTCCATTGTATCATTGAGAGGGAGTGTTGAGAGGTAGCGATTGCCTTTGTGCAATGCTACATTGATATGGGTGATGGATGATGGGTGAGTTGTGGAATACCTCGATTAAGAGGGGGTGTTGAGAAATGTAATCGTGGTGTTGTGTGTATGTGGGAAAGCACCCTAAAGGTGCAAGATATTGTGGCAAGATAAGAACGCCACATGTAATATTGTATGGTGTGTGAGTGTTGACCAAAAGAGTGAAAAAGGAGTTGCCACATGGATGATGACATGTAAAGTGGGATAAGGCTAGAAAGCCTATATCATTGTATGGTTCATTTGTGATATGCAATAGAGCTATTTTTGAGTGTGCGATCTCTCTCTCTCTCTCTCTCTCTCTCTCTCTCTCTCTCTCTCTCTCATGGAGTTTTTAGTGTGGTAACCCACCTTAATTATGTTGCTTAATCATTATCTATCACCATGACAATCCCATTTTTGGGTTGTTAACATCTCTCTCTCTCTCTCTCTCTCTCTCTCTCTCTCTCTCTCTCTCTCTCTCTCTCTCTTATGGAGTTCTTAGTGTGTTATAACCCACCTTAATTATGTTGCTTAATCTATGTCTATCACCATGATCAATCCCATTTCAGAATTGTTTAACATGGTGTCAGAGCTTGGGTGGGCTCTTGGTCATGGTGATTATTTATGTATAGATTTCTTGGTTATGTGTTCATTCGATTAAGCATTATTTTTAGTTTATTATGAAAAAAATATATGCACACATATTATCATTTATATTTGCATTTGTGAGCATTTGAGAGAGATTTTATTAGAAAATGGAGACTAGAAGCTTCCAATTGAAGACTATATCAAGGTGTTAAATTTGCAGCAATGTGATGAGCTATGGTGGATCAAATGCAAGAATCAACATGATTAATAAAGAGATTAGACGATGCAATTAAGATATGATTAGTGAGTAATTAATTGATAGCTTAATGTAGACATGAATAATAAAAAACCAGCAAATTCTCATTAGGCCAATGCCTCAATTTATAGAGTTTACACTGATCTCTCCTTGATTCACTCCACCTCTTTTGCTTGATTCTCTCCACCTCTTCCCAGAATATCTCCACACATCCTAAATCTTCTCATGCTACCCTTTATACTCTCCCAGTAGATACCTCTCACCTTTTCACAGCTTCTCTCTCATTTAGAGATTCTCTTTTACAGCCTCTTGCTAAGGGCTTGTTCCCGCACACACCCTATTCACTTGTATATTTCAACACCTCCCTCAAATGAATAATCCTAGCACACCTGGACTCTATACCAAGTTTCCCTCTTACTTGGTAGTCTGCAACCAATGCCTCAAGTCCCTTAACTCATAGTCCTTGACACACTCTCTCTCTCTCTATGTGTCCAAGGCTACTACAAGTGCCCGTGACCTTGACTAAAGTGCTCACACATACATCTACCACATGGCCTAGATCAACGATGGCTCATAGGTGGTTTTACTCTGTTGGGGCAGGTTACATTGGGTTGTGGGGTTTCTCTCTCTCTCTCTCTCTCTCTCTCTCTCTCTCTCTCTCTCTCTCTCTCTCTCTCTCTCTCTCTCTCAGAAAAGATGATCTGACTCCACTTCCTTAGGAGCCTCCATGAAGTTTGCCGATGTCGTTCCTTCTCCACTGGGTTTGCTGTAGCAGTCTCTTGCCGTGTGTCCTAGCTTTCCACAGTTATGGCAAAGTGAAGGTCCTTCCTCCTACTCTACCTCTTCCTCGTCCTCGTCCTCATGAGAATCCTCCTTGGGTGAAGAATGCTTTTTCTTCTCTAGCTATTGAGTTCAGCCATTTCTTCTCTTTGACATTGGTCTCTTGCTCTAGTAGAGCTCCTTCTATCTCATACAGCTTCAGTTTAGGTACATTCTTTAAGGTTGCTACAATGTTTTCATATTCACCTTTGTCCACACTCTTCAGAAGCACTGCTAGTGCCTCATCATCTTCTACCTTTTTGCCAATGGCTGCCAGTTGTTGCTTAATGCATTTGTATTTGTTCAAGTGTGTGATTAAAGGTTCACTTTCCTTCATATCAAGTTTGTAGAATTGCATTAACAGATTTTTCTTTGAATTTTTTGCTTGAGTGCCAAATAATTTATTGAGTTCATCCCATGCATCTTTTGCCCATTGTATCCCTGTGATGTGATGAATGATTTCATCATTTCAACTGAGTGCGATGAGTCCTAATGCTTTCTCATTCTTGCTCTTCCACTCATTTTTCCCACTCACCTCTGGGCATTCATCTCTTCCCTCAACTAGCCCCCACAGATTTTTCCTCATGAGTAAATATATGGTTTTTGTTTGCCATGTATAAAACTGCTCTCCATTAAATTTGGCTATCTCTTGTGCTGTGCTCATGATGATGTGAAGGGGGTCTTACCTCTTGATCTAATTTCAAGATTCAAGGGCAGTGTCTACCCTTTTACAACTCAATCTGGTGTTTAGGTGATGATTACAACAGATTTATCAACATAAATTCACTAGAAATTACATAAAGCAAAGGGTAACAAATCTGTACTGAATGGTTGGAGTATCAAACCATCTCCGAATTGCAATCTGAAGTTATACGGATCTGTATCAGATACCTAATGGTTAATTTGAACCCTCAATTGCACCAAAATACGGTGATGATTAGTGCTGATTAATAACTGATTTTAGCAAAATAATCCTCTGTTTTGTGTGAAAAAAATAGAGTATGCGCGGGGAGACCAGATCTCGGGCCTTAGAGTTCAAATGAGCTCAACTCCTTTCAAAGCCATCAATAACAGTTAGTCTAGTAGAGAATTAAGCCAAGAAACACAAGATTTGACCAAACATTGAATGTTTAATCTCTATTTTACTAAAGTCACCTGCAGATTTGATGTAGAGCTTGATTTTACTTCTCCTTGAGGAATTTCACAAATCTGACATCACCAGCATGTAGAGTACCCTTAAAAACCCCTAGGGCCAAGAGGAATTAGACCAATTGTATTTGTGGAAGAGAAGATCTCAATTTTGCTTCAGAAAGAAGGCGCCTCAGAAATCACAAAAATATGCACATGCACCGGCGGTTTGACGTGTTGAATAGATGGGCTTATGCGTGGGAGTCTTGGTTACGTGGGGCTAGAGTCTTGAAGCCTAATGTTAAGCCTGGAGGGAGATCAAGCCCCTCCACCAGCTGTGGATACAGGAGGCTTGTGGAAAAATGACTAAAAATTTGATTATCTACTAATCCTAATTAACTGGGTGATTAGTAAGATAATGGGCTCATAAATTTGATGGATTCTAAGCTAGGCTCTGATACCATGTTAAATTTGTAGCAATGTGATGAGCTATGGTGGATCAAATGCAAGAATCAACATGATTAACAAAGAGATTAGACGATGATTAAGATGCGATTAGCAATTAACTGATAGCTTAATATAGGCATGAATAATCAAAAAACCAGCAAATTCTCATTAGGCCAATGCCTCAATTTATAGAGTTTACATCCAAGCATCTAATCCCACTAATCTCTCTTTGATTCACTCCACCTCTTTTGCTTGATTCTCTCCACCTCTTCCCATAATATCTCCACACATCCTAAATCTTCTCATGCTACCCTTTATTCTCGGCTAGTAGATACCTCTCACCTTTTCATAGCTTCTCTCTCATTTACAGATTCTCTTTTACAGCCTCTTGCTAAGGGCTTGTTCCCGCACACACCCTATTCACTTGTATATTTCAACACAAGGGAGATGCAATGGAGCCACCATCATCAAGATTGAAGTGAAGATTTCCATCATAGGGGATGCAAAATCGAGTTTTCATCATCAAGAAGAAGCTGCCAAGAAAAGATTTGTGAAGGTATTTTGGATTTTGCCTCATTAATTTTTTGGTTTGAGCATGGAAGAATGCTCAATGTAAAGAAGGGTTACTGATTTATGGGATGAGTGAATCCCATGGATATTGCTTGTTGACAAAGAGCATGTTTGGAAGTGAAAGGCTTGTCCAAGCAAGGGACAAGCATTGTGGGCAAGAAAAGGAGCCAATGATTGTGCACATTAAATGGAGGGATGTGTTGATTCGCTCATGAAAGATGAGCAATGTTTGGTGGAAGCAAGAGGAAGATTTAACAAGGTATATCACCTATGGTTTCTTGCGACGAGAAATCTATGTTGAAGCACCCTTGGAAATGGATGCACGCAAAGAAGGGCATGCATATTGGAGCTCAATGGTGAGCTCATGTGGCCATGTTGATGGCTACTGATATACCTTTACTTGGAGGTTTAAGGAGGCAAAGATCAAAAGCATGCATGTTAAGGGCTCAATTTTGAGCCATAGTATCCATATTGATGGCTGTACAAACCTCATGAAGGGGGTTTGATTGCTGAGGTAAGAAGTTGGAAACACATAAGTTGTGAAAGAGGAGATGGGTGCATGTCAAGAAGAAGAACATGAAAGTTTTTTAGCTCATGAAGGTCATGTTAGTGGTTACGATCGCTTATGTAAAAGGTTTGCTAAGATGAGGCACTTTACAACAAAGCGTAGGTGCTGCATGCAAAGGAACTTGCAAGAAGTGCAAGTAGAAAAGCCGTTAAGAAATAGTATGCAGCTTGTCATCAAGGAGCCTTGACGAGAAAATTAGTTGAAGGCATGCTGATTTCATGAACAACTAGAAGGTGGAGAAGTGCAACCAGAGTCTAAAAAGTTTCACAAACAGCAAGTAGCACACATCACGAAAGACTAAATGGTCACCACCATGAAAAAGAGAAGTCCATGTAGAGAGAGAAGAAATGCATCTCAAGGTTCCTACAGAGTAGTAGCTGAGATGAAGCTGAAGGAGGAATTATAGGCGACTGCATTGCATAACATCATCATCAACCATGGATCTCATAAATGAGCTCAACAGTAGCTCATGCGCACAGCAGAGAAACAATAGTCCAGCACCATTGATAGCAGCAAGAACACAGTAGACAGGGCTGTGTATCAGGTCACCATGAAAGCTTGATTAAAGCTTTGCTCAGAGAAAGTGAGGCAGAATGTGATGCTATTTCTTCATCGTTACTGTGATATATGTTTATCTCTATGACGCTAGCCATCAAAGAGGATGGCGTTCCCAGCACAGCCAAAGTGAGGCGGAATGTTTAAGTATGGCCAGCAGGAAGCCCACAAACAGATGCGTAGCAAAGAGAGAGTGCAATCAGGCACAAGTAGCTTACGTGGCCCCACCATCGCCAGGTGAGAGCAATGGAACGATGAATTATTAAGGACTAAGGGTTAGAAGATAAGGCGGTTGTGATTTAAAAGAACCTTTTAATAAGGGTGATCCTTATGTGTGGATAGTGATACAAAGATATCTCATTTTTATGGTGTAAAGAAATGTAAGGTAGCCCCCATTCACATGTTGCAAAAATCAGGCTTATAAAAGGACATTCACATGCAACTCACATACAATTTTTTGGGAAGGTTTTGAAAATCCCTCCTCAGCCTTTTTTAAAAAAAAATGGCGGACATCAGCTCTACAAAAGCCGTGGTATTTTTTTTATGTCTCATTGAATGGGTTCCCTGCCCTTGCTTACATGCATAAAATGGATATGTATTTTTTATTCTCACCCACAATTTATGATGGGTAACAATGGAGCCACCATCATCAAGATTGAAGTGAAGATTTGCATCATGGGGGATGCGAAATCGAGTTTTCATCAAGAAGAAGAAGCTACCAAGAAAAGATTTGTGAAGGTATTTTGGATTTTTCCTCGTTAATGTTTTGGTTTGAGCATGGAAGAATGCTCAATGTAAAGAAGGGTTGCTAATGTATGGGATGAGTGAATCCCATGGATCTTGCATATTGGCGCAAAGACCACGTGTAGAGGTGCAAGGTTTGTCCAAACAAGGGACGAGCATTGTGGGCAAGAAAAGGAGCCCATGAATGTGCACATCAAATGGAGGGATGTGCTGATTTTCTCATGAAAGATGAGCAATATTCCGTGGAAGCAAGGTATATCACCTATGGTTTCTTGCGAGAAATCTATGTTGAAGCACTAGTGAGCTCATGTGGCCATGTTGATGGCTATGGATATACCTCTACTTGGAGGTTTAAGGAGGCAAAGATCAAAAGCATGCATGTTAAGGGCTCAATATTGAGCCATAGTATTCATATTGATGGATGTACAAACCTCATGAAGGGGGTTTGATTACTGAGGTAAGAACTATTTGTGAAAGAGGAGATGGGGGCATGTCAGGAAGAACATGAAAGTTTTTGAGCTCATGAAGGTCATGTAAGTGGTTATGATCACTTATGTAAAAGGTTTGTTAAGATGAGGCACTTTACCACAAAGCGTAGGTGCTGCATGCAAAGGAACTTGCAAGAAGTACAAGTAGAAAAGCCCTCAAGAAATAGTATGCAGCTCGGCATCAAGGATCCTTGAGGATAAAATTAGTTGAAGGCATGATGATTTCATGAACAACCAAAAGGCGGAGAAGTGCAACCACAGTCTAAAACGTTTCACAAACAACAAGTAGCACACATCACGAAAGACTGAATGGTCACCATGAAAAAGAGAAGTCCGTGTGTAGAGAGAAAAGGAATGCAACTCAAGGCTCCTACAGAGTAGTAGCGGAGATGAAGCTGAAGGAGGCAGTGTAGGTGGTTGCGTTGCATAACGTCATCATCAACCATGGAGCTCATAAATGAGCTCAACAGTACCTCATGGGCACATAGCAACAAGAGTCCAACACCATTAACGGCGAGGACAGGAACACAGTAGACAGGGCTGTGTATCAAGTCGCCATGAAAGCTTGATTAAAGCTTTGTTGAGAGAAAGTGAGGTGAAATGTGATGCTATTTCTTCATCGCTGGTGTGGTATATGTTTATCTGCGATGCTAGCCGTCAAAGAGGATGGCGTTCCCAGCACAGCCAAAGTGAGGTAGACTGTGCAAGTATGGCCGGGAGGAGGCCGACAAACAGATGCGCAATAAAGAGAGAGTACAATTAGGCCCACTAGCTTACGCGGCCACCATCGCCAGCTAAGAGCAAAGGAACGATGAATTATTAAGGGTTAAGGATTAGAAGATAAGGCGGTTGTGGTTTAAAAGAACCTTCAAATAAGGGTGATCCTTATGTGTGGATAGAAATACAAAGATATCTCATTTTTTGTGGTGTAAAGAAATGTAATGTAGCCCCCATCCACATGTTACAAAAGCATGCTCATAAAAGGACGTTAAACATGCAACTCACATACAGTTTTTTGGGAAGGTTTTGAAAATCCCTGCTTAGCCTTTAAAAAAAAATCGGGCGAACGTCAACTCTACAAAAGCTGTGGTATTTTTTTAATCACATTGAATGGGTTCCATGCCCTTGCTTGCATGCATAAAATGGATATGTATTTTTTGTTCTCACCCACAATTTATGATGGGTAACCGTACCCGAGCTTGAAGCTCAAAACGATAAAATTTTGTAATCACCCATTGGTATGAGGGTTGCCTTGCCCGAGCTCACTGAGAAGCTCAAAATGGTTATTGTAATGTGTGCATAAGCGATGCACGTGCAAGGTGCATGTGCATGGGTTGGTTCTCACCCAAACTTCTATGTTCAAATCAGACTCAGTGGTTCTGCTGTGAGCGAGTTGGCTTAAAATGGACTAGGTGTCTAAGATGGGGGACACGTGCACACATATTTGGTTGATGGACACTCCAATGTATCATTGAGGGGGAGTGTTGAGAGGTAGCGATCGCGGTTATGCAGTGCTACATTGATATGTGTGATGGGTGAGTTGTGGAACACCTCGATTCAGAGGGGGTGTTGAGAGATGTAATCACGGTGTTGTGTATGTGGGAAAGCACCCTAGAGGTACAAGATATTGTGGTAAGATAAGAATGCCACATGTAATATTGAATGGTGTGTGAGTGTTGACCGAAAGAGTGGAAAAGGAGTTGCCACATGGATGATGACATGTAAAGTGGGATAAGGTTAGAAGGCATGTATCATTGTATATCATTATATGGTTCAATTGAGATATGCAATAGAATTGAGTCTTGAGTGTGAAATCTCTCCCTCTCTCCTCTCTCTCTTGAGTGTGAAATCTCTCCCTCTCTCCTCTCTCTCTTATGGAGTTCTTAGTGTGGTATAACCCACCTTAATTATGTTGCTTAATCTATGTCTATCACCATGATCAATCCCATTTTAGGATTGTTTAACATGGTATCAGAGCTTGGGTGGGCTCTTGGTCATGGTGATTATTTATGTATAGATTTCTTGGTTATGTGTTCATTTGATTAACCACTCTGCTTTTTCCACTAGATGAATAAATCCAATTGTTAGAAGCTTATCTATCTCCTCTTTGACCTACTCAACATAATTATACCTCTACTAGTGAAGTAGGGTTCATTCAATACCTCTACTAGTGAAGTAGTAGGGCATCCTCCTGAGATTTATTCTTTGTTGTGGTAGAATGTGGGGTCCATACCTTTCATATCTATATTGCTCCATGTAAACACATCTTTGTATTTAGTTAGTAAATCTCCTACAACTTTTGTTTCCATTCACCTATTCATTTTTCACATATCTTCACGCATGCAGGGGTTGTCTTCATCACCAATGATAAGACCTTGTAACTTATCTTCTTTTACTATGATCATCTACTACATGTACCTTTTATAGGCTGCCTTTGGTTGCAATCATTGCATTGATACTCTCAAACTCCATAGTTAGATTGCTAGTTTTTAGATCTTCTGGCTAGATTATTCTTCATAGTGAAAAAGTCTGGGCCGGTATTTGGTTATAATTTTATCCGCTTCCGCTTCAAATCTAGACTTTCCTTGAGGATTTCTTCTTCATCTTCTTCTTCTCCTTATTTGATTTGCCATCTTCACTAAGAATGGAGCTGGGTGGAGAAGCTTCACCAAGTTGAACTACTACATATACTTGTCTCAGAAAGGATATTTACACCTGATTTTCCATTTATTAAAACACCAAAATTTTTATGGTTCCAGATTCTTACTGTTTACTTTTTGTATAGCCGCATCACAATAGGAAATAGCTTCTGTCAGTACACATATTTCTAATTATTTATGGTACATCCTCTATGCACCTTGTTATGTTGAGCCATACTTTGGACCATCTGGTTGCTCTCTTCTACCATGGTGATAGGAGTTGGATTTCGCCCTAATAATTGATGTTAACAACTAGTCTCTAAAGGTTTGCACCAATGTAAGCAACTGGTCCAAGTTCATATTAAGCCTCATTTTCTTAAGATTCTCCCAAAGATCATAATTTCTTGCCTTGTCTTCCTTATGAGTTTCGTTTAGTTTTATGTAACTACTTTCACCCTTTTTATATGGTATGTTGAATTCATTGATTTGCTTAGTTTTGTAGTCATTAATTTCATGATGTTCTTTTCCTTTTTCATTGGCTCCCTTTGTATATGGTTCTTTTTTCCTTTGCACAGACTTCTTTTAGGCATATATTTTGTTGATTATTTTCTATATGAGCATTACACTAGTATGATAGTGTTCCTTAAAAAATTAGGAAGGTTGCATCGGGTAAAAATCCATATCAAACAGGAGCAATTCCTCCTTTGGATGTAATAACGTTAGAGGTTCAAGGTTTGATACATGCTTCAATTCGATCTAAGGTTCTTTTCACTCAAATTCTCAACTTCCTCCGCTTGCAAGGCATAGAATGTTGCAATCACACGTGGTTTTTGACTTATATAGTTCAACACTAGTCTTGAGTTAGCTTTATAAAAATTCATATAGGTAATCTCTTTCTTAATGTAAGAATACTTTCATTGTTTATTTACAAAAGTTTACTTATTTTTTCTTTTGTACTTTGTTGCCTCAAGTGCATTGCATGGGTTTGACCACTATTTCAATTGAAAGGGGCATTTGAACTTGAAAGTCCCATGGTGTGCATAGATTGAAGTGTACATGAAGAGAAAGTGGTCTATTTTACGAGGTGTGTGCCTTGAATCCATGGGTAGGCATGCAAAATTGTGGGAAGTGGTCTATTTTATGAGGCATGTGCCTTGAATCCGTGGGTAGGCATGCAAAATTGTGGGAAAGTAAATAAATAAATAGATAAATACAGATCTCCACTATTTATGGGGATTTTGAACTAGAGAAGTAAATTGGAAAAGTTGAGAGGCATGGATAAGCTAGGTCTAGAAGTCATGTGTTTCTCCACCATAACTAGCGTGAATTTTAAAAAGTTAAATGTTGGCTATAGGTGCCCTCTAAAAGTTGTCTATAGGTGCACTCTAAAAGTTGGCTATAGGCACACTGTAAAAGGAAAAAATGCTTGCCTCAATATTGATTCTACCAAGAGAGGTCTCACTAGCCGCTCCGACCTCTTAAGGGGAGGTGTGGGTTTGAACCTACCCGATGACATTCAATTCACTAACCTCTGTAGCATCAACGCAAAAGAGAGGTCTCTCTCTTCCTACAAACTGACCATTTGGTTACATTTTAAAATCTTGGAGTTACTAGACTTGTTTTTTTTTGTAGTAAACTCTTGTCAAAAAGATGTTTAGGAAAATACCATGCAAAGTTGGATAAAAAATCTTGGCTTTCAATAGTTTAGCCCTGTTACACGGCTCCCATGAAGAACCCCTTAATCTTGGCGGGCGTTTGAAAACGGACTGTTGCAAGGGCCGTCCGGGGTGACAGGACACGAACTAACAAGTTTGAAAGCAAGCAGCAAGTGCAAATTTAAGGCTGTTTGAAAGTGGGAGGGCAGAGAGGGAATCAATGGAGGGCGAAGCGAAGGTGAAAGCCAAGGTTGGCAAAGGAGGAACTGCTCGGGAAGCGTCTCTCAAGCAGAGTAAAAGCTTTAAAAGATTACAAAATTCTTACTCAATTGAGGTTGTGTGCGTGTGCGTGTGCGTGTGCGTGTGTGTGTGTTAAAAAAATTTAAAAATGATTGGCTACTCCTGCAGAGTCCCCAGCGGAGTTCTTCTCAGAGAACAAAAATATTGCGGGTTTTGATAATGTAAGCGATCCCTCACTTTTTCTCTCAGCAATGCGCATGCCCCCCCGCCCCCCCCCCCCCCCCCCCCACACACACACGAGAGAGAGAGAGAGAGAGAGAGAGAGAGAGAGAGAGAGATGATGATGCTGATGAGACCAAAAATGTGGTACACATGATCCATGTGTAAACCAATATCATAAGACATGGGAAAAATGAAAGACCTGATAACGGGTCTGCCTTGCATGTCTAATGAATCGATGAGTTAAGGAGACCTCACGTGTCATCCTCCCCAGCCTTAGGGTACATAGTGTCAATATTCCTGGCCCTACGGAGATGGAGCAACCATTTGACATTCAAATGGTATGTCTTTAATGGGTTTACCAAGCTAGGGGTCTCTAGCTTGAGTGATAAGAATCCTTGCTCTTGACACAACCCGGGTTCAAACCTAGCAAGGGGGCCACGCTGGTGGCCTGTGAAACATAGCTGTTCGGAGTTGCATGCTTTCCCTTAAGCATGTCATGATGCATCAAATGGGTGCCTAACAAACTTACCCATAGCATCATGACATGAAGCACGAATTGTGTGCTTAACAAACTTAGCCATAGGAGCATGACAACACATGGGAGCTTATCACACTTATGGCTAGAAGGTTGACATTGCATGGAAGCTTATCAAACACTTCCAAGACTCTTGCATATGGCTGCTCATTATCAATGTCCCAACTCCTTAAGCCATGTATATGCATCGTGTCCATGTTGGTTTGTTGTTCCCTTTCATATGTATATGCATGACATCCATGTTGGTTTGTCATTTCCTTTCATTTGTAGGTGCTTGGTGGGTTTTGAAGCTTTGTGATACTCAGCATCTCATGCATTACCAAGGAACATTAAAGGCCATTTCAAGGGCTTTGGTTGGTAGCCCATAGAATAGTAGATGGCAAGTGGCCATTAGGAACTTACGACCAAGACTTATAGATATTTTGTGGACTTTATGGTAGGTGATCATCAGGAATCTATAGTTGGTTGTAGAACGCTCGTGCCTATGTGCTAGGGTTTTCAGAGATAGAAAAGAGTGTGGTGGGCTCATACATACAACTCACACAAGAGTCCTAAACCACTTGTATTATGTACAAGAAAGAAGTGTTATAACTGTACTGAGAGTCACACATTCAGAACACACCAGAGTTCTAAACTATTGATCTGAATTATGTACAAGGAAGAAGTGTTACAATTGTACTTCAAGTAGAAAAGATGACTGAGAATGAAGATGTAACAGGCTAGGTCGCCAGAGCCTCATGAAGGCTTCCCGTCGCTTCCGCATGCGGTCAGAGCCACCATGCAACTTCTTTTTTTTTTCCGGGAGAGAGATCCTACTAATAGTTAACATTACAACTCGCTCAACGTCCCAGCCACGCTGGTGTCGTGAGCTACAAGACCATCTACGCGGCCCTCTGAAGAGGGCGACGAGCACACTCGACCACAGAGAGCGGAGGGGCTACACTGGAGTCCTCCTGGGAAAGACGGCCAGAACACGATCGACGCCGAAAGGGAAGCTTATGGAGAGCGCGGATGAGAGGTGCCGCCGAGGGGTCCAAGCAGGGTTTGAACCCAAGACCTTTCGGTCCTAGGCAAACACTTTACCACTTGGACTATCACCTCTTTGGCGCCACCATGCAACTTCTGCTGAGGGTATGAATGATATCAAGCCAAATGCCCTTGATGGACTCCGCACGTAGAGTGTGGGTGCCTTCGATGGCTTCGTTGCATCTAGCTCGCTAGATGTGCCAAGCTGCAATGCTGCTACAGATCTCCCATCTTTGGCACGAACCCGGAGTCCAATGATTAGTAGATGGGGATGGGATTGATACTGTTGACATGTGAAGGTGAGAGACTTGAAGGAATAGTTCCCCACCTTTCTCCTCATAGGCCATGACAAGCTCAACCCCAGTGGCCCAAGTGACAGTGTCCCATGAAATGATGCGGGTCGAGGTTCTGTCCATTGTGAAAATGTGAAGAAATCGCTGCCAAACTTGCTGAGCCTTCGGGCAATCCCAGAGACAATGTTGCTGAGACTCCTGACAGTGGCCACACCTTGGATAAGTAGCTCGTTGACCACCAATGGCCAACCACGTGCCGACCACCAAATTCCTGTGTGCCAGCAACCAAAGAAATAGGGTGATCTTTTGAGGCCGAAAATTGTCCCAGAGCCTCTTGCAAAAATCAGAGAGAGAATGCTGAGCAGGATCACTCCAAGTCCACTCCCCCTGGAGCGGAGGGGCCGACTCTCCCAAATCCATAACCGCCAGTCTCTCCCTGGCCACGTTAGCTGGCGGGGGGTCAATGTGCCACACTCATGTGCCTGAAATCCAATCACACTCACCCTCTGTAAGGTGTAGCCACTGAAGTCATCCAGAGGGGGCTCTGATCTCTCTAATCTGCCATGGGGTCCGATAGAAAACATGAGCAAAGCACAACTCTCATCCGCACCATGAACTGCGAAGAGAATATCATGCCTAGTAAACACGCTCAGCCACCACTTGGGGGGGGGGTCGGGGATAGGGGTCAGCCACTCCTGGGAATAACAGAGTCGATGTCGAGGCTGAGTCTGTCTCTACCCCGGATCCCAGCCAGGCCTCTCTCTTGAGCCTCCAAGGCAAGTTGTCTGAATGCAAGCCAACCTTTTTGGGACTTGGCAGGTCTTATGCTCAACGCTCCCCATGAAACTGTTGAGATTTGAGGTGACATGTGAGCTAGAGAGAAGTGTGGAGACTTATCCCACATTGATGTACAAGCCCAAAAGTGTACCTCCTCATATAAAAGGGGACCGTTTCAAGCAATGAAAAATGAAGCAAGCTCTCAAGCCTCTTTATGAGTACAAGTCTCAATCTTGTAACCTAATTGTGCTTGAGTCTTATGCTTAGTTAGCATAATCTTTTCATCATCATTACGTTGTTAATTAGGTTGCACCCACCATAAGATTAGTGTTCTTTAATCACAATAATTAGGGTTAAGCTAGCCATACATGGTGAGGGTTCTTCTCTTTTTACAGGGTATCAGAGTCACCCCTCTCCATTAGCTTAGCCTTAGCTCACATTAGTCTAATCTCTTCATTAATCACCTAATTATCTACTAATCTCAATCTTATCCAACTCTTCTATTTGTGGTCCAAATTTCAAATGCTTACCATTGCTCATTCACTCTTTCATTAGTCAAGATAATTTGCATGCTTGTTGCTCAACCCTAGGCTAAACCACAGCCGAGAGGGTTTGAACAAATTTGCTCTAATCTGCCCGCAATCGGCGCTTGTAGCGCGACTGGTTATTGCACCCGTTCTCCTTTGAATCACCAAAACAAAGTTGAGAAGGTGATTCACATCAGATAGAGGACTGTCTAAATCGGCCGGCACCTAAGGCCCTCTGTCTGCGCATCAAATTGGACCAAGCCCTTCTAGCCCAAGGTAGACAATGGTATAAGCTATAACTTGACCAAAGAGTTCTTCAAATGGTGTAGTATATCGGCCGGGGCAAGCTAGATACCAGTCGCTTAAATCTGCGAATTTCGCTCATTTTTTGAAGGTTTGAGCTAATATTTCTTCATAGGACTCTTGTCCTCATCAAGGGCATCAAGCTAGTATAAAAATCCCCTTCAATAACCACTTTCACAAGCTCAATTGGAAGCTTCAAGATTCAGCTCTCTTAATCACTAAAATTAGATACTAATCACTATCATTAGTGTTGTGTTAGCAGAAATTGGGCTAATTAAAATCCAAAATTGGAAAATTGGGATATAAATTCACTATGGGAAGTTCTCTTTCACATCAAAATTCATTGCATTCTCTTGCATTACTCAATCGAAGAGAATTTTTCATTGCCATTCTTGTACTGGGACTAGACACTGGCCGTAAATCATTATCACATGCACATTGCAAAGACCTTCCCGACTTTATCACTACAAATTTGTATGAGATTAGATACTGATAACAAAGCAAAATTAAAGCTTGTTAGTAAGACCTTCTCAGTATGGAGCGTGTTGAAGTTGTTTCAAGATTTAATGTCGATGGTTTTTTCACATGGCAAAGCAAGACCATGTACTTGCTTATGCGTAAGGGGCTTTGGCACCTTATTGAGGATGAACAAGTGGAGATTGAGCCACTTTAAAACAACAAAGCATTGGGTCTTATCGCTCAAAATCTTGATGATGTGATTAGTCACATTTCTAGCAACAAGGATGCCAAGCTGGCATGGGAAGAGCTCAACAAGAATTTTGGCACCGACTCAAAGAGCTCAAAGATTAACCTTCTCATGCAGTTTTACAAGCTCGACAAGAAGGAGACTGAGACCATGGCATAACACATCAGTAAATTCAAAGGTATCAAACAACAACTTAGTGTATTAAAGAAAGTCATTGAGAAAGATGAATCTATTGCCGTATTGTTAAAAAGTGTTGACAAAGAACCTTATGAATTAACATCTCAACTTCCAAGATGTAATCACTGTGGCAAGCTTGGTCACATCTTTGCAAATTATCGTTTTAAAAATAAACCAAAAAGAATTTGTAGTGTATGTGGAAAGATTGGGCACTTGGAAGAACATTGCTACTCCAAATAGAATAAAAAAAAACAACTATGTGGAAGATGGTCACTTTGTGGTAGAAAATGATCCCTCTAGCTTCAAAAATATCCTCTAAAACATTGTATGTCCTACCCTCTGGCACCGATGATGTAGCCAAGGTAGAAGAAATAGCCAAAATTTGTAACCCTACTCTTAGAAGAGACCTCTAGACCTCAAAAGATAGGTCAAGTCTCTATCAAGGAGGGGACCTCACTCTGACCTCTAGGCCTCAAAGATAGGTCAAGTCGCTATCAAGGGGGGGTGTTGAGATTTGAGGTGACATGTGAGCTAGAGAGAAGAGTGGAGACTTATCCCACATTGATGTACAAGCCCAAAAGTGTACCTCCTCGTATAAAAGGGGACTATTTCAAGCAATGAAAAATGAACCAAGCTCTCAAGCCTTTTTATGAGTACAAGTCTCAATCTTGTAACCTTATTGTGCTCGAGTCCTATGCTTAGCTAGCATAATCTTTTCATTATCACTATGTTGTTAATTAGGTTGCATCCATCAGAAGATTAGTATTTCTTAATCACAATAATTAGGGTTAAGCTAGCCATACATGGTGAGGATTCCTCTCTTTTTATAGAAACATGAGGTCAGGCCCCAACATGTGGCCACTAGGTAAGCGGATCAGGGGGTTTCAGATCAAGGGCTGCTGAAGACGCTCTTCCGAGGCTACCGGAGTCGACCGTTGGAGGGTCGGCCTTGTTGGAGAATGCACAGGCGAAAGCATAAACAAGACGAGAGAGAGTAGAGAGAGCTTGTGGACAAGATCACCTTTTATATTAGCTTGAAGCTTTGCAATGGCAATTGGCCAGTAAGAGAACGTTGAACTTGTGCAAGGGAAGTGGATGATTTAGTGAATAATGAGGGAACTCCTTATATAGTCCATGTGTGAGCTGATCGACTACCTCTAGGGCTGGCCGATAGGCACAAGACAAATAAATAGGAGAAAATTACATAAAATACCAAATAAATGGTATAATCCAAATACATTGAGATGCATAAATTCTAACACCCCCTCTGCAGCTCATAGTGTGCAAGAGTCAGAAGAAGATAAGCCGATGAAGATGCAACCATGGACTCTCCAGCATCGCGAATATTGGAATCACCTCGGAGAGAGCATCCACCAACCTGTTTCCTCTAAACAAAATGCCACCACGAACAACAAGGAACTTTGCTTGGCCGTATACCTACACAAGTGTGTAGTGAACTCCAAGAATAGATGATGAGCTACTGGACACACCGCGTCCATAATCTCCAACAGTGGACAGAACACATCACGTCCCAAAAGCCTCGAACAATGAACTCGGAATAGATCCAGTTCATAATCTCTGCTACACAAAAGATAACCATGTCTTGCGAGATGTCTAATGCTTGGAACTCCGAATCACGGTCCTCATGCACCAGTAAGTGGAGCTGCAATCGCCTCCTCTGGCACCCACAAGCCACCTCTGGTTGGAAGCACATGGGGGAAAACTGCATGTGTACTAGAGAAGTACATTGTCTGGGTTCTCCTGAGCCGGAAGTGCTGTGGGAGCCCTAGAAGTGGTACTAGAATCTGTATCACTATCTTGTGTTGTGTCCTTGCCCTTGGTCTTGTCCTTCGTCTTGGACAAACAATCCTTGGACAGATGTCCTCTTTTCTCACAAGAGAAGTAGCGACTCCGACCTTTCTTCTGAACTGAGGAAAGTGCGTGGTCAGAATTGTTGACTGACACCTTCAACTTACCCTGTGAAACGAGAACGGACTCCTCCTCCAAAAGTAGGGAGCTAAGATCATCAAAATCCAACTGAGTGGATGTGACCTGCACCGCAAAGATCGAGAAATCACATCATAGTCCAGGGGAAGCTTGGTGAGGATAAGTGCAACCAGTTGAGAAGAGGACAAAGCAGCACCCATAGCTAGTAACTGGTCATGGATAACCTTGGCCTTCATGAGGAACGACTGCATGCAACTACCTTTAGGAAATAACAAACTGTAGAGCTGCCCTTGCAAGGTAACTGCCCTTATCGACGAATCTCGAGCAAAGAGATGCTCCAATTTAGGATGAGCACTGGTGAGAGTTTGCACTGTCGGTGAGACCTCATCTGTGATGGTCCGCACAAGCACAGAATGCGCTTTCAAGTCCCGATTCTCCCAGTCTTGTAATTCTGTGTCAAATTCATCCTCCTGATCTTGTGTCCACCGCCTAGAGTTTTGAGGACGCTTGGGCTTCCTTTCAGTGCCCTGAACAATATGCCACAAACCCTTGTGGATGAACCAGATCCGCATCTGAAGCTTCCAACGGGCATAGTTGGGTCCTTTTAACTTGTCATCCTTGTTCGTATAGGGTGGAGCCATATCCACAGCAACAAGAAACACAGATCTCAACTCTCAAACACTTCTCTCAAGTGCTTTCCAACGAAGCGAGGCTCCAGAACCAATCAGCCCCCTCTCAAACTTGAGAGAGGAGGAGGTTGGTCAGCAGCAAAACAGTCCAAGAAACCACCGGGAACCTCCTACCGGAAGGGTAGGGACTCGTGGAGGAAGAAGGAAACATATAGCCACTTGTCTGGCAACTCCACATGCAAGAGAACTCACCAACAACTGATGCCGATGCAGAATTCGCAGCCAAAACTCCAACGCTTGCCTCTGTAGAAGAAAACGCAGCCAAGTACCTGGCTGGCTGGCCTCTGTAGGAGAAAACGCAGCCACCAAACTGGCCGGCAGCAAGGGAAGGGCTGGCTGGACCAGAAAACGCAGCCACTGTTCAGGACTGATCTGAGCAAGGAGGAGCTAGGACAGAAAACATTTGCAGAAGATGGAGCAGCCTGAACCTAAGTGAGTGATGCCATGTTGGAGAATGCATAGGCGAAAGCATAAACAAGACGAGAGAGAGCTTGTGGACAAGATTGCCTTTTATATTAGCTTCAAGCTTTACAATGGCAATTGGCTAGCAAGAGAATGCTGAACTTGTGCAAGGGAAGTGGATGATTTAGTGAATAATGGGGGAACTCCTTATATAGTCCATGTGTGAGCTGGCCGATTGGCACAAGACAAATAAATAGGAGAAAATTACATAAAATACCAAATAAATGGTACAACACAAATACACTATGATGCATAAATTCTAACAGGCCTGAGGTGATCCCAAGCTCGGAGTAGGCTGGCTGCATATCTGTCCTCTAAAGTTGGGTTGAAGCCGCGGGCCCGCATCTTTGTGAAGATCCATCTGGTGCTCTGTGGCGAGGGCCCCCCTATGTAACATGCAGCGGAAGTCTTCGTATTGGAGGATCGTGTCACACAAATGCTCACACCGTCTTCTGTATCCTGAGTTTCGCGAGTTTAGCAATCCACTTTAATACTTCAAACTTCAGAGAGATATAAGAGAGAGAGAGATGAGAAGTGTACACCGTATGGGGTCCTGAATTACCCACTGAAGGGCCCCCTATCCCGTTACCGAGATAGTATTTGCTTTATTATCTTTAAAGAGATTGACGGTGTGACTGACGATAAGCCAAACACAAGACCTCTGAAGACCAAGTGTTGGGCTGAACTATGCACTGCTGTAGAAGCACCAAAGATGTCCAATCTCGAGCCTATGCACTCTTCCCAATGGTATGAGGGAGGGATGCAAAGCTAGGGTTGAGAGAGGGGCTGTTTGGGACTGTTCTAGACTGTATATGAATGTTGTAAATGAATGAGAATGCTACGTTTTACCTTCACCGAGAGGCTGGAGCAAAACGATGATATGATGAATGCTGAAAACTGTGTGGATGCAGAAAACGCAAGGCTGAATGCTGGCTGAATGCTGAACTGATGCGTTTGACTAATGTAGATGGCTGAATGCTCATGCGTTTGAGGCGCCTAGGGCTGTAGGAGACAAACGCCGAGGAGAGAGGGCTGAAACTGCAATTGCTTATGCTCTTGAGGCTGAGGATGACAAGCGCTTGATGGTTCTCTTGCTGAATATGATGAAGGATGGAATGATTATGCAAAGGCTCTATTTATATGGGCAAGATGTGCTAGTCAGCCGGCTACAGTGCTGGCCGACTGCACATGTCCAAATAAAATATCTAAATGATGTATAAAATGTTGGGAAAAATACCAGAAAATTCCTAGATAAATATTGGATGCTATCTGGGGTTCCTGCAATGGTCTAGATGCTATGCATGAATGATGTGCAATATGCAGGATGCTTTTTGATGCAAACCCTAAGGTTTCTACTGATTGTATATGCATGAATGCGTCTCTTTAAGTGGGTTAAGGGACTTAGACTGACTGACTGACTGACTGACTATGGTTGAGAATGACCTACGTAGCTCGTGCCTGACTTATCCTGGACTGAGGATATACAATGGGGTCATGGCATACGACAAATATCATCCTACTGGGTTCTAATAATGTACAGATGCTGCACTGTTGATGATGAGCCAGTTTATCACCATGCACTACAGTGCAGAGTGCATGTGACATTCCCTCCTGCTTAGCTTGGCGGTAGGTTCATGGCTTCCAAGTAGTCCGCCAAACAACTGGGGGTACTCTTGAAAGAACTCCTCATCTAGCCATACGGCTTCGTGGGTACCTCAATCTTGGAATTTCGTATAGAACTGACGTATCCGTTGACCGGAACCATGCTTCCAACGATGAAGAAGGATCTGCTTGGGCTCGATAACTTCTGCTTCGTCTACCACGTCTGGCAGCTGTTCATCTGAAACATAACACTTCTGGTCCAACATATGGTTTCAGCCAAGAAACATGGAAAACATCATGCATTGTCCAACTGGTAGGCAATTTTAACTTCATGGAGACATCACTTAACTTCTTAACTATTGGAAAAGGGCCAAAACTACGGAATGAAAGCTTGGGACAACGTTTGTTTCAATCTTTGTTTCATGAAACGTAGATAGACCCAATCCCCTTCCTTGAAGTGGACATCTCGTCTAAACTTACTTGCCTGTCTGTGAATTGAATAATGGCCAGGCTTAAAATTGAGGGCCAAATTGGGTTGAGTACCAAACTTTGCGGAATCGACATACTGATCTTCTATGTTATTTAAGTCTTTTCCAGAGATGTTGAGAATGGTAGACTCCTGACTGGTCTAGATGTTGGTCTTTCTACTAGGAACATCTGCTACTAGGTTATGCTGACCAGGGATATATTGAATCATTCATCCCAACTGTTGGAAGAGTTGACCCTGTCTAGTGTGCTGATCACTCCATTGGGCACTTGGCATCGTCGGGAGCCACTTAAGTGCTTGGTGGTCTGTGGTGACTGTGAAAATGCGTCCATAAGGAACAAGATTCAATTTTTTGAGAACTGATTGCTGTTCTAGCTTGTCCTTGAAAGTCTTGGAAAGACAAGAGGGAAACTTGCTAGAAGGTTCTGCCCTAGGGACCAAATCGATATGATGATCCACAGGACGAGAGAGTGGGATACTGGGTGGGAGATCATCCTTTAAAATGTCTGAATAAGAAAGGAGATTTGCCAACTAAGGGAGTGAAGAAGATGAGACAGCGGTTATCAATGAGATAGAAGCTGTCTGAGCATAAATCATTGCTCCTTCTGCTCCCTTGCGGATAGCTTGTCGGGCCTGGAGATGACAAATGATAGGAATGCCAAGAATGCTCCTATCTCCCCGAATCATGACAGGCTCAGGAAAACCTTTAGAGATAATAAAGGTGTCTTGTCCCCAATTGGGAATAGGTTCATACCGACGAAACCACTGGATTCCTAAGATCATGTCACATCCCAAAAAGAGGAGAGACAATGAAATCTCGCTGGAATGAGGCCTTTTGAACATCAAAGGCAAACTGCTGTGCCTTCTGAGAAATGTGGGTGTAAACCCGTCCACATCCAGATGATATGGAACTAAGGTATATGGAGACCTCACCAATGTTGTCACTAAGTAACGGCTTCTTTCGTGAGCATGGTCACCATGAAACGCATTTCAGCTCGGTTGAAACCTTGAAACGCTGAAATGCATTTCGTGAAACCTTGAAACGCCATTTCTGAAACACCGTTTCCTGTTCGTAGTTTCAAGTCTCTCTCTCTCTCTCTCTCTCTCTCTCTCTCTCTCTCTCTCTTGCGTGTGCGTAGAGACTATTACATACATACGTACACACGCACGTACATATATACATAAATAAATACATATGTATATACATATATTTATATTTATATGTATCTGTATGAATGTATGTATGTGTGTATGTGTATGTATGTATGTTGGGTGTGTGTGTGTATAGCCGTTTTGGTCGAGCGTTTCAGTAAGCACTTGTTGAGGGGTGAAACGTTTCACTGTTTCCTGCCCTGTTTTGATGTGAAACATTTTCTAGTGACTCTGTCCATGAGGGGTGGAGCCGCTAGATGGACTTTGTCTTGTGGATTTGAAATTTTAGCTAAAGGAAAATATGCAACGAATTGGTGAGTAAACTGTGTAATTGCAGAATGATCACTTACCATCATACGTATTGAAGTTTGGTTGAGCTCGTATGATGGTGGTTGATGGAGCCGATGAGGAACTTGGACTAGGTGCCAAATGTGGGAAGCATTGCCATAAGAATCGCTTGTAGGGTTGCTAGCAACTGTTGATGCTGGAGCTGCATGGCTTCTTGATCGAGCTTATGTTGATATTCCAATGCTGCGCGTTTTACTTGGCATGGTCTTTAGACTCCTTGCGTTTGGCTTCCTCTATCTGGTGCCTTATCAAGTTACCATCGTCTTTGTTGCTCCACGATGTCATGTGCATGCACATGTACATGCTAATCCTAGGGCTGATCCTTGAAGGGCAACAGATAAAGAACCAGATTAGAACCAGATATAGGAGCTGTGCTGCTTGTATGGCTAGGGAAGCCTTGTGGAGGACTCAGGTTGCTGTCGGCCAGCGCATGAAGGTGACATACTCCTGTCGGCTGCAGCTTTGGTGGATTTATTGTCCATGGACCTGGCCGACAGCAGGTCTACCAGTCCATGAGGCTTTCCCAAGGCCTATATAAGGCGCATGTTACTCATTGCTTGAATCACTCACTCCTCTAGGGAGTAGGGTCCTTAGACTACATATAGACTAGGTGATTACCATCTTTTGATGGCAGCCAAGGGCTGTACTCCTGTCGGCTGCAGCTTTGGTGGATTTATTGTCCATGGACCTGGCCGACAGCAGGTCAGCCAGTCCATGAGGTTTTCCCAAGGCCTATATAAGGTGCATGTTGCTCATTGCTTGAATCACTCACTCCTCTAGGGAGTAGGGTCCTTAGACTAGATATAGACTAGGTGATTACCGCCTTTTGATGGCAGCCAAGGGCTGTACACCTTTTTGTACTATATGAATATACTAAAACTCAGCTCTCTCTCTCTCTCTCTTCTCTCCATCTCTCTTGCTTGCATTTTGCATCAGCTTGTTCCAGGATGGTGTTTAGGGCTGAAAGAAGACTCCCAAAGCTTCTGCATGTGACATGAAAAGAAACATGTGCAGAACATTTTGGGAACCCTACTTTATAAAGTTTAAACTGCTCTTTAGGTTGCTCTTTTTTTCCTTTTGCTTCTTTTGCTTGTTGTAGTTGTAGCTTGAGTAACCTGTTGGCTCCATTTGCTCTTCAAGGAGTATATTTGTGCTTTGCGGAAGCTTTTCTTATTTTCTTGCGTCTTCGTGGACACTTTCTTTTGCACCGGTGTCTTCGTGGACACTTGCTTCTGTTTGGTAGCTTCTTTCTTCTTCTCCTGACATGGTGAATGGCTGGGTGGTTTTTCCTGACCTCAGTTTTACTATTCATGGACTTGCTCTTACTTAGGTAGTCAAGCTGGGTGACAACCAGAAGCTCTGATACCAATGTAACATGCAATTGGTTTGATTGTGTAACACACTTCAAGACCTTCTTTATACCTTTATGTTAGTGAGCATAAAGAAATCCACTTTTATCTTTATATACAAGAGGTAGAGTTGAAGAGAAAGAGAGAGAGAGAGAGTAGAGACGACATCAGATTGGGTCCCAATATACCCACTGAAGGGCTCCCTCCCGCAAATAGGAGTATTTGCTTTATTACTTTGGAGAATTGTTACAATGCAGAGAGCTTACTGAGTATGACTAACGGAGACTGCCAAACACAATGATGTTGTAGACTGGACATCTGTTGAACCGCGGGTTGAAGACAACTTGGAAGCCACTTCAGAAAGCCTTATGCGCACCTAGATCTACTGAGGGAGATGCACTACTAAAGTCTGGATGCTGAAGCAAACTTCGGGGCTGCCTATGGACTGAAGCACTAAGTGCTTGGTTGAGATTTATGCATGCAAAAGACCAAAGTCTTAGGCACACATGTTCTACTGCTGAATGAATGAAAAATGAGATGATTTATGCAAGGGATATATGGGTCTGCTTATATGGTGACACATGCTGCTGGTCGGCTGACATATGCTGATGTCGGCCAGATTTAAATGCTCACGACTGGCTGGAAATAGCATTAAATGCTGGTGCCTTTCACATGTGTGAGTCGGCTGCCTTTGTTGCTGGCTGACATTGCCCATGCTGTCTGACTGCTGCTCTATGCCCATCAAGGCTGCCAACTAGAGATAGGGCTGCTCATCAGTGCTACACTTATACTGAAAGTAATATGTTTTTAAGGAACATTTGTCGTATGCCATGACCCCATTGTGAGTCCTAGTTCCAGTCCGGGACATGTCATGCACGAGCTATGTAGTTCAATCTCCTGGCCTTAGGTGTTAGGGTCAGTCCCTTAACCCAATCGGAGAACAAACATTTAGGTCATCTCAGGTTAGGGCATGAGAAGTCAGTCCTTGAGGTGCATACACAAGGCATATAACATCATGTAGAGGTGTAGGTACATGGGCCAGCCCATGGACTAGTGTGTCACACTGCACCTCAGTGCATGGGTGCATGTGACACTTTTGTTATGAAGAAGATATTTTCAGGCAAGGGATACATCATGTTTTGTAAAATTTTGGTCTAGAACCCGTATCTTGAGGTGTGGCTGTTATTCCATCTTGAGATTAGAACATAATGGTTAGCATTCATGGAACATAATGGTTAGCATTCATGGAATATGCATGTAGTTACCATGACGACTTTTTACAGATTTTGTGAGACTGGTGATGTTGATGCTTGGAAAAGAAAATTGTGGTATGAATTGGCTATGTATCTGGAACAGGTACAACAAGACAAGGCAAGTGGTCATTTTGGTTTTGTGGATTGGAAAATCATGGTATGGATGATCGTAGATGCAATCAAGAGCTTATGACTTCGGACTATGGATTTTTTTCTTTTTAGGAAAGAGACTTCTATTAAGTATGAAAAAGGCATACAACAATCACGGCTATAAGCCAGAATAGAATAGAATCACCCCAACATGTAAGGTGAATTCAACCACTGAGGAGCATCATGGTGCCATGAAAGACCTGTGGGACTAGGGAAAAGACAATGTGTCACGACCCTGTGTTTTTCTCTTGCCAGTATGCAGACGTGCACGGGGACATGGTGGACAGTGTGAATGGCATCAGTTTGGGGCAAATTGCTTCATGGACAGATTGGTACAACTCTTGGGGTTGAAAAGGGAATTAATGTTGATAATCCCATGTGTGGACAACCCCAAGTGTGAAGGGGACAAAGAGAATTAAAGTTTAAAAGGTTTTAAAACCTTTAGTGGCCCCTAGGCTAATTATGGAGGCTACACCACTTTTGGAGACACGCCTCTCTTTCTCTCTCTGGCTTTTTGGGAAAGGGCTGCTGGTGGGCAGTGCTTCATCTCATGCTTTTGGAAAAACAGTGTGGCTGGCGCGTCTGCGCTACTGGTCATATCATACTTTTTGGAAGGAGTTGCAGGCGAGTTGGTATGAACTGTGCACAGGCGCAGCTGAATACTTCCTTATGCATGCTTTTTGGAGAGTGAAGGTTGGCTGCTGTGTTGCGCTACAGGATGCTGGGCCAGACCAGATGTTTAATGGGGAAACAGGTCACGTGATGTTTGCTGAAACAGGTCTTTGTTTCATGTGGAAACATTTTTTTGGGTTTCTCCAAGAGATAGGTCACATGCAGGCAGAGGGTACATGAATGGACACATGTTTGGTACAGCCTTGTTGCTGATTGGATAGGGGTTCGGGAATCCATGACTGAGATGGATAGTACCCTTGAAAGGCAGAGAGGTTGGTACAGGTGTGTTGACTGTATGGTATGCTCTGCTGTGATGCGAGTTCTCTTTTGAGAGACAGTTTTGGAGTCTTTGTTGTGATGTAGGAGCACTGGATGTGTCAGGGTGTGATGCTGTTCATAGGGTGAGAGGTTATGGATGGTTGTGGCAGCCCTGATCATGGGAGAAAGCTTCTGTATACAAGACTCATGTAAAAGAGTCTTTTGATGTGAACAATGGCTGGATTTGTTTGTGGATGCCGAGTGGATATGAAGCCATGATGTAGGGTCTTTGCAGGCTTTAGGAGTTCTACTGTGACGGTTGAGTTTCCAGCCTTATTGTAATCAAAGCTCTCTTATAATCAATTAAAGGAATACTGCAAGGGGCACCACTGCGTTTTGGGGCCAATCGGTGTCTGTGTACTGTTTGCAGGAGCACTCTAGCTTCCCTTGTTTGTTTTCCTTTTCTTGGTCCTCAAAGGTGTTGAAGTGTTTTGTGTGCAAGTTTGTTTTTGCACCGCCCTTTGGTTTTTGTCTGAAGATCGAGGCCGGTTTACACAATGCCATGGTCCTACTCCCACATAAACACAACACGCTTTGCTTGCGCGGAACGAGAGGACCCCTGAATACGATCCCAAGTAGCCATGAGAGTATGGATGATATCACCCCATATAGTGCTGATGCACAGACACTCAAAAATCTGGATACCCTCAATAGCCTCCATGCATCTAGCTCTCCAGATCTTCCATGCTGTAATACTGGCAACAATCTCTCAACTGGTGTCAATCCTCTGTTTGGGGGGTGTATAATGTGAGTAAGGGACATCTTGCAACAAACCATGCTGGGCAATACTTCTAAAAATGAAAATAGCAATGTTTTTATCATTGCCCTTGTAAAAAAGCTACAGACCAGACTAGGAAAGCCAAGAAATTGCCCCCCAAGTAACATACATTGTGGCCACTCAATTAGCCCATATGATGTGCACTGCTACATCCCCATAAACAATGCTGTACAGTCTCAGAATTTGCCGCACATCTCGGGCAGGTAGGTGCTACACCGAAAACGATCTCCATTGATTGGTGGGGAGACCACCATGTAAGAATAACCAAAAGAAATGAGAGATCTGGCTCCTTTTGTATGAATGCCAAAGCCTATGCCAATATTTGTGATGTATCACTGGAGAGATGTCATAACTCTCCCAATGAGGCTTGAGAGTAGGGATCTTATGCATCTGTCGAGTGATGAGAGAAGCCTGGCATTCTGGACCTTGAAACTGAAAAAAGGAAGGCTTTTCAATGGATTGAAGGCATCAATCCAGTCCCACTTACTTGGATCCACTGAAGATATCTGATAGGACTGTCACCATACAGCCACAAACACCAAGAGCTAGGAGTCACTATCTGAGGAGAAGGATTAATGAACCAGTGCTTCCCCGAACGACCAACAATCCTCACTGGACTAAGCCTGGTATCTTGGATGATCCCTCCATGCTACATCTCCTCAATCTCCATCTAGGCATGATAGAATAGAGGATGCAATCTGTAGCCTCCTGGCTTGGCTCGAGAGAGCAATGACCAGAGGTACGCCTATCCTTCTTCCAAGATGCTCTCTCAAGAGGTTGCACCAAGCTCTCATGTCCACCTCTTTTATCAATTGGCATCTTAACCATGTTAAAATCCCCACCAATAATTCAATGGTCAGCATGAGGCATCAACGTAGTGAGAGATTTCCAAAAGACAATCCTCTCACTATGGTTAGGAGCATAGAGGTTAAGAATACCAATGCGTGTAACACCTTGCAGAAGAGGTACCATGACAATGCGATTGCGCAACATCATCCTCGAGGGTGCAATTATCTTGTAACTGTAATGCAACATCCTCCTGTGAGGGATCCAAATCCTGTGCTTGCAGAGCTTCATCCTCCAAAGAAGGATCCACATCCTGTGGTGCAAGAGCTGCATAAGGGTTGGGGTGCATCTGGTAGGTATGGGGGTTTGAGGGCGCCTGCCATCTCTAACCACAACCCAACGTTGTGTGGTCTGTTGGGGCATAGGGGCAATTGAAGTCTGGGCAACTGTAGGAGGCATCTGTTGGGTAAGACCACGACGCCCTGTTGGGACGACAAATCCGACACTGGTCAGGTTTGCTTGCAATCTCCATCCTCTGGCAGAAATGAGAGCTGCCAGGTCTTTGAAGGATGATATGATCGTCAATATTCGATGCATCAGGAACCAACACAAAAACCCGGGGTACTCCATCAAAAGTGGTGGTAACAGCTCAGAAGCTGAGGTAGGAGAGCCCGGAAGGGCCCGTACCTCTAAAACGTGGCCAAAGGATGCCCCTATGGAAGCTAAGAGCTTCCAATAAGACCGAGGAGGAGCAGGGAACTACAATGTTGATCCTCCACCACTAGATCAAAGCCCACTTGGTACTGAAAGAAGAAGATCTTCCCAAGGCCAAGAGGAAAGGGACTGCCAGCCAACACTTGAGAAGTAGCTTTTGGAGAAAGAAAGTCCACCTGGAAGAAGCCTCGACCAAGTAGACGTGTGTCCTGGAAGTGCAGATCAGCTTTGAACTTTGAAGGGAGAGTTGCTAGAAGCCATTCACGGGCTTGCGACGAGCGAGAGGGATGGGAGCCATAAACCCTCGCGATAAGGGTGGTCTGGACCTCAATGCCAATGTCATGTTGGAGAGAGGTGAGCTCGTCTTGCGAAAAATTGATGATTCTCTTGGCTTGTGGGGGTGAAGATGGCTTGGTTGTGGCGGAAGCCATAGGGCTAGGTGGGCGGCCGACTTGATATTGATCGTCAATATTTGATGCATCAGGAACCAACACAAAAACCCGGGGTACTCCATCAAAAGTGGTGGTAACAGCTCTGAAGCTGAGGTAGGAGAGCCCGGAAGGGCCCGTACCTCTAAAACGTGGCCAAAGGATGCCCCTATGGAAGCTAAGAGCTTCCAATAAGACCGAGGAGGATCAGGGAACTACAATGTTGATCCTCCACCACTAGATCAAAGCCCACTTGGTACTGAAAGAAGAAGATCTTCCCAAGGCCAAGAGGAAAGGGACTGCCAGCCAACACCTGAGAAGTAGCTTTTGGAGAAAGAAAGTCCACCTGGAAGAAGCCTCGACCAAGCAGACGTGTGTCCTGGAAGTGCACGATCAGCTTTGAACTTTGAAGGGGGAGTTGCTAGAAGCCATTCACGGGCTTGCGACGAGCGAGAGGGATGGGAGCCATAAACCCTCGCGATAAGGGTGGTCTGGACCTCAATGCCAATGTCATGTTGGAGAGAGGTGAGCTCGTCTTGCGAAAAATTGATGATTCTCTTGGCTTGTGGGGGTGAAGATGGATTGGTTGTGGCGGAAGCCATAGGGCCAGGTGGGCGGCCGACTTGAATGCGATTAAAAACAGCTGCTGAAGGAGTAGAGAGGGAGACAGAGGCTGCAGGGGAAGCAGGGCTGAGGCGGGGGCAGCAGGAGGCAGAGGCAGGGGCAGAGGGCGGCAGCAGGGCTGAGATGGGGTCAGCAGGAGACAGCAAGGTGGAGGGCAGAGGGGCAGCAGGGCGGGGGGCAGCAGGGCGGGGGCAGAGAGGCAGCAGGGCCGAGGCGGGGGCAGCAGGAGGCAGCAGGGTAGAGGCAGGGGGCAGCAGGGTAGAGCGGGGGTTAGCAGCAGCAGCGCGAGCTCATTCACTCCAAGCGCAGTTCCACTTCGAGTGGTACTGCTTTATAAATTTGAGGGTAGTGTGATTGATGGTCACATGTACCTGAGTTATACTAGAATTATCCTAAGCAAGGCTAAGAGCATGTGAAGATTCTGAGAGCCCAAGGAGATACATGGGGTGTGTTCATCACTTGGATTCTTCTCAGTTGCGGTCAACTAACTATAAGCTAGGGGTTGTCACAAATCCCTAATTTCTCGGAGTATTTGGACTTAGGGGGATCGACAACTTGTGCTTTGGTGTGGATGTCTGAAGAGGTTTTGGGCGGTGCCAAGGTGGTTATCAGGACTTATGAGGACTCTAGGGGATATCCATGGTACTAGAATGGATTCCGGCCATGTACACATGTACACATGGTTCTAGTAATGATTCCGACCATCTGCACATGGGGTATTGAGATGGCACGCATAATTCTTGGAAGTACAAGAAAGCATATGGGTGATTCTCTAAGTTTACATGTGCGTAATGCATTCATATGCGTGTTTGACACTTATTTTATTTGTGTGACATTGTTTGGTTTGCTTGGACAATGCTTGGTATTTTGTATGTGAATGTCTATGGGACTAGGGATGCCTAGGTACCCTTGTGGATGCATCTGTGCACACTTGTTTGGGCCTAAAGCAGTGGTCTTATGGGTTTTGCAGGTAGTAAGTATGCACTAAACTACTCAATTTACATCATTATGGTTTATTGCGCCTAACATTTGTATGTGTAGGTAAGGGCAAGCCATATATATATATATATATATATATACCTAGATGAATCCAGAAACATGTCCAAATTCACCTTTTAGGAATGTGCATGTTATATACTCATGGTAGTCAACCTACAAGACTATAAAACTATCAACTCCATTATGCATAGTATGGACTAGATACTACGACATCCCCACTAATGTCATCAGTGCCCAATAGTGGGTGTAGAACTCTGTATCAAGATATGCTCTCACACGCACTCCACACACACACACACACACACACACACACGAGCATATATTCACACAAAGGCCTTCGTATTGAGTTTCTGTCAAACCTCCGGAGATGTAGGGTAGACTCAGCCATAATGAAGCCTAGTACTAAGGGAAGTAGCAAATAGAAAGAATTAGTACAGCAAATAAGTAGTTGATAGGGCAAATGCACCGCTAAAGATAGAAAGAATAAGCACAATATCAACTGGCCGCAACTTGGATGAAAACTTCACAATGTGAAATTTGCGTGTCCGCTAATACGGCTGAATTATATACCTAGATGAATCCAGGAACATGCCCAAATTCACCTTTTAGGAATGTGCATGTTATATACTCATGGTAGTCAACCCACAAGACTATATAACTATCAACTCCATTATGCGTAGTATGGACTAGATACTACGACATCCCCACTAACGTCATCAGCCCAATAGTGGGCAAGCCATATTTAAAGGCTTGTTTGGTATTCCATGATGAGTTTCCATGGACAGTTTTGTATCACCCCAGTGAGATAGCTATGTTTTGTTTCTATTTTATTTTCTATTCCATGATGAGATATGCCATGGACATTATTGTATCACTTTGGTCTCATAGGCCCATTGGGTCTTTAGTAGACGCTTAATATATCTTTCTTCCTTTCTTTCTCTCACTCCATCACTTGGAGCTGTATGACGAGGCTCTGTATAGATTGCCACCACGTGTTATCTGGATGAATTGTACTGACAGACGGTAATATGTATGATAGTGTGCGGACAAGGCGGACTTGCTGCCAGAAACCCTAATCTACTGCAGAAAGCCCTAAATTACTATAAAAAAGCCTTTTTTCAGCAAAAACCCTAAAAAACACCAAAAACCCAAATTTCAACAGAAACCCAAGCTTGTGATAGGTTCTTCTCGTGTGAAATTGTGTTCTACGCAAGGGATTTGCAGATTTGGTAGTCGGTGAAACCCTAAAAGCATTTTTCAGATTTTCAATCCCATGAAAGAGCTTTCGGGTTGTTGCGCACTTGTGGTGTGTGTGTGTGTGTGTGTGTGTGTGAAAATACCAATGAAGACTTCGGGCAAGGAACGAAGACTCCACGTACGGTGTGGACTGCGAGAAGCTTGACCTTTCACACAAGGCGGGAGAGATAAAGAGAATAGCCTTGGATCTTTATGCAAGGCGGAAGGATCTCAAGAGCAGGACTAATGGACTAGTGAGCTTTGTGGTTGGGAACCACAGGGGCCTATGGCTTGATATGTATTCATTACATGTACTTGAACAATTAGGTGCAAACTGGTAATGATTCCCAGGCACCCATGATCTTGTACTTGGGAGTAGTCTCCTTTTGTTAATAAATACCTTAAGGGTGGGTTCGGCCCATCATTCCGGCCCCTGGTGTGGTTTATAGTTTATTTCAATCGTTTGGGGTTGTGCCATGATTAGTGTTTAATCTTGTTTACCGTTAATTGATTCCAAGTAACAAACTCTGCCCCGTTACAAGAACAAAGAAACTTTGTGGCTCTTAGACCACCACCTAAATGATCACCTTGCATTGCTGGATATCCAGAGTTGGTGGCTTGAAGGCTTGATGCTCTGGTATCAGTGTTACATGGGTGTAGAAGCAAAGCAGTAGGCAATCACATATGCACAAGTTTCTATCAATTTAAATGCACTAGATTGCTGTAACTATTGAGATTGACTGTTTATGCTCTTACAGCCAGGAAAGAGTCTGTATACAACAGTAAGAGAACTTGTGGAAAATGCCCTCGATTCTGCTGAGTCTATTGCAGAACTCCCTCTGATTGAAGTAGCAATGTAAGCTTTATCCCACTTATTTCAAATAAAAAATATGTTAAAAAAATAAAAGTTATATTTTTTTTTTTTGGTTTTGAGGGGGGGGGGGGACGGGGGCAGTGGTGTTGATGCCTTTGATTGCTTCTTGTTTCTCAAATCCTCTGACAAGTTTTTGTCTTTTGGAACAAACTTTAATGGGCAGTGAGGAGATCAGCAGATCAAAGTTCAATACTTTAATTGGCCTCATAGATCGGGAGCGCATTGATGCGGAACTCTATGATGATTACGAGACTGAGAAAGCACGAGAAGTGGGTCAAAATCTTATCTATACAAGTTGGTTTTAAAACCATGCACATGATTAATTTTAAAGCTTTTTTTTTTTGGGGGGGCGGGGTGGGGGGGGGGGTGGGGGTGGGAGGGCTGTGGGGGCTTGGGCGTTTCCAAGTTTTATTACTCATGAAAACTAAAAATTCACCCAGAATTTCAAAAAAAAAATGTGCAGAAGCGGCTTGCTAAAGAGGCCAAGGAGCAAGAGAAACAAGCGAAAAATGTGGCAGCTGGTAAAAAGATAAAAGAAACGATTGCCAAAAAGGCCTTTAAATCTCGCGGAGAATCCTCCCTTTTCAAAGTGACTTGTAAGGTGTGTTCTTTTTCTTTTATCAAAACCATTGCACCATGCTGAGTGAATTTGGTTGAGAGCCATTAGTATAGCAACCCTCAATATGGTCTTGGACCTTTGGATGTTTAAAAGGTTGGTAAATCACTTATGGTGTCCGCTAATAAGCAGTTTTTTAAAATTACGAAAGGGTCCCGAAGTACATAGTCGCATTCACTCTGTAAGTGTCCACGCTTTTTACAATGCAGGATAATGGAAGAGGCATGCCGCATGATGACATTCCAAATATGCTTGGTAGAGGTAATGCTCATCTCACGCTTTTTTTTTTTTTTGGGGAGGGGGTGTTCACCACTCAAAAATCCTATATATCATGTGTTTTCAAAGGGTTTTTGTAAAACCGCTCTGTGAGTTTTGGCCCTATAAAATGACCTCTTTCTCTTCAAACATTTTTTCCACAAAATCCACATAAAAATCCCCCTGGTGTAAATATATTTCTGTGGATTCATTCAAAAACAGTTTTAATGAAACCCCTTATGTTGAACTCGGGGGGGGGGGGGGGGGGGGGGATGTGGTTTAGGTGGGTTCAGCACTCAGAAACCCTATATATCATGTGTGTTCAAAGGATTTTTTTTAAACTGGTCTCTGTGAGTTTTGGCCCTATAAAATGACCTCTTTCTCTTCACACACTTACGAATATTTTTCCCTCAAAATCATATAAAAATACCCCTGGTGTAAATATATTTCTGTGGATTCATTTAAAAACAGTTTTATGAAACCCCTTATGTTGAACTCTGTGCCATCTTACATATTTGTGACTGCATCACGAACTCTTCCTTCGCCAAGATCCCATGTAGGTGTTACTCACAAAAAAAAGGATTCTGGTGATAGCTTTTGTCTAATTGGATGCAGTTCTTTCCGGTACAAAGTATGGACTGAGGCAGACTCGAGGGAAGTTTGGACTAGGTGCTAAGATGGTAATGACAAACGTGCATACATAATGTATACATAATGTATACATACATTTCACATCCGTGCATGCATGCATGCATACATACATACATAACTAAGTGCTGACTTATCTCATCATACAGGCTTTGATTTGGGCCAAAATGAGTACAGGCTTACCCATTGACGTCACGGCTTCAACACAAGGACAGAATTTCGTTTCGCATTGCATCCTGGACATTGATATTCACAAGTATGTGTGACTAAGACCAGCTAAGTGCATGATCAATAGACTACTATACATGCCTGCATCATACGTTCACACACACACACACACACACACACACCTCCCCCCCATGTGTGTCTGTATGTATGTATGTACATACACACACACACACACACACACACACAGATATATACATATATATTTGTAGTGTGTAAATGTGTGTGGGTAGGTGTGTGTGTGTGGGAAGCTTTTTATAAATTGTTTGGCGTGCTACTGATATTATTTTTCTTTCACCACTGAGGATGTTGTTTGGATAATATTTAGGAATATCCCGCATGTCCATCTGCATGAGAAGAAAGAGAATGCTCCGAGATGGCATGGGGCTGAAATCCAAGTTACTATTGAAGGCAACTGGACAACATATCGTGTAAATTTCTTTTCAATTATTCAATTCCTCTCCTTAAAATCTACCCAATTAGCTTAAAACCTTCACTTGTTTTTCCCATTTACACATTTTTCCAGTCAAAAATCATCAGCTACATGCGGCAAATGGCCGTCATTACACCATATGCCGAGTTTCTTTTCAGATACATCACAGAAACTTCAGAGTAAGCTGTGATTTTGATTATTTATGACCACTGTTTTTTCATTATATTTTTAAAAGCATTATATGCATGTTTATGTATGCATTAGGATTGAATTTACACCTGTCACTCTCTTCTGGGCAGCACGACACTTGGGCACTGCCAACTAATGCAGTGAATTTTTTTGCTGCTTTCTCTTTTATTACTATTCTCTACTGCACAGTTTGTGAAAATCTATGGCTGTCCCAATGTGCTTGTGGCAGCAAGAACATGACCATTCATTTTACTCGACGGACGAATGTTATGCCTCCTGCACCAGACGAGACCAAATATCATCCATCTGCAGTTGATCTCCTCCTCATAAAGCGCCTCATTTCGGAAACATCAAAACAGAACCTCATCCAATTCCTCCAGCATGACTTCACCAGTATCAGCAAGTCATATGCTGAACGCCTCATCGGTACCATATGAACATAAGTTCTATAAGAGTTTTTCAATAGTAGACAAACCTTTTAATTAGCTTTTTTGTGTGGCTGGTCATACGTACTTACTGCAGGAGAGATGGGTTCTGAATTCTCCCCCAAGACATCTGTTAAATCCCTGACAGATCAGCAGATTGTTCGCATTCATCAACTGTTTCGACAAGCTAAATTTGATGAACCTAGTGGGGAGGTAAGCTAAACTCTCTCTCTCTCTCTCTCTCTCTCTCTCTCTCTCTCTCTCTCTCTCTCTCTCTGTCTGTCTGTCTGTCTGTCTATCTCTCTCTCTCTCTCTCTCTCTCAACCGTGGACTAATGGTATATACTGTGTATCCCAACCCCGGACTAATGGTGGAACCATCAACCAGAAGCCACTCCCACCCTTCATTGCACGTCGGACCGGCTCCTGTCTTCAAGTGTCCTTGAGCCTAACTTGAGAAAGGCAAGAAGTAGCCCAAGCCAAAAATGACCAGATTGACTTGGTGGGATGGATTGCAAGGGAAATTGAAAAAAGCGCTTGACAAGATTGATGCCCAGGTCAATGCAAGTATACAACCAAATGGACGCAGTGTGCTTACCAGAGATTGCCTACAGCTGGTGAAAGAAATTTTGATGACTATCTAGGAAGATCACTGTGAACGGGAGATGGCAGAAATATGAGAGGAGATGGCTGAGATGAAAGAACAACATGCTAGACAGTTAGATGGAATGGAGAAAGAGATTGCCAAGCTGAATAGAGAAATAGATGACTGCAAGAAGGAAGGAGAAATCAGTCTCCCCATCCTCTCTCAAGTTGCAAACCTCAAGGTGAAGCTTTAGGAGGACATTGTGGAGATCAAAAGGGAGATTGAATGAGGGTGGGCTCCAGTAGTGAAGAAAGAAATTGAGTAGCCCCTATGTTTAATAGGGCCCTCTCAGAGGGCTTTCCCCCCACCTGGTCATCACACATTAGTGCGCCTATCCATAAAGTGGGAGATCCCATGGACCCTAATAACCACAGAACCAGGCCATATCTTCTATGGATCTATACTTGAGTCTGAGCCCAGCACACTGGCAGAGAGAGGGATATGGGGCACCAGGGCAGGCAGGATTCAGGAGGACTTTCTCCAAGCTGGATCACATATTCACACTTCGGGCTATCGTTGAGTAGACCAAGGCAGATGGCTGCTGACTATACTGCTGCTTTCTGGACTTCGGCAAAGCTTTTGATACAGCACCTCGAGCCTGTCTCCTACAGTGCTTACAACGTTTCGGGGTCCCGTTTGACATGATTTGGGCTATCATTGCCTTATATGAGTCAATTATTGGCAGGGTGAGATGCCCGGCAGGACTATCTGAGGAGGTGTCTAGTGTTATTAGAGTGTGCACATGCGGAAGCTAGATAAGAGAAAGGAGAGAGAGAGAGAGAGAGAGAGAGAGAGAGAGAGAGAGAGAGAGAGTGCAGACAATGATCAAGTTCTATTATCGCATGGGGTTTACACGGGGTAGTACAACCAGCAGATGGGTGTCAGTACAAATGCGCTAGGAATAGATGATTACAACAGTGGGAGAGAGGCCTTTATATAGGCATAGTGAGAGTTACCCTACTCACATCATGAAGGACACACGACTGTAAATCAACCCATGACCGAGAGAAAACACCCACACCTCAATACAAGCACCCGTTCCCACACATGAGATGCAGATATTTTAACACCCCCTCTGCAGCTCATAGTGTGCAAATGTCGGAAGAAGAAAACTGATGAAGAAGATGCAACCATGGACACGCCAATACCGGCCAGTTACTGAATACACCGTGGAAGATGCAGTTGCCAACCTGTCTCTTCAAAACACAATGCCACCCTGAACAACAAAGGGCTTTGAATTCCCACACCACTGTGCAGTGAACTCCGCCTTCATAGTCCAGAGGGCCCAGTTTCAGAGGGATTTCATTGTCTTGCCCCTCCTCGGGTGCAACATGATCCTAGGGATTCAGTGGTTTCGCTAGTATGCACTCATTCTTGATTGGAGGCGGGACACCTTCATGATCGTCGAAAGTTTGCCTGAGCCTACTATCATCCACGAGGATCGAAGCATTCAAGGTATTCCGCTTGTTTCCCACCTCGAAGCTAGTAGAGCTATTAGAAAGGGACCAGAGTGTGCGATGATCTATGTCCACCCACAGTAGATATCAACATCCACGGCGACTCCATTAGAGCCACAGATGATAGGACTTCTCTTGCAGTTTTAGGACATCATGTTGCGGGATGATCTCCCACCCGACCTCCACCCTCTCGTCCTAAAGACCTCGTATCGATTTGGTACCTAGAGCTGAGCCACCCAGTAAGTTTCCGTATCGTCTGTCCAAGGCGTTGGAAGCTGAGTTGGAGATGTAGCTCGCTTAGTTGCTTAGATCTGGTTTCATTAGGCCTTCATTCTCTCCATTTGCTGCACCGATTCTTTTTGTGCAGAAGAAAGATAAGACCGCATGTTTTTGTGTGGATTACCAAGCCTTTTACAAGTTAACGATCAAGAACAAGTTCCCTGTGCCAAGGTTAAGAGTACATCCTCGAAAGACTCAACGGTGCTAAGTACAAAAGCGGCTATCATCAAGTCAGAATCTTTAAAGCCGATATCCGAAAGACGGCCTTTCGAACAGAACACCGTTCCATCAGTTTGGTGGAATGATTGAGTATGTACCGCGGGTAAGCACAACCCTGTAGCAGATGCTCTTAGTCGGAAAGGTAGTATTCAGATAGTTCAGGAGTTCACTGTGGTGGAGATACAAGAAAAGGACTTAGATAGTATGAAGACACAGTATGTAGATTGTCCAGAATTTGGCACTCCTTACAGTATGGCCCTTTATTCAAAACCGGTTCATTATACCATTGAGGACGGTTGGCTCTTTTATAAGAGTTGACTATGTGTTCTCAGGGAGAAGAGTCCGGAGCTCCTCCATGATGTCCATGATTCACTCGGTGGTCATCGCGGGATCATTAGTACTTTGGAGAAGTTAGAAAGATCATTTTATTGGCTGAAGATGCGTAGGGATGTATACAACTATGTTTCCGCATGTCCCATATGTCAGAAAGTGAAGGTAACTCACACCAACTAGGCAGGGTTGCTTCAGCCATTGCCCGTTCTTGAGGGTCCTTTTCACGACATTTCGATGGATTTCGTTGTACCACTTCCCCCATCCACTGGATCTCGAAACACTTAGTGTGTGACGATAGTTGATAGATTCAATAAATTTTTTTTTTGGGGAAAAAGATCCTTCTATTAGTTAATGAAAAACCAGCCACGATGGGCTAAATACAACCACGAAGGGCTAGATACAAACTCGCCTCATGTATAGGGTGGGGATCAAATATTCAAAAGGTGGAGAAAGATGCACTTCCCCTCCAGCTGGCCGCTCTATGAGGAGAAGGCTATCTCATATAGGGGGAGGGGGGATAACCACATAGGTGTTCTGTAACGCCAAGTGGGATCACCACCTCTATCGGTGAGAAAAGGGCCAGGCCGCCAGAGCCTCAAGAAAGCTTCCCGTTGCTTTCGCATGCGTTCAGAGCCACCCTGCAACTTCCCCAACCGACCACGGAGGGTATGGATGATGTCAAGCCAAATGCTCCCGATGGACTCAGCAGGCAGAGTGTGGGTACCCTCAATGGCTTCGTTGCATCTAGCTCGCCATATGTGCCAGGCTGCAATGCTACTACAAATCTCCCATCTCTGGCATGAGCCCGGTTTCCAGTGGTTAGTAGATGGGGCTGTGACTGGTACTGCCGAAATGCGGAGGCGAGAAACCTGAAGGGCTAGCCCCCCACCATCTTCCTCAAAAGCCCTAACAACCTTAGCCTCTGTGGCCCAAGCGACGGTGCCCCATGTAATGATCGGTCAAGGTCCTATTCATTGTGAAGATGTGGAGAATCTACTGCCAAACCTGTTGAGCCTTCGGGCAATCCCAAAGACAATGTCCCTGAGACTCTTGAGGGTGGCCGCACCTCGTGCAAGTTGGTAGTCGATCTCCAATGGCCAACCATCTGGCAATTGCCAAGCTTCCTGTGTGCCATCATCCAAAGAAAGAGAGTATCTTTCGAGATTGAAAACTGTCCCAGAGCCTCTTCCAAACATCCGAGAGGAAACGCCGGGAGGTGCCCTGTGTGACTGCCAATGTACTGTTGTTGTCGGAGCGCCATCAAACTTTGGCATTTGTATCTTGCGGCCTAAGCTGCGCTGTATATGCAAAGAAGGCGGCATCCAGAGTCTCCTCCCGACCAGCAGGATCACGCCAAGTCCACTCTCCCGGGTTCCACTGGAGGTCAGCTCTCGCATATCCATAGCCGCTGTAAGGTGCAGCCACTGAAATCCTCCAAGGGGGGGCTCGGATCTCTCTAATCTGCCATTAGGGACCAATAAAAGTGAGCAAACCACTGTCCTCATCTGCTCCGTGGGCTGCCAAAAGAATATCATGCCTAGTAAACACACCTAGCCACAGTGGGGGGGTCGGGTCTAGGATAGGTGTCAGCCACTCTTGAAGAATAGCAGAGTCAAAGTCGATGCTGAGCCTGTCTCTACCCCGGATCCTTGCCAGCCCTCTCTCGTGAAGCTCCGGGGGTAATTGCCTGTGTGCAAGCCAATCTCCAAGGGATCTGGTAGGTTCTATGCTCAATGCGCCCCATGATACATGAGGTTGGGCCCCCAACATATGGCCACTGGGTAAACCGATCAAGGGGTTCCAGATAAATGGGTGCCGAAGACACTCCTCTGAGGCAACCGGAGTTAACTGCCTAAGGGCCGGCCTGACATGATCCCAAGCTCGGAGTAAACTAGCTGCAAGTCTGTCCTCAAAAGTTGGGCTAAATCCGCAAGCTCGCATCTCTGTGAACATCCATCTAGTACTTTGCAGCCAAGGGTCCCCTAGACTCGGGGTGCGGGCTGAAATCTGGGCCAAGAGGAAGTCCTTCGAAGGCTCACCAAATATGATATGCAGCGGAAGTCTTTGTATTGGAAGATCCTGTCACACAAATGCTCACATCGTCTTCTGCATCCTGAGTTTCGTGAGTTTAGCGATCCACTTTAATACTTAAAACTTTAAAGAGATGAGAGAGAGATATATGAGAACTTTACACCAGATTGGGTCCCAAATTACCCAGTGAAGGGCCCCCTATCCCGATAACGAGATAGTATTTGCTTTATTACTTTAGAGAGAATGACTGTGGACTGTAGATAAGCCAAACGCAAGATCTCGAAGGATCGGAAGCCTGGCTGAACTGTACACGGCTGTAGACCTGTGGATGTGCTGTATGGCTGCGCCTATGGCTGTAGGGACTGCTGAACTGCTGCGTTGGAGAACCAAGGCTGGCTGAAGCAAAACTCAAGTACTTTAAGGGTTGGATGAGACTAGTCTAGGGCTGAAGGCAAGGGTACTCCTAGGGCTGAGGAGGAAAGCTCTTAGCACACTGAAGACTGAATGGGAAACTAAGCCCTATGCAAGCCTATTTATACTAGATAGGGGTTGGTCAAGTTGGCTGGTCATAATTTAATAAACTTTATGTTTATAAATGACATCAAATGCTAAATAAATACCACAAAATATGGGGAAAATACCAGATAAATCCTAGTAAATTCCCTAAGGCTTCTGGGATGTTCTAAATGATGCACAGGCATATGAATGTGATCTCGGACTCCTCTATGGAAACAAGGCAATAACTGATCATCAGTTAGCCTTTCTCTCAACTTGCATCATTGGAGGGATTTCGTGAGCAAGAGAGGAGTTTGAGGGGGGGTCTTGCTTCTCTTCAGTAGCTTAAGGAGAGTTCCCTGATAGCCCTTGGATTGAGTGTCAGTTTGTTGCCGTCCGTACGGAGATCCGATCCATCGAGGAGAGGAGGGTGGAGTACATGTACCATGCCAAAGCTTCCTTCTGGACCAAGACCAGCAATAGAGTCACAAGGGACTTCTTTGAGATGGCCGTCCCCCACAAGAGGAGAGATGGTATTCGCAGCTATTGTTTCTGGCCCCCCCCCATGTGAGAGCCATTGCCATTGATTCTTCCAATCTCTCCTCGCGGGTGCCCCATTATCCCCACAGGTGATGGACACACGCGAGAGGGTCTAGCCCCCCTCTTTGGTCCTTCTTATTGACTCCCTTCACTGCAAAGGAGCTGGCAGAGGTATTGACGGCTCTTCCTAAGGGCAAATGCACAGGGGCAGATGGGTTACCAGTTTCTTTCTCTCTTCGCCACTAGGACGTCATGCAAGGCGGCCTTCAAGCTGCCTTCAATGAGATTATGATCACAGGTGCTGTGCCAAAGAGGTTTTTAGAGGGTTTGATACACTTGATACGTAAGGAGGGTGGTGACAGATTGGAGATCTGGCAATGGAGACCCATCACCCTTCTTGGGACCGCCTAAAAGATCTTAGCCAAGGCCATCAGCAAGATCAGCCTTTCCGCCCTTACTTGATCCATGACACTCAGACAGATTTTGTTTAAGATCGGAGCATTTTGAACATCATCTTCACCTTCTGGGAGGCAACAGCTTCAGCCAGGATGCGACATAGTGCTTGATTGGAGCTTTCTGGAGGGCACGATGAGCCAGATGGGGTTCCCTATGGAGTGGATCCATAGTGTTTTAGGACTTTACTCAGCCTCTCACAATCAGGTTCTCATTCAAGAAGCCCGTGGTGACAGATTCCCCCTCTCCTGCTCGGTCTCGTAGGGCTGTCCTCTGGCACCTTACCTTTTCCTATTCATTGCTGAGGCCATGAGCAGTTTTCTCTCTGCTCAAGAGACGGGGCTCCAGGGATTGCGTCTCCCCCTCGTTGGCACTCAGGAGGAGCTGCCGGACTCAAAGATTGCAGATGACAGAGCAGCTTAACTATCATGATATGTGGGGAATCTACAGAGATTCGTTGCCTTTTGTCGCACATTAGGAGCGCAAATCAATTGGCACAAGTCGTGTGGTTTCTAGGTAGGCTCTCCACCCACCCCGACTTGGCGCCTAGTTGAGACTTTCCAATGGATCTCGAGGGGCACTCCAATTCGCTATCTTGGATGTCTAGGTGGGCATTGATATCTCTCCGGCGTAGCAGCTCGCCCCTCTTCTTCTGAGCATTCGAAAGAAGCTTTTGTACTAGAGTTCTGTGAGGCTCTCCCTAGCTGGTAGAGTGGTGGTGGCGAACAAGGTCCTTCTTGCCACCATGTGGTACATTACTTCTTGCTGGGCCTTCTTCCGAGCATGTATTGGTCAAGTACAACAATTGATCCGGAACTTCTTATGGGCCAGCACTGACAGGAGGCTTGCTAGGGCCAAGGTGGCATGGAGAGTGATCATTCATCCACGATGTAGAGGGGGCCTAGACATCATTGACCCTGCTATTCAGAGCCATGCCCTGTTGAGCAAGCTGATTGTTAGAGGACTCCTTCACGGTGGTGTCACATGCACTTTGCACTCAGTGCATGGTGACAAGATGGCTCATCATCAGCAGTGTAACATTTGTACATTATTAGAACCCAGTAGGATGATATTTGTCGTACGTCGTGACCCGGCCCACCTGGGGACTCTGGTGGGAGAGCCCGGGGAAGCGGCGATGGTCATCTCTACCTGCTCCGAGAATTGATGAGTCAAGGGGTGAATAGAGCTTGCCGGTTGCCTCTGCTCCGGGTCTGGTGCTGCTGGACGGTGACAGGAGTGCTCTGGAGGAGGGAATGTTGGCTCAGAGGAGGAGGACGGGGTAGAGGGGATTAATGTGGGAAGAGTCGGAGGCGAGGATGGAGGAGGAGGAGGGGGGAGGGGGCGGAGGGGGGTGGGGAGGCGGAGAGGAAGGAGAAGGGAGCGGCTGGGAGTAATCCATCAAAGAGGGAGGTTGCTGGGAGGGGCTTGTAGGGGTTCAGTGGGGCCAGCTGGCCTCACTGGGAAGCTGAGAGCCAGAGGAGAAATCTTGGCGGGGAAGTGGCCGCCAAACCGAAGGGGTTGGAGAGACCCTCGTCGTGATTGGAGGGGGCCCATCGTTGATGGGTGGGTGTTGTGATAAACGCTCGAAACGGTTCTCTGACAGAGCTGAATCCTCCTGTACTCTGCCAGCCTAGCGCGCGCAGCGGTGGCGCTCGGCTTTGGTAGTCGACTGACAGCTCGGGTGCGGGCCAATGGTCCGCCACTCTGGCAGCAGGGTCACCGGAGGCGGTCTCGTGGACTGGCGTCGAGGGCAAGCTCTGGCGAGGTGGCCTATCTACCTGCAAATGAAACATTGGCGCGGAAGTCCTTCCCAAGGCTTGGGAAGCAAATTGTCACAAGGAAGCCCGATATGCCAGCCAGAGGGATGCGGGGTCCAAGTAGTGCTACCACCGTGCAAAGAAGGCCTAGGCCGTACGTAGTGCAACGATGCTCAGTTGCATGACTCCATTTGACTCCCTTGGTGAGTCAAACTCAACTTGGTAGTAGCCACGCCCCAGAGGATGAATGTCTATGATCTTAGCAGGTCCACGGATGAGGCTCGCCTGGAAAAGATCTATGAGTTGTCCGCGCGCACGGCGGTGACTATTGACAATCTTGCATACCAAAGTGGAGGCCTCTAATGATGCAATAGTCAGTGTGTCCGCTTCAGAGAAAGATAAGCAAGTAACGGCAGACTCGATTGAGGTTGATGGAGTGGCTGCAATGGAGTCCTCTTGAGAGTGAAGACCAGAAAATGTTGAGACTGCCGAATGGAGAACGCCCCAAGAACTGAGAAAGTTGCTTGATTAGGACAGAGGGGGAAAAGAAGTTGGAGGAGGGGGGAGGAAGAGACACGGGAAGGGGGGGGGGTGGGGGTTGGGAAGGTGGGAGAAGACAGAGAGAAGGGTGAAGCGGAAGGGCTGTAGGGTGTGAGACGAAATGAAGGCAAAGGAGGAAATGGAGCAACTGGCGAAGAACAAAAAAAACATGGGCGGAAGAAGGGTAGGAGGCGGAAAGGCAAAAAAGCATGGGGGGGGGAGAGTGCAGGAGAAGGGGAAGAGAGGGAGAGTTGCTGGAGAGCCTAGATAACAAGGGGCAGGGAGCGGGAACGAAGAAAATGCCTTGGGGGAGGGGGGAGCGAGGATGAGGGCGCAGGTAGGCGCGGAAGGGCAAAGAGGGGAGAGGCGGGGGCAGCGCAAAGGGGATAGGGGGGAGGGCAGAGGTTAGCGAAGGGGCAACTCTAGCTCACGCTCGATGTTTTTTTCAATTCAGTAAATTTTGTATGCTTATATCATGCAAACAGACGGCCACAACAGAAGATATAGCCCGGTTATTTCTCGGACATTGTTATCCAGTATGTGGTTTGCTACGGACCATTACTTCATATCGGGATCCAAAGTTTACATCTCAATTCTAGTGAGCTCTGTTCGATAACTTTGGTACCAAATTGCAATTGTCCAGTGCATTCCATCCCCAGACCAATGGCCAAACGGAGATTTACAACCAGTTGGCTTTTGATGTGCTTAAAGCGTACTGCCATGATTAGTAGTCAAAGTGGGAGCTTCATCTCCCGTTGGTGCAGGCAATTCTCAATGACACACTCATCAAGTGTTGGCCGAACTTCTTATGAGGCAGCCTTTAGTCGAAGATTTTCATCCCTTCTCACATGGATGATATCTCCTTCTTTGGAAGCCAACAAGACATCAGAAACATTTTCAGCCATCATTGAGTCAGTCAAAGAGCGCATGTTAACCACATATTGGTTAGCACATTTCTACCAACTATGTCCGCACACTTTATGTAATGGGCATCGGTACTATATTGTAAATCCCGTTATTTGATGAGGGAAATGTCCTAAAGATGCTCCCAAGTATTAAATGGACAGACAAGAGGATCTTGGTCAGTTGGCCAAACCATAGAGAAAAGCCTTGCAACTATGTTTTGGGCGCCCCGGGTCACTTACTCTCGGGCGGCCTAGTGGGAAAAGGCTTGGAACTATAAAAGCCAATTTCTCTTGTTTGTAACTCATTCTTCTATTTGTGCAATAGAAGCAGAGTGTTCTCTCTCCCTCTCTCTTGCAACTCTAATCTAGGATGTGTGGTGTGCTTAGGGTTAGGGTTTGGGAGTGATCACTTGTTCTCTCATGCTTCTCTCTTGCTTCTTCTCTCCCTCTTGCTTGAGTGATCATGCTACCAATGCGATTGTTTTCCGTGGAGATCCACATGAGCTTTGTGAGAGAGATTGCACCACCCGTTGGATTAGAGCAACCGCCTCAGTGTGACAACAAGTGCGGGAGGATGGCGGTGACGAGTGGCTACGGTGGAGCTCTGGAGCCTAGCTCGAGCTTGGCGGATCGGCAACTTCCCACGACACGTTAGGGTGAGCTTAACATCTTTGGCGCTTTCCCCTCCCCCCCCAAAGAAAAAGATCCTTCAATTAGTTAAAGAGAAAACAACCACAAAGGGAAAGTACAACCACGGAGGACTAAATACAAACTCGTCTCATATAAGGGCAGGAAACAAGTGATCATAAGGGGGAGAGATGCTTCTCCTCCGGCTGGCCGCTCTATGAGGAGAAGGCTATCTCATATAGGGGAAAGGGGGGGGGGGGGGGGCGGGGAACAACCACAAAGGTGGTGTGTAGTGCCAAATGGGGTCACCGCCTCTATCTGTGAGGAAAGGGCCAGGCCTCCAAAGTCTCAAGAAGGCTTCCCGCCGCTTCCGCATGCGGTCAGAACCTCCCTGCAGCTTCCTCCACTGGCCGCGGAGGGTGTGAATGATGTTGAGCCATATGCTCCTCGATGGTCTCGCTACATCTAGCACGCCAGATGTGCCAGGCTGCCATGCTACTGCAAATCTCCCAGCGCTGGCATGAGCCTGGATGCCAAACACCTGCAGGTGGGGCTGTGATTGGTACTATTGCAATACGATGGTGGGAGACCTAAAGGGCATGGCCTTCCCCATCCTCCTCATAAGTCTTGACCACTCTAGCCTCGGTGGCCCAAGCGACAGTACCCCAAGTGATAATCCGGGTCGCTGCCTTGTCCATAGCAAAGATGCGGAGAATCTGCTGCCAAATCTGTTGAGCCTTTGGGCAATCCCAAAGGCAATGTCGCTGAGACTCTTGGGGGTGGCCGCACCTCGGGCAAGCTGTTGGCCGCCCTCCGACTACCAGCCAAGTACCCACTGCCAGACTCCTGTGTGCTCTCAACTAGAGGAAGAGAGTAATCTTCCTCGGCCGAAAGCTGTCCCAAAGCCTCTTCCAAAAATCTGAAAGGAAACGTTGTGATAGGCCCTGAGACTGCCAGTGTGCTGCTGTTGCCGGTGTGCCATATATCTTTGACATCTGGATCCTGCGGCCGAGCCTCGCTATATATGCAAAGAAAGGGGCATCCAGAGTCTCCACTCGATCTGTGGGATCATGCCATGTCCACTCTCCAGGGTCCCACTGCAACCGCGTGAGAGAACAGCACTCCCAAATCCATATTGCCATAATCTCTCCCTGGCCACCTTGGCCAGTGCTGGATCTATGTGCCATGCACGTGCCCGAAAACCAATCACCCTCACTCTCTGCAAGGTGCAGCCTTTGAAATCCTCCAAGGGGTGCTCTGATCTCTCTAATCTGTCATGTAATCCACTAGAAAAAGTGAGCAGGCAACTGTCCTCATCTGCTCCATAGACCGCCACGAGAATATTGTTTGGTGAACACGCCCAGCCATATCAGGGGGTTTGGGTCTGTAATAGGAGTCAGCCACTCCGGAGGAATAGCTGAGTCAATGTCGATGTCGAGCCTGTCTCTACTCCGGATCCTTGTCAGGCCTCTCTCTTGCTCCTCTTGAGGTAGCTCCCTGTGTGCAACCCAATCTCCAGGAGACCTGGCTGGTCCCATGCTCAAGGCGCCCCAGGATATGTGCGGTTGGGCCCCTAGCATGTGGCCACTGGGTAAACGGATCAGGGGGATCTAGATCAAAGGCTACCGAAGATGCTCCTCTGAGGCCATTGGAACAATCTGTCTGAGGGCTGGCCTGAGATGATCCCAAGCACGAAGTAGACTGGCTGCGAATCTGTCCTCAAGGGCAGGACTAAAACCACGGGCTCGCATCTCTGTGAAGATCTATCTAGTATTCTGTGGCCTCGGGCCTCCAAGGCTCGTGGTGCGGGTTGAAATTTGGGCCAAGAGGAAATCCTTCCAAGGCTCACCACTCGGTTGGAGTCCTCTGACAATCAACTTGCCCAACAGGGCACGACTCTGTATAGCTGGATCAATGAGACCTAGCCTCCCTCTGCTATGTGGCTGAATGATCACTCTCCATGCCACCTTGGCCTTGGCTGGCCTCCCATCACTTCCGGCCCACAAGAAGTTTCGGATCAAACGCTGTACCTGGCCAATACAAGCCCAAGAAAAGGCCCAACACGAGGTGATGTACCACATGGTGGCAAGGAGTACCTGGTTCGCCACCACCACTCTACCTACAAGGGATAGCCTTGCCGAGGCTCGAGCTCCAATATAGAAGCTTTTTCCGAATACTCAGAAGAAGCGGAGCGAGCTGCTGCTTGGGAGAGAGATCAATGCCAACCTGGTAGCCGAGGTTTCGGACTGGAGTGCCCCTCGAGATCGACTGGAAAGCCTCAACTGGTCGCCAAGTTGGGGTGGGTGTTGAGCCTACCCAAAAACCACACGACTTGTGCCAGTTGATCTGTGCTCCTGATGCACGACAAAGAATCTCTATCGCCTCCGCGAATCTCTGGAGATTCCCAACATCTCCAGCAAGGTAGGTTGCTGTGTCGTCTGCAAACTCTGAGTCTAGCAACTCCTCCTGTGTGTGGAGGGGAAGGCGCAACCCCTGAAGTCCGGTCTCCCCAAGTAGTAGCGCGACCTTGCCCCCCCCCCCCCCCCCCAATTGCTGCTTCTGCCCCTTCTTCGCAGCTGTGCCTGCCCCCCCCCCCTCTCTTAGCACCGACCCCTCTCTCCCGTTTCATTTCGCTTGCCCTTCCCACCCCCTCTCCGTGTGCCCCCCCCTCGGGTCTCTGTTTGCCCGCTTTTTCTTTTTGGTCTTCGCCCTCAGGAGGACTCCATGACAGTCGCTCCGTCTCCCCCGACCTAGGCTGCCGTTACTTGCCTTTCGTTTTCCGAAGCGGACCTACAGCTTCTTGCTACGATTGTCGCATCCCTAGAGGCCTCCACTCTGGTATGCAAGATTCTCGGTAGCCGGCCCGCGTGTGGAGCCTGGTATGCTCAGAGATCTTCTTCAGGCTAGCCTCCTAGGTGCGCCAGCAAAGATTGCAGATATTCATCCTTTGGGGTGCGTCTACTACTAGGTTGAGTTCGACTCACCAACGGCGTCTGATCTTGTCATGCAGTTGAGCCCCATTGCATTGCGTACGGCCCAGGCTTTCTTTGCACGGTGGCAGCACGGCTTTGACCTGGCATCTGACCCATTAGCTGGAGTTTCAGGCTTTCCCGTGACAGTCTGCTTTCCAGGCCTCAGGAAGGAATACCTTCCTCTTCTCCCAGTGATTGGTGGTGCCATTGGGAGAGTGATGGAATCCCCCCCCCCCCCCCCCCCCCCCCACTGCGAGCAGCGGGGATTCCATCTCTCCGCATTTGTATTGCCTTGCCGGATTCTGTGCCTCACATGATATCTATTCCCAATCTGCGGGGCGATCCCATTATGCAGCGAGTGGAGTATTCCGGCCTTCCAGGCCAATGCTTTATTTGCAGACAGATGGGTCATCTGGCTAGAGTTTGCCCTCGGCGTCAGACTAGGCGACCGTCCTCGGTGGTTCCCCCTCCTACTTCCCACTCAGATCCTCATTAAAGGGCCGAGGGAGGAGCAGGTTCCCAGGCCGTGGAGCACCAGGTTCCGACCATGGATGATCCATCAGCTGCAGAGTGGCAGATGGTTGGTCCCCTCCCCGATTGCCAGCCGAGCACTAGAGCTGAGCGTCGCCGCCGTGCGCGCCCGCCGCCAGGCTGGCAACATGTAGGAGGATTTGGTTCTGTCAGAGAACCGTTTCGAGCACTTATCACAGCACCCGCCCGTAGATGGCGGGCTCCCCCTAGTCATGGAGAGGGTCCCCTTGGACCAACACCCCCCCCCCCCCCCCCCCCCCCCCCCCCCCCCCCCCCCCCCCCGAGGTGGCGGCCGATTCCTTGCCGCGACTTCTTCTCTGGCCTTCAGTGCCCAGTGGCACAAGTTGACCCCACCCTCGCTTCGTGGAGCCTTCCCCAGTAGCCTTCCTCTCCGATGGATACCTCTCAGTAGCATCCCTCTTCGCCTTCCCACTCCCACTCCCCCTCGCCTTCTCCCCCTAGCTGCTTGATTCATCGTTTCTCAAAGCCGGTGGAGATGACTATTGTGGCTTCACCAGTGAGGGCTCTCCCACCTGAGTCTCGAGGCGGGCCCCCCAGGATCTTGCGGCACCCTGTGGATTATAGTTTCTTCCGGTGTCTTCCGAAGGAAGGGACATACAGGTTCGAGGAGACCGTAACCCCTATTTGGGTATGTCTGGTCTTCCACCACTCCAGACCCTCTACGCCAGAGAATGGCACGATGATCTTCTCTTTTCCCTTGAGCGCAGCTCCCGAGACAAAGTGGGATCTAGAGTCGGTGGCCGCTACCATAGAGGATCAGGCAGTTGAGCTATCGCATCATCTTTGGATCACCGACGCTCTTACTCATCTATGGCCTTTGGCGAGGATGGAGCTTGGTGGATCAGCCCATAGAGACCAGGGAGGGGAGATGGTGACCTCCAGCTTGGAGGTGTTGCTCTTTGTGTTCATGCATACCTCTCTCGCAGTATCTCTCCCCCTTCTTACAGATACCTCAATTGTGATTGATAGAGCACGGAGTATGCATACTTTGTGCTCGGGCAGAGTGGCAGTACATGGAGGGCAGGATCCACGCCCACTTGGCGCGGCTCCGCACCAAGACAGATTGTGACTCCCTGTCTAAGCCCGCGCCCAAGACTCTTCGAGTGGAGGGCATTTCCGGTAGTTCCGCCTCACACAGAGATTGATATGAGGATTGTCTCATGGAACATTCAGGGCTTAGGGGGGCCTCAGTGCTTTCAGAGACGAGGCGTCCTTAGAGGAGAGTTGCATCGAGCTATGGTGGGGGGATCTATCGACATTCTTTTCCTTCAAGAGCACCATCTTACTGAAGGGACATACTCGTCGCTACGGGAAGATTCTACCAAGCAGGAGTGACGGAGTCATACTTTTTGTCTCCATCCTTCCGCCCTTCAGGGACGCAAGGAGGAGTGTCTCTCTCTGTCAGTGAGCAGCTTGCCGTCTGTGACAGGATCAGGATTCATAGTTCCAGGACGTGCTCAGTGGGTTACCATTCTGATTGGAGAGGATAACGTTGGCTTCCTCAACATTTATGCCCCGAATGCGGCTGCAGGTGGAGCTATCTTTTGGAGCACTGTCCGATAGGCCCTTTCCCAAGCTGATTTTTGGTGCATGGGCGGTGAATTCAACATGATAGAGGCAGCAGAGGACAGGCTTGGAGGTGGCACGGCCACTGTCTTAGGGGTGGAGTACTCTACATGGGAGGAGATGATACAGATTCTTAGGGGACAGGACCCTTGGCATCTTCTAGAGTTTGGGGGCGCAGCCCTGGGAGTCTTAGCTTTTTTCGATCTGATAGGCAGAGCACTGGCCCCAACCTCTCTCGGATGGACAGGTTTTATGTTGACGAGTGGGTTTGCAGCCATGGAGGCATGGTCGGTATTCTGGCAGGCACTACATTTTCAGATCATGCCCCAGTTATTATGTCGCTAGAGGACCCATGGAGGCATGACAGACATGTGAGCTCCAAGATTCTAGAGAGCCTTATTCAGGATCCCAAGATTTGTAGCCGGATTGTTCTCAGATATGGGCGGGTCTAGATTTTTCCTCAAGATCTGCAGCGTGCACTTTGGATGAGGGCCTTGGGGAGGTCAGTATTTTCTTACAGGAGACAGCCCAGAGGAGATTGGAGCGATTTTGGGCGTAGGAGAGGAGTTTGAGAAGGGGCCTAGCCTCTTTACAGCGTCTTCAGGAGAGTTTCCTGGACAGCCCGTGGATTGAGAGTCAGATCGCTGCTGCCCGCATGGAGATTCAGTCCATTGAGGAGAGGAGGGTGGAGTTTAGATACCATGCGAGGGCCTCATTCTGGACTCAGGCCGGTGACAGAGTTACTGGAAACTTCTTTGAGATAGCCGGCCCTCACAGGAGGAGAGATGGTATTCGCAGGCTACGTGGCCCCCGACCTCTTATCTTTATCATGACAATCAATGGTGGGTGCCCAAGAATCTTCTTGCAGCTCTAAGGTTCTACGATGGCTACACAGAACTCTGGATCTCAAAACGGCTATCCCAACAACCCAAGCGCAGGAAGCCAACTTAGCCAACCAAAACTAACTCCAAGCCAAAACTTCAATGTTGGCTAGAGTCCTCGACCGCCTATTACGAGCACAAGGCTACTATGAAGGCAACACTCGCCTTTGGCTCCCAAGAACGCTGCCTGTGCTCATCCACCACAACTCCCTGGGAAGCTGCGACAAAGGGCCCCACGGCCGCCGGTTTGGCAACCCCAAGCACAACGAAGCCAACAACGCTGGGTGCCTACCAATGTGCTCAAAGCTCAAGGCTTCCATGAAGGCAACACACATCTGTGGCTCTCAAAGCCACAAACAAAAGCCTATCCTCAGCGTCGACAACCTACTCCTAGCTCAAAGCCTCGTAGACCAAAAACTAAGAAGCCTCGACAACCATGGACCTTCATCACTCGGCAACGATGGGTGCCCAACTTCCAAGCGCCTCTTAGATGCTTAAGGCTTCAATGATAGCAACTCCATTATTTGGGTCCCATGGCAAAACCCTCAGGAGTTCGCTCAAACCACACCAACCAAGCTGGTACCTATCCAAGCGACGAATATGGTTTGGCGACCAACGGGAAGACAAGTCCTCTCTTCTTCAACTACATCTTTTGGACTTGCCCGTGTCCAACCCATAAGCACTCAAAAGCTCAAATTGCCCAGTCCTTACAACCATAGGAGCCTTGTACTCGACGCTCCATCTTGCCTCTCGACTTCGTCACCAAACCAAGGAGCCGTGCTATAAATGGCAGAGCTTATCCAATCACTCAAAGATACACTCAAGGGTAAGCTTACAAATCTTGCCCAATGTACTAATCACTACAAAACCCTCTTTAGGGGTGCTGACCAATAAGTACATGTAAGTCTTCCCCCACATTAGGACCCCCCAAAAAAAAGAGTCTCTAGGTGATTAGGACCACGGGCATACCTTTGTCCTCGCCCATGCACAAGACCTGCAATTGTCACTGGGCTCTGTTCTATGCACACACACCGCACGAAGCCTCATCATCGATAGCCATCCAGGTACATCTCTGGATGGGGGGACCATGGTGGGCGCAAGCTTGGTCAATGGTACGACCCATCGCCTGTATCTTCTTAATCACCCCCGCTTCACCTCAATAACTGTGCTTCATGCCTAGTCCATCCTACCCATAACTTCTTCTAATGCTGCACATCTCTGGATCCTCGCCATCAACTACCACTTCTATCAACACAGGATCCTAGTTCCATGAGCTACAAGGACAGAAGAAGACAACCCACAAAAAGAAAACGAGAAAGAAAGAAAGATATATTAAGTGTCTACTAAAGACCCAATGGGCCTATGAGACCAAATTGATACAATAATGTCCATGGCATATCTCACATGGACTGGAAAATAAAACAGAAAGAAAACATAAACATAGCTATCTCACTGGGGTGATACAAAACTGTCCATGGAAACTCAGCATGGAATACTAAGAACATAGAAACATGAGAGCAACATCAGCTCCGAGTAGATGGTATACCACTCTCCAAAATATCAAGCGTGGGGCTAATGAGTATGGCTGAGAGGTCTCCCTCAGCTATGTCATGTGGAAAGGTAGCTCGATGGCAGTGGAGCATGTCCTGGATCTAGAGCTGATGAGGTGATCGTGGTTGACGGGGGGGGGCTGAGGGCGTCGGGCACGCTGGAGTGCAGAGGCTCGGTCGGAGGTAACTCCTCTCGGGCGAGGTAGGTCTAGAGCAGCTCGTGGAGGGTCCACAAGATCCACTATGTCGGTGTCCTCCACCTCCTGGGCCCAGAAGAAACTGGTGACGGTTGGCTGGCGAGGGGGGAGGGGGCGGGGTGGCTAGGGCCGCGAGGCTCTTTCAAGGTGGTGTCCTTGTGTTTGCAGAGCTCAAGTAGGAAGAGGCCTAGGCAACGTTGGTCCTGGAAGTCAATGATCCTGGAGAGTGGACCGAATCCCTCACGAAATAGACAGTGAAACCTCTCGCGGATCGCATAGTATTCTGGGCAGCGGCATATGTAATGCTCCTTTGTCTCGACCTCTATGTGGCATAGTCGGCAGATCCTCTCCTCTCTGGGTCTCCGTACGAGCTTCCCGGCTTTGAAGATGCGCTCAGCTCTACTTGTCTCCACTCTGAGGGGGTGGGATGAAACCTGTATCTGGCCAATCGCAATCCGCATGGCATGGGACATGTGAACACTTAAGTTGCCCGGCTGCTGGATGAATCCATCCTCAGTGAGTGCGAGGAAGTGATTTCTGTAGAAGTGCATCTTCGTGGGGAGCTCCGGAGTTGTGATCGATGTGCAATGTGTGTAGAGGCTTGAGAAGATCTAACCGGATAACCCGGTTGGTATCCTCGTGAGACAGCCGGAGAAAAGGGGAGTCCATGCAAAGCCCATATACTGAGAACCAAGTGGAAACTAATGCATACCATACTCCAGAGTGGCCCTCAAGTGCTAGCTGTCTGGAGGACTCTAGGGCAAGCCTCGGGTACCTGTGGGGATCCATGTGACTGATGCGATGGAGGTACGTGACTGTCTGGAAGAGTGCATCCACTACCATCGGGACTGCAGCAAACTCTACCTGGATAATCTGGTGTGGGACTGATGGTTTGCTGCGGATTATACGGGAGAATATCATGATTTGGGGCCTCTCAACTCGCTGCCAATCCTCATCGGATAAATCTGGCCCCCAAAAGGCTGCTCCATACATCAAGGCTGGTGTGACGAGGGTGTCAAAAAGCCAACCCTTCGTCCTAGGCTCCTGGAAATGTGCTTGGAAGCACTGCCGCGCTCAAGTAAGCTCAAGGCTGCATATCCCCGCGCCACACTGGCATGTGCTGCGGGAACCATGTTAAAGCATGGGCCACTGAAAGTGACACCAAGGTAGACATAGGATGAGACAATCTCACAGGATCCCCTCTATATGTGAAGCTCAATCTGGATGTGAAGGGGCGAGAGGTATTGAAGACCATTACCTTGGTTTAACCAAGGTTAACAGAGAGGTCCCGCTGAGTGCGAAAGTCATGTAAGGCGTCCAACTATCTTTGAAGCCCTTCGGTTGAGTCTGAGAGGAGGACGATGTCATCTGCATAAAGTAGTATGGGGATCAATATGCCTACCAGTGTGGGACCAGCCCTGCCTAATCCATCAATGAAGCTCGAGATCTCATCAATGTAGAGGCCGAAAAGAGTTGGTGATAGTAGCCCTGTTTCATCCCAATAGTGCTGGAAATCTTCTGTGATGTACCTCCTGGGGCTCTCACTCGTCCGGTGACGAACTCATAGAGGGCGATGATGCTCCAAACCATGTCAGATGGGACTCCGATCTCCTGTATACTGTGTAGGAGGCAGGCTTGGGGTACAATATCAAAAGCTTTGCGGAAATCCACAAAGCAACAATAAATCCTCTGATGTCGTGCTCTACCCTCCTCGATGATCGCACGGAGGGTGAAGATGTGGTCAAGGGTAGAGTAGCTCCTCCGAAAGCCAGCTTGTCCTGAGGCTCTGCATCCCTGGCTCTCTGCAAATGAACTGAGCTCCGTCTCTAGCACTGATCAATAGAGTTTGGCCAATGTGTGGCCAATCATGATCGTCCAGGAGTTATTAGGATCAAGTGGATCTCTGGATTTGAGGATGGGGATGATGGTGTTGGTGGACCAAGAGGGTGGAAATCCTTCACGAAGGGCTCTATTGAACATGTAGGCTAGTAGGGGCGCCAGGGTATCATCGGCATGCGAGATGTACTGGGCAGTGAGTTCCTCATGATCCTGGGCTCGCCCATTGTGTAGTCTTCGAATGGCCTTGAGGACCATGCCCTTTGTGAAGAAGGTGGAGGTGGTGGAACGTGGATCTGGTGGTGGGGGTAGGGGTGGCTAATGGGGGATATGATAGAGGGAGCGCGCATAGGAGTGCCATGTGTCTGGGTAGGTGATAGGTGTGGAGGGCGATGTTCTCGGAGTTTTCTCCAGGCATCCTTGCAGTTCGGTCCTAAGCAAAGTCGGTATAACTCATTCTCTTTCCGAGCATAAGAACACCGCAACCCGATAACTCAACATCCACGGGAGCCAAGATACCCATTTCGGTGTCTTGACAAAGATGCTAGAGCTTAATGAACATTTCGATCGACATATAGCATCTCGGAGTGGAAGGAGTTTCCATGCGCATTGCCTCCCTGTCTCTCGGAATTCCCCCCTCGCCACTTGTTTACTATCACCATTGTTTTATAAACCCCCTCTTAATAATACCACCTCCTACTTGGATACTAGTCATTAAGTATTCCCTGCTAGTCTACTCACTCAAGTACTTTGACTCCTCTAAAGAGGATATCCAGCCGCAAAGGCGACAAAAAAGAAAAACAACACCAAAAACAAATGAAGAGAACTACTGGGCACATACATGCATGAAGCCTCGTGATTGACAGCCATCTAGGTACATCTTTGGATGGGGCGACCATGGTGGACGCAAGCTTGGTCAGTGGTACGACCCATTGCCTGGATCTTCTTTATCACCCCCGCTTTATCACAATAATTGTGCTTCATGCCTAATCCATCTTACCCAAAACTTTTTCTTATGCTCCACATCTTTGGATCGTCACCATCGACTACCACTCCTATCAACACAGGATCCCAGTTCCATGAGCTACAATGATAGAAGATGACAACCCACAAAAAGAAAATGAGATAAGGGAAACGTCCTAAAGACGCTCCCAAGTATTGAGCTTCGATGGACACACAAGAGGATCTTGGTCAGATAGCCAAATCATAGAGAAAAGCCTTGTAACTATGTTTTGGGCGCCCTGGGTCACTTACTCTCGGGTGGCCTAGTGGGAAAAGCCTTGCAACTATAAAATCGAATTTCTCGTCTGTAACTCATTCTCCCATTTGTGCAATAGAAGGGGAGTGTTCTCCCTCCCTCTCTCTTGCAACTCTATGCTAGCATGTGTGGTGTGCTTAGGTTTAGGGTTTGGAAGTGATTAGTGCTAATCACTTGTTCTCTCGTGCTTCCCTGTAGCTGCTTCTCTCCCTCTTGCTTGAGTGATCAGGCTACCAATGCGATCGTCTTCTGCGGAGATCCCACACGATCTTCGCGAGAGAGGTTGCACCACCCGTTGGATTAGAGCAACTGCCTCGGTGTAATAACGAGTGCGGGAGGACGACAGTGACGAGCGGCTATGGTGGAGCTGCTGAGCCTACCTCTAGCTCGGCGGATCAACAACTTTCCACGACACGTTAGGGTGAGCTTAACAGTGCCTTACCAAAGCTCATGATGCTAGACATGCAATTAAGTCACGGAGAGATGTCAACTTCAAAGAGGATGATTGGGTATCTTGAAACAAAGACTCAACCAAGTAGGCAAGCATAGTTTTGGTCCTTTTTCCATCATCAAGAAGTTAAGTGATGTCGTGGTGCAAGTCAGATTGCTAGACAGTTGGACGATGCACAACGTCTTCCACGTCGCTTGGTTAAAGCCTTATATCGGACCTTCATTACAGAATGTCCCAGAAGAGCAGTAGCGAGAAATGGTTGATGAAGTAGAAGTGATAGAGCCCGAGCAGATCCTTCTACAGTGTTGGAAGCACGGTTCCAGACGATGACTTCGCCAATTTTATATCAAGTTCAAAGATCGAGGGACCCATAAAACCGTTTGGCTAGATGAAGAGTTATTCCTTGAGTATCCACAGTTATTGGCGGACTACCTCGAAGCCATCAACATGCCGCCAACCTAAGTAGGATGGAATGTCACATGCACCCATGCACTGTGGTACACAATGACACACTGGCTCATGAATAGTGCAAGAAACATGTACAGAATTAGTACCTTGATAGGATATTTTGTTGTATGCTGTGACCCCTTTGTGAGCCCGAGTCCATGACATGTCAGGCACGAGCTATGTAGGTCAATCTCCTAGCCATAGAGGTCTGTCAGGTGAGTCCTCTTAACCCAATTTGGAGAATTTAGCAAGTAGTCCTCATGTAGGTGCATGTAGATGTTAGCCTAGAATGCATCAAAGGCATGTTAGTTGCATCCATGTAGTAGGGGCTCGCCAAAGCCAGCCCCAAGGAGGGGGCAGCCTTGCAAAAGTTATTAAATACCTTTAGCCATCATATAGACCCAGTCGACAGCCATCTCTGTGGAGTTAGCAGCAGTCGACAGGAGTCAATAGCCTTTTGTGTGGCCTGGGCATGCAGTCTCTAGGTGATTAGGATCATGGGCATACCTTTTTCCCCCACCCATGCACAAGACCTGCAATTCTCACTGGGAGGAAGAAACTTGGTCTTCAAATCTGACACAAAAGTTTCCCAATCATAGTCCGGTAATCCAGTGTAAGGATTTGTATGCAAACGGGGCTAATGTTGCCACCAAGTGAGGACATCACCCGTGAGGTGTGGAGCCGCCAGTGGACTTAGTCCTGGGTTTCTGTGATCTTTGAAAGAGGAAAGTGGGCAACAAACTGGTGAATAAACTGAGTCACAACCAAATGGTCGCAGTTGCTGTCGTACTTGGTGATGTTCGGTGACGCACGGATAACTATTGTTGAGGCTAAGGCTGGGGTTGTGGAGGATTGGGCACGGTGGAAAGAAGTTACCAGAGTCCGAAGCATATGTTGGAACTGTTCTCGCAAGGTTTCTCGGGCCTGTTGCTCGTGGTATGCCTTCGCTTCGAGCTCCGGCTGGAATTGCTCCTCTTTGGCCTTGCGTTTTGCTTTCTCGGCTAGCTGTTTGGCCAGACTTGCTTCACGGTCTCGCTCCTCCTTTTCAGTCATCCAACGACACCAGTGTTACATTGAGGAACCTTGTTTTTTAGGTGTCTTCTGTTGGGCCAAGGTTCCCTGTAATTCTACCAGTTTTTTTTCCATCTGCACTTTTTCGAGTTGAATCTGGAGTTGCCGTATCTGCTCCTTTAGCTTCTGGGTGTCTTCGTCTTCTTTTTGCAGAAGCGTTTCTTCAATTGGTTGTTCTTCTTTTTTGATGTCTTCGGAACCTGATGCCATTGTGGATGGGCGAGTGGTTTTTCCCGATCTCAGCTTTACCATCCAACAGATGCCCTCACCCTAGGTTGCCTGGTTGAATCACGTCCCAAGCGCTGATACCAATGTAGCATGGGCTGAGCTAGGACCATGTGAAACAACGGGGCCTTTTCTTTAAACCCGAGTCTAGTGAGTTTAGCAATCCTTTAAAACAGCATGCACGAAACTAAAAAATAGATGTATAAGAGTCGACACCAGATGGGGTCCCGAAATACCCACTGAAGACCCCCTTCTCTCCCCCTCCCCCCCCCCCCCCCAACCGCAAACAGGAATATTTGCTTTATTTATATATATATATATATATATATATATATATATATATATATATATATATATATATATATATATACCTAGATGAATCCAGGAAAATGTCCAAATTCACCTTTTAGGAACGTGCATGTTATATACTCATGGTAGTCAACCCACAAGACTATATCACTATCAACTCCATTATGCATAGTATGGACTAGATACTACGACATCCCCACTAACGTCATCAGTGCCCAATAGTGGGTGTAGAACTTTGTATCAAGATATGCTCTCACACACACACTCCACACACACACACACGCGCGCGCGCGCATAAGAGCATATATTCACACAAAGCCCTTCGTACTGAGTTTCTGTCAAACCTCCGGAGATGCAGGGCAGACTCAGCCATATGAAGCCTAGCACTAAGGGAAGTAGCAAATAGAAAGAATTAGTACAACAAATAAGTAGTTGATATGGCAAATGCACCCCTAAAGATAGAAAGAATAAGCACAATATCAATTGACGCAACTCGAACGAAAACTTCACAACTGGAGAAGTGTAAACAAGCTGAATTGTGTCCGCAACACTGAGCGGACAAACTGATTGACTGACCGCCAAACGCAAGGACAAAACGACCAAATGCTGGGCAGAACTGTGCGTAAGCTTTACGCGTCCGTGAAACTATCTTCAAGAGTAATACAACGGCCCTAGGACTGAGGGAAGGTGTGCTGCAAACTCCTGAAGAGACTGAGCTTCTATGCCTTGGGCTGAGAGCACAAGTAGGCTGAAAGTATGCAGAGGCACAGGCCTAAGCATACATGCTTGACTGCTGATGCTGAACTCTGATTTTATGACTGAATATGTGGGACTGAATTTGCTCTTGCCTTTTTATATGGTCCATAGGTGTGAGTGGGAGAGAGAAGAATTAGGGTTAGGTTAATTCATGTGTGGGAGACATACATAGAGAAGAACAAGGGAGAGAGAGAGAGAGAGAGTTGTGGGGATAAGTCAACTCATGATATTATGAGTGTGTGACTCCCCTATCACACATGTATATTGCACTAGTACACATAGTGCACTTAGTACATTAAAAGTACTAAGTGTACTATGTACTATAACTTATGGGCTTGTACACACTATAAGGGTGGGCATAATGCCTTTACCCCAACAACCTCCCACTTAAAGGCAAAGTGCCCTTAAATGAAGGAAAAGAAAAATCAGCATGTACATGATAATATACAAGGCCATATCAAGGCTGAAACTGGCCTCATCCAATGCCCATCAAGTGTCTGCAATGAGCAAACCGCTCCGGAGGCAAACTCTTTGTCAACAGATCAGCCGGGTTGTCATCCGTATGAATCTTAACAAGCTGAATTTGCTTGTTCTCTATCACCTCTCTGATGAAGTGATACTTCACATCCACATGCTTCGTCTTTGCATGAAAGACAGGGTTCTTTGCCAACTGGATGGCACTCTGACTGTCACAATGCAACAATGGAATATCCCCTGTATAACCCAAATCAACCACTAACCGAGATAGCCATAATGCCTCCTTGCAAGCCTCTGTGGCTGCAATATACTCGGCCTCTGTAGAAGATAAGGCTGTGCACTTCTGCATCCTGGATATCCATGACACAGCACCTCCTGTGAATGTAAACACATAACCGGTAGTAGACTTCCAGTTATCTGGATGACCGGCATAATCCGAATCCGTGTAACCATGCACTAATGCATCCTGTTTGCCAAAGCAAATGCACATATCCTGTGTGCCCTTCAGGTATCTCATGACACCTTTCACTGCTTCCCAATGCTTCTTGCCAGGGTTGGCCATGTATCTAGAAACCACTCCCACTGCAAATGCAATGTCCGGCCTAGTAGCAACCATGGCATACATGAGACTGCCACAAGCTGAAGCATACGGAATCTTGGCCATATCAGCCCTGTCTCTATCTGACTGTGGGTTGTCCATAGCACCGAGTTTCACATATGGAGGCAAAGGAGTACTAGTCTTCTTCCCCCCGTCCATATTGAACCTCTGCAATACTTTGCCAATGTATTCCTTCTGAGACAAATACAACACATGCTGATTTCTGTTCCGAAGTATCCGCATACCCAAAATGTGATTTGCATCACCCAAATCCTTCATATCAAAGGTTTGATGCAGCCTCTGCTTCAAGGTATCCATCTCTTTACGAGATTTCCTGGCAATCAACATATCATCAACATACAAGATGAGGATCAATAGACTGCCATCCAAAGCTTTTTTGGTGTACAAGCAGTGATCTATGTCACTTCTCCTGAATTTCTGAGATTTCATGAATGTATCAAATTTATGATACCATTCTCTTGGTGCCTGTTTGAGCCCATAAAGACTCTTTTTCAGCTTGCATACAAGCTTCTCCTTTCCACTTACTGCATAACCCTCTGGCTGCTGCATATATATCTCCTCATGGAGATCACCGTGAAGAAAAGCATTCTTCACATCCATCTGAATCAAGTCCAGATCATCATGTGCAACCAAAGCTAACACAGCTCAGTGTGGTCATTTTGACCACTGGAGAGAAGATCTCATCAAAGTCCACACCATATTCCTGCTTGAAGCCCTTAGCCACTAACCTGGCTTTGTATCTTGGCTTTGCATCAGGTGCAACTTTGAGCCTGTAAACCCATTTGCATGGCAAAACCTTCTTGCCTGCAGGCAAATGCACCAACTTCCATGAATCCATCTCTGACTTCATGGCACGCTCCCAAAGAGCTTTGTCTGCCTTTGTAAAGCCTCTTTATAACATGAGGGCTCCCCACAGTCAGTAAGCATCAAGTAGTCAACCCCTGGAACAAACCTGTCAGGGGCTCTGGAGGGTCTTGTGGACCTCCGTACCCAATGACCATCATTTGCAGGTTGGTGTCCAGCCTGCATATCACCTATTGGTGGCTCCTGTTCCATGCCATAAGGCTGAAATATAATGCCCGGTATCTCCTCTAACTGTGGTATATCCATAGGGATATCTTCTGCCATCTCTGGCTGTCCATTTGGACCATTTTCAGCACCATTTAAGGGCTGGTTTTGTTGCTGTAATGGCTGATTTACAGCCCTTTGTTGTTGTCCATGATGTCCATCATCATCAAAGATGACTCTGCCAGGCTCCTGTTGCCTTGCAGGCTCCTTATACATGCATGTTTCATCAAAAATGACATCATTGCTGCATATAATCTTTCTATTCACGGGATCCCAAAGTCTATACCCCATTTCACCTCTGTCACCATATCCTAGGAATATGCATTTGTGAGACTTAGGATCAAGTTTGGTGCGCATTTCCCTGCGTATGTGCACGTACGCAACGCAACCAAACACTCTCAAGTGCTTGTATGACGGAGGCTTCCCTGTCCATACTTCCTCTGGCACTTTCCCACCAAGCCTCGTGTTAGGTGACCTGTTTATAAGGTGAACGGCTGTCATAACAGCTTCAGCCCAAAAACCATGAGGTAATGCAGCATGTGACAACATAGAACGGACCTTCTCCTGAATGGTCTTGTTCATCCTCTCTGTTGTCCCGTTTTGTGGAGGATCATAAGGAGTAGAGAGCTCCCTCTTGATGCCTTTAGCATCACAAAAGTCCTGAAACTGTTTGGACATATACTCTCCACCATTGTCGGAACGCAAAGCCTTTAGTGTTTTGCTAGTTTGATTCTCAACATGAGCAACAAACTTCTGAAATACTGAGAATGTATCACTCTTCAAACGAAGAGGATAAACCCACACCTTGCGTGTGGCATCATCTATAAAAGACACAAAATATTTTGCCCCTCCCAAAGAAAGCTGAGGCATCTCACATACATCTGTATGCACAAGCTCTAACTGAGCATCTTTCTGTCCAAGAGCTTTCTTGTGGGGGCACTGTAGTTGCCTACCATATATACAATGCTCACAAAACTGAAAACTTGAAAACTTTAGAGAAGGCAAGTAACCCAAACGAGACAATTGCTCCATTCCTTTGACACTCATGTGTCCCAACTGGCTATGCCACATAGAGATTTCCGGCAGCTCGGTTGCATTTACATTAGCATGGTGACAAACACCTGCATGCATGAAATAAAGAGTGTCCACCTTAGAGCCTCTGGCAACAACCAGTGAGCCCTTACTAATCTTCCACTTTCCACGACCAAATGTGGTAACATAATCAGCATCATCAAGCTGTCCAGTAGAAAGCAGGTTCTTCTTGATCTCAGGCACATGCCTGACATCATGGAGCATAAGCTGTGAGCCATCTGAAAACACAAGCCTCACATCACCTCTGCCAAGAATCTTGCATGCATGGTTATCACCCAAATAAACCACTCCTTTATTGCCAGCAGTATACCTGACAAACAAGTCTCTGCAACCTGTGACATGAAAGGAGGCACCTGAATCAATGATCCATGAGTGCATACCATGACCACCTATAAGAAGTGAATGGGCATCAAGTGAAGACGTAAATAGGATCTCATCCTCAGTGCCACCTGCATGTGACACATTGATTTCTTCAATCTTGACTCCACTTTTGCCCTTTGGCTTTACATCTTTGGCTTCATCTTTCTCTTTGTCTTTGCCTTTTCCCTTTTCCTTTTGATCATTTTTCCATTTGTAGCATTGCTTTTTAATGTGTCCCTTCTTGCCACAATAATGGCATTCCAAATCCTTTTTGGAGCGAGACTTGCTCCTTCCCCGTTCTTGGCTTTTTCCCCTTTGTTGGGATCTCCCACGTGCATTCATTGCATTGGACTTTCCAACAGAGTTGTTTTTCCTGTTCATCTCTTCTTGAAGAAGAGCACCCTCAACATCTGCATATGACAGCATAGCATGCGAATTGCTAGTGGCTGTCCTGAATGTGTCCCAACTCTCTGGCAAAGTGCATAACAGAAAAGTGGCTTTGAACTCATCGTCCATTGCCAACTTTTGATTAATGACCTGGCTGACAATACCATTAAACTCATTTAGATGGGCTGTCATAGACGCCCCTTCCTTCATCTGAAGACCTATGAGTTTCTTCAACCAATACACTTTGCTTGAGGCACTTTGTTGGGCATACAAGTCCTGCAATCTCTGCCACATTCCCCAAGCTGTCTTCTCTTCACGAATGCTGAAAAGTAATGAGTCTGACACAGACAACATGATAGTAGATCTTGCCAGCTCATCCATATCTTCCCACTCTTCAGCAGTAAGAGAAGCGGGCATTACACCCCTTTCTTTGATAGGCTTGTGCTGCTTTTTCTGGAGCAACACATTGTAGCACTGGGTTTGCCAAATATCATAATTATGCGAGCCTTCAAGCTTCTTGATGTGAAGCAATGAAGAGCTCTCACCTGTGGTTGCCATAGCAATATGCAACCTGTCAATGCCTGACTCCCTGCAAAATGTGCAAACACTGCACCAAAAGCACACAAAGTGCTCACAGTTTTTCTCCCAAAGTATATCTCCCACTGCGGAAGCACAAATGCAACTTTTCTCCCACTTTATGTGATGAAATCACCAAAATCTGGTTGCTGCAGATTTTGGACAGCACCTTAAATGTGCTCTGTTGCCCTTCCAAAGTACTGTACAGCAGTACCAAGCGCTCACCAATGATGTACCAAACCTGTACCGACAAGTACAGCAGCTGAAATTGAACCTTTTGGTCACTCAAAACAGTGTACAGCCATGCCAAAACTTGCACAAAGCTGTGCCAAATCTGTACCAGCAGGTACAATAGCAATAAATGCTCTCTTGGCTGTCCAAATGAGTGAAAATCAGACTTTTACAGTCCCGTACACTGCATACAACAGTCCCGAACAGAAATTAGGCAAAAGCCCCTTGACTGCAAGCTGATTTTTGAGGATTCAAGGCATAAATGTCTTGCCTGCTGCTTTGCCAAGCTCAACAAGCATACGAACTTGAAAAGCCCCTTGATTTATGATCAATTTCTGATCATACATGGTACATTGACGCACATGAAGGCATCCAGAGTGTTCACGATGCTTCCCCCTGGCCACATATACATCAAATACATGAAAGCCCCTTGATTTACAGGCACATTGAGTGCTTGTAAGGCATCAACACATTATCCACAGCATCAAATGCGATCGCCTGCTTGCAAATCAACCCAATCGGCACAAAAGCCCCTTGATTTGCACTGCAATTTGCTGCAATTTTGCCCAAATGTGCGATTTCTCACATCATACAGCATGTATGAGTGCTTAATTGCACAATTACATCAAAAACCCCAAATTTCGACATTCAATTTCCTGCAAATTGATCCTGATTGTGACCAATTTCCTGCAAATTGATCCTGATTGTGACCAATGTCACCCAATTTTGCCAATTTTGCTCAAAATTGAGCAATTCGACACCTGTACCTGCTCAATTGTTGATTGTACTTGCTCAATTGCAAATCCCAAAAAAAAAATTGAGGAAAATACCTTGTAATTTCTGATTTTTCTTCAATTTGCAGGCTGAATTTTGTTGTTGCAGGAAAAAGGGGTGATGATGCTGCTGCTGTATTAGTGATGCTGCTGCTGGTGATGTTTGACGTAGAGGAGAAGGTGACGTGGAGCTTGCTTGCCGTAGAGGAGAAGGGGCTAGTCGATGAAGCCAACGAATCTGCTTCGTGGCTTTACGCCTGAGTATAGACGTGTGCTACCCAGCGCTGAAGTGCGCCTGCTGCTCAGCGCTGACAGTTGAATGGCGCTGCTTTTACGTGTTATGGGTGAGCGCCAGTGACGAGTTGGGTTTCTGCCCGGCTGTAGCCCGCGTGAGTTCCACGCTCACCGCACCATGGTGTGTCGCCTTCGCCTGCACTTCGCTGCCTTATGGTAGGTTCTCGCCTTCGCTCAACGCTTCTTCGCTCACGCCTGGCGCCAGTGATTACGCCTTCGCCTACTATTCGGCTGTGGTAGCCTTCGCTTCACGCCCAGCAGCCAGTCGACACCTGGCTGGACCTGAAAAGCTGGGCAGCGCTGGTTGCTGCCTGTTGGGCAGCGTAGGCTACCTGCTGCGCCTGCCTAGCTGGTCGCTTCTCCTCTTTACACACAGGCTGCGCCCAACACATGAGCGCTGTAGACTAATGAGGGTGACAGCCAGCTGATAGCAGTCAACACAAGGTACAACTTGCACAGGGTACGACCAGCAGAATGACCATGGCTCCAGTTGAAGGCTCTGATACCAGTTGAGTGGGAGAGAGAAGAATTAGGGTTAGGTTAATTCATGTGTGGGAGACATACACAGAGAAGAACAAGGGGGAGAGAGAGAGAGAGTTGTGGGGATAAGTCAACTCATGATATTATGAGTGTGTGACTCCCCTATCACACATGTATATTGCACTAGTACCCATAGTGCACTTAGTACATTAAAAGTACTAAGTGTACTAAGTGTACTATAACTTATGGGCTTGTACACACTATAAGGGTGGGCATAATGCCTTTACCCCAACAAGGTGCTGGTTGGCTGCCTGAGGGGGCTGTAGGCCTGCTGGACATGCTCACGACTGTTGCAAATGCCATTAAATGCCTTAGATGCACAGTCGGCTGGCTGATAAGCTTGGTCGGGCTGCTGATGTACCTGGTCGGGCTGACACAGTCTGGCCTGGCCGATTGGATCCCCAAGCCCATGTAGGGCTGCCAACTGGGTCATGTGAGCAAGGTTAGGGGCTTAACTACCCCTTGCAAGGCTAGCCATCACTTGGGCTGCCTTGGGACTGGCCCCCTTCTACATGTAATGCAACTATTGGTAGGGCTAACTGTTAGGCAGAGCAAGAGGGGAGACGACCTTGTATGTAAGGGACTGCAACAAACAATGCTAAGCAATCAGTGAGGAATCAGGGAGGTGAGCCAACTATATGTATGCCAACATGAAGGTAGCCGACCAGGGAAAAGATCCTCCACGACTAGGGAAAAGTGCCCTAAGACTCCATAAAAATGAGGACAAAATAGGCGAAAAATAAGTGAGGGGTGACCAGCCCCTCTAGCTAACATGGTCAGCCCTAGAGGCTAAAATAGAACACCAAATAGGAAGCCAGAAACAAGGAGATGATGGACATCTTTTCTTGGTTGATGATATTGACTTGTGTTTCCTCTCTCTCTCTCTCTCTCTCTAGGATGATTACCACTGCTAGAGCTCCTAGGATGATTACCACTCCAGCCATATACTGTTGTACTCACTGTCCCTTTTGTACTCCCCCATATACTGTTGTACTCACTGTCCCTTTTGTACTCACTGTCCCTTTTGTACTATGTATCCATGTATCCATGTACTCATGTACCCCATTTTGACTAGTAGCATTAGCTTCCCACTCTCCCTAGTTGCTGCTTCCGGATGCTCCCTACTGATGTATTGTAGGGCTAGATACTTACCTTCAGTTCTTTCTTTTCTTTTCCAGACAGTGTATCAGATGTCACATGGTTGTAACTTTGGTCTCATAGGTCACTTTGGCCTTTTGAAGACGTTAATATAACATTTCATTTCATTTCATTTCTCTCTCCCTTGTTTCCACTTTCCCTTCTTCCACTGTGCATTCTATCACTAACCTCTACATGCTCTTGAATGAAGAATGCTTGCTGAATTCTCCACAGTGGGTTAAGAGGACTGACCTGACACTCTTAAGGCTGGGAGATTGACCTACGTAGCTCGTGCCTGACATGTCCCGGACTGGGCTCATAAAGGGGTCACGGCATACAACAAATAAACCTAAAAGGTACTACTTCTGAACATGAATCTTGCACTGTTGATGAGCTAGTTTGTCACCGTGTACCAGAGTGCATGGGTGCACATGACATGGAATGTAGATTACATGTCATAGGTGCAAGAGTACTCCAAGGCCGGATAATCATTGGAAAAGAGTGGATTGATACCACTCACTGTCAAATCAATTGGCGCGAAGAAACGATCACAATGGAAATCAACGGCAAAAAGGCCACTATCCACGTGTCCCCAAGAGGAAATCATTCCCACACCCTCACCCTCGACTTCCCTTTTCCCTCACGCCCCATCGTCATCACCGGTAGTCTCCCCTGCTCCCACACCCCATGCCTCACCAACACCGGTTGAAAGGGCAATGTCGACACCCTTCAACCATCACAATCAAGCCTTGGCGTGGACATTCCCCCTCAACTCTAAATCCTCGACCACCCACACCGCAAGCACCCCGACCTCTTATCTTTATCATGACAATCAATGGTGGGTGCCCAAGAATCTTCTTGCAGCTCCAAGGTTCTACGGTGGCTACATAGAACTCTGGATCTCAAAACGGCCATCCCAAAAACCCAAGCGCAAGAAGCCAACTAAGCCAACCAAAACCAACTCCAAGCCAAAACATCAATGCTGGTTAGTCCCCGACCGCCTATTACGAGCACAAGGCTACTATGAAGGCAACACTCGCCTTTGGCTCCCCATGAACGTTGCCTGTGTTCAGCCACCACAACTCCCTAGGAAGCTGCGACAAAGGGCCCCACGGCTGCCGGTTAGTTAACCCCAAGCACAACGAAGCCAACAACGTTGGGTGCCTACCAATGTGCTCAAAGCTCAAGGCTTCCATGAAGGCAACACACATCTGTGGCTCGCAAAGCCACAAACAAAAGCCTATCCTTAGCGTCGACAACCTATTCCTAGCTCAAAGCCTCGTAGACCAAAAACTAAGACAACCAAGGACCTTCATCACTCGGCAACGATGGGTGCCCAAGCGCCTCTTAGATGCCTAAGGATTCAATGATGGCAACTCCATTATTTGGCTCCCATGGCACAAGAGAGTCTCTAGGTGATTAGGACCACGGGCATACCTTTTGCTCTCACCTATGCACAAGACCTGCAATTGTCACTGGGCTCTGTCCTATGCGCACACACCGCACGAAGCCTCATCATCGACAGCCATCCGGGTACATCTCTGCATGGGGGGACCATGGTGGGCGCACGCTTGGTCAATGGTACGACCCATCGCTTGTATTTTCTTAATCACCCCTGCTTCACCTCAATAACTGTGCTTCATGCCTAATCCATTCTACCCATAACTTCTTCTTATGCTTCACATCTCTGGATTTCCCGGATTCAGGAGATCTTGGCCCGCCATCAAGCAGCCTCATCCTCACAGCATCCTAGCCTTCTTGTATCACCCATGATGAACATCGTGGATGGGTCCTTGCCTGGCATACAGGGTTGATTGACTGTTTTTATTTAGCTCTCCCATATCCCATCACTTATTATACCCTAAACCTGGCATAGTAGGATATGTATTGTATAGCATGATTGTGTAGGAGATCAAAGCATGTGCAGATGCATTGGCACCTATGAATGCACTGATGGATGATGATGATTTGGTTGTTGTTACATTAAAAGGTTTGGGCAAGGAGTACAAATCATTTGACACCTCTATCACTATGAGAAGTGGTGATCCTCTAGACTTTGAAGAGTTGATTTTACTACTTATTGTAAAAGATTTGAAGCTTGAATTAGGTATAGAGTTTGAGTTCTTAGCTTTCAGTTTTCAGTTTTAGTTTACTGTTGTTTTTTCTTATTTCATCCATGACAAGATTTCATGGACTGTAACTCGCGGTGGCCGGGGGACTAGGGCCTTTGACACACTTGTTGATACCATTGATGCATATTAAAACATTTGAACGTGGCCACAGTCTTAGTACATATCCATCATCACTTTGCATAAAACATAAAAGTTGGACAAAACATCCACAAATCCTAAAAATGGAGCTTGCACATGTGACATCGCATAGAGGCCGGAATGGGCTGACCCCCCCTGTGACCGCTCTTACAGGAGGCCTACAAATCGGAAGACAAAATACACATTTTTAGAGCACTTAACTAATACCAGCAATGGACATTATTAGCAACATTAAAATTGAAAATGACCAATAACACTTGACACCAACACTGGGGTTGGAAAGGGCCCCTCCCCCCCCCTCAATACATTTGTATATCTTGGAGTATTTATATGTACAAGTGTCACGGGCCAATAGGCCAGATTTCTCCTCACATGGAGTGAATACAACTCAAACAATTGGGTACTTGTCAATGAAGTTTGGATAGTCGAAGAAGTCCCAAATCACAGGCACACTCCCACCTTCAGTGGGTGCATACCCGCCTTTCATTGGTCTTCCGGGACCGTGCACCAATTTGCACGCCTATACTAGCTCAGGCAAAGGGGTACACCGCGGAGGAAACATTGCCTGGTTCTCCGAGATAAGCTTTGCTTTCGGATTCCCTAGTGTTTCTAACCTTTACTGGCTCTCAGAAATTTTGAGGGCGCGGTTAGCACTACCACTAAAGAAAAAACTAACCAAACTAGGAAAGCTTCCTGAGTATGGTTAGCATAAATATGCTTTGTTCCTTCTCTACACAAAACTTAAAGAAATCTGTGAACTTAATTTAGCAAATTTTAGTTTTACACAAATAAGAAATACAAGGCACCTGGTATAGCTTGTAGCGGGAGTCAATGGAGATGCATTCCTATCACCATGCAGTCAAGTCCACCTAGTACAATAAGTACAGGTCCTTGTACAGCAAGTTCAAGTCTAGTATAGCAAGTACAGGTCTTGGTGCAACAAGTACAAGCTTGGTACAATTCAGGTATAACAGGGTACAATTAGGTACAACAAGGTACAGCTAGCAGGGTACAATTTGGTACAGGCTGGTACAAGCTAGTATGGCAAGTACAGCTTGGTACAGTCTAGTACAGTAGGTACAGATCTGGTCTAGCAAGTACAATTTGGTACATCAGGTACAAGTGTAGTCTGTAGGTAGGTACAGGGCAGGTACAACACGGCCAGCAGTTGCAGGCTTGTACAGTTGTCGGGTACAAGGTACAGCAACAGGTACAAGGTACAACAATTGGGTACAAGGTTGGAGACGGGTACAGCTGAGGTAGAGCAGGCGATGGAGAGAAGGTAGTCGGCCACCACTCACGTGGGAAAAACTAAAAAATGTTCCATGCAAAACCTTTAATTTAAAGGTTATAAAGCTTTAATATATATTTAATACTTATGAGCATTGTCCAAGGAAAATGTCCAGCCCAAATTTTAAATGTATGTGAATACATTAGCTTATAAACACTAAAGTTAACCATAGCTTATGGATTTTACATTTTAAAAGGACCAAAATGACAATACTTACCACTTGTTCACACGCCACACCAATGTGTTAGCAAGGAGCACTCCCACGGTACACTGGGGCGTCCTTGTCCAGTGTACTGGCATGGCAAAACAGGCAACACATGCTAACAAATCATGCGAAAACAAGTTTATGCATGGAGTCATAAATGCATGTGCACATGTAATGGACGAAATCTCCCTTTCATGAAACTTGTACAAAAAGTCCCTATAGGGCACAAAATTGGCACGAGTGAAATATGAATATATGTCCTGGTCTTCTTATGGAGTGACAATCCCATAGGTAAGACGCCATCCTGGCCATACACGGGTGGCACCAACAGGCTCTCGTCCATACAGCACGAAGCAGGTCACACACGGGTGGCACAAAACTGGTTCCCCTCCATGTGACGTAGTACTGGTCACACATGGGTGGCACAAATCTGGCTCCCATCCATGTGACACCAAAATATTGGCCCTTTCACATGGGACACCGGCTTGGCTCCATGTGAACATGGCACAAATCTGGCCGCTCTATAGAGTGACAATCCCATAGAAGTGGCTTCAGAAATGGAGGTGACATCCCCCCGGGCTTCTAAACAGTTGTCCTCAACTGAAAAGCCTCAAGATATGCCTGCAAAAACTGAGGGTAGTCAACAAAATAATCCTTTTCTACCCACTTTGCATCAATGGGCAAATAATTTTCAAATTTCACAAGGTAGCTTCCCATGTGGTAACTTTCTTTCCTTGTGAAATAGAATCTGCTCTGGCTGGAGGATCTCCTCAAGCTCATCAATCTCGGGCGGGTCTTCTGTGACAAGCTCTTCTGGATCTGGCCCCACATACTTCCACAAAAGACTTACGTGAAAAGCATTGTGAATCTTTCAATGACTGGGTAAAGCAAGCCTGTAGGACACTTCATTGATCTTGTCAACCACTTTGAAGGGTCCATAATATCGGGTAGAAAGCTTTGGATATGATCCCTCTCGTCCTGGCCTTTTCCGAAGCCTAGCTTTCTCAAATTTCAGCAATACCCAATCACCTTCCTTGACTTGCATGTCCCTTCTATGCTTGTCAGCAGCCCTCTTATGCTTGTTTTGTGACCTTGCAATGGCTGTCCGCACCTGAGCAAAGGCTACATCCAAGTCACGCACATACTCATCGGCTGCAAAAATCTCATCCTTTGTACGAAGGATGGGTGGCAATACCACTTTGCCATAAATAATCTCAAACGGGGTCTTTCCCGTGGAGGTATGTACTGTGTTATTGTAGGCAAACTCTACAAGTGGAAGATACTTCTCCCAAGCACTCTTTTGATCTGCCACATAACACTTAAACAAATCCAATACAGCAGAATTTGTAGCCTCACTTTGACCATCTGTTTGGGGGTGATAAGCGGATGAGAACTCAAGCTTAGTGCCCATGTTATCAAATAAAGCCCTCCAAAAGAGGCTCGTAGTCTTGAGATCTCTATCCCCAACAATGGACTTAGGCATGCCATGATGCTTGAAGATGTGAGTAAGAAAAAGCTTCACCATATGATCAACTTTAATGGTTTTCTTGACAGGCAAGGAGTGAGCTTGCTTGCTAAACCTTTCAACTATGGTCCAAATAGCATCATTCCCATGTTGGGATCTAGGCAAATCCATAATGATGTCCATAGTAATGCTTTCCCATGGCTGTGAGGGAATAGGCAATGGCTGAAGCAAACCTAGAGGCTTTTGCCTATCAAATTTCTCCTTTTGGCGCAAGTAATACATGCACGTACGTATGCCTCAATGTCTTTACGCATGCTTGGCCAAAAGAAATATCTTTTGATTATGCGTGTCGTAGGTAAAATACCTCTATGACCAGTATAAGGTGGAGCGTTACACTCCTCCATAACCTTTGGGTGCATATTCTTCACCACACATAAGCAGTTATCCTTCATAAGATAACCCTCTTTGATCACATAAGAGGCATGCGAGTGACCAGCCATCAAATTAGTCCACATATGGGAAAAATTAGCATCCAAATGATACAAATCACGCATGGCAGATAAGTTCCCATGAGAGGGCACTGAAACTGCAGCTATATAAAGCTTCCTGGACAAAGCATCTGACACTACATTCTTCTTTCCCGGAGTGTGTACAATATCTGAAAATGAAACATGGAAAGAAAGTTTGCCATTCTCATTTGCTTCTCTGAAAGCTTTGTTTGAGATAGAAAATATCTCAAGCTTTGATGATTTGTGTTGACTACAAATTCAGCCCCAAGAAGATAATGCTTCCATATCTTTAAGGCATGAATTACAGCCAAGAGCTCTTTTTCATAAATGTCCATATGGATCTCGGCATTATGCAATCGACGGCTTTCATAAGCAACTGCATGACCCTCTTGATTTAGGACAGCCCCTATACAATTCCCACATGCATCACATTCCATCGTGAATGGCTTTTGCGAATGGGGAACAATATACACGGGCCCATAAATGATAGCATTTTTGAGTTTCAAGAAGGCAGATATCTTGCTCATTCGAAGTCCATTTGAAGGTGGCTTTCTTCTTTGTAAGATCATGCAATGGCGAGGCAATGTTGGCAAAATGCCTGATGAATCGCCTATAGTATGAACATAACCCCAGAAAGCTACGCACTTGATGTGCATTTTGCAACTCTGGCCAATTTCGAATGGTTTCAATTTTAGCAGGATCCATTCTTACACCCTCTTTGGATATGATGTGTCCCAAATAGTGTATCTCTGAGAGGAAGAACTCACTTTTCTTAGCATTTATGAAGAGTTATGCTTTCGCAACTCTTCAAACACTGTAGCAAAATGAGTCTTATGCTCCTCCTCATTCTTGGAGAAAACCAAGGTGTCATCAAAGAATACACCTGTGAACTTACGATGGGGTCGAAATATCCTGTCCATCATACGGCTGAATGTTGTCGGGGCATTGGTAAGGCCAAAAGGCATTACCAAGAATTCATACAATCCAGAAGCTGCCCTGAATGTAGTCTTATGGACATCCTGGGGTACCACACGAATCTGGTGGTAACCACTCTTCATATACGGCTGAAACAAGCCGAACCGTCAAGCTTATCCAAGATGTCATCTATGTGTGGGATTGGAAACCTGTTCTTGATGGTGAGCTTGTTTAGAGCTCGATAATCCATGCACATGTGGAAAGATCCATCCTTCTTTTGCACAAGAAGTACGGGAGAACAAAAAGGTGAGGAGCTTGGCTGAACCAAATCCTTTTCTAAGAGCTCATTAACCTGCTTTTGCTTGTGGGTAGGGCATTGCCTAAACATGTGCACTTTACTACCACAAGAAAAGCATTTCCCCTCTTTGGCATGTTGCTCCCTTTGCTCGGGGGTCAAGCCAAACTTGTTCTTGTTTGGTGCAATGTCTTTGGATGGGGTTCTTTCAGCTTTACTACCCTTTTGGGCTTCCTGGAAGCTCTTTTTAGGTGGCTGTCCACCTTTTTGTAGGTTTGGGACAGTCCTCTCTTTGCCTTTGGTACCTCCCTGATCTTGATTAATTTTAAGCACCAATTGCTCCGTAGCAAGAGTATATGCTATGAGCTGCTGAATAGTGTGTTTCGGGTGCAATTCAATGCCCAAACGACAAGCTGGTTGCAATCCGGAGTGAAACTTCCTCTTCCTTTCATCTATAAAGGGAGTTGCCTCAAGCAACACTTTCCAAAACTTATTGACATACTGCTGCACACTTTCATTGTCTTTTTGCTCAAGTCTATTCCACTTTTGGGTGAGAGTTTGCTCCGCATTAGGAGGCAAAAATTGGGCATAAAATCTATCCTTAAACTCTTTCCAAGTGCAAATGGGATCTTTGGTGGTCTTTTCAGTGATCCACCAATGGGCAGCTGTCCCCTTCAAGAACATGCTTGCATGACGAATTTTGAACTTCTCAATGAATTCTCATCACTAAAAGCAATGTCAAATTGTGCCACAAAAGCTAGCACCTTAGAGGTATCATACTCTCCATGAAAGGCATCAAATTTCACGGACTTGTCCCTCGCTTTGAACTCCTTGAGCTTCTTGGGATGTGGTATATGTTCTTCTCTTTTTCTCTTCCCCTTATCCAACGGGGCAGCCCTCTCTGCATGGGCTTTATGGGCAATCAAAGATGTTTCAAGAGGCACGGTGGCATGTGCATTATGAATCTGTGGTCCTGATGCATGTGACCTCCCCAAATGATGCAATGTCTCACTACGAGACAACTCAATGGGCAAAGTCTTTCGGCTTGCATGCCGACCACTCTCTCCATGATATACATTCTTTGAATCCACAAGGCCATCATGTGGCCCATTGGCTCCAACATGCACATACTTGTTGCCTCTTGTTCCATGAGGAGTAGATGCATGGCGAAAAGTGATTGATACCTCTTCCTTGTGTAATAAAGACCTCAACCGTTGAGATGCTGGGTCTCCTTGCTTCAAATGAGGTGGATTGTTGAATACTAGCTCTCCATCCTCTCCTTTCTTGAGATCACCCTTGCGGATGAGATAGGAGAGTGCCAACTTCCTTGGCTTCTTGCCCACTTCCCGAGCCATGAACTCAAAGGTCATATCCACCATAGCATCAGCTTTCCTTGCTTCAATGACACTTTGTACATGGGGATCTTCATGCAGAAATTTCAGCTCTTGCTCCTTTGCCTGCAAAAACTTCTTCATGTGCTCCAATTCAACCCTCAAGGCATTGGGCTCATTCTCATGCATAGGCTCTTTTCCACGGGATGGCTGTCCCATGAATGCACTGTCATAACCTCTCTCAAGAGGCTTGTGCCTTCCAAGCAATGCATCAGAATCACGAGAAGCACTAGACTGGCCTCTTGAAAATCACAGGCACACTCCCACCTTCACTGGGCGCACACCCGCGTTTCACTGGTCTTCTGGGACCGTGCACCAAACAAGCACGCTTGTACTAGCTCAGGCAAATGGGTACACCGCGGAGGAAACATTGCCTGGTTATCCCAGATAAGCTTTGCTCCCGGATTCCCGAGTGTTTATAACCTTCACTAGCTCTCAGAAATTCTGAGGGCGCAGTTAGCACTACCACTCAAGAAAAAACTAACCAAACTAGGAAAGCTTCCTGAGTATGGTTAGCATAAACATGCTTTTTTCTTGCTCTGCACAAAACTTAAAGAAATCTTTGAGCTTAATTTAGCAAATTTTAGTTTTACACAAATAAGAAATACAAGGCACCTGGTATAGCTTGTAGCAGGAGTCAATGGATATGCATTCCTATCACCATGCAGTCAGGTCCACCTAGTACAATAAGTACAGGTCCTGGTACAGCAAGTTCAGATCTGTTACAGCAAGTATAGGTCCTTGTACAGCAAGTACATGCTTGGTACAGTTCAGGTACAACATGGTACATTCAGGTACATCAAGGTATAATTTGGTATAGCAGGGTACATGTTGGTACAGATTGGTATGGTAAGTACAGCTTGGTATAGTTTGGTACAACCGGTACATATCTGGTACAACAAGTACAATCTGGTACATCAGGTACAAGTGGAGTTTGTAGGCAGGTATAGGGCATGTGCAACAGCAGGTACAGCACACGGGCAGCAGCTGCAGGCTTGTAGAGCAGTCGAGTACAAGGTACAGCAGCAGGGACAAGGTACAACAGTCGGGTACAAGGTTGGAGGCGGGTACAGTTGAGGTAGAGAAGGCGATGGAGAGAAGGTAGTCGGCCACCACCCACGTGGGGAAAAATAAAAATGTTCCATGCAAAACCTTTAATTTAAAGGTTATAAAGCTTTAATATATATTTAATACTTATGGGCACTGTCCAAAGAAAATGTCTAGCCCAAATTTTAAATGTGTGTGAACACATTAGCTTATAAACATTAAAGTTAACCATAGCTTATGGATTTAACATTTTAAAAGGGCTACCACTTGTTCACACATCACCTCAGTGTGTCAGAAGCAGCACTCCCAAGGTACACTGGGGGCGTCCCCATCCAGTGTACTGGCATGGCAAAACAGGCACACACGCAAACAAATCATGCGAAAACAAGTTTATGCATGCAGTCATAAATGCATGTGCACATGTAATGGACAAAATCTCCCTTTCATGAAACTTGTACAAAAAGTCCCTGTAGGGCACAAAACTGGCACGACAGAAATATGAATATATGTCCTGGTCTTCCTATGGAGTGACAATCCCATAGGTAAGACGCCATCTTGGCCATACACGGGTGGCACCAACAAGCTCCCGTCCATACAGCACGAAGCAGGTCACACACGGGTGACACAAAATTGGTTCCTGTCTGTGCAACGTAGTACTGGTCACAGACGAGTGGCACGAATCTGGCTCCCATCCATGTGACACCAAAAGATAGGCCCTTTCACATGGGACACCAGCTGGCTCGATGTGAACATGGCACAAATCTGGCCGCTCTATGGAGTGACAATCCCATAGAAGTGGCTCCAGAAATGGAGATGGACCAAATGGTGACACCCCCCTTGGAGTATTTTATTACCCAAGGAGAATAATATCATGTACAAGCTTTGCGGGCCTTACTCTCCCCAAAGGAGATGACAGATTATCCATATACAAATGCCATAACACAGCCCAACACAAGGCAACCAAGCCAGAACACAGGCTGTAGAAATGCCGGGCCAATAATATAATCCATATACCTCCGTGTGGGTATTGATTCTTCCCCAAAAACCACAGGTCTTCATGCAATAGAGCTGGTACAACAGGTTTAGCTCTCCATTCAGCCGGTACAACAAGTACAATGGCTGGTATAGTAGGTACAAGGGCTGGTACAGCCAGAACAGTGGCTGGTACAGCAAGTACAAGGGCTGGTACAGCCAAAACAGTGGCTGGTACAGCAAGTACAAGGGTTGGTACAAACAGTACAGTGGCTGGTACAGCAGGTACAGGAAGTACAAGGGTTGGTATAGCAATTACAATGGCTACAAATCATAATAAATGATTAAATACCCTTGCCGTCAGTATTTCTTGACGATGGAAGCCTCCAAAACAGTCCCCACCAACAGCCGGTATACTTCATGGGCAGCCTTCAAGAGAGAAGGAGAGGGAGTTAGCCATCATTAGGGCAGCCTGTAACGGTGGTAGAGGCTAGTGTTCAGCAAGAGAGCCTCCTTTAATGAAGAGAGGGGGCTCCAATTTATAGATTTGGGCCTCCCATGAGCTAAAATGGCAAGAGAAGGCTATAATGACAAGTGGGGAGCCACACAATAGTTGAAGTGACAAGTGTGAGGCCACTTGTCTCACTTTGATCCACTTTCTGACAAGTGTGAGGCCACTTGTCTCACTTTGATTCACTTTCTTGCCATATGTCCCAATCTAAGAGATGGGTTCTCCCATAATCTTTACCTCTAAAAATATCTCAACTAGTAGCCCATTTGTCATAGGTACTTTTGCAACTCTTGGTATCTGCTCAATTCCAAACGTAGTGACGCGAACAGAATTTCCATGAGAGTCGAGCCAAAAATAGCAACTCTCCTAAAATTTAGGAGTGTGGTCCTTTGTATTTCATGATAATCCCCCATTCCCAAAGCTTGTACTTTCCAAATATTTAGACGTCTTTGAGTCCACCAGACCCCTTTCACACCTGGAAATGTCCAGGCTGGTGACATGGACACTATGTACACTTTGGTCTCATAGACCCTTTGGGTCTTTTGAAGATGTTTATATGACTTTCTTTCCTTCTTTTCTTTCTCTCTCTTTGTTCAGAGCGCAAGATATGCAGAGCTGGAGAGGCCCTTGAAGAGGATCAGAATATGCCACAAAGTCACTCAACCAGAGCATGGCTAGAGAAACCATAACCATAGGGCACCCTTATTGTGACATCTAGATGGCAAGTGCCTAGAGTGCTAGTCAGAGACCTGAGACCTGGCAAAGGATGACCCCCTGTCAAGACACCTCAATCAGAGTTGAACAACCCACGAGCACTAAGAACCCGTTTTTGATCTCACTGGGCATCTAGAGGAGATTGTCAGACGACTATGTTTATCAGTTTGAGATGGATGATAGAATCCCTCATCTGATTTGAGATTCTAATGATTTTAGAGTTTCCTTTTCTTTTTAATGTTTTATGGGAGGAGTTTGGAGATGCCTTATGCATCTTCCATCACAGCACTACCACTCAATCATATGTTATTTCTGGTATCATGGGTCTACCCGCAACTATGTGTGTGTGTGGAGGACTGGTGTAGCCTTTCATTCATTGAGCTCCTCAGCGAGAGATCCTGGGTTCAAGTCCCATCCCTGCACTTTGGTGCCCTCATACAGATCATATGTGGTATGCTGGCTAGGTTGTGAAATTAGAAGAAAACAGGCCCTTAAGAGAGCCACACACCCCTGCCTCCAGAGATCCATACCCTCCTCTACTCGTCAGCTGTAGATCCGGGACATTCTCTAGTACCAATGAACGGCTCCCCCACAGACAGTGGACATTGCTTCCACATACAGAGTCATAGGAGAGGGTTTCTCCGCTGACTCCATAGGGCCTGTGTAGTAAGCTGGCCGTGTCTTTCTTTTGGCAGCTGGGTTTTTCTTTTTCATGTGCTCTTCACATCCAGTTTACTCATGGATCATTTGTAACATCTCTTTGGTATCATAGACCGTTCGGGTCTCTTGTAGACGTTTATGCAACCTCTCTCTCTCTCTCTCACACACACACACACACACACACGAGGAGGGAGCCGCTTGTTGACCAGGTCGGACCATAGAGAGATTTCTATGATGGTTGGCAGGTACTAGAGAAACCACTGGTGACTATGATCGCACGCATGATTCAGAGCAAACCATCGGTACATTGTCAGGGCAGAGATAGGAGCCGCACCAGTGGTTATCGAAGCCCTGTTCCAGTCAGTGACATTTTTGCATAGGATATGGGAGCTCCCCACACAGAGATACCCACACCTAGCACTTATCTCTTCGAGGCAGTTAGCAGCAGACGGCGATACACGATGTTGGTACACCTAGATGTGTACCTAGCTGAGATTACATGGCATGACGATTGATACACTCCCTCCATATGATTACAGCCTGGACTGCCCCTTCTTGGACCTTAGACGCTCTGAGCAGAATAGGGTGATCAGGATGGACATCATGAGGCTAGATGTAGAAAGGACATGGTCCAGCCCCCCCCCTACCACTAGGCACGAAGATGGCCCACTATCGGGACCATTTTCTACATCTCTCCCCGGATGGCTTTGTGACACGGTCTACATACATGGACACCCATCTCACATGGCATTCGCAGTGCCATTGGACAGATCCGCACTTCATCACATCAGCTCAGAGTAGAGGCTGGCAGATACGAGGGGATGAAGCCAGAAGACCGCATTTGTCAGCTATGTGACATGTCACCAGGAAGTGGAGTCAGAGGAGCACTACATATGCCGATGTACTGTGTACTATGAGATACGAGGGAGATACTGGTGTCTCGTCCGAGAGGGTTTTGGACCATTACGACATGTGATGGAGTTTGAGGATCAGAGGTGTTTGGGGCTTTTCTTATTGGAGCTCAGATGCCATCGAGAGGCTCTCCTACGAGCCAGGATAGCACACCAGGATCCACCCCGCTAGCGAGCCATGATAGATTTTTTCAGGGCCAGGACCACCCCGGCAGATACAACCAGGACCTCCACTACCCCCTCGGCGAGCCAGATGTCCCTTAGACGTCCTTCAGGAGGAGTCACCCTTGACAGAGCCATAGCACTTTGTCGAGCGAGACGCCCACGCTTACCAGGACCTCGTCTACGGACGCTTCATCACTAGTGGATTAGAGCCATCATCACCCGCCGCCACAGGAGACAATTGCCCCGCCACTTTAATTTCTCTATCTTACAGCTCCCCATGAGAGAGATACTGAGATGAGCAGATTACACCGGTCTTATGCTAGTTGTAGATATTATACACTTTTGTTGTATCTCAGTAGGAGTTTTTTCCTTTCATAGCTGTGAAGGACTGTTTTAGGACTTTTTAGTCCTTTTTGTCTTACTTTTGATGAGACACCATCAGCTGTGTACTATGTTTTGGTCTCATAGGTCACTTTGGCCTTTCGCAGACGTTAATATATCTATCTTTCTTTCGCTCTCTCTCTCTCTCTCTCTCTCTCTCCACGCTGCCTCTCTCCCTGTTCGCTGTACGCCGCCGCCGCCGCCGCCGCCACCCTGCTCTCTTCCCCCCTCCCCGCCATTTCGCCTGCCCGCCTGTTTCGCTCGCATCTCTCTCTCCCTGTTCGCTGTACGCCGCCGCCGCCGCCACCTCGCTTCCCCCCTCCCCGCCATTTCGCCTGTGCCTCTGCCCACCTCTCCCTCCCCGCCATTTCGCCTGTGCCTCTGCCCACCGCTGCCCTGTTCGCTGTACACCGCCGCCGCCGCCACCCTGCTCGCTTCCCCCGCCTGCTGACCTGTTCGCTGTACGCCGCACAGGTCTGCTGGCAATGGCCACCCTTGCCGCCCTTTCCCCACCCACCCTTGCTCTCCGTTAGGCTGTGTGCCCTTTGCCGCCCTTTCCCCACCCACCCTTGCTCAGGCCCCCAAGGCAGCAGCATAACTCTCTCTCTCTCACTTCTTCCATGGCTTCACCCTTGCGCAACCCGACGAAGGCGACCTTTATGGTCACAAACAAGAGGATAACAAATGTGGAAAAGGAAATGAAGGAATGGAAGGCAGAGATGGAGGGATGGTGGAAGGAGAAAGCAAACTTTCTCCAAATGGTATTCAATGAGGGTAAGCGGTGGAAAGAGGAGAAGGAGGACCTCATAGCGGAAGTCAAAGACCTTCACGGGGAAGTCAACACGCTCAAAGGCATAATTTCAGCTCTTCAGAGGGAGCTTGCAGAGGCCAAGGCAAATGGTGGACTTGAAGAAGGTGAAATTCAGCCATCCATGATAGAAGAGCTCAAGGTTATCAAGGAACAAGTACGGGCAATTAAGGAAGAAGAGAAACAACAGGAAGCAAAGACTTCCTCATGGGTGGAGGTCATCACCAAGACGCAAAAGAAGATGGATGAAGCGGAGAAGTGGATAGAGGTCGCCAAGAAGGGTAAAGGTAAGGAGATAACAACCCCTACACCTACAATCATTAATATGACTTTGGAAGAGGAACAACGAAGACGTACACGTGCTTTGCATGTGAGGATTACCGGCCTTAAAGACGGGGATAAAGTTGAAGAGGAGGTGAAAGAGCTTATGGTGTTGATGGGGATTGACAGTCCGACACACGCAAAAGCCTGGAGAGTGGGCAAAAAAAGCGGAGGCAACGGGGAAACATCAAAGGAAAGAGCTCTCATACTTCGCTTCCCTTCTATTGAGGCGAAGAAGGAGTTCTTGAAAAGACGACCCACTTTAAAGAATACAGGCATTTTTCTTGGTGATGATCTTACTCTTTCACAGCTTGCACATATGAAGGAAGTCATGCCAGAGATTAGAGCAGCAAGAGAAAAGGGTAAGATAGCATTTTATAGAGAAGGGAGGGTGGTCATCGTGGAGCGACGCTCTACACGACGGTGCGAGACCTATGGGACCAAATTAAAGCTGGCAGCCTGGAACTGCAATGGATCCCTCAGACTTGATGTAGGTGCCTTTGAGGACAGCTTTACAGATAGAGATATAGTCTTCTACTCGGAGACTCACCAGGCCCCTGGTCAGATGATGCCACAGGTGACAGGATACAGATGGGAGACAGCTTGCAGAGTAGGGACGAGATCGGTACACAGTAGTAGAGGATCAGGAGGGGTGGCAGTTCTTTTCAGGGAGGAGCTGCAACCGCTTATACACATAGTTCGGAGAGATGATCAGGCCAGATATATGTGGGTGAGACTGAGGGCCGACACAGGCAGATTCCTGTATATTGCCATATGCTATTTTGCTCCTAGTACATCGACATATGCAGCACCTAGAGGGCAGTCTCCTTTCTCTGTGCTAGATGATGACATATGGGAGTTCTCTAGGGATGGAGACATCATCCTGCTAGGGGACTTTAATGCCCGGACGGGCAACCGCCAGACAGCCTTTTATGATACCTCGGAGGAGATGCTGAGAGAGTTGGACACTCTGGATATGGGATTAGACAGAAGCTCACAGGATGTGGAGTGCACAGAGTATGGGAGATATTTGGTAGATATGGGGACTGCGCATGGGTTGGCCATACTTAATGGCTTGCAGAGGTTTCCGTCAGCAGCTGGATTTACTTGCTTTCCACATAGACATGGTGCTAGCACAGTGGATTATGTTATGGCTATGCCCAGCTTTGTTTCATGCATTGAGGACTTCACAGTTGGATCTCGGCCCATTGGGGTAGTAGTGGATCATGCATTGTTGACATTGACTATCTCTTTTCACTTTACCACAGCTCAGAGGACACGAGGGGCAGATCACACTCGATATACTTTTACCTCAGAGACTGATGCTGTCTACACAGATGGGATTTATAGACGTCTGTACACAGAGGAGCCAGGGAGACCTTTGGAGGAGTTGACCCATATACTGACAGAGACTTTACATGATGCAGCGAGAGAGGCATATCCACATACTCGGCCTGGACAGAGACAGCATTCTAGATGTATGCCCCAGAACAGCTGGTATGATGAGGAGTGCAGAGAGACCAGAGCCCGACTGCAGCGGGAGGTTGCTTTGGGAGTCACTACTTACCGACAGTCACGTATTGCCTTCCGACGCCTTGTGCGAAGGAAGAAGCGGGCCTTCCTTGCTCAGCTAGAGCAGGAATTATACCAGCTGTTCTTGAGCCAGGATTCGAGGGAGGCTTGGCGTCTGTTTCATGAGTCCTCCCCTGCTTTGGCCATCACTTCTACAGAGGTCTGGGGTAGTTATGCAGCATCTCTATATACAGTTCCTGGACAGACACCTTTTCCTGACCCGCCAGCACCATGCCCACAGACATGTACTTTCTTTACCGCAGAGATGGTAAGGAAGGCCATTGATAGGATGAAGACTGGGAGAGCATATGATCACGATGGATTGGTTGCTGAGCACTTTATTCATGCGAGAGACATGCTGGCAGAGCTTCTAGCAGTGATGTTCAATCGTGCTATGTGCGAAGGCTTACCCGAGACTTGGAGTAGGTCCACCATCGTGCCTATCTTCAAGTCAGGGGACCCTATGCAGCCAGGGAATTATCGCACTATTATGATTGGTCACACACTAGCACGATTGTATGCATCCATTCTTGAGCAGCAGTTGAGTAGATGGGCAGAGAGAGCTGGCATTCGAGCAGAGGGACAGGCAGGGTTCAGGAGAGGTTTCTCTACTCTTGACCACATCTTGACTCTCCGGGCCATTATTGAGGAGGGCAGGTCGCATGGGCGACGGATTTATTGTAGCTTTGTGGACTTCCGCAAAGCATTTGATACAGTGCCCAGAGCCAGATTGATGAGGCGATTACAGGAGATGGGGGTACCCACAGAGCTCATATGGGGAATTATGGCTTTATACAGATCAGTTGCAGGACAGGTACGCACCCCAGAGGGGGTCTCTACTTTGGTTCACTCCACTATAGGAGTGAAGCAAGGTTGCCCGTTATCTCCTTCACTGTTTGGTATGTATGTGGATGAGGCTTCTGACTACATTGAGAGATTGGGGGACAGAGGAGCCCAGCTAGCAGGTACATGGATCCCACTATTGTTATATGCTGATGATATTGTGTTGATCTCTGACTCTCCTGAGGGTATGCAGCGTCATCTGGATGCTTTACATGAGTTTGCACATGATAGTGGATTGTCTGTCAACCTTGGCAAAACCAAGGTTATGGTGTTTAACACCACGCCACAGTGGGTTAGGCGATCAGCTCCCACATTTACATATGGGCAGGAGATTGTGGAGTATACAGATGCATATACATATCTTGGGGTAGTATTCAGTGGGCCAGTGTTTTCGATGAGGAGAGCAGCAGAGACTAGATTGACTAGAGCACATGCAGCCCTGGGTGGTTTGGAGAGGATGTGTTCGCAGGTTCAGTTTCAGGAACCTCGAACAAAACTCTGGCTTTTTGACACTCTAGTGACATCAGCTATGCTTTATGGAGTGCAGATATGGGGACCTTCAGTGGGCCATCACAGCGTAGGCGGGTGGAGAGGTATGGAGAGGCCTTTGGTATCTATGATTGCTAGGCTTATTAGAGCCAAGGCTGTGGTACCTCATGAGATTATTCGAGCAGAGCTGGCGGCTGCCCCTCTGGTGATTGAGGCTCTTACGAGATCAGTCTCCTACATACATGGCTTGTGGGATCTCCCCCGAGACAGATATGCACGCCTCGCCCTGGAGTCCTCCCGACAGTTAGCTTTACAGGGAGACACGGCTTGTTGGTATGGACAGATGACATCTTGGTTCCAGGCACATGGTTTTAGCATGGACAGATTGCCTCCCTTCCAGTATTCTCTGGAGGCACCCTCTCTCACTCTTACACGGACAGAGATTACCAGACTCATCCGTCAGGATTTAGTTCAGCTGGACATTAGGAGGACATGGATACAGCCGACTGAGGAGCTGGGCACGAAGATGGCTTTCTACAGAGAACATTTTCTTCAGCTCACAGCAGATGGTTTTGTGATCAGACCCAGTTACATGGATGTACACTTGTCTCATGCAGTACGATGTGCTATTGGTCAGATTCGCACATCCTCACACCAGCTTGAGATTGAGATTGGCCGATATAGAGGTATACCAGCTGAGGCCAGGATATGCCGAGTATGCCATGGGGAGCCAGAGACAGAGCTGCATTATATATGCCATTGTACTGCATACTATGAGATACGTGGTCGTTTCCACTGTTTATTCAGAGAGGGTTTTGGACCACTTTCCAGAGTCATGGGGTACCAGGACCAGAGGTGTTTGGGATTGTTCTTGCTTGAGCTGCGGAGACATAGAGATAGCCTGCTTAGGCGCACAGAGAGCCAGACTCAGAGGCACATTACAGACTTCTTTAGTCCGGCCATCACTGCGCCAGATGGACCACAGCAGCAGCAGTAGGACATGGATACCGCCCACACCAGGGGTACACTGATTGATCGTGCGATTGAGCTTGGGTGGTCCAGACGCCCACGACCACGGAGGAGGGCATCCCAGCATAGACGGAGGTTGCAGCGGCAGATTCGGATTATTCTTGCGAGGCATGTGAGACACCCAGTCAGGGTGCTGACCACAGAGGATATTGAGGAGATCCGCCAGTGTCCGATGCGGCACATATTATGAGATGGAGGTACCTCCATAGTGTACCTTCCAGTTCCAGTTTCATTTTCTAGGTGCCAGTAGTATCATCTTTATTTTTCATTTTCTGGGTTTTTTTTTAATCCAGACATTGTATCAGATCCACCATGATGTAACTTTTGGTCTCATAGGTCATTATGGCCTTTTGAAGACGTTAATATAACATTTCATTTCATTTCATTTCTCTCTCTCTCTCTCTCTCCCCCACAGACCCCCCCCCTCCCCCGGCTTCTCTTTTTCTCCAAAAAAAGACCCCTTCATCCTTCTTCCCTCCTCCCCTTGGCCCTTTTTTTTCTTTTGTCAGTCACAAGGTTTGCTTGTTAAGTGACCATACTTTAGCATGCGTAGAATTTTATGATTGTTCAGGTAAGTTGACTGGCAACTTTCGTTAGTGTCTTAGTCCAGCAGGGGAGTACAACCTGCGACTTGGTATAATGAAGGAATTGCATCCTGACATGGTGGCTACTCACCAAGGCAGGTAATTTTTGTAATGTCCTGTGGCTATGGTTAAATCATGGAGGAAATTCAATTTCTCTCTTATCTTTCCTTTCAATGAGCTGACTACTTTGGCTTAATTACTTTTGTACATGCTTCGGCTATTTTATTCCTAATGCCCGCTTAACTTACCTTTTCTGTTATTATTGTTATTTTTGCCATCAGTCCACAGGTATTCGAAGGACACCCCTTTATTGTTGAAGCCGGATTGAGTTTAGGAGGCAGGGATGTGAAGCCGGTATTGAGATGGGTTCTAATCAGCACTTATTTTCGGATGCGTGCAACTGATAGCAAGTGTTTAAGTTCTAAGCTTTAATAGTGTTTTATGCAGGGCCTTAACATATTCCGATTCGCAAATAGGATTCCTTTGCTATTTGAGCAGGGGGGTGATGTTGTGACACGCACAGCAATGAAGCGCATCAAGTGCATTTTCTTGGATCTTTTGAATGCTTGGTTCTAACATGCAATGTCTCACTTTTTGTGTTGCCCTACAGGTGGTTGAATGGGTTTTTGTTTTGCAGACAAACACTGACTGTTTTGCACCTTTCATGTTGCAGCTGGAACAATTATAAAATCAAAGAGAACCAGGATAAAGTGGGTGTGTTTGTCAGCATTGTAAGCACCAAAATACCCTTCAAGGGGACGGGTAAAGAATACATTGGAGATGACATTGAGGAAATTGCATCCGCGGTGAAGGTGAGCTTTACACTCTTCTTGCTTTCTTTGAAAGGGGAAGCTAATAGGACGTCCTAGGCTTGTTGTTCTTTGGAATGTAGTCAAAAGGTTTTGAAAGGGTCCAATCAAAGACTCATTCGCAAACACCATCCTGTTACTGCCATGGGTTTCGGCCATGTTCTTCTTGAAGAGTAAACCTGATGGTGAACTGCTGATAACCACAACCGAGTCATCTATTGCATTCATGGAAATTTCATGCATTTGGGAATGTTGCAAGCAGAATTGCAAGTCACACATTTTTTATGCTTGTCTTGTGTTGCCTTTTCTCCATGGATACAAGTCACACACTTTGATGCTTGTTTTGTGTTGCCTTTTCTCCAGCCGTCATTAACATGCCTAGGTAAACAAAAAAGAAATGGACAAACAAGGAGAAAGAAACCTAATGGTCTTTTGGCGTAGCTGCATGATCTGAGGCCTTGTCAAGTGGGGAATGAGGATCGGCTTGTTTGTTGTGGAAGTCTCGACTCGCCCCTCCTGAAGAGAGAGAGAGAGATAAAAGAAAGAAAGAAAGATATATTAAGCGTCTACTAAAGACCCAATGGGCCTATGAGACCAAAGTGATACAATAATGTCCATGGCATATCTCATCATGGAATGGAAAATAAAACAGAAAGAAAACATAAACATAGCTATCTCATTGGGGTGATACAAAACTGTCTCATCATGGAATACTAAGAACATAGAAACATGAGAGCAACATCAGCAACAAGAGAGAGAGAGAGAGAGAGAGAGAGAGAGAGAGAGAGAGAGTTATATTAACGTCTACAAAAGGCCAAAATGACCTATGAGATCAAAAGATTTTATCATGTCCATGGAATACATCATCATGGGTACTAAAAATAAAAGAAAGGAGCCAACGAGGCGATAGCCTAAGTGGTGAAGGTGTTTGCCTAGGACCAAGAGGTCCTAGGTTCAAAACCCCCCTTGGTGCTTCCCTATGGGCGGTGAAAAATTGGTAACTCTTGGGCCAAAGGCCACTTGAATAAAAAAATAAAAAAATAAAAAATAAAGAAATAAAATAAAAGAAAGGAACAAGAAGTGAAATGCCAAAGCTGATCACAATACAAGATGAACGAGTGTGTGTGAGAGAGAGAGAGCAAGTTATATTAATGTCTTCAAAAGACCCAAAGGGTCTATGAGGCCAAAATGATGTGTACGTAGTGTCCATGAAATCTCATCATGGATGAAATGAGAAAATGCAACAGTAAACTAGAACTGAAAATTGAAAGCTAAGATCTTAGACTCGGAGATTATACAAGATGAAAAATCTAGATCCTACTATGCTGAGTATAGGGTACAATAAGTGATGGGATATGGGAGAGTTGAATAAAAATAAAGAGAAAGAAAGAAAGAAAGAAAGAAAGAAAGAAAGCTTTATTAACGTCTACTAGAGGCCGAAGTCGGCCTATGAGACAAAACAATATACAACTGTCAATGTCTTTTGGGTATCAAGATAATAGAAAAAGGTACAAGGTACAAACCTGAAAAGCTAAAAACTGAAAAGCTAAAAATTGAAAAGCTAAAAACTGAAAAGCTAAGGATCAATGAGAGAGTGGACCATCATAGCGACTCCATGATCTGGCACAATGAGTGGGGCTGCCTGAAGAAAGTGGGGTATTTGTCTCGGACAGTGCTGTCTGCTCTGCATCTACATACAAAGTGCTCCTTGCTCTCTGTCTCCACCTGACAGAGTCTGCATATCCTCTCAGTGCGGGGGAGGCGTGATGCTCGACTAGCCTGTATCTCAAGATGATGTGATGATACTCTAAGCTGACCAATGGCCACTCTGACCTTGTGTGGCATGTATGTATCCATGTATCCAGGTCTCTGTATGAATCCATCCGCTGAGATACGCATAAACTGATCTCTGTAGTATAGCATCATCGGCGGTGGAGGCTGACTGGGTGTAATCCAAGTCTCTTGAGTGTATTGCTGCCATAAATCCTACCGAAGGACTTTGTTCCTCTCACTCTGAGAGAGTTGGATGTGTGGTGCATGTATATCATATTGGAAAGGTGGCAGGTGATCTATGTTGAGACCATGCTGAGTGAGCCATTGTATCATCAGTGAATACCATGATCTCCTATCTCCACTCTCTGCGAGCTGCCTGGACGCCTCAAAAGCTCTATGTGAGAGTTGATCTGAAGGCATATCTCTGATCCTCTGTATGAAGCAAATCGTCTGGAAGAGGGCCTCTACTAGCATAGGAGGTGCAGCAAACTCCGCCCGGACAATGTCATGTGGGACGGAGGGTTTGCTGCGGATCATCCGTGAGAGCATGAGAATCTGAGGTCCTCTATCTGAGACAATGTGGAGGTGGCGAGCCCAGGTGCCCATACTGCTGCAGCATACATCAAAGCAGGGATGACTAGTGTGTCAAACAACCACCCCTTCGTTCGGGGCTCCTGCAAGTGTGCCTGGTGACACTGTCTCTCTAGCATGGCCAGAGCTCTATACCCTCGTGTGAGTCTATCCCTGGCTGCCTATGCCATAGTAAATCTTCTTGGCGGAGTCGCAAATGTAATCCCCAAGTACACATATGAGTCTACCACCTCTACTTGTCCTCCTGCTAGTGTGAAGATGGCCTGTCGTCGAACCGGCCTTGAGGTGTGGAAAATCATGACCTTGGTTTTCCCAAGGTTCACTGTAAGTCCCCTCTGTGTGCAGAAGTCATCGAGTGCATGGAGATGATGCTGTAGTCCCATCTACGACTCAGAGACCAAAATAATATCATCTGCATATAGCATAATGTGGACTGTGGTACCTTAGATGTCTACCCTGTCCCCACCACTGTCAACAATGAAGTCAGCCACCTCATCGATGTATAGCCCAAATAGTGTAGGAGAGAGTGTGCATCCTTGCTTCACACCTATGGTGCTAGCAATAACATCAAATAGCCAGTATAGATGCCCCAAACCATCTCTCATGGGATCCCCAATGACTGGAGGCGCTGGAAGAATCTCTCTCGTGGCACCGTGTCAAATGCTTTGCGGAAATCCACAAAGCAGCAGTAGAATCTTCTCTCCCGCTCCCTAGCCTGATCAATCAGACATCTCAGAGTGAATATATGGTCAATAGTGGAGAAAGCTCGTCGGAATCCAGCCTGTCTTGGTGCTCTCAGTCCCTCCTTCTCTGCATATGAGCTCAACTCTGCCTCGAGCACTGCGCCATAAAGTTTGGCCAATGTATGACCAATCATGATAGTCCTGTAGTTGTTGGGGTCTAGCATGTCTCTCGCTTTGTGGAGAGGCACGATGGTGTGCATAGTCCGCTCAGCTGGTAGGCCCTCCACTAGTGTCCTATTAAAGAGGTGAGCAACAAAGGGTGCCAGTGTGTCAGCTGCATAAATAAGATGCTCACTCTGTATAGCTGTGTGGTCAGTCGATCTCCCATGCTGTAACCGGCGGATAGCTCTCTCTACCATTGAGGCGGTAAAGAAAGTAGAGGTGGTAGGGCGGGGCTCTTGTGGCTGTGGTAGGGGCGGTTGTTGAGGGATATGGTAGAGACTCTTTGCATATGGGTGCCATGTGTGTGGATCCTCAATTGGGGTACGAGGGCGAGGCTCTCTCATCTTGCGCCATGTAGTGGCTGTATCTCTGCTCATGAGTAGGTGGTATATATCCCAGTACTGTGTCTCCTCATATGCACGCCTCTTACGGTGTGTGAGGGTCCTTATCTGTCGCCTTACTTGTCTCTGTGTAATGGTCCCCAGTGCTCTCTGCATTCATAATCATACCACCAATTCTGGGGCATGCTCCTAGATCTATCTGTGTGTGCAATGTGTGTATGATGGGGGAAGCTGCGGGTGGCGGCCGTATGTAGTAGAGATGACAGCTGAGTGGTGAGTGTGTCTAGAGGTGACAGGGGATCCATTTGGGGTAGCCCGTCATATACATGATGCTCATATATGTTTGCCAGGTCATGGGTGAAGTAGAAAGTGGTATGCGATGCCTGTGTGGGCTGTGTGGGTGTTGGTGTGGAGGTCGCCAGTGACAGCAAGAGGTACGTGTGATCCGCACCAATAGGACAGGGGGGGATGGTGAAAGATGTCACTGCCTGTGTGGTCTCCATGGACCCCATGATGTAGTCCACTGTGCTACCCCCTGTGATCATGGAAAGCATGTCAGTGCTCCTGAATCCTGCCACTGTCTCATCACGTTATAAATAACGAGATGATGTCGGGCTCCCAACTCAAGTAAGTGATGACCATATCTGGTGTTATCCGGCCCCATGTCCTCTGACACCCTACAAGCTCCCGTGTCCTCCACCTCTAGTGTGTGCATCACCTCGGGGTGCTCGAAATCATAAATGTCGCACTGTCGGCTCTGTGTCCGTGCATTGAAGTCCTCCATAAGGAGGACTTCCCCTAGGTTGGAGTAGTGTATGATCTCATCTGAAAGGACTGCATATGGTGACTCTCCCAATGGCCGTGTGTCCTCCTCCTCTCTACTGTCCTCCTCTGCTGTCATGGCATATCTCGATCCTCTAGGAGAGAAGTAGCATAGAGCAATGTATAACACCCTGTCTGCCAAGAGCTGCAGTCTGATCCAGATGTATCTAGCCTCCTGGTCACGTGCTACCACCCGTAGGCGCTCATGTATCTCTCGCCGCCTGAAGAGTATCGCTATGCCTCCAGATCCTCTCAATGTGCTCTGTCGTGTGGTCCCCCTGTGTGTAGACTCCCATTGATAACCCTCTACTTTGGGTAGCCCCCTCTGGGCTCTGGTGCGTCTCTGTAAGTAGTGTGATGTCCTGTCCCTCCATGACCTCCTCCATCCTCCCAGGATGTGTCGAAAGTGCTGCATTGTAGTTCCAAACTGCTGTGTGTATCTGTGAATCTGGATCCTCCATAGCCGATGTCCCATAGGCCACCTGGCGCTAATCGGTGGCCTTGCCATCGATGATGACACGGCATTGCGATAGAATGCTCTCTTGCCCTCTTTCCGGGCCTGTAGGACTCTCGGCATGCATGTTTTCCTGTGTTCTATCTGCATCCTCGTAAGGTCGTCATCCAAATAGATGGGATCTCCCTGTAATCCTCGTAGAATCACCCTCTTCCTCATGAAGGTGGCCCTCTCCGTCTCTCCTAGAAACTGTAGGATGAGGGCTCGCTTGCGTGTTGAGTCTTTCCCGGCTCTCCTTGCTTTGGTGAAGGGGAGAGGGTCCTGTTCCCTGTAGCCGAGCTTCGTGCATAGAAGTTTTCCGTCTTTCTTGGGAGTAGAGTCGGGTGTCTTGGCTATACCTATGAGTCGAATGTTGAGGCGGCGGGCCTGCCTCATCTTCTCCTCTTCAATGGTGGTGTGAATGATTTGGTGTTCTTCCCTTTGAGTCTCCTCCCTCACGTCTTTACGGATGTTCTTCTTCACCACTTCAACCCATCGTGATTGCTTGGCTTCGAGTTTCCCCTCCATGTCCTTTGTGATCTCCTTGGAGATCTCTTCTTTGATGGCCGTGAGAGTGTTGTCATTTATCTCCCCTTCTTCCTTCTTGGTGTTCTTGACGGCTACCAGTTCCACTTTCAATGCACTCACCTCCTCCTTGAGTGCCGTGGTCTCTTGTTCAAGTTCCGTGACCCGTACTTCGAGGGCCAGGATGTGCCGGTGTAATTTGTTCTCCACCTCATTGACGTTGGAATCGGATGTCTTCTTGTTCTCCTTGATTAGTGCCTAAATTGCCGTTTGGAGGGCCTCGAGCTTGTCTTGGAGACTCGGAGCCATTCCTCGGGATTACTTTGCAGCGCTTCCCACAGGCAGAGAGGAGCGAGAGAGAGAGCGCAGTAGAGAGAGAGAGAGAGAGAGAGAAAGAAAGAAAGAAAGATTTTATTAACGTCTTCCAAAAGACCGAACTCGGCCTATGAGACAAATCAGTGTACCTGTGTGGGGTATCCTCTGTCATCCCAACAAAATGAAAAGTACTAAACTAAAAAGCTGAATGTGGGTGTGCAATAAGTACAATGAGTGGGGGAGGGGATGGAGCTGTACTACTAGGAGAATGCAAAGCTATATGCATGGAGTATACAATCATGATATGCAACCTAGCTAGCTCCATCCTGTACCATACATGGGGTATAAAATGGTATACATCAATGAAGGGGTGTCCACAGCTCCCTGAAGAACATGCCTGGGTTTGCTCTAAAGCGAGCCAGTCGCTCCGCATCCTCTCTGTGAAACTGAGCTCTGATCTCTGTCATCTCTCTCTGGTATAGGCGTGGTGTCCGAAAGCCAAGTGTCCTTTGTCTCCTGCGGGCTCTGAGTGTCTCTGCTCTCTGGAGAGTAATTCCCTGCTGTGTAGGGCTGGGAGAGTGGGGTGGATCTCTGAAAAAATGTAGTAATCTGTGTCTGTCGTCCCCCCTCTGGAGCTGTCTGAGCCTGTAATGATGTCTCTCTGTGACGCTGTATGTCTAGAATGAATCTCCCCAGTATGCGTTGGTCTGCTGCCTCAAAGATCTGGTGTAGGGAATGTGACTCTTTGAATAAAATGGGATATCTCTCTCTGATGGTTGTATATGCTTTGCATCTGCATACATAATGCTCCTCACTCTCCACCTCCTCTCTGCACAATCTGCATACCCTCTCCTCTCGGGGGATCCATGCTACTCTGCCAGTCTCGATCTCCAATTGATGTGATGAGACTCTAAGCTGACCAATAGCTACTCAGGAGCCGTGTGGTAAAAAGCCCTCGATGTATCTAGGCCTCTCTATAAATCCATCATCAGTGATACTCATGAAGTGATCTCTGTAGTATAGCATCTTCGGTGGAAGAGGCTGTGTAGGCGATATCCATGTCTCTCGTCTATAGAGTTGCCATAGGTCCTGTCTCAATACTCTGTTCCTCTCACTATGAGAGACGGATATGTAGTGCATCCCTGTCATACTGGAATGGTGGTAGATGATCCATATCTAGGCCATGCTGTGAGAACCAATGTGTGACCTGTGCATACCATGATCCTCTCTCTCTTGCCTCAGCCAGCTGTCTAGATGCCTCAAAAGCTCTGTATGACAATCTGTCCTGTGGCATCTCTCTGAATCTGTCTAGCAGGCATATAGACTGGAATATGGCCTCCACCATCATAGGAGGCGCAGCAAACTCTGCTCGGATAATGTCATGAGGTACGGACAGTTTGCTGCGTATCATGCGTGCCATCATGAGGGCCTGTGGTCTCTCTATCTGTGTCCACCAATGGGTAGCAAGGCCTGGCGCCCATACCGTTGCTTCATACATCAGTGCCGGTGTGACTAATGTGTCAAATAGCCACCCCTTCGTCCGGGGCTCTTGAAAATGCACCTGGTGGGACTGTCTCTCTAGCATAGCCAATGCTGCATATCCCCGTGTCAATCTAGCTCTGGCTGCTGAACCCATGGTGAAGCGCATGGCTGCTGGAGAGAAGGTAACCCCTAGGTACACGTATGATGTCACCACCTCCACCTGGCATCCTGTGAGAGTGAATGTCAGCTGACTCCTGCCCTGTGTCTCGATGTATGAAAGACCATAACCTTGGTTTTCCCAAGGTTCACAGTAAGACCCCTCTGTGTGCAGAAATCATCGAGTGCATGTAGATGCTGTTGTAGACCTCTTGGAGATTCAGACACTAATACAATATCATTAGCATAAAGCATAATATGTACTGAGGTACCGGCTAGATCAACTCCATCTCCGCCTCCCCGTGTAATGAAGTCAGCCATCTCATCAATGTATAACCCAAATAACGTGGGGGAAAGTGGGCATCCTTGGTTCACACCAATGGTGCTAGCAATAGTCTCGGACATACCTCCTGGACATCTGACTCGCCCAAAAACCTCCTCATATAATGCATAGATGCCCCATATCATATCTGCTGGAGCCTGGTATGCCAAGAGACTGCAGGCGCTGAAAGAGCCTCTCTCGTGGTACTGTGTCAAATGCCTTGCGGAAATCCACAAAGTAGCAATAGAGCTTTCTCTTCCTCACTCTGGCTTGATCAATCATACATCTCAAAGTGAATACATGGTCAGTGGTAGAGAAAGCTCTTTCCTGCCCTGAGGAGCGTAAACCTGCTCGCTCAGCATATAAGCTAAGCTCTTGCTCCAACACTGCACCATAGAGTTTGGCCAACACGTGGCCAACCATAACTGTCTTGTAGTTGCTTGGATCGAGCATATCCCCTGTTTTATGGATCGGCACAATGGTGTGCATCGTCCACTCCGCAGGCAAACCCTCTGCTAGTGCCCTGTTAAACAGGTGTGCAAGAAAAGGAGCCAAAGAATCTACTGCATATATGAGATGCTCACCCTGTAGACCCATATGGTCGGCGGCCCGTCCATGCTGTAGGCGGTGGATAGCTTCCTTTACCATCGAGTGGGTAAAGAAGCTAGCTGTGGTAGGTCGAGGCTCCTGTGGTTGAGGTATAGGTGGGGGTGGCTGCTGTGGGGCGTGGTATAGGCCCTCTGCATGTGTGTGCCATGTCTGTGGGTCTGCAATGGGTGTCGGTGTCCGGGGCTCTCTGAAGTGCCGCCATGAGATAGGGCTATATCTACTCATGAAGAAATGGAAGATCTCTAGCTCTTGTATCTCTGCAAAGGCCCGCCTTTTGTGGGGAGTAAGTCTCCTCATCTCTCTCCTCGACTCCTGCTCTGTGATGGCTCCCAAGGCTCTCTGTTTGCGGAGCCGTGAGTATAGGGCTCTGCACTCATCATCATACCATCTGTTCTGGGGCATAGTCCTAGATCTCGCAGGCTCTCCTGAGTGGACACGATGTGGGAAGCTCTGTAATGCAGCCGTGTGTAGGAGTGATGCCAGCTGGGCTGTAATGGTATCCATAGGTGCCAGGGGATCCATGAGTAGGAGCCCATCCTCTACTCTGCCAGTGTATATGTCTGCCATGTCATGTGTGAAGTAGATGGTAGTGTGTGGTGTCGGTATGTGGGGGGCTGGTGATACTGGTGATCCGGCTAGTGAAAATGCCAAGTATGTATGATCTGCCCCAATAGGACGAGGTGAGAGAGAGAGAGAGAGAGAGAGAGAGAGAGAGAGAGTACTTCTGGCAATGGAAGACAGGCCAGCACAGCGCGAGCAGGGCAGCGCCAGGTGCAGCACAGCAAGGGTGCGCAGCGCGAGCAGGGCAGCTCGGGCGGGTGGGTACGAATAGGCGCAGCACAGCGCGAACAGGGCAGCGCTAGGCGCAGCACAGCAAGGGTGCGCAGTGCGAGGGGGTGGGTACGAACAGAGAGAGACCACCAGCGCGTAGCGCGAGCAAGGAGGGGGGCTTGCGCGACGTCACGCCATGGAGAGAGAGAGAGAGAGAGAGAGAGAGAGAGAGAGAGAGAGAGAGTTCTATTAATGTCTATAGATGGCAAAGGGTCTCTGAGAGCAAGAGTGTTACCATGTGTCCATAAAATCATGGAAAAAACATACTAAAAAAGCCAACTAGAGCTGAAAGAAAAAAACAGCCTTGTAAATGCCAATGGTACAATGCTAGAATGATACAATGTGAGGTGTGAGGCGATCAAAATGAGTCCTCGACATCTATGAGTGTATAGAGGCTCTCCATATCCACTGCCTGTGGAGGGGTATGTATCTCTGGAGGATCTCTTGAATTTGAAGGTGTTGGGTGGAGCCTCCTTGGATTGATGGATGGGTCTCGGGCGTCTAGCTCGCTACACGTGGATCCCTCTGTCTAGAGAAACGCCTGGGAGACGGGGTGGCAGTTGTGGCACATGTGCTGCTAGTGTGCACTAATTGGTCCGTTGAGTGGGCCATTCGGGTCAAGGCTATCTCTTGGTCACCGACGAGGGCTTCATACTGGGTTGGATGAAAGAAACTCGTGATGATGGGCTGTGAGGTATCTGGGGTCTGCTGCCTCTATGCCTCTCTGCATAGCAGATCTCTGTGGCGACGCAACTCCATTAGGTAGAGTCCTAGACAGCGTTGGTCTGGGAAATCAATGATCCAAGACAATGGGCCAAATCCCTCCCTGAAGGGGCAATGAAACCTCCCTTGTATCTCATAGTACATTGAGGAAGGCGTTCATAGCAATGAAAAGCTTGAACACAATAGACACACAGAGAGATGAGTTGGTGGTGGAAGAGCTCTCACGTGTATGCTTATGAGAGAGAGAGTCATTAACAAAAGTAAAAAGGGCCCCTAATACAAAGGACTAATGGGGTCCAACAACCAAGTGCCAAGTGTTCCTACAGACAAGTGAGCTGCTATTGAGGTTATAAACCATTCATATGTGTGTGCTTATAAAACCTAATCTCCTAGCACAATAACCCCTAACACCTGTTAAATATTAATAGTGATTAATGTGGGAATAAACAATTGCTAGGTGGTTGTGTAAACTAGCATTGTATTTAGGCTTTAAATAAAGCGATTCCAATGTGTGAACAACCGCTAGTATATATAAGTCTTTTGTGTTGGAAAAACCTCTTAGAAGGATATTATGTAAAGTAGTGAGGTGTGGCAAAGGGACCTCTATTAGGGACACTTGGAATCGTATTTGGCATAAGGCATATGTGGTGGAAGCATATGCTTTAGAATATGTAAAGAGCTTCTTTCCTATAAAAGGACCTATGTCTATAATGAATTTATGCTTTCCACTACTCTTGTACTTCCTCAATCCCTTTGCCCTTGTGTTGATTATCTTGTTGGTCATCATCTCTCTCTCTTCTCCCCACTAGCTGTGATCTTGCAGTAGGCAAACCTCACCCCATCTTGCCGACAATTGGTATCAGAGTTGCTAGTTGTCCTTGCCAAGCTACATTTGTCACTAGTTGGGCATTCTCTACGCTTTCGGACCTATGGAAGGGCTCCATAGTGTGGACATGACACCTCCTTGGCAGGAGACTTACGTCTACGCCAAGGGTCATGTGGATTGGCACCTCATGTTAGGGGACTGATGTCTACACCAGGGGTCAGTAGGTTGGATATGAGAGATTGGGGATTTCGGTCCAGTCCCATGTCCAGATTTACTTATTCCAATTGGCCTGGGGATGTAATATCTATGCCCGGAATGACCGCCTGCTACAAGCTAAATGAAAGGAAGATTGACCAATACATTCTTATGCATGGCATACTTGCATGCTTGGAACTGTTTTCGCTTGAAATGTTTTATTGCCTCCAAGATCTGTGTCTAGTTTACAGGCAAGGGACGCCCGCCCGTGAACCGTCCGCGTGAATCTGTATTCTTACCTAGCTTGTGGGTTGTAGGCAGGTTGTTGGTGTGACCCTAAACTCTTTGTTTAAGCTTATTTGTATTTTAGCTCATTGTGCTGCTTTGCAGGTCCACACTTCATTAAAGTACGACCAAACAACTTATAAGTGAGTTTGGGCATCCACACTTCATTAAAGACTGGGCGGGCATGTTATAAGTGAGTTTGGACACTTACTGGTTGGTGGCTGGCCAAACTCTTATAAATCATGCACTCTTTTGAGTAAAAGAGTGTGGACAGCTTATTGGGTACCCTCTCCACTTATGCGAGAGGTGTGGCTCCTGTTGAGGTGGCCCAATGGCCACCCACTCTCTATAAGGAAAGGCTTATCCTCTCCCTCCCTTCATGGGAATTAGACGCCTACTTCATGAGGAGGAAAAAGGGAGTAATTTTCAGCATAACACATACTTTTTGGCATGGCTTCTTGCTTCTCCAACTCTTGGAATGGCCGGCAAATGAGTGCTACATTGTTGTCCAGCCCTTGCGAGTCCTTTCACACCGCTATTTCATGGATATCTACATGCTGAAATGCGTTGGAGCATTTCTATTGCCGACAATTTGATCAAAAGGATGTCATTGTAAATTTTGCATGTGATGCCCATGAAGCTTGTATCTTGAGAAATCCTTGATAATACAAACATATTACAAGGGGGGTCGTCCCTTCTTGGCCCTATTGCAGTGTCATTTAAACTTTAGCATTGCTATCTCATTTGGTTTGTGCCATTTCATCTTGTTTAATAGTATTAATAGTTTAAGTGTGTGACGAGATTTTGCTCATCCCTACTTGGGGCTATTACATTGGTGGATCTTGCTGCTTTCTGTGTGGAAGATGATCCTATCTTGCATACACTAATTGTTAGTGCTTTTAAACACTATTACAAGCCATAGAGGTAGTGGAGGGAATGTATACTCAAGAAGGCAAGCTTGTGGAGAACAGGTTGTCGAAGATGTGCACCATGGAACTCATGCAAATGATGAACACTATGCTGAAAATGTATCTCATGCATGTCGTGGTGATTATGCACATGAGGGACAGCTGTCCCGTAGTAAAGGGAAAGACCGTGGGGATTGTGTAGCTGTCCAGGGTAAAGAGAAGGTTCAAGACACTAATGAACTCGATGCTATGCATATGCTGAGATGGAAAATCTCAAGAGGCAGCTACATGAGAAAGATGCCCAATTGAAGAGCTTGCATGAAGATCCGGAAGTTAAGTAGGTATTGGATGATGCATTGGAAACTGTTGGAGTTGAATTGGGTGTCACACCAAGAGAGATGGCACTCTCTTTTCTCATAGATCAAGGTGATGTGGTGGAGGGAAAAGAGGGTGAGCTTATGTTCAAAAGGCCACCTTGTCCAAACCCTCTTGGAGCCGCTTCCGCAAAGCTGAAATCTGCAATTCAACAAGAGGGAAGAGGTGTCAGGAACCTTTCGCCATGCCTCTACTACTCATGGAATCCCATCTCACATGCATGCTTCTTCACTCTTAGGTACTCATGGCATGCCTTTACTACTCATGGAATCCCATCTCACAGGTATGCTTCTTCAGTTTTAGGTACTGATGGTAGGAAACCGACTCATGTTTCGATTCCCACAAGGAAGGAATTGGATTCCTACATTCCTCATGGAGACAAAGGCAGAAGAAGAGCTCACATTGGTAAGGAGGATGTGCATCATAGCAAGAGGGCTAAAGAGTTTAAGGTAGGAGACAAATCTATAAAATTTGAGAACTACCATGGTAAGTATGACTTTACCAAAGCTTTATCTTTCATCTCCCAGTTTGAGATTGCTTTTTATGAGGGAGAGTTCACTGAGGGATCAAAGCTTAGACATGTTAGCATGTAAATGAAGGGGACTGCAGCACATTGGTGGTTGGACCAATGTGCTTGGACGAGAAGCTTTTTGGCAACACCATTGCTACATGGGCTGAATTTAAAAGCAAATTTTATGCTCAGTTTTTGCCTCCCAATTTTGCGAAGAATATACGTGCAAAGCAAGATTGGTTGGGGTAGAAAGAAGGGGAATCAATCACTTCTTATGTATCAAATTTTTGGAAAGTACTATTAGAAGTGGTTCCCTTCATGAAGATAGATGAAGAGGAAGTTTGAGTTGGGGCTGCAACCTTTCCTCCAAAATGCACTTGAAATTTATCCCAATCAAACTCTTCAACAACTCATAAATTCAGCTTTAGGCTCCGAGCAACTCAATGTCAAATGGATGCATGTTCAGCTTTTGTCGAGAAGGATGTGAAAGTTACTCCTCTCATTGGAAAGCTGAGAATTCACATCTAGGGTTATCTCGACCATGAGAACTCCCTTATTGCACCTCTCAGTGGATGTGATGTGTTTCTTGGCAAACCGTGGCATGCACGCCTTGAACCCCGCAAGAACTACAAAATAAATAAACTCTCTTTTATGTATAAAGGCCGAGAGCATCTTATAGATGCAGGCGAATCGGGTGACACTATTCCCGTTGTATCACATGTACAAATCAATAAAGCAATGAAAAAGAGTGTTTCTTTGTACTTGGTTTTTGTACGCGATGATGTGGAACATAGCAATGTGCATGTAGATTCTCTTACTCGTGATAGGCTGAATTTTCTAAGTGAATATAGAGATTGTTTTGCCGATAGATTGCTGAGTGAAATGCCTCCTTTATGGCCAGAGGATCACCGTATTGAATTGGTGCCGGCATATCGTGTGTATGCTTACCAACAAGAGGAAATTATGAAGCAAGTTGGTGAACTCTTAGAGAAGGGTTTAGTGCGACCAAGTTCCTCGTCATTTTGTTCACCTCTTCTTCTTGTGCAGAAGAAGGATGGAACATTTCGTATCTGCGTGGATTACAAGGCACTCACTAAGATAACCATCAAAAATCGGTTTCGTCATGTTATCTTGGACAAATTGGATGGTTCGATATGTTTTAGTCGCATTGATCTCAAGAGTGGCTACCATCAAGTGAGTGGTGCCTCAGAATGTACGTAAGACAACTTTTTGTACATCTTTTGGGCTCTATGAGTATTTGGTTATGCCATTCGGTCTCACAAATGCTCCGGCTACCTTTAACCGAATGATGGATAGGATTTTTAGAAATCATAGAGCATTTACAGGAGTCTTTTTTGATGACATTTTGGTGTTTTCGAAAGATGAGCAACAACATAAGACGCACTTGAAAGTGGGCTTTGATGAATTGAGGAAACAGAAGCTTATGATTAATGGCAAAAAGAGTAAATTTTTCCTCTCGGAGATTCACTATCTTGGACACACACTGCCAAAAGATGGCGTGCGAATGGTGCAAAGATCCAAGTCATTAAGGATTGGCCGGAACTTAAATCCATACATGAAGTTCGTAGTTTCCTTGGTTTATGCTGTCACCAACATGGACATTTCCCAGTATGAAAGGGCTCTGGTGGACTCCAGGCCGTCTAAATTTTTGGAAAGTACAAGCTTTGGGAATGGGGGATTATCATGGAATACAAAGGACCACACTTCTAAAATTTAGGAGAGTTGCTATTTTTGGCCCGACTCCGATGGAATTCTGTCGCGTCATTACATCTGGAAATGAGCAGATACCAAGAGTCGGCAAAGTGTCTATGACAGAATGTCTAGCAATTGGGATATTTTTAAAGATGAAGTTTATGGAAGGACCCATCTCTTAGATTGGGACATGTGGCAAGAAAGTGGACCAAAGTGAGACAAGTGGCCTGACAATTGTTAGAAAGTGGATCAAAGTGAGACAAGTGGCCTCACACTTGTCACTTCAGCTTTTGTGTGGCTCTCCACTTGTCGTTATAGCCTTCTTTTGCCATTTTAGCTCATGGGAGGCCCAAATCTATAAATTGGAGCCTTCTCTCTTCATTAAAGGAGGCTCTCTTGCTGCACACCAGCCTCTACCACCGTTACATGCTGCCATAATGATGGCTACTCTCTTTCTCTCTCTCTTGAAGGCTGCCCATGAAGAATACCGGCTGTTGGGGACTGTTTTGGAGGCTTCCATCACGAAGAAATACTGATGGCAAGGGTATTTAATCATTTTATTATGATTTCTAGCCATTGTACTTATTGTACCAACCCTTGTACTTGCCGTACCTGCTCTACCTACTAACCCAAGAAAATTGAATGATGCCGAGCTTTCTCTTGGCATCCACGAGAGAGAGCTATTGGCTGCAAACACTACTTATTGGGAGTTGAATTTACAGTCAAGACGGATCACCAAAGTTTGCGGCGATATTTTTTGACGCAAACTAACCTTTCAGAGAAGCATATGAGGATGGCCGATTTCCTCTCTATGTTTCATTTTCAGATTTTGCACACCCCAGGAAAGAAGAATGTTTTGGCAAATGCATCGTCACGAAAGCTGTATGCCTCTCATGGGGACTTGTTTGCCATGCGCGATTTGTATCATGCTGATTTTGCCACTATTTGCGCTGATTTGATGGCTGGTCATGCACATGCCTCATATGTAATTAAAGAGGGTTATCTTATGAAAGATAATTGCCTATGTGTGGTGTCAGACATGAGGCAAAAGGTTTTGGATGAGTGCCATGCTCTTTCATATGTTGTTCATAGAGGCATAATGCCTACCACACATAGGATTGAGTGATATTTCTTTTGGCTAGGTATGCGGAAAGACATAAAGGCACATGTACGTCCACATATCATCTGTCAAAAGGTGAAATTTGATAGGCAAAAGTCTCCCGGTTTGCTTCAGCCTTTGCCAGTTCCAAACCAGCCATAAGAAAGCATTGCCATGGATTTTATAATGGACTTGCCTCGTACACAGTATGGCAATGATGCAATATGGACTATTGTGGACAAGTTTTTTAAGCAAGCTCACTTCTTGCCTGTCAAAAAGAGCATAAAAGCTGAGCATATGATCAGAATGTTTATGTCACAGGTGTTTAAGCATCATGGTCTGCCCAAGTCAATTGTGGGGGACAAAGATCCCAAGACAACGAGTCTCTTTTGGAGAGCTCTTTTTGACAATATGGGCACTAAGCTTAATTTTTCATTAGCAAATCATCCTCAAACAAATGGACAAAGTGAAGCTGCAAATTCAGCAGTTTTAGTTTTGCTTAAATGCTATGTGGCCGATAGAAAAGTTCTTGGGAGAAGTATTTGCCACTTGTGGAATTTGCATATAATAACACAGTGCATGCTTCTACAGGAAAGGTCCCATTTGAGATCATGTATAGCAAAGTGGTATTGCCACCCATCCTTCGTACAAAGGATGAGATCTTTGCTGCCGATGAATTTGTCAAGGACCTTGATATTGCCTTTCCACATGTGTGGACAGTCATTGAGCATTCTCAAGAGAAACATAAAAAGGTTGCTGATAAGTATAGAAGGCAATTGGATATTAAAGAGAATGATTAGGTATTGCTGAAATTCGAGAAAGCCAGACTTAGAAGAAGGCTTGGAAAAGATGGAATGTGTCCTAAGCTCTCTAACAGGTACTATAGACCCTTCAAAGTCATTGAGCAGATCAATGAAGTGACTTTTTGGTTGGCTTTGCCGAATCGTTGGAAGATACACAATGCATTTCATGTAAGCCTCTTGCACAAATATGTGGGACCGGAGCCTAAAGAGCCGGTTATGGAAGATCCACTTGAAGTGGATGAGCTAGAAGAGGTGCTATAGCCAGAGCAGATTGTGTTTCACAAGGAGCGTAAGCTTGCAAGTAGCTAACTTCAAAGACGCTACCTTGTGAAGTTTAAAAATTATTCACCCATGGATGCTAAATGGATGGCTGAGGTATACTTCGAGGAGTATCCACAACTCCTACAAGCATACTTGGAAGCTTTTTAGTTGCGGTTAACTGTTTAGAAGCTGGGGGGATGTAACTAGTTGGGCATTCTCTATGCTTCCTGACCTATGGACAGGCTCCATATTGTGGACATATTTTGACCTAGCTTGTGGGCTGTAGACAGGTGGTAGGTGTGACCCTAAACTCTTTGTTTAAGCTTATTTGTATTTTAGCTTATTATGCTGCTTTGCAAGTCCACACTTCATTAAAGTATGACTGGACAACGTATAAGTGAGTTTGGGCATTAAAGATTGGGCAAACAGGTTATAAGTGAGTTTGGGCACTTACTACTCGATAGCGGCCGGCTAAACTCTTATAAATCAAACACTCTTTTGAGTAAAAGAGTGTGCTTGTGGACAGCTTATTGGGCACCATCTCCACTATGGGAGAGGTGTGGCGCTTGTTGAGGTGGCCCAATGGCCACCCACTCTCCATAAGGAGAGGCTTATCCTCTCCCTCCCTTCATGGGAATTAGCCTACTTCATGAAGAGGAAAAAGGGAGTAATTTTCAGCATAACCAGTCCACACGCATACTTTTCGGCATGGTTTCTTGCTTCTCCAACTACCCCTCCTCCATGAGGTTTTTGGTGGGCTATGCCTTCTTCTGCCAGCTTCCAGTGGAGGCAGGAGAGTTTTCAGAGAATGGTGCGTCCTTTTGGGTTTGCATGGTCATGTACCACTCCCACCCACCCCTACCGATGTCAGAGTATTATTTTCTGCTTCCCCTTGAGCTTGGCTGCAAGGATTGAGCTCATTAGCTTGGGTGAGCTGAGAGAGAGAGAGTTATATTAAACGTCTTCAAAAGACTCAGTGGGTCTATGAGACCAAAAGTGATACAATAGTGTCCATTTAATCTCATCATGGTACAGAAGAAAACATAGACTAGAGCTATGAGCTGAGAATGTCAAATCCGAGCCATATGATACAAAATGGGACCATCATCATACAACGTATGGAGCTGACTCTCGGGTAGGGGGAGGGGGCCGTCAAGGATATCAAGCATGGGGTTAGCCTTTAGAAGGCTCTGTAGATCCGCCGGGTGTGGGAAGGTGGCTCTGTTTCTCTCCAAGATCTCCTCAAGTTGGGGCTGATGTTTGCGTTGTTGTTGGCGAGGTCCAGGGAGTCGGGGCAATCGGGCACGCTGTAATGGTGTGGCTCGGTCTAGAGTCATGCCAAAGTGGGGTCTAGTGGGGGGTCGGGCACTCAAGAATGTGTGGCTCGATGAGGTTGTGGTATGTCATCCATAGCTGGTGGGGCATCCTCTCGTGGTCGGAAGAACTGAGTGATGGTCTCCTGGGGTCCGGTGGGTGTTTCCCATGGGGTCTCGACTCCCTAATCAGTGAGTCTCTGTTGCGATGAAGCTCTAGTAGGAAGAGGCCCAAGCACCGCTGATCTGGGTAAACCATGATCCTAAATAGCAGAGAAAGGCTATGATGTGTAAATTGACAGTTTAGTTCTTAAGGTCATCAACACCAGCACCTTATAGATTGTTGCCATAGGTGTACAGGAAGGCGGTCTTTACAAGTTGAAGGACTTTGGTGGCTCTTTGAATGAGTCAGAGTCTCATTTGCTGCAACTTCTTTAAAGCTATCATGCCTTGGTAGCTCTGATGGATACAACGTTGTGGCATGCTCGCTACAGGCACTTGAACTATGCTTCTCTTCAGCAACCATCTTCTCAGCAGGTCGAGGGTCTTCCACAACTGAAACCCTCCCACTGTGTGGCTTGTTTGCATGGCAAGCAACACAGAGAGCCTTTCCCTCATGAGGCTACTCATTAGGCTTCACATTCTAGAGCTTATACATATGGACTGTGTAGACCCATGCAAACTACTACCCAGGGTGGTGCCAGGTACTTCATGCTTATTACTAATGATTTCTCACGTAAAGTTTCAGTGTATCTCTTGGTGGACAAATCTTAGGCTTTCTCCCGCTTTCAAGAGTGGGTGGCTTTGGGCGTGCGAACACAAAAGGTTCAACAAGTGCATTTGGACAATGGAGGAGAATTCATCTCCAAAGCCTTCCACAACTTTTGTTCCTAGAAAGGTATTGGCCGTTAGTTCTCCATAGCTGGCACTCCATAGCATAATAGTGTGGGTGAACATAAAAATAGGACTGTTCAGGAGATGGCCCATACCATGCTTTCTTCTTCCGATCTTTTTCTCTCTTTCTAGGGAGAATTGTGCCAAAGATTCCATACTGTTCAGGAGATGGCCCATACCATGCTTTCTTCTTCCGATCTTTTTCTCTCTTTCTAGGGAGAATTGTCCCAAAGATTCCATGATGGTTGGAAACCACTGTTCATGATTCTCATCTCTCTAATATGGAACTTCATCAGCTTGTTGATTCTTTAGCACAATTTTTGACACGGGCACAAAGATTACAACAGCTTCATTGTTCTTGTCACCTTGTCGTGATGAGTACAGTGATACAGTCATATGAGCCTACTACAGCTAAAGAAGCTTTTGCTCTTCTTGAGTGGCGGGCAACCATGGAGGCCGCGATTGATTCCATTGAGAGGAATCGTACATGGGAGCTAGTGGACCGGTCTCTACATCGATAGGTCATTGGGGTCAAGTGGGTCTTTGAGACGAAGGTTCATGCTGATGGATCTCTGGACAAACACAAAGCCAGATTGGTTGCGAAAGGGTACTCTCAGATTGAGGGTGTGGATTATGAGGAAACTTTTGCTCCTACAGCTAGATACACTAGGCCCGGCATTTCTTACAGTGTCAGTGTTCCCAGTCAGTTTTCTTCTGCTCCTCCACATTCTCATTGGCAAGCTGTTTTGAGGGTGCTCAGATACTCATCCGCCGGTACCTTGGACTATGGTATCTCTTTCAGAGGAGGCATTGAGCTTGATGGATACTCTGATATTGGGCAGGTGATCAGGATACTCGATGCTCCGCTTCTGGTTATTGCTTCACTCTTGGTTTTGGTCTTATTTCCTAGAGATCCAAGAAGCGGAATACAGTTTCATTATCTTCTAGTGAGGCTGAGTACTGTGCTTATTTGGATACCTGCTGTGAGCTTTTATGGTTGTTCTAGATGTTGAGCAAACTTGATGTATTCTCGGATTATCCAATCCGTATTCTTATGGATAGCCAAAGTGCCTTGGCATTGGCTCATTATGGCAAGACCAAACATATTGAGGTCCACTTTCACTTCGTTCGTGAGCTGGTCGCCCACGGCATCATTACACTGGAGTATTGTCCTTCTCAGGACAACGTTGTTGATCTCTTCACCAAACCTCTTCCTCCAGATACTATTGATCAGCTCCTTACCCATATGGGAGTTGGACCCCGTGCTGGAGTTGAGAGGAGGTGTTGGACATGTCATCTCTAGCTCTCGTTTACTCCATTTTATGTCCCTTTTTATCCAGATATTTATCTAATGTCATTAGGGACTTTCCCATATTTTCCCACTATTTTATAGCTTATTTTTAGGCATTTATCACTTTTGCTACAGTCGTGTGCCTTTTGCTACTAGCGGACTGCTCTCCATGAGATGTATATAAGCGTGGCCATTGTGCCTTCATATGATGTATATAAGCGTGGCCATTGTGCCTTCATATTCATTGAATACTTTCAGTTCTTGGCTCAAGTGTTGGATCTCTCTTAGCTGCTGCTCTCTCGTGTGATCTCTATGTACTTCCGCTTCATATTCACATATTCTCACATTTAAGACCAAGTTCATGCCAATGGTTCTCTGAACAAACACAAAGCCAGATTAGTTGCAAAGGGGTATTCTCAAATTGAGGGTATTGACTACGAAGAAACTTTTCCCCCTACATCTAGATACACCACTATCTGGATAGTTCTTGCTCTCTCCGCTCATTCTCACTGGCCGGTTTATTAGATGGAAGTCTGCCATTTCTCAATGGCGACTTACATGAGGAGGTCTATCTTGAACAGCCTCTAGGTTTTCAAGTTCCTGGACACGAGGGTAAGGTGTCACAAAGCCCTTAATGGTTTGAAATAGGCGCCCAAGGCATGGTATTCTAAGATTGATACATTCTTTCTTTCCATTGGCTTCCAAAGATGCTTTGCAAACAGCAATCTCTATGTCTTTGCTCAAGATGCTATTTGATCGTCGTATATGTTGATGATTTGTTGATCATTGGCTCTCATCTTGCCATGATTCAACAGCTCCGGTTAGATTTTGCTCTCACTTTTGAGATGAATGATTTAGGACTTCTCCACTACTTTCTTGATATGGAGGTGTATAATCCTAATGGAGTTTTCCTTAGCCAGTAAAGATATCTACGGCAGCTCCTGGAGACATTTGGGATGACATAATACCGTCCTCTTTCCTGTCTGATGGATCCTAACTACATGCTCTTTCCCGAGAAGATTCTACTCCCATCTTTGAGGACAATACGCAGTACCAAAGGCTTGTGGGTTCTCTTATTCATTTGACTTATACCAGGCCCCACATTTCTTAAAGTGTTAGTGTTTTCAGTGAGTTCTCTTCCACTCCTCAACATTCTCATTGCCATGCCGCTCTCAGGGTTCTTCGACACTTATCTAGTACCTTGGACTATGGTCTCTCTTTCAGAGGAGGCATTGAGCTTGTTGCATACTCTGATGCTGATTGGGCAGGTGACTAGGATACCAGGCGGTCCACTTTAGGTTTTGGCCTCATTTCTTGGCGATCCAAGAAGCAGGATACAGTCTCAATTTCATCTACTGAGATTGACTACCGGGCCTATTTAGATACTTGCTGGGAGTTGTTATGGTTGATGCAGATGCTGAGTAATCTTGACATTCTTTCGGACGCCTCTGTTCACATTCTTACAGACAGCTAGAGTGCCTTAGCGTTGGCTCGAAAGTCATCTTTTCTTGGCAGAACCAAACACATTGAGGTCCCTTTTCACTTTTTTCTTGAGCTGGTCGTTGATGGCATCATTTCTTTAGAGTATTGTCCCTCTCAGGACAACCTAGCTGACCTCTTCACTAAACCTCTTCCTCGAGGTTCTATTGATTAGCTTCTGACCCGTATGGGAGTCGGTCCATTGTGTTGGTTTAACCAATGTATTTACTCAGTCCTGGGTAATTTTTCCCACATTTTTAGGCATTTTTCCCAGTTGTAGGTATTTTGCACCAATCGTGGGTTTCTTCTATTGGCCGACTTGGCTATTTGTGCTGTATATAAGAACATGCTTTTTGCCATTTAATTCATTCATCATTTTGCTCAAGTGTTGGATCATTGTTGGCTGCTCCTAGTCTCTCCTCTGCTTCCACTTGCTGCCTTCCACCTTCTCTCAGTTCTGGTTCAAGACAGATAGGCTAGCATGAAGGAAAAAAAGACTAGCAGTATTGTGGTTGTATTGGATCACCCATCAAATTTCAAAGAGATGTTTTGGGATTTCCTGCAGTTGGCTATTCAGCAGTGCTGCAGTCAGCTGAAAGTAAAGATTTCGAGGCAACAAGCTGCATGGGACAAGCAAGAGAGAAAGAGAACTCTGGCAAAGTATATGATTTATTGATTGGTTTTTATTTGTTGAGAAACAGTAGTTTGTGTTTCTTTTTTTGTGTGTTGCTTTCAAATTTTAGCCATACTATTCAGGTATTCATAGCTTTTCTTACTTCTTTTGTTTTTTTTTTGGGGTGGGGGGGTACTCTATTGCTGTAGGTACATACCGGGTGTCTCACGAGCTATATATGATACGTTGATGACGATTACTGAACCTCACAAGTCCAAGAGACAGAAGTATGGAGAAGAATATGATGAGCTTCTTGAGAAGGTTGCATCTCGCGATATAACAGAGGCCACACTTTTGCAAAAGCTCACTCAACATGTAGATCAGGTGCCTGCCTGCAACAAATCTACTTTTACATCCATCCATAAGAACTGTTTTATAGTATTCAAAAACTGTATACTGCTTTTATGAGTGAACATTAATGGGAAGGCTTGTGTGTGTATGGAAAGTTGAGATGCAATGTTGGCAGGACCCCTTGGCATTGCTTGCATATTACTGCCAGGTTCCTATTACCAAACCTTCAATGTGTTATGAACGGCGGACACATTCCATGGCAAATTTTTTCCTTAAATATTTCGTGAAACTGTTGTTAGTGTCAAGTGGGTTGGTGGGTGGGTATTGGGCCCTAGTTTGGTAGCTTTGAATTCAAGTCTGTGGTGGCACCTTGGGGAGTATCTTTGGTTAGACCCATTTATCATAGCCCAGTTCATTCTCAGATTAAATGACATCATTCTTGGTATTGCAGATGGACATGGAAATGGCATTGGAGTATGCAACTCAAAGCGGAATGGTGGAGGCAGCAAGGGAGTCCGTCTTTCTGCACTGCTTGGATGAGTCACACACCTTTGTAGCAGACCTGCATAGTCCTGTCTGCGTCTTCAGAGTCTTTTCTGGATTTGGAATGTAACACCAGTCTTAGTGTATGTAATATATGCAAATTACAATATAGATAGTAATGTATGTGGCCATTGTTTGTGCCAAGTTCAACCAGTGCACTGTAACCCAAGCTTTATACCTTGTTCCTTGAACCGTACCACCCAAGCTTTCCATCCCTCAAGAATCTTGCTTGTGTTTCAATCAATTAAAAGTTTGTAACTTTGAATGCAAAAGTGCACTTCATGTGAATCAGTAGAATATGGAAAATAAAATGTGGCACATCCTTTTTAAGATAATCCAAGTTCTTTGTTTTACTCTTCCAAGAGGATGCAAGTACATAATTTAAGCCGCATGGAACAGTGTGTGTAAGAAATCGGACCAATACAAAGAAAATTAGCACCACACTAGTCCATGTATAACAAGTTAATCCCTTTGATGGATTAACGTTTTTGACCTATACTAGTATGCCCCATGCGTATATACACGTTAAAATTGTCATTGCCTTCATGTATACCCTTGAACACATGGTCTCACACAAGCTTGTAATGTGTGTACTAGTTGTTTTAAAATAACTTTCTCTAGCTAGCAAGACACAAACAAAAGTTTTCTTGCTCAATAAGCTTCACTCTATGTATGCCTGCAAATCTGTATTTAGTAAGGTAGCCCATCTGCAGTCACAAGAGCAATAGCCCACATTTATGGGCAAATAGCTAAGCATAAAAAATAAGATGGTAAATACAAGACCACAAATTCAATATGCGTAGTAGATTGAAAATAATCAAAGTTAACCGTGAGAGTTAAAAGTAGGAAATATTTTCTTTTTACCATTACTTGCTTTTGCATATTCTGTTTTTTAAATCCTCGAGAAATGTTTAAATAAAACTGTAAATGTGGAGAATTTCATGTCTTTAGCCATAGTCTCTCACGCTAGTAATGTGTTCTTAACAAATGCATTGAATAAGAAGTATTTTTTCAAGCACATTTGTGAATAATATATATAGGCATTAATAAAATTAAAATCTTCTTCACACAACTTTAAATGATAATGAAGACTAAGAGAGAAGATCGTAATAACAATTTCAAGTAGTTCCAAGGATTGTTTGGCCATTGGTGAATGATGTAAAGTTGGCTTGTCGTGACATTTTACAAGTCAACTTAGTAGTGAAGGTTGTTGTTCTGTTCTTCTAAGATCTCTGCATATTAGTTTGTATAATGTCGTGTCATTGAGGGGGCATTGCTCCGTAACATACAAAGGTGGAAAGCTAGGAGGTTAAAAGTGGAGGTGGCAAGCCGATGAGATGATAGTCTAGATGGTGCAGGTGTTTGCCTAGGACTAGGTGGTCCTGGGCTCAAAACCCTTCCAAGTACTTCCTTGGTGGCATCGTTTATAGGTGGATAAAAAGCACCTATGGGCGGTGAAAAATGGCAACTATTGGAGGATCTTGGGCTTAAGGCAAGCCAATTTGGGGAGTTTAGAAGGGATCAACTTGCAAGAGCCATGTAGTCGAGATGGTTAAGGGGTAGAAGCCCCCAACATAAGGTTGTGGAAGGCCAGCCATTCTTGAGGGTCGAAGTCTACGTGATTAGCGCATACAAGTTTCACATTCTTGTCCTGGGCTCAAAACCCTCCAAGTACTTCCTTGGTGGCATCGTTTACTGGTGGATAAAAAGCACCTATGGGCGGTGAAAAAATGGTAACTCCCGGACGATCTTGGGGCTAAGGCAAGCTAGTTTGGGGAGTTTAGGAGGGATCAACTTGCAAGAGCTGTGTAGTCAAGATGGTTAAGGGGTAGAAGCCCCCAACATAAGGTTGTGGAAGGCTAGCCACTCTCGAGGGTAGAAGCTAGCATGATCAACAAATGTCAAGAGCAAGGCAAACAAGTTTCACATTCTTTAAAAAAAAAGATGTTGGAGAATGACCTTTTTTTGGGTAAGAAAACTAGTGATACTTGTCGTAGACACTACTCCTCTATACAAAAATCAATCCCTTTGAATAAAGCCAAGGGCAATTTCCAACCCAAGGACATCTTTGTGTGGTCCTAATTGTTTGAAGAGCATATGGTCTAGTTCAAAAAAGGCCCAATGGGTCTATGAGTATGGAAGTTCCATGTGTAGCCTACCAAAAAGGCCCGATGGGTCTATGAGGGGAGAGAGAGAGAGAGAGAGAGAGACTATGGAAACAAAAAATATTGGAAATGAAATGAAAAGAAGCACGCGGACCCGCCATGTACACATGGCACTAAAAATTCTGGAGCAAGATCACCAAAGATGCTCAAGAAACTTGTCCTAGATGTCCTGATCCAATGATAGTCCTTTGTCTTGTTGTGCATACCCTTAATATCCGTGCCTTGCGAGGGGTGCAACCTACTGTATGGGCTCAATCCGGGGAGAGAGAGAGAGAGAGAGAGAGAGAGAAAGAGAGCCTCGTAAATGCCATCAAAATTTGGCCTATTGCTTTGCTTTTTTTGCAGCAACAAAGCAAATTGCGATACTCTGATTTTGACAACTCAGCAAGTCCAAAAATTAAAAAACAGAAGTGCAATTAGAAATGGACAGATCTGCTCAACATAGAATCTAAGGGTACACCACGGCAGCTCAATATGCATTTCAAGGTTCTGTGTGTGCCCATATAGATGGGATGCCTCACACCTTGGTGCTTCCTCTCTATTAATTAAGTAAAACTTCATTAAAAAACAGAATAGCTCCAAATACCACTACACCTCACAGATCAGGCTCACCCATAAGCTTTATATCTTTGCGGAAATAGGGTGTGCGATGCTATGTCATCCAAGAACTTACTGCATAGTGTTTTCAACACTTCACAACGCTTTTCCCATGCCACCTTTGGTAACCTTCAAGAGGTGTGATGCGAGAGTTTGAGCATGCATTTCAGAACTTGATGGGTCGGCTCCCAAACTTGAAGAGGAAATATGGAATCTGTTGTTTGACTTTGGATGAGTCTGTGAAGACCTGAATCCTGATGATTTCTCCAGGTGGTTGCTGAGATGCTGCCCCCCACACACTTTCACTCCATAATGTAAGACACGTGTGACCAGTGTACAAAAGTTAGTTCTTACGAGGCGAGCTCTTTGTACTATCCTGATTGCATGTATTCTCAAATGCATAGTATGTCCCTTTGCCTGCCTCTAGTGTATTGTTGCTGTTTGAGGACCCTTTTGACCAAGGTATTTAAAGGTGTGTCCAACACTTCCACTTGCTAGTATAAACAGAGTGCCACTGAGAGAGGCCCTTTCATAATTCTGTAGTCTTTCATACATTGATCATTAGCCCACTGAATGAATGATTGTTCTAGGACAGCAACCAACTTCTGGGTAGCCTCCATAAAGGGAGTCATAAGAATCACAACATTGGCATAATTGACTACTGGTCCAATAAGTGGCCCTGGAATGTTCTCTTCCCTTGCACAGTGTACAATATCTTCAAGTGTAATGATGCCAAGCCCATACTGGGTGCGAGAGAGGGCATCCTTCTGCCTAAATGACCATATGCTAGTGTTTTGGGAGTACAATTTGTTGTCTCCCTGACTCAAGCATCTCATTGCTTGAGAAAGTGCCTCTAAATGTCCTATCACGTCGACATAAGAGCTGCCATGAGTTCAGCAATGCCCAGACATAGAGCTTCGCTCATTCTTTGCATGTAGTGAGTGCGCACCACTAGCACAACACACTGGTTCAAGCTGTTAGAACAGAAAAAAGTATTATTACTATTAATGAATACCTTCTCCAACAGCTTCAGACCTAGACACTTGTTGTGGCCTTTCATAGCCTCAAAAGCCTTGCTCCAAAAAAAACCTGCTGAAAATGATGGTTGAGAAGCTGCCATCATTAACACTACAAAGTGCAAGGCCCCGAAAATTCCTTTTTAAGTGCCGCAACCAGAAAAACAAGTTAGCCCAAGTTCTTGAGGAATGACGCTTTAGATAGAGCATTATATGCTTCTCGTTAGTCCTCCTCTATGCTGGTTAAAAAGTGGAAGGAAAAAGGCAAGAGGAAAGAAAAGGGAAGAAGGGGAAAAGAGGGGGGAAGGGTGTGGAGGAGAGAGAGAGATTAGATTAACGTCCGCAGGGGCCAAATATGACCCATGAGAACATAATACTAAGTGGCCTCAAAAGGAAAGCAAATACAATTTGTCCTTTTGACAGGGTTTGGGCCTTATGTAAGAGATTGAAAAGAGAGAGAGAGAGAGAGAGAGAGAGAGAGAGAGAGAGAGTAGATCATACCAAGCATAGCAATTCCAGCAGATCAGAACAACCATAAGTAACTCAACAGGCCCAAATTATAATGCTGTTCAAAATGGTTAGCTACCTTGCGAATTACATCATGATTGAAAGCTGAGAACCTCATCAAAGGACTCATCAGGTAATGGAGGTGCAGAGACCATCTAATGAGTTAATCATGGACATTGCACCAATTTCATCAGTCTAATATATAAGGGACCCCCTTTTCAAGCTTTGGCTCTGAATGCAAGGGATACAAGAGTTAGTACTCAGCAACTGATGAACCTCCTCTGCATTTCGATGGTCTTAGAGGGTTCCAAGCAAGGTACGGTAAATCTTTGAGTTCAAAGTACAACCATGTTGCTTCATCTCTTCAATAAGCTTTGATGCTCTCTGCAGCTGTCTGGCGTGGCATAAACACTCAACCACGGCATTACAAGTGGCATTCTCAGGAAGAGTATTCCGACCCATCATGTCCAATAGAAGCTCACAGGCTCGGTCATGTTTTCCTGCTCTGCTTACTGAGACAATTAGTGCATTGCATGTTTCCACTTGCGGAACCTGCCCAGTGTCCACCATTTGCTTGAAAAGAACGTCTGCCTCCTGCCACTGCTCACCGCCAGCCAGCGACATTCCATAAATGAGAGAGTTGTAACATACATGGAGAGGAGTTCCACAATGCTTCATCTCCATATACACATTGTAAACCATGTCGTATCTATGCTCTTTGATGATGGAGAAAAGGAAACAGTTAACTAACATGGCATTGGAGAAGCCCTGCATGTCTGAGAGGATGTCGTATGCTTTGTCCAGCATGCCCGCCCATCCATAGCCTTGGAGCAGCACATTAATCTTCGATGGTGATAGGTGATAGTGGGGGCGCCTGAGGCATCGAAGAATACTGAGAAATGAAAGGGTTTGGGATTTGTGAGCATACCATTCTGTGATGTCATATGTCGCTTTGGAGGTGGGCGGTGGGAAGCCAATCTGCTCACCAGCCCAGATGAAGAACTGCAGGGCCAGTTTGGGGCTGGGGATGCATCCGATGACCTGGTCCACAATGTTCTGAGTTAGGGTTATGCCAGAGGTGGAGAGCTCGTGTTCAAGGGTGGCGTCCCAGCTGCGCAGGTGCATGATGCGCAGGATTGTACGGGAATGCCGGTGGATGCAGCGGGAGCGATAGTTGGGCCGCAGGGAGCAATAGCTTCTTCTGCCTCCTCTGTTTGCCATAGCTTGTGATGCTGCTACTGGCCCCATCGTTGCTGCAGAGGAAGGCCAAGAAGGCCATGGTGATGAAAAAGACGAAGACACTGATGATGGTGGCAGTGTTGAGAGTACGAGCCTTCTTCTTGCAAATGCAGAAGCAGAGGACAGAGACGCTCTGCGAAGGCGGAGGAGGCTTGCCATTCCTCCATCCTTCCGGTTCACTTACGCATCGCGGGCGCTCCTGGTTTTTTTGGCGAAGACAAGGGTATGGGGGGTTCAAAGGGGAAGACACACATGCCTCTTAGAAATGCAATCAAAAGGCATACTTCCTACGCACCACTAGCAGTACGTGTTTGAATAATTCTTGCCCGTACTGATAGGGTAGCTAAGTAAAAGCCTCTAGTGCGATTGAAAAAGCCACAAATATGGGCTTTTCAGGCATCCATGATACCATGTAGGGAATATAAGTAGGTTGTTGCTTATGGCCAGCATTACTAAAATAGGTTGTATATAAGTGACTTCATGAAATATGAAAATGATACAATCAATCCTATTATCACAATTAAGTCTTCTTTTTCTTCCCTCTTGCTCTATTGTGGCTATGGTGGCAAGCTTGTGTGTTGATGCATTCTTGCTTGTTTGATTGTGAGTGTGTGCTTGTAACTGATGCTCCCCACCTTCTCCCCATCTTCTCTTCTTCTCCCTTATCTCTCTCTCCCTCCCTTCTTGCACAATGAAGGCATTGACATAGGAGTTGAGCTTTCCATAGCTCCTTCTCTCATTACTTTCTACCCACTTGGGTGACACAACAAGTGGTGGTGGAGTGAGCCCCTAGCGGCTTCACACCGAGGAGTTAATCCTCTTGGGGTTGGCTAAGTACATGTTCCCAAACCGACCCTTGCATCTCATCTTTTCTCTTCTCTTCTTCCTCCCTCACGCAAGGAAAATGCTCATTTAGGTGAACATCTTTAGTGCCATTGTCGGGGGTAGCACTTAAATGAGGGTCCTTCACAATCTCTTCTAAGGAATGCAAATTCACCGGTTGTATGATTGTAGGAGTTTGGAATGAGTTGCTTGTTTGATTTGTATTGTTTTTGTTTTCCTTGGAGCAATGGAGTTACAATGAAGCATTGGGAGAAATAGGAGCTTTAGAGGCTACATCAAAAGCGAAAGCTATAAGTAATTGCTCTAATTTTGCCATTAATTCCATTGATTTTTGGTTTTTTCTTCAAGTAGATAGAAAAATTGCATGTTGGCTTAATTACACCATTAATCCTAAGTTATTACGATAAACTAGACAATAGGTAGCTTGGGACTAGCCTAAGCTATGCATAAAAAGAAAACCTCACCAAGGGGAAAAGAAATTAGGGAAAACCCAAGAGGAAACCACGTGCAACTCACTCTTGGGTTGCATTTCTGAGAAGTGAACGCCGTTCACTTCACAGAGGTATGGCCGTATCTTCCTTAGCCACGCTTGTTCACTTCCAGTTGGAGAATCTCTTTCATAAATGAGAATAAATGGGCATTAAAAGAGCATAAATGTTGTGCAGTATTCAAGAGAATATTTAGAGACGGCTGCCTCAGAGATACGTCGTTTTAGTGTAGTTAAGACACTTGCCTGCCAATTTGTGAGTGAACATCCGTACCTTCACAAATAAAGGTTCGTTCTTCCACAAGTGAACGGCTGTACCTAGACAAGCCCACGACCGTTCCCCCACCAGCCCCCACACTACCCATGGCCGCAGCTTCTCAAAATCGAACGTTCGTTCCTCTCTGCGGAAGAATGCCCGCTCTTCTATCTAGCCATGGCCGTATGCTTCCCAAATGAACGCACGTTCCTCTGTGAGAGAACATTCGTTCCTGTTTCAAGTCCATGACCTTACCTAAGATGACGATCACAACTCCAGTCAAGCCACGCTTGTACTCACAACAGATGAACGGCCATTCCTCTGAGAACGAACAGCCGTTCCTAACTTCTAGAGGGCAAATATCTCCCTATTCTAGAGTGTGATTATGCACCTTCACTCAACACATTCATGCACCTACGCTCAGGGAAATCGGTGCGAAACAACCCCTTATTTAACGATACGGAACCCTCCTATGCACAATCACTTTTGTTAGATCTGACGTGTCGGTCAACACCACATGGAGTCAAAGAGTATTGGTCTTTGAGAGCACCACTGAAAGTGAAGAGCACCCAAGCACGGGACAAACCACCCCTGACTTGGAGGCGGGAGGATTGGTTACCCAGTGTATGGAAAAACCATTGTCTCAAGAGCAATCCCTGACTTGGAGGCAGGAGGATTGGTTACCCACTGTATGGAAAAACCATTATCTCAAGAGCAAGCCCTAGGATCCCCTGCAAAATTCACAGAGGAGTGAAACTTTATCTTGGGAAATACGCAATTAGAAGAGCCTCATACCAGAGAAAGGAGCATGGAGGACCATCAACCTGGGAGAATTACCACACCACGATTGATCCGAGACTGGAGGTGGAGTAGGGCCCAAATAATCTAATTCAAACCAATCCAACAGTTTGGGGAGCTATATTGACTACCGTATCGGTAGATTCATTTCAAGAACTTAGACCTGTGCCAAGCCTATGTCGAGAACCAGCTCACCAAAGCCCTGAAACCCCCTACCAAGGGGAAAGAGTCCACCCGCAGCACCCCAGCCAACACATGGCACCCATGTATAGTAACTATCCACCTCGTGGGGTGTATCCTAGATACCATACGGATCCCTATGGAGCACACACCGGCCCACCACTGGGGCACGGCCATGGATAGGATACTACCCTCTAGGATTAACTTCCTGACCTACACTAACTCTGGCTTAGGCAGGATTGATGCCCAAAATGTTGAGGATAGCCATGGAAATAGGAAGGGGGTAACTTCAGGAATTGTACCACCAGCACTCGTGCAACTGATACAATGGCCAAGACTAGAAAGGAACAAATCGGCCCATTTCTCTAAACTTATCACTAAGTTTGATGGGTCAAGGTATCCCATACCTCATCTGGAGATGTTTAACTAGATCTATGAAGCATTCAACCATGTGGAAGATCAGGTTAAGGTGAGTGCCTTTGGTCTCACCCTTGATGGAAAAGTGGGACAATAGTCCCGATCACTAAAAACATAAGACAAGGCTACCTTTGGCCTCACTCTCGATGGAAAAGTGGGACAATTGTTTCGATCACTAAAAAAATAGGACAAGGCTACCTTTGACGCCTTGAAAGAGGCTTTCAAAGTAGGATATTTGAGACAAGGCACTCGATGGAGTTCGGTTGAATAGTTACATAATGTGAAGCAGAAGGAGGGAGAATCCATCCAGGACTATATCAACCGGGTAAGATATCTTCACTCTTGCTATTATAATAGGGGTCAACATAATATCTTTCTCGATGATCCCATCACCACATCTACCCTCTCCTACCTCATCACCAAAATTCCACCCCCCTCCATTAACTTACTCGAGAGCCAAATCTCTTTCGACGATCCCACAATCCTCTTCACCCTCCCCATCCATCCTCTCACTGCTAACCTCTCCACTTAGGCTCATCTCCTGGAGTATGGACAAGCAACAAATATCGATGCCTCCATCGAGCTCACCGTACCCCCACGTCTCTATCCGCACCCATATGCTCACTGTCCTCACCTACATGGAGCGACAAGGATGGTCCAATACCTACATGGCCTACAAATCCCTTCTTCACTTCACCATCAAACCATACTTCCCCTAAGGCCTCGTTGTACTATACAACAACATCTACCATCAACTAGAAATCATAACTGCCATCGCCATAATCCAATTTGATGACTCACATATGGCTTTTCCCCAAGATTTCACCATCAAAGAGGCTCGACAAGCCAAAGCCGCCTTCTTCTCTAAAAGACTTGCTCTGTAGCCCCCGAGGGAAATGATGGAGAGACGAAAGTGATGACGATGATGATAGTAGAAATGATCCCCCCACTTGTGTGGTGACCCACATGCCCATCAACCTTGCCCCCATGCCCCTCTCTCCCCTGTTGAAATTTGAGCATTGTGATGAGCTATGGTGGATCAAACACTAGAATCAACATCATTAACAAAGTGATTAGTAAATAATTAAGACATAATTAGTGGATAATTAGCAAATAGATTAATGTAGGCATGGATACTCAAAAACCAGCAAATTCTCATTAGGGCTATGCCTCAATTTATAGAGTTTACATCAAGTATCAAATCCCATTGATTTCTCCATGATTCACTCCACCTCTTTTCCCTGATTCTCTCCACCTCTTCACTTTTCCCAGAATATCTCCCTGAATAACTCCACACTTCCCAGAATATCTCCACACTTCCTTAATCTTCTCATGCTACCCTTTATTCTCTCCCAGTAGATTCTTCTCACCTTTTCACAGGTTCTTTCACATTTACATCTTCTCTTTTACAGCCTCTAACCAAGGGCTTGTTCCCGCACACACCCTATTCACTTGTATTTTCAACACCTCCCCTCAAGTGAATAATCCTAGCACACCTGGACCTTATACCAAGTTTCCCTCTTACTTGATAGCCCACGACCAATGCCTCAAGTCCCTAAACTCCATAGTCCTTGACACTCTCTCTCTCCATGTGTCCAAGGCTACTATAAGTGCCCGCGACCTTGACTAAAGTGCTCACACATACATCTACCACTTGGCCTACATCATCGGTGGCTCAGAGGTGGTTTTACTTTGTTGGGGCAGGTTACATTGGGTTGTGGGGTCTCTCTCTCTCTCTCTCTCTCTCTCTCAGAAAAGATGATCCGACTCCACTTCCTTTGGAGCCTCCATGAAGTTTGCCGATGTCGTTCCTTCTCCAGTGGGTTTGCTGTAGCAGTCTCTCGCAATGTGTCCTGGATTTCCACATTTGTGGCAAGTGAAGGTCCTTCCTCCTTCTTTGCCTCTTCCTCGTCCTCGTCCTTGAGAGAATCCTCCTCGGGTGAAGAATGCTTTTTCCTCTCCTGCTGTTGAGTCGAGCCCTTTCTTCTCTTTGCCTCTGCTCTCTTGCTCTAGTAGAGTTTCTTCTATCTCGTCGTGTAGCTTCAATTTAGGTACATTCTTTAGTGTTGCTACAATGTTTTCATAATCACCTTTGTCCACACTCTTCAGAAGTACAGCTAATGGTTCATCATCTTCTACCTTTTTGCCAATAGCTGCTTAATGCTTTTATATTTGTTCAAGTGTGTGATTAAAGGTTCACTTTCCTTCATGTTCAATTTGTAGAATTGCATTAACAGATTTATCTTTGAATTTTTTGCTTGTGTACCAAATAATTTATTGAGTTCATCCCATGCATCTTTTGCCCATTGTATCCCTGTGATGTGATGAATGATTTCATCATTTAAACTGAGTGCAATAAGTCCCAATGCTTTTTCATTCCTGCTCTTCCACTCATTTTCTCCTCTCTCTGGGCATTCATCTCTCCCTTCAACACTAGTCCCCACCGATTTTTCCTCATGAGCAAATAGATGGTTTTTGTCTACCATGTATAAAACTGCTCCTCATTAAATTTGGCTATTTCTTGTGCTGAACTCATGGTGATGTGAAGGGGGTCTTACCTCTTGATCCAATTTCAAGATTCAAGGACAGTGTCTACCCTTTTACAACTCAATCTGGTGTTTAATAGATGATTACAACAAATTTATCAGCATAAAATCACCAGAAATTACACTAAATCAAGGGTAACCAATTTGTACGGAATGGTTGGAGTATCAAACAAACTCCGAATTGCAATCTGAAGTTATAGGGATCTGTATCAGATACCTAATGGTCAATTTGAACCCTCAATTGCACCAAAATACAGTGATTAGCACTGATTAGCAAATTAATGCTCTGTTTTGTGTGCAAAAAACAGAGTATGCGGGGAGTCCAGATCTGGTGCCTTTGACTTCAAATGAGCTCAAATGCTTTCAAAGGCATCAATAGCAATGAGTCTAGTAGAGGATTAAGCCAAGAAACATAAGATTTGACGAAATATTGAAAGCTTAATCTCTGTTTTACCAAAGTCACCTGCAGATTTGATGAAGAGCTTGGATCTCACTGTAGACTTGATGAAACTGAATTTTGTCTTCACCAGCTTGTAGAGCATGCTTGAATACACCTTGGGCTAAGAGGAATTAGAGACCTTTGATCTGTGCAAGCTGCAATGTCAATTTCACTCAGAAAAAAAAGGCATCGGCGAATTTCGCGATTTCTCCTAAATGCCTTGGCGGTTTGCTGTGCCGTTTTGATGGGCTTGAAGCCAAGTGTGTTGGCTACCATATGCTAGAAGGTTTTGCCCTAATTGTGAGTGTGCAAGATGAATGGACTCCTCCACTGGCTGGGGGTGAAGGGGTGAAGTGAAAAATAACTAAAATTTTGATTATTTTTTAATTATCTACTAATCTTAATTAATTAGATAATGGGCTCATAAACCTGATGGATTCTAGGCATGGCTCTGATACCATGTTGAAATTTGAGCATTGTGATGAGCTATGGTGGATCAAACACTAAAATCAACATCATTAACAAAGTGATTAGCAAATAATTAAGATGTAATTAGTGGATAATTACATAATAATTAAGATATAATTAGTGGATAATTAGCAAATAGTTTAATGTAGGCATGGATACTCAAAAACCAGCAAATTCTCATTAGGACTATGCCTCAATTTATAGAGTTTACATCAAGTATCAAATCCCATTGACTTCTCCATGATTCACTCCACCTCTTTTCCCTGATTCTCTCCACCTCTTCACTTTTCCCAGAATATCTCCCTGAATAACTCCACACTTCCCAAAATATCTCCACACTTCCTTAATCTTCTCATGCTACCCTTTATTCTCTCCCAGTAGATTCTTCTCACCTTTTCACAGGTTCTTTCACATTTACATCTTCTCTTTTACAGCCTCTAACCAAGGGCTTGTTCCCGCACACACTCTATTCACTTGTATTTTCAACATCCCCTAACCACAAAGGCTCCCTCTCTAAATTGCCACCCACCCCATCGCCAACTAGTGCCCACGAACATCCCCTCGAACCCCCCACTCTCCATGCCAAAGTCCTCTCCAGCACCAGCTTCCCTCATCCAGCATCCTCCCCCGAGGGATTCACTCTTAGAAAACTTATGATATCACGTGAGTGTACAAGAGGAGGGTTTTTAGAAATGAGGCATAAGCTTATAAGGTAGGGGTAATTCCATGTATTCAGGTGAATACTAAATTAAATTTAAGCTAGGCGGAGGGGGCCTGGGAGGGATGTCATATGTTCGCTCAATAAGGTTCAAAGTAACATACTTTAATCTAAGGACAGGGGGTGTGTAAGCTAGAGAAAAAACATAGATATAAGGGAAAGGGGGTGTGTAAGGACAGGGGGTGTGTAAATGCTAGAGAAAAAACATAGATATAAGGGACATGGGGTGTGTAAATACTTTAATCTAAGGACAGGGGGTGTGTAAATGCTAGAGAAAAAACATAGATATAAGGGACATGGGGTGTGTAAATGCTAGAGAAAAAACATAGATATAAGGGACATGGGGTGTGTAAATGCTAGAAAAAACATAGATATAAGGGAGGGGATGATATAGTAATTTTTAAAGGTATTCTTATAAACTTAAATAGGGGGGTGTTATCATCTTATGAGAACCATATATAGGGGGCTTTCTTGATGTTTATGCATGCAGGTGACGTCCCCCTTTATTGTGAGTGAATCCCATGGGCATCCTCCTTGACTTTATATTCCTCACCACATACCACACTGCCTCATTACCCTTGCCACCCCCTCCGACGTCACCCTCACCACATTCCTTCCTCTATCTTGGATTGGGTCTGATGTCATTGCTTCCCCATGACCAACCTTCATTGTTGTCAGCATGCCCACCCACCCTTCTTGATGCCTCCCTTGGCACCACACCCTCAACATTAAAAACCCCTCCCACTAGGAATCCCAACCCTCTTCCCTCCCTACCCCTATTCCCATGGAGGAAGGCAAACTCCCCCCTCAACCCCCATAGGAAAAGGATGAGGTGGATCCTCCACTCAACCCCCTCAATTGGTAGGACCCTTTGGATCACACTGAATTCGAATATGTAATCCGAATCCTTCTTGGCTGCTAACTCCAATAAAAGTATTTGACAAAATTCACTGATTTCTTGGATATTCATGTCCTTCGACTTTACATTGACACCAAGTAGGATACTTGGAAAAGACAGCACCTGCATTGACAACGCAGAGGCTATGTGCGGCCCAACCCAGATGCTCGGCCCATCATGTTTGATCTTATGGGAAAATAGGCAGTGCCCCTTCCTCCTCAAGTCTCACATCTCGGCAAAATACTGCAAGGCCCCACGCCACCTCCACATCAATCGAGCTAATCTCCCCATTCGCCATTGCAATGGGCATGGGACATTTTCTGCAATGAATAATAGTAGAACCCGAAGCTTCAGTTTTAACTTCCGGTGTTTCAACCCCCACTTCCAGTGGTACATACAAAGAAGAAAGCATGTTCACACAAATGCATGCATTCAATGCCAAGTATGAGCAAGTGCCTGCCCCCGCCATTATCTGCTTCTTCAACCTGATCATAATCATCTTGGCCAAATTCTCGACTTGGAACCACTATGATGAAGGAGCACAAGGCCTCGCCTTCGACATCAACAAAGGCCCCACACTCAAGCAACTATTCGACCACTATGAACACATCCAGTGGGGTGGATGCCCACCACTTGGCACCTCTAGACCTTTGAGGACATGATGGAGACAACATTCTAGACAAGCTACAAAAATTCTCCATCGTTCCCCCCAATATCCAAAATTGCAATACGATTTCCTCCACATCTACTCCCTCTACAATTGCTACTAAGATTTCTTGTCAATTCCGAGGATGAACCTAAATTAGGGAGGGGAATGTTAACCATAATGGTTAACATTACTCCTACCATTTTTTATCAACGCGTGGTTACATGTAATAATTTTATTTTATTTTTACAAAATCATGGTGAGCGCTTCATGTAAAAAGATATGGGATGATTGAGCTTATGACATGTGTAATGCTGGCCATTAGCTACAAAGTCTAGGTGTACATAGAGCTAGAGAACCAGTTTTGAGCCCCCAATTGTTAATGGACGGCCAACCATTGTAAAAAATGAGCTCATGTATATAAGTGACTTAATGAAATATGAAAAGGATACAATCCCCTTATCACAATTGAGTCTTCTTCTTCTTCCCTCTTATCACAATTGAGACTATGGTGGTAAGCTTATGTGTTGATGCATGCTTGCTTGATTGTGAGTGTATGCTTGTAGGTGATTCTCCCCATCTTCTTCTTCTCCCTTATCTCTCTCCCTGCCTTCTCACACACATGAAGGCATTGAGATGGGAGTTGATATTTCCATAGCTCCTTCTCTCATTTCTCTCTACCTAGCTCAAGGAAAGCTCCGCTTGGGTGACACAACTGGAGGTGGAGTGAGGCCCTAGCGGGCAAGGAGTTAACCCTCTCAGGGTTGGCTAAGTGCATGTTCCCAAACCGACCCTTGTATCTTCTCTTTTCTCTTATCTTCTTCCTCCATCATGCAAGGAGAATGCTCATTTAGGTGAACATCATGTTATGAATGGGTTAAGTTCATGTGTGAATACACTTCTACATTTACCATGTGGCCTTCCATCTCGCATGTATAGGTGGGCTTCATAGCCTCAAAATCTAGGTAGACCTCATGTTGCTAGGTGACCTTTACCCCTTCGGCTAGATGGACTTTGTAGTTTCACAACTAACTAGTTGGCGCTTATGCTCTATAGATAAATTGGAACATCCCAAATTGCGCTTTCTCCTCATAGCTATCCCTCGCCCCTTTTTAGGTATGTTTTTGTTACCTCTAAAGTAGCAGCTTTTGCTTTATCTGCATGACTCTTCTACACTATCCCTCGTACCCCTTCAACTAGGTGGAGCTCACAATCAGTCACTTGTGCAACCTCATAACCCATGTGGGTCTTACAAACTAGGTGTCCCTTATGCCGCCTCCTTCCATGTGGCGCTCATGACCTAATGTACACTCCTAAACTAGGTGGCCTTCACACTCTTACCATCTACATAAGCTTAGTGTTGCACTCATCGAGGTGGCCATTGAGCAACGGCACAAAAGATTTGTGCACACACCATAGCCTCTCGCATATTAACATTATGCATTAACATTGCACAATGTAGCTCACACACCGCTCTTGCCTTTTACTAGTTGGTGCCCATTGTCCTTACATGTGGATAGAGCTCACGGGTGATAATCACACACAATTAAAGCTCACACCACCATGAGGGGCTTATGCTAACTAGATCTCATGCACTTACTTACCTCTACACATACACATGCTCTACAAATTCCATCTATCCTACCAAATTTCACTTGGAATACCTTGATATGCTAGCCAATATAAGGCCATAAGACAAAGAGCTAACATCTTGCAAGGGATGAGTGGATTGGAGTCAAGATACGAGGAAGAATGGTGCTTGTGAGCTATGGGAGTTGAACCTTCATGAAGTAGTGTGAGGAAGTAGTAAGAGAGTGGTGGGGGTTAAGAACTCTAGGAGGTCACTTTATGAAAGCCCATATATCCACATGCGAGAAGACCTGTATTTAGAATAACCCTAATTTTGAATTTTTGTATTGTCTACCCTTGATTTATATGTATACATGTATAATTTTTTACATGTTCCCCCCACTTGTATGTTTACATTTATACATATACACATGTATACCTGTATAAACTTTTTTGTAATAGAGTTAGATCCTAGGTTTATGAGCGTGAGAAGCTATGCAAGTTTGAAGCTATCCATAGCATGTGGAAGATAAAGAGAGAGATATAAGGTGTGACAAAATCCAAGAGAGTATATGTAGCACGACGCAATGATATCTTTTATTGATATGTATTTTCTCTACCAACAATGAGTACATGCTTTTTGTAGTAGGTACCAAGCCTTATCTTTTGACTAAGACACACACACACACATAAAGAACGAGTATTAATATGTATTTTCTCTACCAATGAGTACATGCTTTTTGTAGGTACAAAGCCTTATCTTTTGACTAAGACACACACACACACACACACACACACACACACACACACACACACACACACACACACACACACAAAGAATGACACACTGCATAAAGCTATGACATCATTTCTTACATACATACTCACATAATATCTGAGAGGTTGTTCACACACAAACACACACTAGTAAACTCATAAAGAGTGTTCACACACTAAGGCTACAAGCTACCCTTTGATGTTGGAACCCATGCAATGACAAATGGTAGAAGAAAACATGTTATTTCCAACAAACCCCCCTTCAAAATAAATGTTCAAATGCTAGGGATTGATATAATTCTACATACACAAATGCTCTAACAAGTGACACATAGCTCGATAAATTAGAGATCTAATACCCATATGATTGATATAAATCCTAGTTGGAGGTTGCCTATCAAATGTTAGGCCAAGAGGTCCTTAGTAGTAAGGGTAGCCTAAAAGGCTCAATTTGAGTCAGCCACAAAATTAGCCTCTTCTGCTGAGGCCTTCACTTCATCTTTTTCTTCTTCATTATCTTTAATAATTAAAGATTTATCTTTTTCTTTAAAAAACAATTCTCTTTCCTATGATATTTTTCTTACCTCATAATCCACATCCATTATTGGTTTTGTTGGTGAAGCCCTTAGAGAAATTCTTAGTACTAGAGTAGCCCTTTTGCTTTTGCTTTGTGAAGTAAGCCCCCCCCCCCCCCCTCTTCTATTTTTGCTTTATGAAATTCTTAGTATTGGAGGAGCCCGTCATTGAATACTGAGCCCCTTTGCTTGATCTTTCTTTCTGTCTTTAAGAGAGAAGCTTCAATATCCACCAATTTTGATGTTGATAGATTGGTAACAATGTTACCATACTCTTTATCTAGAAGACGTTTAAGCAAGACTACAATTACAATGTCTTTTTCAATGGAAGTCTTGATTCCTACCAATTGTGCTAGCATTTAAGTAAGACTACAATTGTAATGTCTTCATCAATTGTTGCAATCTTGATTCATTTTTAGTTCAAAAAAATTTATTAGCAAGCTAAACTTGGAGCACTTTTCTTGTGGACCAAATACAATTTTTAGATGTACCCAAGCCTCATGTGATGTGTCGCACTCATTAATGTGATAGAGTCACATTAATGTGATAGAGTCACTTAACCCTGAGGCTATGATAGCAAGGGCCTTCTCTTTGACCAGTCAAGCAACTTCTCGTGTGGGAAAAAGTGAAAATACCGAAGGCTTTGTCTGATCTTCATCCTCCTCCTCAAGGTTTGACTCTTCGCATAGAAAGTGTTTGGTAACAATCCTTTCCCCTTTACTACCTTTGTGACTACCTCATCCTAAAAACGGTTGCTAACCCTTTCCCCTTAAGCATACCTTGAGCTATCTTCATTCATAAAATTTGTTAAACCTTGCCTTCCATAGTTTATACATCAAACTCCATATATGCCAAGATCTTCATGTTGTTCTGAAAGAGATTTGGTAAAAAGAGTAAAGATACACAATAACAACTGATATAGATAGAATAGAGAAAGACATCACACTAGAGAAAAGAAAGAACTTAGTATAAGCTAGGAAATATAGAGAGCATAAATATGATGATAAAGATAGTGGAGAAAATTAGAGGATAGTTGTAAAATTAAAATGTTAATTTCAATAAACTACATGGTTGTGGGAAGACATTATCACTTCCCTACAATACTAGAGAAAATAATGTTTGGAACTTGTTTTCTCATTGTTGGTCTTTTTTTCTTACCATCAATAGTATGTTTATGATGACAACGTCCTTAAGTGGGTTATTAGAATGTCTTCACTACAAGCACTTGGTCCTTTATCGACGTTTTTTTAAAGGAAAGATAGATTTTTTTGCTCCCAACCCCCTCGCGTCAGTATAGATGTTGGGGGATTTTTTTGCGAGCTTTTTTTGCCGAGCTTTTTGGAGCAATGAAACAAGGAGTCCGAGCTTTGCAAAGGACCATGAACTTACTATGAGCTTTGTAAAGGACCAAGAACTTACTTACATATAAATAACAAGCTTTGAAAGATCAACATACAAAATATATATATACATATACCTATCTAAATTCATGCACCTCATACATATACACATACAAAAGATACATATACATACATACATGCAAGAGCTACCTACATACTAACATACATACATACATACATACCTACATACTAACATACATACATACATACTTTCTTACTTACTTAAATATGTATAATTACATATATACATATACCTATTTAAATTCATGCACCTCATATATATACACATACAAAATATACATATACATACATACATGCAAGAGCTACCTACATACTAACATATATACATACATACTGTGCCAAGATTGTAGCTGGAGCATTGTACCATTGCTCTCTCCACTTCCTCGCTCTAAACTAAGCTCCATTAAAGCCCACCTCCTTACATCTTCACCAAGGTAGTCCAATATGGATGATTTGTCTGCCATTCCAAATCGTTGAAACATGAATATCTCATGTGACAATGTGGGTGTAATACTAGTGCGCACCAATCTGTTGTAAAGAGTCACAATGAGCCAAGAACTGAACAATGACTTCACAATGTCCGTAATTAAGTAGAGAGAGATCACTTACTCATTTTGAGATTGCAAAGCCAATAGCAAATTGACATTTGACCTGGACATGGCGTGAGGGGCTATGAGACCAAGCTAGAGAAAACAAAATAAAGATATTACAATATATTACTTTTAATGTTGCATAAAATCACTCTATGGCATTCAAAAGAACATACCTTCGTGCACTCGAGACATCCATGACTTCACACGATGATTGCCATCCCACTGAGATCCTCCCACTCAGTTTCTCTGATTTCATCCTCAAATCTGTCATGTTGTACCACCCAGTATGGTCCCCATTCTTGCAAGTCTATTTGTGTGACCATGAAATACATAGAGCTTCCGGGACGTGTAAGTGAAACTAAAAAAAGAGGAGATGCTTCGACATAGCCATGGCAGTCAAGGAATCACAAAACACCTCAAGTTGGCTAGAAATTGTACGGATGGCTTCATTTGGAATCAGCCTACATAAAGGGACCAATGGGGTAGAGGAATTGCGTTGCACAAAAAACTTAGTGAATACATCACCAAGCAATCCCAATTCAATAGATTTTCCAAGAAGCCTTCTATGGGTCTCCCCTTGACCAATACTAGATTCAGGCATCTCCGTGTGAGTTGGAGGAGGTGAGCTCCTTGAGCCAATTTCGTTCTCCAACACAAGCGCTTCTTCCTCATGAACAAGAGAATTATGCGCTTCTGTTTCCTCTCTAATAGGAGCTACATGTGAGGACATAGGTGTCTGTGATTGAGCTTCCTCGAACAAACACGCCCAGATCTAAGTGAGTATCCCTTGTTGTCTGTAAGGCACACACACCAAGCCCAAGTAAGCATATCTAAAAACATTAAAGCACAATCTCATTAGAATCTTGGCTATTCACATCATATACCTTTCTTAGTCTTTGCTTGTTGTTTTCTTGCTTTTCTTAGAGCCATCTGTCTCTCTTTTGCCCTGAATATGAGTAGCAAAGAGTTTGAGCTGAATGACAGATAGAGATGATCAACCTCACACATAAACCCTACTTCATGTCTATAGGAAAACATCAACCTCACACACAAACCTTACTACATGTCTAAGAAAACATTCAGGATGGTGAAAGCTCTAGAGGCTAGCACACAACTTCAAAGAGTAGATCAGTAAGCTCACAAGGCATGATACCAAAACCAAGATCGGGCCGTAAACTATAGGCCCTATTCAAAGAAACCTCTAGGAAAGAAACATTCACCCATCATCAACTAATGGGCCCCACTGTGCTAGATCCACCATGCCCAAACCAGCCCTAATAGTGCCAGGCCCATCTAGTTTTTTGGAAACCATAGAATTGGACTGGATGTAGGGAGTATTAGACTATTTGAATAAATGCATGACAAATGTCCCCAAATAAATGTCCAAAGTACAAACAATCATAAGGAAAAAAGATGTGGCATGTTCTTAGAGCACAAAGTCACAGAAGAATTGAGGAGCTAGCAAGAACCACTATAGGAAGATCTACACAATCTTGAGGAGAGCATAAGCCAATCAAGTGGAAAACCTGCAAAGGCAGCTAACAGAGATCCAAGCGGCCAAGAAAGGGCTAGGACAAGAGGCCTCCTCCCCCTCACCATCGCCTCATCTCCATCCTCCACCTATAGTACCCGGGGGATACTACCAAGCGAAGAGTCAAATATGGGTACCAAAGGAAGGGGGTGACATTCATTTTTAATTATAAGCTTAAATAGGGACCTGTTAGTGAATCCCTCGAGATCTCATCAGATCAGTCTTGAGTGAAATTGTCCAAGAGTAGGATTGTTAAGCTGAGTGGAATCACTGAGTTGAGTGGGATTGTCATGATTTGAACTCACAGAGTGCTACGATCCTAGAAAATAGAATCTTTATGGAGCTTAGATTTACAATCATTTTATATCCATACATGCACATTGGGATTACATTGGGATTAGTTGTATTGATGATTACCTTGTGAGAATAAGAAAAAAACATAGAGTTTGAAGAATATACACACGCTTGCAAGCTTAGTATTTGAATTGAATTTGACAACTATACACATGATGCCTTAAAACACATATAAAAGACTGCACATCTCCCCCCTTGCCCCCGTTGTTCCAGCCACTCTAGGCTCCCGGCAGAACCTGTATAGTGGCTGGAGGGATAATTAACTGGATGGACAGAAGGCTTGTAACCCTGCCCACCGTATAGCTGCCATTGTCCAGGGGATCTCTATGACCTAGCCAAGGTTCCAACTATCACTAGGAGAAACAAGTGATACTCCTTTAGAAGACCCAGAAAGCAGATAGTCATTGGAAAGACGACACAAGCGAATCAGAGTTGGGCATGAAGCCATGGTGCCATTTGGTGAAGTTTCCATGTGCATTGTGTACTGTGATAAAAACTCAACTGCAGAACTCTGTCCGCAAGGGCGGTTGAGTCAAACTCGATCTGCATGTATCCATTGCCGAGAAATCAGATGTGGCAAATCAGTCCTTAATCGATTAGTATGGCTTGCAAGAGATACCAGACCTGTCCTTATGCGGGTCAACTACTGACAAACGTAGCCTCCAGGGTGGCAATTGAGGATGATAGGAGGATTCTAAAAATAGACAAAAGAGGGCAGCCTTGGTCAGAGGAGTGGCTGCCATGGTACTCCGGAGGTGGGGAAACAAAGGGCTACTCTCATAAGCCAAACGAAGTTGTTCAAGTGCAGCCACCCCAGGCTAAAAATAGACAAAAGAGGGCAGCCTTGGTCAGAGGAGTGGCTGCCATGGTACTCCGGAGGTGGGGAAACAAAGGGCTACTCTCATAAGCCAAACGAAGTTGTTCAAGTGCAGCCACCCCAGGCTAAAAATAGACAAAAGAGGGCAGCCTTGGTCAGAGGAGTGGCTGCCATGGTACTCCGGAGGTGGGGAAACAAAGGGCTACTCTCATAAGCCAAACGAAGTTGTTCAAGTGCAGCCACCCCAGGCTCCCCGGACCAGAGACCATCCATGGCCAAGGCCATCCGAATGATCGGGAACCTTTGCAAGATGACCGATGATGACAAGTCCTCCGATTCCTACACTGAGCAGTATCCGAGAAGAAGCGCAGCCACCCCAGGCTCTGCCATCGGGAGCCTGGAGTGGTTGGAGTTTGCTGACACCGTAAGCATGATTTATTTAACGCACGAGAAAAACACATCTTACGATCCTTTTTGTTCTGCCCTATAGTCGCTAACGTGCTCTTCTTAGAGGCTCCTGCTGGTGTGGCTGCCTCCGTGAGCCAGTAGAAGAGTGCCCGTTCGCACTCTCCGGCAGTGTCTGCATCATTGACGACGCTCATGTAGCCCACGAACTGCTCGAACTCCACATCTGGCTGGCCTGGCAAACGCACTATGGTGGGCTGGGTTGCAAGCCTTCTATCCATCTAGTAGATTGTGGGGTGAAGTTGTTCAAGCGCAGCCATCCCCACGCAGCCATCCCCAGGCTCTGCCGGGAGCCTGGGGTGGCTGGAGCAACGGGGGCAAGGGAGGCATCATGACCGGTTAAACCGGTCTCCTCCCCCACCTCCACCTCCACCTCCACCTCCACCTCCACCTCCACCTCGCCCTCTCCCTCACCATCGCCACTGCCACCAACATAGCCGCCACCTCCAACATAGCCGCAATCTTCTCCACCGCTTCCAACGCCACCACCTCCATCTCGGCCGCCTCTACCTCCAGTGCCGCCGTGGTCTCTCAATTGGCCTGGACAATGCCTCCCTTGCCCCTGTTGCTCCAGCCACACTAGGCTCCCGACAGAGCCTGGGGATGGTCTGCTGCTAGCGCATACCATCCTAGCGTAGACCATCCCCATGCTCTGTCGGGAGCCTGGGGTGGCTGGAGCAAAGGGGGCAAGGGAGGCATCATGACCGGTTAAACCGGTCTCCTCCTCCACCTCCACCTCCACCTCACCCTCTCCCTCACAATCGCCGCTGCCGCCAACATAGCCGCAATCTTCTCCACCTCCACCTCCAACATAGTCAATTGCCACATGCGAAATGAAGGAGGAGGATACAAAATGCCAAGTACTATTTTGGGAAATGCTGAATAGCACAATGGAGCAATGCGATTATGCACCCACACACTTCTATGGGTTTATGGTGGCTGATGAAGCAGGGTCAAATTGGTGTGTTGTTAGGACCGTTTTCAATGGGGGTCCGCACAACATTATGGAGGACAACGTGCTTATTCCACTGGAAACAAAGTTTGATGAAGCATGCTAAACAATGCGTGAAGGCAAAAAGTCGATAACACCATATTGACTTGTGTGAAGAATGGAGATTGGCAACCAATAAGGAGTTAGCTTTCTTAAAAAGTAAAGAGATTCGTGAGTGGTGGAGAAATGGACATGTTCATGAGGGAAAACTATCAGTAATGGATACGTGGATGAGTTGGTGGGAAGTATGAATAGCACATTGGGGCAACCTCATGTCAAGGGTGAGAAATTTTATGGAGAAATGACATGTTGTATGGATGTATTTGCATTGGAGTCAATTTTGTGAATTCAAGTATGAAACCTCTTGTGTGCAGGTGGTCTTAAACTTGGTGGATTTAGCACAAATCCCTCGAACAAACTTATCTGAAAGTGTACATGGGAGTTGGCTAGCTGGTGAAGGATACAAGGAAAAGGTTAGCTTGTATGATGCGTGCATTTTAGATATGGCAAACGCTTTACTACAAAGTGAAAAAGCAATATACATATCAGATGGGGAAGCACAAAGGTGAGGGACCAAGCTTGAGCAAGTTGTTGGACAGGGTGGCAGCAAGGTCAAGACCGACACCACCACAAGTGGCTCGCATGGTCCATGAAACAGTAGCTAACACTCCTATGTATGAGGAATCAAGGCCTCTACATGGAGATAAGGAGATTATTCAACGGAAGAGGGTGAGGACAACGGAAGTAGACCAATGCTCACATCGTCGAGGTTATGTCATGCAGAGCAGACATCGTCAAAACCGGGGAACAGCAAGAAGAGTAAGTTTTGGAGATAGATCTAGAACAAACAGTGCAGCAAGTCACGCTTCAAGGGGAGGACCAAAAAGTCCAATGATTGGAGGAAACAAAGATGTCGGACATGAAGAGCCTAAACAACATTATGGCACAATGAGCGGAGGACAAATGCATGTAAAGGAAGAGGCCATTGGACGCACAATGTGGGGCATTAGACGAACCCCATTGAACTCAAAAGTCAAATGTTTGGGAGGTATTGATGGAAGACTTAAGTGCAACTCATACATACAGGGAAGCTCTATTGGAGTTGTTGCCCCTAGCTTCTACTCAGAGCGACGACATCCTGGTCCAGGAGGGCCAAAGGCTCAAATGATGTGGTTTTGTCCTTCAGATGTTTCACACACATGGCATGTAGATCCAAACATAATATACAAGCCATCATACCTAGATATGTGGAAAGTGGATGTTGGGACCAACATAACCAGCCAAGAGGTAGAGAAAAAGGCAGGGTTCAAGTTAGATGTTACTCATGAAGAACCTTTTGTGTCAGGGGTAGGAGAAACATCCACACAAGCAGCAGGCAACAAAGAAAGTGACAAGAGGCCACATGATGCTACACAGAATATAAAGAGATCAACCAAGTGGCAGCATTGGATTTCCAAAGAAGCAGAAAAGAGGATTGGTAGTGCCGAGGCCAAGACAGCGACAGTCCTTAATGAGAGTGCAATGCAACCGTCCCCCTACTGTATTTTTCATTTGGCATGTGAGAGTGGAGAGGACTATTTTATACACATCAAGGTACAACCTTGGTGTACATGTGATTTCATGCAAAGAGAATCTAGAGGAAAGTCTTACGTTGCATGTAAGCATATCTATTTTGTCTTCTTGCGAGTTTTGGGATTACATAAGAATGAGGATATGGTAATGCATCAACCGACACTATCACCAGAGGAAGTGGGCAATATACTATCACGTCCTCGAAGCAAGGATGTTTGTGCCTATACTTAAGCTTTAATCAAGCCTCTCATGTTCATGCCTACTTAAGCTTGTAAGGAAATGTGAAGTCAATCTTTTTGTAAGAAAATTTGAACCCAATATTTTTGTCTTGCTTTGGGATGGAGTATACTGTCACGTACTCTAAAGTCTTATTGTATGTAGCTTGCGACACTATGGTAAAGGAGTTGTACTAACCATATATCTTCTTGTAAGGAAATGTGAACTCAATCTTTTTGTAAGAAAATATGAGCCGGGTATACTTGTTTTTACTTGTGTTGAAATAAATATTGGAAGAAAGGTACATAGATAGGTATGTTTGTGCCTATATTTAAGTTTCTTTGACATAAAATGTGTGTTTATATGTAGGAAGGTAGGTAGGTAGGTATGTAGGTATGTATGTATGCATGCATGTATATGTTTGGAAGTATGCATGCATGTATTTATGTATGTATTGTACAAATGTGTGTATATATGTATGTATATATGTAGGAAGGTAGGTAGGTAGGTAGGTAGGTGTGTTTCAGAATATGCATGTATGTATGTGAATGTATTTATTTCTCTTTCATAAATACTTACTATATAAAAGCTCACCAAAATGTATCATTTTTCTTACAAGCTCGCATAAAACTATCTTATCTCCCAAAAAAATCAAACCCTGTTGGTATTTGTGTCAGTATATAAATCGATAAAAATGTTGATATATGCGTCAATATCTATCTCAATAAAAGTGACAGTATATAACTGATAATTGGAAAAAAAAAGAATTATTTTGGTATCATTTTTTTGAGAAAAAATCATTAACAATTGATTTCCATAAACTTCATGACTGTTTATCTTCCACAAGATGCATCACTCTAAAGACATCAAATTCTAATTCTCTCTCTATATTCCCTATATCTTTGGCATATGATCAAAAGATAATTCATTAGCATTTATGGAAGGATCTAAGGAGATACTATTATTGGATTTTATTTAAGTGCTTTAGTCGAGACATATAGTCTCTCATCGACTCCATTTCCTTTTGTTTGATGTTGTGCAACTGTGCCATAGGGCTCCATCTATCGCCACTTCTGGCAAAGCTGGGCACAAACACATTCTTGAGTCGTGTGAAGTTAACCTTATCCTTGGGTTTGAGGATTTGGAACCATTGATGCGCTTTCCCTTCTAGGGTCAGTGCGAAAGCATGAATCATTGTTACATCAGTGATTGGCCTGTAGGTTTTGCATGTGGATTCAAAAATCTCTACATGTTGAATAGGATCCCCATCCCCAGAGAATTTTTGAACGAGCTTCGAAATGATGTGTGGCTTCATTTGGGAGGGTCGGGATTCTAGAGCAGTGCCTAGTTCCCTGACCATTCCTCGGCCCATTTTTGCAGCCATATTCAATAGATCCATCCTTGTGGTTGCATTAAGATTGTGGCTGCATTAAGATTGATCTTCTAGGCATCTCCCATCTATACGATGGTCTGGCCACTTCATTCTGAAGACTCTGTACGCCTTTGCAAAATTAAGAGTTCCATGTCCTGTAGAAACATGGGATGATTAATCATCTGCTCGATGTCCTTTTTGGTTTACAGGCGGTCTTCCACTTCACCCGTTGCTCTTGGTAGGTTATCCTCTTCATCTAGGGTTACAAACCCTTCCTCCACTATGGGCTCTTCATTAATGGGTTCTAAGTTTGGAATTTCTCCCTCACTTCTTTCCATGACTATTTTCTGGCTCTTTACCCCGTGATTGGGGTAAGTTTACACTTCCCATCTCCTTTTGTTTGGCTCTAGCCCTTCGAGTATCAAGCTCTTTCTTCCCTACTTCCTCTGAGGTTGGGAAGAATACTTGACCAGTCTCCTGGCCGCACTTTCCATGTCCCTTCTCATTCAGGGGGTGCCAGTGTGTTTGACAACATCGAATTTGAAGTTTGGATAGGCACTTCTTGCCTTGGACCAAGTCAAGCATTGGTTGACGGACCCATGCCCATAGATTGTGCTTCTTCGTCATTTACTGGTTTGGAGACCAAAAAACCCCGTACTATATCAATGATACCGCTGGATCTGGTAGGGAAGGGTGGTTTCTTCACTTTCCCAAACCCAGCGTATCGCAACCCTTCTTCCATGGATTCTTCACTACTAGTTTCAACAGTGGTCAGATTCCTTAAGACACTCAATTGAGTGCGTACTGAGTGGCCTGAACCCACACTCTTTTGATAGGAAGATCCTGGGTGATTTGATGCACTATTGTCACAGGAGTGAGGTCGTCTCCGATGAGATTTCCAGACCTCAAGTGTATGTGAATATGATTTGATAAGCTATTTTGCTACCCCAATAAAATTTTGGTTAGATTCTGTCTACTTGTTTCTGAGGCCGTGAGATTGCAGAGAATAGTTCACGGCGTGAAGTGTTAGAAAACAGTTCAAATTGTGAACGATTTTTTGCACTTTCAGGTGTTTAAAACTTTTGCTTTTGGACTCAGAATTCCACGTTACCTTGTTATGATTTTCAATAGTCTCAAGACTTCCTTAGCCTTAATCCGACAATACCAGGTTCGTGAGTTGGCATGAAATTGCAGAAAAAGTTCATGTTGTTGAAGAGAAAAGGTTTCACTTTGTGAAAAGCAATTGGTTCACTTTGTGAACTAAAAATGGTTCATACCATGAAGGGTTCTAAAAAGGTTTCGCGTCGTGAAATGAAAATGTTTCATGCCGTGAAGTGCTCTGAAATAGTTCATATCGCAAACAATCTTCTGCATGTTCACGATTCTTTATTTTGTCAGACCTCGTGGTGTCAGAGGTGTCATGGTAAGGCTACCTATTTTTGGCAAGATAATCCCATGAATTGCAGCGTTAATCGTGGCGTTGATGCTGGGAGAAGTTCACGACGTGAAGTTGCAAAAAATGGTTCACATCATGAACGATTTTCTTGCAGTTTCATGTGGGAACTTCCCGCATCGACTAAGGTGATTTTGGGTGCAAAATACTTATCCAACTGTTTCCAAGATGATTGTGCCACGCCTACTAAGGAATGTAATACAAGCCAAGGCACAATCAATGGCTCCTTATTTTTTGATTTTTGTAATTTTTTAAAAAGAAAGAAAAATAGAACACCAACTTGCTCGTTCACGTTGATGATTTCGGTGATGCAAACATCAAAATTAACTAGAAAAAATAGTGAAGCTCTCTTCCAAGACCACTCCACCACACAATTACACAATAAACATAACCAATTTCTCACGATTTTTCACTTCCACACAAATCTTATCATTCATTTTCTACACAATGCACTACCAGATTGCAAAGGCAATCATGAATCTTATGTAATGGGAGTTGAAACTCCAAGAGGATGGAAGAAACAAAGGTGTTTCCCTAGTAGCGGTGCCAAAAATGTTATGGGCTACCACACCTCCAAGAGGGAACTCAATGCATCCACCTAAGGGAAGAGCAATAGAACACAACTATCGTAGGGCACTTACCAATGCTTTGAACTTGAGTCCCTTGAGGCCTCTAAGCTCACTTGTTAAGCTCCAATCCTCCAAGCTCCACCTCCACATTGTCACTGTAGAGTTGCTCGCACCATCACATAATTCAATCATTCTCTCTCACTCTCCAACACAAGCATGTAACATACAAGCATAGAAGAGGCACAAGTGCTAGAATGCTCTCTCTCACAAGACACAAAGAAGAGCTCTCAATAGCACAAAGGGGGATTGTGTCTATTCATTATGAGAAAATGCCTTATATACAATTGGCCCTTATTCACACGGGTGTCCAAAACTTACTTAACTAAGGCCTTGGGTGGCCAATATCTCATAATGTACAACTTTTATAGTGCCTTTGCATGACACTTATTAATGTCTTTAATTGGAAGAGCATACTTGTTAATCTAAAATGGGATTAACATAGATATGGGGATTTATGTATATGGTAGATTAAGCTAATCTTTCTTTTTGTTTATTTTGTTTTCTTCTTTTGTAGCTATTTCCTCCTTCAAAAAGTAAATTCTACTAATCTAATGCGCGTCTTGTGCTTAATCTATTTAATAAATTTTTAATGTTTAAAGCGCATACATGTACCCATTTATTTAATTGCTTTCCATGCCAATTTGTCTACTCTTAGGTTAACACTATGTATAGCCTCTTGCATAGCCCTTGCTTAACATCTTGCATTGCCTCTTAGCATGAGCTATTAAGCATAGCCTTGCATAGCCTCTTAGCACTCAACACTTAACACTTACTAGGTCTTGTTTCTCATCCACCTACTTGTTTGTGTGGTGCTTGTGTGTGTGTATGCAAGAAATTGGCAAAATCTTGCCTCTGAATCAAGAGACAAGCTACGAATCAAGTGTTTGTGAGGTAAGCATTGCATGCTTATGCCTAGTTTGTTTTTTTGCTCCAGACAAAAGGCCCAGTGGCCCATGCATAGTCTTGCATGTGAAAGTTTATCCTCAAAGATGGATAATGGGTAGGGAATACATATGTGGCTTGTGAATAGACATGACCATGTGTAGGCTATGCATAGCCATGTTTATGAGTAGGCTTATGCATAGCCATGTCTATGCATAGACATGGCTATGTATAGACTACACATAGGCATGGCTATGCATAGCCTATGCATAGACATGGCTATGTATCTAGACTACATATAGGCATTGCTATGCATAAGCCTATGCATAGGCATGGCTATGCGTAAGTCATGGTCATGCATGTGTGTAGGCTATGTATAGGTATAGATAGGCATAGACATCTCTATGCGTAAAATCCATGGTTGTGCATAGGCTGTGTGCATATGCCATTGGAATGGCATAGCATGGCCTAGCTATGGCCATGGATTATGCATAGCCATGTCTATGCATAGCTATGCCTATGTGTAGCCTACATGCATGCACATCCATGCCTTACAAATTTGGGTTCCATGGCACGCATCATGACATACCCCAATCTTTCCCCCCTTTTGTTCATTTCTATTATGTTGACTGAAACCTCTCCAATGCCATGATCCTCTCCCCTCCTCCTCCACACACCCCCCCCCTCCCCTTTCTAATCCATCCCATCCTTCTCTCCATCCCAATTTCTCACATCAAGTTAAGGTAAACTCTCTCCTCCCTTGTTAGGGATTCATGAAAGGTTAAATTCACATGCTCCTTCCCCTCTCTTTTTCTCCCTCTCTTTCTCACAGCCCTCTGGCATAGAAACACAGGTCTCTTACTATATAGGCCTAATCAGCGAGCATAAAATCTCTCCAATTTAGTGTGAAGCGTTTATATCTTCCATACATGCTATTCAACTAGCATCTATGCAAGTTATGGATGCTTTACTTAATTGAAGAATGTAAATGCTTAAAGTGTCATGGATGCTTTTTTATGCCCAATAATCGGTAAGCATAAATGCTTGTTGATTGGATGTAAAGCATCATGGCTTGCATACATGCTACTCAACTAGCATCTACACAAGCCATGGATGTTGTATGATGCCAGCCATAGGTGCTATGCATCCATGCAAGCCATGGACGCTTTATTTCCAAGCGTTTACACTCCTTGATTGGGCCTAAAGCATACTAGCTATTCGACTACTAGTATCCATGCAAGACATGCATACTTTATGCTCAATCAAAGAGAATTTGCATAATTATCCATGTCTACACCCATTCCCATTCCCACATCCATGTTCCATGTTGATATATGTATGGATGACCAAGCTTATGTAAGTGTGGATCACAATTGTAGTGCAATGGTGTATAGAGCATGACAAATGCCTCATACTTCGCTTTTGGTTGCTTGTTCATGAAAAATGTAGTTTGAAGCTATGTCTATCTTAAAATAGACAACTTTATATCTATAGCTTAGAAGAGAATACCGTAAATAGAAAAAAATGGAGCATTAAATTAATACATAAAGCATGTTCCTCAATCTACCTCTACGACCTCAATGAAAAGTTTTTCATTTGACACATAGAACATTAAAAGGTGAAAAGGTTTAACTTGTACTAGAGGCTTGTTTTTTGATTGGTTGATGTATGTTTTACCATTATGTAGAAATAAAGGGTCATTTGTTTGACTAGACCTTATTTGTATGCATGTTTGCTTCTAGGGTAATCTCTGCCCACCTTACAACTTGCTCATAGGTTGGTTCTAACTAGTACATAGAAAGTGGCACTAGAGCTTGATTATTTATGTGGGACATTGCTTCTTTCATGTATGTTTGTTGCACAACAAAGAGGTAGAGTGTCAATCTATTTGAGTGATTTGTTTTAAAGATTTCAGAGCAAACACAAGTAGATTTTAAAAGTGAAAAAGTGTAAAGAATCATATACACAAAAGTGAAAAGAAATGGCATATAACAAAAGGACTATAGCGAGGGTCTTTCCTCCTTTCCATTTAACATAAAGGAGCTGAAAGGTGGTTCATTGGAGATTAAATGTGCATCCCCTCCCCTCCCATTGGTCCCTTTTTTTACACTCTATCATTACACAGTCAACTAGTCCACTCCTCCTTTGTTTAATATATGGCAGCACACTTGCTTCTAGTGTTTGCATAAATATCAATTTAAAAAACTAAAAATGGTATGCAGATTGTGATCACCTGGTCATGCCATTTTACGTTAATGTTCATAACACTTCCATTAATAGTAATTAGAAATCGGTAACTCGTAAGGCAATATTTGAACTTTGCATATGGCATAACGAGGGCTTTTCCTATCCTTCACATCGTTGCATGCTACCTAGCTAGGCTCCTCACTCCTAAAACCCCCTTTCCTCCCCTTAATCTCTTGTGTGAGGATTTGTGGAGCCCTCTATAACACCTACAAATCCCTCATATTCATGGATTCTCTCTCTCTCTCTCTCTCTCTCTCTCTCTCTCACACACACACACACACACACACACACACACACATTAATGGAGCTAATTGGGGTCTTTTAGGAATAGGGTAGAGCTAGATGGCTAGCTCTATATGATGGTCATTTGATTGGCATGTCCCAACAAGTAACCATTATTGCCACCACCCCAAACTTCTAAAGTGACTATGAAGGGACATGAGAGCCAAATGAAAAAAAAATGTGTATGTGTGCAATGCGCGTATGCATGTACACACTCCTTTGTTGTTGGCACCTTGCCTTCCTTGTCCTTGCCCTTGCCCTTGCCTGCAAATGGAAGCTTCCTCTTTGCCTTGCCCTTGCTTCCCTTCTCAGGGACTCCTTGTTTAAAGCTGAAATGCTTAATAGGGGAATGAAATGGCATCTTTTTTCTCTTCTTTGATGCACTAGTGCTAGCAACTGGTGGAAGTGGCGAGTCAAGGTCATCAACATGCATAATTCCATTATTGAGAATAATGTTTATTTCCTTTACTCGCACACTCCACAGCCAGAACTTGTATGAGTGAACATACTACAAAACAACATAAAAGTCAATTAGAATAATGCGGGATCTCTCATGAAATGAACATAGAGAAATTATATTACAGTGACACAAGAAACTTACACAGCTGTCAAAATTAGTGTACTTGGAAAGGAGGAATTTCACCACATTAATTAAACAAGCAGACCAGTGCCCTCTGAAATTGAGAAAGTAAAAGTAAAAAAAGAAACCTAACACAGGCAACTAATAACTTAAATTCCATCAAGAGCTTGAAATTCAAAGAAAATACATACTTCTCTATATATGGCAGCACAACAAAGCAGGTACCCAGACTAACTCCCTGGAAATAAGGAGCAAGGTCCTCTTCAGACCTCGATGGGTCAATCAGGATAGTTGATACTAAAGGATCACAAATATATACCCACTTTGCCTGGTCTGGCAAAAGCTCTTTCAACAGTACCCTAGAGATTGAATTAAAAACATTAGGAAAGGGAAAAAGAAATCAAAATAAGAAAGCATTCAAAAAAAGGCGAAGAGTACACACCTTAAACAAGTAAGCACAATACTATCATTGATCTCTCTATTCTTTTCAATGAGCATATAAACATATGTTGGAGAGATATGGAGGTACTCCTCTTGCTCGGCGCTGCACGAGACATTGCATATGATCTATACTAGGCACCGCCTTAAGTCTGTCGTTATTCTCTCCCTCCAACTTCAGAAGGTTTTCTACCGATTCATCCCTAACAACATTCTCTTCTAATAATGTCTCATTTCCCTTCACATCTGCCCCCTTTACAAGCCTCTTCAGCCCTTGTGGACCTGGTGTTGTCACCTCTTCAATAATCACCTTGTCAGCATCCCTATTCCTCTTAAAAGCAGGAGGAATGGAGAGGATTTCTGCTGCCTTCCTATCCCTGAATGGTAGAGGTCGCATGAACTCATCATACCTATACCTAACTTTGCTTACTAATGTCATGTCCTTGTCCATTAGTGTGACCCTCCTGGCATGGGCAGCACAAATGTTACTATCATTTAATAAGTCTATAAGGAAGTCCTCGCATGACTCTTGAAGACATGCGAGGGTGGTACTCTGCTATTTAAAGTAACCTTTCCACTTTATTCTGTCTCGCTAATGGATTTGATAATCCTCAAGAAAGGAGCTTTGGGGATGAGGAGATTGACAACCGCATGCGCCTTCCTTATCTCTGCAAACATTTTTCTTTGCCTCTGCAAAGTGACCTTGGCCTTTGAAATATTCCTGCTGGTGCTGGGTTTGACATCAGGAAGCACAGGATCACTTTCATTTGGAATTTCCTCTAGAAGATCTGGAACTGGAACTGGATTTGGTGCGCTGGCACTGAAACTCTCCTGACAGTCTATTTCGTGCACACCATTGCAGTACTAGAAAAGAGAAGGCAGAGTAATTAGCCAAGTCACCCGACCACCATCTACTGCGCGATAAGGTGAATCCAAATGTGGACCAACGATATTTCGTGCAGTGAACGAAACACCCGTCCATGGAGCGATATGTCGATTCGAAAACATGGAGAATGGCCATATCGCACCATGAATGAAATCAGCGAAAGAAAAGGGGAAGAGAGAACTTATCAATAAAATTCACCCAACCATCCACAGAGCGATATGTTGATTCGAAAACATGGAGAATTGCCATATCGCACCGTGAATGAAATCAGCGAAAGAAAAGGGGAATAGAGAGAAAAACTTACAAGCGCTTGAAACAAGGGCTGGGATGGATGGATTCAGCGAGCTGCACGAGCAAAGCATGGAGAAACACAATGGAAAAAAAGCATGGAAAAAAAAATCATGGAAAAGAAAATATTCCTTCTTTTTATAGAGCAAAACGTAATCATGACGTCGATTGCATCAGCCCTACACGTGGCAATTTGTGAATTGACAATGACATAAGCCCTACCACACGTGGTGTTCGATCCTCAATCATTTGACGTCAGCCCTATTATTTGACCTATATAAAGATGGTGCGAGTTTTTTTTTCTGCTTTTCTCTGCGCTCGAAATATTCTCGCCTTCCATACCGTCCACAGTGCAAGTCATATTTTTTCACTGCCCATACTGTCCACGGTGCAATAGTTGCATTCGCACTCCGCTGCTTTCCCCTTTTCGCATGGTGAACGGTTTCCACCCGGATCAAAGCAGCGACGATGGAGGTTAAGAGTTCTCACTTGTACAATGCTGTAGATGATGTGGATGATTTATTGCTGGAGGAGATTAATGACGACGAGCCCAGCGCCATAGAGCATCTCTTTGATATGCTGAGGAGGGCTGGGCACGGAGGAGAAATCCCTTTCCCATGTAGAGCCTGTGTTCAACGTTCCTTTCAGTGTGGAGGAGATTATCAAGGACATGGTAAGGACATCCTGGAGGGAGAGTGGACAGAGTATTGCAGGTTGGTCGGCGGAGGGACCGTCTCTTATGGGTCCATTACGTATGTCCATATGTCAAGCCTCACAATCACCTTATCTCAAATTTCAAGCATGTCGAAGAGGTGGGACACTTACTCAGATGATCAACGTATCAAGATTTGTGTTGACATGTGCCCAGTGCATGGCAGGAAATGCACATTACTAGAATATCATTTTGGGTTTGTTGCCTATCTCTTTCTTCATGCTGATAAGGAGGATTACACAAAAGAGGAGCTCAAAGAGGAAGGACTGATAAATCAAAACAGTCCTTTATTTCAAGTGCTCAATCTTCAGAAAAGAAGAGGTCCTGGACCTTGCATCCGAGAGAAGGAGGAGGAACTCCTCAGCACAAATTTTGAGAGTTTAAGGCCTCCACCATCATTGATGAAGGAATGTCATCCGTCCATGGGTAGCGATTGATGTCCAATTTTTTCATCCCTGGGCTACTGTTCCTAATTAATGGGAAGTATTACCTCATCCTCTCCCACATTCAAAAACTCTACAATTTTAGGGAGGATTACTGTCTTGCTATAATAGTAGATGGTTGTGAAGCTGCGTTTGGTGTTCTCGAGTAGAGAATGAGCATAAGGATGAATTTATTGCATTGGACACAGAAGTGACAGAAAACTTCTTAGAGGCCCCAGAAGCAATGTCCTTGTGCTTTAAAAAAGCTAAGGAGAATGAAGCTTCTCTTCCTTTAGAGAAAGAAATTCAAGCCCTTTAGCAGGATATGGGCATTTCTGAGTTTGGCAAGGAACCTATTCCTGAACTTGACCAAGAAAATGAAGAGGGCTCCACTAACCTTTGGGATGCAGCCAAGTTGGAGGAGGATGAGAACTAGAAGGTAAATTATTGCTTCTGTTGCCTGAATTAATTATTTCTTTAGTTTGTCTGGTTAAATTCTTATTGCTTTAGTCTGTTTGAATTATTTCTTACTTTAGTTTGTTCCCTCCTGGTTCTTTGTCAATGCAGATTGAGCTTGACAACGCTGATGGATTTCTTAGACGAGGTGGTGCTGGTCATGCAAGAGTTGGGCAAGATGCTGCTCTTGCACACTACTACGTCTCTTCTATCCACAAAAATATATTTATTATATATCATAGCAAGCACTCCAGGGATGCAGAGATTCCACTCCTTACACTGAAATCCCTATCTAGGTATGTAGGGTATGCATTTATACCTTATAATATACATAAAGTCATGCTTATAGAGAAGTGTGCTGCCATCCGTATCTTTGGATATGGCCCTGGTTTTCGGCCTTCTCGAGCAGGTTATTTCCTATATTATTCAAGCTATGTCCTAGGTGCAGGAATGGAGGATGTAAAGTCACCCAAGGGCTATAGTCATAAGAGGTTTTTGCGTTATAGAGGGAAAATGCCTACCGAAGAGGGGGAGCAAGAAGAGAAGAGACTCAAGAGCAATTAGCTCTTTTCGTTGTAAATATTTTCACTATAAATCTTTAATATAATGGAATGGTGCAATTATTTTTTATTTTCAAGTCCAAAATCTTCACAACTTTCTGTTTACTTCCTAAGTCAAAAATAATTACAAATTTATTCCAAATACTTTCAATTTCAAAGTGTTGTTTCTACTTCCAAATTCTTCCTATGCGTCTTCGTGAAGATCTCCATGCTGCATGACGCGCTGGTCCTATGCCAACTTTCCAGTTTAGTGATCTTCTCTGTTTGGCATTATTTCATACTGCCCTTACTAGATTACTCATACGTGCCCTTTCCATGGATAATTTTCACCCAAAAGTGTATCTGTAAAACCAGTTAGACATGTCCTTGAGGTAATTTGTACTAGTCTTCCCTCCTCCATTGCCGGGTGTTTTAAAATATACTCCTCTAGCTTGAGAATGAGATTTCTTCATTCCTTGTGTGCTTTACATGTCCAGAGAACCATACTCATTCATGAAGTATGCACCATGAGCATAAAGAATGTGCTGCACAAAAATTAAGAGAGTCAGTAGTTATTCATACTCGTTTCTTAATATCCAATAGTAGGAAGGAGCAAATGTGTTTACCATGTAGTGCGTAATGTTGGTTTCACCCCATGTATCAACCATGGACTTCGTAAAATTAGAAAGCTCATCTTGAAATTTTTGTTGCTCCTTTGTGGTTGTCCTGCTTTTGGTCAAAAGTTTCACCATCTTATTGAAGTCTGACCAAACCTTCTCACATAGAATTACAAGGCTTGAATTGGTGCAATCAAATGTTGTACATTTGCATAAATCCTTCCACAAGTTCCAAGGCTTGGTTGAGTCCTTGGCATTTTCTAGCTTCTCCTGAAAACGTCTTGCTTTATTTCCACTCATGTGGACACTTGTTGTGTAACCTCATGATTCATGCCACAGGTCTTTTTGTTAACAGTAACATGCACATTGCCACCATGGCACCCAATTGAGTTGAGTAGTTTCTCTACTTTATGAAGAGCTTCTTCTTGTCATTCTTTGCCTTGCATGGTAAATGCATAATCTATGTGACACTTGAGCAAACGGTCAAACACACGCATGAATGCATGTAGTGTATAGAAGTGGACATTCTTCAGTTCAAATGGAATTATAGGATTCTATTCTGGGTCTCTCAAATGCCTGTTTTGCACAACTAGCATGTTGGTAGACAAGGCACCTCCAACCCAGTTGCCAGCAACATCGTCCATGGGGTCATGCTCAATATCGTGATTCTATACACTACACGCATGAATGCATGTAGTGTATAGAAGTGGACATTCTTCAGTTCAAATGGAATTATAGGATTCTATTCTGGGTCTCTCAAATGCCTGTTTTGCACAACTAGCATGTTGGTAGACAAGGCACCTCCAACCCAGTTGCCAGCAACATCGTCCATGGGGTCATGCTCAATATCGTGATTCTCAAGCATCCTCTTCTTTCCTGACTTTTGTTTGTTTTGCCTTACCATTCTCATGCACCACGGTCAAGGATTTGGGTTGTTAGCACCTTCTGGATACCTAAGCAAGCACTTTATTGTCTTCAAGTCACCCCCCAAATGCCAATCTACTGTATAAGTGTCCTTGCCTCTACCTCAAGTTTTTCTCCCTAAATTTGTGCTTTGATGACAGTGGTAATCTAGGGTATCCTATCAAACATCCAAGCGAGAACTTCATGTGTCTCTTTTGGTACTTCAAATGCCCCAAGCCACCATATCTCTTTCTCAGATTGGACACTATATGAGGGAAAGTCTAGCTTACAAATCCTCTCCCTATCAGGAGTTTGGTTGATCTCAGTATTCCCCTCAAATGTGTCTTCACTGAGAAAAGATGATAACTCTAAACTTTTTGCATATGCCATAGTCTCATTCATGAGTATGATACTCATTTGCTCTATCCTCTTTCCTTTCACAATCTGACACTCATCCATTTTCAACACAAAGCTAACTTTGTCATCTTGCATGACAAACAAAATTAAATAAGCTTTGATTTTTCATAGACTTTTTCAACTACTTTGCAAGAGATAAAAGTTACTTACAATTATTAGGTAATCCATAGAATAAGATCATAACTTTTTGAAGATGTTGTAGATCAACAAATATATTGTTGAACTCGTTTGCAAGGAACCACAATATTACCATTGTTGCCTCGCTTTTTTTTCCAAGCTCTAATGGTAAGCACATCATTGACGTAGTGGTACTCTCCAATCTTATGTTGCACATCTTAATTGCATGATGTCCTCTTTGCTAATCTTAATCTTCTTGGGGTAGGAAACATATTTCGTGTGATGCCTTATTTGCGAAGTGTATCTTACAGTAATTAATGGAGAGCCTGGTATCCTTTTGTGCTTATGCCGACTTCATCGCATGCATTCTGAACTTCCTCAATGCCTAAAATGTTAGTTATATCTTTCATTATCTCATTTGCAAAGTATATTTCGTACCTTCTTGTAGCGTGGATCTCGAACTATGGAAAGAATGTCATGTTTTCTCACGTAGCTACGTAACATATCTCCAATATCTTGAGGACCATTATCACCACATGCATCTTTAAGTAACATATCTCCAATATCTTGAGGACCATTATCACCACATGCATTTTTAAGAAAGGTCCTGTAATGAACCAACAAAGATTACTTATAGCAACAATATTATATAATGAATTAACAGTTAATGAAAAAAATCAAACAATAGATACACTCTAATAAGAATAACTTATAACCAAAAAGATGAATAGAAAACAAACCTTGCTGCATGAATTCTTTGCTTGAGAGAACCGCCACCAATTCCAAGTGTCTGAATGTTGTTCATTGTCCTCTTTCGCTCTCTAGCTCCCATGGGTGTGCTCTTCATATGCGAGATTGTATCCTGTAGCTTCAGAATGTGGTCCTCTTTCTCTTTGCCCTCTCTCTATAGCTGTAAAATATTATTCTGTGCAATTTCGAGAGCTTGTTGTACACTACTCAAAGTGACTTGCAAGCTATGAATTTGTGAGTTTAGAAATTGAACCTTCCATGCATCACATACACTTAAGCGTTTGCAATATCCAAGGAGCCCATTCTCACCCTCTCCAACAAAATGAATGAATGAGGGTAGGTCTATGAAAGGTGGAGAGAAATTTGAAGAAGGATCATTAGGATATAAATACTCACCAAAAACCTAAAGATCCACATTACAATGACCCTGTTGTCTTCTTTCTTGCTTCTCTTGTGCGTTTAGACGTTCTTTTTTGATAGGTGCATATTCATTCAAGATGCAAATATGCAAGTCTACCTTCCTCACTCGTGATGAATTTGAGGTGTTTGTTATTTCTATGAGTGCCATAGTAGACACAATGAAAGATGGTAGATAGCTTGGATTCCAAAGAGAGGCTTGAAAGAGAGACCTACTGCAATGAGAGAAGGGCTTGGGAGAGAGAGAGAGAGAGAGAGAGAGAGAGAGAGAGAGAGAGAATCTTTTAGTTGGTGAGTTGGACAGAGAGGAGATGTGATAGTAATCAATGAAGAAAACGATTTTTAGGTTTGTTTGCTACTATAAAATATAAATTTTAAATTGCTAGTCTATCCGAAAATTTAAATTTAAATTAAACTTTTTATTTTTTATGCATTTAAAAGTGAAAAAAGTTTTCTCCCTATCACTTGGTTTTTGGAAAAGAAGCTTTGATGCCCATTGAGGTGGAAATCCCTAGTCTTTGGTTTCTACTTAAACATCAGGAGAGAAATAGAGATGAGTATGAAGAAAGGATGCTGGATCTTCAGGAGCTGCAGCTAACCAAGGAGGAGGCCTTGGACCATTATATTCAACTGAGTAGTAGAAGAGCTGATGAGATTTTTAATGAGAAGGTGAAAGATAAAGGCATCAAGGAAGGGGATCTGGTTTTGAGGTACAATAGTAGGTTGGACAATTCCTTTCAGACTAAATTTTAAATTAAATGGGAGGGTCCTTTTAAAGTGATACACATCTATGAGAATGGGACTTATTAACTTGCTGATCTAGATGGTCAGCTCCAAGTTAAGAGAGTTAATGGCTACAGATTGAAGCTTTACTGATGCAGGATCATGACACTTCAGAAAGATTTAGAGACACAAGAGGAAGGCTTGCTTGATGATGCAACTGTTGTAGAAGGCCATGCAGAAGTTTATTGGGATCTTAACACCTTTTTTGCAGAGGATCCATAGAATCTAGTTGAGCATGAATGCTTCAACCATTGGGGGGTTTTGGCAAAAGATGATAGGAAATTTTTTGGGGCCAAAAGAATATACTCATGGAGATGCTCACCCCAACCCCATGAGGATAATAAAAATAATAAGATATGGTTAGGGACCTTAGGGAATGTAGGTTTTAGGCATGGATGTTATGTAGGCTATAATAAGCTATAACTAGCTTCCGTGGCATGGAAAAAAGTTGGAAAGATTAGAGTAAAATAAGCGTACACATAAAGATAGAGGATAGCTGCGCTAAATAAAGAGGAGAGACGGGGGTTATTTTTGGAGGCAAGGAAGCAATAAAGAAAGGAAAGTGACTTCGTAGAAGGGAGAGATTCTGGCACTTGAGAGGAAGGAGAGAGTCTTTTGTGAAGAAGTTTTTTTGGCAGTTGGAAGTTGGAAGCATCTGAGGTATAATGATGAGGACGACAAGGAATCTGGTCGAGGAGAGTTGGATTCAATTCAGAGCAAGGGGGGTGTGCTGGAGGGAGAGAGTTCTATGTGGTGGACTGGTGTCCCATAACCTCCCTATAAACACCATTGTTAGATACTTGAATGAATCAAGGATTGCTCATAATATATTCCAGTCCTATCAGATAGTTGTTAACCTACAAGCAATGGTCGTAGTATAATTTGTTATTGATGATTTCGTGGGCTTGAGTCCTTCTCTGATTTCTTTGTGGTTATCTTTGTGAGAGCTTTTATTGCTTTGATGAATATTGTATCCAGATGTTCTTCACCTCAATTTGTTTAGAGTCTAAAGCACACTACGCTATTGATTTAAATCCACAGAAGATGTGTTGGTGTTTAAGAGTTTCAACTACCTTAAGGTTTTGTAGAAATTATTTGAAGAGCGCCTATTTTTGAGAAGCTGTGAAGATGAAGCTATTTGCGGTAAGTTTAATTTTGTCAACAGAGTTGGTTTTGTGTCAGCTGAACATCAGAACCATTAGCTGGAAGTGAGGGGGTCTTGAGCTGACTTGCCTAAGTGGGTAAGAAGTGTTTCTGGGTCTTGAGTTGACATGCTTGAGTGGGTAAGAAGCATTTCTGGGTCGAGTTAACTTGCATGAGGGTGTAAGAAGTGTTTCTGGGTCTGGTCTGACAGTTAGAGCTGTAAGCTGGTCAACATACATATGGATTACTATTTTACAGTGTGTATGAGGTAGCAATCTGATATAGTTGGTCAGCTAATCGTTTCTACAGATTAGTTCTAGTTTTGTTTAAGTGCTTAGAGATCCATGTGGTGTCAACTAACTCAGAAGACATTGATTCTACGTCAGCAAGGTCAGCTTGGGTAGTTGGGTAGAGACTGCTCATTCAAAGGCAATTGTGACTTGGTAATAGTCAGTAGAGGGCTAGTAAGGTGGTATCTTGCCTACTTGAAAGGTTTCTGGGGGTTTATAGCTGACGGAGGACATTTTAAGAAGGGTAAGAATTGTTGTTGATTATTTTGGATGCAGAAGATATACAAAGTCTGACTTGTCTGAGTCAGCCAAGAGAGTACATTGTCAAATAGAGGTCAACTGAGGTCAACTGACTAGTTCTAAAAGGTTTTGAGACCTGTTTGTGAAGCGATCTAACGATGGAGGACACTTTGGGTTCTGGAGAGCAGATTTCGAACATGATACAAAGAGTTGATTTTCAGAGGCAAGCTCTGAGCCTTTCTGTGTCCGCTAGAGGTGGTTTTTGTTAGCTGGGTGTGAGCTGGAGTTAGGAGAGACTCTGAATTGATAGATCAGAGACATTGGAGGTCAGTCCTGACCATAGAGGACAATTGAGTTAGCAGTTGAAGTCATTAGGGTGGCTGGGGGGTAGTGAAGTACTTCTTTGTGTCAACTGAGGCCTAGGGGCTATCAGTTGGGTGTGCTGGTGTCTCATGGTGTTGAGTTTGCTGAATTGTGGTGTCTATGTTGGTCCCTTCTCACGGTGGTGTGCTTCAGACGAAGCTATAGAGGCAGTATCTCTTGAAGCCATCAATGTGTGGGCAAGGTCAGCTTGTGTAAGACTGAGAACAGGTGATAATACTCGAGAAATACCCTCGAATTTCTTAAGACACGTATGCTACCCTCACTTGAAGCCATTTTTATAATAAATAAAAAATACAAAAACTATGCAAAATTTAAATGCAAAAAACTTTACAAAGTGTACAGATGGAACCAACAATTCGATATGCCCGAGTGTGTGATGGAAGCTTGAAGCCGATGGCACACTGTGCCGCCGTCAAATGGAACCTCGAAGCCGAGAGCATGAAAAATGGCACCAAATGAATGCTTGTCATTCGCATGTGCGAGTGTAGAAAACTCTTTTATCTAGCCTATATGTGTGTAAAAATCAACACTCCCATCTTCTTGTGTGTGTATCACCACAGACACGCGACTTTAGAGGCGAGGAGAGAGAACTGTGGTGGGCTACTTGCTCTCTCGCCTTGCTAGTTGCCGCTTGGTTCGTAGAAACTGCTTGCTATGCATTACACATAATGCTGCTACGTAGTTGGCTAAGGTCGTGTGTAGCCCTGCTATATGGTGCGTAGCCCCCAACTGTGGTTGCCTCAGCAAGCTGCTATGTAGGCCCTTTACAAGTCTATTTTGCAATACACTGTTGGACCCGGGCAGATGCCAACATCTTGAATGAGGATGGGTTGCTTGATTTGAGGCGGACGTCTCGGAGGAGGAGGTCTCAGTGAGTCCATTTTGTAGCTTTTTTCCATGACCCAAACCTTAGAACAAAATCAAAGTGAAATTTTGACCATCCTAGAGAGTTTGCAATATCGTTTAGACTCACGTCTGGCCACTCCTATTGCTAGTGTTGCATCTCCTATGCCCGTGCACAAAAGAGTACAATTTACTTCTTCTCAGTAGGAGGTTGGGACTTCCATAGGGCAGTAGTTCATAGAGTCTGCCAACAAGCAGTCTACAACATCTACTGGGATCTTCAAGGTTCTCAAAGTGCTGAGCGTTGGTAGAGAGGAAAAGGAACACAACAAAGATGCAATCAACATTCTTCAAGGTTCTCAAAGTGCTGAGCGTTGGCAGAGAGGAAAAGGAACACAACAAAGATGCAATCAACATTCTTTTATAGAAGTGGTCAGAGTTACATAACCTCAGGCATATGCTAGACGATGCAAGGCCCGTCGTCGAGGCAAGTTTGTCCTTGACATGCAAAGCTTATAAATGGTGGATGAGTTTGGCCAACAGTGCCAGATGCACTTGTACTTGGGTAGAGTTCGAGACACCATTCCACAAAGAGTTTTTACCAGTTAGAGCTTCATAGGTCTTGGCATAAGTGGGACAAATTCTCTATACATGGCATTTCACAGGTGGACTTTTTGATTGCCTCTTTCCATGATGTTGGCTCATCATGCACCACATAGTCTACTGAAAACACAGAAGCAAATGAGGCACAAGGATTGAGCATAGTGGACCGACGAGGACCGTCCAAGGGGGTATCGCTGAAAGCATGCCAAAATCTTGCATGGTCTATTGGTACCAACCGGGTAAGGGCCCTTGTGTGGCTATCAAAAGGAGGAATGTGCCTCAAGTGGCAGAGTAATAGTCGACTGATTATATCCATGTGGCATAGTTGGAGATTCTTGTTTAGGTAGTATGGGCAATGGAAGGCACAATAAGTCCCGCTCATCAAAGAAAATGTCTCGAGATGAACGAAGACTTTGTTCTATGCTTGACCTCGAGCAATAACGAGGCTAGTAGTCTTGTCAATCACCTCGACAACTCGCTTGTTATCTAGGCATCAACATTGGACACTCCGTACTTATATAGTTATCTAGGCATCAACATTGGACACTCCGTACTTATATAGTTTTGGAAGAAAATTGCACATCAAATTATATCCCTCCATGGAAATAAATGTGGGTCTCTTGCCTAAGGAAATGGCTAGGGCTGGCCTTGGGGTTTTCTCTTGGGGCTAGCCGTGCCACTACTCGCCTTAACGGTTGAGCATATTTTTTGCCAACCCATCCATGCTCATGTCCTTGACCAGGACTCTAACAGGTGCTAGTTGGGCACCCTTAGTTGTTGAGGCTTTGGATGATGCATCCCTTATCTCTTGGTTTGGGTGGATGACTTCTACATCCTTGGCTTGAATATTGTCTACTACGTCTAATGTCTTGCAATAAACACTCATCAAAGATGGAGTGTCTAGACCTGTAGAGATGGTCATGTAGTGTCTTGAAGATTGTCTACTAGGTCTATTGCCTCGCGATAAACACTCATCAAAGATGTAGTATCTAGACCTATAGAGATGGTCATGTAGTGTATACACTTGTAGAGATGGTCATGTAGTGTCTACACATGTAGAGATGGTCACGTAGTACTTGGACCTATAGAGATGGTCATGTAGTACCCAGACCTATAGAGATGGTCATGAAACCTCTTGCTTTTGAGACCAATTGTAAATTGATTGATGAGATAAGTCATCTTTGTCTCTCATCGATCATAGATTGATCGATGTGAGCGATAAGTCATCTTGGTCTCTCATGATGGGGGCTGCATTTCATGTGGAGATACTTGGTTTTAGTAATGTAGTCTCACATTATTTCTCCCTCCTAGATTTGTGCGATGGGGCTCCATTTGGCTCCACTGACAATGAATGTGCGTCTTAAGACATTGAAGATATTTTTTCAAGTGGGTTTAGAGACCTAAACCATGTTGGAACACATTCGGGCTTAAAAATAATTTAAGAAAAAAATAAAAAGAGATTCACCTAAACTATTAAACACACTTAGAGCATGAGAGGCTACATCTTGCTAGCTAACCTTATAATCTTCATTAAGAGGAGGAGACTTTTAAATAGCCTTACAAATGCATGAGTTGCCATGCGTCCACATAGGTGGCATTTTACTACAAACATACTAAGTGTAGTCACACTTTATACAAGAGGACCATCCCTTTACAAAGAGGGGATTTATACACACCTAAACACACTTTCTCTTTGTTATATCTCCTACCATCCCTCCCTCAAAGGGAAAGTGAGTGTGAAAGAAAAGTAATCTGAGCTCGTTTAAGAGATCCTCCACAAATTAGAACTTGTCTCCTAGAACTTGTCTCCTAGAAGTGTCTTGAACCAGATTCTCCTCAATGGATAAAGATGTCCTACCACACGACATCTAGAGCTCCTTAAATGGGAAAAGATGTCCTACCATGACATCTAGAGCTCCTACCCCAACTAATAAGAGCACCCTCCTATATCATAAGAGGTGAGGAATGGAGACACTGACTGGAATGTGGATGAGTGCTTTAACAAGAATGGATTGTGGATTACATTGCATATGCATGCACTCTTGAGCAGTACTAAAATACTAAATCCCAAACTAAAAACCTCTTAACAAAAATTGGAGCATTCATAGGAAGTAAAGCCCATCTTAGAAGGCTATGCTATTGTGGACTAAATTCTCTTTTTTTTCAAACCATGATGCTGTGCATAAACAGATGTATGCAACCACCATCTGATACATACATCATAAGAAAAACATCCAACTACTGCATGCACCAAAAGATCACATGCTTTGGATAGCCACAAGAAAAGCACCATGAAATTGGTCCACATAAGTGTTGGCCCACCATGAAACTGGGTGTGACAGTGGTGGTGAAGGTGCTACAACTAGAAAAGGCCATGGAGGTGCAACTGTTACAAAGTTCTCTCCTTAGACATTGAGCCAAGCAGCACTGGTATTGTTGCACTCTACTGGAACTGCAAACAATATGATTGAACCGGAGCATGGGTGTCAGAATAGCAGGCATGGGCTAATGACAACCAACAAGAGGAGCACTGAGCTAGAGCTACTAGATGGTTATGAAGGCCATGGCACACATGGAGATGGGATGCTACCTCTAGTAGGAGGAATCCACAAGCCCCAACAACCAACATACGGTTAGGCTTGGAGTACCAGAGGATAGAGAAGAGCCAAGGATATTGAACAACAAATTTACTATGATGATGCCATTTCTTTAAAATATATAGAGAGCCACATGGCAAGACGGAATGTCTGAAATGTAAAAGTGATTGAAGTGGAGCATAGGAGGCCAGAAGAGAAGGTAGGACTTGCATATGCTCTAGTCAAAACAACAAGTGCCGAAGAGAGAAAGAACTTATATATAGCTCACAAAAAAGACTAAGTTTGTATTTGGAGGCACCAATGCATTGGCTGACCTAATAAAGAAGGGATGGGATCGGATATAACTATTTTTCAGATAGCTTTTTGGATCCAGAATTTTTTTGAAGTCTTGAAAATCAAGAGAGTGGTTTGACTGTTATCCACCACAGGGCATTCCAAGTGTTGGTGGGTGAACAACTCTATAGTTCACTTGTAGTTGTCTCACTAGAACAAAGTCATCATCATGAGCCAACAATCTTTCTTTGTAACAACTTTTGTAATGGGTAGTACACCTAGATGAGTTGATGTGGACAAAAAAGTTGAAGAATTGTTGGTGAGTAGTGTTCTATATTGCTATGTCATTAATTAGTCTACTCTTATGAGGAGAATATCTTATTGTATTAGCTAGTGATAAAGCCTGAATTTGATGTTGCCTAAGTGAGAAGTGGAAGCTAGACTATGTATTCTGGAGCTGACTTTGTCTTTTACTTAATAATGGATTCAGGTATTCTACTCATTGTATTCTATCTCTGTAATGTTTGAAGTGTATCTAGCATACCATGATGCACTAATGTGTTCTATTTGTGTAATTTTCAAAGTGCATCTAGCATACCATGATGCACTAATGTGTTCTATTTGTGTAATGTCCGGAAGTGCATCTAGCATATCATGATGCACTAATGTGTTCACTTTAACATCATTGTGCCTTCATGCCACGCTGTTTTAAGCATGTAAATGAATATTATAATTTACACAATTGCATCTTTTTGCACAGTTAACAGTAGTAGGCACTCCTTACTCATATTTGGACACATCTAGACAACACTCCGTCTCATCTTGACTAATCTCCAAAGTATCCCTTGCTCATGCAAACCTATGTTGGGCATGTTTTGCTCACTTATGGTGTTGGGGATAGGCGTATAGCTAAGCTCATAAGGGCTGACTAGGTGGTCCAAAACCATAGAAGTGACGGGTTTTAATCCTCTCTCTCTCTCTCTCTCTCTCTCTCTCTCTCTCTCTGAGGCATGCATACATGTGATGCCTGATGGGCAGGTTTTACTCACGTATGGTGTTGGGGACAGTCATATAGCTCAGCTCATAAGGGCTGGCTAGATGGTCACGAACCATAGAAGTGTTGGGTCTTAACCCACTCTCTCCCTCTCCCTTTCATCTCTGTCTCTCTGAGGTGCAATGTGAGGCGCTTGCTATGTGTGAAGAGATTGATGGAAGAGGTGATGCAAATGCAGATGGAATTATGGAAAGCGACGGCATGAGCAAATGGCATAAGAAGCAATGGCTTGGTGAAATGGATCTAGATTAAATATTAAAGAAATCAACACATAAAGTCCAAATCTAGCATCCATTTGATGAGCATCAAACACATATGAGAAATCCATGTGATTATGATGAAAAGAGAAGAAATCCACATGCACATGTAGTAGCAAAGAAGGTATGTGCATGAGGACTAAGTGATTTAACCTCTCACCACCATGAGGATGGCTATTAGGTTTGCCATAAGCCCTATACCATGAAAGGCCATCTCCAAGAAAGGAGCCAAGAGTACATGTAAGTCTCCAAGATATGAATGATCAAACGATCCCTACAATGAACCTAAGGCCTTATTTATAGTAGCCTTATCCATGGCCCATTATTTACATATTTTGGACCTTAGTTTTGCTTCTTGTCATCCATAATGTGACCATTATTCCAACCACAGGGTCAAAGGGAAAAGCTATGACTATTGCCGTGAAGATGAGGTAATCCACACAACTACGACTGCATGGACAAAATGGAAATCCAAGCCATGTAGAATCCAAAGCAATGACTATCAAACTGCGTGGATCAAATAGAGAATATAGAAAGCCCATGTCAAGGACACAACTAGCCAATCCTCCTGGGTAGAATGGATAACCATCATATAGACCATCGAATCACCATGAAATAATGGTGTGATCTCCTAGATTGAAAGAAAGACATAATGGTGCATCCAACAATCTAGAATATAAACCCAACACCACCTCGGTATGAGGTACTCCATCATAGCACCGAATCCTCCTATCTCATAGAAATGGCATCCACAAAATATAAAGGCACATGCCTAGCATCCCCATAAGCATAGGTGTCATTCTCAAGATCATCATGTTTGCTACCAATGTATACTTCATCTTCAACATGAGTAGCATGCATAAATTCCATGTGATAGTCATAATCAAAAGGAGTAGAACATGTCACCTCGAGACTATCATCATCTCCATGAAAAACATGTGTACTACCCACATAAGAATATTCATCAACACATGTATGGATAATCTTGTCATGAGAAAATTCTCCCTTGTATGCATCATGATCCACATCTTCTAATCCTTCATAGTCAAAACAAGAGATAATGATATGTCTTCTAGGCCAAACTTGAAAATGGATCATACAATACATTCTCATAAATCTTCCATGAATCGCTCAATGTGTCACCTAATGTATGATCATCCAAAGCATGGTCATCACGTGTAACCAACAAATGAGTCATTATCCCATTCATATCAGCAAATGAATACTCATCCAAAATGTCATCAATGACCATGTCCTTACAATCTCGTGGTGTCATATCATGAGCTGAAAATTCCTCAATTAAAGGAATTATGAAAGCTATCTAATCATACCCATTTTCAACTTGCATATCTCTTTTAACCACCATGGATACATTGGTGACTTGTCGAGAAAGATTTGGCAACAAAGTATCTTCATCTTCTTGCTGTCCACAAATTACAGCAAGTGTCTCATCGACTTCAACACCCACAATGTATGCATAAAGACCCACATAGTCATATTCTATGTAATGACCAAATGTGATAATAATGAATGGAAGTCCTCTTTTGAATTTTCTCAAGCCAAAATATTGCAACATTGAGTGTATAGTAGATCTTCTATCCCCACTCAAAGCAAGAGAAAAAACCAAGTGTAGGTATTAACAATTCACAAATATTACCCTTCTTTTTCTTGGCTACACTTGTAGAGGTTTTAACATCATTCATTGCACATTGCCTTCTTCGAATCACTCCCTTTGAGGAGAATAATGTTTGACTATGTGTTTCATCATGTACATCAACTTAATACACGGGTATATCATTCTTATTTGTCCCACCTTGTTGCATAGGAGTCCTCAATGCACCTGTTCCCTATTGAGATTTTTGTCTCCTTATATCAAAGAAATCTTGCCTAGAAGACCTCCAAGTGCTCATTTCTCCTCCACCACTAGGCATTGATAATGTACATCTCCTTTCTTGCATTGCCTCAACATCCTCTTCATTCAATATCCTCATCAATTGAGAGCACGCAAGTATTGACAAATTAAGACAAGTCTTTGTACTCTTTCTTAATGAAATTAGGCATTTCCATCCATATATCATAAACTTCCCTATGCCTTGTGGTGAATGACATATGCTCCCAATCATGCTCAACCACATCACCATCAACATACAACTCCTCTTCAAGCATAAAAGATTGATTTCCATTGGGATGTGAAGATACTCTTTTAGGTTCTCTAAGGGTTGGTTCCACATGTGTATACCATGATGTATGTTGCTTCCCATGTAGTTGAGAAGGACCGGCTTGGAAAGATGTAGGCTTCATTTCCCTCATAAGAGGTCCTCTAGCCTCCGCCATGAATCCACTTGACAAGACTTTGTAGCCCTTGTAAAAGCCTCTTGCATAGTTTGCTTGCCTTTCTTGTGACCACCATGACAAGCCTCTTGCATAGCTTTCTTGTGACCACCATGACAAGCCTCTTGCATAGCTTTCTTGTCTTACTTACGACCACCATGAGAAGCCTCATGCACAAGCTGCTTGCTCCCATGCATACCACCAATTCTACCATCAATATCATCTTCATGGTGTTGCGGTCTTTAATAGCCCCAATCTTGGTAGTCATGAATTCAAACCTCATATTCAAGGTATGGTTGATCCAACCTCTCCATAAGTGGGTTAAAATTGAGTCTTTCCACAAGTAATTGCAAGAGGGCGTCATTTGAAATGGCTTGTGCACCTTGAGATGTATGCTTATGAGTGCCTCCCATATTTGCCTCCTCTTCAATTTCCTTTGAAGCTTACCCCATTGATGGAGAAGTGATTTTATGAGTTCTTGTCACAATAAATTTTTCTTCCAACTCCATTGCACATCAATGTTGCTATGCTCCACTAACTCCTCCCCTTCCATGTCTTCTGTAACCAATGATAGCTTTTGGGGAGGAAGACCTTTTGGCTTGCCAGCCATAATGGACTATTTTGAGAAAATTGCCAAAAGTGGAGCTAGGGTTATCCAATTTGAACAAACTAAGGCTCTATATAAAGGTAATGAGATAAATAATTAGCTTATGTGATTAGTTTAGGTTCAGTCCGGCCCTAATACTCTGTTTTGGGTTTTTATGAAACATAATTTTACCAAAAATGGGCTGTAACTCCCTACTCAAGAGTCTGATTTGGGCAATCTTTAGCTTGTTAGGATTCTTTTGAGGAGTACTACACACCCATCAAGTTCAGTCCCTAAGATCATTTTTAGTATATAAACTACCAAAATAGGACAACCCCATGAAAACGAGTGTAACAGCTCCAAATGGTATGCCGTTTGGCTTGTTTGGAAGGTGTTAGGAAGGGGAATAAAGTGTAGATGTCCAATTTGGGTCAGCCAAAAACCCCTTGGACTAAATTGCACTTTTGCAAAATCTGCAAATTATGCCCAAATGACAACTACAAGCATCCCTTGCATACCCTTGCACAAATGCATTCCGGCATACCCAAAACATCATGTGGCATCCAATTAGCATCCTTTCAATGCATCTTGACTCACTTTTGAATTTTTGTTGCCATAACTTTGTTGCATTTGGGAGCGGATCTCAATCAATTCAAATCTAATCCAATGCAACCAAAGATATCAACTATGTATCCTTGCATAACCATATTGTGAACCATTGATTGCCAAGTGTCCTCGAAACCATTGCCACTTGATTGGATTGATGGAAGTCGGTGTAGAGCTTTTGAGGTAAGTCTGTGTAAAGCTTTTTCTTGCCGCGATCTCCTGACCAAGCCTTCTCATCCTCTTACACCAAAGTTTAAAATCCAATGGCAAGAGTTGAGGCCATGTCTTCACTCCATGTAACTAATCCTCTGATGTACCACTTTTCCAAGGCACTCATGGCATTCAAGACATTCTCCCCTTGGCGTCTCCACTAATTGCCAAGGTACCCTCACCACATAAATAGCTTTCTAATAGTACAAGAATAAATGGAAAGCATAGAAATGGATGAGAGCATGAGACACATACCAATGGCATTTACAAAACATGCCAATCGTTACAACTCATAGATCTAATAGCCTCTTGCTTTTCCCAAATGATTCTAGTCTAAAAACCCTCACCATGGGCTTAAGAGTACAAAGAAAGGCATCCACATTGAGCCTAAGCATGAACCAAATCCATCACAATGCATCCATTACTCAATGCAATCTCCTTTTTTCCAATATGCATTCAATCAAGCTAATCCACTGACTATAATGTAGCTTCCATGATTTTCTTGGCAAGTAGATTAGCATGTAATCAAGGCTTGATGAAGGAAGCATTCAAATCTTGCTTGTGATTCTCAAACCCCACTCCATCGAGAAACTCTAAAAGCAGGAAGAAAATCATGATTTAGACTAATTGATGCATAGTCATTGCATATGATCATCTTTGAGCAATGATTAGCTCCCAATGTATGTGAATGGCATGAGGAATTGATCAATTAGATGAGATACTTGAGAAATGGATGATCGAGGGATTAGCTAAGGTAGAGAAATTAGCTAATGTAATAACTTGATTAGGAGCTGAATAAGCACTAATTAGTCTCCCTTATGAGTTCTCATATCCATGAAAAGGCTGATGCCAACCCTATTTTTTCAAGAATCTAAAAATTCAAGAAAATTAAAATTTCCCATGAAATGTCTTCATGCAAAACTTGATCACATATTTGGATGTAGCCAAGCATGATAAAGAGATTGATGAAGGAATTTCTCTAAAATTTGGTGAAGAAACCTAATTTTTATGGAATCCCTAATATGCATGAGAGGGGAAAAAATTTTGGAAGAATTGAAGGAATTAGAAGATTCTTACACTTGAGAGAAGCATTAAGAAGCCTTGTTGCCCTTCTTGCATGATTGTTTAAGCTCCCAATTCTTCATGAATAGCATGCAGTCCATAGCCACAAAATCACTCATAATGACCAACAGAGATTGCAATAGACTTGCTTCATATGCCTAATACCTTTCTAACCATATCTAAGAGGCATTGCTAGGTGCTAAGTATGCCTTATGGCTCTCCAAAGCTCCACGTTGAATGCAAAACCGCGTAGGGAAAACAACACTAAAATGCTTGCAAAAAAACATGCTGTCAGCCAAAATCAGCAAGGGAATACGCTTAAACTCACCTTTGCTTGCTTAAAAACCCTTCTCCAAGCTTGATTAGGCCTCAATGGAGCTCTAATGGTGGCGGAAGCTTACGCAAGGGCACTCGTGGATTGCAGAGCACAATTCGTGTCGTTTTACCCCATTATGCTATCACAACCATGCCAAATGTCTCCCACACCCCGTAGTAAGCTTCAATGGTGAATGCTAAGCTTGAGTCTTGCTCCAAATATCTCAGATCAAGCATAGAGAAGAGGGAAAAAAGGGAAAAGGGGAAAAGGGTTTTGGATTAACACTAATCAAGTATAGCTAATCTCCCCCAATTTTGGTCCAAAACTTGGTCTCGTCCTAAATTTGGTCCCGAAATTAAAAATTTGGCTCAAAACTCACACAAAACCCTTAGAAATTTGCCAAATGAGGTTAAATTTTTCATTTCCACCCTCTTCCCTATCAACATCAAGAAAATCTAAGAAAGTATAGAGAAATATCATGCAGAGAATCAAGAAAATTGCCAAAAACACATGTTAATTGCTATTTTCTTGCAATTTCTTGCCTAAAATGCATTAGAAAGCTCCCAACATCAAGATCAAAGCTCCAAAAGGTTAGAAACAACAAAGATTAAGAGATTCAACCATCCAATTTTCTCATTTTTCATCTTTTTGATCAAGAAAATCAAGAAAACTCAAAAGATTTTCAAGAAATTTCAAGAAAGTGGATTAAATCAAAGCTTTGATACCAATTGAAATGGATCTAGACCAAATATCAAAGAAATAAACACATAAAGTCCAAATGCAGTATCCATTTGATGAGCATCAAACACATATGAGAAATCCATGTGATTATATATGATGAAAAGAGAAGAAATCCATATGCACATATAGCAAAGAAATATAGCAAAGAAGGTATGTGCCTAATGCCTAAGTTATTTAACCTCTCACCTTGAGCATGGCTATCAAGCTTGCCATGAGTCCTAGACCATGAAAGGCCATCTCCATGAAAGGAGCCAAGAGTACATGTAAGTGTCCAAGATATGAATGATCAAAAGATCCCTACAATGAACCCAAGGCCCTATTTATAGTAGCCTTGACCATGGCCCATTATTTACATATTTTGGACCTTAGTTTTGCTTCATTACACTAGGTTGGCGATGACATTTTTTAACAGAATATAATATTCACAATAGCTATAATATTTTACCACCTACACTTATAGAATCCAAGCTTGAAATTTTTACCTCCTACTACCTATTCTTTACTCTACATAAGCATCACTCCCACTCTATTTTATAGTGTGATAACTAGCATCTCTTAGCTAGTGGTAGCACTACTTTGGATTAGATTTCATTAATGACTTCCTCCCACACCACTAAGATAACACACTCTCTCAAGTCTTTTCCATTGGACAAAAATTGTTAAAACTTGGAGTTTATTGGGTATATTGGGCTCCATTGAATACATATTCATGATCTGAATGCTTAGGAGACCCATAGTGGATAACTTGGTCAAGCAAAAACATAAAAAACTTCTCAAAAATTAAATATATATATATATATATATTTTGCAAAATCATGTTTTTGGGTAAAACCTACAAAATCATGGCTATGATCATGCCTATGGTTATATTTCTAAGTGGAACAACTAACTAGTTGTAGTTAGCTTTTCACTAACTAATAACTAGCATTGGACTACTAGTTCTGGACTAGTTAGCAATGCAACAACTAGTTACTCATGAACCATCTAGTTATGGATTTATTAGACCAAGAATTACCTACTAGTGTTTCCATTTATTAGACCAAGAATTACCTACTAGTGTTTCCATTAATTAGGTAAATGAACATTCACAAGTATGCCGTGCATTAAGTAATTGTGGGACTAGCTAGCTGTCCATTAACTTGTTAGTTTTGCATTAACTAGTTAGCTGTGCACCAACAACTAGTTAGCTTGTATTATTTTCACTAGCTAGCTCTAGTATTCAAACTAGTTAGCTTTCTATTAAACTAGTTGGTTATGCCTAACTAAGAGTAGTCTACACTAGTTAGGATTACACTGCACTAGGTAGGTGTGGGACTAAGAGTAATTTGCACTAGTTAGTTATGTGACTAGTTAGGTGTTGATTTACTAGTTAGTTTTGCATTAACTATTTAAGTTTGCACTATTGTGCATTGGTTAGATCTACACTCCTAACTAGTTAGCTGTGCATTAACTAGTTAGGTTTGCACTCTTGTGAGACTACTCAACTATCTATTAACTAGGTGTGGGTGTAGTTCTATACTTCCATTTAGATAATTTGGGTAAATCCCACAACTTTGGGACCAACTTTGAGGTCTCCTTACCCCTATTTTCCATTAAATTTGGAAAAATTTCATATAACTTGGGACTTTTTTAATTAACTTAGAAAGTTGTATGTAGGATTTGTGACTTGATTGGTCACTTTGTAGGCAAAGAGATAGCTTCTCATGAAATTGGTGATGTTAAGAAACACCTTTTTTTGTTGTTATAGAGAGTCGATGTTGATTCAAGTGTTGACAAATGCCTTATACAATGATGTCCTTTGATAAAAGTGTTGATAAATCCCTAGCATCCATATATGATCCATTGTACCTACATATTGTTATAAAAGCAACATCCAAGAATAACACTCAACAATACTCCAATTCAATTAAGAAAACAAAGGTCATATGGAGTGTACAAACAATTACATAAAAACCTATATGACCATGTGGTCATAGGCCTTACCATTCACCATACTTGAAAGAGCATATGGGAAACTATAAAATAAATTGGGAATTCTCTAGAATAAAGTGTGAGCAACACATATCATAGGAGGAACACAAGCAATCTAGTTTTCAATTGCTACCAATAAGCTAGCATGCACTTTCTCCACTACATTGGTTGGGATTTTAACTATGTATGGAATTCTTTTGCCCCTTGGAATCCATGACCAAACCACAGCATTAACAAACTCCCATCGCTTTGGGTCTGCTAAGTTGCAACACCAATTCTTTTCCCAGCAACCTTCATATAGTTTGGCTATTGTAGGGTTTTTCTTCCTATGTTTTGGTGCCCAATACTAAATGAAAACTTTCTTGTAGTTAGGGGATGAGCTATCACAAGAACAAAGTCACCTTTTTGCATATCAATGTGTGGTTTAAAAACATCCTTTGGCCTCCCACTTAGGGGACCACAATAGAGGTCATTCCACTCCTCGTATCCTTGGAACTCATCTAGCTCTTCTTCTATCTGTTGCATATGGTGGGTTCCTGTAGTCTTTGGCCAAAACCCTCTGTAATTCCCAACACACTTGTTGGTTGGCTTCTGTAGCTCATCAACTATATTCTTCGAGTATGAAATAATTGGCTTAATGTATTGTGTGCATGCTACTTCCTTTCCCTTCTTTTGCAACCACTTTTAACAAAACTCTAGGTAGCCCCTGATCCCTTGAACCATTGCCGAACTGTCCGTCACATAGTTAGCTATAGGCACCACATCAGGACAACCTGATGGTAGCATTTGTTTCCCTTCATTGTCTCTCTTTCACAACTCAATTCCTCCTTCTTTTGGCATTCAATCGAGTGATATTGGGTGGACTTTGTACTGCATTACTGGAATTTCCTCTTGCATAAAAAAATGAAATTGTGAGGGTTTTGAGTGTCCCACTAGATTGTCTTGCCCATCTCATATGTACTCGTCAACAAAGGCTTTGAAGTCTGGAACTTGTGTTAGCAAAAACGGTGCTGGTGATGATGAGCTTTCACATTGCCTAAATGTATCCATTAAATGTGGAAAAGTGAATGTCCTAACAGTTTGCAATTCTCTGAAAGCCTGCTAAACAATGCATCTATGTCCTCATGTGTATGACCCACCATCAAGAAACCCAACTGCACTGTTTTGAAAACCCCTCTAGCAACTAGCAAGGACAAGTAAGCAAACAAATAATGATTCTTATTTTTTGTTGTGCAGTTATCCAATTGTAGACCAGAAGATTCTCTGGCAATGTGCAAAATGTAGGTTTGGGTTGGGCATTTGAAATAGGCTCAGTAGATGTTGATTGTTGCAGTTGAGAACCTTTAGTAACGTCTTGATGATCGGATTCTAAGGGTTGAATACCTGAAGTTACCTCATTACCTCCTTCAATAGTTAATAGTGACCTTTTAGTTGTAGAAATGACCAAGTCACTCAAGAGCTTTTCTTGAGTTCAATGCTTTGAATAATGTGATGTTGCTACTTGGCATACCATCATTGCATAGATCTCCCATGTCATGTGCTTCATTGCTTTCCAAATTTTGTAAGCACAATACAAGTGAACCAATTGTTGCAGTGGGGGGTCAGAGGGCCACAAACCATTCAAGGAGAAATGTCCATACATCCCATGACCATGTCCATGAGTTATCATACTAGTCAATGATACTTGTAGCTGATATGCACTATCATACTCTTTTGATTTCACACCCAATCTAGGTATTGCTGTCTTATTTTGGTCCATTTTATCATGAATAATGCACAAATATTTAGCACGTTGCATTTGTGAGAACTTACGCCATGTGTAGTAGACATTTCTACAACTTTGCTGTTACCTCATGTGCACTCTTCGATCTTCCTTTAGTTGCTCTATCATGTCCTCGTCCTTTGTCGATTCCAATTGAGACTTAATTCTACTGCAGACATTGCACTTGGAGAACTCGCTTGTTTTTGACAAAGTCACATGTTTAAACTCTATATTCCAAATCCTGTTAAAGGTAGTGCTAGACATTGGCTTGTAATTCAACCTCTCAAGCATTTTGTTGACATTACGTAAAATGTCAACTTGCTTGTATGTGTTTGGTATCACAAGCAAGGTCTCCCTAGTGCCATCTTCCATTGTTCTACTCTTATGTGGCATTCTCTCTTAGTTAGTCTCTACAAAACTCTGTATGATTGTCCTTCCCATTTCTGTATGCTCTCGACCTTTTGGTATAACACCCATATTGCCATGCATTGTGCGGCAAACACCATTCTCAAACTTTTCATGGTAGCAATAGAACGATGTTTTTGAAATGATGTGCATTTCATAATGGGCTCTGCAACACACCTCCTCACCATTTAAAGAAAACACACAGTCCTTCTTTGCGGATGTTGGGTTTTGGTGCCAAGCAACAAGGAGTGTGTCATACACATAGTCTGTTCTCTTTTGCAAGCTTTGACCCCAAAACTCCTTGTGTAGAGCTTGAATATTGTCATGTTTTGCATGTTGACAACAACTATTTCCACAATAATCTATGGATGAAACCAATTGCACTGATTCCAATGACATTTGTTTGGTTTTCTTTGATGGCACTATTCATGTCTTTGGCTTTCTCTTTAGAAAGCAATACTTTCGTTTCCTTAAGAGTGGCTCTGCCAAGACAACATGTTCAATGTGCATGTCATATGTTTCGTTCGTTTTATATAAGTCCTCATACTGTAACAAATTGTGTCCATCCATTGTTGTGATTCTTTTGATAGGCCAATTGATAAGATCGATGTTGCAAATATCATCCATGGATGTACTAATCTCACCCTCAATTGTTTTCTCAATACCAATACCTATGTTATCATCACCCAACACATCAAAATTTATTGAATCATAGGGATACACATACATGATGACTCCCTCTCCAATCTTTTTGGTTTTGCCCTCATCCCATAACTAAACTTTCTTGTCCTTCCAAGCCTCTCGATAGCTCAACCCATTAAACTATACATAATGCATTTTATTTGTTGCATTTTCTTCTGGCATATGAGTCCCATCTTGCTGCATCACATGCACGTGCTTTAATGACCCAATACTCCATTTGACATTACTGTGAAAAGCATCCCAGACTGTCGATGCATCCATTGTTGTAAAGAGAAGGATTGCATCCTTCTCTACACACACAACTCAACCACAACAACTGATAGATTGCCTTCCCTAATAAGTACACCAGAGCAGTAGGTAGTCGGGTCTATTTCACACACTATCGATAACAACCAATCGTGTATCAACATACATGTTCACTCTATCACTGCACATGAATCCCATCCCTCCTGCATACAATTCAAGAAATAATGGTTAGTTAGCCATCCCATCCCCTACTTGGTGAGAGTGATAGATGTTTCTTGTATTGCATAATCAAGAGCACACGTGACTCTGTTGCCTCAAACAGGGAAGACGGCCTTTATGCATTGAACACCACTCATAGGCCCTATAAGCAGATCCCTATGGCTACTCGGTCGTCATAAGCCTTGTAAGGAGACCCATTTGGCCACTAGGTCACATGCCTTGTAATCATGTTCTTTTCCCTCCACCATATGGAAAAACTTGTGAGGACACCCCTATAGCCAATCGGTCATAGGCCTTATGAGCAGATCCCCTATGGTGGCCACTTGGTCATAGTGAATGGTATGGAAACCCTCTAGCTCATAGTATATCCCTATGGCCACTCGGTCAATGCTTGTGATCGAGTGGCCATAGGGGTCTACTTACAGGGCCTATGAGGCCCTGTAAGTAGACCCCTATGGCCACTCGATCACAAGCATTGTAGACATTTTCTTTTTCATCCACATTAAGGAAGCCCCTGAGAGGATACCCCTATGGCCACTCGGTCATGGACTTTGTAAGGATTTTCATTTCCCTCCACATTGAGTAAAATCCTCATGAGAGGATACCCCTATGGCCATTCGATCTCACAGGCCTTATAAGGAGACCCTATGATCACTTGCTCATAGGCCGATGTCAATGGTAGGGAGACCCTATAGCTCACATGCCTTGTAAGTAGATCTCTGTGGCCACTTGATCAAGCCTTGTAAGGAGACCCCTATGGCCACTTGGTCATAAGCCTTATAAGATTTTCCTATTCCATCCACCTTAAGGAAACCCTTGCATGGGGACCCTATGGCCACTTGATCACAAGCCTTGCAAGGAGACCCTTATGGCCACTTGATCACACAATCACATTCCTTATAAAGAGACCCCTATGACCACTTGCTCATATGCCGATGGTCAATGGTGGGTAGACCCTTTAGCTCAAATGCATTGTAAAGAAGATCTTTTCCATCCAACTTAAGGAAACCCTTGTGAGGGGACCCCTATGGCCACTCTGTGTCGCAGGCCTTGTAAACATTTCCTTTTCCATCCTCCTTAAGGGAACCCTTATGAGGAGACCCTTATGGCCACTCGGTCATAGGCCTTGTCACTCACAAGGGGACCCCGATGGCCACTCGGTCATAGGCCTTGTAAGGAGACCCCTATGAAGAATAGATCACATACCTCAGAAGGCTTCCCCTATGACCGCTTGCTCATAGGCCAATGTAAATGATAAGGAGACCCCTTAGCTCAAAAGCATTGTAAGCAAATCTATGTGGCCACTCGATCATCAGAGGCCTTATAAGGAGACCCCTATGACCACTTGGTCATAGGCCCTCTAAGATTTTTCTTTTCCATCCACCTTAAGGAAACCCATGTGAGGGGATCCCTATGGCCACTAGGTCACAGGCCTTGTCAAAAGGGGACCCCTACTATGGACACTCGGTCATAGGCGTGGGCATTGGGTTTCTTTTAGTGGCCACGAGTTTGGACACCTTTAGCGGGCATCATTGTTTTTTTAATGGCCGCATGATTTGGGGTTTTTTTAGCGGGTGCTATTGTTTTTTTAGCGAGTGTGTGGGTGGGTGCACGGGGTGGACGTGTGCGTGAGCGCATGATCCTGATTTTTTAGCGAGCGCCGTTGTTTCTTTAGCGGGCGCATGCACGAGCACAATTATTTTTTTGTGCGTGAGTGGGTTTTTTTTAATGGGTGCATGTGTGAGCACATGAGCCAGTTCTTTTTAGCAGACGCAAGCATGTGACACTAGCCTTGGTGAAATTAAATTCAAATTTTAAATTTCAAAATTTTTTCTAACACTGCGCAAGCATATGACACCAACCTTACAAGGAAATTAAATTCAAATTTAAAATTTAAAAATTTAAAATTTTTATTTTTGTTTTTGACACTACGTGGGTGTGGGTGCGGGCGAATGACACTAGCCTTACAAGGAAATTAAATTCAAATTTTAAATTTTAAATTTTTTTATTTTTGTTTATGACACTGCGCAGGCGCATGACACTAGCCTTACAAGGAATTTAAATTCAAATTTTAAATTTTATTTATAACACTACGCGGACGTGGGCGCAGGTGCACGGGATTGTGAGACTGTACGGGCGCGGGTACAGGCATGGGCTTGTGACACTAGCCTTACAAGGAAATTAAATTCAAAATTAAAAAATTTAAAATGTTTAATAGCGGGTGCCGTAGTTTTTTTTGTGGTGCAGACGCCTTTTTTTTGCGGGTGCATGCATGAGTGTCGTCGTTTTTTTAGCGGGAGTGTACCCAAGCACCATTATTTTTTGGCGAGCGTGTGCGTGGGTGCCAGTTTTTAGTGGACGTGAAGATGGGTACTATTGTTGTTTTTATGCGGGTACTATGGCAAGTGAAGATGCATATCTTAATTGTAAGCCAAAAAGGCTACTTTATTTTTTTAATATTTTGTAACATATCATATATTTGCATTAGCACACATACATATATATATATGTGTGTTTTTTAAAGAGACATATACATGTACATATATTGTGAAATACTCCTCAATTAGACTAGACAATTAGTCCCCTCTCCTCTCGTAGAGGACTTCCTTATATTAGCCAAGACGGTTACATAAGACCATTCACACTGTAGAGGTGGGAACCACAAGCATGGCTATCGTGTTTTGGGACCCGTGGGCAGCCTTGAAACCCTAACCTGGGCACAATCCTAGCTTGGATCAAAGACGCAGAAAGCCATCACCAAGAAGAGAGCAGAAAAAAACGGTTGTGTGACTTCTTCCCCAAATTAGATGTGAAATACTCCTCAACTAGACAATCAGTCCCCTCTCCTCTTGTAGAGGACTTCGTTATATTAGCCAAGACGGTTACATAAGACCATTCACACTAGCCCACCGCCACACACCACAATATGAAACATATAGTATATTATCTATATTATATAAATGAGCGAGCCTATACATGGACACATGTTGAAATAATAAAATTTGTAATCTATATATAAATCTTCTTGTTCAAAAAGGTGCAATTAAATGATTCAAATAGGTGCAAAACAACCATCTTCTGCCATCGACGATGATTTTTTTTTCACGAACACGACGGTGGTGGTTCTAGATAGTAGGATAGACTGTAGACATCATGATCGGTAGGCAAGGCAAGAGAGAGAGATATGGAAACAAGGAGGCCACAAGTAAGAACAAAGCTATGGTAGCCCAACAAATAAACACACAAGACGACTATGAAGAACTGGGGAACAAGCCAAAAGAAGAAGTACAAAAAAAAAAACAAAGCACACAAAGTTGAAAAAAGAAGTAGGAAGCCAGAGCAAAAGGAGAGACAAGCCCGACGAATTGATTATTGGAATTTGGTACGTGCACATTCACTCAACTAAACATTGCACTTTAGCGATCGTAATGGTGTGATTAATCATGGTCGGTTACAAGTTTTAGTGTCTTTATCATGTCATGTCGTAAGCTTCTTCGTTTCTTGAGCGAAGACATGTTGTAAGCTTTTATTTTATTTACTCTCACTATTATTTTATTTTATTTTCATCATCGTTAGCAGATGATGGATCGTATGGCCTTGAAATCGTTCCTTTCATGTAGATGTGATGATTTTGTGAAATGGAGATTATGGATTAATGAGTGAATAAAGCTTAGTGTTAATCATGATTAAGAGGAGGATTGAGAATTCAGTGTTGGGGTGTTAAGTGTAATGTTTTACATGGTGCAATTACATGATTTAAATGAAAAGCATGGGCTAATCCACTAGTAATCCTAATGGAATTAAATCATTATTTGTGGGGTCCTCTAGCTTGTGCACCGAGTTGAGACTTCACTGTCCTCCAGCTGGTCCCACGATGACTTCAGCTTCCCCCATGATTGCACTGATAGCAGCGACTGATTTTTTTTTGTAATGCGAGATTTTTATTTGTACGAAGCAGTGTCCTTTACGGATGAGAGCTGGAAGTAAGACTCGATTAGGAGACCTTACGCCAAACACACACACACGCTTCACCAATTGCTCTACCGCACTGCTGGTGCGACTGAATTGCCGTAGGGCGGAGAGGGGGAAGTGAAGTAAAGCAGAGAAGACTCAGCAGAGTACCCAAGCGATGCAAGAATGTAGCTCGTACTGGATGTGATGCTTGGAAGCCCTAAGGTCAGCTGTGGACTACCAGCAGGTGGCGCAGATCCTCTACGCACCAAAGAAGATCCCAGCAATATAGTCTATTGATCTCTCCTTCTCCTACTCATCCTCTCCATCTCGACCGCCCTCTCCGTTGACACCTAAGGCCGATGACCGAGCAGCCATAGGGTGAAAGTTCACTTGGACTTGTCAAGTAGATAATGAGGGCATGTCCTATGATAGAGGGGGAAATAGGGTGTCTAACTACATGAAATTGCCAATTAAAGCATGATGGCAAGGCCTATAACTGAGCGGCCATATGGTGTCTGTTGAATTGGACTTGTCAACAAGTAAACAATGAGGGTAAGGCCTGTGATCGAGGGGGTATAGGGTGTCTACTCAAATGGCCATAGGGTGTCTAGATCAACTTGATAATAAGCCATATAAGACTTGATGAGGCCTATGACCAATGGGCCATAGGGTGTCTATAAAGGCCTAAATGACTTGATTGCAAGAGGCCTATGATTGGGGGGCCATAGGGTGTCTATTCAATTAGACACCCTATGGCCCATGACCAATGGGCCATAGGGTGTCTATAAAGGCCTAAATGACTTGATTGCAAGAGGCCTATGATTGGGGGGCCATAGGGTGTCTATTCAATTAGACTTGTTAAGTAAATAATGAGGACGAGGCCTACGACTGAGGGGCCATAGGATGTCTATTTAGACTTGATTATAAGGCCTCCTGAACTTGATTATAAGATGTATATGATCAAGGGGCACAGGGTGGCAGTTCAATAATTGGACTTATCAGGTAAAGCATCAAGACAAGGGCTATGACCGAGGGGTCATAAAGTGTCTATTCACACTTCATCACATGGGTTGGTTAAGTGAAGAATGAGGTTAAATAATGCTTATGAAACAAGGGACCATATGGTGTCTATTCACATGGGGTGTCAGAATTGTTTAGAAGGCCTATCTTGATTAGAAGAGAACTATGACCAAGGGGGCCATAGGGCATATATCCAATTGGACTTGTAAGTAATTCATGAGGCCAAGATCTATGATCAAGTAGCCATAAGATGTCTGGTCACTTTGACTTGTCAAGTAAATAATAAGGGCAAGGTCTATGACCAAGAGGACATAGGGTATTCACGTGGACTTGTCAAGTAAATAATGAGAGTAAGGCAAGTGACCAATAAGGCCATAAGGTGTCTATTCACATGGACTTGTCAAGTAAAAAATGAGGATAAGGTGTATGACCGAGGGGTGCCTATTCACACAAACTTGTCGAGTAAAGCATGAAGGCAAGGCCGTTGAGGGCCATAAGTCATCTATTCAGACTTGATTATAAGGCCTACAAGAATTGGTAACTAGGGGCCTATAACTGGGAGGGACGTGTCAAGAAAAGGACGAGGCAAAGCCTATGACCAAGAGGCCATGGGGTGTCTAATTAAACTTGATACTAAGCCTGCAACCGGAATCTTATTCTAGGAATTGATTATGGAAAAGTAGAGAATTAATTCAATCATAAAAACCATTGCTTGTAAGCTTCAACTAAATCAAATCAATTGAAAAATTAAACACTTAAACAAAAATACTTAGCTCCAAAAAGACCATATTGGGTGCAATCTTCCCCCCTCTTGTGCGTGGCCTCTCCCCACACAAGAGTATTTCTTTATTAGCTTTCTTTTTCACCAAAATTAGGCCATAGCCCCCAAAATACAAGATGTGCTTTTTAGAGAGCACGGCACTCTTCTTTAACAAAAATAGAGTGTCAAATTGGGACTAGGGTAAAGCCATAGGCTTTAATAAATTCCACAAAAATAAATGTATCTTTCCTAAAGTTCAAAATGGAAAAATCATTTGATAAGGTTACAAGCTACTATGCTTGCCAAAAATGAAATGTGATGATCCAAGACATTTCTTCCAAAGTAAACTCTTCAATTCCCATAGTCTTCATCACCTGAAAATATAAGTCTAATTAATTATTAAATTAATCCCACAAATATTAAACAGGCACAAATCATCACCAACTCATGACTATCAGGCGTAAGTACCCCAGGAATCACCCTGCCATACAAACCTAACTAAAATAATCATAGGTGGCCTCAAACATACGTCATATACCGCACGTATTAATATTTATAGTGGTATTACCCACGATATTAACCTAGCCGGCATGACGCAAGAGTAATCTAGGCGTCCCCAAATTACTCAAGAGGGGATAAATAATATTTTTCTAGAGGACTTAAAATATATTCTCATGACATCCCTATTGCTTGAGTTTGCAATTGTCCTCAATTGCGGATTTGCTGGGTTTGAAAAGAATGAAGAATTTCAGGGTAAACTCGGAAAAATTTCTCAGGCATCCATTTAGCATCTTCTTGTGGATGATTCTTAAAAGTCAAAAGATACTTGAAGTATTGATTACCTATCCTTGTTGTTGTTATCTCTTGGTCAATGATTGCATCAGGAACTAATACTTCTTCCTCTCCTTCAATAAGAGGTGGTTCCTCATATGTTGGATGAGTAGGAAGTGTTCCTCGGAAAGGTTTCAAGAGATGGATATGAAAAGAATTATGGATATTCCAATTAGATGGAAGCTCTAGTCTATAGGCCACATCATTAATCTTTTTGAGGATTTTAAATGGCCCATAATATCTAGGCGCTAGCTTCACTGCAGGGAATTTTTCCACACTCTTTAATCGACGCTTTTCAATTCTCAAAAGTACATAATCACCTTCTTGAAATGAAAAATCTTTGCGCTTCCTATTTGCTTGAGATGTATACTTCTCTTGAGCTCTTGCAATACAATCATGCACTTCAGATAGAATGCGATCAAAGTCTCTAACATATTGGTCGGCTGCTTCAATCTTATGAGAGAGTCTACTAGCCGGAATAGGCAATGCTCTACCATAGATGATCTCAAATGGTGCTCGACCAGTAGCAGTATGAGGAGTATTATTATAAGCAAATTGGAGTAGGTGTATGTACTTATCCCATACACTAGGTTGCTGGGAAACATAGGCTCTAAGCATATCTAAGATAGTGCTATTTGTAACTTCGGTTTGTCCATTTGATTCCGGATGGAAAGCCGTGGAAAAATCTAACTTAGTGCCTAAGTTTGAGAAAAGAGCAACCCAAAAGTGACTACAAAATTTAGAATCTCTATCAGAAACTATCACTTTGGGTAGACCATGATGAACAAAAATTTGCTTAACAAATATGTTCGCGGCTTGCTGAGAAGTTAGTGTCTTTTTACATGGAATGAAATAGGCTTGCTTACTAAATCTGTCCACTATTGTCCAAATCATGTCATGGTGACTGGAAGTAGTAGGGAAGCCAGTAATGAAATCCATAGACACTTGTTCCCATGGTCTATCAGGAATAGGTAGAGGCATAAGCAATCCTAAAGCTTTGCCTTTGTAGCTTTTAATTGTTTGACAAATGTTACATTCAGCTACAAATTTAGCTACATCATTCTTCAAATGGGGCCAATAAAATTCTCGAGAAACTACTTGAAGTGTTGCGGAAACTCCTCTGGTGCATCTCTTCCAAGACAAGCTGTCTGTAAGGTTGAGTAACACACAATCTTTTCTCAAAGAAAAGATAGCCATCATTATGAGAATAACTTCCTTGAGGTGTCCAATTGTTTTCACGCAATTTAATCCATATTTGAGAAAAATCTGGATCAACTTCGTAAGTTTCTTTCATGAGTACAAATGGTTCACTTTCAATTATAGAAATGTTGTTGATATTTGGTCTTCGACTCAAAGCATCGGCAATAACATTTTCTTTTCCAGGTTGATATTGAATCATAGGTTGGAAACTTTGAATGAAAGCTGCCCATTTGATATGCCTATCTGAAATAAGAGGTTGCGTAAGCAAATGCCTAATGCTTTGTTGGTCTGTCTTGATAAGAAATTCAGAGCCCATTAGGTAATGCTTCTAGATTTTCAAAGCATGCACTACTGCTGCTAATTCCTTGTCATAAGTGCTATAATTTTGCTCTGCAGGCTTAAGCTTTCTACTTTGATAAGCAATAGGATGGTTGTCTTGCATAAGAACAGCTCCAAATCCTTTGCCACTAGCATCAGTCACTACTATAAAGAATGGTCTTTGAAAATCAGGTAGTGTAAGAACTGGTGCTTGTGTTAAAGCATTCTTGAGTGTTGCAAAAGATTTATCTTGCTTTTCAGTCCAATTGAAATTTGTAGCTTTCTTAAGGAGTTCAGTCAAAGGATGAGCAATACAAGCAAAATTCTTGACGAACTTCCTATAATAACTACATAAGCCAAGAAAAGATCTAAGATCATGTATGTTTCTAGGCGTAGGCCAAGAAGCAATACACTCAATTTTCTTAGGATCTACACGAATCCCTTCGGCCGACACTATATGACCTAAGTATTCAATCTCCTCTTAAAAGAAAGAACTCTTTTCAGGATTGACATACAATTCATTTTCTCTCAAAAGATTGAACACTTGTTCCAAGTGTTGTTCATGCTCTTGTCGATCCTTGTTGAAAACAAGAATGTCATCAAAGAACACTATAACAAAACTTTGAAACTTAAGGAATATGCGATTCATCATATGACTGAAAGTAGCTGGAGCATTGGTCAAACCAAATGGCATAACCAAAAACTCATAATGACCAGTTTGGGTTCTAAAAGCTGTCTTGAATATGTCAGATTGAGTCATACGAACTTGATGATACCCAGACTTTAGGTCAATCTTGCTAAAGACCTTTGATCCTCTAAGCTTATCAATCATCTACCCTAGGAATAGGATATCTGTTCTTGACAGTAATCTTATTCAATGCACGATAGTGTACACACATTCAGTAAGTTCCGTTCTTCTTCTTAACAAGAAGTACTGGAGCTCCAAAAGGCGAACTACTAGGTCGAATAAGGCCTCCCTCTAGCAAGTCTTCTATTTGGCTTTGGATTTCTCTTTGCTCTAAATTGTTGACTCTATAGGGAGCTTTACAAGGCGGGAGTCAATACTATGATCCTCAGGCCTAGACTTAGGTAATCCTGGAGGTAGATCTTCCATGAAACAGTCACTAAATTTGGAGATAAAAGAATCAAACTTTGGTCTTTTGGATGTGTCCAACTCAGCATCAAGCACGGTTAACCCATACCATATAAGTCTTGTCTCTTTTTCTTAGAGCTCTCTTTGCTTGAGTGTGACTCAACAAAGGACTCATTTCTCCTTTGACTTGACACTGGAGGATAATATTTTCATTGTTCTTCCTTAGAGAAATGCTATGAGTGTCATAGTCTATAATAGGATTGTATTTGTGTCTCCAAGGCATACCCAAAATTATATCTACCAATTGTAAAGGTGCAACTAAGAAATCCCTCTTTTCTGTTAAAGGTTTGATGCATAAATCCAAATCTTTCACCACTTCATGCAAATATACTTTGTTCCAGTAAATGTTGCTTTGACTTTATAGTGCATAGGTGAAGAATGAAGATTTAGTGCTCTAAGTACCTTTTCAGAAATGAAATCATGTGTACTACTATCATCATGCAAAATAAGAACTTCATGTCCATTTATCATTCCTTTTATTTTAAGCAAAGAATGAACATGAGGTTTACCTTCTTGTTCTGAGTAATCTGGATCGGAATTACCCTCTTGCTCGAATGATTCTTCTTCATTGTCGTCTTCTTCAATCATGTTGACTCGAGCTGCTGGCTGCTGCTGGTGTCAAATTCTTGGTACGCTCCGGACAATTCGGTGCTATGTGACCATCTTTGTGGCACTTGAAACATTTGATAGGAGATGTCTTCGGTTTGCCACCATTGACTTTCTTATTGATACTCATGTTGCCTTTAGCCTCGTCCTTGCCTTTGTCATAACCTGCTTTATACATCTTCTTTGAAGCATAAAAAGATTTAGTAAATGGTTTAGAAGAAGTACCCTCATGTGCTTTAATCTCTTTAGGAAAACCATTTTTACGTTCTGAATTAGTTGCCAAAGATATTGCAGAAGATAGTGAATGAGGTCGAAACATATTCACATCGGCCCTAATGGTAGATCTCTAAGGCCCGATATGAACTTCCTCTTTTGATCTTTCTCGCTGACTCTATCCACAACCTGCACCTGTAATAAAGTATTCCAGAACTTTTCTACATACTGTGACATAGTTTCCTTTTCCAATTGATGCAAAGTGTCCCATTGGTGCCTAACTTTGGACTTGAATTGTGAGGGTAAAAAGTGCTTTTTAACCAGCCGTTGAAATCTTTTCCAAGAGTCTGGCTTGTCACGACCTTGCTTAATTACACTCCACCATAAAGCTGCACTGTCTACTAAATGATTGACTGCACATTTAATCTTATCATTCTCTGAAAATTTTTCTCCAGAAAAATAGTCATCTAGTTGACTAAGCCAAGCTAAAATGACCCTAGCATCCTTCTTTCCATCATAATTTTGAAATGTGAAAGCTTTCCGACTAATCTTGGATTCTTTTTTGTGACTTTGTGCTTGCAATGTAGCACTTACAGCCCTTTGAATAGTGTCATCTTCGTCATCAAAAGATAGCGAAGAGTCACGCTTGCGTCTACGATTCGAGAGCTGTCTCTCCAATTCAATACGCTTCTCTCTTTCTTCTACAATTTAATGTTGTAAAGAAAGGAGTTGCTCTTGAATTGATGGCGAGATAGGCAATTCTGCCATAGTGCTTGTGCAAATGATGTAGATAAATAAAATTTTACTTTATTTGATGTAAATAAATAAAGCAAAAATGAGTACTTATCTTGTTTTTCTCCCGTAATTCGATCTTGGTTGAAGCTGAACAAGACGTTGTTCAATGGCTGAATTGAATTCTCGTCGCCTCAAACAAATCCCGAACGATTCCGTGTGATTCAAGAGTCTTGGGCTAGTCGAATTGTTGATGAAATAATTTTTTTGCACTTTGAAACCTGCTGAAACAGTCCTGTAAACCTTGCCCAATCTCTGTAATATTTTTCTAAAATTTTTAGAATTTTTTAGAAGCGATTTCGGAATTTTTTGGCCTTTTCTAGGCAATTTTGAAGCTTTTTAAAACCTGTAAATCACTTTTCTGCACCTAGAAATTTTCAGAATTGGAAACCTTTGAATTTCTCCTCAAATTTGAAAATAGGGAAAAGTAAAGGCTCAAAAAGTGATGTGACTTGCATGGGGATTGGGAAAAGTGAGAGTAGATTAGGATTAAGAGAAAATTAGGCTTATGGAGAGATTAGCTTTGAGCTTCTTTTTTTTTAAATTTCTCCTCCCCACGTGTTTTTGCGTCGGCGGCGGCAGGCTGCCGCCGTGTGCCTCCTTGGTTTATCTTTTTGGAGAATTTATTTAATAGCTTTTTTACATGCTTAATCTGCTCCATCCATTATAGGTTTGCTCAACCTTGAAGCTTTCTGATTTCTGGGAGATACCCATGAGGTTTTTGGCTATGAGGATTTCATCCATACGGTCAGATTTTGATTTCACTGAGTATTTGAAAAAACCACTTTTTGATAGAGAGGGATGGTTTTGCAGGGTGGTGAGTGGGTTTGAGAGTAGATCTAGTTTTGAATCTTTAACCTTTGGGTAAAGACCTGCAAAACACCCTTGTGTCCACTGGATAAATTCCTACACTTTCTTGATTTTTGAGAAGTTGAAGCCCTTTCCTACCTTCTCCACAAATCTCCTAGCCCAAGCTTTGATACCACTGCAACCGGAATCTTATTCTAGGAATTGATTGTGGAAAAGTAGAGAATTAATTCAATCATAAAAACCATTGCTTGTAAGCTTCAACTAAATCAAATCAATTGAAAAATTAAACACTTAAACAAAAATACTTAGCTCCAAAAAGACCATATTGGGTGCAATCTTCCCCCCTCTTGTGCGTGGCCTCTCCCCACACAAGAGTATTTCTTTATTAGCTTTCTTTTTCACCAAAATTAGGCCATAGCCCCCAAAATACAAGATGTGCTTTTTAGAGAGCACGGCACTCTTCTTTAACAAAAATAGAGTGTCAAATTGGGACTAGGGTAAAGCCATAGGCTTTAATAAATTCCACAAAAATAAATGTATCTTTCCTAAAGTTCAAAATGGAAAAATCATTTGATAAGGTTACAAGCTACTATGCTTGCCAAAAATGAAATGTGATGATCCAAGACATTTCTTCCAAAGTAAACTCTTCAATTCCCATAGTCTTCATCACCTGAAAATATAAGTCTAATTAATTATTAAATTAATCCCACAAATATTAAACAGGCACAAATCATCACCAACTCATGACTATCAGGCGTAAGTACCCCAGGAATCACCCTGCTATACAAACCTAACTAAAATAATCATAGGTGGCCTCAAACATACGTCATATACCGCACGTATTAATATTTATAGTGGTATTACCCACGATATTAACCTAGCCGGCATGACGCAAGAGTAATCTAGGCGTCCCCAAATTACTCAAGAGGGGATAAATAATATTTTTCTAGAGGACTTAAAATATATTCTCATGACAAAGCCATATAAGACTTTCATAAGCACTAGAATCTACTGAATTTATCTTTATTACACATATATTAGGTGGATTGCATCCATACTTTTTAGTAAAACACATTATATTCCTTATTCTTAATTTATATTAACAAAAGTAAAATTCTTTTTTTTAAATAAATTTTTATTTTATATACAGCTACACCTTTTGCTTAGAGAAAACAATGAATGTACAAAAAAAATATAGGGAAAGTGACCACACTAGAGGATTTGCACAATCCATAATGGACATATCCTCGTTGTTTAATTAACAAGTCCACTTGAATAGACACCCTATGACCCCCTGGTCATAGGCCTTGCCCTCATTATCTACTTGACAAGTCCACTTGAATAGACACCCTATGTCCCCTTAACACTATATTAGTGAATTTGGGAATTTTCCAATTTCCATTTTTGAATACTTAAAAAAAGGGACATGGATAACATGTTTGTAAGTTTCTCAAAACCCTATCATATGACCTATCGTTGGAAAGCACTTGAAAAATGGAATCTAAAGAGCTATAAAGCGCTCATTTTGGATTAGTGATGTTCAAGTTATGGTTAATCCAAACTTTTGACCACGTGTCCCAAACTTGTGGAAAATTCCCATATTCCCCAATATGGTGTTCCTTGGTCATAGGCCTTGCCCTCATTATCTACTTGACAAGTCCAAGTGAATAGACACCCTATGGCCGCTCGATCATAGGCCTTGCCCTCATGCTTTACTTGACAAGCCCAATTGAAAATATCCAACCTATAACTCCCTGGTCATAGGCCTTGCCCTCATTATTTTCTTGAGAAGTCCATTTGAATAGACACCCTATGACCCCCGGTCCCATGCGGCTTGAAGGCACATTGGCAACATTGAAGGATTCAAAGCATCAAAGCTACTTCGGTTCCAACCAAAGGAAGGTCCAACATCAACCAAGGTATACACATCATTACTATGTGAGCTTCTTCCATTATGTGTGCAAGAGAGAGAAAGAGAAAGAGAAGAGAGGAATATGAAAATTTATGAATCTCACTACTCATCTGTACTCACGTTGAGTGTGAGGAGAACCTCTGTAAAGCTGAAGAAATGGTCATCATCGCCTATTTACTGACAGCAACAACAGAGAGATGAGGAGGGCATAGCTCTGTGTGAGTTGGCTAATTGCAATGAAAATCTCTGAGGGAGCTGGGGTTTTGTGTAATGCCTTGGCTTGATCTTGGTGGGATAGCTCAAGAAATAGCATCTAAAAGCTCACAGTCAGCTGTGAGTGAGCATAGGAAGTAGGAGCTCTCTGTTAGAGCTCCTAAACTGAGCTGAGTGTTCAACAATGACAAAAGAAGACAGTGCAGCGGGCATGGTGTCGCATCAGAAGAAGAAGACGCCACCAACTCTGCACACCGACCCGATTTAATTCTATGCATTTTTTAAAAAGGTTTTAAGTTCTAACCTGAAGGTTCTTATTAACCTTTATACTCTAAGGTGAAAAGGAGCAACAATTGAGAGTTCTTAATGCTTCCATTTATTTCATGGTCATTTCCTTTCTGGAATTCAAGAGCACCTCAATTTTTTATTTTGCAAGCTCTCTGTGAGAAAAACATTTCCATTGTAAGGTCCTGACACTATAAAGGACTTCCTTAGTCACTGTGTGTGGAAATTCTTTGTGGTGACATCACCCATGTGTGAGCACAAGTGTGTTCAATTCTACTTGGTGAGTCTACATCAACTTTGTGGCCTCTATGTGATCCTTTGTGGAAATTCTTGGTGGTTTCTATGTGATTTCACATGGCTCAAATAATGGGAGCACATATTCTTTGTGATTCTTGCTGGCAAACTTCATCGACTTCTTGATGGAGATCAAATCTTGGTGGTGGTTCCATTACTATGTGCTAGATGGGACTTCATTCATGATGACTACCTTGGTGGTGTCTACATCGACTTGGTGACTTATTTGTGGCTTCTTTGTGATGTTTTTCTCTTGAAGTTGGCATGGGTGACAATATGCTTCTATTCAAGACCTTTGTGGACTTCTTCATCAAATATCTTACAAAAGATTGGTTTTGACTTTATGGTACTAAGAGATGGGTGTTTCAACTAACCCTATGGCCCCCCAATCATAGGCCTCTTGTACATGGCCCCCCAATCATAGGCCTCTTGTACATGGTCTTGCTATCTTCTACATCCCTCTTCTAGAAGGACTTACTAACAAGATTGAACCCCCCTTGCAAAAAAGAAAGGTACTTTCCTCTTCCTAGATAGATGTATGTTCAGCTAACCCTATGGCCCCTCGGCTCTTTTGCATGGCCTCACTATTGTCTTCATTTGTGGCCTCTTTCACACATGTTATTAGAAGAGACCCTAAGGCATCTTGGTCATGGGACTCTTGTGGAAGGACTTCCTTTCAAGATTACACCCCCTTGCTAAAAATAAAGGCATTCCCATGAGAGTTTTCCCCTCATACTAGAGAGATGGGTGTTCCAAGAGACCTTATGTCACCCGGTCATAGACATCTTGTAGAAGGCCTTGCAATTATCTGCATCCACAGGCCTTGCAATTATCTGCATCCACCTTACAAAAGAGAGGCCTTGTTATCATGATATGCTAGAAAACTCATTGTGGATAGATCCCTATGCCATTATGATGTATAGCTTGACCTTGGGCTTCTTGTGGATGATTTAACCAACCTATCATCTATGCCCATCTTGTAAAATAGAGGTCTAACCCTCATTTTGTTAAAACATAGCATGTGGCAGTGCTTGTATGTTCGTGGAAGAGACCCTATTGCCTCTCGGTCTCACAGGCCTCTTATAGAAGGACTTCCTTTTGCAAGACAAAACTCTTAATAATTTCCCTCTTCCTAGGGAGATTTGTGCAACAAGAGACCTTATGGCCTTCGATCACAGGCCTTTCCTATGTTGAAATATACCATGTGGCCTCTCGGACATAGGCATGGGGTCTTATTCCAAAGATGTGGGAATACGGTCAACTGTAAATGATAATTCTGTGGTAGATATCATAAAGGTTTTGGAAAAAGACGTAGGTGGGAAGCTTCCATTCTTTATGGTTTGGGGACAAGGTCAATGCCAAACATGTACGACAACAAAAATATGCCATCCAGATAATCCAGGTGCGGATGCATTTTTTAAACCATTAGCTTATGCATCAAAGATCTTTGGCTGTGATACAAGAAGAACGCTACTTATTGATGATGCACCATTAAAGGGATGAGTTAACCCTGCATCTAGTTGTGTCTTTCCTCCTTCATTTAATGTGGATGAGGAGGACAATGTTCTTAGGGGAGCTACTACCATACTTGGTTGCACTTCATCATGTCTTTGACATTCATACAACAATAAGCTCTTCTCCTTATGGACAAAACCAGTAGTTAAAGGTCATGAATTGTACATTTGCATTCAGAAGATTGTGGAAGAGTGGGAGGAGGAAAATAAACGTTGGTCAGATATACAACACAATACGGGAAAGCTTATGGAACATGTGCGAGATCTTAGTGGAGCGAAGGGTGCTACTTCTAGCAGTACAAGTGGTTACTCTACTTGAAGTCAAGGCCACAAGGAAAGGATAGTATCAGACCGTGATAAAGTGAGGTTGTTAAGGAGTGCTCCGTTTATAACAACCATGACGGGAGTAGAAGCCACTGAAAGGCTCAGTGATCAAGCCTCATGAAGCAAAGAGCTATCTAAAACAACTTCGGAGGCAATAAAATCTCAACTAGAAACTCACTCCAAAGAGGATGTAGGGATATATTACTATATTGCATGATCCATGAACAACTCTAAAATCTTATGTATAAGGCCAACTACTTGATTAACTAGTGTCTCAATTTGTTAATACAAAGGATGTGACCCCTATGGCTAGACAGACATAGGCCTCCTTGGCCTCATGCTACAATGACAACTAAAGGACACTTGCATGAGTAGACCGGCCCTATGGACACCCGATCATAAGGCCTAAGGAAATGGTTGATTATTTTACACATGGTTTAATTTATTTTGTAGGATAGACAAAGTTCTTTCATTGGTTTGTGGGATTGGATGAAATACTTACTTGGACAATAGAGTTGCACCATGGTGATGTAATATGTATAATGTTTATTTTGATAAATTGAGAACACTGAATTGAAGTACCTTGGCTCAAGTGGACACAAGTACCATATATCAAATTATTAGACTTTTAATAAGTGATGTTCATGTTGTTAAGATTCATTTTCTCTGAGAAATTTTGAAGACAAATAATTAAAGTAGGTCAGATGGTCAGAATGGTTTTGCATTGCAATGATTATAACACGCTGTTGAGTGAAGTGAAAAGTGTTGAACATATATTTGTGATTAATAGAGATTTATTATTGTTGGTGATTTGAAGTGGTTGTCACTAAAGCTTCAAAACAATGTTTCTAAACACCAAAATCTCTTTGAGATACACATCATCTTTGATAATTTGAAGACACATACTTGAAGCACTCGAGGCCATGTGGTCATAAGAGTTATACACCAAATGAATAAGTTGTTGTGTATAATGAACAGTGTTGAAAATATATTTCTGATTAATGAAAATTTATTATTGTTGGTGATTTGAAGTGGTTGTCACACTGAAGCTTCAAAATGGTGTTTCTAAACACCAAAATCTCTTTGAGATACACATCATCTTTGATAACTTGAAGACACATACTCGAAGCACTTGAGGCCATGCGATCGCAAGAGTTATACACCAAATGAATATGTTGTTGTGTATAATGAACAATGTTGAACATATATTTGTGATTAATGGAAATTTATTGTTGTTGGTGATTTGAGGTGGTTGTCATTGAAGCTTCAAAATGGTGTTTCTAAACACCGAAATATCTTTGAGATACACATCATCTTTGATAACTTGAAGATGCATAGTTGAAGCACTTGAGGCCATGCGGTCGCAAGAGTTATACACCAAATGAATATGTTGTTGTGTATAATGAAAAGTGTTGAACATATATTTCTCATTAATGGAAATTTATTGTTGTTGGTGATTTGAAGTGGTTGTTGGTGATTTGAAGTGGTTGTCACTGAAGCTTTAAAATGGTGTTTCTAAACACCAAAATCTCTTTGAGATACACATCATCTTTGATAACTTGAAGACACATACTTGAAGCACTTGGGGCCATGCGGAGTTATACACCAAATGAATATGTTGTTGTGTATAATGAAAATTATTGAACATATATTTCTGATTAATGGAAGTTTATTGTTGTTGGTGATTTGAAGTGGTTGTCATCTCATTGAAGCTTCAAAATGGTGTTTCTAAACACCAAAATCTCTTTGAGATACACATCATCTTTGGTAACTTGAAGACACATACTTGAAGCACTTGAGGCCATGCGGTCGCAAGAGTTTCTACCTTTTGCTTTCATAGTGAAAAGCAATAAGGAAGGTGAAACTAGCTAAAATAAGGACAATGCATGCCAAAAAACATGCAAATTAAAACTTTTTTAAAAGTTCAATTTATTAAATGGAAAACTTTTTTAAAAGTTCAATTTATTAAATGGAAAACGAGATTTTCCCAAATTATCTAAAATGGTGCCCGCCGCCACCAGCTGACTAGCTAGATCTCCCATTAACTTGTTAGTTTTACATAAACTAGTTAGTTGTGCATCAACTTGTTAGCTTGTACTATTTTCACTAGCTAACTCTAGTATTCAAACTAGAGTTAGCTTTCTATTAAGCTAGTTAGTTATGCCTTAGCTAAGAGTAGTCTACACTAGTTAGGATTGCACTGCACTAGGTAGGTGTGGGACTAGTCAACTCTAGGACTAAGAGTAATTTGCACTAGTTAGTTATGTGACTAATTAGGTGTGAGTTACTAGTTAGTTTTGTATCAACTAGTTAGGTTTGCACTATTGTGCATTGGTTAGATCTACACTACTAACTAGTAGCTGTGCACTAACTAGTTAGGTTTGCACTCTTGTGAGACTACTCAACTATCTATTAATTAGGTGTGGGTCTACCTGTTGAGTTGTTTGCTATGTATCAACTAGTTAGCTTTGCACTAGTTACACTATTTATCTCTAGAGTTAGTATTCGAACGAGGTGTAGAGGAGGAAGTGACTAGCACTAGGCATCATTGTAGGAGAGGGGTGGAGGAAGCACGAGAGAGACAACAAGTGGTGGATGAAGCATGGGAGGTGAGCATCATGGCAAGAAACGGATGAAGAACAGAGGGCAAAGTGAGGGGCCTTGTGAAGCTTACATGACCTTGGAACCTGGGCTATGGGGTTGCACCCCATGGCCCATGGCCTAGCATCGGCAACATGTTCCAAAATAAGATTTACTTCTTTAGCCTCAGTGGGGTCTTCATAAGAGGCATGTGGCTCTCTGCCTATCAGGGCTTCGTTGAGCCTTCTTTCCATATACCACTTTATCCCCGATGTTGATCTAGACTTAAAGTACTCAGGCACTTGCCCTGTATCTTCCTCTTGCCTTAAGAGGAAGATACAAGGCAAGTGCCTAAGTACTTTAAGTCTTACAACAACATCGTTTAAGTATCTAGGAACTTTCTCGTATCTTCCTCTTGCCTCAAAGAGGAAGATATGAGGCAAGTGCCTGAGTACTTTAAGTTCTACAACAACATCCGACCCATGAGCTCCGAGCAAGCCAAGCTCTACTGAGTTGCCAAACATTAACAAAGTTGCTCAACAACGTTAAGGCTGATGTCTGGCAGTTTGATAGAGCTTGGCTTGCTTGGAGCTCGTGGGCTCGATGTTGTTGCAGGACTTAAAGTACTCAGGCACTTGTCTCATATTTTCCCCTTGAGGCTTGGTGAGCTCTTTGAGTTTGGCTTCCTTCTTTGTTAGCCTTAACTTTGTTGATGTCTGGTAGCTTAGTAGAGCTTGGCTTGCTTGGAGCTTGTGGGTCCCAATGTTGTTGTAGGACTTAAAGTTGTTGTAGTACTTAGGCACTTGCCTCATCTCTTGAGGCTTGGTGAGCTCTTTGAGTTTGGCTTCCTTCTTTGTCAGCCTTAACTTTCTTGAGCAACTTTGTTAATGTCTGAAAACTTGGTAGAGCTTAGCTTGCTTTAGAGCTCTTAGGTTCCTTGTCACCTTTATTGGCCACTACCTTGGCTTGAAGGGTGATCTTGTTTATCTTCCCACTAGTAGGTCTTGTGTGAACCCATGACCTCAACATAGTGAATCCAATGAATATCCATCTTAGGTTCCTTGTCACCTTTATTGGCCACTACCTTGGCTTGAAGGGTGATCTTGTTTATCTTCCCACTAGTAGGTCTTGTGTGAACCCATGACCTCAACATAGTGAATCCAATGAATATCCATCTTCCCATAGGGACATGGGTACATGGTGATCTTGTTTAGCTTCCCACTATCTAGAATAGGTCTCATGTGAACCCACGACTTGAACGTAGTGAAGCCAATGAAGATTCATCTCCCCATAGGAAGAAGATACTTCTTAGGCTTTCTATGCTATTTTATCCTTCTTGGTTAGGTGAAAATGGTCAATGTAGAAGTTGATCTATCCTTGGAGGAGTCCTCTCGCTAGTTGATCTATCCTTGGAGGAGTCCTCTCGCTAGATGAATCACTAGCTACTACTATCTTTATACCTAGAGATAGTCACATCTGTAGAAGATATGGCCATATAGCCATTTCTTACAACCTTTGTTTCAAGATGTGAGATAACCACATGTGAGATAACCACATGTGAGTCATCATCACTTGAATGCCTAATTTTTAGCCTTGGGATACTCACATCTATAGTAGAAGATATGGCCATTGAGCCAGTTTAGATTTATCAATCACTTGAATGCCATATCTCCATACTATGAGCTACGAATCTCTAGAATGCCATTTCTCCATACCTTGAGATACTCACATCTATAGAAGATATAGCTATATAGCCATTTTTCCAACCTTTATGGAGAGGTGTAAGCTACCCATAGTTAGGGGAGATCTGGTCGCAAAGGACCATATCTATAGAAGATATGATCCAACATCTAAAAGGCCTTTTCTATAGTCTAGATCAACCTACCTCTAGTCTAAGAGGTCATTTCTCCACACCCACCTCTAGAGGCATGAGCTACAAATACCCTAAGGAGATATGGCCCTAGAGCCACCCACCTCTAGAGGCATGAGCTACGAATATCTTAAGGTGATATGGCCCCAGAGACATTCCTTTCGAGCCACCTACCTCTAGAGGAGATATGGCCCAAGGGTCTTTTCTTTAGAACCTATAGAGACATGATCTACCAATCTCTTTAGGATATATGACCCTTGAGAAATTTTTAAGAGCCATGCCTACACACTCTAAGCTAGATGTGGCCACCACAAAGCCATTTCTCCACTGCTAGTGGCCATGCAACTCTAGAGCCAAGAGATAGACTTTAAGCCCCATGTTGTGGCTCTTAAGGCCGGTATAAACGACTCTATGGCCATATCTCTAGACCTTGAGATTCCCACCTCTACTTTAAGCCCCATGTTGTGGCTCTTAAGGCCCTTCCATAAGATGGGTATAAACGACTCTATGGCCATATCTCTAGACCTTGAGATTCCCACCTCTACATATGAGAGATGACCCACCTCTAATCAACTATTTATCTAGCCCCATCTCTAGAGGATTCCTAGCTCTATAGTGATAAGTCATTAGAGAAAAGGGAGAAATGGCCCTTGGGCCATATCGCCACGCTATATGGCTCTATTAGTATATCTCCATGCCATGAGCTATTCACCTCTAATGTGCTGAGCTAGACTTAGATCCCATTTTATGGCTATGAAGCCATAACCCACTAGATTAAGAGGAGATATTTCTCTAGGGTGATATCTATAAAAGCTATGGCTACATGGCCATATCTTCATTCTTTGAGCCACCTACCTATGGAGATATGGCCTAAACTTGATTTCTTTAGACCCACTTCTAGAGGCATAAGCTACCAACCTCTTAAAAAGATATGGAGCTTCAGCTATTTCTAGAGGAGGCAAAGCTCTAACACCAAAGTTTATTAAGGCAAAGGGTGACATGGCTTCATGTCCATATCATTAATGATATGGCTCTATGGACATACCTCCATGCCATGATCTACCCACATCTAACACCCTGAGCTAGACTTAGAGCCCATGTTGTGGTTCTAAAGTAATGTTTAAAGGGGAGATATTGCACTATCGCTATTATTATCCTTAAAAGATAAGGCTCTAGGGCCATATCTCTGGACCACCTTGAGCTACATACCTCTAGAAGATATGGCTATAATCCACTAGAGAAAGGGAAGATATTGCAATAGTGACATATCCTTAAAATATGTAATGTGAGTACATGGCCATTTTTCAATACCTTGAGTCTTTGCCCATCTCTCCCTACCTTGAGCTACCCACCTCTAATACATGAGATATGAAACACCTCTAATTAATGTTTGATTTTGCCCTATCTCTAGAGGAGAGATGGCTCTAACACCACAATACATTAAAGAGGTGACATGACCTCATGGATAATAATTCAATGATATGTCTCTATGGCCATATCTCCACGATGCCATGATCGACCCCCCTCTATCAACCTAAGCTAGACTTAGAGCCCATGTTGTGATTTTGAAGTAATATTTTGCTAGAGTAAGGGGAGATGTTGCACTAGGGCCATTATTATCCTTAAATGATATGGCTCTAGGGGCATATCTCTTGTACCTCTAGAAGATATGGCCATATTCCACTAGAGCAAGGGGAGATATTGCACTACTGTCATATCCTTAAAAGATATAATGGCTCCATGACCATGTTTCCATGCCTTGAGCCACCTACCTCTAGAAGAGATAATGTCTGAAGGGTCCTTTCTTCACACTCCCAACTCTAAAGGCATGGGATTTCAATATCTTGAGGAGATATGGCCCTTGAGCCATTTTTAGAGCCATGCATACACGGTCTAAGGATGTTGTGGCCATAGAGTCATTTCTCAATTTCCATGGCCATGCAACTCTAGATCCAAGAGTTAGACTTTAAGCCTCATGTTGTGGCAGCTCTAAGGCCCTATCCACTAGATGCTTCGAAATGGTTGTATGGGAATATATGCTCACCTTGATCTATCCACATCTATATGAAATATGACCTACCTATAAAGAATTAGTTATCTTCCCCATCTCTAGTGGAGGCATGTAACTAGACTCATAAGTTATTAGAGGGAAGGGAGACATGGTCTCAGGTCTATATCTCTAAATGATATGGCTCTATGGCCATATTTCATTCTATGAGCTACCCACATCTAATGCCTTGAGCTAGATTTAGAGCCCATGTTGTGGTTCTGAGGCCATAACCCACCAGAGGAAGGGAAGATATTGCAATAGTGAAATTTCCATTTATAGATATGGTTCTAGAGCCGTGTTTCTATACCTTGAGCAACCTACCTCTAGTCTAAGAGGTCATTTCTCCACACCCACATCAAGAGGCATGAGCTACAATCTTGAGGAGCTATGGACCTAGAGCCATTTATTTAGAGCCACCTACCTTTAGAGGAGATATGGACCAAGGGTCTTTTCTTCACACCCTCCTTTTTAGAGTCATGCCTACATAGTCTAAGTTATTCCTTCATAGTCTAAGCTAGATGTGGCCAAGAGCTAGACTTTAAATCCCATATCGCGACTCTGAAGCCTTATCCCCAATAAATAGGGAGAAACGGCTCTATGTCCATATCTCCAAACATTGAGCTTCCCACCTCTACATAAGATATGACCCATCTCTAATCAAGTATTTATCTAGCCCCATATCTAGAGGAGGCATGGCGCTAGAGCGACAAGTCATTAGAGAAAATGGAGAAATGGCCCTTGGGCCATATCTCCAAACCATATGCCTCTACTTCCATATCTCAATGCCATCAGCTACCTACCTCTAACGCCTTGACCTAGACTTAGAGCCCATGTTGTGGCTCTACAAAAGCCATAACATTAGATTAAGAGGAGTTATTGTTCCAGGGTGATATTTATAAAGGATATGGCTACATGGCTATATCTCAAGGCCTTCATTTCTCCACTGCCATGACCATGTAACTATAGAGCTAAGAGCTAAACTTTAAGCCCCATGTTAAGAGCTAAAATTTAAGCCCCATGTCCATTGCCATGACCTTGTAACTATAGAGCTAAGAGCTAAACTTTAAGCCCCATGTTGTGGATATAAAGCCCTATCTAACAGATGGTAGATATAAAGCCCTATCTACTAGATGGTAGATCTAAAGCCCTATTTACTAGATGGTAGATATAAAGCCCTATCTACTAGATGGTAGATCTAAAGCCCTATTTACTAGATGGTTTGAAATGGCTGTATGGCCATATATCCACACCTTAATCTATCCACCTTTGTGGAATGGAGTGATCATCATAAAGCTTAGATTAGGGACAAATCATCATGGATTAATATAAGATTAAAGATAATCTAAAAAATGGTCGTGATGCCTAAGTGAGTTAACCTTCTACGAAGAGGATGGAAATAGCCTTCCATAGGCCTAGGTTGAAATCCATGAGGCTCCAAGAGTCATGAGATGACTAATGTCAAAAGGTATCAAAAGATGTTAAAAGGTATAAAGGGTACAATGATAGTCCATGAGCCCCCTTTTATACTTGAGCCCATGACCAAGGTCCTAGACCTAAACTAAAGGTGTTGCTTCATTACAAACCATCCCCTCCTATAATGATTTCGTTCTTGAAAAATAAAAGGGTGGTCATGCCCAAAGAAAAGACATATACAAGTGGCTATGTACAAAAGTTAAAAATCACATCCATGGTGGTGGGAATGCCTATGTAGCGGAAGACCCATAAATGAATCATATGACCCCTAGGATCAAATGGAAAGGATGAAGGGCTCCCATCAATGATGGGTTCGAAAGGAAATCTGAGGCATACAAAATCCAAGGTAATGGTCCCTCGATAATCTGGTGCAAGTGAAAATGATAAGGAACCACTGTCGATGACGAAACTAGTTGAGCATCCTCTAGGTTCAAATGGAAAAGATACTAGTATCACCCCGAAGATAAGGTAATCCACACAAGTGTGACCACACATATGGAATGTAAATCCAAACCATATAGGCTCCAAAGCAATGACTCTCGAACCACCTGGATATCGAATGGACACTGTAGAGAGCCAATATCAATGTCGTGGCGACCAATCCTCCTGGATCAAATGGATAGACGCCCATGTCAATGACGTAGCCCACTATAACTCCGCCTGGGTCAAATGGATATCCAAAATGCAGACCATCTAACCATGGAATAAATGTGTGACCACCTGGATCAAAAAGGAAGTATCCAAGCTCCTCGTCCAAAGTGAAATGACCATAAAAAATATCATTAAATCCATGGTCCAAATAACTGCTCAAGTGAGAATCTGGATGTGATGCATGTAAATCCACATAATGCACCATATAATCAGATACCATGAATCCCAAATAACATATACTACATCCAAAAGTAAATGTCATGGCCCCAAAGAAAACAAGATCGTGTCGACATCCATAGGAGCCAAAAGAACATATTTCAAGGTCGGCATCATGCGAGGGTAAGAGTGAACCAATGCTGCCATCCCATGTAGCATCACTCAAAATGTCAAAAACATGATCCACTATATCAATAGGTATATGGGCATGAGCCAAACCATGCATTACCTCCTCATGTGAAAAACCCTCTATGTGTGTATGATGATCTAAGATATCAATATACTCATCAACATCATCATAATCATCTCACTGAAAAATGAAGAGGTATCCTCACATGAAAGATAAATGGTATCATCTCCTAAATCATCATCTATGGCATCCCCAAGGCCTCCAAGGTCATCCTTATAAACATGGTCTATCTCCATCAAAGATGCCCCTTATACCCCATGCTAAATCTATCGCCAACAATAGAGGATCTAAGGAGATGTCTAGATCAAATGTGAATCTCTCAAGATCTATACCATATGATCTACTATGGATATGATCATCATCCATCAAATCACTTGCCATGTCATCCTCACAATCTCTAAAATCATCGTCATGATCATGGTTTGTATCCATCAATGGAATCCATATATATTCGATATCCAAAGATAGGTCAATCTCTCTAATAACTGGATTCAGGAAAATATCTGAATCAAATGCAAAGCTCTCTAGATCCATATGCATAATCATCTCTCTCCTACGAAGCCTCACCTCAACAAAATCATCTCTATGCTCATGTGTAATGCCTAACTGCCCAAGTATATGCACTAAACCCAAATAAATGCTACCAGGTATGCTATGAGAGCTATGAGAACTAGGAGTAGAGATAAAATCAAAGATATCACCCTGAGTAGAAGATCTTAAAGATTACCCTGACTCATCTAGCACTAGAAACTCAGGTCTATGCTCCTCATGCACTATCGTATGCTCATCAACATGTGAAGTATCATCATACCGAATCTCACACACTACAATGGATGCATCACTAGTCAAGAGCTAATCCCCATGATAATCTAATGTATCACTATCTCCTAATGCATCACTATGATCCGTTGGAAGGTAGGTAGACATAGGCGTATCATCAATCACAATGCTCGGAATGCTCGCGCTGCCATCCCTCCCATCAAGATCATGCCCACATGATCTGACTCACAAACATCACTCTCACTCTCACTATCACTATCACTATCACTATCACTCTCATTATCACTATCACATACATCATCATCATGTTTATATGTGTCAGTGGCATCATGTGCACGTGTATCACTATCATCATGTGCATGTGTGTACAATACATCAATAATATCATGTTTGTGTGCATGATACATCATCATAGGTATGTGGGTGTGATACATCAATGTCATCACGTGTGTGTATGACCATCACCATGTGTACATGTGTCAACATCAACATCATCATCAACATGATGATGATCATCACTATCTACATCATCATCCACTGAATGTGTGTCATGATGATACCCATCCTCAAGTATATTGTCATCTCTGCTCATGAGTGTAGGGCACTCGATCAAGTCCCCACCTACATCATCCCATGAAAGCGATGCCGAACCATTCATATAAAGATAACCACATAGATCCTCAAAAAAATCACCATGTAAAGAATGTTTGGACCATATGGCACGGACATCCTCCTCATCAAATAAGTGTCTAAACTGGCTAGGCAACAACATCTGAAGCTCAAACATCCATATGTGACATGAATATGATGTGTCATCATAGCATGATGTCGGTGAAGAAGGATCTATAGCTCGAAGCCGCAATTGCCAAATGTATGTATGAACTCGGCAAATGATATGCATCTCCTCACATGAAATGGTAAATCAAGATGACGGGCATAGAGCCAGAGTAATAGGGTATGAGTAGATGCCGCATGATCAGCGTCTGGGATGGAGTTGTAGTGATGTCGATGACGATGATGGTGGGTAGCATGATGATCGTAGGTGGGGTAGAGGTAGTAATGGATCCCCATGTCATCTCGCTAATGCTTGAAAGTGTGGAACCACTCCCAAATGTGCTCAAGAATGCCACACCACATGTAAAAAAAGCACCAATCTGCTTAAATGGCAAAAAATGTGCGTGTGAATGCTAAAAAATAAACCAAATGGCCAAAAGTGTGCGTGTGAACGTCCAAAATGTACCAAATCGACCACACGGCAAACTAACCACCTCCACGAGGCTCAAAACATGTGAACAAGCCTTGAATACATGTGAACATGCCCAAACAAATCCACAAGCATGTGAATAACACTCACAATGTATGTAAACTACCCACACGTAGCATGTGATCAATGTGAAAGAACCCCCAAACTATCGTGTGAACACCCAAAAATATCCAACATGCACCAAAATCTCACACAACGTGTGAACAATCTCAAAAAGGTTAAGGGTGAGGGAGAGTATAGTATGTGGGCAAGGTAAGTGGTCAAAAGCACTAGAGTGTGGGCTGGACAAAAGTAAATGGGTGGCCAAAATGTGAAAAGGAGGCCTAACCCTAACTCAAAATTTTTAAAGAACTCTGGGTGGCTCCCTATTTTCTTTACTCTTTTTCTTACATTACTGGCAGGCTAGTTGCTGTACGCTTGAAGCAAAAATTGGGCAAAATTTCTCTTTAAAAAAAAATAAAAATAAAAAAAGTGTTTGCTCGTTAGCTAGCGCTGCTTGCTGTCATGCTTTTCTTGCTGAAGAAGAGCTTGCTATGATGCTTGCTGTAGCGCTTGTTGAAGTGCTTACGATGTAGACCATTGCTTAGGAATCATTCCGTCCCTTTGTAGCACAATTGAACTCTCTATTCGTTTGGCTTGGTGCTTGGAACCTGCCAAAATCGTTTGCTCAGTTTTTTTTTTGATACAGTCACATGTAACTGCTTATAACAGCTCAGTTATGCTGCCTACAATTAGAGGTTGCTACTACAGACAATGACAACTACTGTTAAGCCTCCTATGTGAAGGCGATGAAGCCACGGTGTGTTCTGAGCCTTGAAAAGGCGGTGAAGCTAGCGCCGGCTGCTAATCCTGTCAGTGCCTTTTGTTGAGCCGCTATAAGAAGGTTCATTCCTACTGTAATAAGCAGCTGGCTGTAGCCGTCGTCACTCTCTGTATGCTGGCTGTGGGCTGTGTCTGATCTGCGCAGAGCCTCAAAGAGGCGATGAAGTTGCAAAACTCTTTGTGTAGCTATGGCAGCTTGGCTGTGGTTGTGTCTGAGCCGCGCAGAGCCTCAAAGAGGCGATGAAGCTTCTGCTTGAGCCTTAAACTGCACGGAGCTTCAATTGAGGCAATGAAATTCTACATACATTTTTTTTTTCCACCTTCAAATGCTGTGGACTGGAGCAAGCCATAGATGGCTGCTGGCCTTCATCAAGTGCTCCTACATCGTGAGGATGTCCCGAACCACTTCTGTGTGCCTCTCAGAATGCTGTGATCTGGGCTGGGATGCCTGCCTCAAGGCAAGGCTGAGCTGAACACTGTGGTGTGGTCAGAATGCTGTGATCTTGGCTGGGATGCCTCAAGGCAAGGCTGAGCTGAACACTGTGGTGTGGGTTGCTGCAATCTTTGCACTGTAAAGACTCGTATGCCTACAACTACAAGAACAACCTTGGCTAGTGCAGTCATTCCAGCTTCCATAAATTGTGTAGGTTCTGAAGAAGGCTGTTTGGCACCTCAAGCACAACAGAGGATACTGTCCTCATCCGTGAGAGCTTGTGAGAGGCAAGAATTTGGGGCTTAAGCTTCCTATGCATCTTCCATTGGCGTGCGAATACTTGAGAACACAAAAAGGCTACACACCTACAATCATGAGACTTTAGGCAACTTAGCTTATTTTTTTGATTAAATGGACCCTTAAGACAATGCATCTATCTCGTTGGTCTATATGAAAGGATGTAATAATCTCCTTTACCCTTTTTTTTCTCTCTCTTTGATAAAATCCAATGTGCTGCGAGTAGGACTACTTTGCCTTATTCATCTACTTGTGCCCTCAAATCTTCCATCTTTTTAAGTTTCTTCACACCCTTACTATCTTTATGTCCATTCAAATTCTCCCAAATGATGCTCCTGACATTTTTGAATATATGCATGGGATCTAAGAGATGATTAATTAATAAATCATTCAAGTAAGGGAGTTAGTCAAAAATGGAGAGCCTCTTCATTCTATATAAGTATTCTTCATTATCGTTAGCTCTCCATAATTCAAACCAATCAATTGTATTCATTGTATGAGGTGGTTAACAGAGATTTCCATCCCGTAGTGAATGATGCAGTGGTGGAATTTACCTTACTACGTACCCCTAATATATCATCTTCTTTAGAGTTAGAGAATCCAATTCAGGTCCACTAATAGGACATACATGGTATTCATTAGTAGCGATTATGTGAAAATCTATCTTCAATGTTTAAAAATTTGGATTTGTTATTACTACCCTAAACACTCACCCAAACTTGGATAGTCATGCATAGTCCACATTAGTATTCTCTTTATACTTGCTAATCTTTTTTGAGGACATTTAGGCATGTCATGAATAGGGATGACTACCCACAAGGTTTGTAGTTATTCTACTAAGGGTGCCATATACATGTCCATGTTTTTAACTTTGTACTTTCTATTATGTAATAATAAACCAAGCAAGAGATATCTCTTTTAATGGTCAACTATGGAGAGATATTATGATTTACCAATACCACCGGCTAGGTGTCCCATGTTGTGGAACTCAAACCAAATGGGCAAATGCCATCCATTGTTGAGACGTATGTAACGAGGCTCTTCCTGAAAGTCAAGCCATGTCTCCTCAACAAGTCTCCATGCAGTGCAATGAGCGCAAATGCATAAGATGCCATCTCTGGATTGGTTTTTAGCACATGTGCCAATTCATTAGCTCTACTATGTACTTACACTTAAACATGTGCTGGATTCTTGGGATGATTGGGAAAATGACTTAGAATTTTACAAGGAATGGTTCCACCTTGTAAATCTTGTCTATATCATTGAGCCCCACATTTTGGACATATGGAGAGTTCACTAAGATTCCCATGGAAGAGGACACAATCATGAGACAATCATTTGGGCATGCATGTATACAATTGTAGTCCATACCAATGGAACTTTGAATCTTCTTTGCATCATCTCCTCTCGTGACTCGAGCATAGAGTTTTCTCCACTAATATACTATATTTCAATAATTTTGTAAATTATGATTGGCGATGTGTTGTTAGCTAGTAAAAAAAAAAAAGAGAGGACAAGATTAAGAAAGAGAAAGAGGAATTGGAAAGAGGATATAGAGAATATTACTTGAATAATTTTAAGATGCTCGATTTGACCAGCCATAGGGGGATTATATATTGAGCCAATACCAGGCAAGCTTGTAACTTTGACATTTTTTCTCCTTCAAACAACGGTGTTGTCGAAGATATGCTTCCTTAGACATCATGTCTCGTCCATCTTGTGTATTGCCATCAAATATTGCTTTTATTAGCTCTTCCACAAAATATTCTTGTGCATGTAGTTCCATATCCTCTTGCATGTGTGGCTCCATATCATCAAAACCAATTCTTCTGGTTGTTCTTGATTGTTGTTCTTCTCTGGGAGTTACATGCCTTGTACCTCGTCTATTTTTTAAAGATTATATGGCAAAAAATTAAAAATCTGAATACCATCACTTTCCTCTTTACTTTTTGTTTTGAATAGAACAGAGTCTCTCTCTCCTGCCTTACTATTCTCTCTCTCTCTCTCTCTCTCTCTTGCCTTACTATTCTCTCTCTCTCTCTCTCTCTCTCTCTCTCTCTCTCTCTCTCTCTCTCTCTCTCTCTCTCTCTTCCCCATCCTTCCCTCACCTCTTGCTCATCCCTCCCTCAACTCTCCATTCTAGATCTACTATTTCAAGATCTTGTAAGATTTGATTTGTAATATTCTCTAAAATTTTATGAATTTTCTTAAGATTTTTTTTACTAAATTGGGTTTTGTTTTTTTTTTTCTATTTTGCAGGGCCCTCCTATTCCCCCTCTTCTCCCTCATTCTTTCTCACGAGTGCTTTAGGGTTAGTTTTTTTAAGTTTAAGGGTTAGTTTTTTTGTTGAGTTTTACAACTTTATGACTCAAATTAGTTAATTACTTTATAGGTTTAGGTCTCTTCCCTTTTTTAAGCCATTAGCTCTTCTCAACAAACTTAAGGTAAGATCTTTTGCTTTTTATTCTTTTCTTGTTTGCACCCTTGGGTGATGGGGTTTAGGAAGAGAGAGGGAGAGAGCATGCTCTATGCATGCACAAAGCATACTCTTTATGAATTCTCTATGCATGTATAAAGCATACTCTTTATGCATGCTTAGGGCTTACATACTCTATGCATGCATAAAGAGAGCAAGATTTATGCATGCATAAAGAAAGCGAGATTTATGCATGCATATTCTATGCATGCATAAAGAGAGAAAGCTTGATGCATGCATAAAGCACATACTTTATATAAATAAGATCTATGCATGCACAGAGTATAGAGCATGCATACTCTAGCATTGATATCAGATTTCTTCATTTTCTTGTATTGTAGGTCTTTGGCCTTTTTTGAATTGTTAGCTCTTCTCAACAAACTCGAGGTAAGCTCTTTTGCTATTTATGCTTTCCTTGTTTGCACCCTTGGGTGCTGGGGTTTATGAATTTTGAGAGAGAGCATGCTTAAAACATTCTCTATGCATGTATAAAGCATACTTTTTATGAATTTTGAGAGAGAGCATGCTTAAAGCATTCTCTATGCATGTATAAAGCATACTCTTTATGCATGCTTAGATCTTGCTTACTTTATGCATACATAAAGAGAATGAGATTTATGCATAGGGGTGGTTGCAAGATGAGGTTATCTAGTTTCATGTCGTGGGCGCCCTTGGCTTTAGCTGGAAAACAGGCATTTTTTCAAGAAGAATAGCCAATCTCTCATAGTTAGCCAAGGAGTTTCACTTCAAGGTCTTCTAATGAAACATCATATGCAAAGTTGGGCACCTAAAACTATAATCTGATCGAATATCCAATAATTGCAAATCCCCTTTTCTTTGGGAACCAAGTTTGTATACAGGCCCTATCCTAGGTTTAGACAGGTATAGTGAATGTGAGTAAATTGCCTATAACTTTTACATTATTACTCATATGATGTTCCCACTTTGCATATCACAAATACAAATAACATAGAGCTTAACTTGATTTATCGAGTAATTTTTGATGTGTTCTACTATTTTCTATATTATTTAAAAGATATTAGAATTGTTAAAAAACATACTATTTTATCCTCCCACCACATCTACCATTTAAAATGCTCAAATTGTATGGATCTAGTGATGATTAGATTGGGAAAGATTAGTATAATGTGGGTATAAGGTAAAATTACAAATCTAACGGTTTGATTTTTGTAGATTTACTTTGGAAAATTTATTATGACTGTGAGAGGCCCATTAAATCAATAGTAATTTAATTCTAGAAAATTAAATATTGAATCTTTCAATCTAAAAACTCAAGGGATCAATACTCTTTTTGCCATGAATTTATTAAAAAAAATTTGGCTTGATTTGAGTATGGGAAGGTCCATTTTCAATCCTCCCAAGTGAAAATTCCCATATTGTGTCCACTCTCCCCTTTTCAAGTCTAAAACCAATCCTAGTTAGGTTTGGAAATCTAGGCTTGGTAAACTTCACAGCTTAGGTTTCATTCCATGTGTGAGGCTTGGGTAGGCACAAACCTTATATATGCATGCCACTTTATGTCCACGTGAGCATCGAGAGGATCCACATAAGCAGCTTGCCACCTCAGCTTGCCACCTCCACCCTCCATGTCAACATGGTCAACCTAGTTGACTCCCCACCTCATCATCCTAGTCATCATTAATGCCACATCATCTTGCCACCTTTGCATGCCACCTCGCACATGGTGACATGGCATGCCACATCATGGAATTGCCACATCAACCATAATAGTGCCACATGTCAAGAGAATGCCACGTGTCATGCACGCTTGTGACACGTGGCATCTCCTTCCCACCTCCCCTCTTTTTTCAAAAACATATTTTTGGAAAAGTTAATTTAGTAATTTAGAGAAATAGAATATAGAAATTTAAATAATAAAATATATGTAACTTATTAAATAAAAGAATTTAAAATCACTAATTTTAAAGGATTATATTTTGGGATTAGATCAATAAAAATATTATTAAAGATCATATTATTAATTTTAAAAAAAATAAATTTTTTAATTTTATATTTCTTGAAATTTTTTTATGTAGAATAAACCTTTGAATAAAATTTGAAAAAAATACTTTATTTAAAAAAAGTAGTTATATAATTATAAAATAAAAAATATCTTTAAAGATATATTTATATATCTAGTAATGATAAATATTTAGACTTGTTAATAAATATTATAAATAATATTAATTTTTAAGTGGATAATAGTTTATCTTTAATTATCTTTGTGTTTATCTTAGTTATCCAATCAATCTTAGATAGGAAATCCAATGAGATTTGAAGTGGATAACCTATTTTTCCTATATAATCACACATCTCTAGTACTATTCCACACTTATCTCTAGTACTATCCCATCATTGAGCCTTTATAATATTTTCTCTCTTAGCTTCCTTGAGAATGGGTTCTCAAAGTCGTAGGAGTCGGAAACGTGATAGGACTAGACTCCCCCCCATCCACCAAGTTCAAGAGGAGGAGAGGAGAAGGGTAGCTCGTGAGAGAAAGAGAGAGTGGAGAGCACGTCAACGAGCAACACCTTCCGTTGGCGATGATCCAAGCCTTGCTCCTCCTCTTCCACTTCCTCTCCCTTCGCCCTCTTCCCCCCCACTACCCCTTAGTTTAGATAATCCACATGAACCCGCCCTTCTTGAGTCCTCTCTTCTACAAGAACCCACCCCCCCTCCTTTGGGCGCCCTTCGTGTGGATAGGAAAGAACTATCAAAGTCAGGGGCACATCGTCGTGCCCATGCAATCTTCCATTCCTATTTCAAAGACCTCACGTCTTCATCACAGGCATGTGTGCTTGATGCTTTGATTGATCTGCCCAACATGGCCAACTGCAGGGCGCTTTCCGACATTGGAGGTCGAAGAGAGAGGAGAGCTGGCATGGCGGTGCTACAAAGTGTTCGTCATTCCTATATAGTTAACAAGAAGAGGAACTCTGCGGACGCTTTGGCTGCTCGACGGGCTATTGTGGCAGCCATAAGTAGCTCCCAAATGAAGGGTAAGGTTAGTGCCACATCTCGCATCCTTTCCATAGCACCACACGCACTTAGAGTTGGGTCTATTAGGCGACAAAGTTTAGATGCCAATGAGGTTGGTGCTATGTGGGCGAGTAGTGGTCGTGTAGCTAGGCATGATCGCCTACTAGATGAAACCACTAGAACCTTGATAGAAAGTTTTTGGGAGGAGAATTGTCGTGCATCGCCAGTTTTCAAGAAAGCTTTGCGTAAGAGAGTGACAAGAGGAGTGTTCATTGAGCACGGTGCTTGCTTTCTTGAAATGACCCAAACTGAGTTGTATTCTCAGTTTGTGGCTTCGTATCCAGAGCTTAAAATTGGGCAAAGGTCATTTGAGGGGTGTAAGCCTTGGTTTGTGAGGTACTCACGTCAGCGTGACACATGTTGTTGTCGCTACCATGTTGAGTTCAAACTTTTTTATGATGTGTTCCGTTCTCTTAGTGGGCATAGAGAGTTGCCTCGTAGTCCACGTGATTTCATCCACTCTCTTTTGTGTGCATGCACGGAGGATGCCCAGTTCCATAGGATGCCTTGTGTGGAGAGCAATTGCACATCATGTGGTTCACTTGCACATCTACAGATGGTAGATCTTGATGCAAGTGACCAAGAGATAGTGGCATGGCAACGTTATGAGTATGTGACACACCAGCTCCAGAGTGGTGGACAGTCCAGGAAGTTGCAGCTTGTGGACAAACATACACCACGTTGTCACTTCACAGCCACATTTAGGGAGCAGATCTACCCCTACATACGGCACAGTCATTGTGCCAAGTGGCAGGATCGTCAGTTCCGAGCATGCCTAGCAGAGTTTCCTATTGGTGTGGTCGTCTCTGTGATTGATTTTGCAGAGAACTACACTTTCACACCTTTTCAGGAGATACAATCTGAGTATTACTTCTCAGAGCAGGTAATGGTTATATTTTGTAATATTTGTTTTATGTTTGAGCTACATTACTTAATTGATTTTTTGTGTCCTAAACGTATGTATTGCTTACCTCACGAGGTTGCTATTTTGGTCCACATTAGCTATCGACATGCAGAGGCTCACGTAGATGGGATAGCGAGTACCCCCGAGACCCGTGTCATTATTCGAGAGTATCATTTCTATATCAGTGATGATCGTTCACATGATGCACATTTTGTGCAACACTGTTTTCGTCTCCATGATGATTTTTTAGGAGATTGTGGGATCAGACATGTCCAGCGATGGGTTTGGTCGGATGGTTGTGGCGCACAGTTCAAGTCATCACGTCAATTCTATTGGCTCTACAGGTAGTACTTATGGCTTTCTTACATTTACAATTAAACTAAATTCACTAGAACATCTTAAAGAAAACAATAACTAAGACTATCTTTTATGGATTTATAGGTGGCATGTGCAGTCTAGTATCCCAGTGATTTGGTCATTCTTTGAGACTGGTCACGGGAAGGGTGAGCATGATGGTGCGGGCGCGTGTGTGAAACGTGCCTTGAGGCGTCATCAGCTGCGACAGGATGCTCAGCGGTTCAGAGATGCGGGCCACGTAGTCGAGTGGTGCTCCCAACATTTGTGTGGGAGTGCAGCATCATCGTACCCCAAACGTGATGCTCGGATTGTCAGGAGATTTTTTTGGCATGTGGATGGTGGCATGATTGACCGTAGAGCCTCCCATGATTGTGACACAGTACCTGGCACCTTGGGCTTACATTCCATCAGGAGCACGTGCATGGCGGCCCCCACGATTTACACACGACGGTTTGCATGCTTCTGTGGAGCATGTATGGATGGCGATTGGTCACATTGTGCCTCGAGAGGATGGGCAGATGCATGGATACAGACATTCCTCTCCCCCGAGCATCCTTCACATCCACCAGTGGTGTCTGATGAGCACACAGGTCCTGCGTTCATGGTCAGTTATGATGACCTGACAGATTTGCTACAGGAGGGTGATGTATTTGCTGTTATTGCCAGTGAGGAAAATAGCGAGGGAGTAAACTACTATCTGATGAGTTGCACTAGGCCAAAGTGCATGCTTGACCAGGATACAGTGGATGATCATGGGTTTTCTTATGACGCCCATAGCATGATTGTGACAGGCCGGTTCTACCAGCAGATTCGACTTCATCGGGGGAGTCTTGAGTTCCAGCAGTGGAAGTGGGAGTTAGAGGCATTTCAGTTCTCTCATCTAGTGGTTGCTACCAGGCTCACTCTTGTTCGAGTAAAGAGCCGAAAACACAGTTCTCACCCTCGTTTTCGGCTTCGAGTGGATGACCATGAGAGCATTCTAGAGCAGTTGAGAGCTAGAGAGGGTGCTGCTGACTAGATCTCTATCTTGATAGTGACTAAACTCAGACTAGCTGGGTTAGCTCACTTACATTGTACTTAGATTTTTGGGCAGTGACTAACCTCAGACTAGCTGGGGTAGCTCATTTTCATTCTGATGTACTTATTTGATGTTTATATCATTATGAGTTTTCTCATTATTGAGTATCATTACATTTTAGTTGATGTTCTTGATTTTATTATATTTTTTAACACTTTGGCTATCATATTGTTTGTTGAAAATCTCCATGCCATCGTACCCAAACATGCTCTGATGGGGACCAAACTTTGCAAGCATGGGGAGGGGACCCACCCCCACATGCTTGCAAAGTTTGGTCACAATCAGAGCATGTTTGGATTGGTAATTAGCGCCCAGTCCGGTTTTTTCAAGTCTCTTGGTGCTCAAGAGGCCATGGAAAATCCAGGCCTTCCCCATACCATCGTACCCAAACATGCTCCGATGGGGACCAAACTTTGCAAGCATGTGGGGGTGGGTCCCCCCCACATGCTTGCAAAGTTTGGTCCCCATCGAAGCATGTTTGGATTGGTAATTAGCGCCCAGTGCGGGTTTTTCAAGTCTCTTGGTGCTTAAGAGGCCATGGAAAATCCGGGCCTTCCCCATACCATCGCACCCAAACATGCTCCGATGGGGACCAAACTTTGCAAGCATGTGGGGGTGGGTCCCCCCCACATGCTTGCAAAGTTTGGTCACAATCAGAGCATGTTTGGATTGGCAATTAGCGCCCAGTGCGGGTTTTTCAAGTCTCTTGGTGCTTAAGAGGCCATGGAAAATCCGGGCCTTCCCCATACCATCGTACCCAAACATGCCCCGAGGGGGACCAAACTTTGCAAGCATGTGGGGGTGGGTCCCCCCCACATGCTTGCAAAGTTTGGTCACAATCAGAGCATGTTTGGATTGGCAATTAGCGCCCAGTGCGGGTTTTTCAAGTCTCTTGGTGCTTAAGAGGCCATGGAAAATCCGGGCCTTCCCCATACCATCGTACCCAAACATGCTCCGATGGGGACCAAAGTTTGCAAGCATGTGGGGGTGGGTCCCCCCCACATGCTTGCAAAGTTTGGTCACAATCAGAGCATGTTTGGATTGGCAATTAGCGCCTAGTCCGGATTTTTCAAGTCTCTTGGTACTTAAGAGGCCATGGAAAATCCGGGCCTTCCCCATACCATCGTACCCAAACATGCTCCGATGGGGACCAAACTTTGCAAGCATGTGGGGGTGGGTCCCCCCCACATGCTTGCAAAGTTTGGTCACAATCAGAGCATGTTTGGATTGGCAATTAGCGCCCAGTGTGGGTTTTTCAAGTCTCTTGGTGCTTAAGAGGCCATGGAAAATCCGGGCCTTCCCCATACCATCGCACCCAAACATGCTCCGATGGGGACCAAACTTTGCAAGCATGGGGGGGGGGCCCACTCCCACATGCTTGCAAAGTTTGGTCACAATCGGAGCATGTTTGGATTGGTAATTAGCACCCAGTCCGGATTTTTCAAGTCTCTTCGTGCTCAAGAGGCCATGGAAAATCCAGGCCTTCCCCATACCATCGCACCCAAACATGCTCCGATGGGGACCAAACTTTGCAAGCATGTGGGGGGGACCCACCCCCACATGCTTGCAAAGTTTGGTCCCTATCGGAGCATGTTTGGGTACGATGGTATGGGGAAGGCCCGGATTTTCCATGGCCTCTTAAGCACCAAGAGACTTGAAAAATCTGGACTGGGCGCTAATTGCCAATCCAAACATGCTCTGATTGTGACCAAACTTTGCAAGCATGTGGGGGGGACCCACCCCCACATGCTTGCAAAGTTTGGTCCCCATCGGAGCATGTTTGGGTAAGATGGTATGGGGAAGGCCCGGATTTTCCATGGCCTCTTAAGCACCAAGAGACTTGAAAAACCCGCACTGGGCGCTAATTACCAATCCAAACATGCTCTGATTGTGACCAAACTTTGCAAGCATGTGGCGGGGACCCACCCCCACATGCTTGCAAAGTTTGGTCCCCATCGGAGCATGTTTGGGTACGATGGTATGGGGAAGGCCCGGATTTTCCATGGCCTCTTAAGCACCAAGAGACTTGAAAAACCCACACTGGGCGCTAATTACCAATCCAAACATGCTCTGATTGTGACCAAACTTTGCAAGCATGTGGGGGGGACCCACCCCCACATGCTTGCAAAGTTTGGTCCCCATCGGAGCATGTTTGGGTACGATGGTATGGGGAAGGCCCGGATTTTCCATGGCCTCTTAAGCACCAAGAGACTTGAAAAACCTGCAATGGGCACTAATTACCAATCCAAACATGCTCTGATTGTGACCAAACTTTGCAAGCATGTGGGGGGGACCCACCCCCACATGCTTGCAAAGTTTGGTCCCCATCGGAGCATGTTTGGGTAAGATGGTATGGGGAAGGCCCGGATTTTCCATGGCCTCTTAAGCACCAAGAGACTTGAAAAACCCGGACTGGGCGCTAATTGCAAATCCAAACATGCTCTGATTGTGACCAAACTTTGCAAGCATGTGGGGGGGACCCACCCCCACATGCTTGCAAAGTTTGGTCCCTATCGGAGCATGTTTGGGTACGATGGTATGGGGAAGGCCCGGATTTTCCATGGCCTCTTAAGCACCAAGAGACTTGAAAAACCCGCACTGGGCGCTAATTGCCAATCCAAACATGCTCTGATTGTGACCAAACTTTGCAAGCATGTGGGGGGGACCCACCCCCACATGCTTGCAAAGTTTGGTCCCCATCGGAGCATGTTTGGGTACGATGGTATGGGGAAGGCCCGGATTTTCCATGGCCTCTTAAGCACCAAGAGACTTGAAAAACCCGCACTGGGCGCTAATTGCCAATCCAAACATGCTCTGATTGTGACCAAACTTTGCAAGCATGTGGGGGGGACCCACCCCCACATGCTTGCAAAGTTTGGTCCCCATCGGAGCATGTTTGGGTACGATGGTATGGGGAAGGCCCGGATTTTCCATGGCCTCTTAAGCACCAAGAGACTTGAAAAACCCGCACTGGGCGCTAATTACCAATCCAAACATGCTTTGATTGTGACCAAACTTTGCAAGCATGTGGGGGGGACCCACCCCCACATGCTTGCAAAGTTTGGTCCCCATCGGAGCATGTTTGGGTACGATGGTATGGGGAAGGCCCGGATTTTCCATGGCCTCTTAAGCACCAAGAGACTTGAAAAACCCGCACTGGGCACTAATTACCAATCCAAACATACTCTGATTGTGACCAAACTTTGCAAGCATGTGGGGGGGACCCACCCCCACATGCTTGCAAAGTTTGGTCCCCATCGGAGCATGTTTGGGTACGATGGTATGGGGAAGGCCCGGATTTTCCATGGCCTCTTAAGCACCAAGAGACTTGAAAAACCCGCACTGGGCGCTAATTACCAATCCAAACATGCTCTGATTGTGACCAAACTTTGCAAACATGTGGGGGGGACCCACCCCCACATGCTTGCAAAGTTTGGTCCCCATCGGAGCATGTTTGGGTACGATGGTATGGAGATTTTCAACAAACAATATGATAGCCAAAGTGTTAAAAAATATAATAAAATCAAGAACATCAACTAAAATGTAATGATACTCAATAATGAAAAAACTCATAATGATATAAACATCAAATAAGTACATCAGAATGAAAATGAGCTACCCCAGCTAGTCTGAGGTTAGTCACTGCCCAAAAATCGAAGTACAATGTAAGTGAGCTAACCCAGCTAGTCTGAGTTTAGTCACTATCAACAGCAACCCAATCAAAATCGTCATCTCTAACTTCTGGTCGATGTGCGCGTCGAGGCTGCTGTGCACGTCGAGGAGGCTGTGCCGGCTGCGGGGGTCGTCGAATGTCTGCGGGGAGGTCTGCCTCAAAGGCAGGATCGTGAGCTGGTGCCGGTGTACTCGGGAGTTCACAAGTCCCAAAAGCTGCTATGGCCCTCTCTCTCTCTCTACGTCGTGCTAATGCAAGACGCCTCTGTCTGTAAACCCAAAATCTATAATCTGCAATGGTACGTGTCTGCCACTCTGCTCGTGTAAGCTCCTCTGCTGTAAGGACACGCTGCTCATGAGAAGCAGCACTGCTGCTAGCACCATCACCCGAGGTGCCACTACTAGGGCCAGCACCACCCACGCGCTCATATGCTGTGACCTGGCTCTCATGTAGGACTCTTTGGTAAGCGTCGAACTCATGTGAGCTCCACTCTATCTCAGGAGGCACCTCAGGCTCCTGGGCTCGAGTCCCAAGTCCATAGCTGATGTAAAGTCGACAGGCCTGCCAGTCCTGGCATCTACTCGAACGAGGCCTGGGTGAAGATCATCGATGCCCAATACCCTGTACGTCGCTAGGTCGACACGTGCACGGCAGGAGGGGCATGCTGAGAACCGGACTAGCTCCTGGGTGATGCAAGACAAGTGGAAAATATGTCCACATCCCAGGGCATATCCACCTGTACTATCAATGTCCTCGATACATAAAGAGCAGCATGCATCACGTAGGAAGGGTGGTGCATCCTACGGGAGAGGTCGTCGAAAAACCTCTGTGAGACAGGCCGTGGAAAGGTAGGTAAGGCACTGTCACGTCCGAGGATCTACGATACTCTCGAACATGCAGCATCAGCTGCTCTACCCTGTGCTGGGCAATCTGCTCCATAATCTGATGATGCTGTGCCTCAGCTCTGGAGCTCTCTACCTCGGTCCGAGCCTACGCAAAAAAGTAAAGCATTAAAATAATTGATTAGTCTCTCATTAGGTATTACTTAAAGAAATTTATAACTTAGGACCTTAATTATAACTCTTTTACGTGCAAGAGAAACCAACCTGCTGGATGTTGGACTCTCTCAGATGCTGTGCCTCTGCAGTAGCTGCCTCTGCCATCTATAATGCAGCTCTGAGGCGGTCAATCTCCGCTCTCGCCTCTACCAACTCCTGAGTGAGCCTCTCAGTGGTAGGTGTGGGAATCTACCTGACACAATCAACCATGCTGCTCATGTAAAAATATAGAAAAGTATATATAAACATGAAGATAAATGACCAAAAAAACTTAAAACGTAATATATATGTAAATACCTCCACATCTGTCGTCGGTATAGATCGTGAGAACAGGCGCACCACGTGCTGGATGCTCTCCGTGGTACTCCGTACGTCAATGCCGACCTGGGTGCCAAGAGCCTCTACTGTCGACAATGGCACAAATGAAGGATCTGTGGTAGGTGCTACACGAAGGGCTGGTGGAGGCCGCCTACCCTGGTCCTGGAGACGGCCTCGGCCAGCACCACCACCCGGACGATGGCTGGTGTAATCCACCTCCTCCCCTAAGACAAACTCCGCATATAACTGCTTTGTGAAGTATATGGGAATCTGGCGGTTGTTCGGCATCCTCCCATATGCGGCAACATATCGACTATAGATATGTGCCGCCATACGAGGATGCGAACACCGCGAAATAGTGAGGGGCTTGCCCGCCCCAGGCCTCATCCCACGACTATCGAGGAAAAGATCTAGGTAGGCTCCATCCCTAATAGGAGCAAGATCACAGACCTGACGATATGTCAGGCCATGTGACACAGGAGCAGCGCGATGGTGGGCTATCCACTCATCTACATAAACAATATCGTGAAGGCTACGAAGGGACGCAAGCATCGCCTCCAAGTCTGCCACGATATGTAATGTAGACGGAGTGTCTCTAGCACTCCTACGGATAGCCGCTAACTCGCGGTCTATCTCCGCGATGAGGTCCGCAATAGATGAGCGGCCCTCCTCGTGGCCCTCCTCGTGTGACTCCATGCTAAAACCTAAGCCAAATGTGAAGGGTCCAATGTGAAGGGTCTAATGTGAAGGGTCTAATGCTTAGTGCTAAGTAGCACTAATGAAGCTAAAAAACAAAGCTAATGGGCTCACTAATGCTAATCCAAATCAAGAGAGCAAGGAGAGTGAAAACGACTTGTGACAATGAGGCAAAAAAAAAAGTTTTCCGGTTTTATAACCTCGATCGAGGTTCGGTAACATCATGCAATTTAGGGTTTGCAAGATTAACGCTCTGGATATTAGGGTTAGTGCAACATACGGCCAAGATACACACCTAATTTTAGGGTTGGGGAAGGATCGACGGCTAAGAGTTGATATTACTATCTCGTTCGAGGTACATGGACGGCCACGATTTAAAGGCATTACCACGACAAGGTATCTCGACGGTCAAGATTCATTATATACCTCGATCGAGATATTTAAACGGCCAAGATCGCATCTTCAAACGTACGTGAATGGACGGTATAGATTGCGTTTACGTATCTCGATCGAGATAATTGGACGGTGGATATTGCATCTACGTATCTCGATCGAGATATTTGGACGGCTGAGATTTGATCTCAGTATCTCGATCGAGATATGGGAACGGTGGAGATTGTATCCCATTACCTCGAACAATGAATGGTCGCGATTTGATGTAAATTTCTCGTTCGAGATACGTGGACGATGGAGATGTGCTAGTCAAATATGCCTAGGGGGATACAGCGTGGCCCTGATGTGGATCCGAGTGGCATAGATATCTCGATCGAGATAATGTGGTGGCGGTGACATGTATTGGTGACATGGATGACGCCTGGAAACCCGGACCTGCTAGCGTGGCATTAGTTGGCATCTCGATCGAGATATGTCGATTTAGGCTCGGGAGGCACGTGTCGTCTTTTAATTCGCGGCACTATCACGATCGAGGTACTCCGCCCGAGATGCATGGATGTCCCAATTTTAGAGAGAGTGAACGAAAGTGAGTACCCTCATCTTGCAACCAACCATAGAAGCATTAAGAGTATATATGCTCTAACTCTATGCATAGAGTATGCATGCATAAAGATTGCTCTGTTTGTGCTTGCATAGTCTCTTTATGCATACTTTTAGAGCATGCATACTCTGTACATGTATAAACCATGCTCTATTTATGCATGCCCAAAGCATATCCATGCATAGAGTATAGAGTATACTCTATACATGCATAAACCATGCTCTGTTTATGCATGCCCAAAGCATATCCATGTATAGAGTATAGAGTATATTCTATGCATGCATAAAGTATAGAGCATGCATACTCTATGCATGCATAGAGCTTTCATACTTTATGCATGCATAGAGCATGCATGAAGATGCATAAAGAGTATGCATGATTACTCTATGTTGCATAAAGGTATACATAGAGCATGCATACTCTTTATGCATATGCTTTCTCTATGGTTGCATAGAGAGTATGCATGCTTGCTTTATGGTTGCATAGAGAGTATGCATGTATACATAAAGTATGCATAGAGCATACTCTCTATGCTCTATGCCCTATGCATGCATACTCTATGTATTCATAGTGCTTGCATACTTTATACATGCTTTATATATGCATGCTTGCTCTATGGTTGCATAGAGAGTATGCATGGTCTATGGATATTCTATGCATGCATAAACCATGCTCTCTTTATGCATGCCTAAAGAATAGAGCATAGAGTATGCATACATACAACTTGCATACTCTATGCTCTATGAGTGTATAAAGAGTATAGGGCATACATACATAAAGAGAAATGCATGTATAAGGTATGTATAAAGCATATTTTTCTATGCATTGCTCTCATGATTACCTCATTTTTGTGTATGGTAGGTCTCTTGCCTTTTATGAGATATTTTTGGTAATTCACAAGACTACACGTAGGATGAGATTCGAAATTTGTTTTAGATGCTCCCCTTTGAGTAGCTTGAGATAGCAAGGTTGGAGCTTACTCCACTCATTCCTGGCTCATCGAGTCCCTCCACTCCTAGTGCTGCTTTTGGACTAATGATAGTGACGCAGAGAGTTCATGACACAAGTCTTGTAGTTGCAGCCATAGTGGTAGTAGTAGTAGCCCCCACTGACATAGTAATGCTAGTGGTAGTTGCAGCCATAGTGGTAGTAGTAGCCCCCACTGACATAGTAATGCTAGTGGTAGTTTTGGCAGTGCTAGTAGTGGTGGTGGTTGTGGTGCTGGTATATGTGGAGATGGTAGTGATGCTACTACTCCACCAGGTTATCCTCCTACACATTCTCTTGAGACTACTCCACGTGCTACTCGGGGTGTCACTCCTACACCCACTCTAGGTTTCACTCATATACCCACTCTGGGTTTCACTTTGGTAAGCACTCCTCTTGCTCCTACTCCCTTTACTCCTTATTCTCTAGCATCATGCCCCTATACTACTATAGATGCTATGATGATGGGTCCATAATTAAGAATGATCTAGGTGGTAGGATACTTACAACTGATGCATATGCATAAGCTCTGTGTACAATTTTGCCACAACATCCTCGTGAAGTGGTACGACCAACTAGAAGAAAAAATAATTACATTCTTGAGCAGCTTCATTGAGAGTTTCTAGTGCCAAAAATTGGATGCTCAAGAGAATGAGAGATCGTATGTGCGAAGGCCTGAGGTACAAGATGCAATAAAGGAAGGAAAGACTAAGCTCACATATCTTGATATCAAAGGTTGGACTAAGGCAGAGGTTTGCCAACAAGTACAAGCAACAATGGCAGTCTGTTAAAGCATGCCTCCAAGGTTTGGGGATTTCTCACCTTGGTGGTGTTGGCACTGAGTGCTTTCTTACATACTTTGTAAGTTTTCATCTCTTTATTTTTGAAATTTACTTAATAATGTATGTATGAATTGCTAAATATGTTCCTTGAATGTGTGTAGAGAGAAGTAGTGGGACGTGGTTATACTCAAGAAGAGTATGCCTTTGCGTGGTCTCATGGAACTACTGCCTTGTTCGACAAGATGGAGCAAGAAGAGAAGCATGAATATGAGTTGCTAAGTGTGCTGGGTGTGCTTCCTTGAATGTGTGTAGAGAGAAGACGAGGCATGGCTATACTCAAGAAGAGTATGCCTTCGTGTGGTCTCATGGAACTACCGCCTTGTTTGACAAGGTGGAGCAGGGAGGACGCAAGCTCAATTGGTCCCACATGTTTAACTATGTAAGTATGCCTTCACGTGGTCTCATGGAACTACTGCCTTGTTTGACAAGATGGAGCAAGGAGGACACAAGCTCAATTGGTCCCACATCTTCAACTATGTAAGTATGCCTTCGCGTGGTCTCATGGACTACTGCCTTGTTCGACAAGATGGAGCGGGGAGGACACAAGCTCAATTAGTCCCACATCTTCAACTATGTAAGTATATAATATTGTCAAACATTAATATTTTATTTTTCTAAATTTTATGCGTAAATATATTTATCTTTTCTACATTGTTATCTTTTTTATGTTAAGTTGCCTTGATAAAACTTATGGTTCTATTCATACAGGGACCTCTAGAGGAGCCCCGGGAAGTGGGAGGAGGCACAAATGATCACGATGAGTAGCTCTTACATAGGCCTTTTGTTTATACATGCTCATACTTTTTGTAAGAGCTATGTTAGTTATTTTTCTAACAACGCTAGCTTCACTTGTGAGGTCCCTGCCCCCTCCGCGGTTCCCTAGCCGTCGGCCTCCCGCGCGGGGTGGGGATCCACACTCGGGGCCTCGCCCGCCGCCGCGGACGAGAAGCTAGCCCGGGCGGTTCCCCCGAAACCGGTGGGCCCGGAAAGACTCCCCTTGCTTGGAAGGCACGGACGATTCCACCATGGAAAAATCTTCTAACAGGGGAGTTACTCTAACGAGTCAAAGTCTTAACTAGTTAAACTGATATGACCAAACCTGAAGTCACATGGTCAGATCAAGAAGAGACTTGCACTTGGTCCATGGAATCACCACTTTTTTCCTCATTTACGAGGCACAGTCGATGCTGATCCCCTCCCATAGAGCAAGGTCTTCTCAGGATTTAATTTAATTAACGTAACTAATTGTATCTAGTTGTTTCATAGGAATCCTCCGATCCGGCCCATGGGTTAGCCAACCACCCGACCACTGTATTGGTGGGATTCCTTTATAAAGATAAGGTTGTGTTTTTGCCTGGGTATACCGAGGAAAACAGTTCCCAGACCCCCTATGCGGCGATTCATGCAAAATTTAAGGTAGGCATGCCACATACACACCCAATATGAAATTGCCATTTAGAATAGATTTGACTGGCTTTATAATAGATTTGACTGGCTTTATAATAGATTTGACTAGCTTTAAAACAATCCTTCAATAGAAATCATAATATTTCTGATCATCATTTTTCAAAATTTCGAGTCCATTGTATTACAAAATGTGTCTTCTGGACTCTCTGTTGTTGAAGACGAGCTGGCCAATCAACGAGATCCAGTATCAAAATTTGGTTCCCAAAAATCTTTCCTTTTAGTCCATCCGAAATCTTCCTCGACGTACGCATGGGTGTCCTAGCAACCGCGAGCCCGTGTATCGCCTGGTCAGAACCCTCTAGGATCCTCCGTAGGTGTCCTAGCACTTCACCTAGGGACCACTTCGTCGGTCCTCGCCCATCGTACCGGAAGCGCACCATTTTAACTGTACCGAGGCTGGTCAAGACCTCGGCAGGCTTTGCCACGAGCGACGTCCCTTGACAACTCCTCGCCAGCTATTCCAATGAACCTCCTCTTAGTAAAACACATGTCAAATGCTTCCTCTAGCATTCTGGCGTAAAACAGTCCTTTGAATGAAAAACAGAGGTTCCAATGCAAGTAAAATTTCCAATTTGAGATTGGTTCATAAAACCCTTTTCTCCATAATTCCCGGTTTCATAATGAGGATCCTCGATCTCCCATGAGGGTAATCTACCTATCATTTTGTCTGTCTGTCCAACTAGATTCTTGGTGAGTTCGGTCAAAGGAAAAACTAGTTTAGTTCCGGTAGTCTATTCTTTGTGTTTAGGAACTGGAATTGATCACATGAAGTTTTTTTGCTTGATTCAGATCGAGAGATGGACAAGTAGGGTTACTGTCCGTCCCTCTCGTAGTCTAACCAAATTCATTCGGTTTAGTGTTAACAAGGATTCTCTTCAAATAAACAACTAATTTTGGGTAAATCTCAATTTAGTGATTTTTCCAATTAAAATACCCAAAGATATTCCGTACGCCACATAATTTCTCGACCTTAATTCATTAGGTAGAATTATGCTGGAAATTCATCTTTTGACACTAAGATTTAATTCAAATCCATCTTTTCTAAAATATCATAAAAATTCTTCTTTTAATTAAATACCAATACCTATTTTTTTTAAATAAACTTAAAATCCCTATTTTTCTCATTTAGTGAGTGCAATCCAATTATCATGGGAATTCCTCTTTTACCATAAATTAAATCTATCTAAAATTCTTCTTAAAAATTATATAAAATATCCATTAATTTCATTAAACTAGAAATTTCACTTTTCTCATTCAAATGATTGAATTCCAAATATGGTGGGAATTCCTCTTTCATCATTTAAATTTATCTATGCAAAAAAGATAAATTTAACTAAATTTTCTCTTAAAAATTAAATAAAAATCTCCATTAATTTCTTTACACTAGAAATTCCACTTTTCTCATTTAAATGGTTGAATTCCATTTATGGTGGGAATTCCTCTTTCATCATTTAAATTTATCTATGCAAAAAGATAAATTATCTCTTAATAATTAAATAAAAAATCTCCATTAATTCCTTTACACTAGAAATTCCACTTTTCTCACTTAAATGGTTGAATTCCAATTATGGTGGGAATTCCTCTTTCATCATTTAAATTTATCTATGCATAAAAATAAATTTAACTAAAATTCTTATTTAATTTTTAAATAAAATATCCATTATTTTAGTATTCCAAATTTTTCTCTTTCCTCATTGGAATACATGGATTTCTAATGTCATGGGAATTTCTCTTTTATCATAAAAATGTATTACTAGAAATTTCTCTTTTTCCTAATTAACTATTTATGCATAAACATAAAAATCAACTTTTCCATGGTTATGATGAGAATTATTCAATTAATCTAGGATGATTAATCCTAGAATATGGTAGGAAGTCCTCTTTTCATATTATGTATGAAAATGATTTATGTGTTAATTTTTTAAAAATTTTGCCATAGCTCCGCTGCTGCTATTACTGATAATTTTTAATAATTTTGAAAGCATAAAGTTTTAGTAATACAATATGATAGAATAACTATCATTAGGATCAATATCTAATTATGGACTTGATTCCTAAGTTTTTCATAAATTAAGTAGCATAAAAGCATTAAAAAGCCACTTCTTTGGCCTTTAATTTGACAAGCATAGAAATTACTTTTAGATTTAAGAATTGCTTCATGAGAAGAATCATTTGAATATAGAATAGGTCATAGGAATGACCATTATTTGGGGGAGAGAGATATATGCTTAAAAAACATTTTAATTTAAGCATAAATGTAAACTTTATAAGATTTATCACTAGAATTCATTAGAGAGTTCCAATTGCATTAAAGAGCCATTCAATTGAATGCTTCTCAAGCTTGAGAGGGGTTGAGAAGTGAGAAACATTTTGAGATTAAGAAAAAAGACCATAAACCACACTTTACCTCTTAATTTGCTTGATTCTTTAGTCTATGGAGAGGCCCCCAACCAATCAATTGGTTTAGTATGTTGATGAAGACTCCAAGGAAGATTGAAGAGAGAGAGAAGCTCCAATCTCTTCAATTTGTAGAGGATTTTTAGAGGATAATAGAAAATAAGCTTATCTTAGAGTAATACCATCATAGTTTAGTTCACAGTTGAGAATACAAAAGAATGAGGTTCTATTTATAGGTGAGGGAGGCCACTGACTGAGTCCAACTAAGTTCTAGAATTTTTCAGCTTCAGTTTGGCTGAATTTGGACAAGATTTGGACTAGTTTGGCTCCCTTTTTGATTTGGTTTGATCCAGGAGAGAGGAGAGATAAAAATATCCTATTATTTTTGAGTTTAAAACTCCTCCACACATGTGAAATAGGCGCCTCCTTGAAGGCTTCCCCTTTCCTTACCAAGGTATCAAAAATGAATGATTACTCCAAAATATCTCATTTTTTTAGTAATATTTCATAATTTTTAACTAATAAATCTTGTACTCAGTCAACTCTTCATCTTATGCGGGCATTTACTCATTTTTGGGTATTTTCTTTTATTCATTAGATTTATCTCATCCCAACACTTGGATTAATCTTATTGGTCCATAGGAGCCTTAATTGGACCATAATCCAAAATTTTCAAAAAATCTTGACCCTTAGGCTAAGGTCTTCTAAATCATTTTTAATTAATTCCAATTGCACCTTGGAAAATTTGTTTTGATTTTCTATTTCAGGGAAACATATTTTTGATATTTGTAGATTTTATATATCCAAAAATATCTCAATATTGATTTACCACTCTCTAGAAATTTTTATCTCACTAGGCAAAACAAGGAAAAATAATATTTTCTTGTATTAAAAAATAGGGAATGATTACAGGGCAAAGAAGTAAAGGCTTAATCATTATTCAGGCTGAGGAGGAATCTTACATCACTCATTATTTTCTTTATAAGAAAACTTTCCTCCAACTTTTCAAATTAAAAAAAAATCAAGATTTTCTCGAATTTCCTAATACGGTGTTTATACTGCTTGTGAGATTTTTTATTGTCAATGAGTTACTACATCTTGAAAACATATATTTGTGTACTTTTTAGTTTTCCAAATTTTATGCAAAATTTTGATTAACTTTTCTACATCTTAAAAGGTCTTTAATGTATTTATATTTAAAGTACCTGGCTAGGTACTGTGGGTAGAATGGGATAGGTTGGGGCAAACTATCCCATTCTAACTAAAACAAAATTACTAGTGTCAATATGTATGTTGGTATGATGGTATCACTGTCAATACTTGATGTATATATCGACATTTATTTTATTAGAAGGATCGGTAAAATTGGTAAAGACATTGGTGAGACCCATGAATATACCAACAAGGACTATTTCGATGGTTTGGTACTGATGATAATACTGGTAACACCGCGGGGGCTAGATTTAGGCCAAAAAAACTAAGTCTAAATCATTGATATATACGACGGTATTAGGTCGATCTCTTATAGTGAGATAGTAATGACGTACATAAAACCTTCCATAAAAAGGTCAATAGTTTTAGGTAAAAAAACTAAGTCTAAATCATGGTATATATGATCGTATTAGCCTCATCTCTTATAATAATGGTAATGAGGTCCATAAAACCTTTCAGAAAGAGGTTCACAAGAGCTTTTAGAGACCTTTATCTCATAAGATGCTTATAATGCCTTTGTTTCATGATGATCTCTATGAGACGTTTAATATACAAAAACTTGCATTAAGTAAGGATGTCAAAAAATCCTTTAATAATATCTAGGTCCTTATTCAATAAAGAAGTTTATAAGAATTTCATTTTAAGACCTTCGTTCCAAAATTGATGGAGATCACTAAGAACTTTATTGATCCATTCATTCCAAATACCTCTCGCATACTACACTTAGTTTAATATTATTTTTCAGGTCCTTGAGAACTTGGATGAATCCTTTTTTTTTTGAAAAAAGGTATGTACATATTAGTCAATAAACTACTGTGAAGAAATTGGACGAATTACATGCTACCTTGAGAAGGAGGTAATCGATAAAAATCTTCATAAGATATTCATTTTATAATGAGTTCCATCAAACATTTTATGAGAATTAAAAAAATATCATTGGACCTTTTATGATTGTATCTAGAACAATAACATTGTGCAACTCTAACAAGACCTTTAAAGCATAGGTATTTATATATGGTCATATAACATTGTGCAACTCTAACAAGACCTTTAAAGCATACGTATTTAGAGTTGAACAATAACATTGTGGAACTCTAATAGGACCTTTAAAGCATATATGGTGTTATTTTAGTAGAACTAAAAGATGGCAAGTGGTGCCTCTGCATCCACCAACGTGAGCCTTCGACACCGACCACCTCTCAGAGTGCTTTGCCTCACATCGACGTGAACCTTCGTCACTGACCGTGCTTTAGCTCCGACATCATCTTTGCTTGTGCGCACTGGTCTTTCTACTGAGAGTCACCTCACATCAGAGGGATCTTGTACATATGTTCACTCACCATTCATAGTCACAAGGGATAGGGGACGGTAATGGGGGACGAGAATGGGACGGGGGATGGCCATAAGCAGGGAATGGGGACGGGGAGGGAACGACACTTCAAAAATATATTTTTTAAAAGTTTTTCTACTCAACTTATTCTACTTTGGAAGTACATCAAAATGAGCACAAATTTACACTAAAATGGTAAGCTGTTGAGTCATATTAACAAAATAGGCCAATCAAAGAGTGAAGGTGTTGACGGTTGATTGTATTAATAATTAAATAGATACCAAATGAGTGCTCAATAGGAAATAACAACAGCGAAATTTTGATGTCCGCTAGCAGTAGCCTGGGAAAAGTGTACTCTCGTCTATTTTATCACCGCCAAATGACAATGTCATTTGAAATGTCTTTTGCCTCTTTTGTGTAGATAGGTATCTATTCTATCTCTTTCACCTCTCCCATCCTACGGTCAAGGTATGTGATCTTCATCTCCCTCTTCTATGTATATAAGCTTTCCATGAAAGCTTTTCTTTCCCCTCTCTTGTAAGTTATTCTCCTCTCTCTTAAAGTTTACCCTAACCCTAGATCTTACATAAAAACCCTAATAGAGATTTTTGATGGAATGCTCTCCATGAAAGTTCTCTATTAGGGTTATTATTTAGAAGCTAGGGTTAGGTTTTTTTCATAAGCCGTAAACTTTTTATTAGGGTTCGAGTTAGAGAGACTTCTCCTCTTCTTATCTTCTCCTCTTACTCTTCTCATCTTCCACTTCTTGTATGCAATAAAATTTTGTTTACTACTTGTGTAATGTTGTATAATCATTTTTTAATTTAAGATCTAGGGTCCCCTTCTACATCTTCAACTAAGACTTGGTGTTGGGGTTTAGGATTAGTATTCATGCTCTTTAAGATTATGGCTTATGCATAAGGCTTTTATGCATGAGGGTTAAGATTATGCATTAGCCTCATGCATGAGGCTTATTGATTTGCCTACTGCATGAGGCTTAGGCTTATGTATGAGGCTCATGCATAAGGCTTAAGCTTATACATGAGGCTAACGCTTGCATATGCATGAGTGTGTATTTTGAGGGAGCTTGGGAGGGAGCTTTTGCTCTTCTCTCTTAAAGATGATGTGAACATTCTCTCTCTTGTCCCTCCATCACTAGCTCCTCATGTCTCCTCCCATTACCTTCACCACCACCACCTCTCAGCCCAGCCCAACCCACTTTCTCCCCTCTAGCCCACCTTACCTCCTCCCTTTCCTCTACTCTCTCTCTCTCTCTCTCTCTCTCTCTCTCTCTTATCTCTCTCCCCCTCTCCCACCCTCTTCCCTCTCTCCTCCCTTTCCTCTCTCTCCCTCCACCACCCTCTTCTCTCTCTCTCTCTCTCTCTCTCTCTTATCTCTCTCTCTCTCTCTCTCTCTCTCTCTCTCTCTCTTATCTCTCTCCCCCTCTCCCACCCTCTTCCCTCTCTCCTCCCTTCCCTCTCTCTCCCTCCACCACCCTCTTCCCTCCTCTCTCTCTCTCTCTCTCTCTCTCTCTCTCTCTCTCTCTCTCTCTCTCTCTTTCCCTTTATTTTTTGCTCTCCCCTCCCCTCCCTTCTCTCTCTCTCTCTCTCTCTCTCTCTCTCTCTCTCTCTCTCTCTTTCCCTTCCCCTTCTCTCTCTTCTCCCTTTTCTCTCCCCTCCCTCTCCCACCTTCTCTTCTCCCCTCCCTCTCCCACCTTCTTCCTACTCTTTACCTCTACTCTCTCTCTCTCTCTCTCTCTCTCTCTCTCTCTCTCTCTCTCTCTCTCTCTCTCTCTCTCTCTCTGTCTCCCCCTCTTCCCTCTCCTCTTGTTGAGATGTCAAGCTCAACACGATCATATGCTTGGGTGACTTGTTCTGCCACTTGACCTCCATTTTTTAGTTCGCAAAGCGTTCACGTGTACTGCGGGTAAGTTTTGATTCTCTGTAAATTTTTGTTTTTGAAACTACAGGAAGGCCATTTGGTTGTGTAGACACTATGTGTACTTGTTGCACCCATCAGCTCAGTGGGCGACGGTAGAGCGCACAGTCAGTCTGACCACCTTCCACGTTGTGAGCACCACCTCAGTACTACACATGCGAAGGTGGCGGGCTGTAACCATCGGAGTAGCCGTTTCCAAGATCAAGAAGGCCGAGCTTAAAAAGATGGTGAAAGGCAACAAGTAGAGAAAGCGCCAACTAAAGATTATAGAGGAGCATGTTTCTTAGTCTTATGTCAAGCAGTTGCTTAGTTGTGAACTTGTACTCTTTTGTAAGTAATACAAGAGCAATGTTGCACGCTGACGCCGCTTCCGTTCGTCGTCTCAGGCAGGAGCCCCGGAGCAGGCAGGCGGGGACCTCACACTAGGAAACCCATGCGTACGTCAAGGAAGATTTCAAATGGACTAAAAGGAAAGATTTTTGGGAACCAAATTTTGATACTGGATCTCGTTGGTTGGACAGCTGGTCTTCAACGGAGAGTCCAGAGAATATTATTGTAATACAATGGACTCAAAATTTTGGAAAATGATGAGATCAGAAATATTATGATTTCTATTGAAGGATTGTTTTAAAGCCAATTGAATCTGTTATAAATGGTAATTTCATATTGGGTGTGTATGTGGTATGCCTACCTTAATTTTTGCATGAATCGCCAGCTAGGGGGCCTGAGAACTCTTTTCCTCGGTACCTAGGCAAAAACACAACCAAATCTTTATAAAGGAATCCCACCGGATGGGGTGGTTGGCTAACCCATAGGCTGCATCGGAGGATTCCTAAGAGATAACTAGATACGATTAGTTACATTAATTAGCTTAAAATCCTGAGAAGACCTTGTTCTGTGGGAGGGGATCATCGGGCTGTGCCTCGTAAATGAGGAAAAAAGCGATGATTCCATGGACCAAGTGCAGGTCTCTTCTTGATCTGATTTTGTGACTTCAAGTTTGGTTAGATCAGTTTAACTAGTTAAGACTTTGACTTGTTAGAGTAATTCCCCCACTAGAAGATTTTTCCAATGGCAGAATCGCCTATGCCTTTCGGGCGAGGGGAGTCCTCCAAGCCCCCGGTCTCAGAGGGACCGCCCGAGCTAGCCTCTCGTCCCGGACATCCGTGGACAAGGCCCTGAGTGTGGATCCCCGCCCCATGCGGGAGGCCAGCACCACTTTCGCCACTGCCCGGGCACCGCGGAGGGGGCAAGGACCTCACAGATTGGCTCCACAAAAATCAAGCTGACATTCACTGTCACAATGGAACCATTTCCTTCCGTGACCTTCACGGGAACAAAGTTCAAGGAACTGGAATTTTCGGATCCCCAGATCTGCAATTAGTAAAAGCTTCTAGGTTACTGAAATCTTTGCAATGTAATGGATAGGAATGCTATCACTTTGTCTTGAGAAACATGTTTACTTGGAGAGAGAGAGAGAGAGAGAGAGAGAGAGAGAGAGAGAGAGAGAGAGTTATGCGGTGGTGTGTGGGTAGAGCTTGAGTGTGTGATGTTTCAAAACCAAGCGGTGTTCTGAGTATCCCCATGACCACTCTAGAGTTGGTGTTCGAATCCAAAAGCTCTAGTGGGTGGCTACACGCCTTCCACGGCATTGCCTGACTGGTCCGCTACCCTGGACTATTGTCGTGCCATTTCGCTCTGAGAGGAAAAGCAACGAGAAACACCTGGTGACCTTGCTGGGGAAAACACTACCACAAATCCGCTAGGAAACACCTGCTGAAAGATCTCTACCTGCAAAACTCTCCTTTGTGGGGACACTGCGGTGAAGTAAAAAAATCTCCACTGAGTAGCATTCTGCACCTTTAGGCAAAGGAAGCTTTGAAGAAAAAAATTCTAGCTCCACACAACTGATCCTGAAAACAAGCCTTTGGGAAATCCATGACATGGAGGGAGTATTCTGGGAAGGACAGTGTGGAGACCCTTTTGCCACACGGTCCAACAAAAAAAAGAAGATTCAGGCATGCCTTCTACATAATGGTGAACCTAAGAATGAAGAAAAGTAATGCCTTCCAAGAGACCCTCTAGGAAGCTCGTAGTTGGGAGTGCCTCGCACCATTCCAACCAAGAAGATAGTGCAGAAACTTCTACAACACCGCATGAGCAAGAAAAAAGCTCAGGGTTCAAGAATAATTTGGACCAAGAAAAGGAGTGCCAAGAGCTAGAAGCTGTGCAAACTCTAGGTCCAAGAAGCCCAAGAAGGGTGGAACAACAAAATCTGGAAGAACAACCGCAACAATAAAACCCACAAAAAGGTTCAAGGGAGCCATGGCATTATTAGCCCAAAATTTCCCGGTGTTCTTAGGAGAGAAAGGGGAAGATGCAGATTTGCATGTAAGGAGGTTTGAGAAATACTGGGAAAGTGGCCAGATCTCGGGATATGGAAGAGCCAGAGTTGAGTGAAATCCGTAGAGATGCTTTGATGTGAACACCTTCAAAGATAGAGCCATGGAGCGGATATCAAGATACCAAGACAACTATTTCTAGACTTATGAAGAGATCATGATTGCTTTTATGGAAAGATTCTGCAAGATAAAATCTGTAACTTAACGCTATGCTCAAATGAGAGAACTTCGACAAGAAGACATGGATGTGGAAGCTTATGCAACAAAACTGCTAAGCTTGAGGGGCAGAGAGTGGTGGAACAAACCCGACCCTCGATGCAAATAGTTGCAGATTGGTTTGTCCAAGAGCTTAAGTTGGACATCCGTGGAGCGGGCACAAAGCAGGCCAAAATTGAAGAGGATTTTGAGGAATTGGTCGAACTCGCCAAAATGGTAGAGAAAAGAATCCAAAAAGAAAAAAAAATAGGAAGCCCAAGAAAAGTGTCACAACTGAGGAGGATGATTCAAGTGAAGGAAGGACAAAAAGAAGAAATCCGCGAAGGTAAAAATGAGCCTCAGAGAACTTGTGCTGCAGGTGAAGCAGCTGATGCAAGAAATGAAAAAGAGCAAAAGCTCATAATTCTGCAAAAAAATGTGTTCTGCTCTCAATGCAAATAGGAAGTCCACCTCAAGGAGGAATGCACAATGCCACCAACAACGTGTAGTACCATTTGTAACATGTATAATCATAGTACATGGAATTGTAGGTACAACAAGAAAAATAGAGCTCCCATGGTGAACAACATGGAAGGAGCGGAAAGAAAACCCCCAAGAATGGCAAGATATGGGAGTAGAGGCCGCAAAAATTGTTAAGGAAGGAGAAGCCAAGGACATGTTGGTGGATCTGCCACCTTCACATGCTACTATTGCCAACAACCTGGGCACACCAAAGCGAAATGCGCCATGAAGAAAAGCATGATGAAGAAAGACAGGTGGAATTGATGCAACTTAAAGAAAATCCACCAAGTGCCAACATGATGATGCAGCCAACTGACATACAGTCTGAGGTTCAAGACATCTACGTGGTCACACAAGGGCTAAATCTTATGAATCTGGTGTAGTAATAACTCTGATGGATGAACCACCCAAAGCCCAAAAAAGGCAGCTATGGACTGGGACCGGTAAGAGAAGCTGAGGATTCAAACTACCAAGGAAATAGAAAGAAGGCAAGGAAAGCAGGAGGATAGCTATCACAGATTTCCCGGAATCAAGTGAAAATCTGCACAAGATGCGCATAGAGAACAACAGTGAAAGATGCTTGGAAGAAAGCAAGAAGGATGCCGATTGGCTGCCAAACCAATGTGGTATCAATGCTAGACATGTTGTATTAAGATAAGTGCTAGATATGTGCCCAAGATTCAAAGCTAAAATCTTGATGGGCAGGCATTGAAGGTCCGAGTAAAGAATTAAAACACCTAGAAGAAGAAGAAACTTTGGAATGCAAGTTGAGGAACCCCCGACATCTAGAGATGATAAGTAGCCAAAGTCACAATCCAATTGAAGAATGTGCCCATCAATGATGCAGTGTTGGATGGTGGATCTAGAGTGAATGTCACTATGGAGGAAATTGCAGTAGGATTGGGTCTCAAATGGGAACCCATTCCATTCAACATAAGAATGGTAGATAATAGAATGGTGGTTCCTAAGGGAATTTTCAAAAATGTCCTCATGAAAGTCAAGTAAGTAGACTTTAGGGTCAACCTAGTGGTCATAACCACTAAAAAACACTAGTCCCACAAGGTGTTATTGGGAAGGCCCTAGTTGAGGTGAAGTAGGATTGGGGTAGAAATATAATATCAATAAAAAAAGGGAAGTGGAAAGTACATGTCGACCTTTCTGGTGTAAGGGAATCAGTAAAACCTACCCAAAGGCCAGTTCATGCAGAAACATTCAATATGTCAGAAGGCTTTGACGATGATGAGGAGGAAAAAAATACTCCACAAACATCTATACTTAGTGCCCTTGTACTACATGTTACATGTAGATGAAGTGATGGGGCACTATGCAAAAGCAAAGGATGGGAAAGCAGAAAAAACAGCCAAAGAAATAAAGGAAAAAGAATCAAATTATACAAAACCAGAGGGCTCAAAGAGAACCAAGCTGAGCAAAACCATGTAGGAGAAAGCCTCAAAAGAGGTTGAATGGGCCTGGAATCTAGAGCAAGAGGAAGAAATGCAAGAAATCCATGATTGGGTGAAAAAGCAAAATGAGAACTAGAAGGGAAATGCGGCAAAAGTAAGCTCGGACTGACTACAAGAGTGAATCTGGGAAATGGAAAAGAAGAGAAGTTGGTGAAAATCATCGTGGAACTAGAAGAAGAATTCAAGCAAGAGCTGGTGTCCTTGCTAAGGGAATACCGGGATGTTTTTGCTTGGTCGTATGAGGACATGGATGGCATTGACCCCAAGTTCTTCCAGCATAGCATCAATTTAAGTGAAGGGGCCATACCAGTCATGCAGCAGAGATACAGAATGAACCCTAAATATGCCAAGTAGGTCAAAGAGGAAATCGCTAGGCTACTAAGAGTGGGATTCATTGTGCTAGTAAAGAAAGCTTCTTGGATATCCCTAATTGTGGTGGGGCCCAAAAAGAACATGAAGATTAGGATCTGTGTGAATTACAAACTCAATGTCGCAACCACCTCGGACCCCTTTCCACTTCCGTTTATAGACTCCTTACTGGATGAAGTAGCCGAGAAGGAGATGTACACATTCTTGGATGGATTTAGTGGGTACAACCAGGTAAAGATGGCACCCGAAGATAGGGAGAAAACATTTTTCATCACCGAATGGGGTGTCTTCGTGGAGACTGTCATGATGTTTGGCCTGCAAAATGCACCGGCTACCTTCCAAAGAATGGTGCAAGAAATTTTCTATGATTTCCTAATAACAAACTTCATGAAAGTTTTTGTGGATGACTTCAGTGTATTTGGAGATAAGTTGAAGCATATCTATCATTTGAGGCTATGTCTACAGAGATGCAGAGATACAAGGCTTAAGCTGAATCCAGCCAAGTGTGCATTTGTAGTAAAATCAGGAACATTGTTAGGACACATAGTGTCAACCCAAGAATTGGCCATAGATTCGGCTAAAGAGGAGGCCATATCCAGAATGTCTACCCAAGAGAACATCAATCAACTAGAAAAATTCCTTGGTAAGGTTAAGTGGCATGCTAGATTTTTGAAATATTTAGCACATGTGGCTAACCCATTGTATGCATTTACCAAGAAAGATGCCAAGTATGAGTGGAATCCAGAGTGTCAAAAGGCATTCCAATGGCTAAAGAGAATGGTGTCAATGGAATCAATAGTAACCACCCCAGACTATAATGAAATATTTCATGTATATGTAGATACTTCAGACAAAGCAGTGGTGGGTAGTGCACTGATGCAGGAGAAGCAAGATGGGTACATGCAACTCATCCATTATGCTAGCAAGGCCCTCACAAAGGTGGAAAGGAACTACAGCACGATAGAGCGAGAAGCTATCTCTATGATTTATGATGTGAACAAGTTCCAACACTACCTCTTGGGAAACAAAGTTTTTTTCTCTGTGGACCATCAAGCCCTGATTTATCTGGTGAACAAAGCTTTTCCGGTAGGGAAGATGGCAAGGTGGATGCTCCTACTGCAAGAATTTGAGTTCACCATCCAGCACACTTGGAAAAGAAAATACAGTAGTAGATTTTTTGTCCAGACTAGATTCTGGAGAACTGGCCCTAAATGGAGTAGATGATCAACTCTCGGATACCAACCTCTTTACAGTAGCAATTTCAAGAGTGGAGGAGAATTGGTATTATGATAATGATGCAATTTTTGGAGGATGGAACATTCCCAAAAGGGTACACTGCTGATAGAAAGAAGAGGATTACCCTAAGGAGCATAAATTTCACCATGATTACCGGACAACTGTATAAAAGAGGCGAACATTAGATCTTGCGCAGGTGTGTCCTGGACCATGAGCAGTAACCAGTCTTAAGAGAAGCACACCATGACATTACCGGAGGGCACATGGGTAGAGAAATCATAGCTTGAAAATTTTTGCAAGCAGGCTTGTGGTGGTTGGCCAACAGTCCATGAGGGATGCCAATAGTGAAGCAAAGAAATGTGACGTCTGCTAGGAATGGGTCAACCCGGTGATTCTGATGATAGACTGTCCATCTCGCCCATTCTTCCCGCTGTTTCCATTTATGAAGTGGGGATTGGATTTTGTTGGACCAATCAAACCACCCTTGAAAGGCAGCAGGTGTGAATATATAATTGTGATTACTTCACCAAGTGGCAAGAAGCTAAAGCTGTAAAGAGAAATTCTGTAGAAGAGGTAGTGAAGTTCCTCTTCAAGGACATCATTTCTAGGCATGGATTGTCGGTGGAGATAGTCAGTGACCAGGGCACACGTTTCATGAACAAAGTAATGAAAGGGTTGATGGAAAGATACCTTATCAATCACAAGAAGTCCTCAACCTATTACCCGTAGTGCAATGGCCAGGTGGATTCCACTAACAAAGTTCTGACCAAACTTTTCTAAAGAAAATCATAAATGCCAAAAAAAATGATTGGGACTAGAAGCTAGAAGCTGCCCTATGGGCATTCCGCACGTCACACAAAGTCTCAAATAGGAAAACACCATTCAAGAATGTATGCCATGGAATTTGTGGTGCCCAGTGTGAGAGTGGCCATCCAAGAGAAACTACCACAATGGAGGACTCCTGGGAGCATAGAATACATGAACTTTTAGCTTTAGAGGAGGAAAGGAAACTCAGCTTTCTACAGGCAGAGATAGTGCATCAAAGAAGGAAATCTTGGATTGAAAGGCATCTCAAGCGTAAAATTTTCAAACAAGGAGATGTGGTATTGGTCTACAACTCCAAGTTGGGATCCCACCCCGAAAAATTCAAGATCCGGTGGATAGAACCATTCATGGTAAAAAACCTAGTGAGTCAAAATGCCTTTGCATTAGAAGGCTTGGATGGCATACCTTTCCCCAAAATAGTGAACGGCATCAGGATGAGAAAGAACATGGGCCAATCGGTGGTAAACACACCAGAAGAAGAACAAGCGAAGGACCAAGAGCCGGTCCGGAGCATCTACTGTGGCATGATCTCACTGCGGAGATTGATGCATAAAATCCAAGAAGAAACAAAGCCGCAGGAGAATTCTGCAAGGATGGCCAGTCCTTGAAAGAACATAATTCTGCAACCAAACAAGGCCATGTCAGCAAAGAATCAAGCAACCAATTGTGCGCTAGACCAGATCCACATCAGCAAAGCAAATGGCCACGATGTTGGCATAAGTGGCTGCATGCAGGACAATTGTCACAACATTATTAAAGCTCTACATGCAATGGTAAGATAGGGAGGTGGCGAGCAAAGTTTAATGCCTTTAAGCTACGATGGCGTTCTCTCGTATAGTTTTTCAAGTTTATCGAAAGCATTAAATTTTTTTTTTCACAAGCCTCATATGGATTTAGGATTTTTCACACATGTATGCATGAAAGACTATAAGTGTATAAAATTTCAATGAATTTAGAAGTTTTGAAATTTTTGTCTTTACTAAAAAAAAATAATATAAATTACTCTAAAAATTAGATTACTTTAAACATGGAACAAAGTTCTAGAAACCCTAGGGAATGAGTGAGATGTTGCATTAGAGGGGCTCTTATAAATAACAAAATTAATAAATATAAAAAAATTACTAAAAATTTTAAGAGTTATTTATTTTTATTCTATAAAAATATAAATATAAGTTATATTTTCAATTTTTGAAGTTATAAATATAAGTTTAGAGTCTTTCGTTTTCATTCTATTCTTGTTTTATCTTCTTCAAGAACATGGCTCGCACGAAGCAAACTGCCAAGAGGGTTGATCTCGTGAAGGTCAGGCCCCCACCACCGCCCACACATCGCAAACATCGGTGGAGACCCAGCACCGTCGCTCTTTGGGAAATCAAAAAGTATCAGAAGACGGTAGACCTTCTGATCCTGATGAGGAGGCCTTTTCATTGTGTAAGATTCCTCCCTCTAGCTTTTGAGGTGTGCAGGTGTAAGAACCTCCCCTTCTGATCTTATAATTATTCCCCTCTCTGAAATAAAAGAAAGATCCTGTTTAACCCTATTTTGGCATGGAGAGAGAAAATGTCTAGAGGGAGAGGTAATTCAAAATTGAGATATTTTTGGATATAAAATCCTCCTAGTGTCTAAAGAGGTAATTCAAAAAGAACTTTCCAATGTGCAATTGGAATTAATTGAAAATAGGTAAAAAGGACCTTAGCCTAAGAGTCCAGATTTTTAAAAAAAATTGGATTATGGTCCAATTAAGGTTTCTATGGATCAATAAGATTAATCCAAATGTAGGGAGGAGATAAATTGAAGAATAAAAGAAAAACCCCCAAAAATGAGTAAATGCTCACATAAGATAAAGAGTTGACTGAGTACAAGGTTTATTAGTTAAAAATTAAGAGATATTTAGAGAAAATGATGCATTTTTGACACCTCGATGTGGGGATCTCTCCTCATGAAGGAGGCACCTATTTCACATGTATGGAGGAGTTTTAAACTCAAAAATAATAAGATATTTTCATCTCTCCTCTCTCCTATTTCAACTAAATCCAAAAAGTAATCTAAATAGACCCAAAAATGGTCAAAAATTGACCAAACTGATCTGGAAAATTCTACAATCAGTTTGCTTGGTTAGAGGCTCACTTTTTCCTATAAATAGAAGCCTCCCTCTTTTTAAAAGCTTAATGGTGTTTATGCACTATTACTCTGCTCTGCTACCCTGAGCTGTTTACATTGAATTTCTTGATAATTCAATTATTTTTGGCCCAATCCTCTCCAAAGTGAATTGGTAGCTACTCTTGCTTCAAACAAGAGTAGAACCCTCAATCCCCCAAGCCAAAGGAAAGCTTACAACTCCATGTAAGCTAAATTTTCTTACTTTTTAATTTTAAATCTATGGTTTTCTTGATTTTCTTGTTTTATAGTTGATTGAAGTAAATTCTAATGCTATGCCTTGATGAAAGATTTAGCCTTTCTTAATCCTAAAAAGATTAGTTAAATGACTAATTAAACGTTTCTTATTATTTACTCTCTTGATTTCTGAAAATTGAGTAGATTAGAGTCATATACATCTAGATTGGGTTAATTTAAGTTGAAATTAGAATGAGAAAAATGAGAAATGGTCAGCCATACAAAGGAGGTTATGGCAAAATTTTCTAAAATTTTATGAAAAAGAAAGTTTATTTTTTTAATCAAAAGAGTAATTTCCCACCGTTTGTGCATTCTAAAAGAAATATTCTAATTACTCCATGTACATATTCAAATATGAATATGCATGGATATCACTAATATTAATTATTAAAATTGATTTCTATGCATAGAAAGATGCGTAATGAAAATTGTTTTGTTATAAAAGTGTTATTTTTATTAAATTTAATTTCTATGCATAGAAAGATGCATAATGAAAATTTTTTATTATAAAAGTGTTATCCTCATTAAAACTGATTTTATGCATAGAAAGATGCATAAAGGATTTATTTTTATTTCAAAAGTGTTATTCTCATTAAAATTGATTTTATGCATAGAAAGATGCATAAAGGATTTATTTTTATTTCAAAAGTGTTATTCTCATTAAAATTGATTTTATGCATAGAAAGATGCATAAAGGATTTATTTTTATTTCAAAAGTGTTATTCTCATTAAAGTTGATAAAAGGATTTTTATAAAAGTGTTAATCCCACTGAAGTTGATTTTTATGCATATATAGATGCATAAAAAATCTTTATATCAAAATTAGAATTCTCTTAAATTATATGTTTAAATTCTATGAATAGATGTAATGAGATGTGATGAGAATCAGATAGGATGGATGTGATGTGAATAGAGGTGATGAGATGTGAGGTGATGAGATGTGAGGTGAATAGGTGTAATGAGATGTGATGAGAATCAGATAGGTGTGAATGAATGGATGGATGGATGTGATGTGAATAGAGGTTATGAGATGTGAGGTGAATAGATGTGATGAGATGTAATGTGAATCAGATAGATGTGAATGAATGAATGGATGAGATGTGATGTCATGTGAATCAGGATGTAAATGAATGATATGGGATATGAGTGGATGATATGTGATGAAAATGGATGTGAATGTATAAGTGAAGAATGGTGTATTTGACTGTATATGTGAAGAATGGATGCGAATGTGTATGTGAAGAATGGATGCGAATGTGTATGTGAAAGAATGGATGTGGTTATGTATGTGAACGAATGGGTGTGGATGTATGTGGAAGAATGGATGTGGATATGTATGTGAAAGAATGGATGTGGATATGTACGTGAAAGAATGGATGTGGATATGTATTTTGAAAGAATGGATGTGGATGTGTATGTGAAAGAATGTGATGTGGATGTGTATGTGAAAGAATGTGAGATGATGTAAAGAGATGTGATGTGACATAAATATACGTGGATGAGAAGTGATAGATATGAATGTATGAATAGATGTGGGTAGTCGTACATGTGAACAATTGGATGGATGTGGATGAATGAGATGAGATGTGTATGAATGAGATATGATGTGGATAGATGTGATGTGATGTGATGTTATATATGTGATGGGATGGTGATGAGAATGAATGTGATGGATATGAGCGAATGTGATGTGAATCGGGATGTGAATAAATGAGATGTGATGTCATGTGAATCGGGATGTGAATGAATGATATTGGATGTGAATGGATGAGATGTGAAGTGAAATGGATGTGATGTGAATCGGGATAGATGTGAATAAATGAGATGTGAGGTGAAATGGATGTGATGTGATGTGATGAGATGTGGTTCACTAGCCTGGGTTCGATTTAAATGGTGAGCTTCCGGTACGGTGGATGAGGGACCAAGGAAGCGGCCTATGAGTGACGCGCTGGGTGAGCGAAGGATCCTAGAGGGTGCTGACCATACGGTGCTCGGGCGCTCTGGGTCGCTAAAGATACCCACACGTGCATCGTGGAAGATATTGGAACAAGGAGTAAGAGTTGTTTTCTGAATTCGGGCATGGATCTGGTTGATTGACCTTGCTGGTCCTCAATGGATGAGTCCATGGCTCTTTTGTTGGTTGATCTTGCTGATCTTCAACGGAGATTCCATTTTGGTTTTTATGAGTGAAAATATTGTCGGTTACTATGAGCTAGGAACAAAAAGGCCCCTGAGTGGATAGGTGGTGAGCATTCTGGTTGCCAATGATGCCATAGGTACACCGATGAAGGGAAAATTGGAAATTAGGATTCAATCAGATATTTTGGAGGTTTATGATCACAGTGATACTATAGTTTCATTAAAAGATTGTTTTAAAGACAACTGAATGTGTGAAAAAGGTAATTTCATATTGGGTGTGTAAGTGGTGTGACTAGTTTTAAGCTTGCATGAATATCCGGCTAGGGGGCCTGGGAACTCTTTTCCCTGATACCCGAGACAAAACCTAACCAAATTCTTAAATGGATCCCATCACTACAGTGGTTAGGCGGTTGGCTAACCCACGGGACTAGGCTGGACTGATGGATCCCTAAATTGAGACTCAACTCTGTTATGGTACGATAGATGAAGTAAATCTCGGATAAAAATTGTTCTATGGAAAAGAATCAACGGGTGTGCCTCTCAATGAGGAAAAAATCATTGGTCTCTATGATCCAAGTGCAATCTTTTCCTTGATCTGACTATGGGACTTACGGGTTTGGTCAGATCAGTTCAGTTAGTTAAGGCTTTTGACTACGTTAGAGTAAAATTATCCTGGAGGAATTGCTCGTGCTTTCTAGGCAAGGGAAGTTTTTTCGGGTTCGATTTTGGAAGAACCGATGGTTTAGTCTCTTGTCCGGATATCCATGGGTGAGGCCCCGAGTGAGGGAGCCTACCTCACGCAAGAAGTGCTACTTCCGCTGCTAGCACCCCTGAATTTGTTGTGTGGTGGGGACAGGGATCTTTCACATCACCTCGTTACGGAGATTATGGATGATTTGAATGTGAGCCGGCTATCTTGATGGCATCGCCGGGTAAATAATAGTGAGGCTCCCACATGATGGACAACAGTAGCTTTGGAGGCTACTGAAGCTTTTTTGGTGAACGTATATGGTGGCACAGTGTACGCAGTAGTCCATGCAAAGAGAGTCACCATCACTGACAAAGATATGTAGCTAGTTCTACGCATGTGGAAGTGGAGGGAAGATTATGGTGATAATGAGCCGTAGTTTAGGGTTTAGGATAATCTCATGTATATTTCACAATGTAATCTCATGTGATCATGATGTAAATGCTTTACTTAATGAAAATAATTTTTTTTTGATCCTTGCCAAGTATCTACTTGTATTGTGATTTCAATTTCAAATTAATGATCAAATATTATTTGTTGATTTCAATTTTAAATTAATGATTAAATATTATTTGTTGATCACATGAATACAACAAAACTTCAAAAATATATTTTTATTAATATAGAAACTATTACATCATGACATAGAAGAAAGTACAAAAACACTAAACTCTACACCTCTTAGACCTAGGCTCAGTAGAGTCAATAGGAGGTTTAAGCGAAGGAATTACAACAAAATTTCCTTCGAGCTCGAGCTAGATAGCATGAAGATCAATCTTCCCAATGGCAAGGCCTAGGCCAACTAGTGAATGAATCTTCCCTCCATGCTGAGCTTCGAACAAGTATAGGAGCTTGTGATGGCACTCAATGATGCAAATTTTGCATTCTCATTAGGATGGGCTGCCTCTTGGTGGAAAGTCGACAAGTCCAAAGACAAGCTACGTGCCTCCTCTTCTTGCGTGTCTAGGACTGTCTCCTGTGGCTCCTTCTCTTCATAGGTGAGAAGAGGCACCACTGACTCCTCATCATTCTCCTCTTCAAAATTAGAGCATAATATATAAATATTAAAGGAAATATCCAACTCGATGAGATCGATCGGGTTTGCCTCCTCAAAAGTGAGGGGCAAAGAGGTAGATCGGAAGAGGGGGGGAAAAAGTGCAAGTTCTCTTTGCACAACCTTTCTATGCTTGTCACCACTCTTCATGGAGAAGAGAAACTCTAGGGGTATCCACCGAGCAGTGGAGTAAGGGATAAAAAATGTGATATCATCACCCCGCACAAAAAAATGCAAGCACTGAGCTATCGAGCTCTAGAGTCCTAAATATATTCTCTAGTTCAACACTCTAACAAAACCTAGGGTAAATCGGTTCCCACATCTGACTGCATCCACTCTGCGAACGCATCATGATGAGAAGCCATGGTGAAGGTGTAAAGGGAGCAACAAGCAAGGTGGATAGAAAGTGAGAGAGAGAATGCAATGGAAGTGAATGAAAATGACCCCTAATTATACTTATAAATATAAGTTTATATATTATTTCATTAAAACTTTAATAAAGTAATATATATTTTATTAAAATTTTAATGGAGTAATATTTATTTCATTAAAACTCATGAGGAGGTGATGGCACTCAATGAAACTAGTGGTGGGTCATGACTTTGGGTTTTGTAAGACTGGATGGACTTATGTTTATTATTGTACTTAAAATATCTATAAACTTATATTTATTTTAATACTCTATGTTTATACTTTAGTAAATAAAGGACACTTCAATAAAATATAATAAATAATAAATCATACTTCTATTTCTTGTTATATATTATTATTATTATTATTATTTTATTATTTATTTACAAAGTTACTTATATTATTTTTTACACTTAAATATATACTTAAAGTTATATTTATTTTTATACTTATATCCATACTCTTAAAATTAATGACACTTCATTAAAATCTAAGAAATCATAAATCATATTTATATTTCTAGGATAATTAATTATATTATTGTTTACACTTAAATATATATTTATACTTATATTTATAATTATCCTCACTTATATTTATCATTATTTTCTTACGTATTAATGGGTTCAAAACACAGTAGACTTTAAAAAACCACTACAATTTATGAAAATGAAATAAAAGAAAATTTACAACACTTTTAGAGAAACAATTTTTAGTATTCACTTGGAATAAGAATTACATGGACTCTACTATTTCAAGGATGTGTGGAGCAACACACTGCTTACATGTTTTGCAATGTTCACTTTGACTCCCAACCTTCCTGTCATCCAACTTAAAATAAAAATTACAAGGGGGATCATTGGACATGAGTTGGATTTCCTGCCTCAGAAAACTAAGGGGCCAATGACTTTCTACATTAATGCTAAAAGGGTCATGACCCTCCCAAAGAATATCCACATCAATGAGTGCTGAGTGCGTACCATCTTGCATGTCTTGGTCCAAGCTGAGCCACTCCCCTCGTAGTAGAAGTCGTCACCTCCTATACTTGAAGCGAATGCACAAAGTTTGTCTTGCAAGTACCTGTCATAAAAAATAAACAACCAACATAAAAACATAAAATCAACAATCAACAATCAGTGTCTTGCAATGAAGTACTCATGAATAAAAACCATCAACAATCAACAGACACAGTAATTTTGCAATCTTACCTAAAGGTAACATCTGACACAGTAATTCTACACTCAATGATATTATCGTGGTGAGTTCTCTTGAGATGCCATGACTCACCCAAGTAACTAAGTCATCCAATCCTTAGATGGGCACTTGCATTGATAAGTAATCTTAGTTTTCTTAACTACTTCACAGGATCCAAACAAATGTGCAAACAAACCAAATGGTATAAACCAACTTAGATGCACATCTCTAGAGAATGTGGATGGTTTCATGGTAGCATGAACATCAGTTTTTATCTTTACCCTACATGCTTTTGACATGTCTAAGCTAGGATTATACCATTCCTGACTAGACAACGATGGTAGTGGAATATACTCCAAACTATGTCTCTCCACATCATACACTGAATCATAAAAGTAAACATTCTAAGATGCCAATTCGCTTGCACTCTTGTTGTCATAGATCAAGGCACCTATCTCTGCATGTAAAACATTTAGCTTTCTGCTAAAACATTCTACATTCTGCCATTCATGCAGAGTGGATGGATATAAAGTTGTAAGCAACAAACATGCTTGTATTAAAACATGCAGAGTGGACATTCTGAGATGCCAATTCGCTTGCACTCTTGTTGTCATAGATCAAGGCACCTATCTCTGCATGTAAAACATTTAGCTTTCTGCTAAAACATTCTACATTCTGCCATTCATGCAGAGTGGATGGATATAAAGTTGTAAGCAACAAACATGCTTGTATTAAAACATGCAGAGTGGATGGACTCAAAGCACAAGGATACAAAGTACAGAGATATAAACTTACTGTTAGGCTTATGTCTTTCACTTAAGTTATCATGATGCACTCAAATCTTTTTGTGCATATAAACATGTTGAATGAAAGCCTATGTTATTGTACTCATACCATTTCTGCGTCTCCTAAACTCTATGATTCTGTCTTTCCATTGCTTGTTGGGGTCTGTGACATCTTTGAGCTTGACCTTGAAATTGCCACGAGTACTTAGTGCATTGAAATCCAATTTAACTTACTGTACTGATTAGGGATCCAGTTACCTGTGTGAATATTACTGATGTTCCTCCTCCTTGAAGACATCTAAATTAATAAAGCTAGACTGCATGATTAATAAATATATATGTTAGATTATTGTAAGCAACAAATAAAGATTAAAACAACAAGAAGTAAACAGCAACTTACTGCTTTGATTTACACAACCTTGTTGCTCACAACCTTGTTGCTCCTATGAAAATAAATATAAACACATCAAGACAAAACATTAACAAGCCCTAAACCTATGATCATTACTCACATTAAGAAAAAACATAGAAAAGCCCTAAACCTATGATCATTACTGTTGTATTTTATGCCATTTGAAATCATTACTGTATAGAGAAGATTGTAATAAACAAATAAAGATTAAAAAAACAAGAAATAAATAGCAGCTTACTGCTCACAACCTTGTTGCTCTTGTGAAAATAAAAAACAACATATCAAGAGAAAACATAAACAAATCCTAAATCTATGATCATTACTGTGGTATTTTATGCCACTTCAAATCAATACTGTGCAAAAAAGATTGAGAGAAACAAATAAAGATTAAAACAACAAGAAATAAACAGCAGCTTACTGCTTTGATTTACACAACCTTGCTCTTGAGAAAATAAATAGCAACACATCAAGACAAAACATAAACAAATCCTAAACTTATGATTATTACTCACATCGAGACAAAACATAGACAAACCCTAAACATATGATAATTACTCACAAGAATTTGAAGCTGCTTCACATCAAGATAGCTATCTGTGGTGCAGAGAAGAGAGTTCATGTGAGAAAACGGGCATAACTCACAGACGTTTTGTCCAAATGAGGTGAAATTTTAGGAGGAGAGAGCTATGGTGTAGAACAACATGACTGCAAATTTTCGTGAAGAAAGAACCAGAGTTGCAGAAGATATGGCGAAATTGAATTCCGCTAAAAAAGGGAGAAAATGAAAAGATAATGAAATGCAAAAGGAGGAAAAGTAAAAAGTTAAACATAAAAAATGAAAAAAAAATAAAATTCTATTTTCAAACTTCCATGTGCTGACCACAAGGTATATCTGAATTGAAATCTGGCATTTCTATTTTCAAACTTCCATGTGCTAACCACAAGGTATATCTGAATTGAAATCTGGCATTTCTCTATTTTTTAAAGATATGGGCTCTATTATTTTATTGTCTTAAGAGATTTGGGCAAAGATATGACAAAAAGATCTATGTTACATGGATCTAGAATCCCAGCTCTCTCATTGGTCAGGCCAATCTTTTTTTATTCACTCCTTAAGGGGCAAAATGGAGAGTCCATATTTCTCTTAATGGACCAACACTCGCACCATCACGACATTCATATAAAATTAGGTGCCTAATGTCTAAATCCAACAGTATACATACTCTACCTTTGTAAAGTACGTAACCATTATCGATGGAAAAATTCTTCCCAACGATTTCTTTCTTCACTCGTAAGTGACATGTCTCCTTGAGACATATCTTGAGACTTACCACCACTGGTGGAAGTGTTTTTCTTACGAACAAGGCTATCTTTATTTGTAGTCAAGGGATTCCTCTTCTCTACAACATTCCACACGTGGGCATAATGCGGATCATCAATGCACTTCCCCTTAAGTGATTCCAAAAAATCACTCTTAATCTGAGTAAAACTCAACTCATTAACCCACGAGCATGTGACTTAATGAATCGGCTACCACATTGTAACGTCCTTTTCTATATCTTAGTTGAAAGTCAAACTCTTGGAGCAACTCTGCGCCCATCAAGCTTTGCATCCTTTCAACTCTTTTTGACTAGATAGCCATTTGATACTCTCATGAGCAAAGACTATCTCAAATTTGGCACCATACAAATAATTCCTCCACTTCTTTAAGGTATGAATAATAGCACATAACTCCCTTTCATAAAGCAAAATAATTTTGTTGAGCTTTGTCCAACGTTTTACTCCAACGTTTTACTTTCGAAGGAAATAGGTTTCCCCCCTTGTAAGAGGATTGATCCTACTGCATCATTACTCACATCTGTCTCTACGACAAAGGGTTGATTCGGATCAACAACTTGGAGAATGGGAGTTGTTTCTATAGATACCTTAAGTTTTTCAAAACTTCTTTGCAGGGAATCCCCCCAAACAAAGGTCTTTCCCTTTCCTTTAAACTGATCCATCATGGGAACAACTATATTAACATAACCTTGAATATACTTTCTATAAAATCCAGACAAACCAAGAAAAAATCGTAATTATTCTAGGTTTGTGGGATGTGGCCATTTCAATATGGCTTCCAATTTTGTTGGATCCATACAGATACCATCTTTCGAGATTATGTGGCCTAAGTATTGAATTTATTTTGCGAAGAATCCACATTTAATTTCTTTGGCATAAAGTGAATGCTTCCTAAGTAACTCAAATGCTTGTTCGTAAGCGTTCGTGATGCTCTTTCTTGGTATGACTGTAGATCAGGATATCATCTAGGAAAACCATGATAAATTTTCCTATATAGGATTTCAAAACACTATCCATGAGTATCATGAATGTGGTCGGAGATTAGTCGAACCAAAGGGCATGACTAAAAATTCATAGTGAGACCAAACTTAGTTCGAAAAGTTATCTTTTGGACATCCACTTCCCGAATTCTCACTTGATGATATCCAGATCATAAATTTTCGTAAAGTAATTTTTCCCTTGGAGTTGATCAAACAAATCATCTATTCATGACAAAGGGTACTTATTCTTAATCGTGATTGGATTCAAACCACGGTAGTCTACACATAACCACATAGACCCCATCTTTTTTGTTCACCAATAGAATTGGTGAAGCCCAAGGCAAAGCGCTTGGTCTAATGACTCCACTTTAAGGTAGTCCTTTAACTGTCATTCGACTTCTTGTGCTTCCTCAAAACTAAGCCAATAAGGAGGCTTACTTACTGGCTTTGAGCCATGTATCACTTCGATTGGATGCTCAACATCGTGGATAGGAGGTAATCCTTCCGGTACTTCATTTGGAAACACAACGTGGACAGGAGGTAATCCTTCCGGTACTTCATTTGGAAACACATCTTAAAATTGTTGTAACATTTTCTTTAAGGATTCATTAACTTTTTTATTGTTAACATGATTTGATTGAAAAGAATTCATGTAAACACTATGCTTATTCAAACCACTTATGTTTTCATGTGTGGAAAAAGAAACAACATCATCAAGACTCATGTAGCACAAAAAGATGTTTTCTACTTCATTAGCTTGTACAAGGCGATTGAGTTTCATAGAGCATATAGGGGGTGAGGAGGGTACATCATGTTCACCTTTCAAGCACACTTTCTTACCATCTACTTTAAACTAAAGATGGACCAATGTTATATAACCATTCTTGACCTAGAATAACATCCGCTCGAGTGATATGCATAACTTGAAAATCCAAATCTATCTCATGACATTGAATGACTAATGGAACATCACGAACTACCATATCCTAGACATCTTTATCATAGTCGTTAATCAAAGAAACCACATACTTATGATCACGTGTACTTTGCGGCAACGTTAATTTCTTGACTAAAGTATAGTTCAAGAAATTGTGTGTGGCATTATCATCAATCATATCATAAATTAAATACTTTGTGACCTTTAACGTGACCATGCATTCGAACCAACTCGTGTGGTCCAAATGTTGCCACCCACCGATGATGTAACACAACACGCATGAGTGAAATCAGCATGATTGAACCTCTTTAAACTTACGCGAGAAGTCTCTAGAGGGAGCACTTGAATAGTGGGCATTTGCTTTTCTTTACTTTAATCATGCTGATTTTTCTCATTTGCTTTTAGCATGGGACACTGGTGTTTACTATGACCCTTTTCCATGTAGTGAAAACATAAATTTTCTTTTTTAGCTCTTTCAAAATCTTCATTCTTCAGAAAATTTTATGGTCCTTTAGACTTCTGAGATTGGTAATTTTTTTGGTTAGGTCCCTTTCGTTTATTTGACCTTGATACTTGGAACCTTCGGACACATTAGATGTCCGGTGCATTCTGCGCATGCTTTTTCTTTCCGACATATCATAAAAAATTTGAGCAAACTTAATTGCTTCTTCTAAAGTTTTCACCTCATTTTGTTTAACTTGATTCTTATAGTCCGAATCTAATCCGTGAATAAATCCACAATTTTTTTGAAATTCATCCATACCTTTCAACTTGAGAATAATTTCTCAATAATTGGAGATATACTGAGTCAATGTGAGATTTAGTATCTCACAATTGTCCCATGCTTCCCAATTACGATCCATCTCATTCTTTGGAAGAAAGTCTTTCATGAATGCACTTTCAAATTAAGCCCATGTAGTAGGCCGATTTTCAGACTCTAAGCTCATCCAGCACTTGTATGCTTTAGCTCCTAGAGTTAAGCTCGCTTCAAGTGCGCGTATCTCCTCTGGAGTGGGACGCAATCGATGCAAGTCCTACCACTTTTGTAAGAAAGTATTGACTACATCCTTATTGCATTCCTTATTCTACCCATTAAAGGTCAGAGGTTTCAAATCTTTTAGAATAGCAGCATCATCTCTAGAGTGAGATGTACCGACATTCATGTTGGCCCCTTGGGGGGTAGGAGCCACTAGCATCCCTCCCACTGAAGCACTTACAGTGGTAGAAGCTTGCATATTATCTTTTAACTCCTGAAGAAATAGGAGTATCTTATCGTACTTGGCCTCAATGTCCAAAGTACGGGACTCTAGAGCCTTAAATTGTTTAGTGCTGAACAAATTATCATCAAGTAGATCATCATCATCAGTCATCGCGACATCAGGATCAGCCATCGCCTTCTTCGTGTCCGACAAATGGCTGGGATCTCTACTTATTAACGGATTCATTAGGGTTATTAGAATCCATGTGAACCCTCTAAATGCAATGCAAAAGAATAACACAAGCACTAACCTCAAGTCCAAGATCTAGGAAACCAATCGAGTTGTTATCTCGAAGCGGAATCACCGGTGTGGTATGCTCGAAGGTGAGAGTTGTCATGGCGAAACACCTCCTGAGCTTTGTAAAAACAACCCAAAATTGCTCGTAAGAAAATCTGAAGGTTGTCATGGTAAAACACCTCCAAACTGAGTGAAAACAACCTCCTAGATCTCCGTGGGAGCAAGCTGTTAGACACACTGTGGGAACAAGCCCTAATTTTCAAAGGTTTTGAAACCTTTGAAATTTCTTCTCTTAAAAAAATAAATAAATTGTGCTCTCTGCAACGTGACTTCTCTTAGGCGATGCTCTCTGCAACACGGCTTCTCTCAGGCAATAGGCGACACCTTTTTTTTTTTCGACAGGCGTCAGGCGATGCTTTATTGTCGATAGTGGGCAGTTGTCGGCTGGCTGGGCGTATGCGTAGCCGCACAGCCACTGTGGTGGCTGTTTGCTTGCTGGGCCAGTCAGCTGTGTATTCTAGCCAATCAAATTTGCCTGCGAATGGCGACTTGGATGACACAACATATGTGGGAGTCGCCCTACGTAACGCCTTTTTTTTTCATTGCGACTGTATTAACGTTGGCAGCTAGATTATGCACAACTAGGCGGGCAGTCTCCTTCACGAGGTGTAGCATTCTCGTTGGAGGATCTTCAACATTCTGATTCCAATGTTAGGGCAGCCTACGACTGCACTACGTTATCTTCACCGAAAGGGTTACTGAGAGCTCCTTCTTCTCCACCCAGCCATAGCCAAAAACATGAATGGTCCTCTAAGATTGGACCCAACCCCTTTGATTAGCTTATTGCTCTTCACATGTGCCTGGAAACTCTCACAAGTGTCCAGTCACACTTGGGTCCGCACCTAGTCTTTTTGGCTCCCCTAAACCCCACCTGTGACTTGTTCGGAGGACGATCGATCTCTCTATGCTCCCACTAATTCCGTTGTCTTGACACATGATTCCCCATGATACCCCTTTGGATAGTCCTCATCGATCCACCAAGCTCACTCCTCGTGCCTCATTTTCCTTTGTCTTCTCCACAGACTATGTGGTGCATGATGAACCAACATTGTGAAACGATGCTATCCAATACGTAGTAGGCTATGAAACAAGAACGCATTGATTGTAATGGCACATGGTCCCTTGTGGATCACCCTCGTCATAAGAAGGTCATTGGAACCAAATGGATCTTTCACACCAAATTTAAAGCCGATGGTACCTTGGACAAATACAAAGACCTACTTGTGGTGCAAGGTTTTTTACAAAAAGAAGGCATTGACTTCAACGAGACCTTTGCACCGATCGCTTGAATGACAACAATCCATCTCTTACTCAATCTGGCCACACACCACACATGACCAGCCTATCACATGGATGTCAAGAGTGCCTTCCTCAATCAATGACATTCACGAGGAAGAGGTCTATGTTGACCAACCTCCAGGTTTCCCGCTCCATGGGTATGAGGACAAAGTCTTCCACTTGCATAAAACTCTTTATGGGATTAAGCAAGCCCCCTAAGCGTGGTTTCATTGCATTGACAAATTTTTACATAGCCAAGGTTTTCAACCATCTCACTGTGATCCCAATATCTATATCCACATAGATCAAAGGATGGTTTGCTACCTAATGTTGTATTTCGATGAAGTCATCATTTCTGGCTCAAATCAAGCCAAAGTGGCTGATATCATGGCATGGTTTAGATGAACTTTTGAGATGACTGATCTCAGTCTTCTCTCATATTTCCTTGGCATGGAGGTGGTCCAACATTCTAATGGTATTTTTGTGTTACAACAAAAGTATTGTCTTCAACTCATTACTTCCTGGGAACTGGCCAATACAGGATCGCCTTTCGGAGAATGGAGTTGTAGAACGCAAGAACAGGACTGTGGTGGAGATGGCGAGGACCATGCTGGTGCATCGTGATCTTCCTCGTCGTCCACTTTGGGGAGAGGCTGTGGCAATGGCTGTCCATACCCTCAACCGATCTCTGACGACTTCAGTACGTCATATGACTCCATTTGAGGCATATTTTGGCAGGAAACCTGATGTCTCGCACTTTCGTGTTTTTGGGAGTGATGCGTATGTACATATTCCGAAGAAGCAGAGGGGAAAGCTTGACTCCAAGTCCCGCAAGCTTGTATTTGTGGGGTATAATTCTCTTTCCAAGGGATACAGATTGTATGATCCAGACAGGAACGAGATTGTTGGTTGTCAACCGGGATGTGGTCTTCGACGAGCATGTTCCAAATTAGGTGACGCAACCATCCTTCAGCTTGAAAGGTGGAGCCATCCTCTTACTAACTAGAACTATCCTCTTGCTAAGTAAGGGTGTGACCAAGAAACTTAACGTAGTTGGAGGCCAACCCATGAGGCTCAAAGATTAATCTTCCTTATTTGTCAACAATTAAAGAGATGAATTCCTACGTTTTTTTGGGGTTTAAGAGCTATGTAAAAATGTCTAGATGGAGAGAGAGAGAGAGAGAGAGAGAGAGAGAGAGAGAGAGAGAAATGTAAAGATATATATATACACACACATTTAATTATTCTTATATCTATTTCAGTGTTTGTAGCTTTTTCAGTACCCAATAAAGGTTAGCAAGACAATGCTCACATATAGAGTTAATGACTTAGAAAAAGATTATTTCACTTTACGTTGAATTGGTCTTTTTAATTCATATCAATATCACATGCCAACAGGTATTACGTTGAATTGGTCTTTTTAATTCATATCAATATCACATGCCAACAGGTATTACAAAGAAGAGAGAGAACTATACACTGTAGAGATATACCAAATGGCATTCTTAATATATTTCATGATTAACTAAATACAAGTAAGGTGTTAAATTCCATCTTTTTATGTACAAAAATAATAAAGATGACATTTTGTCATCATCAAAGTATACAATTGCATTGTACTATTAAGTAGGTTTTGACTTTAGCATGCTCTTTTGTTTTTTCCATGGGTTTATGTTCTGTGGTTTTGGATTCACCAGAAGTATCTGCAATTGGAACTTCAATTTTTATATCCTCCTTTGTACTGATAAATTTGGAGGCGTACCCTGTAACATTCACTTCAAATGGGGACTCTTCTATGGGTTTGACTTTAACACATGGGGATTCTTCTATAGCCTTTACTTCAGCATGCTCTTATGTTTTATCCATGGGCTTATCTTCTATAGTTTTGGCTTCACCAAAAATATATGTACTTGGAACTTCAATTTTGATATCCTCCTTTTTTGTAATGGCATATTTGGAGGCCTCCCCTATATCTTTCATTGGTTGAGGCATTCCATCTCCTATTTTTGGGGGTGTTTCCTTTCAAGGAGGGGGGCTACTTGCTTTAAAGGAGGGGGGCTATTTTGGCATGATCAAGTATTGTACTTGTCATTCTAGCTCTACATCTGTCCATGTATACATCATTGTAACTCTCCGAGGTCATCTCTAATCAAAAAGATAATAATGGTTACATTTTTTCATAACTTTCGCTTTTGCATCACATTATTGGTTTTGAGGGTTTTGTGTTTACCAGTTCTAGTCTGTCTATTTTGAAATACACATCAAACATATACTTTGCATGGATTAGAGCTCTCCATACACATGAGAAACCATCATGTTGAGGCAAAACCTACATACCCAAAAATATAAAACTTAGGCTATTTTCATTCAGGGAGAAAAAGTTTTGAAACACAGAGAAGAGGAAGAGGTACTTACATGAATCCAAAGTGGAGTTACAGACAGAATATTAGTATTTGGAGGAAAAGGATCTAGCACAGAGAAAAGCCTCTTCAAACATCTGCAACACATGATATTTTATTAGTAACTTGAAATTAAAACAAATTAATTTAATATAGAGAAACTAATAGTACATGCAATCCAAGTTCGTTTTGTGAGTATCCATGATAGAATTGTAAAGCCAACATTGTTTGTCAGCAACATCAATGACCAGAATACTCTAATGGGAGCTTCTACAACATAAGAACGTGATAATCAGTCTTTCTTCATAGTTCTCAAAAATATTAAAGACAAAATCTAGTATCTTACGTACTCTGCATGGTAGGGAAAGAATATTAAGCTGACATATTAAAAATTACAATGTGTGAACCACTTTGCTAGCTTTTTGTTTGATTCTTTTGGGTTCAAAAAGATTTAAAAGTGTGGCAAGATGAATGTCTTCAATTTCACATCTAAAGGTAATTGAGACCTAAAATTCCTATAATAGTAAAATTAATTTGAGAGTTCTCCCAAAGATGGCCTATAACATGGAACTACAAAATGAGATATTAAGAAAATCACCTTAAACCCACAAGAATTATTATGTCAGATAGTTCATTTGTACTCTTTCTCAAGATCCTAAAAAACTCTTTTCTAAGTGAAATCAACCTTTCAGCATCATCAATCGCATTTATAATCATATTCACACTATCCCCAAGATTTGCTAATCTTTACAAATTTCTGATATCTTGAAGGGAAGTCTCTTGATATCTTGAAGGGAAGTCTCTTGAGCCATAGTATCACCTTCAGGATATCTTTTTCTCTTGATAGATTCTTCATAAAGTGCTTTCCCCCTCGTCTTTTTATTATATGTCACTTCTACCACCTTCACTTCTTCATCATATTAGGGCCAAAAATGAAAAAAGGGTCGTGCAAGGATTGGATTAACTTTCTTAATCAAAGTGATTTAACTAAAATAGTATAGATAAACAATTATATTAAATGCATCTCTTTTACCTACATTTAGAGAAGAGTTCCTTTCATATGCCATCCTCACGTATCTATAGTGTCTTTAATTCCCCTATTCTTGGCAGCCATCTTACCTACTTTAATACATGTTTTTGAAAATAAGCTTATTTCAAATATTTGAATCCATAACATACTTTCTTTTTCATAGGGAATGACACAAGTTTTTCCATCTCTTTTCTTTTTACTAACTTTTTTCCTCTCCTTGTCATCTCTTGTTTTCTCTTTCAATCATTTTTTACGGCCATGGCGACTCCAAAGATTGATCCACACTTAAAGAAAAGACACCATATCAACTTGGTACTTATTGCACATGGAGAAGCATTTATCATAAAGCTCTACATGATGAGGCTGAAGCTCAAAGACTATATGGATAAGGGAAGAAGCATGTAGATTTATGGGTTCAAGGAGGTCTATACCCTCTTCACCCAGAAAGTGGTAAGCCTTCATCATTTATCAATTTACATAATCTTGTTAGATTCATTGGGGAAGGTAGAGAAGGCTTATTTGGATGCTGCTCAAGATTGAATAATCAAGCTCCAATTCTCATTATCAACACACACACATGGATAAAACTATGATTGGTGTATATAAGCAATCTATTAAAGGGCTAGAAGACATTGTAATCTCACAAACTCAGCGTGTAAATGAGTTAGAAAGACCACTTCAATACCCTTGCATGGTCTTCTTTCTCTTCTTCTCTCCATCTCTTGTGCAAGGTAGCATGTTAATTCTTTTCCTTTAGCAAGGTGTCAAAAGGTAAGTCCTTGTGCTCCACCTTGTGTTTATGTGTTTCTCGTGGTAGGCTATATGGCTTGTTTGATCTCATCTTCCCTTATCATCACTTTTCTCTTTCTCCCATCTTGCAGTGTAACTTCACCTATTTTCGTTGTCATAGGATGATAAACTTTGCATGCATATAGGCATTGATGATTCTTAAAAGTAATTATTCATATTTATCCAAGCCTAAGTTACCTCTAGCTTAGGCTTTACCTATAATGTTTTAATAAACAAGATGCACCTAGGGTAGTGATACTAAAAAACTTGCCCCTGGCAATTGGCATCTTCCTACCCACCAAATTCTTCAGATACGGCCCCAGATGAGCTAGCTCCTAGCCCTAGAGATTTTATTCCTTCCCTTTGTCTTTGTCTGTGTGGTTCTAATGTCTTGTGAGGACTCTGGCTCTGTTTAGGCATAGCCGGAGTCCTCATGCTCTTTCTTCTACTAAGGAGTTATCTTATAAAAGTATTCATCCAATTTGTCAACCTGCAACTTGGTCAGTAGGGTGACTCCTTAATCTGATTTCCCCTCTCTCTTTTTTTGAGTTAGAATGTTAGTGTTAAAAGCTATTATTGGTGTATGTAAAGTTATCTTTAAACTTGTCTGATGATCTAGAAAGGTTTCATTGGGCATGGAAAACCAGATTAGTTTTTCAACACGGTGAATATGTTGAGATATTCACATCAAAAATATGTTATCATATTGAAGCAAAAATTTACTAAAATGGTAAAAGAAGATAAGATAAAGATGAAAAGTGCCATTCTTGATAACTTACAGGCGACGTGGAAAACCACATTGTTTTTTCACGATGTGAATATCTTGAGATATTCATGTCTAAAAAATGTTAGCATTTGAAGTTATAAAGATGTTAGAATGGTCTACTAAGTCAAAAGAATATGCAATCAGTGTGTAAAGTGTCATTCTTGAACATTTTTTTTTGATGTGAAAAACCAAACTAGCTTTCTTAAGTTATTCATATCTTAAAAATTGTCTTGTTTTGATCATTTTCATATATGTTAGTAGGTGAGTTAAATTTAGTAGATCATGTAATCTTTAAGCTTTTTATAATGTAAAAAACTAGGGTGGGTATTTCACATGTGACTTTTGGGAGAAATTCATGCCAATTGAAAATTAGTATTTTGGTGTAAAGTGGTGTTAGGTGAATGTGCTAAGGTTACAGAATATGCAAGATATGATAATTAAATATTTCTTGAGAATTTGATGTTGGCATGAAAAACCAATCTGGATTTTACAATGCTATGAATATCGTGAGATATTCACATCAAATTTTTTATCACAAAAGTGGATAAGGAATCCATAGTGGTGCCCATGAAGTTGTAAATGTTCAAGCACATGAGCTTTCCCCTTGATTTGAGAAAGTCATTTAAGCATGAAATACTATATTGGTTTTTTCAAAATGACTTAAGATGGTGAATTCTCTAGTTCTTTTGAGTAGTAGACACTAGAGTGACAGAGACTGACTAAGAAAGAGAAAGCTTTTACATATTCACATTGATAAAGAATGATAAACATTGACTAAGAGAGAGGTATTGTTTATGTTCATGACTTTGTGATAGCAAAAGATGTGTAGCCATAACAAAAGAATGAAAAGAAAATATATAGAAAAGAAAACACAAACAAGGAAACCCCCTACCTTGGGTGTTGTGGGTGTTGTCGTCTCTCGACATGGGTAATTGTAGGCATCGAAGAGAAGACAAGAATTTAGACAATGAGAGAGGCAAGAACGCACACAAGAAAACGAGTTGATAACAAATACGATAATTAAAAGAAAAATTCAAGTGTGAAGAAGTAACAAATATAGCATAAATGAACACAATAAGTGAGGGGTATGGGCGGCTTGTTCATTAATAGGGTGATAGACATGCGTTAACTGTTGATTGATCACCTATGAATAAGATATTCATGTCAAAAAAAAAACTTAATGTTTTGTGATTTTGACTATTTATCTTTCCTCACACCTTGTGGAAGCTTGTGGTCACCTCAGTTGATAGAATTGATATATATTCAAGATAGTCACACCCATGAATAAGATATTCATGTTGAAAGATCCCTGCCCTCTTCGCGCAATGAATTATAGGATACTAGCAACAACGGAAGTAGCACTTCTTGCGCAAGATAGAGCCTCTCACTCGGGGCCTCACCCACCACGGATATCCGGACAAGAGACTTATCCCTCGGTTCTTCCAAAATCGAACCCAGAAAAACTTCCCTCACCGAGCAGACATAGGCGATTCCTCCAGGATATTTTATTCTAACGTAGTCAAGGTCTTAACTAACCAAACTGATCCGACCAAACCCATAAGTCACATGGTCAGCTCAAGGAAGAGACTTGCACTTGGATCATAGAGAGACCAATGTTTTTTTCCTCATGGCAAGAGGCACAACCGTTGATTCTTTTCCATAGAACAAGGACTATCTGGGATTTACTTCATCTATCATAACATAACAGAATTGAGTCTCATTTTAGGGATCCATCAGTCTAGCCTAACCCCATCCAATCTGATGGGTCAGCCAACCACTGTAGTGATAGGATCCATTTAGAGTTTTGTTTATGTTTTACCCCGGGTACTAGGGAAAAGAGTTCTCAGGCCCCCTAGCCGACGCTTCAAGAAAACTTCAAGATAGTCACACCACTTACACACCCAATATGAAATTTCCTATTTCACACATTCAGCTATCTTTAAAACAATCTTTTAATGAAACCATAGTATCACTGATCATAATCCTCCAAAATATCTAGCTTGAATTCTAATTTTCAACCATTCCTTCATCGGTGTACCTATGGCATCATTGGCAACCAGAACGCTCACCACTTATTCACTCAAGGGCCTTTTCAATAATTCCTAGCTCATAGTACCCGAAAATATAATCACATATGAAAAATCTAGATGGACTCTCCGTTGAAGATGAGCAAGATCAACCAACAGATCCATATAAAAGAGTCATGGACTCATCCGTTTTTGAGGACCAGCAATGTAAGATTCCTCCCTCTGGCTTTTGAGGTGTGTAGGTGTAAGAACCTCCCCTTCTGATCTTATAATTATTCCCCTCTCTGAAATAAAAGAAAGATCCTGTTTTACCCTCTTTTGGCCTAGAGAGAGAAAATGTCTAGAGAGAGGTAATTCAAAATTGAGATATTTTTAAATATAAAAATCCTCCTAATGTCTAAAATGGTTTCCCCTGAAAGCAAAAATTTTAAAAAAACTTTCCAATGTGCAATTGGAATTAATTAAAAATAGGTAGAAAGGACCTTAGCCTAAGGGTCCAGATTTTCAGAAATTTTTGAATAATGCTCCAATTAAGGTTCCTATGGACCAATAAGATTAATCCAAATGTAGGGAGGAGATAAATTGAAAAATAAAAGAAAATCCCCCAAAAATGAGTAAATACTCACATAAGATGAAAAGTTGACTAAGGACAAGGTTTATTAGTTAAAAAAGAAGAGATATTTAGAGGAAATGATGCATTTTTGACACCTTAGTGTGCGGATCTCCCCTCATGAAGGAGGCACCTATTTCACATGTGTGGAGGAGTTTTAAACTCATAAATAATGAGATATTTTTATCTCTCCTCTCTCCTGTTTCAACTAGATCCAAAAAGTAAGCTAAACTAACCCAAAAATGGTCAAAAATTGACCAAACTCATCTGGAAAATTCTAGAATCAGCTTTCTTGGTTAGAGGCTCATTTTTTTCTATAAATAGAAACCTCTCCCTTTGTAAAAGGTTAATAGTGTTTATGCACTGTTACTCTACTCCTACCTAGAGCCAATTACATTGAATTCACTTGATAATTCAATTGTCTTTGACTAAATCCTCTCCAAAGAAATTGGTGGCCACTCTTGATCCAAACAAGAGTAGAACCCTCAATTCCTCAAGCCAAAGGAAAGCTTACAAAACTCCATGTAAGCTAAAATTTCTACTTTTTAAATTCAAATCTATGGTTTTTTGATTTCCTTGTTTTTTTTATAGTTGATTAAAGTGAATCCTGATGTTATGCCTTGATGAAAAGGCTACCCCCTTCTCTTCCTTAAGAATTCAGCCTTTCTTTATCCTAAAATGAGTAACAAATAAATTGATTAAACTTTTCTTATTGTTTACTCACTAGAAAGCGAAAATTAAGTAGATTAGAGTACTTTACTTCAAATTGGGGTTAATTTTAAATTGAAAATAGACTGTTAAAAATTGAGAAATGGTCAGGCATACAGAGGTTATGGTAAAATTTTCTTAAATTTTGTGGAAAATAAAGTTTATTTTTATGTTATTCTAAAAGAGTAATTCCCACCGTTTGTGCATTCTAAAAAAAATATTTTTATTTACTCCATGTACATATTCACCTATGAATGTGCATTCTAAAAGAAATATTTTTATTTACTCCATGTACATATTCACCTATGAATATGCATGGATATCATTGATATTAATTATTAAAATTAATTTCTATGCATAGAAAGATGCATAATGGAAATTTTTATTACAAAAGTGTCGTTTTCATTGAATTTAAATTCTATGCATAGAAAGATGCATAATGGAATTTTTTATCACAAAAGTGTTATTTTCATTGAATTTAAATTCTATGCATAGAAAGATGCATAATGGAAATTTTTATTATAAAAGTGTTGTTTTCATTGAATTTAAATTCTATGCATAGAAAGATGCATAATGGAAATTTTTATTATAAAAGTGTTGTTTTCATTGAATTTAAATTCTATGCATAGAAAGATGCATAATGGAAATTTTTATTATAAAAGTATTGTTTTCATTAAAATTGATTTTATGCATAGAAAGATGCATAAAGGATTTATTTTTCTTTCAAAAGTGTTATTCTCATTAAAATTGATTTTATGCATAGAAAGATGCATAAAAGATTTATTTTTATTTCAAAAGTGTTATTCTCATTAAAATTGATTTTATGCATAGAAAGATGCATAAATAAGGACTTATTTTTATTTTAAAAGTGTTATTCTCATTAAAATTGATTTTATGCATAGAAAGATGCATAAAGGATTTATTTCTATTTCAAAAGTATTATTCTCATTAAAATTGATTTATGCATAGAAAGATGCATAAAGGATTTATTTCTATTTCAAAAGTGTTATTCTCATTAAAATTGATTTATGCATAGAAAGATGCATAAAGGATTTATTTCTATTTCAAAAGTGTTATTCTCATTAAAATTGATTTTATGCATAGAAAGATGCATAAAGAATTTAATTTTATTTCAAAAGTGTTATTCTCATTAAAATTGATTTTATGCATAGAAAGATGCATAAAGGATTTGTTTTTCTTTCAAAAATATTATTCTCATTAAAATTGATTTATGCATAGAAAGATGCATAAATGATTTGTTTTTCTTTCAAAAGTGTTATTCTCATTAAAATTGATTTTATGCATAGAAAGATGCATAAAGGATTAATTTTTATTTCAAAAGTGTTATTCTCATTAAAATTGATTTTATGCCTGGAAAGATGCATAAAGGATTTAATTTTATTTCAAAAGTGTTATTTTTCTTAAAATTGAATTTATGCATAAAAGGATTTTTATAAAAGTGTTATTCCCACTGAAGTTGATTTTTATGCATAGTAAATGGATGGATGGTTGTGATGTGAATGGAGGTGATGAGATGTGAGGTGAATAGATGTGATGTGAATCAAATAGATGAGAATGGATGGATGAATGTGATGTGAATAGAGGTGATGAGATGTGCGGTGAATAGATGTGATGTGAATCAGATAGATGTGAATGGATGGATGTGATGTGAACAGAGGTGATGAGATGTGAGGTGAATAGATGTGATGAGATGTGATGTGAATCAGATAGATGTGAATGAATGGATGGATGGTTGTGATGTGAATACAGGTGATGAGATGTGAGGTGAATAGATGTGATGTGAATCAGATAGATGTGAACAGATGGATGGTTGTGATGTGAATAGAGGTGATGAGATGTGACGTGAATAGATGTGATGAGATGTGATGTGAATAAGATAGATGTGATGAGATGTGATGTGATGTGATGTGAATCAGATAGATGAGAATGGATGGATGGATGTGATGTGAATAGAGGTGATGAGATGTGAGGTGAATAGATGTGAGGTGAATCAGATAGATATGAATGGATGGATGGATGTGATGTGAATGGATGAATGGATGGATGGATGTGATGTGAATAGAGGTGATGAGATGTGAGGTGAATCAGAAAGATGTGGATGAGATGAGATGTGATGTGAATGGATGGATGTGATGTGAATGGATGGATGTGATGTGAATAGAGGTGATGAGATGTGATGTGAATCAAATAGATGTGAAGGGATGGATGTGATGTGAATAGAGGTGTTGAGATGTGAGGTGAATAGATGTAACGAGATGTGATGAGAATCAGATAAGTGTGAATGAATGGATGGGTGGTTGTGATGTGAATAGAGGTGATGAGACGTGAGGTGAGTAGGAGTGATAAGATGTGATGTGAATCAGATAGATGTGAATGAATGGATGTGATGTGAATCAGATAGACGTGAGGTGAGTAGGAGTGATAAGATGTGATGTGAATCAGATAGATGTGAATGAATGGATGTGATGTGAATCAGATAGATGTGAATGAATGGATGAGATGTGATGTCATGTGAATCACGAGATGTGATGAGAATCAGATAAGTGTGAATGAATGGATGGGTGGTTGTGATGTGAATAGAGGTGATGAGACGTGAGGTGAGTAGGAGTGATAAGATGTGATGTGAATCAGATAGATGTGAATGAATGGATGTGATGTGAATCAGATAGATGTGAATGAATGGATGAGATATGATGTCATGTGAATCAGGATGTAAATGAATGATATGGGATATGAGTGGATGATATGTGATGAAAATGGATGTAAATGTATAAGCGAAGAATGGATGTGAATGTATATGTGAAAGAATTGATGTGAATGAATGAGATGTGAGGTAAAATGAATGAGATGTGATGTGAGTGAATGTGATGTGGTCTGAATGGATGAGATGTGGATATGGGTAGATGCAAGTGGATGAGATGATCTGATGCGGATAAATGAGAAAAGATGTGATGAAATGGAAAATGATGTGATGAGAATGGGAATACACATGAAATAAATGAGAATTGATGTGGAACAATGTGGAAAGATGAGAGTTCATTATAGAAACTGTATTTATGACTTGTTTTTAAATGGTTGTTTTATGTCAAGAATGCTGGGGAAGCATATTGACCATCTTGTGAATGAGGTTGTGGAGACCTAGTCTAATAAAGTTGCAATAGCTGATGGAGAGTCAATGGAGGACGTCTCGCGTAGCAAGGTTGGCCGAGGTCTTGACCAGCCTCGGTTCGATTAAAATGGTGAGCTTCCAATACGGTGGATGAGGGACCAAGGAAGCCGCCTATGAGTGAAGCGCTAGGTCACATGCGAAGGATCCTAGAGGGTGCTGACCATACGGTGCTCGGCTCTAGGTCGTCGACGATACCCACGCGTGCGTCAAGGAAGATATTGGAACAAGGAGTAAGAGTTGTTTTCTGAATTCAGGCATGGATCTGGTTGATTGACCTTTCTGGTCCTCAACGGATGATTCCATGGATCTTTCATATGGATCCATTGGTTGACCTTGTTGATCTTCAACGGAGATTCCATTTTGATATGTGAATATATTGCTGGTTACTATGAGCTAGGAACTATCGCAAAGGCCCCCTGATGAGTGGACAGGTGGTGAGCATTCTGGTTGCCAATGATGCCATAGGTACACCGATGAAGAGATGATTGGAATTAAGGATTCAACCAGAGATTTTTAGGATTATGATCAATGACTCTATGACTTCATTAAATGATTGTTTTAAAGACAGTCGATTCTGTGAAAAAAGGCAATTTCATATTGGGTGTGTAAGTGGTGTGACTAATTTTAAGTTTGCATGAATACCTGGCTAGGGGCATGGGAACTCTTTTCCCTGGTACCCAGGACAAAACCTAACCAAATTCTTAATTGGATCCCATGACTACAGTGGTTGGGCGGTTGGCTAACCCACGAGGCTGGATGGGGTTAGGCTTTGGACTGATGGATCCCTAAATTGAGACTCAATTCTGTTATGGTACGATAGATGAAGTAAATCCCGGACAAAAATTGTTCTTTGGAAAAGAATCAACGGTTGTGCCTCTCAATGAGGAAAAAAACGTTGGTCTCTATGATCCAAGTGCAATCTTTTCCCTGATCTGACTATGAGACTTATGGGCTCCGTCAGATCAGTTCAGTTAGTTAAGCCTTTTGACTACGTTAGAAAAAACTTTAATCTGGAGGAATCGCTTGTGCTTTTCGAGCAAGGAAACCGATGGATTAGTCTGTTGTCCGGATATCCGTATGGACGAGGCCCCGAGTGACGAACCCTAGCCCACGCAAGAAGTGCTACTTTCGCTGCTAGCACCCCTCAATTCATTACGCAGTGGAGATAGGGATCTTACAGAGCTGGTATCAGAGTAAATTGGCTAATGTGGATCAACCGAGAAGCCAAAAATGTCCAAAAAAAATGAAGCAGCAGTAAAAGGTTGCAATTGTGTAATACAATTCATACAAATTGTTATTCAGACTAAAATTCATAAATTGGTAATTGGGTCTTCAGATGTAAGTACCGCAATTGCATGGAATCCCTAACTTGCTTGAGACCTAGACATGATGGTATTTACCTTATAGTTCCAAGGACCGTGAATATGCGTATATACTGAGGGTATAACTGCAGCTCTTTACTAGCAGTATATATGAGTAAATCTAAGACTTGAAATTATAAGAATAAATGCTATCCACATGATGAATTCGAATGTGGTTGATATGATTTTTAAATTCTGGCTGAGAACTGATGAGTTGATTTGGATTCTGATTGAAAAATGGTGATTCTTGAATTTTAGTTGAAATGTAATAAGCTGAGCAAAACCACAATGAGGATGAATGGGACGAGTCCCTGTGATGATGTTCAAACTGGAATGACGTTAATGACTTAGCAAATCACTATGAGATTAGTGGATTGTGCTGATGGACAGATTATTGCTGTTAACACTTGACCCTGTTGATCAAGTTAAGGGATGTCAAATTAAAAATCTGTATAATTGAAAATTCCCATGGAGAACTGTTGAGATAGAAATTTTGGTCTAATGGACCATTATTGTGATAAGGATTTGAATGATGTGATCTGAGTGAATTGTTATCTGATGGATGAGTTCTATATAAGGGATCTTATCTGAGGATTCTGTTGGGTTCACCAGACTATATACGAACCTTAGAATCAGTTGGATCTTAAGAGGGAAAGAGTTCTCCTCTATTTTTGCGAGATGAGGACATCTCGTATTTTTTAAGTGGGGTAGGATGTAAGATTCCTCCCTCCGGATTTTGATGTGTGCAGGTGTAAGAACCTCCCCTTCTGATCTTATAATTATTCCCCTCTCTGAAATAAAAGAAAGATCATGTTTTACCCTGTTTTGGCCTAGAGAAAGAAAATGTCTAGAGGTGTCTATGCATAGAGGCTTATACATGAGCTTCTATGCATAAAGGCTATGCATAGCCTTTATGCATGAGGCCTATGCATAATGCATGAAGCTAATGCTTGCATAAGCCTCATGCATCAAATTAATGTATGAGGCTTATGTAAGCATTAGCCTATGCATTAGGTTAAAAAATAAGCCATATGCAATCATTAGCCTCATGCATAAGCCATAAGCCATAGTCCTATAGAACATGCATACTAATCCCTAGCACCCAAGGTTGCAAACAAGAAAAGCATATTTAAATAGCAAAAAAGCTTGTGTGTAAGAGATTTACCTCTCCAGTGGTCGTTGAGAAGAGTTGGACTCAAAAAAGGGGGGACGTATAATACAAAACATGAGATCAATGTAAAAAGGTGAGACCTATAATATAAAAAGGTGATACCTCAAGGTAAGCATGAGATCATGCTTGTGCATAAGCATATACATGAGTATACGCCTTATACAAAAGCATATGCTTTATGCATAAGCATACACATAAGCATATGCTTTATCCATATAAGCATACACATAAGAATATGCATAAGCATGAGCTTTATGGCTTCCATAATCATATACATGAGTATATGCCTTATGTATAAGCATGAGCTTTATTGTTTATACATAAGTCTTATGCTTATGCTTCATGCTGCATAAGCATATTCTTATGCATACGCCTTATGCATAAGCATGAGCTTTATAGCTTATGTGCATAAGGCTTATGCTTATGCTTCATGCATAGGCATATGTCATATGTATAAGCCTTATGCATATGTCATATGTATAAGTATACGGCATATGCATAAACATATTCTTTATGGATAAGTATGAGCTTTATGACTTATGCTTATGCTTATGCTTATGTATAAGCTTGTGCATGAGTATGAGCTTTATGCTTATGCTTCATGCTTATGTATAAGCTTTATGCATAAGCATATGCTTATACTTCATGCTTATGTATAATCATAAGCATATGCTTATACTTCATGCTTATGTATAATCATAAGCATATACTTCATGCTTCATGCTTCATGCGTAAGGGGGATGGTCACTAAGGGAGCTCAACGGAGGGAGCGTTGGGGGGAGATTTTCTTGGTTTCCCTCTCTCTCTACTTGGGCAGTCCGTCTCTAACTATTACCACCACCACCTCCCAACTCAGCCAGCCCCCCCTCCACCACCAACCTTGCTCTCCTCTCTCCCTTGTCTCACTCTCCCCTCTCTCTCTTTTTCTCTCTCTCTATTCTTTTTCTTTGCTCACTCTCTCTATCTTGCTCCTCCCTTTCTCTCTCTATCTAATGCCATCTTCCCTTCCTCTCCTTTGCTCTCTCCAACCATCTCACATCTTTCTGTTGCTATTCTCTCTCTCCCTTGTCTCACTCTCTCTCTCTCTCTCTCTCTCTCTCTCTCTCTCTCTCTCTCTCTCTCTACATATGTTTCTATCCTCCCTCTTTCTCTCTCTCTATCCTTCTCTTTCCTCTTATCCTCCTCTCTCTTGAGTTCAAATCTTGTCGGATAGATCAATTTGGTCTCTTGGGATAGTTTCCTACGACGTTAAAAAGTTCTCTTCTCAATGTGTGTGTGGGTGTGTGGGTGTGTGTGAATAAGAAGAGGAAAATGGGCTAACCTTTCTATCACCCAAGTGTGGTAGATTGGTTAGCTCATTTCCCTCTTGAATCAAAGGTCTTGAGTTCAAATCTTGTCGGATAGATCAATTTGGTCTCTTGGAATAGTTTCCTATGACGTTAAAAAGTTCTCTTCTTCTCTCTCTTCTCTCTCTCTCTCTCTCTCTCTCTCTATCCATCTCTTTGCTCACTCTCTATATCCTCCTCTCTCTCTCTCTCTCTTGTCTATCCTTCTCTTTGCTCTCTCTCTCTCTCTCTCTCTCTCTCTCTCTCTCCTCTTTGCTCACTCTCTTTATCCTCCCTTTGTCTCCATCTCTTCACTACTTCTCTTTATCCTCCCTCTCTCTCTATCCATCTCTTTGCTCACTCTCTATAGGCTCGTCTCTCTCTTTATGTCCTTCTCTTTTCTCACTCTATCCTTCTCTTTGCATACTAACTCTCTCTCTCTCTCTCTCTCTCTCTCTCTCTCTCTCTTTGCTCACTCTCTCTGTCCTCCCTATCTCTCTCTCTCTCTATCCTTCTCTTTATGCACTCTCTCAATCCTCCCTATCTCTCTCTCTCTCTCTATCCTTCTCTTTTTGCACTCTCTTAATCCTCTCTCTCTCTCTCTCTCTCTCTCTCTCTCTCTCTCTCTCTCTCCTTCTCTTTACTCTCTCTCTATCTCTATCTATCTCTTTTCTCACTCTCTATCGCTGTCTCTCTCTCTATCTATCTCTTTTCTCACTCTCTATAGCTGTCTCTCTCTCTATCTTTCTCTTTGCTCTCTCTCTCTCTCTCTCTCTCTCTCTCTCTCTCTCTCTCTCTCTCTCTCTCTCTCTCTCTCTCTCTCTCTCTCTCTCTCTCTCTCTCTCTCTTTGCTCACTCTCTCGTACTTGTCACATTGTCATCCTGTATCTCTCTAGGGAGAATCTGGCTATAAGTAGCAGTCGATAGAAGTCTGAAGTGATGGCATTCACGCATGGTGGGTTCAACTTCAGCCCTCCATCTAGGCTGTGGAGATGGCAAACCATAGCCTGCCCTCGCCACCTATTCACCTGCTTGGTCACATACCATCCTGCCCAGTCTATCCTGCACTACACACAAGCACCTTTTTGCTGCCTTCTCGCATGCTCTCATTGCCTCTAGCACTCACAACAAATAGAAGAAGCTTCCTCGACGACAGTCATGGAGTTCAACATATTTCAGGGCTTCCCACATATCAGGTGACATATGTCCAAGTACCCACTTTAGCATGTATAACATTTGGCCTTTTCTTCAAGTAAGGCATCATAAAAAACAAGAAAGCCAGCCTAGCGATTGCAAAATTCAATGGGAGCGACTTCCCAACATGGCAAATAAAGATGCATCTCTTGATGATGAGAGATGGTGTTTGGAATGTGATCTATGGCACGGACCTCAAACCGAGCGATAAAGTGCAAAAAATTGCACGTGGAATGACTGTAATGACAAGGCCATGGCACTCATCGGGCTCATATTGTCCGAGAAAGAGGGAATAAAGAAGAAGAGAGGAGACAGAGGCAACAACAAAGAAAAGAGAAAAAGGAGAGAGAGAGAGAGAGAGAGAGAGAGAGAGAGAGAGAGGAAAAAGGATAAAGAGAGAGAGCGGGAGGGGTTGGTCCATGAGAGAGAGAGAGGGAGGGAGGCAAGGGACATTTTGTGAGAGTGAGGGAGGGAGGGAAGGGGAGGAGAGAGAGAGAGGTAGGGGGAGGGAGGGGGCGATCCGTGAGGAGAGAGAGAGGGGGGGGCGGGGGGCGGGGGGGCTTGTCACATTTGAGTTGAGGGGGGAGCTTATCCTGTTTTGAGTTGAGAGAGAGGGACCGCGCAATTTAGTTGAGAGAGGGGGGGGGCTTGTCACATTTGAGTTGAGGGGTGGAGCTTATCGTGTTTGAGTTGATGGGGGGAGCTTATCGCATTTGAGTTGAGAGAGAGGGACGGCCCATTTTAGTTAAGAGAGGAGTGGCGGACAACCACATTGAGGGCCCTCAATAAGGGCGATTGTCACCCTTAGTGAGGTTGGCCACAATAAGGGCGACGGTTGACCTTAGTGAGATTGACCATGAGAAAAGAGAAAAGGAGAGGAGAAAGAAGGAGAGGGGAGGAAAAGGGAGAGAGAGAGAGAGAGAGAGAGAGAGAGAGAGAGAGGAAAAAGTATAGAGCAAGAGAGAGGGATGGTGCCCATGTCACGGATGCAAAGTGGTGATCGTGCCCATGTCACAGATGCGGTGGTGGCCGACTTCACACGCTCAAGTATTACATGCATGAGCGGGCTGGGGCATGCTCATCATCATCACGGAGTCGATGGCCAGCTCAAAGACCTAACAAGGGTATATAATGATAATAATAATAATAATCTGAAACTTGAATTATTATAAGAGCCTAGTGTCAAGATTAAATTGATTAATTCTAGGGGATGTTTTCATTGGAGCAAGCAGCAATCTACAAGCTAGCTCACATCAAGGCGTGGAAGGCAATTGTAGTGCAGGTGGTGCAGGCAGTCAAGGTGCCATTTGAAGCAGGTTTTGAATTCGAGTGAGTAAGTAAGTGAAAGCAACTCCAGTTTTGGGTTAATTAATGCAAACACAATTTTTTTAAGCACGCTTTTTCCTTTGACTAGTGTACTAGCCCAACCAACAGTGTCTAGAGTTCTTTGAGTGAAAATAGTTCTTTGATAAATTTGAAAGACCAATTCACAAAGGACAGGATAAATGACCGAGTTCACGAGTACAGGGGCCCCTTGGAGGCCAGGTGTCAGTTCCTGCTGAAGGGGGAGCCTGCAAAAGGTGTGTGGGGGCCATTGGGCCAAAGCGTGTGGGGGTTAGCTGTCACCCTTCAATGGTATGCTCTACTCAATGTGTGCAAGCCCGTGTGCATGTGTACATGCACATGTGTGTGACCTTCAAGGTATGCTCTACTCGATGTGTGTGTGTGTGTGTGTGAGAGAGAGAGAGAGAGAGAGAGAGAGAGAGAGAGAGAGAGAGCATGCCAACCTCTTTGAGGAATCCTGAGAACATGTGTTTGTGTGTGTGTGTGTGTGTGTGTGTGAGAGAGAGAGAGAGAGAGAGAGAGAGAGCCTATTTAACGAATCCTCAGTGCTTACACAAGCTAGCTTGTTTTAGAAAACCTTCATCATCTATGGTGGCTATGAATGAGTCGATGGTATCACTGTCATCGAAGCAAGGAATGCAAATCTCGTGTTCTATGCAAAATGGTTCCTTGTGCCAATCCATACTTGTCCAAGAAATTCTTGCTCAATGCTCCCTTCAATTCCTTCAGGAGAGCATATTTCTATGCTCATGAACTCATTTTAGGTCACATAGACTACCCCTTCCTCAAGGAAGCAAAATAGAAAGTTGAATTAAAGTTAGGGTGTGCTTGCCCAATAGCAAAGAAAACCAAAGCAAGTGATCTCAACGAATATATATACACAAAAGACTCACACGTAGTAGGGTTATAGCATATATATCCCTTTTGCTCAAGGGAATATCCAATAAATACACATTTTTTTGCCTTTGGATCTAGCTTTGTACCCAACTCATCTGGCACATGCATATAGGCAATACATCCAAAAACTTTCAAGTGAGCCAAATCAGGTTTCTTGCCACCACTGAAATTCTCCTCTTGTGTTATATCATGTATGGCCATAGTAGGAGTCTTGTTCATGATATAATCTGATGTAGAAACAGCTTCAGCCCAGTAGCTATATGCGGCATATTCTTCTCTATCATCAATGCTTGAGCTATCTTTGTAATGTGCCTGTTTTTTCGCTTAGCAAATCCATTTTTTTACAGAGTGTATCTACATGTAAATTGCCTCTTAATGCCATTCTTTCGTAAAAAATCAGAGAGCTCATTGGTGAAGTACTCTCCCCCTCCATCTAACCTTAGGCACTTCACATGCTTTCCTATCTGCTTTTCAGCCACCATCACTCTAAAATTCTGAAAAATGAGTGAAAACTTCACTCTTCTCTTTCATGAAATACACCCATACTTTCCTCATGTGATCATCCAATGAATGTTACATAATACCTACAGCCACCCATATTAAAACTACTTTTTGCAGGACCCTATACATCTGAATCCACCACATCTAGTACATTCCTACTCACATTTCTATCATGCGAAAATGCATACTTTGTCTGCTTTCCAAATTGGCATGCTTCACATACTTTCTACATACCATCAACTTTAAACTTAGGCAACCTTGTCATGATTTCTTTAGTCTACATAGACTTCATTCTTTGCACATTTACATGCCCAATTCTCTTATGCCAAATATCTATATCTGCAAGAACTCATGAACCCTGTGCAAACATTGCAGCTTTCACTTCAGGCATATTTCCATCTAGTGTGAACATTCCACCCACTCTATTGCCTTTTGCAACCAACCTGCACTTGTCTTTAAAGTCTTCGACATAACAACCATTAGGGTTAAAGTGCACCTAAAAACCCTACTCAATCATCTGGCCAACCGAAACCATATTCTTTTTAATATTTGGAACGTGAAGTACTTCTACAAGATACTTCACCTTACCATTCTGCATAGACAATGGCACATTTCCAACATGGGCAATTGGATGAGTAGTATCATCCCCTATTTCAACAAAACCTGGCTTTTCAAGATTTTTCATATCCTTGAACCACTCGCCATGATTGGTCATGTGGCTCAGAGCACTTGAATCCACATACCATACATCATCATTGCATGCGAATACATTATTTTTTGACACAGTATTAGCACACATCGCATAACAAACAACCTTTCATTGTCCTCATTACTTTGTCTAGAGGATGCATAATTATTTTGATGCACTTTTCCACTTCTCATGTCATTTTACTTCTTATAGCAATCTGCCTGCACATGCCCAAATTCGCCACGGTAAAAACAGCCTCGTATATCATTTTGTTGCCTTTACCAATTTCCATGACCTCTTTGACTCCCCGTGCCTCTAAACTGGCCTCTTCCACCCCGTGCCTCTAAACTAGCCTCTTCCACCCGTCTGTTATTGTTGTCATTCATGGGACTATTATTGTTGCCCATAATTTTGATTACCTAATTGACCACCTTCTTGTTGGCCATGGCCTCGACCTCTATCTCGTCCTCTACCTGAACTTGTGTAGAAAGCATGTTGCTCCGAACTACCTTTGTTTGGGTCAAGATTGGTCTTCAATGATCAGCATTGATACCAAATCTGTAAAGTTGGTAATGTTCTCCCAAGTCTAAATAAATGTCTTGAATGCCTTGTATTATGGCTTGAGATCACATAGACATACTTCAACCTTATTCATCATCAACAAAAACACCAATAGATGCAAGGGATTCCACAAGGCCCTTGATCTTCAAGGCATAATCATTCATAGACATGTTTTTCTTCTCCCCAATATGAAACTCATTTTTCAACTGAATCTTTTGTGCCTTGGTGTTAGTTTCATACAACTTTACCTAAAGGTGTCCCACTCCTGCTTGGGTGACTTGGCATCCTCTATATGCCCAATCGTGGTGTCATGTACGCTAATAGAAAGCCAATACATGACTTTCCTTGCTCCTTTATTCCAATCCTTGTATTCTTTTACATCTGCAACAATTGGATTAATCACAGGTATCTCTAGTGCCTCCTCGTGTTCACCTTCAATGTAGTTCCATTAGACTTTTCCCATTAAAAAATTTGTCAATCTAAACCTCAAGCATGGAAGTTGTTCTTGTCAAGCTTCTCTATAACAATTTGGTTAATTCTAGCATTTAACATCTTATCTGCAACACAAACTCACCAAAAATAGCACTCTTGTTTGTCCTGCACAAACTATTGTATTCTCTACAATGTTACTATAATGCACCCAAATTGTCACAACTAGTGACCCCAATTTGCATACATACACCCAATAGCACCTATAAGACCTCTTTGTAGTACAGTTTCTTGTTGTTTTCCATCTCAATGGAATGGCACGATAGTAGTTCGGGGTAGCGAACCAATCAGCCAATGCCGTGGGAGGCGTGTGGCCACCTGCCAGAGCTTCTAGATTCGAACACCAACTCTAGAGTGGTCATGGTGGGGACACTCAGAGCACCGCTTAGTTTTGGAACTTCACACACTCAAGCTCTACACACACACCACTGCATAACTCTCTCACTCACTCTCTCTCTCTCTCTCTCAAGTACACAACATGTTTCTCAAGACAGAGTTACAGCATTCCTATCCATTACATTGCAAAGATTAAAAAGAGATAGAGAGGATAGCAACATTTCTCTTGTATTACTTTTGGAATAATACAAGTTCACAACTAAGCAGCTACTCGACATAAGACTAAGGCTCTTCTACAATCTTTAGTTGGCACTTTCTCTCCCTGCACTGCTTGCCTTTTACCATCCTTTTAAGCTTGACCTTCTTGAACTTGACAACGGCTACTCCGATGGTTACAGCTTGCCATTTTCGCACGTGTAGTACAGAGGTGGTGCTCACAACGTGGAAGGTGGTCAGGCTGATCAAACTGTGCGCTCTATCACTGCCACTGAGCTACTGGGCGCAACACCTCGCATGCCCAATGTTGGAGCTTCTGCTCTGGAACCCACTTCCTTGACAAATTTTTCCTTGAACTTCACAAACATCTCTGGAGGTGTGCAGTGTGGAATGTATACATTACCAGAGTATGTAGTGTGCTTCTACATCCTCTTAAGCTTTGCCGCCTACTTTTCTGAACAACCAAGACCCTTGCTATCAATCTGCGGAGTTTGCATGTCGAAAACTCTCACCACTGGTCAGAGTGGGGTCTTGCCCAAAATTATCTTTTCTGCCATTGGTATGGGCCTCCACTCAACCGATGCAGCCTCTTCATATTCCGTCGGATGGTCTGGAGGTGGGCTTTGTGCCTTCTTTGCTTCTGGTTCTCCGGTGCTCCACTTCTAGACATCGGCACTACTTTGTGGTTGCATCCTTGGTGGGGGTATTTTCCTCCCCTCCGAAATCTGGGAAAACAAGAATTGAGAGCACGGATGTTCCGGAGGTAGGGGCTTCCTGGTCAATATAGACCTGATTCTATCTGCATTGTGAAAGTATTGAGGTAACTCCTTATTTTCCTTCACTAGCTCTGAGAATATGACATGCAAGGCTTCAAAAAATGGAATGTCTATTCTAGCCCATGGAGCAGCTGAGGTGTTGATTGGCATGTCCTTTAGATGCTCATTTTCTTTATTTAGGGCTTGGTCCACGTCCTGCAATTTTCGAACCTCAACCAATAGCTCTCCTCGCTCCTTCCTTGGCACATCGATTGGCAACATTTTTGTGCTTTTTGTGGCCAGCTCCGCATCATCTTTCACCTTGGCCATTTTCGCTTGTAGCCTGGTGACTTCTTCTTTTGCTTCCCTCAGCTCCAGTTTCCATTGCAATCTTGTCTTTTGGTTTAGCTGTATTTTTTTTGCCATTGGTCGTGCCTCCTCTATCTGCCTCCAGAGGGCTGTCTTATATTCTTCCCAATCTCCATGCCTTTCTCTTCTGACCTGATCCTTGTTCTCCACATAGTGTTGCATCTCTGATTCCAGTGCATTCATCTCACAAATTATGTCCCTTTAAAATTTTGCACTCTTCTCTAATTTCTCCTTGTACTCTTTTGCCTGAGACTTTTTGGCCTTATCTCTATCTTTGTAAGCTTCTCTCAGAATTTCTACATACTCATGGGAGGGTGTGGCATCCTACAATTCTTGCTGCAATTCTTTATTTTTGTGTGCTACCTTCTTGGCCTCCTCCCAGCAGTGAGTTTATTTTCACATGGTAGCCTTTAGAGCTTGCACCAAGTTCTGCTCCTCACTTTCCGCTTGCTTCTCTTTTCTAGAAGTACTTGGCCTAGGAGACTCCTGGCCTACAGGCTGCTGTTGTTGTTGTGGCTATGTTTGATGTTGCTGTTGTTGTTGTTGTTGTTGTTGTTGTTGTTTCTCCTTGTCAGCATCATCATCTTCATCCAGGTCATGGATGACTTTTTGTGTTTTACAAAACATCTCTTCTCATATTGCAATCAGAGTTTCTAAGGCTTGGTCCCATACCTTGCTAAGTCTAGCCTTTGTTGTCTATAATTGTAGTTTTGGCATCCACCAAAAGGCACAACATCTCTTCATCCTCCTGATTCTTCAAGGCTAGCATTTGGGTGACTACCAACACCATAGTGCTCTCTAGCACTTCTTCTTTAAGCCCTTGGATGGTGTCACCCCAGACTTTGGCTAGCTTTTGGGCTTCTGCCAATTCCGCCCTTAGTCTTTCCACCTAAGCCTGAAGCATATTCTTCTTTCTAGTCAGGGTTCTCAGCTTCCCTTCACTCAGCTCTTTTTGTTGGCCCAAGGCCTTTTCTGCCATGGCAAACGTGTTCTGCATCTCCACATTTTGCTGAGACATGATTTGTGCCTTGTTCTCCAAACCCTTGGCTTTATATGTGGCTTTTACGAGTAGTCCATGTTGTTGATTGGTTTAGAGTGCACATCTTGTGAAGGGTGTTCTGGGCCTTTGACTCATAATCCTCCACAACAGTGATGGCTTCAGAAAGCATGCTCTGGTGGGCCATGGTCATCAGCCCTTTGTTCATGCTTAGCTGAGTTGGGAGTTGCATCTCCAATTCTCCGAGCAGTGTTGACCTTCCTGCATTTTTTGTGTTAGAGCTTCCACCCAAGGTCAAAGTTCCAGTCGTACACACAGCTCTGCCCGTGCAGCCATCTTGCCCTTATATGCCTCCTCTTCTCTCTTTTTCTGTTGTTCTCCTTCTCTTTTCTTTTTCTCTTGCTCCTCCTTTCTTCTCTTCTTTCCTCCTTCTCTCTTTTTTCCTCTTCCAGCTTCTTTTTCTTTTATGCTTGTGCAGCAGCTTCTTGCTTCTGTCTCTCCTCTAGTTGCCTTTTTCTTTCCTCCTCAACTTTCTATTTCTTCACTTCTTTCGGGTGTGGAAAAAGGTCTTCATCCACCCACTGCTTTCTCTTCTTGTTGGCCTTCTGGGAAATTTTCTGCCATTCCTCTATATCATCCACATCATCTTCAAATGAGCTAAAGGTCACCCTGGTGGCCTTCGAGGATCCTCTGGCTTCATGGTGTGAGCGTTCAATGTGGGGTTCTCCACACTTGTGATCTACTGATATCTGACAGCCTATGCAATCGCCCCTTAAATGTGCATGCGCCACTATTGTTGCTTTTTTTTGCCCATGTGGCTGCTCGCTTTGCCAGATTTTCCTTGTAGATGGCTGCCTAATTTATTTTTTCACTTGCTTTTGCTGCTCTAAGTAACCTGTAATTCTTGTTTGACATTCCTCTGGCTTTCTTATGAACATCACATTTTGTAAGAAGAAGACAAATTTCTCTCTCCGGGTCTCATCCACCACATTCTTCACCTGGTGCATGTTGCCTATCTTTGGGATTTCTTCCTCCACCCCTAGGCTTTATGTTTGTGTCCTGCACACCATCCATTGGAAGTCCTAGTGCGTGGTGCATTGCGAGCTCTGAGATTTTTATAGGCTCCTTCCCCTCCACATGCATCGTGTTTGTCTCCAAAAACTGATTAATCAGCTTGCCCCCATCCTTGGGATCCTTTGCAGGTCCTCCCACTGGCGATTAAGCAGCTTTTTCGAAGCCACACTTCTTCGCCCACTCCTGGTGTTCCTTCTTTCTAATATCAGGGACCAACATTGGCATGTAGAGGCTTTTCTCTGATCTTTTGTGTCTAGCCTTAGATTCTTGTTGATCTTCGGCATGGCTCTGTCTAGAGAAAGTGTTGTGAATCAATGAGAAAGCTATGAGCAAGAAAGCAGATTGAGATTACGCGTGCTTTGGCTCCTTGTGCTCTTTTTTGTGATGTTTTTGAGACCAACGCTTTTTTCCTCATCAAGAGGCACAGCCATTGACTCTTTTCCATAGAACAAGGATTATCCGTGATTTACTTCAACTATCGTAACTTGAACATAATTGAATTTTAATTATAGGAATCCATCAGTACAGCCTAACCCCATCAGTCCCATGGGTTAGCCAACCGCCCAACCACTATATTGATAGGAATCATTATAAAAATTTGGTTATATTTTGTCCCGAGTACTAGGAAAAAGAGTTCCCAGGCCCCCTAGCGGGCTCTCATGCAAAACTTAAATAGTCACACCACTTACGCACCCTATACAAAATTGCCTTTTCTTAGACTCAACTATTTCCAAAACAGCATTGCAATAAAACCACAGAGTTTCCATCATAGTCCTTAGTATTCCAGTTCCAGGATCCAAGTTCCAGTCATTCCTTCCTCGGCATACCTATGGCATCATTGGCAACCAGAATACTCACCACCTGCTCACTCAGGGGTCTTTTTGATAGTTCCTAACACATAGTACCCAGTAATATAATCAAGTATTCCATTCATTTCTTCCTCAGCGTACTTATGGCATCATTGGCAACCAGAACGCTCACCACCTGCTCACTCAAGGGCCTTTTTGATAGTTCCTAACCCATAGTACCTAGGATAATCACATAAAAACCATATGGACTCTCAGTTGAAGATCAGCAAGATCAACTAACAAGATCCATGTAAAAGAGCCATGAACTCATCCGTTGAAGACCAGCAAGGCCAATCAACCAGATCCATGCCTCTTTTCAAAAAACAAACTCCAACTCATTTTTCTTCCTTGATGCACACACGTGGGTATCTTGGGCAACTCAGAGCCCAAGCACCGTATGGTTAGCACCCTCTAGGCTCCTTCATAGGTCACCTACGCTTCACTCATAGGCCGCTTCCTTGGTCCCTCATCCACCGTACTGGAAGCTCACCATTTTAATCGAACCAAGGCTAGTCAAGACCTCAGTCGTGACCTTGCCACGCAAGATGTCCTTCACTGACTCTCCGTCAGCTATTGCAACCTTTTCACTTAGGTCCTCACGACCTTATTCGACAAGATAGTCAAAATGCTTCCCAGCATTCTTGACATAAAACAATATTTAAAAACAGATTTCATATACAAATACAGTTTCCAACAAACTCCCATTATTCCACGTCATTTTTTATTATTCCACATTCTTCTACATCAATTCGCATCGCATCATTCCACATCCATTCATATCCATTCACATCGTCCTACATCCATTCACATCATTCCATATCCAATCACATCCCTTCACATTGTCCTACATCCATTCACATCATTCCATATCCAATCACATCATATTACATCCATTCACATAATCCTACATCCATTCACATCATTCCACATCCATTCACATCCATTCATTCACATCCTCCTACATCCATTCACATCATTCCATATCCAATTACATTATATCACATCCATTTACATCTATTCACATCATCCTACATCCATTCACATCATTCCACATCCATTCACATTCATTCACATCATCTTACATCATCGATTCACATCATTCCATATCCAATCACATCATATCACATCCATTTACATCCATTCACATCATCCTACATCCATTCACACCATTCCACATTCATTCACATCATCCTACATCCATTCACATCATTCCATATCCAATCACATCATATCACATCATCCTACATCCATTCACATCATTCTACATCCATTCACATCCATTCATTCACATCCTCCTACATCCATTCACATCCATTCACATCATTCACATCATTCCATATCCAATCACATCATATCACATCCATTCACATCATTCCATATCCAATCACATCATATCACATCCATTTACATCCATTCACATCATATCGCATCCATTCATATCCATTTACATCATATCGCATCCATTCATATCCATTTACATCCATTCACATCATATCGCATCCATATCGCATCCATTCATATCCATTTACATCATATCGCATCCATTCATATCCATTTACATCCACTCACATCATATCGCATCCATTCACATCCATTTACATCATATCTCGCATCCATTCACATCCATTAACATCATATCACATCCATTTACATCCATTCACATTATATCACATCCATTTACATCCATTAACATCATATCGTATGCATTCATATCATCATCCTACATCCATTCACATCCCTTCGTAAATTTCTCAAAATAAAATATGCTCAGTATTCTTCTTTTTGAATAAAAGATTCATGGGATTTACAAAATCAATTATACCCATATTTACTCTTTTAGTATAAACACTAATCCAATTGTCTAAATGAATTATTTTCATAATTCTCATAAATTGAATGATTCTATAATATTTGTGCATAACCTTCTTTATTTTTTTGACTATTGAATAATGTAAAAAACTCCACTTTTAGCATAAAATTTATTTATGCATGTACATATATAAAGATAAATAAAAAAAATTCTCTTTTCTCTATTTAAACAATTATGTATAAATACTATAAACGTATTTTCCATAAATATGATAAAAATCATTCTTTTGGCATAAAAATATCTATGCCTAGAATTGTTACCATATTATAGTAGTGATGTGTGTGAACACACTTAGGACCGCCGGGGCACTTTTTCCCTCACTAGGAGGTTTTTTCCCCCGTGCATTGTATATACGCCCATTATCTTCTAGGGCTTGTTATCTTTCATTTTTGGCACTCATAATACACTACTGTGTTGTGCTCAAGCTTCCTCATCTTCTTGAAGTTGTGTGTGCATTCCTGCAACCCTAATTCCAATTTGTTACCATATTATAGTAGTGATGTGTGTGAACACACTTAGGACCGCCGGGGCACTTTTTCCCTCACTAGGAGGTTTTTTCCCCCGTGCATTGTATATACGCCCATTATCTTCTAGGGCTTGTTATCTTTCATTTTTGGCACTCATAATACACTACTGTGTTGTGCTCAAGCTTCCTCATCTTCTTGAAGTTGTGTGTGCATTCCTGCAACCCTAATTCCAACAATTGGTATCAGAGCAGGCTTCCTCCTCCCGGGCAGCATCACCGGCACCTGCCGCTTCATCTCCTCCGATTGCAACGAGGTTTCACGAGCGTCTGCAGGTTAGTATATGCTGTGGGCGAGCCCATAGGGCTCGGTCGTTTCAGAATTTTGATCTGAAGTCATTTCGCCCTCCGTTTTTGCATTCCAAGTACTGCGCAGGCAAAATCGTCCTACTGTGCAGATTTTCTGTCAAGATTAAAATCTGCAGGACAGGTGCCCATTCGTCTGTTTTGGGCTGTGCTATATAGCACAGGTCGATTTTATACAGGTTTACCTCTTGCAGACAGCATTTACATCTAGTAGTACAGTCATTGGCCATGGCTGACAACAATGATGTATTCCGCATGTTGGCTGCTGAGGATAAGTTGGATGGCACCAACTATCCATTGTGGGCATATATGATGCGACATGTATTGGTAGCAAAGGGGTTATGGAATATTGTGCAGGGTATTGATGCACGTCCTATTGTGGCTGGGAATGCTGCAAACACATCAGAAACAGGTACTGTTGATGATGGTGCAGGCACAAGTGCTGTAGCAGCTGTTCGAGAACCACCACTTTCAGCAGAGCAGATTCGTTGGGATGGTAGAGATGCGCAGGCTCATGCCTTGATTGCGCTGTCTGTCAAACGTACCATTATCCCACATATTCGCTCCTGCAGGACTTCTAAGGATGCTTGGGATGTACTTGCCACATTGTATCAGGCAAGAAATGAGGCTCGTGTTGCTTATCTCCGAAAACAGTTGGAGAATGAGCATATGAACGAAGGTGATTCTATGGATAGCTTTTTGACAAAGATCAAGGATTTCAAAGAGCAGCTCATTTCTGCAGATGAAATCCTGTCAGACAGTTCACTTGTGCAGACTGTTTTGAATGGTCTACCAGATTCTTATCAGGGTTTTGCTTCCACTCTTCGCTTGATGATGAAAGGCAATCCCAATGCCTTATCATTTGAGGAGTTAGTTTCTGTTTTGCTGCAAGAAGACCAGTCAAGGCAAAACAGGAATAATATGCGTGTCGCAGATCAAGCTTTCGTTGCTAATCAGAGAAGCGGGAAAGGTAAAGCTGGCTTTTCTTCTAGTAAGCAGAAATCTGCAAATGCTGCGCAACCAAAGAAGGAAGACAAAGATGAGAAGAAGGGTGACAAACAGAAGACATTTTGCAAGTATTGCAAGGGAAATGATCATGTCATCAAAGCGTGTCCTAAGCTGGCTGCGAAAGAGGCTAAGAAGAAAGAGGCTGGTATGGCTGTTGCAGATGCCTCTCCTTCTAACAATGAATCTGCTAATGTTGTGCTAGATACAGAATGGGCATTCAATGCGCAGTGCAGTTATGACCCATCTTTGCATGACACATGTATGTCTGCAGTAGATTCAGATGTATGGTACTTTGACAGTGGTGCCACTAAGCATATCACCTCGCAGCGCAGTTTATTCACTTTCCTTGAGTCTGCTCCCACAGGGAATACTGTCACTTGTGCCAATAACTCCTCTTATCCCGTTAAAGGAGTTGGACAGATTGTGCTGAATGTTGCAAATGGCAACACCTTTACACTTTTTGATGCATTGTATGTGCCAGGGATCAAAAAGAATCTGCTGTCAGTCTCCGCATTTGCCAAAACAGGTTTGGTTGTAAAATTTGTGGATGACAGATGTACTGTTCATGATCTCTCTTGTGGTGACATCATTGTAGCATCTGGTTCACTATGTCGAGGGCTGTATAAGCTCAATATGGATGGCAAATGTGTAGAGGATTCAGCATGTGCTATTATGGATACGCAGGCTATTTCAAATGCAAAACTGTGGCATGCACGTTTTGGTCATCTGAATTTTGCAAGTTTGCTGCGCCTGCAGAAATCTGAAATGGTGTCTTCTTTGCCTAAGCTTGAGGCACCTGTCAAGCATGTTTGTGAGGGCTGCATATTGGGTAAAATGCAGCGTGCTTCCTTTCCCAAAGATGGATCAGTGAGAGCTGAACGCAGATTGCAGCTTGTTCACAGTGATGTTTGTGGTCCCATGCAAACTCCATCATTTGGAAACTACCTTTACTTCGTGACTTTCATTGATGATTTTACCAGGCATGCATGGGTATATCCTTTGAAGGCAAAGTCCGAAGTGTTTTTGTGCTTCAAACAGTTTTTGGTTATGGCTGAAAATGTGTCAGAAAGTAAGATGGGCACCCTCCGTTCAGATCGAGGGGGGGAGTATATGTCTTCAGAATTTAATGCATTTCTGGCTGAGCGTGGGATAAAACACCAATGTACAGTGCCGTATACACCACAGCAAAATGGTGTGGCTGAGAGAAAAAACAGGTCTCTCATGGAAATGGCAAGATGTATGGTTAAGAGTCAAAGTCTACCACATGGTTTTTGGCTTGAGGCTGTCATGTGTGCCACTTATGTACTAAACAGGTGTCCCACCAAAGCATTACAGGTTGTCACTCCATATGAGGCTTGGCATGGCCGCAAGCCATCTGTTGGCCATTTACGTGTTTTTGGTTGCCTGGCATATGCATTAGTGCCTGTGCAACATCGCAGAAAATTGGATGACAAAGCTGTCAAATGTATTTTTGTTGGATATAGTGCTGAGAGCAAAGGCTATCGTTTGTATCATCCACAGACAAAGCGCATTTTGGTTAGCCGTGATGTTGTATTTGTGGAAGATGCAGTTCAGCCCTTGGTTTCATGTACTAAGGAGACAGATATCAGCTCACGTGATGTCTATGATACATTGTTGCCTCTTTTCAGTGGTGCACAGTCAAGTGCAATACCTCATGAGGCAGTTTTTCAGCCTATGCAGGTTTTAAATGATGGCACAGATCAGCCTATATCTGATGCAGATGTGCATGATGCACTTGAGGATGAGAGACAAGAGATTGAGGGCTCTAGGAATATGCCTAGATGGCTGGTGCAGACTTTGCGTGACAGCAAGTTGGATGCCCCTTTGTCTAGTCGCACTCGTTCTGGCTCTCATGGTGCCTCTTATGCGTCAGATTGTTATGCATTGGCTGTTTCTAGTATGTGCGATGAAAGTGAGCCTGTTTCATTTGATGAGGCACAAAGTTCAGAAAATTGGATGGCTGCTATGCAAGCAGAATACGATGCTATTATGAAGAATGGTACATGGTCTTTATGTGACTTGCCCCCTGGCAAGAAGGCCATTGGCACTAAGTGGGTATACAAATTGAAGCGTAAGCCTGATGGCACAGTGGATCGCCATAAGGCTAGGCTTGTTGCAAAAGGTTATGCTCAAGAGAAGGGCATTGATTTTGATGAGACTTTTGCTCCCACATGTCGTATGACCACTGTTCGTAGCATCTGTGCATTAGCAGCTCATAATGGTTGGAATGTACATCAGCTGGACATAAAGACTGCGTTCTTAAATGGAGATTTGCATGAGGAGGTGTATGTATCGCAGCCTCGTGGTTTTGTTCAAAGAGGGCAGGAAAACAAAGTGTGCAGGTTAAAAAAGGCTTTATATGGTTTAAAGCAAGCTCCACGAGCTTGGTATGAAAAAATACATGCATATTTGACTGCACATGGGTTTCACAATAGTCCAACAGAAAGCACTTTGTATGTTAAACGTGTGGATGGTGTACATCTAATTATTGCTCTCTATGTCGATGACATGTTGCTCACAGGACCAAATAAGAGTCATATTGCTGATTTTAAGGCTGATTTGAATGCCTCTTTTGAGATGTCAGATTTGGGGCATTTGCATCATTATTTGGGGATACAATTTAAGCAGTGTGATGGAGGTATTGCTTTGTGTCAGACAAAGTATATTGAAACATTGTTGCGGAGATTTGGCCTTGAAGACTGCAAGCCTATTGCTACTCCAATGGAGACAGGTTTGAAGTTGAGTCTTCATGATGCTGGAGATCACTTTGATGTCACACTCTATCAGACAGCTGTTGGTTGCCTCATTTATGTATGCATTACGAGGCCAGACATTCAGTTTGCAGTCTCACAGGTGAGCAGATTTATGCATAGCCCAGGCATTAAGCATTGGCAGGCAGTGAAGCGTATCTTTCGCTATTTGAGTGGTACTCGGCATCTTGGGTTGTTTTATCCCAAGGGGGGATCATTGCCGCCAGATTTACATGCTTTTTCAGATTCTGACTGGGCTGGTTGTTATGACACACGCGTGTCCACGAGTGGTTTTTGCTTCATGCTTGGAAGCTCATGCATATCATGGTTGAGCAAGAAGCAGCCTACTGTGGCCACTTCTAGTTGTGAAGCTGAGTACAGGGCAGCTTTCACAGCTACGGTTGAGTGTGTGTGGCTCAGACGCCTTATGGCTGATTTGGGTGTTGGGCAGCCATCTGCCACCACCATCTTCACTGACAGTCAGAGCGCATTGGCAGTTGCGCGGAACCCAGTGTTCCATGCTCGTACGAAGCACATTGAGGTGCACTACCATTATGTCAGGGAGAGACTCTCTGCAGGAGAGATCAGTTTGGCTTATGTGCCAACACAGGATAACCTTGCAGACCTTTTCACAAAGGCTCTGCCTCGTGAGAAGTTCGAAGCTTTTCGCAAAGCTTTGGGCTTACTCCCTTTTGTGGTTTCGTCCACATAGCTAGACACTTCCCTATACATGAGTGCTAGCTCTTGTTCACCGCATCACTCCAGGGGGGATTTGTTACCATATTATAGTAGTGATGTGTGTGAACACACTTAGGACCGCCGGGGCACTTTTTCCCTCACTAGGAGGTTTTTTCCCCCGTGCATTGTATATACGCCCATTATCTTCTAGGGCTTGTTATCTTTCATTTTTGGCACTCATAATACACTACTGTGTTGTGCTCAAGCTTCCTCATCTTCTTGAAGTTGTGTGTGCATTCCTGCAACCCTAATTCCAACAAGAATATGATGGGAATTCCTCTTTTTTCTTTATTGAATTTATGCATAAAAATAAGATTTATCTTTTTTTCTAGAAAATTTTACCATAGCTTCGCTGCTGCAACTTCTGATGAGAATGTTCAATTTTCTAACTTTAAATGAATATTCATAATTGAAATATGATAAGAACTCCTCTTTTAAATTAAAAATTATTTATGCATACATAACATAATTATAATCATAATTATAAGCACAACGAGAAGCATAATTACAATTAAATCTCTTGATTATTCTTAAACATCCATTCCTCATTTTCAAAAATGTTAGCATAACCCTCTTTCAACTTAAAATGAATTAATATGATTTTTCTTAATCATAAACAAGCTTAATCATAAACAAGCTTAAAGAAATTAATCATCATTTTTAACTAGATTAAAATCATAAAAATACCTAATCTTTTTCTCTATCTTGTTAAGCCTAGAGTTTTGCTTAAGATAATGAGTTTATCATTAAGAACCATTCTTTTAACAAGGATCTAACCATAAAGATGATTAATCTTTCCAAAAGGAGAGATTTACTAATAAATACACTATAATTAAGCATAAAGATTAGTATTAAACCATTTAAACATTATGAATCATTAGAAAGCTTGATTTCAAGAAAAAACTATTTAATTGAAAGCTTCCCAAGCATTAGAGGGGTTGGGAAGGAGATAACCATTGAGAAAGATAGAAAAACCATTGGATTAGGGCTTACCTTTGATTTTGGCTTGATTCTTTAAAGAAACAAGTGAAGCCCACAAAGCAAGCTTTGGCCACCAAGTTGGGGAGGGTAATCTCCAAGAGAGGATGGAGAATTGTGAAGCTCCAAAGCTTCCAAAAGTAGAGGCAAAATAGAGGGATAATATAATTACACTAAAATGAAGATAATACTGGCATGTAATTACTCAAAGATGAAATACAAAGGAATGAGAGTCTATTTATAGGTAAGGGAGGCCACTAACCAAGTCCAACTGGGTTCTAGAGGCTTCCAGCTTCAGTTTGACCCAATTTGGACAAGTTTTAGTCCAGTTTGGCTCCTTTTTGATCCAGTTTGCAAGAGGAGAGAAGAGAGATAAAAATATCTCATTTTTTTGAATTAAAAATGCAAGGTAATGATGAAAACAAGGTGCCTCCTTCATGATCCTTTTCCCTCCTTACCGAGGTGTCAAAAATTGATTTTTTTACTAATAAATCTTATTTTTTAACTTATAAACCCAGTACTTGGTCAACTCTTCATCTTATGTGAGCATTTACTCATTTTTGAGGTATTTTCTTTTATTTTTTGTATTTTTGTCATCCCAACACTTGGATTAATCCTATTGGCCCTTTGGAACCTTATTTGGACCTTAGTAATTTTTTTTTGAAAATGTGGACCCTTAGGCTAAGGTCTCCAATACACATATTCAATTAATTTCTAATGCACATTGGAAAATTATTTTTGAACTTCTTTTTCAGGGGAATTCATCTTAGATATTAGGAGAAACTTTGTATCCAAAAATATCTGAATTTTATATTACCTCTCTCTAGAATATTTTCTCTCTCTAGGCCAAAACAAGGGAAAACAATGTTTTCTTGTATTCTGAATTAGGGGATGATTACATAAACTAAAGGGGAGGTTCTTACACCTTTACATCACAAAAGCTGGAGGGAAGAATCTTACATCCTACCCCACGTAAAAAATGCGAGATGTCCTCATCTTGCAGTTGGAGGATAATCTCTTAGTTCTCTTTCTTCTTCTATTATTTCCAGCGTTACTGCCTTGGAAGTGGACGGCTGGTTTGGGAACTTCTCTCTTTGATTTTCCCAATTCTTAGATTGAGGTGTTGCATTAGTTTGCATTGAAGCTGAGGGTTGGTTAGGTGGTCTACCTTTGGGGTTTCCCTGATTTTGACGGAAAGGAGATTGAGGTGTTGCATTAGTTTGCATTGAAGCTGAGGGTTGGTTAGGTGGTCTACCTTAGGGTTTCCCTGATTTTGACGGAAAGGACCTTGATTACTCTAGAAGGAAGGAAGGAAGGAGCTAGAATCTAGAATCTTGGTGGGCCCTGATTTCCTTGTCTCGAAAACCTTGATCCAAAAGGAGTTGGGCAATCCATACTACGATGACTGTATCTCTGGTAGTTAAAGCATTTAACTTCTTTGTTCAAGGGTGGAACTTCTGAAGTTGAATTCCAAGGCATTGTGTTCCATTGAAAAGACCTTTCTTCCCTTCTAGAACCTCCCGTATCTTGAGTTTGACCTTGTTGTCTCTTAGGAGGTGGAAAGTTGGAATTACCTTCCAGAGCTAGGAATCTTTTGAAAGATGATGGTGTTGGCTTTGGCGCGGGACCTTGACAACAAAGGCCTTGGCAAAATCCTTCGCCATCCGCACTGCTTTAGCCACGGAAATTGGCTTGGCATTCTTTACCAGGGTATCCAAGGGCTTGTTCATTCCTCGAATGAACCTGGCCCACCAGCTGTTCTTCATCCAGGGGTGGCAAGTATTTGAGGAGGAGAGCGAACGCCTTCTTGTGATATTCCTCCGTGGTTCGGCTTCCTTGGGTTAGCTCCAGGAATTCATTCATCTTAGTTTCTAGGAAGACGGGAGGATAGAATCTCTTCCTGAGAGGTAAGCTTTGAGATCATTCTATGTTTGGGTGTTTCGATCCAAACAGTTTGTCTTACAGTGGTTTCTCCATGCTACTCTGGCTGTTTCTACGATCTTCAACCTGGCAAAGCCACCTTACTCTTTTCGTTGTACCCTGTGACATTGAAGTACTCCTCCATAGCTTCGATCCACTTCTCTACTGTTTCTCCCAAGTGCTCCCCTTTACCTTTGAAAGGTCCAGGCTGAGATCTATGAAGAGCTTTGTGAACATCTAGGTCGAGCTCTTTCTCATCGCGTCGGGGGCAAACATTTCTACCACGATGATCTTGATCCATGATCCTATCAACACGAAAATTCTCTGTTAAGTCCCTTTTTCCAACTTAACCAAAACGCTTAGGTGAAAAGATCACTTCAAATCTGAAAGGAGTTAAACTTTAGATCCAACTGATTCTAGGGTTCCTTAAAGTTTGGTCAACCCTCACAGAATCCTCGGATAAAGATTCCTTCTACAAGAAGAAACATACAGAGCTCATCATCAAAAAATAGTTTATTCATATCCTTAACACAAAAATGGTCCATCAGACCAGTAATTCTAATTATCATCTGAACATTCCCCCAGGGGAATTTTAGTTATACAGGTTCTTAATTTGTCATTCCACAATTGGGTCCACTGGGCCAAAGGTCAAGCTGCGAACATTCTGTGAGCACAATCCACTAATCTCATAGTGATCTACTGAAAGACTTGATCGTCTTCCCAGCTACCAACGTCATTACCAGAATTCTCTCCATTCATCATCATCATCATGACTTATTCAGCTCATCATCCCAAATTCAAAAATCATCATTCTCCAATCACAATCCAAATCAATTCATCAATTCTCAACCAGAATTCTAAGTACTTCCATCTAAAAACCCAATTCCCAATTTATGAATCCCCATTTTGAATATCAATTCGTATGAATTTCAACACATAATTACAATCTTTAACTGGTAACTCATAGATTTTTAACATTTCTTGCTTCTTGGTTTATCAATTTTTTGACATTTCTTGCTTCTTGGTTTATCAACTTTAGCCGATTCGCACTGATACTAGCTATGAGACCCCTGCCCCCTCTACGCACTGGAATCTGGGGAGCTAGCAGGAAGTAGCAACCTTTGCGCAGGGCAGAGCTTCCCACTCGGGGCTTCGCATGTCCGAGAAAGGAACTAGTCCGGCGGTTCCTTTGAAACCAAGACCGGAAAAAAATTTCCTCACCGAGGAAGCACGGGCGATTCCTCCAGGAAATTTATTCTAACATAGTCAAGAGCCTTAACTTCCCTTTTGCATTCCGACCGAACCCGCAGATCACATGGCCGGATCAAGGGAGGAACTTGCACTTGGATCATAGAGACCAACGCTTTTTTTCATCGTTCAAGAGGCACATCCATTGATTCTTTTCCATAGAACAAGGATTATCCATGATTTACTTCAACTATCGTAACATGAATAGAATTGAATTTTAATCATAGGAATCCATTAGTCCAACCTAACCCCATCTAGTCCCATGGGTTAGCCAACTAACCCTTCATAGTAGGTGTTGGATTATTACCCTCTCTTGACCACCAATTAGGGGAATTGCTGCCACCTTGGTTGTTTTGGCAATTTGAGTTAGTGGGGTTGTTACCTCTATTTTCCTCTTCTTTAATGCCACACTCATCATCAACATGTTTAGGCATTTGGCAATGAGTCCAGAGTCTATTCTTTTTGGGAATATTCTGCCAATAGGGAGTGGGTGTTAAGGTGTTTTTGGGATCAGTATTGTTGCCTTGGGGTTTGCCTTGATTACCTGAGTTGTTGTTCCCCTTCCCTTGCTACCCTTTTTAAGTAGAGGTGGTACTGGACATAAGGGCCCCCTATTGAGTAGAGGAGGATGATTTCTTAGGATGAAACTTGGCATGCAATCGAGCGAAGTGCAAGATTTGGCACTCACACTTATATAGGTTTGGCATAGGTTCTAGACTAATGGTCTATGTGACAAAAGTAAAGAAACTAGGAGGCAACTTGTTCAGTAAAGTGATAACCTAGTCTTCCTAAGCCTTCACAAAGCCAGTGGTGGTGTATTCTACGTTAAAGCATTGGCATTCAGCAACCTTGACGGTTAATTCATCACTCTCTTTAATAGAGAAAAGTTGGATTTAATGTTTGAGATCAATGCAACGCATGCAATCACGTGATGCATATCTCTCTGCAAGGTATTACCTTCTATCAGAGACATAGGGGAATTGTTGGAGTTGTGAATGAAACTTTGACAGAAAGCCTTGCATGAGCTCCACTATGGCAGTGGCACTCCTAGCCTCCCAATAGCAAATAACTTCAAGAGGTACTAGTGAGGGGTGGGTTTTTGGTTAAAGTCCCTTCACCAGGTTAGTCCCAAGGTTCCAGGAACCTTGGGAAGTGAAAACGTGTTCCATAAGATTAGCCTAGGTGGTGAAATTAGACCCATTGAAATGATTCTTTTCTGTGAAAGCATTTTTGGACATAGAGACGTGAAAGGAAGGAGGTGGGGGGTTCCAGGATGGCTGGTACCCACTGTCCAGAGTGTAAAGAGTGAGGAGGAACTCTATAAAATCCACTAATACTAGGCTCACGGGTGTAGGACCTAGCGAGGGTACTCCATAAGATGAAATATAAGGTTGGGCACTCAGCATAGTTGGAATACCTAGCTGAGGCACAAATCCTTGAGTGGGCACATAAGCATAAAAAGGAGTAGCACTAGAGATGGGTTGGTAAACAACATGATACCCCAGAATGCTAGGTGGCACCACAGTGTCATAAGGCATAGTGCTGATAGATACTTATGTTGGGTAAAACCCATATGAAGGACCATTCGGTTATGGCTCCTCACTAACACTAGCAGGAAGAGACATGGGTTGGGTGTGGGAGGGTTTTGTGTTTGAGGTTATGCAATATTCCAAAGCACATTAGGGCAGGAAAGGTGAACTGGAAGAGAAAACAATGTTACCTCCTTGAACACAAGTAATCTGGGAGTGAATTGTGCTCCTAGAGCCTTTTCTATTTGGGTTCACATAATTCTAGGGATCGAGGGTAGTTGATGGTACCATATGTTGAACTTGTGCTATAGAAGAAGACATCCAGGTGTAGAATTAGGAACATAAGCACTCAAAGGCACATACAAACGTGATGCGGTCACTATTAGCAGGATGGATGACCATGGATCTCCAAACAATCAAGGAGGTACCTATCTTTCCTGAGAAAAACTCCCATACCAAAGTCCAAGCTATTGGTTAGATTGAGTAGTAGGGCTCTCCAGATGAGGCTAGATACATGGGTCAAGTATTGGCACACTGGATATAGGCATGTATCCTCCTCTAGAAGTGAAGTATGATAAGCTCAAAGAAGAAAGATGAGATGCCAAGGGTGTAGAGGGTGAGTAGGTGTAAATGGGTTGTTCGTCTCCTAATGAAAGACCTTGAATGGAGCTCTCAAGTGAATAATAAGTCCCATCCTCCGTGTTCTATGTATCTAAATAAGGCGAATAACATCTGGTAAGAAAGGTTAGTCCTCCGGAATCATGGGTAGACGATCCATATGTTGTGTGCTCTCAAGGTCTTCAATCCCTTTTCTCACGATAGTTTTGAGGGCAAAAGGACAAAAGGACCAAATGTATGAGAGATCAAAGCAAATCAACACAGCATGAAATGAGTGAGTATATATATAATGAAATCTAGTACAAGAGCTCAGTGTGAGACTCTGAAGGAGAAGAGAGGATTGTTGTCCCATGATAATGCAGAGGGTGGAGAAGGCCACAATCCAAGGTAGATGGTAGGCTATTGTCCCAAGAAATGAGTAAAGAGGGTTGTCGTCCCGATGTCAAGGTAAAGGGGCAAAGAGGGCTATTGTCGTGGTGATGATGAATGAGGGCGAAGAGGGCCGTGATCCCAAGGTAGTAGATGCTCAAGTAAAACTATTGGGGAAATCTCTACTATAATAGAGAGGGTTGTTGTCCCATGTGCTTTAGCTAAAATGCTGATATATTGTAGGCAAAAACTACTGCAGAACAATGCCTGAGAAACGTTGATGTACTATAGACAAAGGCTTTTTTAGAACAACACCTGTAGATAAAAATGCAAATATACTATAAGAGAAAGGTACTGTAGAATAACTTTTGAGTAACGATGAGGTTCTATAGATGAATACTGCTATACATAACACTAGCTATAGGAGAGAATGCTCAGCCTGTAGATGCAAAAACACCAACAGAGCAGTAGAAGGTAGAGATGAAGAAGCACCGACTACAGCAAGACTCGGAGCTGTTTTTATTTTGTGATGTATTGGTCAACTTGAAAAGTCACACATAGTTTAGATGAAAGAGGACTCTACAAAAGTCTCTAGGAGGAAGAAGCCCAAACCATCAAAATTTTGGCAGAGATACCCCTAATGATTGAAACTGACCATGTCTAGCTCATACATTAAGATCAACCAACAGATCCATATAAAAAAGTCATGGACTAATCCGTTGAGGACCAGCAATGTAAGATTCATCCCTCTGGCTTTTGAGGTGTGTAGGTGTAAGAACCTCCCATTCTGATCTTATAATTATTCCCCTCTCTGAAATAAAAGAAAGATCCTGCTTTACCCTGTTTTGGCCTAGAGAGAGAAAATGTCTAGAGAGAGGTAATTCAAAATTGAGATATTTTTAGACATAAAAATCCTCCTAGTGTCTAAAATGGTTTTTCCTGAAGCAAAAATTCAAAAAAAACTTTCCAATGTGCAATTGGAATTAATTAAAAATAGGTATAAAGGATCTTAGCCTAAGGGTCCAGATTTTTAGAAATTTTTGAATTATGCTCCAATTAAGGTTCCTATGGACCAATAAGATTAATCCAAATGTAGGAAGGAGATAAATTGAAGAATAAAAGAAAATCCCCTAAAAATGAGTAAATACTCACATAAGATGAAGAGTTGACTAAGGAAAAGGTTTATTAGTTAAAAAAGAAGAGATATTTAGAGGAAATGATGCATTTTTGACATCTTTGTGTGGGGATCACCCCTCATGAAGGAGGCGCCTATTTCACATGTGTGGAGGAGTTTTAACTCATAAATAATGAGATATTTTCATTTCTCCTCTCTCCTGTTTCAACTAGATCCAAAAAGTAAGCTAAACTGACCCAAAAATGGTCAAAAATTGACCAAACTCATCTGGCAAATTCTAGAATCAGTTTGCTTGGTTAAAGGCTCATTTTTTCCTATAAATAGAAGCCTCCCCCTTTGTAAAAGGTTAATAGTGTTTATGCATTGTTACTCTACTCCTACCTAGAGCCAATTACATTGAATTCACTTGATAATTCAATTGTTTTTGACTAAATCCTCTCCAAAGAAATTGGTGGCCACTCTTGATCCAAACAAGAGTAGAACCCTCAATCCCTCAAGCCAAAGGAAAGCTTACAAAACTCCATGTAAGCTAAAATTTTTACTTTTTAAATTCAAATCTATGGTTTTCTGATTTCCTTGTTTTTTTTTATAGTTGATCAAAGTGAGGTGAAAAGGCTACCCCCTTCTCTTCCTTAAGAATACAGTCTTTCTTTATCCTAAAATGAGTAACAAACAAATTGATTAAACTTTTCTTATTGTTTACTCACTAGAAAGTGAACATTAAGTAGATTAGAGTACTTTACTTAAAAATGGGACTAATTTTTAATTTAAAATAGAATGTTTCAAAATTGAAAAATGGTCAGCCATACAAATGAGGTTATGGTAAAATTTTCTTAAAATTTGTGAAAAATATAGTTTATTTTTATGTTATTCTAAAAGAGTAATTCCCACCATTTGTGCATTCTAAAAGAAATATTTTTATTTACTCCATGTACATATTCACCTATGAATATGCATGGATATCATTGATATTAATTATTGAAATTAATTTCTATGCATAGAAAGATGCATAATGAAAATTTTTATTATAAAAGTGTTGTTTTCATTGAATTTAAATTCTATGAATAGAAAGATGTATAATGGAAATTTTTATTATAAAAGTGTTGTTTTCATTGAATTTAAATTCTATGCATAGAAAGATGCATAATGAAAATTTTTATTATAAAAGTGTTGTTTTCATTAAATTTAAATTATATGCATAATGGAAATTTTTATTATAAAAGTGTTGTTTTCATTTAATTTAATTTCTATGCATAGAAAGATGCATAACGAAAATTTTTATTATAAAAGTATTGTTTTCATTAAAATTGATTTTATGCATAGAAAGATGCATAAAGGATTTATTTTTCTTTCAAAAGTGTTATTTTCATTAAAATTGATTTTATGCATACAAAGATGCATAAAAGATTTTTTTTAAAATTTCAGAAGTGTTATTCTCATTCAAATTGATTCTATGCATAGAAAGATGCATAAAAGATTTATTTTTATTTCAAAAGTGTTATTCTCATTAAATAGATTTTATGCATAGAAAGATGTCTTTCAAAAGTGTTATTCTCATTAAAATTGATTTTATGCATAGAAAGATGCATAAAGGATTTATTTTTCTTTCAAAAGTGTTATTCTCATTAAAATTGATTTTATGCATAGAAAGATGCATAAAGGATTTATTTTTCTTTCAAAAGTGTTATTCTCATTAAAATTGGTTTTATGCATAAAAAGATGCATAAAGGATTTATTTTTATTTCAAAAGTACATTTTTCTCATTAAAATTAATTTTATGTCTAGAAAGATGCATAAAGGATTTAATTTTATTTCAAAAGTGTTATTTTCCTTAAAATTGAGTTTATGCATAAATAGATGCATAAAATGATTTTTTATAAAAGTGTTATTCCCACACTGAAGTTGATTTTTATGCATAAATAGATTCGTAAATAATCTTTATATCAAAAATTAGAATTCTCTTAAATTCTATGTTTAAATTCTATGAATAGACGTAATGAGATGTGATGTGAATCAGATGAATGTAAATGGATGGATGGTTATGATGTGAATAGAGGTGATGAGATGTGAGGTGAATAGATGTGATGTGAATCAAATAGATGAGAATGGATGGATGGATGGATGTGATGTGAATAGAGGTGATGAGATGTGAGGTGAATAGATGTGATGAGATGTGATGTGAATCAGATAAATGTGAATGGATGGATGTGATGTGAATAGAGGTGATGAGATGTGAGGTGAGAATAGATGTGATGAGATGTGATGTGAATAGATAGATGTGAATGAATGGATGGATGGTTGTGATGTGAATAGAGGTGATGAGATGTGAGGTGAATAGATGTGATGTGAATCAGATAGATGTGAATGGATGGATGGTTGTGATGTGAATAGAGGTGATGAGATGTGAGGTGAATAGATGTGAGGTGAATAAGATAGATGTGAATGGATGGATGGTGATGTGAATAGAGGTGATGAGATGTGAGGTGAATAGATGTGATGTGAACTTGATAGATGAGAATGGATGGATGGATGTGATGTGAATAGAGGTGATGAGGGATAGATGTGATAAGATTTGATGTGAATCAGATAGATATTAATGGATGGATGGATGTGATGTGAATAGAGGTGATGAGATATGAGGTGAATAGATGTGATGAGATGTGATGTGAATCAGATAGATGTGAATGGATGGATGTGATGTGAATAGAAGTGATGAGATGTGAGGTGAATAGATGTGATGAGATGTGATGTGAATCAGATAGATATGAAGGGATGGATGTGATGTGAATAGAGGTGATGAGATGTGAGGTGAATAGAGGTGATGAGATGTGATGTGAATAGAGGTGATGAGATGTGAGGTGAATAGATGTAACGAGATGTGATGAGAATCAGATAAGTGTGAATGAATGGATGGGTGGTTGTGATGTGAATAGAGGTGATGAGATGTGAGGTGAGTAGGTGTGATAAGATGTGATGTGAATCAAATCTATGGAAGAGAATCAACGGCTGTGCCTCTCAATGAGGAAAAAAGCGTTGGTCTCTATGATCCAAGTGCAATCTTTTCCCTGATCTGACTATGAGACTTATGGGTTCGGTCAGATCAGTTCAGTTAGTTAAGGCTTTTGTCTACGTTAGAGAAAACTTTATTATGGAGGAATCACCCGTGCTTTCTGGGCAAGGGAAGTTTTTTTTCGGGTTTGGTTTTTAAAGAACCGAGATGGATTAGTCTCTTGTCCAGATATCTGTGGGTGAGGCCCCGAGTGAGGAACCCCACGCAAGAAGTGCTACTTCCACTACTAGCACCCCTGAATTCATTGCCCGGTGGGGATAGGGATCGTAAAAGCAAGGCCAATCAACCTGATCCATGCCCGAGTTCAGAAAACAACTCTAACTCCTTATTCTATTTTCTTCCTCGATGCACGCATGGGTATCTTTGGGCGACCTAGAGCCCGAGCACCATATGGTCAGCACCCTCTAGGTTCCTTCGCAGGTCACCTAGCGCTTCACTCATAGGCCGCTTCCTTGGTCCCTCATCCACCGTACCGGAAGCTGACCATTTAAATCGAACCGAGGCTGGTCAAGACCTCGGCCAACGTTGCTACGCGAGACGTCCTCCATTGACTCTCCGTCAGTTGTTACAACTTTATCACTTAGGTCTCACGACCTCATTCACAAGCTGGTCAAAATGCTTCCCCAGCTTTCTTGACATAAAACAGTCATTTAAAAACAGGTTTCATAAATATAGTTTCTAAACGAACTCTCATCTTTCCACATTGTTCACATTATTTCTCGTTATTTCACATTCTTGTACATCAATTCACATTGCTTATTCCACATCCGGTCATATGTATTCACATCGTCCTTCATCCAATCACATCATATTACATCTCATCACATCTATCCACATCTATCCTCATCACATCACATCACATCACAACATATCCACATCTATCCTCATCACATCACATCACAACATATCCACATCACATCACATCTCATCCAATCATATCATATTACATCTCATCACATCTATCCTCATCACATCACATCACAACATATACACATCACATCTCATCCATTCATATCACATCACATCCATCTACATTCATTCAGATCCATATCACAATCACATCTATCCACATCTATCCTCATCACATCACATCACATCTATCCATATCTATCCTCATCACATCACATCCACATCTATCCATCTACATTCATTCAGATCCATATCACAATCACATCTATCCACATCTATCCACATCTATCCTTATCACATCACATCACATCTATCCACATCTATCCTCATCACATCACATCACATCTATCCACATCTATTCTCATCACATCACATCACAACATATACACATCACATCTCATCCATTCATATCACATCACATCCATCTACATTCATTTAGATCCATATCATAATCACGTTCACATCTATTTACATCACTTCACATCCATTCACATCTACCCAAGTCCACATCACATCACCTCTCATCTATCCGCATCATATCTCATCCATTCATCCTCATCTTATCACATCTCACTCGCATCCATCCTCATCACATCACATTTATTCCATCCACATTACATCACATCCACATCTATCCATATCACACCACACCCATTCACAGCTCATCCACATCCATTCAGTCATTCACATGTACATCTATCACATCACATCTCATTCTCATCCATTTTTATCACATCACATCCTTTCACATATCATCACATCTCATTCAAATCTAATTACATTCACATCCATTCAGTCATTCACATGTACATCTATCACATCACATCTCATTATCATCCATTCATTCATTCACATGTACATCTATCACATCACATCTCATTATCATCCATTTTTTATCACAACACATCCTTTCACATATCATCACATCTCATTCAAAACTAATCACATTCACATCCAGATCCATTTACCATCACATCTCCTCACATTCACATCCACATCCATTTACATCACATCACATTCACATCTTATCACATCTCCTTTTATCACATTCACATCTCATCTAATCACATCGCATCCATTTACATCCCATCACATTCATTTACATTCATTCAGATCCACATCACATCTTATCACATGCACTTTTAGTACCGTTTTCTACTTTCGAGAATACTGATAGGACTTTTCTAAGTTTCTGCCAATTGCTTGGCCTAGTTAAAGGTACTTTTTCTCGATCTCATTGAATCTACGTAGTATTGATGAAAAGGAAAAATAAACCTTATCAGAATTGAATAGTAAAAACTTAGAAAGAGCATTTACATATTGTATTTTCATTCCTTAAGCTTCATTAATGAGAATAAAATCTAAACTTATGTTTACTCATTGGATCCTCAATCCTCCTAGGGATTCTAGATTCTCTTTTCTGAAAATAAGAATTATCCAATTTTTTTCGATGGATATTTTCATATTCTTTCTCAAATTTCTCAAGTAAAATATATTCAGTATCTTCTTTTCGAGTAAAGATTCATGGGATTTACAAAAATGAATTCTACCCATATTTTCCAATAAAATTAATAATGCTCAAAATGCTCTTGCAAGAAGCGCAGTCCAGGCAAAACAGGGCTAGGCAGCGTGCAGTTGATCAGGCATTTATTGCTGCCCAGCAGAGAAGAAGTGGTAAGGCAGTCCCTTCCACTGTTTCTTCTCCTATTAATAGGTCTGCAACTTCTTCTCCTTCCACAGGTAGCAACAATAAAGTCTGAGAAGGCTCTTGATAAAGGCAAGAAAAAGATCAAGTGCAACTATTATAAGGCAAATGATCATGTCATTAAGAATTGCCCTAAGCTAAAGGCTAAAGAGGCAAAGAAGAAAGAGTCAAATGCAGCCACAATAGCGGATGCTTCTACAAATGTTGTGCAGGATACAGAATGGGCGTTTAGCGTGTATTGCTAGTATGACCCATCTGTACATGATGCATGTTTGGCAATTTCTGTTGACTCTCATGTATGGTATTTTGACAGTGGTGCTACAAAGCACATTACCTCGCATAGTGATATGTTCACTTATCTTGAGGCTGTCCCTAATGGGAATACTGTCACATGTGCCAATAATGCTTCTTACCCAGTGAAGGGCATTGGTAAAATTATGCTTATTGCTGCAAATGGCAGCGCTTTTACACTTTCAGATGCTTTGTATGTGCCAGGGATAAAGAAGAATCTATTGTCTGTCTCTGCACTTGCTAAACTTGGACTTGTAGTCAAATTTGTGGATGACAGATGTACTGTTCATGATTTGACTTCTGGTGATATGATTATTGTATCTGGCACCTTGTTTCGTGGGCTGTATAGGCTCAATTCTTATGACAAGTGTGTGGAAGATTCAGCAAATGCAGTTTCTGATGAAAAGGTAGTTTCAGATGCAAAACTATGGCATGCTCGTTTTGGTCATCTGAACTTTGCTAGTTTGCTGCGTTTGCAGAAATTTGATATGGTTGCTTCATTGCCCCCTCTCGAGGCACCATTGAAACATGTTTGTGAAGGCTGTATTTTGGGCAAAATGCAGCGTTCTGCGTTTCCAAAGGATGGTTCTGTGCGGGCCACTCGCAAATTGCACAACTAGTACATAGTGATGTATGTGGGCCTATGCAAACTCCGTCATTTGGTAAACACTTGTACTTCGTGACTTTCATTGATGATTACTCAAGGCATGCATGGGTATATCCACTGAAGGCAAAGTCCGAAGTGTTTTTGTGCTTCAAACAGTTTTTGCTTATGGTTGAAAATGTATCCAATTGTAATGTGGGCACCCTCCGTTCTGATCGAGGGGGGGAGTACATGTCTAAAGAGTTTGATGCATTTCTGGCTAGTCGTGGGATAAAACACCAATGTACAGTGCCATATACCCCTCAGCAAAATGGTGTTGCTGAGAGGAAAAACAGGTCACTTATGGTCAAGAGCCAAGCTTTGCCACATGCGTTTTGGCTTGAGGCTATCATGTGTGCTGCATATGTACTCAACAGGTGTCCCACTAAGGCCTTGCAGTCTATTACTCCATACGAAGCTTGGCATGGCAGGAAGCCTTCTATTAGTCACTTGTGTGTCTTTGGTTGCTTGGCCTATGCTTTAGTGCCTGTGCAACAACGCAGAAAATTGGATGATAAGGCTGTCAAAAACGCAGAAAATTGGATGATAAGGTTGTCAAATGCATTTTTGTTGGTTACAGTGCTGAGAGCAAGGGTTACAGATTGTATCATCCACAGTCAAAGCGTATCTTGATTAGTCGAGATGTTTTTGTGGAAGATGCTGTACAGCCTTTGTTATCATGTACCAAAGAGACAGGTGTGAGCTCACGGGATGTATTTGATACGCTGTTGCCTCTGTTTACAGGTGGAAATTCAAATGTAAGTCCTAATGAGGCAAATATTCAGCATATGCAGATTTCAAACGACATCATAGATCAGCCTATTTTTGATGCAGATTTACAGGATGTAATCTATGAGGATAGGGCTGAAAATGAGCAGGCTAGAGGTATGCCTAAATGGCTGGTGCAAACCTTGTGTGATAGTAAAATTGATGCACCTATGTCTAGTCGTACTCGTTCAGGTTTTCAGCATGCCTCTTATGCATCAGATTGTTATGCTTTGGCTGTGTCTAGTATGTGTGAAGAGGAAGAACCTCTTTCATTTGATGAGGCACAAAAATCAGAAAATTGGTTGGCTCTGCAATGCAAAGTGAATATGATGCTATAATGAAGAATGGTACATGGTCTTTGTGTGATTTGCCTATTGGTAAAAAGGCCATTGGATGTAAGTGGGTTTTTAAGTTGAAATGAAAGCCAGATGGCAGTGTTGATCGCTATAAGGCTAGGCTTGTTGCAAAGGGTTATGCTCAAGAAAAGGGCATTGATTTTGATGAGACCTTTGCTCCCACTTGTCGTATGACTACCAATCGTAGCATTTGTGCATTGGCAGCTCATAATGGTTGGAATGTACATTAGTTGGACATAAAGACTGCGTTCTTGGATGGAGATTTGCATGAGGAGGTGTATGTATCGCAGCCTCGTGGTTTTGTTCAAAGAGGGCAGGAAAACAAAGTGTGCAGGTTGAAAAAGACTTTATATGATTTAAAGCAAGCTCCACGAGCTTGCTTTATATGGTTTAAAGCAAGCTCCACGAGCTTGGTATGAAAAGATACATGCATATTTGACTGCACATGGTTTTCAGAATAGTCCAACAGAAAGCACTTTGTATGTTAAACGTGTGGATGGTGTACATCTAATCATTGCTCTCTATGTCGATGACATGCTGCTCACAGGACCAAATGAGAGTCATATTGCTGATTTTAAGGCTGATTTGAATGCCTCTTTTGAGATGTCAGATTTGGGGCATTTGCATCATTATTTGGGGATACATTTTAAGCAGTGTGATGGAGGTATTGCTTTGAGTCAAACAAAGTATATCGAGACATTGTTGCGGAGATTTGGCCTTGAAGACTGCAAGCCTATTGCTACTCCAATGGAGACAGGTTTGAAGTTGAGTCTTCATGATGTTGGAGATCACTTTGATGTCACACTCTATCAGACAGCTGTTGGTTGCCTCATTTATGTATGCATTACGAGGCCGGACATTCAGTTTGCAGTCTCACAGGTGAGCAGGTTTATGCATAGCCTAGGGTCTTAGCATTGGAAGGCAGTTAAACGCATCTTTCGCTACTTGAGTGGCACCATACATCTTGGGTTGTTTTATCCCAAGGGGGGATCGTTGCCGCCAGATTTGCATGCTTTTTCGGACTCAGATTGGGCTGGTTGCTATGACACAAGAGTGTCCACAAGTGGTTTCTGTTTCATGCTCGGTAGCTCATGCATATCTTGGTTGAGCAAGAAGCAACCTACTGTGGCCACTTTGAGTTGTGAAGCTGAGTACAGGGCAGCTTTCACAGCTACGGTTGAGTGTGTGTGGCTCAGACGGCTTATGGCTGACTTGGGTATTGGACAGGAGTCTGCCACCTCTATCTTCACTGACAGTCAAAGCGCATTGGCAGTCGTGAGAAACCCAGTTTTTCATGCTCGCACAAAGCACATTGAGGTGCATTATCACTATGTCAGGGAGAGACTCTCAGCAGGAGAGATCAGCTTGGCCTATGTGCCAACACAGGACAACCTCGCTGATCTTTTCACAAAGGCGCTTCCTCGTGAGAAGTTCGAAGCTTTCCGCAAAGCTTTGGGCTTGCTCCCCTTTGTGGATTGATCTACTTTGGGCATGGCACTCCCCTATACATGAGTGCCAGCTCTCGTTCACACCATCACTCCCAGGGGGAATTTGTTGCCATATATATAGGCAGTGATATGTGTGAACACACTTAGGACCACCGGGGTACTTTTTCCCTCTTTAGGAGGTTTTTTCCCCCGGCTTGTATATACGCCCATCCTTCTAGGGCTAACTTATCTTTTGTACATTGATACAATCTAATATACTTTGTGTTGTGTGCATTCTTGCTTCTTCTTCTCCAAGCTTTATGTGCTTTCCTACAACCCTAATTCCAACAGAAGCATCCTTTTCCAAGGGATTTAGCCATAAAGATGGCTATTCTTTTAGAGAGAGAGATTTACTTAAAGAAAGCATTACAATTTAAGCACAAAGGTTAACTTAATGCTAATTAAACATTAAGAAACTTAAGGAAAGCTTGATTTGAATTAAAACAATCATTTTGAAAGCTTCTCAAGCTTGAGAGGGGTTGAGAAGAAGAAAGTTATTGAGAAAATTGAAAAAAACCATAAAATTTGATTTTACCTCCAAGTTTGGCTTGATTCTCTAATTGCAAGTGAAGACCCCTGACCAATCAATTGGTCCACCAAGAGAAGAAGAGCAACTCCAAGAGTTGTTGTAGAGAAAGAGACCTCCAAGCTCCCAAAAGAGAGGAAAATTTAAGGGATAATAGAAAATATGATTATTTTAATTAATACTGGCAATATCTAATTACAAATGACTCAGGGTCTATTTATAGGTGAGGGAGGACACTAACCAAGTCCAACTGGGTTCTAGAATTTTCCAGGTTCAGTTTGACTCAATTTGGACAAGATTTGGACCAGTTTGGCTCCCTTTTTGATTTGGTTTGATACATGAGAGAAGAGAGATAAAAATATCACAATTTGTTTGAATTAAAAACCCTTCCACACATGTGAAAGAGGTGCCTACCTCAAGAGTCCCCCTTTCCTTACCAAGGTGTCAAAAATGCATCATTATTCCAAAATATCCCATTGTTTTAGTAATATCTCATAATTTTAACTAATGAACCTTGTACTCAGTCAACTCTTCATCTTATGTGAGCATTTACTCATTTTTGGGTATTTTCTTTTATTCTTTTGGATTTATCTTATCCCAACACTTGGATTAATCCAACTGGCCCATTGGAACCTTAATTGGACCATAATCCAAAAATTTCTAAAAATGTAGACCCTTAGGCTAAGGTCCCTTATACCATTTTCGATTAATTTCTAATGCAGATTGGAAAATTCATTTTGAACTTCTATTTTAGGGGAATCCATTTTAGACACTAGGAGGATTTTTATATCCAAAGATATCTCAATTTTAGATTATCTCTCTCTAGATATTTTCTCTCTCTAGGCCAAAACAGGATAAAACAAGATCTTTCTTCTATTTTAGAGAGGGGAATAATTACAAGAACATAAGGGGAGGTTCTTATACCTTTACACCTCAAAAGCTTGAGGGAGGAATCTTACATCCTACCCCACTTAAAAAATGCAAGATATTCTCATCTCGCAGGTGGAGTATAATCTCTTTCATCTTCTTCCTCTTCAATCACTTCTAGCGTTATTGCCTTGGAAGTGGACGGCCGATTTGGGAACATCTATCTTTGACTTCCCCTATTCTGAGGCAGAGGTCTTGCATTACTTTGGATTGAAACTGAGGATTGTTTAGTTAGTCAACCTTTGGGATTTCGCTAATTTTGACGGAAAGGAGCCTGATTACTCTGGAAGGAAGGAGCTGGAGTCTAGAATCTCGGTCTTTGACTTCCCTACCCCAAAAACCTTGATCCAAAAGGAGTTGGGCAATCTATACTGCAATGTCCAAATCCTTGATAGTTATAGCATTTCACTTCTTTGTTCAAGGGTGGAACTTCTAAAGTTGGATTCCAGGGGATTGCATTTCGAGAAAAAGACCTTTCTTCCATTTTGGAACTTCCCATATCCTGAGTTTGACCTTGTTGTCTCTTAGGCGATGGAATGTTGGAATCACCTTTCGGGGCTAGAATCTTTTGAAAGATGATGGTGCTGGCTTAGGTGGACCTTGACATCAAAGGCATTGGCTCAGAACGGAGGGTGCCCACAGTACAATTGGATACATTTTCAACCATAAGCATAAACTGTTTGAAGCACAAAAACACTTCGGACTTTGCCTTCAGTGGATATACCCATGCATGCCTTGAGTAATCATCAATGAAAGTCACGAAGTACAAGTGTTTACCAAATGACGGAGTTTGCATAGGCCCACATACATCACTATGTACAAGCTGCAATTTGCGAGTGGCCTGCACAGAACCATCCTTTGGAAACGCAGAACGCTGCATTTTGCCCAAAATACAGCCTTCACAAACATGTTTCAATGGTGCCTCAAGAGGGGGCAATGAAGCAACCATATCAAATTTCTGCAAACGCAGCAAACTAGCAAAGTTCAGATGACCAAAACGAGCATGCCATAGTTTTGCATCTGAAACTGCCTTTTCATCAGAAACTGCATTTGCTGAATCTTCCACACACTTGTCATAAGAATTGAGCCTATACAGCCCACGAAACAAGGTGCCAGATACAATAATCGTATCACTAGAAGTCAAATCATGAACAGTACATCTGTCATCCACAAATTTGACTACAAGTCCAAGTCTAGCAAGCGCAGAGACAGACAATAGATTCTTCTTTATCCCTGGCACATACAAAGCATCTGAATATGTGAAAGCGCTGCCATTTACAGCAGTAAGCATAATTTTACCAATGCCCTTCACTGGGTAAGAAGCATTATTGGCACATGTGATAGTATTCCCATTAGGGGCAGCCTCAAGAGAAGTGAACATATCACGATGCGAGGTAATGTGCTTTGTAGCACCACTGTCAAAATACCATACATGAGAGTCAACAGAAACTGCCAAACATGCATCATGTGTACAGATGGGTCATACTGGCAATACACGCTAAACGCCCATTCTGTATCCTGCACAACATTTGCAGAATCTGCATTTGTAGAAGCATCCGCTATTGTGGCTGCATTTGACTCTTTCTTCTTTGCCTCTTTAGCCTTTAGCTTAGGGCAATTCTTAATGACATGATCATTTGCCTTACAATAGTTGCACCTGGTCTTTTTCTTGCCTTTATCAAGAGCCTTCTCAGACTTATTGTTGCTACCTGTGGTGGAAGGAGAAGAAGTTGCAGACCTACTAATAGGAGAAGAAACAGTGGAAGGGGCTGCCTTACCACTTCTTCTCTACTGGGCAGCAATAAATGCTTGATCAACTGCACGTTGCCTAGCCCTGTTTTGCCTGGACTGCGCTTCTTGCAAGAGCTTGTTGACTAAAGTATCATACTTGACAGCATCAAGTCTGTCCTCATTAAGAAGTCTCCACGTGGAAGCAAAAGTCTGATATGTCTCAGGTAAAGCATCAAGAACAGTCTGCACAAGAGAATGATCAGGAATAATCTCACCTGCAGAAATCAACTGTTCTTTGAGATCTTTAATCTCAGCAAGAAAAACATTCATGTCATCATCTTCTTGCATAATCTTCAATTCTAGCTCTTTACGCAGGTAAGCGATTTTTGCCTCGTTACGACCTGCATTACAAACCAGCTAGAATATCCCAAGCTTGTTTTGCTGTTTTAGCTGAACGAATATGTGGGATGATGTTACGTTTGACAGAAAGTGCAATCAAGGCATGAGCCTGCGCATCTTTACCATCCCAACGAGCTTGTTCAGCAGTGGGTAAAATAGCAGCAACAGTAGAGCTGCTAGAACCTGCAACATCCTCAACAGATCCTACATCCACAGAACCTGGACGTACATCCATACCCTGCACAATGTTCCACACTCCTTTTGCAACCAAAACATGCTGTATCATGTATGCCCAAAGTGGGTAGTTGCTGTCTCCATCCAATTTGTCATCAGCAGATAACATGCGAAATACATCATTATTGTTATCAGCCATGGCCACTGACTGAAACTGATGCAAAAGCTACTTGTAATGAAGCAAAGACTGAACAGAAAACAACTCGTGCTATGTAGCACGGTCCACAATAGAGTACGTATGCCTGTTTTGCAGAAAACTGCACTGTCGAAATTTCTGCAGAAAATGACGAAAACACCTGTGCAGAACTTGAAATGCAAAAACGGAGCCCGAAACGACCTCAGATGCGATTTCTGAGAACGCCAAGCCCTATGAGCTGATTTGCAGATTATAGGGACCTGGAAGCGCTCGTGAAAGCTCACCTGGAAGCACTCGTGAAAGCTCACCTCAATCGAAGAACGTGAGTTGGAGGGTGCTGCCGGCGTAGCCCTGGGAGCCGATGCCTGCTCTGATACCAATTGTTGGAATTAGGGTTGCAGGAAAGCACACAAAGCTTGGAGAAGAAGAAGCAAGAATGCACACAACACAAAGTGTATTAGATTGTGTCAATGTACAAAAGATAAGTTAGCCCTAGAAGGATGGGCGTATATACAAGTCGGGGGAAAAAACCTCCTAAAGAGGGAAAAAGTGCCCCGGCGGTCCTAAGTGTGTTCACACACATCACTGCCTATATATATATATGGCAACAAAAACCATGCTTTTCTTGATCGATGATGAATTAATGTTCATGTTTAAGCTTAGGTTTATGCATAAATTAATCATTTTATTAAAAGTGAAATTTTAACCATTTTCAATTCATAGAAAATGCGGGGAAGTTATGGCAAAATTTTATCATTAGAAAATGAAGGTTTATGCATAATATATTTTATTCTAAAAGTGAAATTTTGGGCATTCTCATTTTATAGAAAACGTGGGGAAGCTATGGAAAAATTTTATCATTAGAAAATGAAGGTTATTCATAAGTTAAATTTTATGCTAAAAGAGGAACTTTGAGTATTATCATTTCATAGAAAATGAGGGGAAACTATGGCAAAATTTTTATCATTAGAAAATGAATTTTATGCATAATTAATTTTTATGCTAAAAGTGGAATTTTAAGCATTCTCATTTCATATAAAATATGGGGAAGTTATAGAAAAAGTGGAATTTTAAGTATTTTCTTTTTATAGAAAATGTGAAAAAACTATGGCAGAATTTTTATCATTATTAAGAAATGAATTTACGCATAATAAATTTTATGCTAGAAGTGGAGTTTTGAGCATTATTCATTTGCTAGAAAAATAAAGAAGGTTATGCACAAATTTTAACAGAGAATTATGGAAAGGATTATGAATATAATTCATTTAGATAAAAAAATATGTGTACATAAATATATTATCCTAAAAGAGGAATTTTCATTATATTTTATTTTGAGAAAACTGAGAAGAGAATGTGAAAATATTCATAGGAATGCATCGAGAAAACATGGATAAATTTTAATCAGAAAGAGGAATCAAGAACATATTTAACTTCTAGAATTGTGAAGTATACAACTAGATTCTCAAAAAATAGAATCTTGGGTACATTCTAAACGAGAAAAGGGATTTTCGAGAAAAAGACCAGAAACACGCTTAGTTGGATGAATGTAAATACTTGTGGCTAACTTATTCCTAGATTCCCTGGAAAAGGAATCTAGAATTCTTGAAAGGACCGAGGGTCTAAAAGAGAACAAAATTTAACTGAATTGAATAAAAAAAAAGTTACCTTTAACTAAGCCAAGTAATGGCTGGGACTTGGAAAGTCTGTCAGTATGAAAAGTAGAGTAACTGTACTTTTAATCTAGTTGAATGTGGAACAAAGATTTTGATAATTAGATCAAGGAAAGTTGATAATCAAACCTGATTCGCTCAAAGCGAAAAGAGACCATCTTGTTTGTAGAAATTGGAATTAATGTGGAGTGATGAGAAGTGATGTGTGGAATGATGTGGAGTGATGAGAAGTGATGTGTGGAATAATGTGGAGTGATGTCAAGGGATGTGTGGGATGATGTGGATTGATATGGTTGGTGTGGAGTGATGTGGTTGGTGTGGAGTGATGTGGATTAATATGGATTGATGTGAAGAGTGATGAGGATTGATGTGGTTGATGAGGATAGATGTGTGGATTGATGAGGATTGATGTGGATTGATGTGATTGATGAGATGAGGATTGATGTGGATTGATGTGATTGATGTGTGGAGTGATGTTGTGGATTGACGTGGATGTTGTGTGGATTGATGTGATTGATCTGAATGAATGTAGAAATGATGTGAATGAATGTGGAAATGATATGAATGAATGTGGGAAGATATGAATGGGTGAAAATTGATGTGGAATGATGTGATGTGAATTGATGTGGAAAAATGAGAAATGACGTGGAATGATGTGGAAGATGTGAAATGATGAAGAATGATGAGGAATGATATGGAAAGATAGGAATTTTGTTTGGAAACTGTAATTGTATGTCAAACCTGGTTTTTAAAGATTGTTTTACATCAAGAATGCTGGGGGAAGCATTTTGACTATCTTTTGGAAAGAGGTCGAGGACCGAATGTTGCAACAGTTAACGAAGAGTCAAAGAAGGACATCTTGCGTGGAAAGATTGGCCGAGGTCTTAACTAGCCTCGGTTCGGTTAAAATGGTGAGCTTTCGGTACGGTGGATGAGGGACCAAGGAAGCGGCCTATGAGTGAAGCGCTAGGTCCCCTGCTACGAAGGAACCTAGAGGGTGCTGACCATATGGTGCTCGGGCTCTGGGTCACCCAATATACCCACACGTGCGTCGAGGAAGAAAATGAGTTGGAGTTGTTTTCTGAACACGGGCATGGATCTGGTTGATTGACCTTGCAGATGGGTTCATGGCTCTTTTACATGGATATTGTTGGTTGATCTAGCTAATCTTCAATGGAGAGTCCATATGGATTTTATGTGACTATATTCTTAGGTACTATGGGCTAGGAACTATTGAAAAGGCCCCTGAGTGTGCAAGTAGTGAGCGTTTTGTGCTAATGATGCCATAGGTATGCTGAGGAAGAAATGAACGGAATATGGATTTTATGGAAAAATCTTGATTATATTCCTTAGGAACTATTGAAAAGGACCCTGAGTGAGCAGGTGGTGAGCGTTCTGGCTGTCAATGATGCCATATGTATGCCAAGGAAGGATGGAAATTAGACCTGGAAATGGAATACTAAGTATTATGATGGAAACAGTGTGGTTTTATTGCAATTCTGTTTTGGAAATAGTTGAATCAGTGTGGTTTTACTGTAATTCTGTTTTGGAAATAGTTGAATCAGTGTGGTTTTACTGTAATTCTGTTTTGGAAATAGTTGAATTAGAGAAAAGGCAATTTCATATTGGGTGTGTCTATTTAATTTTTGCATGAGAGCCAACTAGGGGTCCTAGGAACTCTGTTCCCTGGTACCCGGGACAAAACATAACCAAATTTTTATAATGGATCCTATCAATACAGTGGTTGGGTGCTTGGGTAACCCATGGGATTAGATGGGGTTAGGCTTGATTGATGGATTCCTGTAATAAAATTCAATTCTGTTCAAGTTACGATAGTTGAAGTACGTCACATGATAACCCTTGTTCTATGGAAAAGAATCAATGGGCTGTGCCTCTTTTGATGGGGAAAAAAGCAATGGTCTCTACTATGAACCAAGTGCAATTTCCTCCTTTGATTCGGCCATGTGACCCACGGATTTGGTCAAAATACAAAGGATAGTTAAGGCTCTTGACTACATTAGAAGTTTTTTCTTGGAGGAATCGCCTAAGATTTCTGGGCGAGGGAAGTTTTTTCCGGGTTCGATTTTGGAAGAACCGAGGGATTAGTCTCTTGTCCGGACATTCGTGGGCGAGGCCCCGAGTGGGAAGCTCTGCCCTGTGCGCAAGGTTGCTACTTCCTCTGCCAGCACTCCAGAGCTCAATATGCAGAGGAGGAAGGGGTCTCACAGCTGGTATCAGAGCAATTTGGTTGAAGTTGATAAACCAAGAAGCAAGAAATGTCAAAAATTTATGAATTACCAGTGAAAGACTGTAATTAAGTGTTGAAACTCGTACAAATTGATATCCAGAATGGGAAGTCATAAATTGGGAGTTGGGTTTTTAGATGGAAGTCCCACATTTGTGTGGAATCCCCAACTTGCTTAAGGCCTAGATATGATGGTATTTACCTTATAACACCAAGGACCGTGAATAATTATATATAGCGTGGGTATACTACAGCTCTTTACTGACAATATATAAAAGTGAATCTAAGACCGAAGGTGCAGGACCTGGGATGGTGAACTGGCCCCATGTGAGCCCACGAGTCAGCCAGGGATCCATCTCAGTCGTCCGAGGTCAGGTGTGCATTGTCCTGCACATGAGTCCAAGGTCAGATGTGCACTGTCTTGCACATGAAACAGTGCCAGTCCGCGCTGTGAGTCTCCCTCTAGAATGATGTCAGTGGTTCTATGTATCTGGTATGGTACCGGATGCCAGATCACTGAGTAGATTATGTTTAGGACAAGGGGCCAGCCCATAGGGCTACCTCGGAGCTTAGTATGGGCATGGGAATGGTGTGAAACCATCCTCATGTGGGCCAGTAAGGCCCAGGCTAGACCCACCAGCCATGCAAGGGCTGTGGGATAGCCCTAAGGCAAGAATAAGGCCATTTTCAGGAGGTTACAGCCTTCATGGGGCTGTAGGGCAAGTATGGGGCAGCCCATACAGGCTACCCAGCCCATGGATTGTGGGCAAAGGCTATGCCCAGCCTTCCAGAAGCAAGGGCCTGCCTCCCCAACTTGCTAGGGAGTTTACGCAGCATTTATTGGTATTTATTTGAGCATTTAATGCTGAAAATACTCAGTCGTGGGAATATGCTGCTGGCCGCTTGCTTTTATGCTGGCCGACTGCCCTTGAAGGGTAGTATAGTTAGGAGAGGTCCACAATCCCATAATTCATCTCATTTTTCACCAAGTGCTCAAGCAAACCAAGGGGCCAAGATAGCCAAGGGCTTGCTAACGCAAAGGGGTGAAGGATTCAGGTCAAGGGTAGGATTTTCCAGCCAAGAAAGGTCAAGTTTTCTGTATTTGTTTTCAGATTTACATCATTCTAATAAAGCAAATACACCATCCGTGGTGGGGGCCCTACAGAGGGTAATTGGGACCCAATACTGTGTCCTCTCCATCTCCCCCTTCTCTCTCTATTTTTTGCACATCTCCTTTCAGTTTGTGCATTAATTTTTGTCGCGAAAAGAGTGCTGATTTCTGAGTTTTGAAGTACCGATCTTTCTCGAAAGCTTCCGCATACTACAACCTTGGTCCCACACAAAGCTATAATAAGGGTTATACCAACCATCCTCCAAGCACTATAATGCAAGCCTTCCCAAGTTTACCTCTATATACCTGGCTACTCCCTTCTCAAGTGTGCATCCCCCTACAGTTAGCAACAATATTCTCAAATGTGACATTAAACATGTATGCCTAAAAAACTATATTCGTGCAAATGTCCATCAACATTAGTGGTGGGATCTTAGTAGCTCTTTCCAAGATATTCCCCAGCATAATGAGCCTTGTGGAGGCATAAATTTTTGACAGCTTAACCTACCACTCCTACCATTTGTATTTCTTTATCATCGAGTGGATGTTGGAATCTTCATCAGCTTCTTTAATAGCCATTTTAGCCTATAGAGCCAATAGCTCTAGGTTAGTCACAAAGGCATAAATGTGACTAGTACACCCTTTCCCAAAGACACTAGAATTCCTATCTTTCCAAATATGGTAGAGAAGACTACTCCCAATGTTATTCCATAGAATAGGATCCATCTGCCTACATTCACCAAGAAGTATCTCTTTCCATGAGAAGGGGATAGCAATCATGCAAGATGTGAAGAAATTTCTTATTGCTTTCACAATTCATGGACAGATGCATTAAATATTCTACACCTTTGCCACACCTAGAGCAAATGCCATTATAAACCCCCACTCTTGTAGCTCTCTAGCCAGACCAAACTACTTTGTGCAGAATAAGCCCGAGAAAACAAGCATGTTTGGAGCTACTAGAGAAGACCCAAATAGATTTGAATCTATAGGTCCATTATTGATGCCCCATCTATCATTCAAATTAGCTATAAGAGCAGAGTTATCACCTAGAAAGTTGATTATAGCACCTGATATCCAAGAGAGATTCCTTTTAATACCTCTTACCATCCCCTATGAGAGGGGCCAAATACCTATATCAGAAATTTGTCTGATCCTTTCCCTTAGAAGCGCCTTGCAACAAAAAGTAGTAGACAAGTGTTCCAACAGAAGTGAAGAGTATTCCCACTTATCTTTGTTCCAGAAATCTCTCCAAGATTTGATACCAACTTTGTACAGCTTGTGAGCTCTATTGAAATCCTATTCATCTATGCTAGGAAGGAGGGAACCAAACCAGCCAAAGTCCTCTAGAATGAGTCTAGACTTAGAATGGTGGGTGTCTTTTACCTGAAGGTAGGGTTTCCAAGCAGCCCCCCCACATGTTCCTAATCAGAGTTGAACCTTTAGGAATGAATTCCTTCCTAGACATAAAGATTTGTAGAGGAGAGAACCTTGTCTAGCACTTCTTTTACTTAAGCTCAAATATGTGATAGTCTATTTTGATCAATAGGGCTCAATAATCAGTACTATCAATCCCTCTACAAACCCACTTAGCTATGCAAACTTGTCAACAAGTTTACTTAGGTCCAAAACTCCAAGCCCCATTTCTCTTTAGGTAAACTCCAAGTCCCTCATTTCTCTTTAGGTAAAACATAAATTTTATAGGCAACTTTAGCAACCTTCTTGACTCCTACATTCCCACCCCACAAAAAATTAGAGTCTACATTCCCACCCCACAAAAAATTAGAGTCTAGAGAGATAATGTTTTGCAGGTGGGACTTAGGAGGCTTCTAGAAAGATAGGAAGTAAATAATAGAAGGGAGAAGGTAGTGATTGAGGACAAACACTCTAGCAAGAAGGGAGGGTTGATAGCCCTTCCAAAGATCAACTTTGTCTACTACCCAATTCCATCTATATTTTAGAGAAACCTTAAAGCCCATAGGAATGCCCAAAAGTCTAAAAATCTCACCATTCATAATTTGCTTGCATCTAGCCTTAGTGACCACATCAAGAGCGGTGCCATTATGAGTCCAGTAACCTATTTTGGCATGATTAATGATATACCCACTAGCTAAACAAAAGGTATTTAAGCAACTTCAAAAAGTCTTTATAGATTAAGCATCATTAAAAACAAGAGAGTTAGTATCATCAGCAAACTTTGTAGACAAAGATATTTGGGAGATCTAGGGAGCTTCAGCCCTTTCAAAGAGCCTTTGTTCAAGGCATTAGAGACAAGCCATCCTAGGGCATCAGTAGTAATGACAAAAAGGAGAGGGGCAAGGGGACATCCCTATTTGATAGTTCTCCCTGGAGGGATTCAGTGAGAGTACCATTCAAAGAAATAAGAGCGCTAAAATTCCCAAAGTGGGTGTGGACTGGCCCTCTGAAATTTTCCCAAACCCCATATCCTCAAGAGACTAGAAAACAAAATCCCATTGCAAAATCAATTTTAAAGAAAACAATATCCATCTGATGATCATTAGCATACTCCATACCTTCCCACACAGCTACGATAGCATCCAATATGTACCTACCTTTGATGAAACCCTTTTGCTCTTTAAGAATAAAAGAATCTAATAGAGGAGATATTCTTCTAGCAAGAGCAAGAGCAAAGATTTTATAAATAGAAGTGAGGCAGGTAATGGGCCTTCAATTAATCAATCTAGTTCTTGGACCCCCTCTTGTGTATAAGCTTTATAACCCCAGTATTAACTGAAATTGAAAGAGAAAAAACCTACAAATTCCCTTCAAACCAAAATGAGATAAAGGGGAAAAAAATCCACATAAGCTATATAGAACTCATTTGGTAGCCCATCAAGACCAGGGGTTTTTCCCAAAGCCAGAGCATCAACAGCTTCTTTAAACTTCCCTTCAGTTAGAGGCAAATCCATTTGAGCCTTAACTTCAATGGGGATAGCTTTTTCCCTAATTCTAGCAATAAGGGCTGTAGCTTGAGCAACCTCTGTGACCTAGTAGGAGACTTAGAGAAGATGTTGCTGAAAAATTCTTGCACAAATTTAAGGTTGTCTTCTTTCATCATCATGATGTTTTCGGAGTTTTCCTTGTTTTCCTTTAATGGAGGAACCATTTCTCTAATTTTCTTTTTCTTGAGTGGGTTAAACATGTGTTTGTTTGGTTGTCTATTTTTCCTTGCCCCAAACTCCTTAGTGTAGAGGACAATCTTTTCATATTCAAGAAGCTCTTCCAATTTTAGAGAGTTTTTAAGATCTGAAAGCTTGGTTGAGAGGTTCTCAATGGCCTCCAAAGATTCCAAGTCATTTATCTCTTTTTGGATCTCATTTCTCCTTCTTTTTTTGATTTTCCTATCTTTTCTCATGAGTTTACCCAAAACCCCTTGAGTTTTTTTAACAAAACTCACACAAGACTGAGAGGAAGAACAACTTGGTTGAAAAGCTTTGGCAAAAATATCATACACAACATTTTTAACTTCCTCAAGCTGAAACAAAGAATGGTTAGCATGGAACCCCCCATTCTTGCTGATGTTGACATCTTGCTTAAATTTGAAAACAAGAGGGAAGTGATCAGAAATGAGAATAGACTTGTCAAGAGAGAAATCAAAAACAAAAGACAAATTAGACAGAGAGAAATTTACATAAACCTTGTCAAGTCTAGCTGCCTTGTAGTAGCTCCCCTCCTATTTGTTAGTCCAAGAGACCCTCTGTCTGCGTGCACCTCGAATAAACAAATCTCTCTCCCACGGCTGGGCCAGGGATAGAAATTTTTTAGCCGTCTCTTAAGCGACGCATATCAGTATGCAAACGTCGCTAAAATAGTCATTTTAGACATTCGCTTAAACGACAGCTCTAAAAACGTCGTATAAGCGAAGAATTTTTTTTTAAAAAAATTTAGACGTCGCTTAAGCGACATATTCGTCATCGTATAAGCGACGCTAGATAATTTAAACCCCCTCGCTAGACCCCCCAATGGCTTGTAGTGCATGTCTCCCAATGCCTCCTTTCTGACAGATATGATGGCCTCGAGCTTAAGAATCTTGTCCTCTTTTGGAACCAACTCGGCCTTATGTAGGTTCAACTCCTCCATATCCTTCTTCAACCTTTCCAATATCTTGCTGGTCCCCCGCAGCACCCCAACTTGCTCATGTCTCCTTGTTTTTTACTATTCTAATGCAATTTTTGTCTCATCAAGACATTGTCGCTTCCCTTTCAACTTTGCAACCGTACTATTCAGAGCTGATAAGTCTACACTCTTGAGGCAGGTACCGTTGTGTAGGATGTAGGCATTTCAAGAGTTGAAATAGAGCTAAATGCCCTCTCAAGGTTAGGTCTCTTTCCACTTATAGAAAATGTAGGCTAAATGCCCTCTCAAGGTTAGGTCTCTTTCCACTTATAGAAAATGTAGGCTTTTCATCACCCTCACTCATAAATTTGGTTTCTCCATGTGATATCCATTCTTCAAGGTTGACTTTAGGTTCAAAGCATGGTCTGTTACTCAACCTCCATTTCTCCATCTTTCATTCTAACTTATTTTGATGGTGTATTGTTTTGATGACACTGTCAGCTAACACAGCCCATGCCACTAAGTTATCAAAATTTGCAGTACTTTTGCACTCTTTCCATGTGAATCCACGTGCAAAATGTACACCAAGTTCACTATTCAGAGGAGCTCCCTGATACACTTTGTGATACAAAAGCACACATTCTTCATATAATTATGGCCTCAATCCCTATAGGTGGTGTTTCTCATTCTGGTACCACTTTAGAAGCCATACAGACAATCACTCCTTATCGGTGAAATCATCATCAATGAGGAGATTTGGGTCTTGCCCTATGAAGCTCGGTCCATATTCTAGATTGAAATCTTCCTTTGTCATACAAAACTTTGTTCGCTTGGGAAAAAACACTCTTGGTATATCGGGATGTGAATGAATGAGATGTGATGATGTGAAATGGATGTGATGTAAATTGGGATAGATGTGAATGGATGATATGTGATGTGAATGAATGTGATGTGATGGGATGTGATTCGGGATAGATGTGTATGAATGAATAAGATGTGAATGAATGTGGTGATGATATGTGAATATGGGTAGATGCGCATGGATGAGATCTAATGAGGATAAATGAGGAAAGATGCGATGAGATGGAAAATGATGTGATTGGGAATACATATGAAAAGATGCGATGAGATGGAAAATGATGTGATTGGATGAGAATGGGAATACATATGAACATCGACTCGTTATAAAGTAATAATACATAAAGCGAGAATATAATAATTGTAACTAGTACTCTAAAATGTAAGACCATGTTTTTGAGTTTCCATTTGTGTACTTAGAACATGTACATCACTGTTCTATCTTTGTTTCCATTTGTGCACAACATTCTTCTCTTTAACTGCATTATTGTGCTGTGTGAAGATTCAGTGAGCTACCAGGGGTGTGCTATTTTATACATGTGCATATACGAGTTCATGTTTAATCATGCATACACATATTTTAATTCTATGTTTCTGTTTCTTTAGGATGAAAACTCTTACAAAAGGAAAGGATTCAAAGGGTAGACCTACCAAGGGAAAGAGCAGGAAACCACACTCATCTAGCAAAATCGGACATCTTATTGGTTTTTGTGTTTGGAGCGGCTTTATTTATCAAATTTGGTTGATTTGTAAACATGTATATCTAATTTTACAGTTAGGTGGACGGTACCAAGAGTGTTTTTTCCCAAGCAAACAAATTTTTGTATGACAAAGGAAGATTTCAATCTAGAATATGGACCAAGCTTCATAGGGCAAGACCCAAATCTCCTCATTGATGATGATTTCACCGATAAGGAGATTGTCTGTATGGCTTCTAAAGTGGTACCAGAATGAGAAACACCACCTATAGGGATTGAGGCCATAATTATATGAAGAATGTGTGCTTTTGTATCACAAAGTGTATCAGGGATCTCCTCTGAACAGTTGGTGTACATTTTGCACGTGGATTCACATGGAAAAAGTGCAAAAGTACTGCAAATTCCAATAACTTAGTGGCATGGGCTGTGTTAGCTGACAGTGTCATCAAAACAATACACCATCAAAATAAGTTAGAATGAAAGATGGAGAACTGGAGGTTGAGTAACAGACCATGCTTTGAACCTAAAGTCAACCTTGAAGAATGGATCTCACATGGAGAAACCAAATCTATGAGCGAGGGTGATGAAAAGCCTACATTTTCTATAGGTGGAAAGAGACCTAACCTTAAGAGGGCATTTAGCTCTATTTCAACTCTTGAAATGCCTACATCCTGCACAACGATACCTGCCTCAAGTGTAGACTTATCAGCTATGAATAACATGATGAATATTATGGTTGCAAAGTTGAAAGCGAAGCAACAACGTCTTATTGAGATAAAAATTGCATTAGAACAGTCAAAAACAAGGAGAGATGAGCAAGTTGGGGTGCTGCGGGGGACCAGCAAGATATTGGAAAGGTTGAAGAAGGATATGGAGGAGTTGCAACTACATAAGGCCAAGTTGGTTCCAAAAGAGGACAAGATTCTTAAGATTGAGGCCATCATATCAGTCAAAAAGGAGGCATTGGGAGACATGGGATTCAATGATGAATTTAGAAATCATGAAGTACTAGGAAACAAGATAGCTGAATTGCAAAAATGTAGTTTTTTATACTAGCTTACTAGCGCTTAAAAGTAATGTACACAGCTTAGACCACTTTTTAGTGCTTTTCCACTACCACTTTTTTATGGTATTTCACATTTGAAAATTGGTGTGTATTAGGAGTGAAAAGTGATAAATTACACCACTAGAGAGTGTTGCTAAAACACTAATTGAAGTAGAGGTATTACACCACTGAAAAGTAGTGCACAATTGTGCACTAAAAAAAAGTAGTGCACAACCACTAACAAGTAGTGCCTAGCCACTAAAAAGTGATACCCAACCACTATATTGGAAAGTCCTAACAAATGTTTATATTGACAAGCTGAGTATGACACCCTATCAAGGGATGTAGAAGTGGCAACAACCCAACTTAGGTTTGTGGAGACAATCACTCATCTACTAAAGGATACGAGGATCTCGGTCCTTCCTATCAAACCTCTTGTGCAGTCGGGTTCTGTTGTTAGCACTATTAGCCTGGATGAATGTGTTGCGTGCGGCATTTTTATCATACAGGATCTTGTTGCAGCCATGTCGACACCCATACCATCCACTTTGCTTTTCAATGGCTTGTAAATCTGCCAAGAAGTTTTTGTCACTTGAATTTGAGAAAACATTCAATGATGCTGTGAAGTTAGTAACACGTGGAGCTACACAAGTAGATGACCATAATGGCACAGGTACTAGATGTTGGCATCCATCATCATATCAAGTTTGTTTAATGTTCATTTTGATAACCTTTAAATTTTCCATGTAGAAGGAGAGGAAATTCGTATGGAAGCATCTCCTTATGATGGTACAGGTTAATATTCTATAATTAACTCTCTTTGAATCATCATTTAACTTATTTTGACTTATTTTGACCTATGGAAGCATCTCCTTATTGATGGTACAGGTTAATATTCTATGTGAAATGTCCTTCTAATTAATTCTCTTTGAATCATCATTTAACTTATTTTGACCTTTATTACATTGCCTCTTTTTGCAGCACACTCCCAAGCTGGGTCATCGTGCAAGCTCGAGAATGATAACATGTGCCACAGTGGCTTGGAGAAGAATGGTTTGCAAAAACAACTATATAATACAACCGAGCATGAAGAGAGCTAGCATAAGGAGAAAAATTTAAAAGTTCCAGTTCATTCACCTAGAGAGCAGAACAAATTCAGTGATGCTATGAATGTGCCAGCTTATTCTGCCACATAAAAGAAGAAAGAATCGTCAGCTATGGAAGTGCCAATTGATTTAGCAATACAAAAGAGCAAAGAGTTTTTAGATACCCTAGACCTGGATGTTGTTGCAGAAGGAGTAATAGATTCAGTCCACGCCAGAGTTGCCAGAAGAAAAACAAAGATGTGAGCCTCAAGGAGTATGTGACACCCAAGAAGAAAATGAAGGTTGCCAACGATCAAGAGTCTGTATCTGCAGGTAAAAAGAACAAAGAGCCCACATCTGTTGGGGAAAAAAACTCAAAAGCAACCACCTAAATGTAAACTCCCCAAACCAAAGTGCCACAAGAAACTTGTTTAGCTTTCTTGTAACCTGGAAAGTGCTAAATAGCCTTGCTTATAGTCCAGCCTAAAAAGCTATGTAATGGCTGTAATTTTTCAATGATAATGAAACATCATTTTTCTTGTTGATGGAATGTGCTATAAGAGTTTTTTTAAGTTATTGCCAATATATTTTAAGAGTGTGTTTTTCTTTTCTAGCTATTGAAGAGATTACTGTATCTAAAAGTGCTAGCGATGAGAGAGATAATGAAAACATACTGGCACCCAAGTGGTATGACGAGAAGATAAAAGTTGAAGAGATTACAAAGTTGAAAATTGGCAGCCTTAATGGTAGTGATGTTTTAATATGCTTGTTTAATTTAAATACTATGTTTTAATATGTGTGTTTAATTTAAACGATATCTTTGGATATCTTTGTTGGTGTTAGATCTGAAGTGCAATGTCGTAGTAGTTGAAGAACCAACTAAGGAGGTTACACATGATGAACCTATTGAACCTACTGAGGAGCCTCATGGACCTGCTGAGGTTATAGTCTTTGAGGAGCTATCATCGGATGACCCTGAATGGATAACTGTTGTACCCAATTATGTTAAGATCAAGAAGCTGGTTGTCCTAGACCTGAATGGATTGATCGTAAAGCGGTTTTATAGACCATATAGTCCATAGCCTCTGGCATCACCCCACAAATCTTGATTAAGAGACTCAACAATCGACTGTGGTGCTTTCTTCAAGAAGATGTGGAACAGTTTCTTTGGGATGTCTGCAGGCAACTGGAAGATATTAGGATTTGAAGTAGTTGTGCATATCACAACATTAAGCTTATCTTCCAATCATGTTGGCCAAAAGTGTGGAACATGGGACACTATTACTTCAGGGCCATCTATTATGACAAGGAATGTGAGAGGTGGAGAAGTTTTGGAGAAATCGCACAAGATCCAAAGGATATGTCTGATAAGCCTATTGTTTTTAAGAACTTTTCCATAGTTTGGCACGCAACAATTCCCTGAATATGCCTCATCAAGGACATTGTTGGTAGATGATTACTGCTTTAAAAATTTGCGAAATTAGTGGGACAATTGTATATGTCCACCTTCCTTTGATCCACATGATGAGGAAGAGGACCCATATTATCTTACGAAAACATTGTTTCAATGGTTGTGTGGATGGGAAGTAAATCATGATTACCTCAATTATACTAGAAAATTTCCTATCAACAATCCTGAGGACAATCTTTCAAGACTAGTTTTTGATTTCTACACAGAAGTTGGAGATGGAAGCGAAAGATGAGTGACAACGTATACTTATTTGATATTAAAGAAGATCTTTTTTACACTGTGTATTCAATATGTAATATTTTGGCGTACCACTGAAATCTATATGTGATTGGGGTAACCTCTACATTTGAGTCTATGCTTCATCATACACCACATGTAATCTCTCTCCGCATCATCATACACCACATGTAATCTCTCTACGCATCATCATACACTACATGGTTTTTGACATAGAAGAATCTTCTTAGTAGTAGCAGTTGTTTTAGAGGTAGTGTACCACTTTTCTACCACTGAAAAGTGGTAAACTACCAGTGAAATCTTTATGTGATTGGTGTAACCTCTAAGTTTTAGTCTATGCTTCATCATACACCACATGTAACCTCTCTATGCATCATCATACACTATGGTTTTTGGCATAGAAGCATCTTCTTGCTAGCACTTGTTTTAGAGGTAGTATACCACTTCTCTACCACTGAAAAGTGATAAACTACCACAAAAATGGTATACTTAAGAAGCATCATCATTCACTGCATGATCTTAACTTGGAAGCATCTTCTTACTAGCACTTGTTTTAGAGGTAGTATACCACTTTTCTACCACTGAAAAGTTGTATACTTAAGAATCATCGTCAAATTTCACTACATGGTTCTAACTTGGAAGCATCTTCTTACTAGCACTTTTTTTCAGGTGTATCAACACTTGTCAGTGGTAGTACACCACTTTTCAACCACTAGGAAGTGGTGTACTACCACTCGAATGTGCCTTATGTAGGCAATAAAATAACATAAAAGCGAGCATTGAAATAGTAACTCTATTTGACTTTTACTCGGAGGTAAATGTAACTCTAGATCCAACCTTCGAACCTTTACACGGTCTAATGCTGATGGATGATTATTTGTTATTTCTAATATCATTTTAGATGGTAAAACCGACATCACATGTCCCACTATGACATGGCATACTCGTGTTAGTGCCAGCCTGCCGCACAACAAGTTGGTATCGTCAACTTGAAATTAGAGAGGAGAGATTAATAATCTTCGAATAGTCAAAGCATTCGAGAAGCACTCGAATGAGCATATTTGAGAGTGTAGAGAGGAGAGGTTAATAATCTTCGAGTAGTCTCGAAGATTTAGAGAAAGGATGCAATGTGTGTAAAAACCTCATGGCTGGGGGAAGCACTCTACCAAGGCATCTTATAAATATATAGATACACGTAGTACATACCTACTTACATATATATGGTGGTGCGTGTCTGTGTGTTTGTCAAGGCGTCTTATAAATCTATGGTGGTGTGCGTCGCTTTTACTTCTAATTCCCATTAAAGACATAGGGGTTGTGTGTGTCCCTTGTACTTTCGATTCCCCTGAAAGACATCGCAATGTTATTAGGTAATGAACCACACATAACATACCGTGTACATTCATGAATCCATGCGCTATGCACATCGACTCGCTATATAGTAATAATACATAAAGCAAGATTATAATAATTGTCCAAGTGTGACATGGGATACTCATGTTAGTGAGAGCCTGCCACACAACAAGTTGGTGTAATCAAGATTGAGTCGTCATTTTAGAAATTAGAGAGGAGAGATTAATAATCTTAAAATAGTCAAAGCTTTTGAGAAGCACCCAAATGTGCATATCTGAGAGTGTAGAGAGGAGATGTTAATAATCTTCATGCAGTTTCAAAGCTTTTGAGAAAACATGTAATGTATGTAAAAACCTTGCCGTGGGTGTGGCAACACTATGCCGAGGCATCTTATAAATATATAGATACACATACATATATATGGCGATGCGTGTCCGTGTGTTTTGAAGTAGTGTTGAAGGCATCTCATAAATGTAGTGTCCACCTTCCTTTGATCCACATGATGAGGAAGAGGACCCATATTATCTTACGAAAACATTGTTTCAATGGTTGTGTGGATGGGAAGTAAATCATGATTACCTCAATTATACTAGAAAATTTCCTATCAACAATCCTGAGGACAATCTTTCAAGACTAGTTTTTGATTTCTACACAGAAGTTGGAGATGGAAGCGAAAGATGAGTGACAATGTATACTTATTTGATATTAAAGAAGATCTTTTTTACACTGTGTATTCAATATGTAATATTTTGGCGTACCACTGAAATCTATATGTGATTGGGGTAATCTCTACATTTGAGTCTATGCTTCATCATACACCACATGTAATCTCTCTCCGCATCATCATACACCACATGTAATCTCTCTACGCATCATCATACACTACATGGTTTTTGACATAGAAGAATCTTCTTAGTAGTAGCAGTTGTTTTAGAGGTAGTGTACCACTTTTCTACCACTGAAAAGTGGTAAACTACCAGTGAAATCTTTATGTGATTGGTGTAACCTCTAAGTTTTAGTCTATGCTTCATCATACACCACATGTAACCTCTCTATGCATCATCATACACTATGGTTTTTGGCATAGAAGCATCTTCTTGCTAGCACTTGTTTTAGAGGTAGTATACCACTTTTCTACCACTGAAAAGTGATAAAATACCACAAAAATGGTATACTTAAGAAGCATCATCATTCACTGCATGATCTTAACTTGGAAGCATCTTCTTACTAGCACTTGTTTTAGAGGTAGTATACCACTTTTCTACCACTGAAAAGTTGTATACTTAAGAATCATCGTCAAATTTCACTACATGGTTCTAACTTGGAAGCATCTTCTTACTAGCACTTTTTTTCAGGTGTATCAACACTTGTCAGTGGTAGTACACCACTTTTCAACCACTAGGAAGTGGTGTACTACCACTCGAATGTGCCTTATGTAGGCAATAAAATAACATAAAAGCGAGCATTGAAATAGTAACTCTATTTGACTTTTACTCGGAGGTAAATGTAACTCTAGATCCAACCTTCGAACCTTTACACGGTCTAATGCTGATGGATGATTATTTGTTATTTCTAATATCATTTTAGATGGTAAAACCGACATCACATGTCCCACTATGACATGGCATACTCGTGTTAGTGCCAGCCTGCCGCACAACAAGTTGGTATCGTCAACTTGAAATTAGAGAGGAGAGATTAATAATCTTCGAATAGTCAAAGCATTCGAGAAGCACTCGAATGAGCATATTTGAGAGTGTAGAGAGGAGAGGTTAATAATCTTCGAGTAGTCTCGAAGATTTAGAGAAAGGATGCAATGTGTGTAAAAACCTCATGGCTGGGGGAAGCACTCTACCAAGGCATCTTATAAATATATAGATACACGTAGTACATGCCTACTTACATATATATGGTGGTGCGTGTCTGTGTGTTTGTCAAGGCGTCTTATAAATCTATGGTGGTGTGCATCGCTTGTACTTCTAATTCCCATTAAAGACATAGGGGTTGTGTGTGTCCCTTGTACTTTCGATTCCCCTGAAAGACATCGCAATGTTATTAGGTAATGAACCACACATAACATACCGTGTACATTCATGAATCCATGCGCTATGCACATCGACTCGCTATATAGTAATAATACATAAAGCAAGATTATAATAATTGTCCCAGTGTGACATGGGATACTCATGTTAGTGAGAGCCTGCCACACAACAAGTTGGTGTAATCAAGATTGAGTCGTCATTTTAGAAATTAGAGAGGAGAGATTAATAATCTTAAAATAGTGAAAGCTTTTGAGAAGCACCCAAATGTGCATATCTGAGAGTGTAGAGAGGAGATGTTAATAATCTTCATGCAGTCTCAAAGCTTTTGAGAAAACATGTAATGTATGTAAAAACCTTGCCGTGGGTGTGACAACACTATGCCGAGGCATCTTATAAATATATAAATACACATACATATATATGGCGATGCGTGTCCGTGTGTTTTGAAGTAGTGTTGAAGGCATCTCATAAATGTAGTGTCCACCTTCCTTTGATCCACATGATGAGGAAGAGGACCCATATTATCTTACGAAAACATTGTTTCAATGGTTGTGTGGATGGGAAGTAAATCATGATTACCTCAATTATACTAGAAAATTTCCTATCAACAATCCTGAGGACAATCTTTCAAGACTAGTTTTTGATTTCTACACAGAAGTTGGAGATGGAAGCGAAAGATGAGTGACAACGTATACTTATTTGATATTAAAGAAGATCTTTTTTACACTGTGTATTCAATATGTAATATTTTGGCGTACCACTGAAATCTATATGTGATTGGGGTAATCTCTACATTTGAGTCTATGCTTCATCATACACCACATGTAATCTCTCTCCGCATCATCATACACCACATGTAATCTCTCTACGCATCATCATACACTACATGGTTTTTGACATAGAAGAATCTTCTTAGTAGTAGCAGTTGTTTTAGAGGTAGTGTACCACTTTTCTACCACTGAAAAGTGGTAAACTACCAGTGAAATCTTTATGTGATTGGTGTAACCTCTAAGTTTTAGTCTATGCTTCATCATACACCACATGTAACCTCTCTATGCATCATCATACACTATGGTTTTTGGCATAGAAGCATCTTCTTGCTAGCGCTTGTTTTAGAGGTAGTATACCACTTTTCTACCACTGAAAAGTGATAAACTACCACAAAAATGGTATACTTAAGAAGCATCATCATTCTCACTGCATGATCTTAACTTGGAAGCATCTTCTTACTAGCACTTGTTTTAGAGGTAGTATACCACTTTTCTACCACTGAAAAGTTGTATACTTAAGAATCATCGTCAAATTTCACTACATGGTTCTAACTTGGAAGCATCTTCTTACTAGCACTTTTTTTCAGGTGTATCAACACTTGTCAGTGGTAGTACACCACTTTTCAACCACTAGGAAGTGGTGTACTACCACTCGAATGTGCCTTATGTAGGCAATAAAATAACATAAAAGCGAGCATTGAAATAGTAACTCTATTTGACTTTTACTCGGAGGTAAATGTAACTCTAGATCCAACCTTCGAACCTTTACACGGTCTAATGCTGATGGATGATTATTTGTTATTTCTAATATCATTTTAGATGGTAAAACCGACATCACATGTCCCACTATGACATGGCATACTCGTGTTAGTGCCAGCCTGCCGCACAACAAGTTGGTATCGTCAACTTGAAATTAGAGAGGAGAGATTAATAATCTTCGAATAGTCAAAGCATTCGAGAAGCACTCGAATGAGCATATCTGAGAGTGTAGAGAGGAGAGGTTAATAATCTTCGAGTAGTCTCGAAGATTTAGAGAAAGGATGCAATGTGTGTAAAAACCTCATGGCTGGGGGAAGCACTCTACCAAGGCATCGTATAAATATATAGATACACGTAGTACATACCTACTTACATATATATGGTGGTGCGTGTCTGTGTGTTTGTCAAGGCGTCTTATAAATCTATGGTGGTGTGCATCGCTTGTACTTCTAATTCCCATTAAAGACATAGGGGTTGTGTGTGTCCCTTGTACTTTCGATTCCCCTGAAAGACATCGCAATGTTATTAGGTAATGAACCACACATAACATACCGTGTACATTCATGAATCCATGCGCTATGCACATCGACTCGCTATATAGTAATAATACATAAAGCAAGATTATAATAATTGTCCCAGTGTGACATGGGATACTCATGTTAGTGAGAGCCTGCCACCCAACAAGTTGGTGTAATCAAGATTGAGTCGTCATTTTAGAAATTAGAGAGGAGAGATTAATAATCTTAAAATAGTCAAAGCTTTTGAGAAGCACCCAAATGTGCATATCTGAGAGTGTAGAGAGGAGATGTTAATAATCTTCATGCAGTTTCAAAGCTTTTGAGAAAACATGTAATGTATGTAAAAACCTTGCCGTGGGTGTGGCAACACTATGCCGAGGCATCTTATAAATATATAGATACACATACATATATATGGCGATGCGTGTCCGTGTGTTTTGAAGTAGTGTTGAAGGCATCTCATAAATATATGGTGGTGTCTGTCCCTTGTATTGAAGATTATATTAACACAAGAGGTAATGAGTAGCAAAAGCATAAAGCAAGAGAATTATTCTTCATTAGTTGATGGGCCTTATGTAGGCAACAAAATAACATAAAAGGGAGCATTGAAATACTAACTCTATTTGACTTTTACTCGAGGTAAATGTAACTCTAGATCCAACCCTCGAACCTTTGCACAGTCTAATGTTGATGGATGATTTCTAATATCATTTTAGATGGTAAAACTGACATCACATGTCCCACTATGCAATGGCATACTCGTGTTAGTGCCAGCCTGCCACACAGCAAGTTGGTATCATCATCAACTTGGAAACTAGAGAGGAGAGATTAATGTTGTTGGGAAGCACTCTGCCGAGGCATCTTATAAATATATAGATACACATACTTACATATATATGGTGGTGCGTGTCCGTGTGTTTGGAAGTAGTGCTGAAGGCGTCTTCTTATAAATCTATGGTGGTGTGTTCTCTTTTACTTCTAATTCCCATTAAAGACATAGGGGTTGTGTGTGTCCCTTGTACTTATGATTTCCCTGAAAGACATAGCAATGTTATTAGGTAATGAACCACACACAACAATCCATGCGCTCGACACGCTATATAGTAATAATACATAAAGCGAGAATATAATAATTGTATCTAGTACTCTTGAATGTAAGACCATGTTTTTGATGACGATATAACCAACAACAACAGACACCAGACCCACTATGGCATGGGATAGTAACATGAGTGAGGCCACCACGCAACAACGTAAGGTGATCAAGATCGAGTCATCACCTTCGCCGAAATGAGCGAAGAGATGACAATCGCGCATTATAAGTGCAGTAAGGAGAGTGTAGTAAGGAGAGGATTTGAGAGTCCCTAGGTGATGGGTTCAATTCTTCTCCCTCTGCAAGCAAGCGATGGTACCATCTAGTGTGTGTGTGAGAGTAGTGTACTTTCAAATTTTCAGCCAAGCCCAAAACTAATATCACAATAATAGTAGCGAACAGAAAAGAAAAAGCGCATAGGGCAGTTAGGTCGGTGGGGTCTTCAAGGTAGGTGGTGCCAGGTGGAGGGCAAAAAGGGATGACGTTGCTGATGAGAAAATATAACTCGGTACTTGTTGAGACGACGGCCTCCTCCACGAATGGTAGTTCACCTCCTCCACGAATGGTGTGTGTACAAAAAGCGCAATATGTGGGCCGCCGCCATCCGCATGTTCAACGTAGAGAAACACACAGGAAAATACACGTGGTCCCTTCTCTCAGATGCCATTTGGCACTTCGAACTCAACCGGAGCCAATGTCAGCGCACACCTTTAGGAATCCTGGGATCCTTCATACGGAGAAATATGTATGTGGTCGGTGTTGTTGAAGGCCTGAATGAAGAAAACTAGAAGAATAAATAAAGTCCAACATTTCCCGTGTTGGCTTATTATATAACACAGGGCCTTGTAAAAGCAGCAGCAAGGGAATTCCAACCATCGCACGTGAAACACTCGCGATTATACACACACATACACACACACACACAAAATTAGCCACCCCACAATCCCCGTTACGCTCCAACCACAATCAATTAGCCCCACTACTACGTACTCGATCACTACAATGCCTGGCCTTCCCTTGCCTCATATTGGCTTTGAGCCCACTATCGTCAGATTCGAGAAAATCACCGCGAATGCAGCTCAAGTTCAAGAATCAGTGCTCAATTCTATACTGGAAGAGAACGCTTCTTGCGAGTATCTCCGTAATTTCCGATTGCCCAACGGACACATTGATCCCCTCACTTTCAGAAGGTGTGTGCCTATGGTCACTCACGCTGACTTGAAGCCTTACATACAGAGGATCGTGGATGGTGAAATCTCCTCCATTCTTACGGCGTCTCCCATCGATGCCATCTGCTTAAGGTTTATCTGAGTATAGCTTGACATTCCATTCAAAATCTAATCTTATCGATCGTATTGCTCTCTAATTCACTCATATGATCAGTAAAAAAACATACCAAAGTGAATTTATATCTACCATGTATTAATGAGATTCAGCTACTGCACTGATCTGTTCAGCTCCGGAACTACTGATGCACGAGAGAAATACCTTCCTTACCACGAAGGCTTGAAGGCAGGTACCTTGGAGGTGGCTAGCATTGCTGCTGCATTCCGAGATCGGTGAGTTGAGACTTGCAATATTAAAGTAGCTTACCTGTAGATCGTATATATAATTGCTTGTTCGACTCATGATACCTCTTGCATATAGCGCGTGTGTATGATCAGTTTCTGCTGTTTTTCTTTCTCTTCCTTCCTGTGGATCCCTATTCCACACTATTGCTTTGATGTGCTCGACAATCCTCCAATTTTTTATTTATTTTTTAATAATTCATTGTGGCTAATTACACAATCCATATGCAGCGTGTATCCAACCGCACCAGGAGCTCGAATACTGGAGTTCCTATTTTGTGGGAAATTCTCCACTACAAAAGGAGGATTAAAGGCTGGGACTGCAACAACGCACATGATTAGGAGTGATGCCTTTAAATTGAGGCAAAAGCGCAATGGCGTGAGGCCATGCAGTCCAGACGAGGTGGTGTTTGGCTCAGATTGCTGGCAGTCAATGTATTGCCATTTACTGTGTGGCCTTCTGTACAGTCAAGAAGTGGAGGTGTTAAGCTCACCTTTTGCATATACATTAGTGGAGGCTTTGAGAACCTTGGAGAATGAGTGGCAAGACCTTTGCGAAGACATTAGGGTTGGGAAATTGAACCCTAAAATCACAGATAATTCACTGATGGTTGCAATGGGCGATGTAGTAAGGCCTGATCCTAAGCTAGCAGAGGTGATCTCGTTGAAGTGCAGAGAGTTGATGGTGGGAGATTGGAGTGGGGTGATAGAGGTGCTGTGGCCCCGGTGTAAATATGTGCTTTCGATAATGACGGGGGCGATGGAGGCCTATGTGGAGAAGCTGCGGCATTATGCGGGCTCCAAGGTGCCCTTGGTTAGCGCTGACTATGCTGCCACAGAGGGTTGGATTGGAGTGAATGTAAACCCAAGGTCAAGCCGCCCCAGCAACGTTTCTTTCACTATTGTTCCCAGCTTGGCCTTCTTCGAGTTTATTCCCTTGCACAGATCTAGATCGAGCACCACCAGGAAGTCCATGAGCGCCATTGACGACGTCCCTGCCGTTGCAGCTATTAGTGGCCCCTCTTCAACTGCCGCGTACGAGGAGGGCTCCCCTGTTGGCCTGACTGAAGTTAAAGTTGGCCAAGAGTACGAGATCGTCATGACAACCGCATGGGGTAAGCAAGCCGCCTCCTTTCTTGATCATTAATCGTTGGTGGATGACGAAATAATCACATGCCTGGGTTGCGGCATCGGTACGCCGTGGGCGGGAATCAAGCATTAACCGGCCGCCAACGTTTGAAATTAGTTGACTGATCACCCATTAACTATTTGCTTGCGCAGGACTCTATAGGTATCGCCTCGGGGACGTGTTGAGGGTGACGGGCTTCTACAATGCATGCCCACAGTTTGCCTATGTGTGCAGGAAGAATGTGGTGCTCAACATAAACATCGACAAAAACACAGAGAAGGACTTGAAAGTGGTGGTGAGCCGGGCGGCCAAGCGGCTCAGAGAGGTGAGTGGGAGGGCCATTGAGTTGGTAGACTACACAAGCTACGCGGACCAAAAGACAGCCCTCGGACACTATGTCATCTTCTGGGAGGTGCGTGGCGGCCGTAACAGGGCATGTGCGCACGACCCACATGAACAACAACAACAGCAACAACGTGGAGAGGATAATGCTCTTGAAGACACCCAGCTTCAGCAATGGCTTGCAGAATGTGCCACCCTCATGGACTGTGCGTTTGTTGAGCCTGGCTACGTCACCTCTCGCAAAATGAGTACAATTGGCGCCCTCGAGCTCTGTGTGGTCCGTCCTGGAACCTTCTCAATGCTTCTAGATCGCTTCTTATCCAAAGGGGCGGCCATCACGCAATATAAAACACCTCGTTGCATTGTCACTTCCGATATCCTCTCCATTCTCCGTGATAGCACCTCCGTGACCCTTTTTAGCTCAGCCACCTTCCACTAGCCAACCACCTCCTTGACCTTCTGAGTTCTAGTTCTCATTTGAGGCTAATTTTAGCCAAAGGTCCTCCCTGTGGTTTGATCTATGTACAAAAAGGGAGATTCGCTACCTAAAAAAGGTCACGAGGCACATGTCTACTACCTTATTATCACATTATTGCAAATGGTACTTCACTGTGTGTAAATACAATCCATTTCTCTTCTCCTAACATTTGGATTGTTGTCAATCCGAATTTCAAATATGCAACATAATGCCCGATTAAGGTATTCATTATAGCTAGGGTTCAACCATCGACCATGCATAGTAGTTTGGGGTCATCATGTCTATGCCCTTGCTTCTTGGTCCCCTACTTAAAAAAATAATCCCTTTTGATCCGCGAATGCTATTTACAATCCGTCTCCACAGTATTTTTTTCTCAATGTAGCAAAATTTCCCATGCAGGCGGAATGTCAATGCCTTGTGCTGATCAACAGATGTGAAAATCTGTACGATATAATTGCAGGTATTTTGGGCTACCCAGCTCACTAGCTGCTTGGGCAAGCAGGTTGGGTAAGTCTAAGAAGGCACCGTGCCTCATGGTTGTGACTAGCTTTCAAAGATCTAGTAGATGCTTAGGTGTTGTGATACATCCTTTGTTTAAGGGTTGTAGAAGGAGATTAAGACCAAGGAGAAAGTACACAAAGCTGGATCCAATAGCATAAGCTAAGGCTTGCAAAGGACCAACACTCATCCGAGGATAGTTTCCTTTCTTTCTCGCCTTTCCTTGCTCTTGCTTTTTCTCAAAGGCCTCGTACTTCTATTCAAAGACTGAGTGCTCTTCTCGCAAAGCATTTCTTCACGCTCTGCATCCAAGGCCCAATGCACATCATCAAAGGATTGTGCCTTTTCTTTAATGCTAGCTGCTTAGCAAAAGAGAGATCTCCTTTTCTGGGTGTTGTTCGTGATCTCATTTTGGTAAGAAAAAAGAGAAATCTAGGGGAGCCAGGGTGAAAGAGAATCAAGCTGCATTATCCGACCCTACAGTAGTGAGAAAAAGTGCATGAGGGAGGAAGAGTAAGGTGGTCGCCGAGATGAGACTCGGCCTGGCCACGATGCCTCTGAGTGGTAGCCTTGTTGATGTTTGCACTCCCACAAGATCTTGGCATGCTCATTGGCCACCCACTTCCACCGCATTACATGCTCCCGCATCTCCAAACATGCCTCAGACGAGACAGATAAAGAGAGACACAGGGGAACACAATGGGAAAGACACCATAGAATCCACCAATACTTGCAACGTTTAATTTTTTCCATCACAACCTTTAAAAAATCTAAGTCAAATCACCTTAGAACTTTTGCCAGCATTTGAATTCACTTCCATTGATTTTCTTTTTACACTCATTGTACGCCCTTATTTGAACTGCATCCTCCCCCCTGGTAATCTATCCTAATTAACATCCCCCTACCTAATTACAACCTTTACTGGCAATCAAATAATCCCCAATTGTACCTCTCCTCTCCTCTCCCTTATGGTTCAGCCCAATGTTCTTTCTCATCCATCCAAAAAGGAAAAGAAAGAGCGTACTCAATTTCACATGTGTGTGTGTGTGAGAGAGAGAGAGAGAGAGACAGAGAGAGTATTGAAAAAAAGGGCTCGTAAGAGGAATTGCCCTTTGAGGGTAATTTTGTGACCATCACTTTGAAATAGAAGAATAAATTTCAACACAACTACCTCTAATGCTTGAAATAGAAGGGGACGACACGGATGAACCACCTTCTACTTCAACAAATGAGGCTACACCCATTGAGGAAGATGCAGATGGAGAGGTATTTCTAGAAATAGATGTATTTGGAGCCATGGATAGCTATAACATCTTATTTCATTTTTATTTGCCAAGCAATACTTGGTTGTTGTCATAGTTTTCTTGTTTGGGACTATTAATGAGGATTTAGGAGACAATTGTCGCAATTTCTTGTAAATATTACTACATATATTCTTGTATTTGGGATCATTAGTGCAAGATTTGGTAAAAAAATATTACTTTTTTATTTTTTATAACTATTATTACATATATTTGTATTTATTTGAAAAGTAACTAAAAACTGTGTTGATAAGGACTATGAGAACCAAAACAGTTGAAATTTTTTTAGAGGTCACAATAAAAAAAACAAAAAAAGTAAATTTTCAATGCTATTTCGGACCAGTATTTCGATGCCTATTTTGACATAATCATGGAGGTTTTTTGACCTTTATTTGAACGATGTTTAGTTTTGTGACATTTATTTCGACGCTCATTTTGATGACGCAGCCCCACAATCAAAACTAGGCGTCGGGAATAAAAGATCTTGTAGTAGTGTATTGCAATAACAACTCTTAAATGCTAACCTTAGTTTTTATTTCTCTCTTTATTTAATATTTCACTTTAAATTAAGCAGTTTATCTTTTTTTTTATAGAAAAGATCCTTTCATTAGTTATATAAAAATGCCTATAGGGCTACAGCCTATAAAAGATCCTCTCCTGCTCATAAGAAAACAAAGCAGAGATCCAAGCAAGGCAGCTAGGGAGACTCTCCCTAGGTACAAATATCAGTACAAAGACTGAGGGACTCTATCATATAATAGGAGGGGGGAAAAACCAAACAAGTGGCCTGTAGTGCTAGCCGGGGGAACCCGCATGTAGGGTATAGAAGGGGCCACTGCGCCAAGTGGTGTGGAAGGCCTGGCGCTGCAAGATCGCCTCATCCGCCGAGTCACCCCGGATGCGGTTATACTATCCTCGCAGAGTGTGGATCAACTCCTGCACCAAATCCCCCGACAGTCTCTGCTGGTGGCTCCAGTCTCCCCTCAAAGGCCCTGAAACACCGGGCTCTCCAGGTGAACCATATGGTGAGGCTGCTGAGGAGCTCCCATCGTAGATCCCTCTCCTGTGTTCAGCTGACGGATGAGAAATCCAGTGAAGGAACCAGGCGAGGCTTGCCCCTAATGAATCTGATGGCATGGCTATCCTGCTCCGTCTCATAGCCCATAGCAGGCCCTCACGAAGTCGACCAAGCAGCGGCACCCCACGTATACATACCCTCTGGAGAGAGGGGGCCAGAATGCGCAACATTCGTAGCCAAATCTGTTGCGCCTGAGGACAGTCCCATAGGCAATATCTCTGTGTCTCCATAGGGTGGCCGCATCGGCCGTCTCGCAGGCCGCCAGAAGACCGCTGTAGACAAGCCAGGTGCCAACTGCAGAGCCCCTGTGGGGCAACCAGCCACACTGAAAAGTCGAGATCCTGCGTGCCTGTCGAGTAGCCCAGAGCTTGGTCCAAAAATCCTCCAGAAACTCCTGTGAGAGTCCCTGTAGCTGCCAATGCTCCGATGCAACTGGAGAGACCAATCTCCTCGCTGTCAAAATATGTCGCCCCAACCAAACAGTGTACTAGAAAAAGGTGATCTCTAGGGCCTCGGGGGATGCATAAGGATCATGCCACTCGTACTCGCTAGGGTCCCACTGGAGCCGGGCCAAGGGGCACGCTGCATAAGCCGATATGCGCCAATCAGAGTCCACATCTGCTGCAGGGTCTGGGTCAATATGCCACTTCCGAGAAGCGGCGGCCACTACCCGTATCCTCTGAAAAATGCACTCTGCAACCAAAGACGACTCCACCTCCACTCTCTGAAGTCTGCCCTCATCCTGGATCTCATAGAAGTAAAGGCATCTACCATCCTTAGTGCTGACAGCAATCAAGAACTCCAACTGTGTAAAGGCTCCCATCCACCGTGGGGCCATTGGCTCGAGAGGTGGCTCGAGAGGCGTGAACCACTCCTCTGTGAGTGCCTCCTGAATGTCATCCCTCATAATTAGCCCCCCTCTGAGGTGACTCAGCCTCTCCACCTGGATCTCCTCTGGGAGACTGCAGAAGGCCTGCCAGTCTCCAAAACTACGTGTTGGGCCTGCCGCCAATGGTCCCCAGGCTAGACGAGGCCGAGAACCTAGCATATGACCCTTCTCTGTGCGAACCGCTGGGCGGCTGTCTGGCCCGCTCCTCATCACAAGAAGGAGTTCCGGTCTCAGCAACTCCCAAGCTCGCCAGATGCTCAAGGCAAATCTGTCCTCCCATCCTCTACTGAGGACTGTCCTCCTCATCTCTATGAAGATCCATTGTATCTCCAGTGCCCAAGAGCCCCCTGCTGGAGGAGCCCGAGCCTGCAGCCGCTGCAACAAAAGCTCTTTCCAAGGCTCAGTGCGTGCCTGGAAGCAGCCCCCGAACAATAAGCTTCCCCAATAAGGCTCTACTCTGATCAACTCGATCTATAATGCCCAAGCCCCCTGGGCCAGTGGAAGTGTAATAACTGCCCAAGCGACCTTAGCCCGAGCTGACTGATCGTCCCGCCCAGACCAAAGAAAGTTCCTAATCAGCCTCTGTACCTGGCTGATGCAAGAGCTCGAGAAGATGCAGCAAGACGTGATGTACCACATGGTCGCTAAAAGCACCTGATTCGCCACCACCACCCTCCAAGCCAAGGATAGCCGAGCTGTACTCCAATACAAAAGCTTCCTCCGAATGCTCAGAAGAAGCAGGGCAATCTGTTGCTCAGGTGACAAATCTAGTCCAATCTGGCATCCCAAATACCGCATTGCTGTGCCAGGAGGAATCCATCGAAAACTCGGGTCTAGGCTCCATGCCTGAGTGGGAGCACTACTGATCCAAAAGGCCACTATTCTGCGCCAATTGATCAATGCTCCCGAAGCTGTACTAAAAACCTGAAGCGACTCCTTTCCCTCCTCTGAAGATTGGCCTCCTGGCCATGCAAAAATAAACCCGTGTCATCAGCAATCTCAGCATCGAGCAAAGAAGAGAAAAAGAAACGGGGCAAGAGGACACCCCTGACGGACTGATCTGGTCAACTCAAAACTCGGCCCCCGTCCTCCTGCCATCAGCACCTGGCTACGAGCTGTGGAATATAGAGCCGCCACTCCTCGAATCCAAACTAGCTCAAAGCCCAGGGGAAACATCGTGCCCTCTAAGAAACTCCAATCGACTCGATCGTATGCCTTCTCAAAATCGAGAAGCATCACGAGACCAGGTCCTCACCGAGAAATCTAGCTCGGGCCGTCGCCTCCCAGAAGGTGAAAATGTTGTCAAGGATACTACGCTCCTTGACGAATCCTGTCTGGGTAGCATGAATCAACTCCCCCAGGAAGGGCTCGATCCTCAAACTCAAGGCCTTTGCTAAGACCTTGTAGATAGTATTGAGGATCGTAATAGGTCTCCAATGCCGAATATCATCTGATACTCCCTCCCCCTTGGGGATAAGAAAGATCAAGCCCTCTGAAAGCTCTGTGGCATCACCCTAGTGTCCAAAACATACTGAAAGCCCCTGCAGAGGCTTGGCCCCAAAAGGTCCCAATATCGCATTAAAAAGGCAGGCGTCAATCCATCCTCCCTAGGGCAACTGTGGCGCAGAAGGACTCTCAAGGCCTCATCAAGCTCAACCTCTGAAAGAGGCTCACCCAGAACTGTACGCATACGATTTGTGACCCTCCTCTACACATGGGCCCACACAGTCTGTCTGCAAGCATCCCGAGCCTCAGTGGCTGGCTCCGCTGAACGCAGGTCTCTATAGAACTCAGTGGCAATGGCTCTAATCTCCCCGGGCTCAGTGGCTACCGATCCGTCTTGCCTCCTGAGCTGGCGGACTCCTGCTCGAGCATGGAGAGGTCCAGTAATCTCAAAAAACTCCCAAGTCACTCTATCACCAAGCTGCGTCCCACTGAGAGGCCTAGCGACGATAGTAAAACTCATGTCTCTGCTCCTCTGCTCCTCTGCCTCTCTAACCTCCTGGCGTGCTTGGCTTAGCTGGGACGCCACCCACTCACAGGTAGGCTGCTGCTCCTGAAGGCGCCGAAGCGAAGCAAGGCTACGTCTCAACCACCGCTCTCGCTCGTGTGTCTCTCCCAGCTATGTCAAGGCTGCAGCGTGCAAAAAAGAGCTGAGCTCGATGAGTCCCTGGGCACACTGGCCTGCTGCATCCTGGTCAGAGCTCTGGCTATATGCCATATCCTCTCAATGTCCTCAGCAAGACTAGGATCTGTAAGTATCCTCTCTGGGATCCTCAACTGCAAGCTGGTCTCCCGTGTCCTCTCCTCAAGTGTCAAAATAACTGGCACATGGTCTGAAAAAGAGGTGCCAGCGAGAATGCCAACGGAGCCCCCTCGCTCCCCTAACCTATCGCCCACATAGAAGCGATCAATCCGTGATAGATTAGTCCCTCCTTGCCGGCAATCCGCTGACCGAGAGAAACTAAGACTGTCCTGAGAGCGGGAGAAAGCCTCATGCTGCCATGCATCAGTGATCCTCAGTGTCTTGCAAAATCGCTCCCAAGCTGCAAGCTCCGTGCCGTGTACTGTGACATGACTGCCTCCCACCCTATCGGCTGGGTCCTCAAGCATGTTGAAGTCTCCCCCGCCGACACACCAATGTGCGGCCTCTGGTAATGCATCCGTAACCTGGGTCCAGAACTCTGCTCTTGCACTAGCATGGTCTCGCTATATGTGAGACATGGTGATAGAGGGGTTGTGCTTGTTGTCATCTATGTAGATGACTTGATCATTACGGGGAACCATGATGCAGAGATCTTTGATGTAAAGATCTTACTTAGACAGAAGTTTGAGATGAAGGATCTGGGTGAGCTCAGATATTTCTTGGGCATTGAGGTGATTAGGTCATCACATGGTATTGGATTACTACAGAGACAGTATGGCTTGGACATGTTGTCCAAGTAGGGTGCATAGACATTGAGCACGCCAAAAAGCTCATCATGCATCCTCAGAATGACATACTGTGCTCTACCAGGCACAATGATCCCGCGATCCACAATGGCTTGCCGCCATACATCCACAATGACCATACATACTCCTCCCTACCCACCCAAGGGGCCAAACCTTGCAGGACCAAAAGGTGTCCCATCTACTAGGCATCACCGAACTGTATCTTTGGATCTTGCTCTCACCCAAATGGTGCTCCTGCATTATCAAAATATCAATACTGCCCCCAACCAGGCATCTGTGAAGCTCCTGCCTCAAGGAACCATGGTAACATATATAGTGTGTGCCACCAAGGCCCTGTACATTCCATGAGATGATCCTCATGGATGACCTGTTGAGGTGGATGCTGTCTCAGCCGTACGGTGGGCTTTCGCAAGCGGCTTGGATGGAGAATAGTCCCCATCCGAGCGGCTACAAATCTATCCACCCGGTGTGCTGCAAAAATCTCGGATCAGGCGCCAGTGGCTTTCCCATGGCGAGCAGGGATTTTATATTCATGTGATCACAAGATTTTTTTTGTTAATAACACTTGTGAACATGTTATTCACATGTTCACATGTTTTCATGTTCTCAAAATAGAAGGTCACCAGAGACCTGGTAACCTACCGAAGCCCGTCGGGCTTTTTGTTTTCCCGGCGGGCCCGTCGCGTAAATCCATTTTCTCGGCGGGAAAAAAATTTAATAAAAATGGTCAAAATATTTTCATGTTCACAGTCATTCCTACCATTTTTGGGCCTTCTGGACTCATGATGTCAAAAGTTCAAAATTCTTTGTACAAAAAAAGTTATCTCTAAATTTATCGCCTTAAGCTCGATTACCATCAATTCTAGATCTTATTATACTTCCAATTGAGTCTAATTGACATCAATTAATATCCAATTGAGTCCAATTGGTATCAATTAAGTCTAATTAGGTGTCAATTGATCGATTGGGCTCAATTGACATCAATTGACACCCCATTGAACTCAATTGGGCTTAATTGGACTTAATTGGATTCAATCAATTGACACCCAATTGGACACAATTGGGTTTAATTGGACTCAATTGACATCGATTAACACCCAATTGATGTCAATTGAGCTCAATTGACATCAATCCTAGTCAATTGATATCCAATTGATGCCAATTGAGCCGAATTGACACCAATTGCACTCAATTGGCACCCAATTGATGTCAATTGAGTCCTCAATTAACATCAATTAACACCCAATTGAGTCCAATTGACATCAACTAATACCCAATTGAGTCAAATTGATATCAATTAAGTATAATTGGGTGTCAATTGATCAATTTGGCTCAACTGATATCAATTGACAATTGGACTCAATTAACATCAATTGGGTGCCAATTGAGTCCAACTAACACCCAATTGATATCAATTGCATCCAATTGGGCTTAATTGACATCAATTCACACCTAATTGATGTCAATTGAGTCCAATCAGGTTCAATTCACACCAATTGATGTCATTTGGGCTCAATTGACATCCAATTGATGTTAATTGGACTCAATTGACCCAATTGATGTCAATTGAGCTCAATTGACATCAATCGTAGTCAATTGACACCCAATTGATGCCAATTGAGCCGAATTGAGCTTAATTGATATTAATTGCACTCAATTGACACCCAATTGATGTCAATTGAGTTCGATTAGACTCAATTAACATCAATTAACACCCAATTAAGTCTAATTGATATCAATTAATACCTAATTAAGTCAAATTGATATCAATTAAGTCTAATTGGGTGTCAATTGATCAATTGGGCTCAATTGATACCAATTGACATCCAATTGGACTCAATTGACATCAATTGGGTGCCAATTGAGTCCAAGTGACACCCAATTGATATCCATTGCATCCAATTGGGCTCAATTGACATCAATTCACACCTAATTAATGTCAATTGAGTCCAATCACGTTCAATTCACACCCAATTGATGTCAATTGGGCTCAATTGACACCCAATTAACTTGGCCCAATTGATATCAATTGAGTCTAATTCAAACCCAATTGAGTCTAATTACATCTAATTGGACTCAATTGACATCAATTAACACCCAATTGATGTCAATTAAACTCAATTAACATCAATTAACACCCAATTGATGTCAATTCAGCTCAATTGACATCAATCATAGTTAATTGACACCCAATTGACGTTAATTGAGATAAATTAGGCTTAATTGACATCAATTGCACTCAATTGGTACCCAATTGATGTCAATTGAGACTCAATTAACATCAATTAACATCTAATTGAGTTCAATTGACATCAATTAATATCCAATTGAGTCAAATTGATATTAATTAAGTCTAATTGGGTGTCAATTGATCAATTGGGCTCAATTGATATCAATTGACATCCAAGTGGACTCAATTGACATCAATTGGGTGCCAATTGAGTCCAATTGACACCAAATTGATATCAATTGCATCCAAGTGGGGTCATTTGACATCAATTCGCACCTAATTGATGTTAATTGAGTCCAATTAGGTTCAATTTACACCCAATTGATGTGAATTGGGCTCAATTGACACCCAATTGATATCAATTTGGCTTAATTAACACCTAATTGATATTAATTAGACTTGATTGACATTAATTAACACCCAATTGATGTCAATTAAGCTCAATTGACATCAATTGTAGTCAATTGATACCCAATTGATGTCAATTAAGCTAAATTGGGCTTAATGGACATCAATTACACTCAATTAACATCTAATTGATGTCAATTGAGTCTAATTGAGCTCAATTAACATCAATTAGCATCCAATTGAGTCCAATTGATATCAATTAATACCTAATTGAGTCAAATTGATATCAATTAAGTCTAATTGAGTGTCAATTGATCAATTGGGCTCAATTGATATCAATTCCACTTGGACTCAATTGACATCAATTGGGTGCCAATTGAGTCTAATTGACACCCAAGTGATATCAATTGCATCAAATTGGGCTCAATTGACATCAATTCACACTTAATTGATATCAATTAAGCCCAATTGATATTAATTGAGTCTAATTCACACCCAATTGAGTCCAATTGCATCTAATTGGACTCGATTGACATCAATAAATATCCAATTGATGTCAATTAAACTCAATTAACATCAATAAACACCCAATTGATATCAATTGACTCTAATTGGGTTTAATTGACACCCAATTGATGTCAGTTAAGTCTAAATAGATACAATTAGGCTCAATTGACACCTAACTGATGTCAATTGAGTCCAATTGGATTCAATTGAGTCCAATTGGGTTAAATTGGATGCAATTAGGCTTAATTGATATCAATTGAATTCAATTGGATGCAATTTGCCCAATTGATGTCAATTGAGTTCAATTAGATACAATTAGACTCAATTGATACCTAATTGATGTCAATTGAGTTCAATTCATACCCAATTATTGTTAATTGTGTCCAATTGAGCTCAATTAACACCCAATTGATGTCAATTGGGCTAAATTAACATCAGTTAACACCCTATTGAGTCCAATTGATGTCAATTGAGTCCAATTGGGTGTCAATTGATATCAATTGAGCCCAATTGATCAATTAATACCCAATTAGACTTAATTGATGTCAATTGGACTCAATTGATATCAATTGGGTACATTCAATTTAGCATCAATTATAATCAATTGACATCCAATTGATATCAATTGACATCAATTAGGTGTTAATTGATATCAATTGAGCCCATGTGACATCAATTGTGTGTCAATTGAATCCAATTGATGTCAATTGAGCCCAATTGACATCAATTGTGTGTCAATTGATATCAATTGTGTGTCAATTGATACACAATTAGCTTCAATTGGGCTCAATTGACATCAATTGACACCCAATTGATGTCAATTAGGCTCCATTGACACCCAATTAGACTCAATTTGGCTCAATTGACATCAATTGACACCCAATTAGACTCAATTTAGCTTAATTAAGTCTAACTGGGCTCAATTAGACTCAATTTGGCTCAATTGATATCAATTGACACCCAATTAGACTCAATTTGACTCAATTGACACCCAATTAGACTCAATTTTACTCAATTGACATCAATTGACACCCAATTGATGTGAACTGATGTGAATTGAGCTCAATTGCATCGAATTAGGCTCAATTGACATCAATTGACACCCAATTAATATCAATTGAGTGCAATTGATGTGAATTGATGTCAATTGAGCTCAATTGCATGGAATTAGGTTTAATTGACACCCAATTAATATCAATTGAGTGCAATTGAGCCCAATTTAGCTCAGTTGTAATCAATTGACACCCAATTGATGTCAGTTGCATCCAATTTGGCTCAATTGAAACCCAACTGATGTCAATTGAGTCCAATTGATGTTAATTGGCACCCAATTGATGTCAATAAGGTTCAATTGATGTTAATTGACACCCAATTGATGTCATTTACGTCCAATTGAGCTCAATTGACACCCAAATTATCCAATTGAAGTCAATTAGACTTAATTGACTTCAATTATGTTAATTGGATATTAATTGATATCAATTAACACCCAATGGCTGTCAATTGAGTCTAATTCGGCTCAATTGACGCTCAATTGACATCCAATTGGGTGTGAATTGAGCTCAATTGTATCATATTAGGCTCAATTGACATCAATTGACACACAATCGATCACACAATTGAGTGCAATTGAGCCGCAATTGAGCCCAATTGAGCTTAATTGATATCAATTGACACCCAATTGATGTCAACTGAGCTCAATTGAGCTTAATTGATATTAATTGTAATAAATTAACACCCAATTGAAGTCAATTGGACTTAATTAATATCAATTAACATCCAATTATTGTCAATTGAGTCCAATTCGACTCAATTGATACTTAGTTTACACCCAATTTATGCAAATTGGGTGTAAATTGGGCTCAATTGCGTCGAATTAGGCACAATTGACATCAATTCACACCCAATTAATATCAATTGAGTGTAAATCAAGTGTAATTGAGTCCAATTGGGCTCAATTGAGTGCAATGATGTCATGGACAATTGAGTCAATTGATGTAAGTATAGTTAGATTTAATTGGTGTGTCAATTGAACTTAAGGCCAGCAAATTATACAAAACTTTTTTTGTGCCAAGAATTTTGAACTTTTGACATCATAAATGAGTCCAGAAGGCCCAAAAATGGTAAGAATGACTGTGAACATGATTTTTTTATTTTTTTTATTTTTTTATTTTTTTTATTTTTTATTTTTCCTACCGAGAAAATGGGTTTTCCCGGCGGGCCCGCCGGGAAATGGAAATTTACCCGGCGGGATTACTGGCAGAGAAGGTTTTTGCAGGTCATCAAAAATGCCCGTGAATATACAATGTGATCACAAGTTTTAATATGTTAACAATAGGTTTTGTTAACGTGATCACGAAATTGTGAAGACGTTAATGAAATCCCTGATGGCGAGTGCCTCCCACTCAGACAGAGCAACCTCGTGTATGCATACATATCCAGGGTTGCGTGTTAAGTCTGCCACTATGCGAACCACCAAATGTCGAATCCCGGAGGCATCCGCACTCCCGGGATCAAGGAAAAAATGAGCCAGCTCCCATAGTCGGCCTATCACATCTGTCACCTCTAGATCCCTCACATGGTGAGAAAACTCAACTGCCTGAGTCCTCAAAGTGCTAAGAGCGAGATCCATCGTCCACTCCTCCCGGTCGCTAGGGCCATAGAGAGGGAATGAGAAGGCCACCGTTGAATCAAGTGCCTCCTCCCCCGTCGGGCCGGAGGTATCACTACATGAACTCTGATGGGTGCTGGCTCATGGGGGCCCTCTGCTCCAAAAAGCCGTATGAAGGAATAATCAAAAGCCTCCCAGCGCTGTCTAGTGTCGAGGCGACTCAGTCGACTGCGGATAGAGGATATGCGTGAAACCCAAATCGGCATGGTAAGTCTCCTCTGTGTGGTGCTCGAGCAAGGTCGGTGCTCAGTGTTCGCCGGACTGCAGGTGAGCGCCAGGGAACTGCCAGGGCCTCCCGGGGAGCTGAGGCGAGTGGGGGGGAGGAAGGGGGGAGAAGGGGGTGGAGAAGGAGCCGCTGCCAAAACCGGAGCGCGGACGGGAGGAGGCGAAGGTGGAAGCGAGGCGGGAGGGGGGGACGGGGGAGGGGGTGGGGGCAAAGGAGGGGGTGCTGGCATCTCCTGGTCCTCAGTCGGCGCTGGGGTCTCCTCCTGTAGGGGAGCAAAGCTGTTCCTCACGGGAACCCAGTGATGTTGAGACTGTGGCTGCTACTGCATCGGTCTCTGGGCGTGCTGCTGGGGCTGTCTCCCTCGACGGTGCCCCTGTCCAGGCTGCCACTCCGAGGTCTCTGTGGGCTAAGCAGGTGTCCCGGAGGCTGCCTACCGAGCCGCATCTGTGGGCGGGCCATCGGGGGCCTGCTGCTGCAGTGAAGGTCGGGATCTCCTGCGAGGGCCAGGTGGCCAACCTGCCTACACATAAAGCATTGGTTCGGGAGCCCCGAAAACTCCACTCTCTGATCAATCCGCCCCCCCATCCTAGGTAGCTGAATGACCTTCGGAAGGGAGGAGATGTCAGGAACCAAAACTCTGACCGAAGGTAGTCCAGCTGCTCTGGCCGCCACTGAAGCTGCTGTGGGGCCAGCCTCAAGCACCAAACCCACCAATGCTCCTAGCCTAGAAAGAAGCGGTAGGTACTCACGGCGGAGCCCAAGGAAGCAAACTGTAACATGGAAAAGGGGCTCTCCCTGCTCGGCCGCTGCTGGGTCAAAGCCATGCTGCCAAGGTCTGAAGAATGCCCGAGCGTCCCTGATGTCAAGGGGACTCATGGCTAGGACCTTGGCCATGCTCTGGGCTGTCTCGAACTGATCCGGTAGTGTCCACGGCCCAGTAGCCGAACGTCCAGGATCTTGCCCACATCTGCAAGAAGGCGGGCCTGGAGAAGATCTCGGATCTCCTCTCTGCTGGGGCGAGTGCTGACTATACGGCAAATGGTGGAATGTGCCTGGAGGCATTCCACCTCTGCGGTGAGGCTCGCTTCCTCTTCTGGCGAAAGAGAAAGCCTGATGGGGGTATCCTCAGGGGCGGGTGAGGGGGCTGCAGGAGAGTCCCTCTCAGGTGGGGCGGGAGGAGCCTCCATTAGAGTCTGAAGCTATGTCGAAGGCGGAGCGAATGCGGAGAGTCCTGCAAGAACCGAGCTGCACACAAAGGGCGGAGGGGGAAGGCGGAAGGCAAAAAAAAACCCCAGGGGACGAAAAAAGAGAAAGAAGGGGAGGGGGGGATAAGGCGGTGAAGACAAAAAAAAACCCCAAGGGGGGCGGAAGCAGCGTGAATAAGGGGGGGTGGGGGGGGAGAGAGGGCGATGGCTGGCAGAGGGGGGGCGGGGCGCTGATGAAGGGAGGGGGGCGCGAAGGAGAGGAGCAGGGGTCGGGTGCGCTGGGGCACGCAAGAAAGCCAGGCGGAGGAGGGAGGGAAGCTTGCGTGAGGGCAGGCGGGAGGGGGAGCACACACGTGGGCAGGAAGGGGGGGAGGGCGCGCAGGCAGCAGTGCGAGCAGGGGTAAGCGTGAGCTTCAGCAAGCAATTCAGGCATTGAACATATTCTTAAGTAGTTTATCTTTTGTATGCATAGAAAGTATAAAGGTTCACATGTCTTTGGAGTGTTAAATTTCTTTTTCCAGATAATTGCAACCACACTATAACAATGAGAAATGTATTCTCTACCATCCTTCTCATCATAAATATTTGTTACTTCTTTAGTTTCAGTTATGGCAGATTTATCACAACACTCCACAATTCAAGAAAAAATTGACTTGATTTGCGCAAGTTGTTATATACAGAACAGAAACTTTGATAGAAATTCTAAAAGAACACCATATTAGAGAATTTGGGAATCTCCCAATTCCCATTTTTGAATACTAAAAAAGGGGGACATGGATAACATGTTTGTAAGTTTCTCAAAGCCCTATCATGTGACCTATCATTGGAAAGTGCTTGAAAAATGGGATCTAAAGAGCCATAAACCACTCATTTTGAATTAATGGTGTTCAAGTTATGGAAAATCCAAAGTTTTGACCACATGTCCCAAACTTGTGGAAAATTCCCATATTCCCCAATATGGTGTTAAAGAAACTTTTTAAATGATTGAGCAGAAGCAGTAAAAAAAGAACTAAAAAAAGGTAATGGCAACAGTTGTAGCTCCATTATAAAACAACAAGTCCAAGAAGTCTATCTTTACATGCTACAGATTTCATAAAATAGGGCATTCTGCTAAAGATTGTCGACGGCACGAGAAAAAGAAGAAAAAGTTCTTACATACTCTCACTGAATTGATGACAAAAATCTCAGGTGAGGGTATCATCACCAATACACTATCCACGATGGAGGTATGTGTTGATTTCATTTCTACTATCTAAAGACCTTAAGACCTTAAATAGTAAACCCTACCAAACCATACATTCAACATTAAGATTAGATCAAATTGGGAAAACTAAAGAAATATTTAGATCCCATCTATACTTTTGCCATAAAATTTTATAAAGAAATTCATTAGCCTATAATTCATTTCTTAAGTAAGAATAGATTTTAGCATGCATACTTTAAATATTTTTCCTACTTGAGCTATTAATTATTAATATTTCAATTAAAATTTTAAATTTACTTAAATCAATTTAAGATAAAGAAAATTTGTATTGGAATTTAAGTTTCAGAGGACACTCACCTCTACGTCTCAAACTTCTATTTTGAAGGAGTGATGTGGAGTTAATCTAGTGGTATGGGACATCAAATTTATTTCATATACTTACAATAGACACATTTATGTGTTCTATCTTTTACCATCTTATGTGTGTTTGTGGAATGCACCTATGTTGTATGGGACACTTAGACTCGTTTCATATATGTTCATTTCATTGGTTCATTGCATATATGCATTATGTGTTAATTAAGTTTTTCCCAATGGTTTTTTCGTGTCTCTTGTGACCTCATCCAATATTACTTTCAAACATATGCCAGTTGATATAATGCAATTGAGGATGGTTACTATTCGAGACAGGAGACATGTTACGGTTTGTATATTCGTCCTTCTGTGGATAATTGGGGGATGCCTAATTACCACTATGTTCGTAGCATGGCACTTGTGTGATTCTGAATATTCCATGTGTAGGACATATGAATTTAAGGAAGGCTGAAACTGAGTGTTAGATTTAATGCTTATGTGTTGTTGTGTAATGTGTTTGCATGGACAACCTGTAGGTTGGTGAGATTGACGAGATTTGTTCTTGTAAGCCGGTATGGCTAGGACATGATGACAGTGATTTGGAGTGAGCAATTATCAAGAAGGTTTTCCTTTCAGTATTTTGGATTTTGCAGGATAACTAATAATTTTGGTATTTTGGTCGTCGTATTTACTACAAGATATTTTTGTACTTTGTTAGCCGCTCATGTTTACTATATATATATGGGCATGAACCTAGCAATTTGGTTACACATGAATCCACCCTTTGGGGGTTTATATGTATTTTTCCTTAGTGATTTTGATAGGAAGGATTTATTTATGCTTTTAATAAAAGAAACTCCTATTTTATGTAAAGGGCAAGCCCATGCAAGAGCATGCAACTATTTTTGGCATGTGGGCTATTTTTGTGAATAAAGACATAAATACCCAAGAAGTGGGAGTATGCCGACACTTCTTGGAGGACAAAGATTGCACCCAATAGTGTGTTGAAGGTGATGTCTATTCTATCTTATGTTTTTATTTTATTTTTGTAACATACCCATCTTCACTAATAAAGAAATGTCCATGTAATAGATGAAATTATGAGTTTTTATGGTATAAAAATCAATGATTTTATTAAATGAGGCATTTCTACTTAGAATCTTAAAATTCGGAGCCCAAATTTACAATCTGCGTGTGATTTTATCCTAATATAGGATTTTACAGCATCCAAAACGAACACCGGATCAAGCTTATACGTAAATTTTGGTTATTTTTAGTTAAAAAGCGACGATCTTTAAAAAGCGATGACCTTTAAACCTTAATAAATGCACGACTGGGCATCCGATTGACGAACGGTCTGCATCCCAACAACCAAGGAGAATCCGAGACAAAAAAAAATTCGTCCCCTCGGGCGGTCCGCGACACGCAAATCGAGGTCGGTCTCCAAAATTTGGAGACCTCGCCCCAAAAAAGGGACTGTACACATTTACCAGGGTGCCTGTACGATGGCTGCAAAAGAACCAAAGGTTGGCTGCCCACTGTGTGGTCCACTCGCACCGCTACGTGGACACCCATGTTGCCTCTGACCAGATAAGGTACTTGCGTACCACTCCTTTCCCTATTAACCGCCACCGTACCTTTCCCCCAGAGCCTTGCAGGCCACTAACCCACAGCCTTTTTGACACACCGTCCTTTCGACTGTGCCTTGCGCAACACCCACACCCGTACCCCACAGCTATATAAACCCCTGGGGTGCTCCATGGACAGCACACAATTCTGCGTGTAGCATATACTCCCCCCTTGTTAGAAGACAATGTCCTTAACTCTTCCCCCCCCCCGCCCCCCCGGTGTGTGAAGAGACTTACAGTAGCACCTAGCAAGAGGTTTTGGCCTTAGAGAGGGTTCATGCGCTGTGGTCTTTTGCTCATACAACGGTGAGCAAATGATCTCGGAATTGAGATCTGACTAGAGAATTTTGACTGCAACCATGAGCCCTACAAGGCGACGTCCAAGATGGCACCATCCTGGAAATGCCAAAATATTGCTTCGGGAGAAGCACACAACAATGAGATTAGAGAAGATGCTCCTAATGTGGCCCCAACCCTCCTGTTTTAATCTCCTCAAGTAAATGGTGGCCAGGTTACTTGGTTATCTTTTAAAGAAGAGTTTTTTTTAATATTAGTGTTAATAAATGTGTATCTTTTTCTTTTAAAATAATGAAATAAAATTGTATGAAGCTACGCTTTGAAGTGATGTTGTATTCAATGAATTGTATTGAAATTATTATCTTTAAGAGAAAGAGTGCAAGTTTTTCCCTGGCTTCGATGCTAACTCCGTTCCGTGCTTCTGTAGCTGGGCGGCATTGTTAGAAAAGCCCGGGAATGGCCCAAGGTATCCCTCATTCCATTGGGAGAATAAGATTCGCCGTTTGAGATGAGAGATTATGATGCTATCTAGTTCTGAGGGCCTAGGCTAGTGCGGTGAATAAGCCCACCCTAGTGCGTAGACATCCCTCTAAGAGGCAGGAGGATCGAGTGACGGAGCCTGAGAGGCCGACAGGCCGGCTTGAGTCATTGCCAGTGGTCGACGATGAGGTGTATGGTCCCGTAGGGTTTTGCCTAGCATGTAGAGGCTGGAAGGCTGAATTCTAGATCATCGACAGTATAAAGGAAAAGAATAAGAGAGCCGGTTTGACTTGTATGGAATTGATTCATGTATAAAACTTTTCTATAAATCTTGTTTTTGGCATTATTGTACTGTGGAAAAAGGCTGTTTTAACAAACCTTGTGAAAAGGGCCTTAATTAAGGAGCATGTTTATTTATGTCAAACAGTGTGGTAGAATTAATTAGAAAACAAAATTGACGCCTGAGTAGGATGGAAAGTGGGAGGATGGAATGCCCTGATGGCACCATTCTACGGATGGGTGGACCCAATTAGTCGGGTAGCTTTCCAACAGATTTAGTGAAAGCCCTACGCTAGTAGATAAATAGGTTCTCGGGCAATTCTATTCTAGAAGACTAGGCCAGTGGTTGTGCCTTTCATGGATGAGGAAAAAAGCGTTGTCTCTAGAAATCAAGACTAGTAATTGCCCAATTTATGATCAATTACCCTATGGGTGATTTGATTTTTAGAAGATCACGCTCTCCCTGCTTCTGCGGGATAGGACTATGACTTACCTATGAATCGTTTCCTTGAATCTCTGCATGGTCAAGGTGTCGATGAATAGGAATTTTTCTTCAAGTTAAGACTTAGTGGACTATCTTAAGTGTTTCCCCTATTTTGGAAGGGGGGAACCTTACAATTTTATGCTCAATCTTGTTAATTTGGTTCAATTCTATTGTTTAGATCTTGTTGTACATATGAGTTTTGATTTTTTTTCATTGAGGTCTTGTGTTAGCATTCCATCAATGTTATTGTCGGGGATTACACTAAATGTCCAGCCAAAGGGTCTAGAACCATCTCCTTTGTGGAAGCTACAGGAGAAGAAAAGAAGCTATCCAATGTGGTCTATGTGCCTCAAATAAAGAGAAACCTGCTCTTAGTTGCTCCAATAATAGATTGTGGCCTTGAAGTACACTTCAAGAAAACACAAGCAAAGATTCTAGATGTTGACAAGAAGACAATTGGCAAAGCTGTGAGGAATAACAATTTGTAAAAGCTGAGTCCTCTTATAGTTGCTGCAAACAAGGGCACAAGCAAACTTTGGCATGAGCGATTTGGTCACATAGGATTTGCTATGCTAAAGGAGATACAAAAAATGGGGATGGTTGAAAATTTACCTGCTTTTGCAAAATTGCAAGAGCCATGTGAAGCTTTAACGATGGGCAATCAACAACCAAAGACATTTCCACAAGAGAGGAATCAAAGAGGAATCAAGTAAAGCCTCTTCTAGAGCTGGTACATGCTGATCTTTGTGGTAAGATGTCTACTATTGCATTGGGAGGATCTTCTTACTTTATGCTGTTAGTCGACGATTACAATAGGAAGATGTGGGTTTATTTCCTTTGTGATAAGGCTGAAGCTTTTGGCAAGTTTAAATAGTGGCATAAATTTTAACATCATTTCAGATGGTAAAACCGACATCACATGTCCCACTATGACATGGGATACTCTTGTTAAAGACAGCCTGCCACACAACAAGTTGGTGTAATCAAGATTGAGTCGTCATCTTAGAAATTAGAGAGGAGAGATTAATAATCTTTAAATAGTCAAAGCTTTTGAGAAGCACCCGAATGTGCATGTTTGAGAGTGTAGAGAGGAGAGGTTAATAATCTTCATGCAATCTCGAATCTTTTGAGAAAGCATGTAATGTACATAAAAACCTTGCCGCATGTGGCAAGACTATGTCAAGGCATCTCATAAATATATAGATATACATACATATATATGTCAGTGCGTGCCCATGTGTTTTAAAGTAGTACTAAAGGCATATCATAAATATATGGTGGTGTGTGTCCCTTGTATTGAAGATTATATTAACACAAGAGGTAATGAGTAGCAAAAGCATAAAGCAAGAGAATTATTCTTCATTAGGTGATGGGCCTTATGTAGGCAACAAAGCAATATAAAAGGGAGCATTGAAATAGTAACTCTATTTGACTTTTACTTGAGGTAACTCTAGATCCAACCTTCGAACCTTTGCACAATCTAATGTTGATGGATGAATATTTCTTGTTTATAATATCATTTTAGATGGTAAAACCGACATCACATGTCCCACTATGCAATGGCATACTCGTGTTAGTGCTAGCCTGCTACACAACAAGTTGGTATCATCATCAACTTGGAAATCAGAGAGGAGAGATTAATAATCTTTGAATAGTCAAAGCAGTCGAGAAGCACTCGAATGTGCATATCTGAGAGCATAGAGAGGAGAGGTTAATAATCTTCGAGAGAAAGATTTAGAGAAAGGATGCAATGTGTGTAAAAATCTCGTTGGGGGAAGCACTCTGCACGGAGGCATCTTATAAATATATAGATACACGTAGTACATACCTACTTACATATATATGGTGGTGCGTGTCCGTGTGTTTGGAAGTAGTGTTGAAGGCATTTTATAAATCTATGGTGGTGTGCCTCTCTTTTACTTCTAATTTCCATTAAAGACATAGGGGTTGTGCGTGTCCCTTGTACTTCCGATTCCCCTGAAAAACATAGCAATGCTATTAGGTTATGAACCACATATAACATACCGTGTACATCAATCCATGCGCTGTGCACATCGACTCGTTATATAGTAATAATACATAAAGCGAGAATATAATAATTGTAACTAGTACTCTAAAATGTAAGACCATGTTTTTGAGTTTCCATTTGTGTACTTAGAACATGTACATCACTGTTCTATCTTTGTTTCCATTTGTGCACAACATTCTTCTCTTTAACTGCATTATTGTGCTGTGTGAAGATTCAGTGAGCTACCAGGGGTGTGTTATTTTATACATGTGCATATACGAGTTCATGTTTAATCATGCATACACATATTTTAATTCTATGTTTCTGTTTCTTTAGGATGAAAACTCTTACAAAAGGAAAGGATTCAAAGGGTAGACCTACCAAGGGAAAGAGAAGGAAACCACACTCATCTAGCAAAATCGGACATCTTCTTGGTTTTTGTGTTTGGAGCGGCTTTATTTATCAAATTTGGTTGATTTGTAAACATGTATATCTAATTTTACAGTTAGGTGGACGGTACCAAGAGTGTTTTTTCCCAAGCAAACAAATTTTTGTATGACAAAGGAAGATTTCAATCTAGAATATGGACCAAGCTTCATAGGGCAAGACCCAAATCTCCTCATTGATGATGATTTCACCGATAAGGAGATTGTCTGTATGGCTTCTAAAGTGGTACCAGAATGAGAAACACCACCTATAGGGATTGAGGCCATAATTATATGAAGAATGTGTGCTTTTGTATCACAAAGTGTATCAGGGATCTCCTCTGAACAGTTGGTGTACATTTTGCACGTGGATTCACATGGAAAAAGTGCAAAAGTACTGCAAATTCCAATAACTTAGTGGCATGGGCTGTGTTAGCTGACAGTGTCATCAAAACAATACACCATCAAAATAAGTTAGAATGAAAGATGGAGAACTGGAGGTTGAGTAACAGACCATGCTTTGAACCTAAAGTCAACCTTGAAGAATGGATCTCACATGGAGAAACCAAATCTATGAGCGAGGGTGATGAAAAGCCTACATTTTCTATAGGTGGAAAGAGACCTAACCTTGAGAGGGCATTTAGCTCTATTTCAACTCTTGAAATGCGTACATCCTGCACAACGATACCTGCCTCAAGTGTAGACTTATCAGCTATGAATAACATGATGAATATTATGGTTGCAAAGTTGAAAGCGAAGCAACAACGTCTTATTGAGATAAAAATTGCATTAGAACAGTCAAAAACAAGGAGAGATGAGCAAGTTGGGGTGCTGCGGGGGACCAGCAAGATATTGGAAAGGTTGAAGAAGGATATGGAGGAGTTGCAACTACATAAGGCCAAGTTGGTTCCAAAAGAGGACAAGATTCTTAAGATTGAGGCCATCATATCAGTCAAAAAGGAGGCATTGGGAGACATGGGATTCAATGATGAATTTAGAAATCATGAAGTACTAGGAAACAAGATAGCTGAATTGCAAAAATGTAGTTTTTTATACTAGCTTACTAGCACTTAAAAGTAATGTACACAGCTTAGACCACTTTTTAGTGCTTTTCCACTACCACTTTTTTATGGTATTTCACATTTGAAAATTGGTGTGTATTAGGAGTGAAAAGTGATAAATTACACCACTAGAGAGTGTTGCTAAAACACTAATTGAAGTAGAGGTATTACACCACTTAAAAGTAGTGCACACTTGTGCACTAAAAAGTAGTGCACAACCACTAACAAGTAGTGCCTAGCCACTAAAAAGTGATACCCAACCACTATATTGGAAAGTCCTAACAAATGTTTATATTGACAAGCTGAGTATGACACCCTATCAAGGGATGTAGAAGTGGCAACAACCCAACTTAGGTTTGTGGAGACAATCACTCATCTACTAAAGGATACGAGGATCTCGGTCCTTCCTATCAAACCTCTTGTGCAGTCGGGTTCTGTTGTTAGCACTATTAGCCTGGATGAATGTGTTGCGTGCGGCATTTTTATCATACAGGATGTTGTTGCAGCCATGTCGACACCCATACCATCCACTTTGCTTTTCAATGGCTTGTAAATCTGCCAAGAAGTTTTTGTCACTTGAATTTGAGAAAACATTCAATGATGCTGTGAAGTTAGTAACACGTGGAGCTACACAAGTAGATGACCATAATGGCACAGGTACTAGATGTTGGCATCCATCATCATATCAAGTTTGTTTAATGTTCATTTTGATAACCTTTAAATTTTCCATGTAGAAGGAGAGGAAATTCGTATGGAAGCATCTCCTTATGATGGTACAGGTTAATATTCTATAATTAACTCTCTTTGAATCATCATTTAACTTATTTTGACTTATTTTGACCTATGGAAGCATCTCCTTATTGATGGTACAGGTTAATATTCTATGTGAAATGTCCTTCTAATTAATTCTCTTTGAATCATCATTTAACTTATTTTGACCTTTATTACATTGCCTCTTTTTGCAGCACACTCCCAAGCTGGGTCATCGTGCAAGCTCGAGAATGATAACATGTGCCACAGTGGCTTGGAGAAGAATGGTTTGCAAAAACAACTATATAATACAACCGAGCATGAAGAGAGCTAGCATAAGGAGAAAAATTTAAAAGTTCCAGTTCATTCACCTAGAGAGCAGAACAAATTCAGTGATGCTATGAATGTGCCAGCTTATTCTGCCACATAAAAGAAGAAAGAATCGTCAGCTATGGAAGTGCCAATTGATTTAGCAATACAAAAGAGCAAAGAGTTTTTAGATACCCTAGACCTGGATGTTGTTGCAGAAGGAGTAATAGATTCAGTCCACGCCAGAGTTGCCAGAAGAAAAACAAAGATGTGAGCCTCAAGGAGTATGTGACACCCAAGAAGAAAATGAAGGTTGCCAACGATCAAGAGTCTGTATCTGCAGGTAAAAAGAACAAAGAGCCCACATCTGCTGGGGAAAAACTCAAAAGCAACCACCTAAATGTAAACTCCCCAAACCAAAGTGCCACAAGAAACTTGTTTAGCTTTCTTGTAACCTGGAAAGTGCTAAATAGCCTTGCTTATAGTCCAGCCTAAAAAGCTATGTAATGGCTGTAATTTTTCAATGATAATGAAACATCATTTTTCTTGTTGATGGAATGTGCTGTAAGAGTTTTTTTAAGTTATTGCCAATATATTTTAAGAGTGTGTTTTTCTTTTCTAGCTATTGAAGAGATTACTGTATCTAAAAGTGCTAGCGATGAGAGAGATAATGAAAACATACTGTGTAAGGTTCCTCCCTCTAAAAATGGGAGAAACACTTAAGATAGTCCGCTAAGTCTTATCTTGGGAAAATTTTCCTATTCATCGACACCTTGACCCTGTAGAGATTCAAGGATACGATTCATAGGTGTGACCTAGCTCTATCCCGCAGGGGGAGCGTGATTTTCTAAACATCAAATCACCCATAGGGCAATTGATTAAAAATTGGGCAACTACTAGACTTGATTTCTAGAGACAACGCTTTTTTCCTCATCTTATGCAAGGCACAGCCGCTGACCTAGTCTTCCAGAATAGAGTTGCCCAAGAACCTAACTATCTAACGTAGGGCTTTCACTTAATTTGTTGGAAAGCTACCCGACTAATCGGGTCCACCCGTCCGTAGGATGGTGCCGTCAGGGTATTCCATCCTCCCACTTTCCACCCTACTCACGCATCAATTTGTTTTCTAATTAATACTACCACACTGTTTGACATAAATAAACATATTCCTTAATTAGGGCCCTTCTTCACAAGGTTCGTTAAAACAGCCTTCTTACACAATACCATCATACCAAAGACAAGATGCAATTATATAAAAAGTTTATACATGAATCCATTTCCATACAAGCCAATCCGGCTCTCTTATTCTTATTCTGCCGATGATCTAGAATTCGGCCTTCCAGCCTCTACATGCTGGGCAAAACCCTACGGGACCATACACCTCATCGTCGGCCGCTGGCGAGGACTCAAGCCGGCCTGTCGTCCTCTCAGGCTCCATCGCTCGATCCTCCCGCCCCTCAGAGGGATGTCTGCACACTAGGGTGGGCTTATTTACCGCACTAGCCTGGGCCCTCAGAACTAGGCAGCCTCATAATCTCTCGCCTCAATCGACGATCCTTATTCTCCCAAAGGTATGAGGAATACCTTGGGCCATTCCCAGGCTTTGCTAATGACGCCGCTCGGCTACACAAGCACGGAACGGGGTTAGCGTTGAAGCCAAAAAAAAAATCTTGAATTCCAAAGATAACAACTTCAATGCAATTTTCTACGTATGGCATTCACAATTCATGAAGATAGCAATTTCAACGCAATTTATCGAAAACAACATCACATAATTCGTAATTTCATATAATTTTTATGTCCTCATTTTAAAAGAAAAAAAAACACCATTCATTAATACTAATTTAAGGAAAAATCTCTTCTCTTAAAAATTAACCAAGCTAACCTGGCCACCGTTTCCTTGAGGGACTTGAAAAGGGAGGACTGGAGCCGCATTGGGCGCATCTCCCTCCATCTCGTTGTTACGTGCGCCTCTTGAGGCAATATTTTGCTGTCTCCGGGATGAGGCCATTCTAGGCGTCGCCTTGTAGAGCTCGCTGCTGCGATCGAAACGCTTCAGTCGGATCTGAATTCCGAGCTCGTTTGCTCACCGTATGAGCAAAAGAATATGGCGCACGAACCCTCGCTTGAGCAAAAAATCCCTTACTAAAGTCTACGCAAATGGGGGGGGGGATTGCGAGATGTCCTTAAGCCCAAAGGCAAAAAACGTGGAGAGGGCTGGGAGGGGCGGCTGCAAGCCTCTCTGTAAGTCTATTCACACCGCCGGGGGGGGGAGAGAAGAGTTAAGGACATTGGTCCATGGCAAGAGGAGGGTGGAGGAAAATTGGCTTATCTGAAAAGAGCCGAATGAGGGGGTGTGAGAGGGGTGGCTGCAAGGGCAGCTGTACTTGCAGCAAGTACGCTACGGCGGTACGGACGGCAGCACAACAGGGCATACGCTACACAGAAGTGCGTGCCGACTGAGGAGCACCCCGGGGGTTTATATAGCTGAGGGGTGAGGGTACGGGCGCTGCGCAAAGCAGGGACGAAAGGACGGTGTACCTTCAAAGGCTATGGATCAGTGGCCTGCATGGGTCTACGGGAAAGGTACGGTGCCGGTTGTTTGGGAAAGGAGTGGTACGCATGTACCTTATCCGGTCTGGGTATCCACCTAAGGGTACGCGTGGACCAAACAGTGGGCGACCGTCCTTTGGTTCTTGGGCGGCCATTGTATGGGCGCCCTAGTAAGTGTGTACGGACCAAATTTTGGGGCGGGGTACCTGAATTTGGGGCGCTTGCCTCGATTTGCGTGCCGGACCGCCCCGGGGGGCGAAATTTTTTTTTTTGTCCGGGAGGTTCTCCTGGTCGCAGGGGTTCAGACCGTTCGTCAATCGGACGTGCGGTCGTGCATTTATTAAGGTTTAAAGGTCGCCGTTTTTTAACTAAAATGATTAAAATCAGCGTATAGGCTTGATCCGGTGTCCGTTTTGGATGCTGTAAAATCCTATATTAGGGTAAAATCGCGCGCAGATTCCAAATTTGGGCTCAGAATTTGAAGATTCTAAGTAGAAATGACTCAAATAATAAAATCATTGATATTTATACCATAAAAACTCATAATTACATGGACATTTCTTTATTAGTGAAGATGGGTACGTTACATCCTTCCCCCCTTAAAGAAATCGAGATGTCCTCATCTCGTCATGAATTGGGGATAATCCTTTAAGAGTGTAGCTTCATCTTCCCAAGTTGCATCCTCTTCAGGGTAATCTTTCCACTGAACTAGATGTTCTACAAGAGTTCTATTTCGGAGTTGCCTTTCCCTAGAATCTATGATGCTACTGGGCTGTAATTCAAGGACTCCTTGAGTAGGGATTACAAGTTGTTCATCATCAAGAATATGATCGAGACTGGGGACATATGGCTTTAACAAACTTACATGAAATACATTATGGACTTTGATATGGGCTGGGAGTTGGAGTTTATAGGCACTTTTACCTAGACATTTGATAACTGTACAAGGACCACAATACCTAGGGCTGAGCTTCTTATATTTCCCAAGTGATAGAGAGCTTCGTTTGGGTCGCACCCGTAGAAGAACTTTGTCTCCTTCCTTGAAGATCCTTTCAGACCTCTTGTTGTCAGCATAATGCTTTTGTCGATCTTGGGCAGCTTTAATATCCTTTTGGATAGCCTTGGTTTGTTCCTCCATCTCTTCGAGCATTTTCCTGGATGCCTCAACTCTTATAGTCGGATCAGAGAAATTTAGAGGAGACAAGCATTCTTGCCCATAGAGTGCTTTGAATGGTGACATTCCTATGCTTTGATGATAAGACGCATTGTAGGCAAATTCTACCAGAGGAAGGTATTGAATCCACCTTCTGGGTTCCCGTCCACAGTATGCTCTGAGAATGTCTTCAATTACTTGATTGACTCTCTCAGTCTGGCCATCGGTCTCTGGATGATAAGCTGTGCTAAAGCAAAGTTGAGTCCCCAGAGCTTGAAATAGAGACTGCTAGAATTTTGAGGTGAAGTCAGAATCCCGATCACTTACTATCCTTTTTGGGAGACCATGAAGTTTGAGGACTTCCTTGATGAATATTCGAGCAACATCAGAAGCTTTGAAGGTCTTTTTTGCTGGTATAAGGTGAGCTACTTTGGTAAGTAAGTCCACTACTACTAGAATGGAGTCATATCCTCCTTGAACAGTGGGGAGACTTGTGACAAAATCCATACTAATGCACTCCCACTTCATTTGGGGAATATCTAAGGGTTGAAGCTTTCCAGGCATCTTGACTCTTTCAGCCTTGATCCTTTGGCATGAGAGACATTGTTTCAAGTACCGAAGCACATCATTTTTCAAGCCTGCCCAATGAAAGCTCCTTCTTACCGCATTTAATGTTTTTGCATAACCTGGGTGTCCTGCAGCAGGGCTATCATGAGCTTCATGGAGGATTAGTTTCTTTAAAGCAGGATCCTTAGGGATACATAGCCTGTGATTGAAGTAGAGGCTTCCTTCATGAGTGGAGTATCCTTTGATAAGATTCTTCTCTTTCTCTGAATGTCCCCCTTCTTCTACTAACTTTATCATCCTTTGATAATCTGGGTCATGAGGTGAGACTTCTTCCACCTTGACCAGTATGGGATTATTTGGCATTGAAATTGCATTCAAGAAAGATTTGCGGCTAAGTGCATCAGCTACCACATTATCTTTCCCAGGGCGGAATTTGATGTCGAAATCGTATTCTTGTAGAATTTCAATCCATCTCCTTTGCCGCATGTTGAGGTTAGGCTGGGTGAAGATCCACTTTAGACTTTTGTGGTCAGTTACAAGCTGGAATTTGCCTCCCAAGAGATAATGTCTCCATAATTTGAGGCAATGAACAACTGCTAAGAGTTCCAAATCATGGGTGGCATAGTTTGCTTCATATTGCTTCAGCTTGCGGGAAGTATAAGCGACTGGTCTTCCTTCTTGGCCTAAGACACCACCAAGTGCTAGGCTACTAGCATCGGTAACCACTTCAAATTCCTTGGAGAAATCAGGAAGCTTTAAGACTGGGGCAGAAGTAATAATGACTTTCAGCTGATCAAAGCTGTTTTGATGGATTGGCAGCCACACTATTTTGCAATCCTTCTTAAGACGATCTGTCAAGGGTGCAGCTACCAAGGCATAATCTTTGATAAAAATCCTATACCAACCCGTGATTCCCAAGAATCCACGAACTTCACGAACTGATTTAGGGGGTGGCCATTCTAGAATATCCTTGACCTTGGCGGGGTCTACTGAGATGCCGTCTTTGGAGATGATGAATCCAAGATACTCAATTTGATGAGTAAAGAAGGTACATTTGCTCTTCTTGGCATAGAGTTTGTGGCTGCGCAGCAATTGCAGAACTCTACGCACATGCTCCTCATGCTCTTCCATTGATTTGGAGTAGATTAGGATGTCATCAAAGAAAACAAGCACAAACTCATCCAAGTACGGGCGGAATATATCTTGCATTAGGCGGTTGAAGGTTGCAGGAGCATTGGTTAACCCGAATGACATTACAGTAAACTCATAGTGGCCATAACGGGTATTAAAGGCTGTTTTGGGTATATCTGCTTCCTTGACTTTGATCTGATAGTAACCAGACCTCAAATCTATTTTTGAGAAGACTTTGGCCCCATGAAGCCTGTCAAGAAGTTCATCGATGCGAGGGATAGGATACTTATTCTTGACAGTGACTTGATTTAGCCCTCGATAATCTATGCAGAGGCGGAGAGTCCCGTCCTTCTTTTTTTGGAAAAGAACAGGTGCTCGCCATGGAGAGCTACTGGGGCGTACAAATCCTTGTTCGATGAGTTGGGAAAGTTGCTCCTTAAGTTCAATGGCTTCAGGAAGGGACATTTTATAGGGAGTTTTTGAGACGGGTTGAGCTCCAGGGATCACCTCGATTTCATGGTCGACTTCTCGAGGAGGCGGTAACCCTGTAAGCTCGTCAGGGAAGATGTCAGAGAATTCTTGGAGCCAAGAGGGTTCTATCTCCATACTAGGTTCAATGACTTTGTTGAGTTTGACTAAGAAAACTTGCTGACCCTTACGTGTCCCCTTGAGAAGATGTTTTGTCTTGACTACCCTAGACTTAGGTTTTCCTGTGGTTCCCTGAACAGATATTACTTGGCCATGCTTATTTTCAAAAGTGATACTCCCCTGGTTACAATGAATGCTAGCTTTGTTTGCAATTAACCAATCCATCCCAAGGATTCCATCATAAATTCCTAGTGGCAAGACTCTAAAGTGACCATGAGTTTGCTCATTACCCAGCTCAAAATCAAGGTTTCCTATAGAGTGGCGAGATACTACTTCTTTCCCACTGGCTAACTCTACAATCATTTTTCTAGCTGATTTTTGACTCAAGTTTAATTTTTGCAAGCACCTAGGAGAAAGGAATAAATGGGTACTGCCACAATCAATCAAAAGCTGAAATGGCTTACCGTGGTGAGTGGCGGGGGCTTGGATTACACCAAATTGTTTATTCGGACCTTGGTGTTCTACTGCCGCATGGACGGTGGCGCGCTCTTCTTCAGCCTCTTCCAAGGTTGGTTCTTCACTTATAACACAGGCAGTTCTAGCAACTGTTCCTCCGCGGCCTCTGCCACGACCACTGCCTCTTGCACCTTGGTGGGTAGGGGTTCCACGGCCTTGATTTCCTCTGTTACCTTGGGGAAATGATGTTGCCATCTTGGGACAGTTGGCTCTAAAGTGTCCCGGCTCATTGCACTCAAAACACAGAGGGCCTTCTCTGGAAGAAGCAGCATACGAGCGGGGGGCAAAAGAGTTGCCTTGTTGCCCTCTGTTGTAGTAGGGAAAATTCTGTTGAGGTTTCTTGTAGGGTTGATCTCTAAGGTTTGCCTCAGGGTAAGATCTCTTTTGATTCTTCGGTTTGTTAGCCTTCATTTCTTTCACAAGGGGCTTAGCTCGTATGAGAGCATCCTGTAATGTGCTTGGCCTCATTGCTTCAAGGCGGGAATCTAGGGGTTCATTTAGCCCTTGGCAGAAACGAGCCACTTGCTGGGAAGTAGTCATAGCTGGGGCATACTTCCGAAGGGTAATGAATTTGGAATAGTAGTCCTCAAGAGTTAAGCTGCACTGTCTAAGACTAAAGAACTCATTCATCTTTATGGACTCATGGGATGGAGGAAGATATCTTTCCTTCACTGCCTGCTTGATGTCTTCCCACGTTTGAGAATGCTCGGTGACTTCCTTGTCACGGCACCACTGTTTCCACCAGAGTTTAGCATCTCCAGTGAGGCGAAACTGTGCGAGCATAGACTGATTTGCTACTCCAGTACCGGCAGCAGAGAAATAATCGTCCATCGCCTCGATCCAGACTTCAGCATCCTTCTCAACCTTTGAACCTTCTCCTTTAAAGGAGGGAGGTTGCATTTGCTTGAGCAGGAGCTTCTTCTCCTGGGTATCGGTGTAAAGCGCATTGGGAAGTGCAGGGTGGTCATCCTGGCCATCATCGTAAAAACAATTTTTAAGATTACAAGATTCATATTTGCACAACGCTGGAGAGTAAAACCATTGAAATTATTTTATTTCCAAATATTTACAAGGACAAGTTTTATTACAAAGATCTGAGACTAATATAATTAGTCTTATTTGACATCAAGGGAAATTCCTAGGCTTCACTGTGACATAAGGGTAGAGCGGTCCACATATGTGAAATATGGGGGTTCCGCTGTAGTTTCTAAGACTCTAAAAACTGATGGTAAGGGTGGTAAACTCGGGATTGGGGTAGGTCCCAACACTGCTACTCTATCAGCAGGTAAGACCTGCATCACTTTGTCATACACCCAACGATCCTGAGGTATGCGAACCCCATCTATAGTAACCGAGGTGTCGGCCCTGGGGGTACCCACGAACCAAAATAAGCGGATCATCTTCAGCTTCTCAATCCAACGAATCCGCTTAAGGTCGGTGGTAAGGTTCCCAATCTGATCTGCTCGGATGATGAAGTATCTCGGCCCACGACTCCAGAAATCTCTACCCCATCCTCTCTGAATACGAGAGAAATGAGGGAGGGATATCTTCTCTAATATCTGCACCATGGTGTCGCGGAACTCGAAATTTGAGGAGTGACTAGCAGTCTCGAAGATGCATTGGAAAACTAGAAATTTGGAGTAGGCATCTTCCTCTTCCTACAATCATTCAAACATCGATTTAATTTATTTGTTTTAGTAGGATGTCTTTACTAATTAGCATTATGTTAGGTAAAACATTTATTACAAAACAGTCCTTAAACAGCAATTCCTAGGAGCCAAACAGGCTCTGATACCAATTGTAAGGTTCCTCCCTCTAAAAATGGGAGAAACACTTAAGATAGTCCGCTAAGTCTTATCTTGGGAAAATTTTCCTATTCATCGACACCTTGACCCTGTAGAGATTCAAGGATACGATTCATAGGTATGACCTAGCTCTATCCCGCAGGGGGAGCGTGATTTTCTAAACATCAAATCACCCATAGGGCAATTGATTAAAAATTGGACAACTACTAGACTTGATTTCTAGAGACAACGCTTTTTTCCTCATCTTATGCAAGGCACAGCCGCTGACCTAGTCTTCCAGAATAGAGTTGCCCAAGAACCTAACTATCTAACGTAGGGCTTTCACTTAATTTGTTGGAAAGCTACCCGACTAATCGGGTCCACCCGTTCGTAGGATGGTGCCGTCAGGGTATTCCATCCTCCCACTTTCCACCCTACTCACGCATCAATTTGTTTTCTAATTAATACTACCACACTGTTTGACATAAATAACCATATTCCTTAATTAGGGCCCTTCTTCACAAGGTTCGTTAAAACAACCTTCTTACACAATACCATCATACCAAAGACAAGATGCAATTATATAAAAAGTTTATACATGAATCCATTTCCATACAAGCCAATCCGGCTCTCTTATTCTTATTCTGCCCCGATGATCTAGAATTCGGCCTTCCAGCCTCTACATGCTGGGCGAAACCCTACGGGACCATACACCTCATCGTCGGCCGCTGGCGAGGACTCAAGCCGGCCTGTCGCCCTCTCAGGCTCCATCGCTCGATCCTCTCGCCCCTCAGAGGGATGTCTGCACACTAGGGTGGGCTTATTTACCGCACTAGCCTAGGCCCTCAGAACTAGGTAGCCTCATAATCTCTCGCCTCAATCGGCGATCCTTATTCTCCCAAAGGTATGAGGGATACCTTGGGCCATTCCCGGGCTTTGCTAATGACGCCGCCCGGCTACACAAGCACGGAACGGGGTTAGCGTTGAAGCCAAAAAAAAAAAAGTTCTTGAATTCCAAAGATAACAACTTCAATGCAATTTTCTACGTATGGCATTCACAATTCATGAAGATAGCAATTTCAACGCAATTTATCGAAAACAACATCACATAATTCGTAATTTCATATAATTTTTATGTCCTCATTTTAAAAGAAAAAAAAACACCATTCATTAATACTAATTTAAGGAAAAATCTCTTCTCTTGAAAATTAACCAAGCTAACCTGGCCACTGTTTCCTTGAGGGACTTGAAAAGGGAGGACTGGAGCCGCATTGGGCGCATCTCCCTCCATCTCGTTGTTACGTGCGCCTCTTGAGGTAATATTTTGTCATCTCCGAGATGAGGCCATTCTAGGCGTCGCCTTGTAGAGCTCGCTGCTGCGATCGAAACGCTTCAGTCGGATCTGAATTCCGAGCTCGTTTGCTCACCGTATGAGCAAAAGAATATGGCGCACGAACCCTCGCTTGAGCAAAAAATCCCTTACTAAAGTCTACGCAAATGGGGGGGGGGGGAATTGTGAGATGTCCTTAAGCCCAAAGGCAAAAAACGTGGAGAGGGCTGGGAGGGGTGGCTGCAAGCCTCTCTGTAAGTCTATTCACACGGGGGGGGGGGGGGAGAAGAGTTAAGGATAGTGGTCCATGGCAAGAGGAGGGTGGAGGAAAATTGGCTTATCTGAAAAGAGCCAAATGAGGGGGTGTGAGAGGGGTGGCTGCAAGGGCGGCTGTACTTGCAGCAAGTACGCTACGGCGGTACGGACGGCAGCACAACAGGGCATACGCTACACAGAAGTGCGTGCCAACTGAGGAGCACCCCGGGGGTTTATATAGCTGAGGGGTGAGGGTACGGGCGCTGCGCAAAGCAGGGACGAAAGGACGGTGTACCGTCAAAGGCTATGGATCAGTGGCCTGCATGGGTCTACGGGAAAGGTACGGTGCCGGTTGTCTGGGAAAGGAGTGGTACGCATGTACCTTATCCGGTCTGGGTATCCACCTAAGGGTACGCGTGGGCCAAACAATGGGCGGCCATTGTACGGGCGCCCTAGTAAGTGTGTAGGGACCAAATTTTGGGACGGGGTACCCAAATTTGGGGCGCCCGCCTCGATTTGCGTGCCGGACCGCCCCGGGGGGCGAATTTTTTTTTTTTGTCCGGGAGGTTCTCCTGGTCGCAGGGTTCAGACCGTTCGTCAATCGGACGTGCGGTCGTGCATTTATTAAGGTTTAAAGGTCGCCGTTTTTTAACTAAAATGATTAAAATCAGCGTATAGGCTTGATCCGGTGTCCGTTTTGGATGCTGTAAAATCCTATATTAGGGTAAAATCGCGCGCAGATTCCAAATTTGGGCTCAGAATTTGAAGATTCTAAGTAGAAATGACTCAAATAATAAAATCATTGATATTTATACCATAAAAACTCATAATTACATGGACATTTCTTTATTAGTGAAGATGGGTACGTTACATACTGGCACCCAAGTGGTATGACGAGAATATAAAAGTTGAAGAGATTACAAAGTTGAAAATTGGCAGCCTTAATGGTAGTGATGTTTTAATATGCTTGTTTAATTTAAATACTATGTTTTAATATGTGTGTTTAATTTAAACGATATCTTTGGATATCTTTGTTGGTGTTAGATCTGAAGTGCAATGTCGTAGTAGTTGAAGAACCAACTAAGGAGGTTACACATGATGAACCTATTGAACCTACTGAGGAGCCTCATGGACCTGCTGAGGTTATAGTCTTTGAGGAGCTATCATCGGATGACCCTCAATGGATAACTGTTGTACCCAATTATGTTAAGATCAAGAAGCTGGTTGTCCTAGACCTGAATGGATTGATCGTAAAGCGGTTTTATAGACCATATAGTCCATAGCCGCTGGCATCACCCCACAAATCTGCTTTAAAAATTTACGGAATTAGTGGGAAAATTGTATATGTCCACCTTCCTTTGATCCACATGATGAGGAAGAGGACCCATATTATCTTACGAAAACATTGTTTCAATGGTTGTGTGGATGGGAAGTAAATCATGATTACCTCAATTATACTAGAAAATTTCCTATCAACAATCCTGAGGACAATCTTTCAAGACTAGTTTTTGATTTCTACACAGAAGTTGGAGATGGAAGCGAAAGATGAGTGACAACGTATACTTATTTGATATTAAAGAAGATCTTTTTTACACTGTGTATTCAATATGTAATATTTTGGCGTACCACTGAAATCTATATGTGATTGGGGTAACCTCTACATTTGAGTCTATGCTTCATCATACACCACATGTAATCTCTCTCCGCATCATCATACACCACATGTAATCTCTCTACGCATCATCATACACTACATGGTTTTTGACATAGAAGAATCTTCTTAGTAGTAGCAGTTGTTTTAGAGGTAGTGTACCACTTTTCTACCACTGAAAAGTGGTAAACTACCAGTGAAATCTTTATGTGATTGGTGTAACCTCTAAGTTTTAGTCTATGCTTCATCATACACCACATGTAACCTCTCTATGCATCATCATACACTATGGTTTTTGGCATAGAAGCATCTTCTTGCTAGCACTTGTTTTAGAGGTAGTATACCACTTTTCTACCACTGAAAAGTGATAAACTACCACAAAAATGGTATACTTAAGAAGCATCATCATTCACTGCATGATCTTAATTTGGAAGCATCTTCTTACTAGCACTTGTTTTAGAGGTAGTATACCACTTTTCTACCACTGAAAAGTTGTATACTTAAGAATCATCGTCAAATTTCACTACATGGTTCTAACTTGGAAGCATCTTCTTACTAGCACTTTTTTTCAGGTGTATCAACACTTGTCAGTGGTAGTACACCACTTTTCAACCACTAGGAAGTGGTGTACTACCACTTGAATGTGCCTTATGTAGGCAATAAAATAACATAAAAGCGAGCATTGAAATAGTAACTCTATTTGACTTTTACTCGGAGGTAAATGTAACTCTAGATCCAACCTTCGAACCTTTACACGGTCTAATGCTGATGGATGATTATTTGTTATTTCTAATATCATTTTAGATGGTAAAACCGACATCACATGTCCCACTATGACATGGCATACTCGTGTTAGTGCCAGCCTGCCGCACAACAAGTTGGTATCGTCAACTTGAAATTAGAGAGGAGAGATTAATAATCTTCGAATAGTCAAAGCATTCGAGAAGCACTCGAATGAGCATATTTGAGAGTGTAGAGAGGAGAGGTTAATAATCTTCGAGTAGTCTCGAAGATTTAGAGAAAGGATGCAATGTGTGTAAAAACCTCATGGCTGGGGGAAGCACTCTACCAAGGCATCTTATAAATATATAGATACACGTAGTACATACCTACTTACATATATATGGTGGTGCGTGTCTGTGTGTTTGTCAAGGCGTCTTATAAATCTATGGTGGTGTGCGTCGCTTTTACTTCTAATTCCCATTAAAGACATAGGGGTTGTGTGTGTCCCTTGTACTTTCGATTCCCCTGAAAGACATCGCAATGTTATTAGGTAATGAACCACACATAACATACCGTGTACATTCATGAATCCATGTGCTATGCACATCGACTCGCTATATAGTAATAATACATAAAGCAAGATTATAATAATTGTCCCAGTGTGACATGGGATACTCATGTTAGTGAGAGCCTACCACCCAACAAGTTGGTGTAATCAAGATTGAGTCGTCATTTTAGAAATTAGAGAGGAGAGATTAATAATCTTAAAATAGTCAAAGCTTTTGAGAAGCACCCAAATGTGCATATCTGAGAGTGTAGAGAGGAGATGTTAATAATCTTCATGCAGTTTCAAAGCTTTTGAGAAAACATGTAATGTATGTAAAAACCTTGCCGTGGGTGTGGCAACACTATGCCGAGGCATCTTATAAATATATAGATACACATACATATATATGGCGATGCGTGTCCGTGTGTTTTGAAGTAGTGTTGAAGGCATCTCATAAATATATGGTGGTGTCTGTCCCTTGTATTGAAGATTATATTAACACAAGAGGTAATGAGTAGCAAAAGCATAAAGCAAGAGAATTATTCTTCATTAGTTGATGGGCCTTATGTAGGCAACAAAATAACATAAAAGGGAGCATTGAAATAGTAACTCTATTTGACTTTTACTCGAGGTACATGTAACTCTAGATCCAACCCTCGAACCTTTGCACAGTCTAATGTTGATGGATGATTTCTAATATCATTTTAGATGGTAAAACCGACATCACATGTCCCACTATGCAATGGCATACTCGTGTTAGTGCCAGCTTGCCACACAGCAAGTTGGTATCATAAACTTGTAAATTAGAGAGGAGAGATTAATGTTGTTGGGAAGCACTTTGCCGAGGCATCTTATAAGTATATAGATACACATAGTACATACCTACTTACATATATATGGTGGTGCGTGTCCGTGTGTTTGGAAATAGTGCTGAAGGCGTCTTCTTATAAATCTATGGTGGTGTGTTCCCTTTTACTTCTAATTCCCATTAAAGACATAGGGGTTGTGTGTGTCCCTTGTACTTATGATTTCCCTGAAAGACATAGCAATGTTATTAGGTAATGAACCACACACAACAATCCATGCGCTGTGCACATCGACTCGCTATATAGTAATAATACATAAAGCGAGAATATAATAATTGTATCTAGTACTCTTGAATGTAAGACCATGTTTTTGATGACGATATAACCAACAACAACAGACACCAGACCCACTATGGCATGGGATAGTAACATGAGTGAGGCCACCACGCAACAAGGTAAGGTGATCAAGATCGAGTCATCACCTTCGTCGAAATGAGCGAAGAGATGACAATCGCGCATTATAAGTGCAGTAAGGAGAGTGCAGTAAGGAGAGGAGTTTGAGAGTCCCTAGGTGATGGGTTCAATTCTTCTCCCTCTGCAAGCAAGCGATGGTACCATCTAGTGTGTGTGTGAGAGTAGTGTACTTTCAAATTTTCAGCCAAGCCCAAAACTAATATCATAATAATAGTAGCGAACAGAAAAGAAAAAGCGCATAGGGCAGTTAGGTCGGTGGGGTCTTCAAGGTAGGTGGTGCCAGGTGGAGGGCAAAAAGGGATGACGTTGCTGATGAGAAAATATAACTCGGTACTTGTTGAGACGACGGCCTCCTCCACGAATGGTAGTTCACCTCCTCCACGAATGGTGTGTGTACAAAAAGCGCAATATGTGGGCCGCCGCCATCCGCATGTTCAACGTAGAGAAACACACAGGAAAATACACGTGGTCCCTTCTCTCAGATGCCATTTGGCACTTCGAACTCAACCGGAGCCAATGTCAGCGCACACCTTTAGGAATCCTGGGATCCTTCATACGAGAAATATGTATGTGGTCGGTGTTGTTGAAGGCCTGAATGAAGAAAACTAGAAGAATAAATAAAGTCCAACATTTCCCGTGTTGGCTTATTATATAACACAGGGCCTTGTAAAAGCAGCAGCAAGGGAATTCCAACCATCGCATGTGAAACACTCGCGATTATACACACACATACACACACACACACAAAATTAGCCACCCCACAATCCCCGTTACGCTCCAACCACAATCAATTAGCCCCACTACTACGTACTCGATCACTACAATGCCTGGCCTTCCCTTGCCTCATATTGGCTTTGAGCCCACTATCGTCAGATTCGAGAAAATCACCGCGAATGCAGCTCAAGTTCAAGAATCAGTGCTCAATTCTATACTGGAAGAGAACGCTTCTTGCGAGTATCTCCGTAATTTCCGATTGCCCAACGGACACATTGATCCCCTCACTTTCAGAAGGTGTGTGCCTATGGTCACTCACGCTGACTTGAAGCCTTACATACAGAGGATCGTGGATGGTGAAATCTCCTCCATTCTTACGGCGTCTCCCATCGATGCCATCTGCTTAAGGTTTATCTGAGTATAGCTTGACATTCCATTCAAAATCTAATCTTATCGATCGTATTGCTCTCTAATTCACTCATATGATCAGTAAAAAAACATACCAAAGTGAATTTATATCTACCATGTATTAATGAGATTCAGCTACTGCACTGATCTGTTCAGCTCCGGAACTACTGATGCACGAGAGAAATACCTTCCTTACCACGAAGGCTTGAAGGCAGGTACCTTGGAGGTGGCTAGCATTGCTGCTGCATTCCGAGATCGGTGAGTTGAGACTTGCAATATTAAAGTAGCTTACCTGTAGATCGTATATATAATTGCTTGTTCGACTCATGATACCTCTTGCATATAGCGCGTGTGTATGATCAGTTTCTGCTGTTTTTCTTTCTCTTCCTTCCTGTGGATCCCTATTCCACACTATTGCTTTGATGTGCTCGACAATCCTCCAATTTTTTATTTATTTTTTAATAATTCATTGTGGCTAATTACACAATCCATATGCAGCGTGTATCCAACCGCACCAGGAGCTCGAATACTGGAGTTCCTATTTTGTGGGAAATTCTCCACTACAAAAGGACGATTAAAGGCTGGGACTGCAACAACGCACATGATTAGGAGTGATGCCTTTAAATTGAGGCAAAAGCGCAATGGCGTGAGGCCATGCAGTCCAGACGAGGTGGTGTTTGGCTCAGATTGCTGGCAGTCAATGTATTGCCATTTACTGTGTGGCCTTCTGTACAGTCAAGAAGTGGAGGTGTTAAGCTCACCTTTTGCATATACATTAGTGGAGGCTTTGAGAACCTTGGAGAATGAGTGGCAAGACCTTTGCGAAGACATTAGGGTTGGGAAATTGAACCCTAAAATCACAGATAATTCACTGATGGTTGCAATGGGCGATGTAGTAAGGCCTGATCCTAAGCTAGCAGAGGTGATCTCGTTGAAGTGCAGAGAGTTGATGGTGGGAGATTGGAGTGGGGTGATAGAGGTGCTGTGGCCCCGGTGTAAATATGTGCTTTCGATAATGACGGGGGCGATGGAGGCCTATGTGGAGAAGCTGCGGCATTATGCGGGCTCCAAGGTGCCCTTGGTTAGCGCTGACTATGCTGCCACAGAGGGTTGGATTGGAGTGAATGTAAACCCAAGGTCAAGCCGCCCCAGCAACGTTTCTTTCACTATTGTTCCCAGCTTGGCCTTCTTCGAGTTTATTCCCTTGCACAGATCTAGATCGAGCACCACCAGGAAGTCCATGAGCGCCATTGACGACGTCCCTGCCGTTGCAGCTATTAGTGGCCCCTCTTCAACTGCCGCGTACGAGGAGGGCTCCCCTGTTGGCCTGACTGAAGTTAAAGTTGGCCAAGAGTACGAGATCGTCATGACAACCGCATGGGGTAAGCAAGCCGCCTCCTTTCTTGATCATTAATCGTTGGTGGATGACGAAATAATCACATGCCTGGGTTGCGGCATCGGTACGCCGTGGGCGGGAATCAAGCATTAACCGGCCGCCAACGTTTGAAATTAGTTGACTGATCACCCATTAACTATTTGCTTGCGCAGGACTCTATAGGTATCGCCTCGGGGACGTGTTGAGGGTGACGGGCTTCTACAATGCATGCCCACAGTTTGCCTATGTGTGCAGGAAGAATGTGGTGCTCAACATAAACATCGACAAAAACACAGAGAAGGACTTGAAAGTGGTGGTGAGCCGGGCGGCCAAGCGGCTCAGAGAGGTGAGTGGGAGGGCCATTGAGTTGGTAGACTACACAAGCTACGCGGACCAAAAGACAGCCCCCGGACACTATGTCATCTTCTGGGAGGTGCGTGGCGGCCGTAACAGGGCATGTGCGCACGACCCACATGAACAACAACAACAGCAACAACGTGGAGAGGATAATGCTCTTGAAGACACCCAGCTTCAGCAATGGCTTGCAGAATGTGCCACCCTCATGGACTGTGCGTTTGTTGAGCCTGGCTACGTCACCTCTCGCAAAATGAGTACAATTGGCGCCCTCGAGCTCTGTGTGGTCCGTCCTGGAACCTTCTCAATGCTTCTAGATCGCTTCTTATCCAAAGGGGCGGCCATCACGCAATATAAAACACCTCGTTGCATTGTCTCTTCCGATATCCTCTCCATTCTCCGTGATAGCACCTCCGTGACCCTTTTTAGCTCAGCCACCTTCCACTAGCCAACCACCTCCTTGACCTTCTGAGTTCTAGTTCTCATTTGAGGCTAATTTTAGCCAAAGGTCCTCCCTGTGGTTTGATCTATGTACAAAAAGGGAGATTCGCTACCTAAAAAAGGTCACGAGGCACATGTCTACTACCTTATTATCACATTATTGCAAATGGTACTTCACTGTGTGTAAATACAATCGATTTCTCTTCTCCTAACATTTGGATTGTTGTCAATCCAAATTTCAAATATGCAACATAATGCCCGATTGAGGTATTGATTACAGCTAGGGTTCAACCATCGACCATGCATAGTAGTTTGGGGTCATCATGTCTATGCCCTTGCTTCTTGGTCCCCTACTTAAAAAAATAATCCCTTTTGATCCGCGAATGCTATTTACAATCCGTCTCCACATGTATTTTTTTCTCAATGTAGCAAAATTTCCCATGCAGGCGGAATGTCAATGCCTTGTGCTGATCAACAGATGTGAAAATCTGTACGATATAATTGCAGGTATTTTGGGCTACCCAGCTCACTGGCTGCTTGGGCAAGCAGGTTGGGTAAGTCTAAGAAGGCACCGTGCCTCATGGTTGTGACTAGCTTTCAAAGATCTAGTAGATGCTTAGGTGTTGTGATACATCCTTTGTTTAAGGGTTGTAGAAGGAGATTAAGACCAAGGAGAAAGGACACAAAGCTGGATCCAATAGCATAAGCTAAGGCTTGCAAAGGACCAACACTCATCCGAGGATAGTTTCCTTTCTTTCTCGCCTTTCCTTGCTCTTGCTTTTTCTCAAAGGCCTCGTACTTCTATTCAAAGACTGAGTGCTCTTCTCGCAAAGCATTTCTTCATGCTCTGCATCCAAGGCCCAATGCACATCATCAAAGGATTGTGCCTTTTCTTTAATGCTAGCTGCTTAGCAAAAGAGAGATCTCCTTTTCTGGGTGTTGTTCGTGATCTCATTTTGGTAAGAAAAAAGAGAAATCTAGGGGAGCCAGGGTGAAAGAGAATCAAGCTGCATTATCCGACCCTACAGAAGTGAGAAAAAGTGCATGAGGGAGGAAGAGTAAGGTGGTCGCCGAGATGAGACTCGGCCTGGCCACGATGCCTCTGAGTGGTAGCCTTGTTGATGTTTGCACTCCCACAAGATCTTGGCATGCTCATTGGCCACCCACTTCCACCGCATTACATGCTCCCGCATCTCCAAACATGCCTCAGACGAGACAGATAAAGAGAGACACAGGAGAACACAATGGGAAAGACACCATAGAATCCACCAATACTTGCAACGTTTAATTTACAACCTTTAAAAAATCTAAGTCAAATCACCTTAGAACTTTTGCCAGCATTTGAATTCACTTCCATTGATTTTCTTTTTACACTCTTTTGCCAGCATTTGAATTCACTTCCATTGATTTTCTTTTTACACTCATTGTACGTCCTTATTTGAACTGCATCCTCCCCCCTGGTAATCTATCCTAATTAACATCCCCCTGCCTAATTACAACCTTTACTGGCAATCAAATAATCCCCAATTGTACCTCTCCTCTCCTCTCCCTTATGGTTCCGTCCAATGTTCTTTCTCATCCATCCAAAAAGGAAAAGAAAGAGCGTACTCAATTTCACATGTGTGTGTGTGTGTGTGAGAGAGAGAGAGAGAGACAGAGAGAGTATTGAAAAAAAGGGCTCGTAAGACGAATTGCCCTTTGAGGGTAATTTTGTGACCATCACTTTGAAATAGAAGAATAAATTTCAACACAACCACCTCTAATGCTTGAAATAGAAGGGGACGACACAGATGAACCACCTTCTACTTCAACAAATGAGGCTACACCCATTGAGGAAGATGCAGATGGAGAGGTATTTCTAGAAATAGATGTATTTGGAGCCATGGATCTAGTTGAGGATGAGAGAGTCGATGATGAGCTATAACATCTTATTTCATTTTTATTTGCCACAAGCAATACTTGGTTTTTGTCATGGTTTTCTTGTTTGGGACTATTAATGAGGATTTAGGAGACAATTGTCGTAATTTCTTGTAAATATTACTACATATATTCTTGTATTTGGGATCATTAGTGCAAGATTTGGTTAAAAAAATATTGATTTTTTATTTTTTATAACTATTATTACATATCTTTGTATTTATTTAAAAAGTAACTAAAAACTGTGTTGATAAGGACTATGAGAACCAAAAACACTTGAAATTTTTTTAGAGGTCACAAAAAAAAAACAAAAAAAGTAAATTTTCAATGCTATTTCAGACCAGTATTTCGATGCCTATTTTGACATAATCATGGAGGTTTTTTGACCTTTATTTGAACGATGTTTATTTCGATGTTCAGTTTTGTGACATTTATTTAGACGCTCATTTTGATGACGCGGCCACAGTCAAAACTAGGCATCAGGAATAAAAGATCTTGTAGTAGTGTATTGCAATAACAACTCTTAAATTCTAACCTTAGTTTTTATTTCTCTCTTTATTTAATATTTCACTTTAAATTAAGCAGTTTATCTTTTGTATGCATAGAAAGTATAAAGGTTCACATGTCTTTGGAGTGTTAAATTTCTTTTTCCAGATAATTGCAACCACACTATAACAATGAGAAATGTATTCTCTACCATTCTTCTCATCATAAATATTTGTTATTTCTTTAGTTTCAGTTATGGCAGATTTATCACAACACTCCACAATTCAAGAAAAAATTGACTCGATTTGCGCGAGTTGTTATATACAGAACAGAAACTTTGATAGAAATTCCAAAAGAAACTTTTTAAATGATTGAGCAAAAGCAGTAAAAAAAGAACTAAAAAAAGGTAATGACAACAATTGTAGCTCCATTATAAAACAACAAGTCCAAGAAGTCTATCTTTACATGCTACAGATTTCATAAAATAGGACATTCTGCTAAAGATTTTCGACAGCACGAGAAAAAGAAGAAAAAGTTCTTATATACTCTCACTGAATTGATGACAAAAATCTCACGTGTGGGTATCATCACCAATACACTATCCACGATGGAGGTATGTGTTGATTTCATTTCTACTATCTAAAGACCTTAAAAAGTAAACCCTACCAAACCATACATTCAACATTAAGATTAGATCAAATTGGAAAAACTAAAGAAATATTTAGATCCCATCTATACTTTTGCCATAAAATTTTGTAAAGAAATTCATTAGCCTCTAATTCATTTGAAATTTCTCAAGTAAGAATAGATTTTAGCATGCATACTTTAAATATTTTTCCTACTTGAGCTATTAATTATTAATATTTCAATTAAAAATTAAAATTTACTTAAATCAATTTAAGATAAGGAAAATTTGTATCGGAATTTAAGTTTCAGAGGAGGGCACTCACCTCTACGTCTCAAACTTCTATTCTGAAGGAGTGATATGTGGAGTTAATCTAGTGGTATGGGACATCAAATTTATTTCATATACCTACAATAGACAAATTTATGTGTTCTATCTTTTACCATCTTATGTGTGTTTGTGGAATGCACCTATGTTGCATGGGACACTTAGACTCGTTTCATATATGTTCATTTCATTGGTTTATTGCATATATGCATTATGTGTTAATTAAGTTTTTTCCAATGGTTTTTTCGTGCCTATCATGACATCATCCAATCTTACTTTCAAACATATGCCAGTTGATATAATGCAATTGAGGATGGTTACTATTCCAGACAGGAGACATGTTAAAGTAATTTGTATATCTGTCCTTCTCTCGATAATTGGGGCATGCCTAATTACCACTATGTTCGTAGCATGGCACTTGTGTGATTCTGAATATTCCATGTGTAGGACATACAAATTTAAGGAAGGCTAGAACTGAGTGTTAGATTTAATGCTTATGTGTTGTTGTATAATGTGTTTGCATGGACAACCTGTAGGTTGGTGAGATTGATGAGATTTGTTCTTGTAAGCCGGTATGGCTAGGACATGATGACAGTGATTTGGAGTGAGCAATTATCGGGAAGGTTTTCCTTTCAGTATTTTGGATTTTGCAGGATAAGTAATAATTTTGGTATTTTGGTCGTGGTATTTACTACGTGATATTTTTGTACTTTGTTATCCGCTCTCGTTTACTATATATACGTGGGCATGAACCTAGCAATTTGGTTACACGTGAATCAGCCCTTTGGGGGTTTATATGTATTTTTCCTTAGTGATTTTGATAGGAAGGATTTATTTATGCTTTTAATAAAAGAAACTCCTATTTTATGTAAAGGGCAAACCCATGCAAGAGCATGTAACTATTTTTGGCATGTGGGCTATTTTTGTGAATAAAGACATAAATACCCAAGAAGTGGGAGTATGCTAACACTTCTTGGGGGACAAAGATTTCACCCAATAGTGTGTTGAAGGTGAAGTCTATTCTATCTCATGTTTGTATTTTATTTTTATAACATATCATTCTTCACTAATAAAGAAATATCGATGTAATAGATGAATTTATGAGTTTTTATGGTATAAAAATCAATGATTTCATTAAATGAGGCATTTCTTCTTAGAATATTCAAATTTTGAGTCCAAATTTGAAATCTGCACACGATTTTACCCTAATATAGGATTTTAGAGTATCCAAAACGAACATCGGCTCAAGCTTATACGCAAATTTTGGTTATTTTTAGTTAAAAAGCGACGACCTTTAAACCTTAATAATGCACAATCGAGCGTCTGATTGACCAACGGTCTGCACCCCAATGACCAAGGAAACATCCCAGATAAAAAAAAAATCACCCCCAGGCGGTCTGGCACGAAAATCGAGGCCGATGCCCTAAAAAAGAGACCGTACACACTTACCAGGGTGCCCGTACGATGGCCGCACAAGAACCAAAGGTCAATGGCCCACTGTGTGGTCTACATGCACCGCTACGTGGACACCCATGCTGCCTCCTCTGACCAGATAAGATACATGCGTACCACTCCTTCCCCTATGAACCTGCACCGTACCTTTCCCCCAGAGCCATGCAGGCCACTAACCCACAGCCTTCGCCGACACAACGTTCTTTCGACTGTGCCTTGCGCAGTGCCCACACCCGTACCCATAGCTATATAAACCCCTGGGGTGCTCCATGGGCATGCTCCATGGGCAGCACGTAATTCTGTGTAGCATATACTCTGCCGTGTCGTTTTCTATACCGCCATCTATCCCTGCACAGTGTACTTGCTGCAATGCAGCCGCCCCTCTCTCAACACCCCCTCATTTGCCACTTTTCAGATAAGGCAACTTTCCTCTACTCCACCCTTGTTTAGAAGGTAGTGTCCTTAACTCTCCTCTCTCTCCCCCCCCCCCCCCCCCCCCCCCCCGCGTGTGAAGAGACATACAGTAGCACCCTTCTTCCCTTTAGCAAAGTTTTTGTTAAGGACATCTCACAAATTACTCTTCTCCCCCCCTCCCCACCCCCCTTCCGTGTGAAGAGACTTACAATAGCACCCTTCTCCCCTTCAGCAAAACGTTTTTGTTAAGGACATCTCACAATTCCCCCCCCTTTGCGTGGACTTTAGCAAGAGCTTTTGGCCTTAGAGAGGGTTCATGTGTTGTGGTCTTTTGCTCATATGGTGAGCAAACGATCTCGGAATTGAGATCTGACTGGAGCATTTCGACCGCGACAGCGAGCCCTACAAGGAGACGTCCAAGATGGCACCATCTCGAAAACGCCAGAATATTACCTCGGGAGGAGTGTGCAACAATGAGATTAGAGAAGATGCTCCTAATGCGGCCCCAACCCTCCTATTACAAGCTCCTCAAGGAAATGGTGGCCAGGTTAGCTTGGTTATAATATTAGTGCTAATAAATGTGTATCTTTTTCTTTTAAAATAATGAAATAAAATTGTATGAAGCTATGACTTGAAGTGATGCTGTATTCAATGAATTGTATTGAAATTGTTATCTTTAAGAGAAAGAGTGCAAGTTTTTCTTGGCTTTGATGCTAACTCCGTTCCATGCTTGTGTAACCGAGTGACGTCGTTAGCAAAGCCCGAGAATGGCCCAAGGTATCCCTCATACCATTGGGAGAATAAGGCTCGCCGATTGAGGTGAGAGATTATGATGCTGTCTAGTTCTGAGGGCCCAGGCTTGTGTGGTGAATAAGCCCATCCTAGTGCACAGACATCCCTCTGAGGGGCGAAAGAATCGAGAGACGCAGCTTGAGAGGACAATAGGCCGGCTTGAGTCCTTGCCAGTGCGGCCGACGATGAGGTGTATGGTCCCGTAGGGTTTTGCCCAGCATGTAGAGGTTGGAAGGCTGAATTTGAGATCATCGGCAGTATAAAGGAAAAGAATAAGAGAGCGGGTTTGGCTTGTATGGAATTGATTCATGTATAAACTTTTTTTATAAATCTTATCTTTGGCATTTATTGTACTGTGCTTACCAAGGTGCCCGTACAATGGTCGTACAAGAACCAAAGGTCGACTACTCACTGTGTGGTCCATACGCTTTGCTACGTGGACACCCTGCTGCCTCTGACCAGATAAGGTACATGCGTACCAGTCCTTTCCCTGTTAACCGCCACCGTACCTTTCCCCCAGGGCCATGCAGGGCACTGACCCACAGCCTTTGTCGGCACACCATCCTTTTTGACCGTGCCTTGCGCAACGCCCACACCCGTACCCCATAGCTATATAAACCCCTAGGGTGCTCCATGGGTAGCACGCAATTCTGTCTAGCATATACTCCCCCCTTGTTAGAAGACAGTGTCCTTAACTCTTCTCTCTCTCTCTCTCTCTCTCTCTCTCTCTCTCTCTCCCCCTCCCCCCCGTGTGAAGAGACTTACAAAAGCACCCTTCTCCCCTTCAGCAAAACGTTTTTTGTTAAGGACATCTCACAAATCCCCCCCCCCTCATTTGCATGGACTTTAACATTTGGCCTTAGAGAGGGTTCATGCGCTGTGGTCTTTTGCTCATATGGTGAGCAAATGATCTAGGAATTGAGATCTGACTGGAGCATTTCGACCACGATAGCGAGCCCTACAAGGCAACGTCCAAGATGGCACCGTCTTGGAAACGCCAGAATATTGCTTCGGGAGGAGCGCGCAACAATGAGATTACAGAAGATGCTCCTAATGTGGCCCCAACCCTCCCGTTTACAAGCTCCTCAAGGAAATGGTGGCCAGGTTAGCTTGGTTATCTTTTAGGGAAGAGTTTTTTTTGTAATATTAGTGTTAATAAATGTGTATCTTTTCCTTTTAAAATAATGAAATAAAATTGTATGAAGCTACGATCGGAAGTGATGCTGTATTCAACGAATTGTATTGAAATTGTTATCTTTAAGAGAAAGAGTGCAAGTTTTTCCTGGCTTCAACGCTAACTCTGTTTCGTGCTTGTGTAGCCGGGCGGCGGCGTCGTTAGCAAAGCCCGGGAATGGCCCAAGGTATCCCTCATAACATTGGGAGAATAAGATTCGCCGATTGAGTTGAGAGATTATGATGCTATCTAGTTCTGAGGGCCCGAGCTAGTGTGGTGAATAAGCCCACCCTAGTGCGCAGACATCTCTCTGAGGGATGGGAGGATCGAGCGACGGAGCCTGAGAGGGCGACAGGCCGGCTTGAGTTGTCGCCAGTGGCCGACGATGAGGTGCATGGTTCCATAGGGTTTTGCCCAGCATGTATAAGAGGCTGGAAGGCCAAATTCTAGATCATCGGCAGTATAAAGGATAAGAATAAGAGAGCCGGTTTGGCTTGTATGGAATTGATTCATGTATAAACTTTGTTTATAAATCTTGTCCTTGGCATTATTGTACTGTGGAAAAAGGTTGTTTTAACAAACCTTGTGAAAAGGCCTTAATTAAGGAGCATGTTTATTTATGTCAAACAGTGTGGTAGAATTAATTACCAAACAAAATTGACGCGTGAGTAGGGTGGAAAGTGGGAGGATGGAATGCCCTGATGGCACCATCCTACCGACGGCGGGTGGACCCAATTAGTCGGGTAGCTTTCCAACAGATTTAGTGAAAGTCCTACGCTAGATAAATAGGTTCTCGGGCAATTCTTTTCTAGAACACTAGGCCAGCGGTTGTGCCTTGCATGGATGAGGAAAAAATCGTTGTCTCTAGAAATCAAGACTAGTAGTTGCCCAATTTATGATCAATTACCCTATGGGTGATTTGATTTTTAGAAGATCATGCTCTCCCTACAGGACAGGACTAGGTCTTACCTATGAATCATATCCTTGTCTCCTTGCATGGTCAAGGTGTCGATGAATAGGAAATTTTCTCCAAGTTAAGACTTAGTGGACTATCTTAAGTGTTTCCCCTATTTTGGAAGGGGGAACCTTACAATTTTGTGCTTAATCTTGTTAATTTGGTTCAATTCTATTGTTTAGATCTCGTTGTACATATGAGTTTTGATTTTTTTTTCATTGAGGTCCTGTGTTAGAATTCCATCAATGTTATTGTCGGGGATCATGCTAAATGTCCAACCAAAGGGTCTGGAACCATCTCCTTTGTGGAAGCTATAGGAGAAGAAAAGAAGCTATCCGATGTGGTCTATGTGCCCCAAATAAAGAGAAACCTGCTCTCAGTTGCACCAATAATAGATCGTGGCCTTGAAGTACACTTCAAGAAAACACAAGCAAAGATTCTAGATGTTGACAAGAAGACAATTGACAAAGCTGTGAGGAATAACATTTTGTAAAAGTTGAGTCCTCTTAGGGTTGTTGCAAACAAGGGCAGAAGCAAACTTTGGCATGAGCGATTTGGTCACATCGGATTTGCTATGCTAAAGGAGATACAAAAAATGGGGATGGTTGAAAATTTACCTGCTTTTGCAAAATTTGAGGAGCCATGTGAAGCTTTCATGATGGGCAATCAACAATGAAAGACATTTCCACAAGAGAGCAGCAATCAAGCAAAGCCTCTTCTACAGCTGGTACATGCTAATCTTTGTGGTAAGATGTCTACTATTGCATTGGGAGGATCTTCTTACTTTATGTTGTTAGTCGACGACGATTACAATAGGAAGATGTGGGTTTATTTCCTTTGTGATAAGGCTGAAGCATTTGGCAAGTTTAAATAGTGTCATAAATTTTAACATCATTTCAAATGGTAAAACCGACATCACATGTCCCACTATGACATGGGATACTCTTGTTAGTGAGAGCCTACCACACAACAAGTTGGTGTAATCAAGATTGAGTCATCATCTTAGAAATTAGAGAGGAGAGATTAATAATCTTTAAATAGTCAAAGCTTTTGAGAAGCACCCAAATGAGCATATTTGAGAGTGTAGAGGAGAGGTTAATAATTTTCCTGCAATCTCGAATCTTTTGAGAAAGCATGTAATGTACGTAAAAACCTTGCCGCGGGTGGCAAGACTATGTCGAGGCATCTTATAAATATATAGATACACATACATATATATATCAGTGCGTGCCCATGTGTTTTGAAGTAGTGCTAAAAGCATCTCATAAATATATGGTGGTGTGTGTCCCTTGTATTGAAGATTATATTAACACAAGATGTAATGAGTAGCAAAAGCATAAAGTAAGAGAATTATTCTTCATTAGGTTATGGTCCTTATGTAGGCAACAAAACAACATAAAAGGGAGCATTGAAATAGTAACTCTATTTGACTTTTACTCGAGGTAACTCTAGATCCAACCTTCGAACCTTTGCACAGTCTAATGTTGATGGATGATTATTTCTTATTTCTAATATCACTTTAGATGGTAAAATCGACATCACATGTCCCACTATGCAATGGCATACTTGTGTTAGTGCCAGCCTGCCACACAGAAAGTTGGTATCATCATCAACTTGGAAATTAGAGAGGAGAGATTAATAATCTTTGAATAGTCAAAGCAGTCGAGAAGCACTCGAATGTGCATATCTGAGAGCACAGAGAGGAGAGGTTAATAATCTTCGAGAGCAGTCTCGAAGATTTAGAGAAAGGATGCAATGTGTGTAAAAACCTCGTCGCCGGGGGAAGCACTCTGCGGAGGCATCTTATAAATATATAGATATTACACGTAGTACATACCTACTTACATATATATGGTGGTGTGTGTGCGTGTGTTTGGAAGTAGTGCTGAAGGCGTCCTATAAATCTATGGTGGTGTGCATCTCTTTTACTTCTAATTCCCATAGGGGTTGTGTGTGTCCCTTGTATTTCTGACTCCCCTGAAAGACGTAGCAATGTTATTAGGTTATGAACCACATATAACATACCGTGTACATGAATCCATTTGCTATGCACATCGACTCGTTATATAGTAATAATACATAAAGCGAGAATATAATAATTGTAACTAGTACTCTTATATATAAGACCATGTTTTTGATGACGATATAACCAACAACAACACACACCACACCCACTATGGCATGGGATAGTAACATGAGTGAGGCTATGACACAACAAGGTAACGTGATCAAGATTGAGTCATCACCTTGAGAGAAGCGTGATCAAGACATATGGCCATCTCTTGAGAGAAGCATAGCTCTCTAAGGGCTATCCAAATAGCACGGAAAAAATAACAACCCTAAACTTACAAACCCTATAACATGTAAACGCATAAGAGAAGAAATAGACAAGAAAGAGATCTCTTAACTTGTGAGGCTTGTATGTGTTGAAAACCTACAAAATTAAACCAATTTAATTATTAAAAAAAGTATTAAGAAAAATCAAGATCTCTTACCATATTAAGATTTACTAGAGAGCTCTCAATTAGGGAAAAAGAAGAAAAGAAAATACTCGTAATGGTTAAGATTCAATAAGAAGGGAAAAAGAAGAAAAGAAAAGTTAAAAGAGAGGAAAGAGAAATGAAATACTCACAAGAAAACTTTTATGGAAAGCTTGTTTGCATAGGAGATAAAGTAAAAGAGTAGACATACCTTGCTTGACCTTGAGGAGGATAAGGTAGGAGAGGTAGAAGTGATAGATACGGCATAAACATGCAAAAACAATTAGAGTACAAGTTTATTATATTCAAAAGACAAAAACTATGCGGCAACAAAAGAAGCGGCAAAAAGAGGGGCATTTCTACAATAAAGCGACAATTTTCACTGCTATATACGCTATCAAGCAGTGATTTTTTACTACTGGACAACGATATTTTGGTGCTGGGGCAGTGATATTTCACTGCAAAAAGCACTGCTGAGCAACAAGAAAACGTGCAGAGTAGTGACAAAATCGCTGCTCAGCATCGTTAAAACCCTCGATATTTTCGTTCTAAAAACGCTATGAAAAAATGTTATTGTGTTCCTAATGTGTTGTAGTGTTAGTGTCCAAAGTAAAGGGTAACCAACAATTGGTGGTCCTCGTGAGTTTACTGTCCAAATGTCAAAAATAAAAGAGGAAACCCGTGCATAATATCCATGGAGTGAACATCTCAACCTTTCTTTAGAGTGAAATCATCATGATCAATATGAGGATAGAAATAATCCTCAACAAAGACTAGCCATGGGTGAAAGCAAGTATAGGTGGCTTGCTTTTGTTGCTTAAAAGTACATAGTTTTTGGGTTTGAAAATGTGGGTGCTTTTGATCTAATTAGAATGTCAAAAATCGAGGTCAAATTGCATGAGGTAAAATTTGTAAGCCTTAACATTTAATGATTCAATAACACGATTTGTTGTATTGCCTAATATTTTCATGTACCTAATATTTACATGTCGTTACTCTCTCTCTCTCTCTCTCTCTCTCTCTCTCTCTCTCCCCATTTCGTGTTCTCTCTCTTTGTATCTCGCCGTTTGTGTCCTTTGAGTGTGCCCTATCGGCATCACTTTTCTTTTCAGCTGCATCAGTTTCCATTTGTGTACTTAGAATAGGTACATCACTGTTCTATCTTTGTTTCCATTTGTGCACAACATTCTTCTCTTTAACTTTATTACTATGCTGTGTGAAGATTCAGTGAGCTGCCGGGGGTGTGTAATTTTATACATGTGCGTATACGAGTTCATGTTTAATCATGCATACACATATTTTAATTCTATGTTTCTGTTTCTTTAGGATGAAAACTCTTACAAAAGGAAAGGATTCAAAGGGTAGACCTACCAAGGGAAAGAGCATGAAACCACACTCATCTAGCAAAATCGGACATCTTATTGGTTTTTGTGTTTGGAGCGGCTTTATTTATCAATTTGGTTGATTTGTAAACATGTATATCTAATTTTACAGCTATGTGGTTCATAACCTAATAGCATTGCTATGTTTTTCAGGGGAATCGGAAGTACAAGGGACACGCACAACCCCTATGTCTTTAATGGAAATTAGAAGTAAAAGAGAGGCACACCACCATAGATTTATAAAATGCCTTCAACACTACTTCCAAACACACGGACACGCACCACCATATATATGTAAGTAGGTATGTACTACGTGTATCTATATATTTATAAGATGCCTCCGTGCAGAGTGCTTCCCCCGGCGAGATTTTTACACACATTGCATCCTTTCTCTAAATCTTTCTCTCGAAGATTATTAACCTCTCCTCTCTATGCTCTCAGATATGCACATTCGAGTGCTTCTCGACTGCTTTGACTATTCAAAGATTATTAATCTCTCCTCTCTAATTTCCAAGTTGATGATGATACCAACTTGCTGTGTAGCAGGCTAGCACTAACACGAGTATGCCATTGCATAGTGGGACATGTGATGTCGGTTTTACCATCTAAAATGATATTATAAACAAGAAATATTCATCCATCAACATTAGATTGTGCAAAGGTTCGAAGGTTGGATCTAGAGTTACCTCAAGTAAAAGTCAAATAGAGTTACTATTTCAATGCTCCCTTTTATATTGCTTTGTTGCCTACATAAGGCCCATCACCTAATGAAGAATAATTCTCTTGCTTTATGCTTTTGCTACTCATTATCTCTTGTGTTAATATAATCTTCAATACAAGGGACACACACCACCATATATTTATGATATGCCTTTAGTACTACTTTAAAACACATGGGCACGCACTGACATATATATGTATGTATATCTATATATTTATAAGATGCCTTGACATAGTCTTGCCACATGCGGCAAGGTTTTTATGTACATTACATGCTTTCTCAAAAGATTCGAGATTGCATGAAGATTATTAACCTCTCCTCTCTACACTCTCAAACATGCACATTCGGGTGCTTCTCAAAAGCTTTGACTATTTAAAGATTATTAATCTCTCCTCTCTAATTTCTAAGATGACGACTCAATCTTGATTACACCAACTTGTTGTGTGGCAGGCTGTCTTTAACAGGAGTATCCCATGTCATAGTGGGACATGTGATGTCGGTTTTACCATCTGAAATGATGTTAAAATTTATGCCACTATTTAAACTTGCCAAAAGCTTCAGCCTTATCACAAAGAAAATAAACCCACATCTTCCTATTGTAATCGTCGACTAACAACATAAAGTAAGAAGATCCTCCCAATGCAATAGTAGACATCTTACCACAAAGATCAGCATGTACCAGCTCTAGAAGAGGCTTTACTTGATTCCTCTTTGATTCATCTCTTGTGGAAATGTCTTTGGTTGTTGATTGCCCATCGTTAAAGCTTCACATGGCTCTTGCAATTTTGCAAAAGCAGGTAAATTTTCAACCATCCCCATTTTTTGTATCTCCTTTAGCATAGCAAATCCTATGTGACCAAATCGCTCATGCCAAAGTTTGCTTGTGCCCTTGTTTGCAGCAACTATAAGAGGACTCAGCTTTTACAAATTGTTATTCCTCACAGCTTTGCCAATTGTCTTCTTGTCAACATCTAGAATCTTTGCTTGTGTTTTCTTGAAGTGTACTTCAAGGCCACGATCTATTATTGGAGCAACTAAGAGCAGGTTTCTCTTTATTTGAGGCACATAGACCACATTGGATAGCTTCTTTTCTTCTCCTGTAGCTTCCACAAAGGAGATGGTTCTAGACCCTTTGGCTGGACATTTAGTGTAATCCCCGACAATAACATTGATGGAATGCTAACACAAGACCTCAATGAAAAAAAATCAAAACTCATATGTACAACAAGATCTAAACAATAGAATTGAACCAAATTAACAAGATTGAGCATAAAATTGTAAGGTTCCCCCCTTCCAAAACAGGGGAAACACTTAAGATAGTCCACTAAGTCTTAACTTGAAGAAAAATTCCTATTCATCGACACCTTGACCATGCAGAGATTCAAGGAAACGATTCATAGGTAAGTCATAGTCCTATCCCGCAGAAGCAGGGAGAGCGTGATCTTCTAAAAATCAAATCACCCATAGGGTAATTGATCATAAATTGGGCAACTACTAGTCTTGATTTCTAGAGACAACGCTTTTTTCCTCATCCATGAAAGGCACAACCACTGGCCTAGTCTTCTAGAATAGAATTGCCCGAGAACCTATTTATCTACTAGCGTAGGGCTTTCACTAAATCTGTTGGAAAGCTACCCGACTAATTGGGTCCACCCATCCGTAGAATGGTGCCATCAGGGCATTCCATCCTCCCACTTTCCATCCTACTCGCGCGTCAATTTTGTTTTCTAATTAATTCTACCACACTGTTTGACATAAATAAACATGCTCCTTAATTAAGGCCCTTTTCACAAGGTTTGTTAAAACAGCCTTTTTCCACAGTACAATAATGCCAAAAACAAGATTTATAGAAAAGTTTTATACATGAATCAATTCCATACAAGTCAAACCGGCTCTCTTATTCTTTTCCTTTATACTGTCGATGATCTAGAATTCAGCCTTCCAGCCTCTACATGCTAGGCAAAACCCTACGGGACCATACACCTCATCGTCGACCACTGGCAACGACTCAAGCCGGCCTGTCGCCCTCTCAGGCTCCGTCACTCGATCCTCCTGCCTCTTAGAGGGATGTCTACGCACTAGGGTGGGCTTATTCACCGCACTAGCCTAGGCCCTCAGAACTAGATAGCATCATAATCTCTCATCTCAAACGGCGAACCTTATTCTCCCAATGGAATGAGGGATACCTTGGGCCATTCCCGGGCTTTTCTAACAATGCCGCCCAGCTGCAGAAGCACGGAACGGAGTTAGCATCGAAGCCAGGGAAAAACTTGCACTCTTTCTCTTAAAGATAATAATTTCAATACAATTCATTGAATACAACATCACTTCAAAGCGTAGCTTCATACAATTTTATTTCATTATTTTAAAAGAAAAAGATACACATTTATTAACACTAATATTAAAAAAAACTCTTCTTTAAAAGATAACCAAGTAACCTGGCCACCATTTACTTGAGGAGATTAAAACAGGAGGGTTGGGGCCACATTAGGAGCATCTTCTCTAATCTCATTGTTGTGTGCTTCTCCCGAAGCAATATTTTGGCATTTCCAGGATGGTGCCATCTTGGACGTCGCCTTGTAGGGCTCATTGTTGCAGTCAAAATTCTCTAGTCAGATCTCAATTCCGAGATCATTTGCTCACCGTCGTATGAGCAAAAGACCACAGCGCATGAACCCTCTCTAAGGCCAAAACCTCTTGCTAGGTGCTACTGTAAGTCTCTTCACACACCGGGGGGGCGGGGGGGGGGGAGAGTAAAGGACATTGTCTTCTAACAAGGGGGGAGTATATGCTACACGCAGAATTGTGTGCTGCCCATGGAGCACCCCAAGGGTTTATATAGCTGTGGGGTACGGGTGTGGGCGTTGCGCAAGGCACAGTCGAAAGGACGGTGTGTGAAAAAGGCTGTGGGTTAGTGGCCTGCAAGGCTCTGGGAGAAAGGTACGGTGGCGGTTAATAGGGAAAGGAGTGGTACGCAAGTACCTTATCTGGTCAGAGGCAGCATGGGTGTCCACGTAGCGGTGCGAGTGGACCACACAGTGGGCAGCTGAACTTTGGTTCTTTTGCAGCCATCGTACAGGCACCCTGGTAAATGTGTACAGTCCCTTTTTTGGGGCGAGGTCTCCAAATTTTGGGGACCGACCTCGATTTGCGTGTCAGACCGCCCCAGGAGACGAATTTTTTTTTGTCTCGGATTCTCCTTGGTTGTTGGGATGTAGACCGTTCGTCAATCGGATGCCCAGTCGTGCATTTATTAAGGTTTAAAGGTCATCACTTTTTAAAGATCGTCGCTTTTTAACTAAAAATAACCAAAATTTACGTATAAGCTTGATCCGGTGTCCGTTTTGGATGCTGTAAAATCCTATATTAGGATAAAATCACATGCAGATTGCAAATTTGGGCTCGGAATTTTAAGATTCTAAGTAGAAATGCCTCATTTAATAAAATCATTGATTTTTATACCATAAAAACTCATAATTTCATCTATTACATGGACATTTCTTTATTAGTGAAGATGGGTATGTTACAAAAATAAAATAAAAACATGAGATAGAATAGACATCACCTTCAACACACTATTGGGTGCAATCTTTGTCCCCCAAGAAGTGTCGGCATACTCCCACTTCTTGGGTATTTATGTCTTTATTCACAAAAATAGCCCACATGCCAAAAATAGTTGCATGCTCTTGCATGGGCTTGCCCTTTACATAAAATAGGAGTTTCTTTTATTAAAAGCATAAATAAATCCTTCCTATCAAAATCACTAAGGAAAAATACATATAAACCCCCAAAGGGTGGATTCATGTGTAACCAAATTGCTAGGTTCATGCCCATATATATATAGTAAACATGAGCGGCTAACAAAGTACAAAAATATCTTGTAGTAAATACGACGACCAAAATACCAAAATTATTAGTTATCCTGCAAAATCCAAAATACTGAAAGGAAAACCTTCTTGATAATTGCTCACTCCAAATCACTGTCATCATGTCCTAGCCATACCGGCTTACAAGAACAAATCTCGTCAATCTCACCAACCTACAGGTTGTCCATGCAAACACATTACACAACAACACATAAGCATTAAATCTAACACTTAGTTTCAGCCTTCCTTAAATTCATATGTCCTACACATGGAATATTCAGAATCACACAAGTGCCATGCTACGAACATAGTGGTAATTAGGCATCCCCCAATTATCCACAGAAGGACGAATATACAAACCGTAACATGTCTCCTGTCTCGAATAGTAACCATCCTCAATTGCATTATATCAACTGGCATATGTTTGAAAGTAATATTGGATGAGGTCACAATAGACACGAAAAAACCATTGGGAAAAACTTAATTAACACATAATGCATATATGGAATGAACCAATGAAATGAACATATATGAAACGAGTCTAAGTGTCCCATACAACATAGGTGCATTCCACAAACACACATAAGATGGTAAAAGATAGAACACATAAATGTGTCTATTGTAAGTATATGAAATAAATTTGATGTCCCATACCACTAGATTAACTCCACATATCACTCCTTCAAAATAGAAGTTTGAGACGTAGAGGTGAGTGTCCTCTGAAACTTAAATTCCAATACAAATTTTCTTTATCTTAAATTGATTTAAGTAAATTTAAAATTTTAATTGAAATATTAATAATTAATAGCTCAAGTAGGAAAAATATTTAAAGTATGCATGCTAAAATCTATTCTTACTTAAGAAATGAATTATAGGCTAATGAATTTCTTTACAAAATTTTATGGCAAAAGTATAGATGGGATCTAAATATTTCTTTAGTTTTCCCAATTTGATCTAATATTAATGTTGAATGTATGGTTTGGTAGGGTTTACTATTTAAGGTCTTAAGGTCTTTAGATAGTAGAAATGAAATCAACACATACCTCCATCGTGGATAGTGTATTGGTGATGATACCCTCACCTGAGATTTTTGTCATCAATTCAGTGAGAGTATGTAAGAACTTTTTCTTCTTTTTCTCGTGCCGCCGACAATCTTTAGCAGAATGTCCTATTTTATGAAATCTGTAGCATGTAAAGATAGACTTCTTGGACTTGTTGTTTTATAATGGAGCTACAACTGTTGTCATTATCTTTTTTTACTGCTTCTGCTCAATCATTTAAAAAGTTTCTTTAACACCATATTGGGGGGCCCTCTACTCCAAAAAGCCGTATGAAGGAATAATCAAAAGCCTCCCAGCGCTGTCTAGTGTCGAGGCGACTCAGCCGACTGCGGATAGAGGATATGTGTGAAGCCCGAATCGGCATGGTAAGTCTCCTCTGCGGTGCTCGAGCAAGGTCGGTGCTGCTCAGTGTTCGCCGGACTGCAAGCGCCAGGGAACTACCAGGGCCTCTCGGGGAGCTGAGGTGAGTGGGGGGGAGGAAGGGGGGAGAAGGGGGTGGAGAAGGAGCTGCTGCCAAAACCGGAGCGCGAACAGGAGAAGGCGAAGGTGGAAGCGAGGCGGGAGGGGGGGACGGGGGAGGGGGGAGGGGCGAAGGAGGGGGTGCTGGCATCTCCTGGTCCTCAGTCGGCGCTGGGGTCTCCTCTTGTAGGGGAGCAAAGCTGTTCCTCACGGGAACCCAGTGATGTTGAGACTGTGGCTGCTACTGCATTGGTCTCTGGGCGTGCTGCTGGGGCTGTCTCCCTCGATGGCGCCCTTGTCCAGGCTGCCACTCCGAGGTCTCTATGGGCTAAGCAGGTGTCCCGAAGGTTGCCTGTCGAGCCGCATCTGTGGGCAGGCCATTGGGGGCCTGCTGTCTGCTGCAGTGAAGCTCGGGGTCTCCTTCGAGGGCTAGGTGGCGAACCTGCCTGCAGATAAAGCATTGGTTCGGGGGCCCCGAAAACTCCACTCTCTGATCAATCCGTCCCCCCATCCTAGGTAGCTGAATGACCTTCGGAAGGGAGGAGATGTCAGGAACCGAAACTCTGACCGAAGGTAGTCCAGCTGCTCTGGCCGCCACTGAAGCTGCTGTGGGGCCAGCCTCAAGCACCAAACCCACCAATGCTCCTAGCCTAGAAAGAAGCGGTAGGTACTCACGGCGGAGCCCAAGGAAGCAAACTATAACATGGAAAAGGGGCTCTCCTTACTCGGTCGCTGCTGGGTCAAAGCCATGCTGCCAAGGTCTGAAGAACGCCCGAGCGTCCCTGATGTCAAGGGGACTCATGGCTAGGACCTTGGCCACGCTCTGGGCTCTGTCTCGAACTCGATCTGGTAGTGTCCACGGCCCAGTAGCTGAACGTCCAGAATCTTGCCCACATCTGCAAGAAGGCAGGCCTGGAGAAGATCCCGGATCTCCCCTCTGCTAGGGCGAGTGCTGACTATACGACAGATGGTGGAATGTGCCTCGAGGCGTTCCACCTCTGCGGCGAGGCTCGCTTCCTCTTCTGGCGAAAGAGAAAGCCTAATGGTGGGGGTATCCTCAGGGGCGGGTGAGGGGGCGGGTGAGGGGGCTGTGGGAGAGTCCCTCTAAGGTGGGGCGGGAGGAGCCTCCATCAGAGTCTGAAGCTATGTCAAAGGCGGAGCGAATGCGGAGAGTCCTGCAAGAACCGAGCTGCACACAAAGGGTGGAGGGGGAAGGCGGAAGGCAAAAAAAAAACCCCAGGGGACGAAAAAAGAGATAGAAGGGGAGGGGGGGATAAGGCGGTGAAGACAAAAAAAACCCCAAGGGGGGAGGAAGCAGCGTGAATAAGGGGGGGTGGGGGGGGAGAGAGGGCGACGGCTGGCAGAGGGGGGGCGGGGCGCTTATGAAGGGAGGGGGGCGCGAAGGAGAGGAGGGGGGCGCTTATGAAGGGAGGGGGCGCGAAGGAGAGGAGCAGGGGTCGAGTGCGCTGGGGCACGCAAGAAAGCCAGGCAGAGGAGGGGGGGAAGCTTGCGTGAGGGCAGGCAGGAGGGGGAGCACACACGTGGGCGGGAAGGGGGGGAGGGCGCGCAGGCAGCAGCGCGAGCAGCGCGAGCAGGGGGGAGCATGAGCTTCAGCGATTCAGGCATTGAACATTTTCTTAAGCAGTTTATCTTTTGTATGCATAAAGGTTCACATGTCTTTCGAGTGTTAAATTTCTTTTTTCAGATAATTGCAACCACACTATAATAATGAGAAATGTATTCTCTACCATTCTTCTCATCATAAATATTTGTTATTTCTTTAGTTTCAGTTATGGCAGATTTATCACAACACTCCACAATTCAAGAAAAAATTGACTCGACTTGCGCGAGTTGTTATATACAGAACAGAAACTTTGATAGAAATTCCAAAAGAACACCATATTAGAGAATTTGGGAATCTCCCAATTCCCATTTTTGAATACTAAAAAAGGGGGACATGGATAACATGTTTGTAAGTTTCTCAAAGCCCTATCATGTGACCTATCATTGGAAAGTGCTTGAAAAATGGGATCTAAAGAGCCATAAACCACTCATTTGGATTAATGATGTTCAAGTTATGGAAAATCCAAAGTTTTGACCACATGTCCCAAACTTGTGGGAAATTCCCATATTCCCCAATATGGTGTTAAAGAAACTTTTTAAATGATTGAGCAAAAGCAGTAAAAAAAGAACTAAAAAAAGGTAATGATAACAATTGTAGCTCCATTATAAAACAACAAGTTCAAGAAGTCTATCTTTACATGCTACAGATTTCATAAAATAGGACATTCTGCTAAAGATTGTCGGCGGCACGAGAAAAAGAAGAAAAAGTTCTTACATACTCTCACTGAATTGATGACAAAAATCTCAAGTGAGGGTATCATCACCAATACACTATCCACGATGGAGGTATGTGTTGATTTCATTTCTACTATCTAAAGACCTTAAGACCTTAAATAGTAAACCCTACCAAACCATACATTCAACATTAAGATTAGATCAAATTGGGAAAACTAAATAAATATTTAGATCCCATCTATACTTTTGCCATAAAATTTTGTAAAGAAATTCATTAGCCTCTAATTCATTTCTTAAGTAAGAATAGAGTTTAGCATGCATACTTTAAATATTTTTCCTACTTGAGCTATTAATTATTAATATTTCAATTAAAATTTTAAATTTACTTAAATCAATTTAAGATAAAGAAAATTTGTATTGGAATTTAAGTTTCAGAGGGCACTCACCTCTACGTCTCAAACTTCTATTCTGAAGGAGTGATATGTGGAGTTAATCTAGTGGTATGGGACATCAAATTTATTTCATATACTTACAATAGACACATTTATGTGTTCTATCTTTTACCATCTTATGTGTGTTTGTGGAATGCACCTATGTTGTATGGGACACTTAGACTCGTTTCATATATGTTCATTTCATTGGTTCATTGCATATATGCATTATGTGTTAATTAAGTTTTTCCCAATGGTTTTTTCATGTCTATCGTGACCTCATCCAATCTTAATTTCAAACATATGCAAGTTGATATAATGCAATTGAGGATGGTTACTATTCCAGACAGGAGACATGTTACGGTTTGTATATTCGTCCTTCTGTGGATAATTGGGGATGCCTAATTACCACTATGTTCGTAGCATGGCACTTGTGTGATTATGAATATTCCATGTGTAGGACATATGAATTTAAGGAAGGTTGAAACTGAGTGTTAGATTTAATGCTTATGTGTTGTTGTGTAATGTGTTTGCATGGACAACCTGTAGGTTGGTGAGATTGACGAGATTTGTTCTTGTAAGCCGGTATGGCTAGGACATGATGACAGTGATTTGGAGTGAGCAATTATCGGGAAGGTTTTCCTTTCAGTATTTTGGATTTTGCAAGATAACTAATAATTTTGGTATTTTGGTCGTCGTATTTACTACAAGATATTTTTGTACTTTGTTAGCCGCTCATGTTTACTATATATATGTGGGCATGAACCTAGCAATTTGGTTACACATGAATCCACCCTTTGGGGGTTTATATGTATTTTTCCTTAGTGATTTTGATAGGAAGGATTTATTTATGCTTTTAATAAAAGAAACTCCTATTTTATGTAAAGGGCAAGCCCATGCAAGAGCATGCAACTATTTTTGGCATGTGGGCTATTTTTGTGAATAAAGACATAAATACCCAAGAAGTGGGAGTATGCCGACACTTCTTGGGGGACAAAGATTGCACCCAATAGTGTGTTGAAGGTGATGTCTATTCTATCTCATGTTTTTATTTTATTTCTGTAACATACCCATCTTCACTAATAAAGAAATGTCCATGTAATAGATGAAATTATGAGTTTTTATGGTATAAAAATCAATGATTTTATTAAATGAGGCATTTCTACTTAGAATCTTAAAATTCCAAGCCCAAATTTGCAATCTGCATGTGATTTTATCCTAATATAGGATTTTACAGCATCCAAAACGGACACCGGATCAAGCTTATACGTAAATTTTGGTTATTTTTAGTTAAAAAGCGACGATCTTTAAAAAGCGATGACCTTTAAACCTTAATAAATGCACGACTGGGCATCCGATTGATGAACGGTCTGCATCCCAACAACCAAGGTGAATCCGAGACAAAAAAAAATTCGTCCCCTCGGGCGGTCCGACACGCAAATCGAGGTCCGCTCCCAAAATTTGGAGACCTCGCCCCAAAAAAGGGACTGTACACACTTACCAGGGTGCCTGTACGATGGCTGCAAAAGAACCAAAGGTCGGCTGCCCACTGTGTGGTCCACTCGCACCGCTATGTGGACACCCATGCTGCCTCTGACTAGATAAGGTACAGCCGCACACCGTCCTTTCGACTGTGCCTTGCGCAATGCCCACTCCTGTACCCCACAGCTATATAAACCCCTGGGGTGCTCCATGGGCAGCACAAAATTCTGCGTGGAGCATATACTCCCCCCTTGTTAGAAGACAATGTCCTTAACTCTTCCCCCCCCGCCCCCCGGTGTGTGAAGAGACTTACAGTAGCACCTAGCAAGAGGTTTTGACCTTAGAGAGGGTTCATGCGCTATGGTCTTTTGCTCATACGACGGTGAGCAAACGATCTCGAAATTGAGATCTGACTAGAGAATTTCGACTGCAACAACGAGCCCTACAAGGCGACGTTCAAGATGGCACCATCCTGGAAATGCCAAAATATTTCTTCGGGAGAAGCGCACAACAATGAGATTAGAGAAGATGCTCCTAATGTGGCCCCAACCCTCCCATTACAAGCTCCTCAAGGAAATGGTGGCCAAGTTACTTGGTTATCTTTTAAAGAAGAGTTTTTTTAAATGTTAGTGTTAATAAATGTGTATTTTTTTCTTTTAAAATAATGAAATAAAATTGTATGAAGCTACGATTTGAAGTGATGTTGTATTCAATGAATTGTATTGAAATTATTATCTTTAAGAGAAAGAGTGCAAGTTTTTCCCTGGCTTCGATGCTAACTCCGTTTCGTGCTTCTGTAGCCGGGCGGCATTGTTAGAAAAGCCCGGGAGTGGCCCAAGGTATCCCTCATCCCAAGGTATTCCATTCCATTTGAGGTGAGAGATTATGATGCTATCTAGTTCTGAGGGCCTAGGCTAGTGCGGTGAATAAGCCCACCCTAGTGCGTAGACATCCCTCTAAGAGGCGGGAGGATCGAGTGACGGAGCTTGAGAGGGCGACAGGCCGGCTTGAGTCGTTGCCAGTGGTCGACGATGAGGTGTATGGTCTCGTAGGGTTTTGCCTAGCATGTAGAGGCTGGAAGGCTAAATTCTAGATCATCGACAGTATAAAGGAAAAGAATAAGAGAGCCGGTTTGACTTGTATGGAATTGATTCATGTATAAAACTTTTCTATAAATCTTATTTTTGGCATTATTATACTGTGGAAAAAGGTTGTTTTAACAAACCTTGTGAAAAGGGCCTTAATTAAGGAGCATGTTTATTTATGTCAAACAGTGTGGTAGAATTAATTAGAAAACAAAATTGACGCGTGAGTAGGATGGAAAGTGGGAGGATGGAATGCCCTGATGGCACCATCCTACGGACGGGTGGACCCAATTAGTCTGGTAGCTTTCCAACAGATTTAGTGAAAGCCCTATGCTAGTAGATAAATAGGTTCTCGGGCAATTCTATTCTAGAAGACTAGGCCAGCGGTTGTGCCTTTCATGGATGAGGAAAAAAGCGTTGTCTCTAGAAATCATATTAGCCTGGATGAATGTGTTGCGTGCGGCATTTTTATCATACAGGATGTTGTTGCCATGTCGACACCCATACCATCCACTTTGCTTTTCAATGGCTTGTAAATCTGCCAAGAAGTTTTTGTCACCTGAATTTGAGAAAACATTCAATGATGTTGTGAAGTTAGTAACACGTGGAGCTACACAAGTAGATGACCATAATGGCACAGGTACTAGATGTTGGCATCCATCATCATATCAAGTTTGTTTAATGTTCATTTTGATAACCTTTAAATTTTCCATGTAGAAGGAGAGGAAATTCGTATGGAAGCATCTCCTTATGATGGTACAGGTTAATATTCTATGTGAAATGTCCTTCTAATTAACTCTCTTTGAATCATCATTTAACTTATTTTGACCTATGGAAGCATCTCCTTATTGATGGTACAGGTTAATATTCTATGTGAAATGTCCTAATTAATTCTCTTTGAATCATCATTTAACTTATTTTGACCTTTATTAAATTGCCTCTTTTTGCAGCACACTCCCAAGCTGGGTCATCGTGCAAGCTCGAGAATGATAACATGTGCCACAGTGGCTTGGAGAAGAATGGTTTGCAAAAACAACTATATAATACATGAATAGAGCTAGCATAAGGAGAAAAATTTAAAAGTTCTAGTTCATTCACCTAGAGAGCTGAACAAATTCAGTGATAACACCATATTAGATAATTTGGGAAAAATTCCATTCCCATTTGAAAAATGGGAGCATGGTGAACTTGTCCAAAAGTTTGTCAAAACCCCCTCATGTGACATATCATCGGAAAGATCTTGAAGAGTAGAATCTAAATCTATGATCTCCGACAAATTTGGAGTTAGTATGTTTAAGATATGTCCAAAACTATACGGAGTAATTGATTCCCAAAATGTGAGATTTTTCCCAAATTACCTAATATTGACTTTGATGCTATGAATGTGCCAGCTGATTCTGCCATATAAAAGAAGAAAGAATCGTCAGCTATGGAAGTGCCAATTGATTTAGCAATAGAAAAGAGCAAAGAGTTTTCAGATACCCTAGACCTGGATGTTGTTGCAGAAGGAGTAATAGATTCAGTCCACGCCGGAGTTGCCACTAGGAAGAAGAAAAGCAAAGATGTGAGCCTCAAGGAGTATGTGACACCCAAGAAGAAAATGAAGGTTGCCAACGATCAAGAGTCTCTATCTACAGGTAAAAAGAACAAAGAGCCCACATCTGCTGGGGAAAAAAACTCAAAAGCAACCACCTAAATGTAAACTCCCCAAACCAAAGTGCCACAAGAAACTTGTTTAGCTTTCTTGTAACCTAGAAAGTGCTAAATAGCCTTGCTTATAGTCCAGGCTAAAAAGCTATGTAATGTGTTGTAATTCTTTAATGATAATGAAACATCATTTTTCTTGTTGATGGAATGTGCTGTAAGAGTTTTTTTAAGTTATTGCCAATATATTATATAAGAGTGTTTTTTTTCTGGAGCTATTGAAGAGATTACTGTATCTGAAAGTGCTAGCGATGAGAGAGATAATGAAAACATATTGATACCGAAGTGGTATGACGAGAAGATGAAAGTTGAAGAGATTACGAAGTTGAAAATTGGCAGCCTTAATGGTAGTGATGTTTTAATATGCTTGTTTAATTTAAATACTATGTTTTAATATGTGTGTTTAATTTAAACGATATCTTTGGATATCTTTGTTGGTGTTAGATCTGAAGTGCAATGTCGTAGTAGTTGAAGAACCAACTAAGGAGGTTACACATGATGAGCCTATTGAGCCTACTGAGGAGCCTCATGGACCTGCTGAGGTTATAGTCTTTGAGGAGCTATCATCGGATGACCCTGAATGGATAACTGTTGTACCCAATTATGTTAAGATCAAGAAGCTGGTTGTCCTAGACCTGAATGGATTGATCGTAAAGCGGTTTTATAGACCATATAGTCCATAGCCTCTGGCATCACCCCACAAATCTTGATTAAGAGACTCAACAATCGACTGTGGTGCTTTCTTCAAGAAGATGTGGAACAGTTTCTTTGGGATGTCTGCAGGCAACTGGAAGATATTAGGATTTGAAGTAGTTGTGCATATCACAACATTAAGCTTATCTTCCAATCACGTTGGCCAAAAGTGTGGAACATGGGACACTATTACTTCAGGGCCATCTATTATGACAAGGAATGTGAGAGGTGGAGAAGTTTTGGAGAAATCGCACAAGATCCAAAGGATATGTCTGATAAGCCTATTGTTTTTAAGAACTTTTCCATAGTTTGGCACGCAACAATTCCCTGAATATGCCTCATCAAGGACATTGTTGGTAGATGATTACTGCTTTAAAAATTTGCGGAATTAGTGGGACAATTGTATATGTCCACCTTCCTTTGATCCACATGATGAGGAAGAGGACCCATATTATCTTACGAAAACATTGTTTCCATGGTTGTGTGGATGGGAAGTAAATCATGATTACCTCAATTATACTAGAAAATTTCCTATCAACAATCGTGAGGACAATCTTTCAAGACTAGTTTTTGATTTCTACACAGAAGTTGGAGATGGAAGCGAAAGATGAGTGACAACGTATACTTATTTGATATTAAAGAAGATCTTTTTTACACTTTGTATTCAATATGTAATATTTTGGCATACCACTGAAATCTATATGTGATTGGGGTAACCTCTACATTTGAGTCTATGCTTCATCATACACCACATGTAATCTCTCTATGCATCATCATACACCACATGTAATCTCTCTACGCATCATCATACACTACATGGTTTTTGACATATAAGAATCTTCTTAGTAGTATATGTTGTTTTAGAGGTAGTGTACCACTTTTCTACCACTGAAAAGTGGTAAACTACCAGTGAAATCTTTATGTGATTGGTGTAACCTCTAAGTTTTAGTCTATGCTTCATCATACACCACATGTAACCTCTCTATGCATCATCATACACTATGGTTTTTGGCATAGAAGCATCTTCTTGCTAGCACTTGTTATAGAGGTAGTATACCACTTTTCTACCACTGAAAAGTGATAAACTACCACAAAAATGGTATACTTAAGAAGCATCATCATTCACTGCATGATCTTAACTTGGAAGCATCTTCTTACTAGCACTTGTTTTAGAGGTAGTATACCACTTTTCTACCACTGAAAAATGGTATACTTAAGAATCATTGTCAAATTTCACTACATGGTTCTAACTTGGAAGCATCTTCTTACTAGCACTTTTTTTTGAGGTGTATCAACACTTGTCAGTGGTAGTACACCACTTTTCAACCACTAAGAAGTGGTGTACTACCACTCGAATGTGCCTTATGTAGGCAATAAAATAACATAAAAGCGAGCATTGAAATAGTAACTCTATTTGACTTTTACTCGGAGGTAAATGTAACTCTAGATCCAACCTTCGAACCTTTACACGGTCTAATGCTGATGGATGATTATTTGTTATTTCTAATATCATTTTAGATGGTAAAACCGACATCACATGTCCCACTATGACATGGCATACTCGTGTTAGTGCCAGCATGATCTTAACTTGGAAGCATCTTCTTACTAGCACTTGTTTTAGAGGTAGTATACCACTTTTCTACCACTGAAAAGTTGTATACTTAAGAATCATCGTCAAATTTCACTACATGGTTCTAACTTGGAAGCATCTTCTTACTATCACTTTTTTTCAGGTGTATCAACACTTGTCAGTGGTAGTACACCACTTTTCAACCACTAGGAAGTGGTGTACTACCACTTGAATGTGCCTTATGTAGGCAATAAAATAACATAAAAGCGAGCATTGAAATAGTAACTCTATTTGACTTTTACTCGGAGGTAAATGTAACTCTAGATCCAACCTTCGAACCTTTACACGGTCTAATGCTGATGGATGATTATTTGTTATTTCTAATATCATTTTAGATGGTAAAACCGACATCACATGTCCCACTATGACATGGCATACTCGTGTTAGTGCCAGCCTGCCGCACAACAAGTTGGTATCGTCAACTTGAAATTAGAGAGGAGAGATTAATAATCTTCGAATAGTCAAAGCATTCGAGAAGCACTCGAATGAGCATATCTGAGAGTGTAGAGAGGAGAGGTTAATAATCTTCGAGTAGTCTCGAAGATTTAGAGAAAGGATGCAATGTGTGTAAAAACCTCATGGCTGGGGGAAGCACTCTACCAAGGCATCTTATAAATATATAGATACACGTAGTACATACCTACTTACATATATATGGTGGTGCGTGTCTGTGTGTTTGTCAAGGCGTCTTATAAATCTATGGTGGTGTGTGTCGCTTTTACTTCTAATTCCCATTAAAGACATAGGGGTTGTGTGTGTCCCTTGTACTTTCGATTCCCCTGAAAGACATCGCAATGTTATTAGGTAATGAACCACACATAACATACCGTGTACATTCATGAATCCATGCGCTATGCACATCGACTCGCTATATAGTAATAATACATAAAGCAAGATTATAATAATTGTCCCAGTGTGACATGGGATACTCATGTTAGTGAGAGCCTGCCACACAACAAGTTGGTGTAATCAAGATTGAGTCGTCATTTTAGAAATTAGAGAGGAGAGATTAATAATCTTAAAATAGTCAAAGCTTTTGAGAAGCACCCAAATGTGCATATCTGAGAGTGTAGAGAGGAGATGTTAATAATCTTCATGCAGTCTCAAAGCTTTTGAGAAAACATGTAATGTATGTAAAAACCTTGCCGTGGGTGTGGCAACACTATGCCGAGGCATCTTATAAATATATAGATACACATACATATATATGGCGATGCGTGTCCGTGTGTTTTGAAGTAGTGTTGAAGGCATCTCATAAATATATGGTGGTGTCTGTCCCTTGTATTGAAGATTATATTAACACAAGAGGTAATGAGTAGCAAAAGCATAAAGCAAGAGAATTATTCTTCATTAGTTGATGGGCCTTATGTAGGCAACAAAATAACATAAAAGGGAGCATTGAAATAGTAACTCTATTTAACTTTTACTCGAGGTACATGTAACTCTAGATCCAACCCTCGAACCTTTGCACAGTCTAATGTTGATGGATGATTTCTAATATCATTTTAGATGGTAAAACCGACATCACATGTCCCACTATGCAATGGCATACTCGTGTTAGTGCGAGCTTGCCACACAGCAAGTTGGTATCATAAACTTGTAAATTAGAGAGGAGAGATTAATGTTGTTGGGAAGCACTCTGCCGAGGCATCTTATAAGTATATAGATACACATAGTACATACCTACTTACATATATATGGTGGTGCGTGTCCGTGTGTTTGGAAGTAGTGCTGAAGGCGTCTTCTTATAAATCTATGGTGGTGTGTTCCCTTTTACTTCTAATTCCCATTAAAGACATAGGGGTTGTGTGTGTCCCTTGTACTTATGATTTCCCTGAAAGACATAGCAATGTTATTAGGTAATGAACCACACACAACAATCCATGCGCTATGCACATCGACTCGCTATATAGTAATAATACATAAAGCGAGAATATAATAATTGTATCTAGTACTCTTGAATGTAAGACCATGTTTTTGATGACGATATAACCAACAACAACAGACACCAGACCCACTATGGCATGGGATAGTAACATGAGTGAGGCCACCACGCAACAAGGTAAGGTGATCAAGATCGAGTCATCACCTTCGTCGAAATGAGCGACGAGATGACAATCGCGCATTATAAGTGCAGTAAGGAGAGTGCAGTAAGGAGAGGAGTTTGAGAGTCCCTAGGTGATGGGTTCAATTCTTCTCTCTCTGCAAGCAAGCGATGGTACCATCTAGTGTGTGTGTGAGAGGAGTGTACTAATGTCTCAGTATCTACCCACTCTTTTGATCTACAAGATTGAGGATTTTAAGTGGTAGCTATTGTGGGTACAAAAAGTGGCGTATATTATAACACTTTAAAGACCTTGAAATATTTAAAGAAAATAGACAAATATCTTAAAATTTTCTTGAAAAATCAAGTTAAGCTCCATATTATGTGAAGATCTAAGGTACAAAGTGGGAATCTCATATGAGTTTATACATAAAAGATATTAGCATTTTATGGAATCAGTTCAAATTTGGGACAGGGTGTATACATTGCCTTTGTACCTAAGAAAATGAGGACTTTTGACTATCTAATGCTTAATCAAATTATGCAACTATATTTCTAACTTTTAATATGATGTTCCAACAAAAGAACTTGAAACGAAATTCCTTCATTTACTAGGAGAGATTAGCCACTAAAGGTTAACAAATGCCTATTTTTTTTACTATTTTACAGGGTGCTTGAGTGGACAAAACTGGGCAGCCTGATCTTGCAGCCACCCTTTACTTCTAATTCCCATTAAAGACATAGGGGTTGTGTGTGTCCCTTGTAGTTCCGATTCCCTTGAAAGACATCGCAATGTTATAAGGTAATGAACCACACATAACATACCGTGTACATGAATACATGCGCTGTGCACATCGACTCGCTATATAGTAATAATACATAAAGCGAGAATATAATAATTATCCCAGTATGCCATGGGATACTCATGTTAGTGAGAGCCTGCCACACAACAAGTTGGTGTAATCAAGATTGAGTCGTCATCTTAGAAATTAGAGAGGAGAGATTAATAATCTTTAAATAGTCAAAGCTTTTGAGAAGCACCTGAATGTGCATATCTGAGAGTGTAGAGAGGAGATGTTAATAATCTTCATGCAGTCTCGAAGCTTTTGAGAAAATATGTAATGTATGTAAAAACCTTGCCATGGGTGGCAACACTATGCCAAGGCATCTTATAAATATATAGTTACATATACATATATATGGCAGTGCATGCTCATTTGTTTTGAAGTAGTGTTGAAGGCATCTCATAAATATATGGTGGTGTCTGTCCCTTGTATTGAAGATTATATTAACACAAGAGGTAATGAGTAGCAAAAGCATAAAGCAAGAGAATTATTCTTCATTAGTTGATGGGCCTTATGTAGGCAACAAAATAACATAAAAGGGAGCATTGAAATAGTAACTCTATTTGACTTTTACTCGAGGTAAATGTAACTCTAGATCCAACCCTCGAACCTTTGCACAGTCTAATGTTGATGGATGATTTCTAATATCATTTTAGATGGTAAAACCGACATCACATGTCCCACTATGCAATGGCATACTCGTGTTAGTGCCAGCCTGCCACACAGCAAGTTGGTATCATAAACTTGTAAATTAGAGAGGAGAGATTAATGTTGTTGGGAAGCACTCTGCCGAGGTATCTTATAAATATATAGATACACATAGTACATACCTACTTACATATATATGGTGGTGCATGTCCGTGTGTTTGGAAGTAGTGCTGAAGGCGTCTTCTTATAAATCTATGGTGGTGTGTTCCCTTTTACTTCTAATTCCCATTAAAGACATAGGGGTTGTGTGTGTCCCTTGTACTTATGATTTCCCTGAAAGACATAGCAATGTTATTAGGTAATGAACCACACACAACAATCCATGCGCTGTGCACATCGACTCGCTATATAGTAATAATACATAAAGCGAGAATATAATAATTGTATCTAGTACTCTTGAATGTAAGACCATGTTTTTGATGACGATATAACCAACAACAACAGACACCACACCCACTATGGCATGGGATAGTAACATGAGTGAGGCCACCACGCAACAAGGTAAGGTGATCAAGATCGAGTCATCACCTTCGTCGAAATGAGTGAAGAGATGACAATCGCGCGTTACAAGTGCAATAAGGAGAGGAGTTTGAGAGTCCCTAGGTGATGGGTTCAATTCTTCTCCCTCTGCAAGCAAGCGATGGTACCATCTAGTGTGTGTGTGAGAGTAGTGTACTTTCAAATTTTCAGCCAAGCCCAAAACTAATATCATAATAATAGTAGCGAACAGAAAAGAAAAAGCGCATAGGGCAGTTAGGTCGGTGGGGTCTTCAAGGTAGGTGGTGCCAGGTGGAGGGCAAAAAGGGATGACGTTGCTGATGAGAAAATATAACTCGGTACTTGTTGAGACGACGGCCTCCTCCACGAATGGTAGTTCACCTCCTCCACGAATGGTGTGTGTACAAAAAGCGCAATATGTGGGCCGCCGCCATCCGCATGTTCAACGTAGAGAAACACACAGGAAAATACACGTGGTCCCTTCTCTCAGATGCCATTTGGCACTTCGAACTCAACCGGAGCCAATGTCAGCGCACACCTTTAGGAGAAATATGTATGTGGTCGGTGTTGTTGAAGGCCTGAATGAAGAAAACTAGAAGAATAAATAAAGTCCAACATTTCCCGTGTTGGCTTATTATATAACACAGGGCCTTGTAAAAGCAGCAGCAAGGGAATTCCAACCATCGCATGTGAAACACTCGCGATTATACACACACATACACACACACACACAAAATTAGCCACCCCACAATCCCCGTTACGCTCCAACCACAATCAATTAGCCCCACTACTACGTACTCGATCACTACAATGCCTGGCCTTCCCTTGCCTCATATTGGCTTTGAGCCCACTATCGTCAGATTCGAGAAAATCACCGCGAATGCAGCTCAAGTTCAAGAATCAGTGCTCAATTCTATACTGGAAGAGAACGCTTCTTGCGAGTATCTCCGTAATTTCCGATTGCCCAACGGACACATTGATCCCCTCACTTTCAGAAGGTGTGTGCCTATGGTCACTCACGCTGACTTGAAGCCTTACATACAGAGGATCGTGGATGGTGAAATCTCCTCCATTCTTACGGCGTCTCCCATCGATGCCATCTGCTTAAGGTTTATCTGAGTATAGCTTGACATTCCATTCAAAATCTAATCTTATCGATCGTATTGCTCTCTAATTCACTCATATGATCAGTAAAAAAACATACCAAAGTGAATTTATATCTACCATGTATTAATGAGATTCAGCTACTGCACTGATCTGTTCAGCTCCGGAACTACTGATGCACGAGAGAAATACCTTCCTTACCACGAAGGCTTGAAGGCTGGTACCTTGGAGGTGGCTAGCATTGCTGCTGCATTCCGAGATCGGTGAGTTGAGACTTGCAATATTAAAGTAGCTTACCTGTAGATCGTATATATAATTGCTTGTTCGACTCATGATACCTCTTGCATATAGCGCGTGTGTATGATCAGTTTCTGCTGTTTTTCTTTCTCTTCCTTCCTGTGGATCCCTATTCCACACTATTGCTTTGATGTGCTCGACAATCCTCCAATTTTTTATTTATTTTTTAATAATTCATTGTGGCTAATTACACAATCCATATGCAGCGTGTATCCAACCGCACCAGGAGCTCGAATACTGGAGTTCCTATTTTGTGGGAAATTCTCCACTACAAAAGGAGGATCAAAGGCTGGGACTGCAACAACGCACATGATTAGGAGTGATGCCTTTAAATTGAGGCAAAAGCGCAATGGCGTGAGGCCATGCAGTCCAGACGAGGTGGTGTTTGGCTCAGATTGCTGGCAGTCAATGTATTGCCATTTACTGTGTGGCCTTCTGTACAGTCAAGAAGTGGAGGTGTTAAGCTCACCTTTTGCATATACATTAGTGGAGGCTTTGAGAACCTTGGAGAATGAGTGGCAAGACCTTTGCGAAGACATTAGGGTTGGGAAATTGAACCCTAAAATCACAGATAATTCACTGCTGATGGTTGCAATGGGCGATGTAGTAAGGCCTGATCCTAAGCTAGCAGAGGTGATCTCGTTGAAGTGCAGAGAGTTGATGGTGGGAGATTGGAGTGGGGTGATAGAGGTGCTGTGGCCCCGGTGTAAATATGTGCTTTCGATAATGACGGGGGCGATGGAGGCCTATGTGGAGAAGCTGCGGCATTATGCGGGCTCCAAGGTGCCCTTGGTTAGCGCTGACTATGCTGCCACAGAGGGTTGGATTGGAGTGAATGTAAACCCAAGGTCAAGCCGCCCCAGCAACGTTTCTTTCACTATTGTTCCCAGCTTGGCCTTCTTCGAGTTTATTCCCTTGCACAGATCTAGATCGAGCACCACCAGGAAGTCCATGAGCGCCATTGACGACGTCCCTGCCGTTGCAGCTATTAGTGGCCCCTCTTCAACTGCCGCGTACGAGGAGGGCTCCCCTGTTGGCCTGACTGAAGTTAAAGTTGGCCAAGAGTACGAGATCGTCATGACAACCGCATGGGGTAAGCAAGCCGCCTCCTTTCTTGATCATTAATCGTTGGTGGATGACGAAATAATCACATGCCTGGGTTGCGGCATCGGTACGCCGTGGGCGGGAATCAAGCATTAACCGGCCGCCAACGTTTGAAATTAGTTGACTGATCACCCATTAACTATTTGCTTGCGCAGGACTCTATAGGTATCGCCTCGGGGACGTGTTGAGGGTGACGGGCTTCTACAATGCATGCCCACAGTTTGCCTATGTGTGCAGGAAGAATGTGGTGCTCAACATAAACATCGACAAAAACACAGAGAAGGACTTGAAAGTGGTGGTGAGCCGGGCGGCCAAGCGGCTCAGAGAGGTGAGTGGGAGGGCCATTGAGTTGGTAGACTACACAAGCTACGCGGACCAAAAGACAGCCCCCGGACACTATGTCATCTTCTGGGAGGTGCGTGGCGGCCGTAACAGGGCATGTGCGCACGACCCACATGAACAACAACAACAGCAACAACGTGGAGAGGATAATGCTCTTGAAGACACCCAGCTTCAGCAATGGCTTGCAGAATGTGCCACCCTCATGGACTGTGCGTTTGTTGAGCCTGGCTACGTCACCTCTCGCAAAATGAGTACAATTGGCGCCCTCGAGCTCTGTGTGGTCCGTCCTGGAACCTTCTCAATGCTTCTAGATCGCTTCTTATCCAAAGGGGCGGCCATCACGCAATATAAAACACCTCGTTGCATTGTCTCTTCCGATATCCTCTCCATTCTCCGTGATAGCACCTCCGTGACCCTTTTTAGCTCAGCCACCTTCCACTAGCCAACCACCTCCTTGACCTTCTGAGTTCTAGTTCTCATTTGAGGCTAATTTTAGCCAAAGGTCCTCCCTGTGGTTTGATCTATGTACAAAAAGGGAGATTCGCTACCTAAAAAAGGTCACGAGGCACATGTCTACTACCTTATTATCACATTATTGCAAATGGTACTTCACTGTGTGTAAATACAATCGATTTCTCTTCTCCTAACATTTGGATTGTTGTCAATCCAAATTTCAAATATGCAACATAATGCCCGATTGAGGTATTGATTACAGCTAGGGTTCAACCATCGACCATGCATAGTAGTTTGGGGTCATCATGTCTATGCCCTTGCTTCTTGGTCCCCTACTTAAAAAAATAATCCCTTTTGATCCGCGAATGCTATTTACAATCCGTCTCCACATGTATTTTTTTCTCAATGTAGCAAAATTTCCCATGCAGGCGGAATGTCAATGCCTTGTGCTGATCAACAGATGTGAAAATCTGTACGATATAATTGCAGGTATTTTGGGCTACCCAGCTCACTAGCTGCTTGGGCAAGCAGGTTGGGTAAGTCTAAGAAGGCACCGTGCCTCATGGTTGTGACTAGCTTTCAAAGATCTAGTAGATGCTTAGGTGTTGTGATACATCCTTTGTTTAAGGGTTGTAGAAGGAGATTAAGACCAAGGAGAAAGTACACAAAGCTGGATCCAATAGCATAAGCTAAGGCTTGCAAAGGACCAACACTCATCCGAGGATAGTTTCCTTTCTTTCTCGCCTTTCCTTGCTCTTGCTTTTTGTCAAAGGCCTCGTACTTCTATTCAAAGACTGAGTGCTCTTCTCGCAAAGCATTTCTTCACGCTCTGCATCCAAGGCCCAATGCACATCATCAAAGGATTGTGCCTTTTCTTTAATGCTAGCTGCTTAGCAAAAGAGAGATCTCCTTTTCTGGGTGTTGTTCGTGATCTCATTTTGGTAAGAAAAAAGAGAAATCTAGGGGAGCCAGGGTGAAAGAGAATCAAGCTGCATTATCCGACCCTACAGTAGTGAGAAAAAGTGCATGAGGGAGGAAGAGTAAGGTGGTCGCCGAGATGAGACTCGGCCTGGCCACGATGCCTCTGAGTGGTAGCCTTGTTGATGTTTGCACTCCCACAAGATCTTGGCATGCTCATTGGCCACCCACTTCCACCGCATTACATGCTCCCGCATCTCCAAACATGCCTCAGACGAGACAGATAAAGAGAGACACAGGGGAACACAATGGGAAAGACACCATAGAATCCACCAATACTTGCAACGTTTAATTTTTTCCATCACAACCTTTAAAAAATCTAAGTCAAATCACCTTAGAACTTTTGCCAGCATTTGAATTCACTTCCATTGATTTTCTTTTTACACTCATTGTACGCCCTTATTTGAACTGCATCCTCCCCCTTGGTAATCTATCCTAATTAACATCCCCCTGCCTAATTACAACCTTTACTGGCAATCAAATAATCCCCAATTGTACCTCTCCTCTCCTCTCCCTTATGGTTCAGCCCAATGTTCTTTCTCATCCATCCAAAAAGGAAAAGAAAGAGCGTACTCAATTTCACATGTGTGTGTGTGTGTGTGTGAGAGAGAGAGAGAGAGACAGAGAGAGTATTGAAAAAAAGGGCTCGTAAGACGAATTGCCCTTTGAGGGTAATTTTGTGACCATCACTTTGAAATAGAAGAATAAATTTCAACACAACCACCTTTAATGCTTGAAATAGAAGGGGACGACACGGATGAACCACCTTCTACTTCAACAAATGAGGCTACACCCATTGAGGAAGATGCAGATGGAGAGGTATTTCTAGAAATAGATGTATTTGGAGCCATGGATCTAGTTGAGGATGAGAGAGTCGATGATGAGCTATAACATCTTATTTCATTTTTATTTGCCAAGCAATACTTGGTTGTTGTCATAGTTTTCTTGTTTGGGACTATTAATGAGGATTTAGGAGACAATTGTCGTAATTTCTTGTAAATATTACTACATATATTCTTGTATTCGGGATCATTAGTGCAAGATTTGGTAAAAAAATATTACTTTTTTATTTTTTATAACTATTATTACATATATTTGTATTTATTTGAAAAGTAACTAAGAACTGTGTTGATAAGGACTATGAGAACCAAAACAGTTGAAATTTTTTTAGAGGTCACAGTAAAAAAACAAAAAAAGTAAATTTTCAATGCTATTTCGGACCAGTATTTCGATGCCTATTTTGACATAATCATGGAGGTTTTTTGACCTTTATTTGAACGATGTTTAGTTTTGTGACATTTATTTCGACGCTCATTTTGATGACGCAGCCACAATCAAAACTAGGCGTCGGGAATAAAAGATCTTGTAGTAGTGTATTGCAATAACAACTCTTAAATGCTAACCTTAGTTTTTATTTCTCTCTTTATTTAATATTTCACTTTAAATTAAGCAGTTTATCTTTTCTTTTTATAGAAAAGATCCTTTCATTAGTTATATAAAAAAGCCTGTAGGGCTACAGCCTATAAAAGATCCTCTCCTGCTCATATGAAAACAAAGCAGAGATCCAAGCAAGGCAGCTAGGGAGACTCTTCCTAGGTACAAATATCAGTACAAAGATTGAGGGGCTATATCATAAAATAGGAGGGGGGAAAAGCCAAACAGGTGGCCTGTAGTGCTAGCCGGGGGAACCCGCGTGTAGGGTATAGCCAAACAGGTGGCCTGTAGTGCTAGCCGGGGGAACCCGCGTGTGGAAGGCCTGGCGCTGCAAGATCGCCTCATCCGAGTCACCCCGGATGCGGTCATACTGTCCTCGCAGAGTGTGGATCAACTCCTGCACCAAATCCCCCGAACAGTCTCTGCTGGTGGCTCCAGTCTCCCCTCAAAGGCCCTGAAACACCGGGCTCTCCAGGTGAACCATATGGTGAGGCTGCTGAGGAGCTCCCATCGTAGATCCCTCTCCTGTGTCCAGCTGACGGATGAGAAATCCGGTGAAGGAACCAGGCGAGGCTTGCCCCTAATGAATCTGATGGCATGGCTATCCTGCTCCGTCTCATAGCCCATAGCAGGCCCTCACGAAGTCGACCAAGCAGCGGCACCCCACGTATACATACCCTCTGGAGAGAGGGGGACCAGAATGCGCAACATTCGTAGCCAAATCTGCTGCGCCTGAGGACAGTCCCATAGGCAATATCTCTGTGTCTCCATAGGGTGGCCGCATCGGCCGTCCTCGCAGGCCGCCAGAAGACCGCTGTAGACAAGCCAGGTGCCAACTGCAGAGCCCCTGTGGGGCGACCAGCCACACTGAAAAGTCGAGATCCTGTGTGCCTGTCGAGTAGCCCAGAGCTTGGTCCAAAAATCCTCCAGAAACTCCTGTGAGAGTCCCTGTAGCTGCCAATGCTCCGATGCAACTGGAGAGACCAATCTCCTCGCCGTCAAAATATGTCGCCCCAACCAAACAGTGTACTAGAAAAAGGTGATCTCTGTGGCCTCGGGGGATGCATAAGGATCATGCCACTCGTACTCGCTAGGGTCCCACTGGCAAGGGGCACGCTGCATAAGCCGATATGCGCCAATCAGAGTCCACATCTGCTGTGCAGGGTCTGGGTCAATATGCCACTTCCGAGAAGCGGCGGCCACTACCCGTATCCTCTGAAAAATGCACTCTGCAACCAAAGACGACTCCACCTCCACTCTCTGAAGTCTGCCCTCATCCAGGATCTCATAGAAGTAAAGGCATCTACCATCCTTAGTGCTGACAGCAATCAAGAACTCCAACTGTGTAAAGGCTCCCATCCACCGTGGGGCCATTGGCTCGAGAGGTGGCTCGAGAGGCGTGAACCACTCCTCTGTGAGTGCCTCCTGAATGTCATCCCTCATAATTAGCCCCCCTCTGAGGTGACTCAACCTCTCCACCTGGATCTCCTCTGGGAGACTGCAGAAGGCCTGCCAGTCTCCAAAACTACGTGTTGGGCCTACCGCCAATGGTCCCCAGGCTAGACGAGGCCGAGAACCTAGCATATTACCCTGCTCTGTGCGAACCGCTGGGCTCCAGATGAGCGGCTGTTTGGCCCGCTCCTCATCACAAGAAGGAGGTCTCTGAGAGAGTTCCAGTCTCAGCAACTCCCAAGCTCGCAAGATGCTCAAGGCAAATCTGTCCTCCCATCCTCTACTGAGGACTGTCCTCCTCATCTCTATGAAGATCCATCGTATCTCCGGTGCCCAAGAGCCCCCTGCTGGAGGAGCCCGAGCCTGCAGCCGCTGCAACAAAAGCTCTTTCCAAGGCTCAGTGCGTGCCTGGAAGCAGCCCCCGAACAATAAGCTTCCCCAATAAGGCTCTACTCTGATCAACTCGATCTATAATGCCCAAGCTCCCCTGGGCCAGTGGAAGTGTAATAACTGCCCAAGCGACCTTAGCCCGAGCTGACTGATCGTCCCGCCCAGACCAAAGAAAGTTTCTAATCAGCCTCTGTACCTGGCTGATGCAAGAGCTCGAGAAGATGCAGCAAGACGTGATGTACCACATGGTCGCTAAAAGCACCTGATTCGCCACCACCACCCTCCAAGCCAAGGATAGCCGAGCTGTACTCCAATACAAAAGCTTCCTCCGAATGCTCAGAAGAAGTGGGGCAATCTGCTGCTCAGGTGACAAATCTAGTCCAATCTGGCATCCCAAATACCGCATTGCTGTGCTAGGAGGAATCCATCGAAAACTCGGGTCTAGGCTCCATGCCTGAGTGGGAGCACTACTGATCCAAAAGGCCACTATTCTGCGCCAATTGATCAATGCTCCCAAAGCTGTACTAAAAACCTGAAGCGACTGCTCTGCCCTCTGAAGATTGGCCTCCTGTCCATGCAAAAATAAACCCGTGTCATCAGCAAACTCAGCATTGAGCAGGTCCTCCCCTCGGACTGGGAGCTGGAGTCCTCTCAAACCAACCTCCTCTACCATCAGATACATGCTCATAGCCTCAGCAAAGAAGATAAAAAGAAACGGGGCGAGAGGACACCCCTGACGGACTGATCTGGTCAACTCAAAACTCGGCCCCCGTCCTCCTGCCATCAGCACCTAGCTACGAGCTGTGGAATATAGAGCCGCCACTCCTCGAATCCAAACTAGCTCAAAGCCCAGGCAAAGCATCGTGCCCTCTAAGAAACTCCAATCGACTCGATCGTATGCCTTCTCAAAATCGAGAAGCATCACGAGACCAGGTCCTCACCGAGAAATCTAGCTCGGGCCGTCGCCTCCCAGAAGGTGAAAATGTTGTCAAGGATACTACGCTCCTTGACGAATCCTGTCTGGGTAGCATGAATCAACTCTCCCAGGAAGGGCTGGATCCTCAAACTCAAGGCCTTTGCTAAGACCTTGTAGATAGTATTGAGGATCGTAATAGGTCTCCAATGCTGAATATCATCTGATACTCCCTCCCCCTTGGGGATAAGAAAGATCAAGCCCTCTGAAAAGCTCTGTGGCATCACCCTAGTGTCCAAAACATACTGAAAGCCCCTGCAGAGGCCTGGCCCCAAAAGGTCCCAATATCGCATTAAAAAGACAGGCATCAATCCGTCCTCCCTAGGGCAACTGTGGCGCAGAAGGACTCTCAAGGCCTCAGCAAGCTCAACCTCTGAAAGAGGCTCACCCAGAACTGTACGCATACGATCTGTGACCCTCCTCTACACATGGGCCCACACAGTCTGTCTGCAAGCATCCCGAGCCTCAGTGGCTGGCTCCGCTGAAAGCAGGTCTCTATAGAACTCAGTGGCAATGGCTCTAATCTCCTCGGGCTCAGTGGCTATCGATCCGTCCTGCCTCTTGAGCTGGCGGACTCCTGCCTCTTGAGCTGGCGGACTCCTGCTCGAGCATGGAGAGGTACAGTAATCTCAAAAAACTCCCAAGTCACTCTATCACCAAGCTGCGTCCACTGAGAGGCCTGGCGACGATAGTAAAACTCATGTCTCTGCTCCTCTGCCTCTCTAACCTCCTGGCGTGCTTGGCTTAGCTGGGACGCCACCCACTCACAGGTAGGCTGCTGCTCCTGAAGGCGCTGAAGCGAAGCAAGGCTACGTCTCAACCACCGCTCTCGCTCGTGTGTCTCTCCCAGCCATGTCAAGGCTGCAGCGTGCAAAAAAGAGCTGAGCTCGATGAGTCCCTGGGCACACTGGCCTGCTGCATCCTGGTCAGAGCTCTGGCTATATGCCATATCCTCTCAATGTCCTCAGCGAGTCTAGGATCTGTAAGTATCCTCTCTCGGATCCTCAACTGCAAGCTGGTCTCCCGTGTCCTCTCCTCAAGTGTCAAAATAACTGGCACATGGTCTGAAAAAGAGGTGCGAGCGAGAATGCCAACGGAGCCCCCTCGCTCCCGTAACCTATCGCCCACATAGAAGCGATCAATCCGTGATAGATTAGTCCCTCCTTGCCGGCAATCCGCTGACCGAGAGAAACTAAGACTGTCCTGAGAGCGGGAGAAAGCCTCATGCTGCCATGCATCAGTGATCCTCAGTGTCATGCAAAATCGCTCCCAAGCTGCAAGCTCCGTGCCGTGTACTGTGACATGACTGCCTCCCACCCTATCGGCTGGGTCCTCAAGCATGTCTCCCCCGACACACCAATGTGCGGCCTCTGGCAATGCATCCGTAACCTGGGTCCAGAACTCTGCTCTGGCACTAGCATGGTTGGGTGCATAGACATTGAGCACGCCAAACAGCTCATCATGCATCCTCAGAACGACATAATGTGCTCTACCAGGCACAATGATCCCGCGATCCACAATGGCCTGCCGCCATACATCCACAATGACCATACATACTCCTCCCTACCCACCCAAGGGGCCAAACCTTGCAGGACCAAAAGGTGTCCCATCTACTAGGCATCACCAAACCGTATCTTCACATCTTGCTCTTACCCAAATGGTGCTCCTGCATTATCAAAATATCAATACTGCCCCCAACCAGGCATCTGTAAAGCTCCTGCCTCAAGGAACCATGGTAACATATATAGTGTGTGCCACCAAGGCCCTATACATTCCATGAGATGATCCTCATGGATGACCTGTTGAGGTGGATGCTGTCTCAGCCGTACGGTGGGCTTTCGCAAGCGGCTTGGATGGAGAATAGTCCCCATCCGAGCGGCTACAAATCTATCCACCCGGTGTGCTGCAAAAATCTCGGATCAGGCGCCAGTGGCTTTCCCATGGCGAGTGCTTCCCGCTCAGACAGAGCAACCTCGTGTATGCATACATATCCAGGGTTGCGTGCTAAGTCTGCCACTATGCGAACCACCAAATGTCGAATCCCGGAGGCATTCGCACTCCCGGGATCAAGGAAAAAATGAGCCAACTCCCATAGTCGGCCTATCACATCTGTCACCTCCAGATCCCTCACATGGTGAGAAAACTCAACTGCCTGAGTCCTCAAAGTGCTAAGAGCAAGATCCATCGTCCACTCCTCCCGGTCGCTAGGGCCATAGAGAGGGAATGAGAAGGCCACCGTTGAATCAAGTGCCTCCTCCCCCGTCGGGCCGGAGGTATCACTACATGAACTCTGATGGGTGCTGGCTCATGGGAGCCCTCTGCTCCAAAAAGCCGTATGAAGGAATAATCAAAAGCCTCCCAGCGCTGTCTAGTGTCGAGGCGACTCAGTCGACTGCGGATAGAGGATATGCATGAAACCCGAATCGGCATGGTAAGTCTCCTCTGTGTGGTGCTCGATCAAGGTCGGTGCTCAGTGTTCGCCGGACTGCAGGTGAGCGCCAGGGAACTGCCAGGGCCTCCCGGGGAGGAGGAAGGGGGGAAGGGGGGAGAAGGCGAGTGGGGGGGAGGAAGGGGGGAGGAAGGGGGGAGAAGGGGGTGGAGAAGGAGCCGCTGCCAAAACCGGAGCGCGGACGGGAGGAGGCGAAGGTGGAAGCGAGGCGGGAGGGGGGACGGGGGAGGGGGGTGGGGGCAAAGGAGGGGGTGCTGGCATCTCGTGGTCCTCAGTCGGCGCTGGGGTTTCCTCCTGTAGGGAGCAAAGCTGTTCCTCACGGGAACCTAGTGATATTGAGACTGTGGCTGCTACTGCATCGGTCTCTGGGCGTGCTGCTGGGGCTGTCTCCCTCGACGGCGCCCCTCTCTAGGCTGCCACTCCGAGGTCTCTCTGGGCTAAGCAGGTGTCCCGGAGGCTGCCTACCGAGCCGCATCTGTGGGCGGGCCATCGGGGGCCTGCTGCTGTAGTGAAGGTCGGGATCTCCTGCAAGGGCCAGGTGGCCAACCTGCCTACACATAAAGCATTGGTTCGGGAGCCCCGAAAACTCCACTCTCTGATCAATCCGTCCCCCCCATCCTAGGTAGTTGAATGACCTTCGGAAGGGAGGAGATGTCAGGAACCAAAACTCTGACCGAAGGTAGTCCAGCTGCTTTGGCCGCCACTGAAGCTGCTGTGGGGCCAGCCTCAAGCACCAAACCCACCAATGCTCCTAGCCTAGAAAGAAGCGGTAGGTACTCACGGCGGAGCCCAAGGAAGCAAACTGTAACATGGAAAAGGGGCTCTCCTTACTCGGCCGTTGCTGGGTCAAAGCCATGCTGCCAAGGTCTGAAGAATGCCCGAGCATCCCTGATGTCAAGGGGACTCATGGCTAGGACCTTGGCCATGCTTTGGGCTGTCTCAAACTGATCCGGTAGTGTCCACGGCCCAGTAGCCGAACGTCCAGGATCTTGCCCACATCTGCAAGAAGGCGGGCCTGGAGAAGATCCCGGATCTCCCCTCTGCTGGGGCGAGTGCTGACTATACGCAAATGGTGGAATGTGCCTGGAGGCATTCCACCTCTGCGCGCGGTGAGGCTCGCTCCCTCTTCTGGCGAAAGAGAAAGCCTGATGGGGGTATCCTCAGGGGCGGGTGAGGGGGCTGCGGGAGAGTCCCTCTCAGGTGGGGCGGAAGGAGCCTCCATTAGAGTCTGAAGCTATGTCGAAGGCGGAGCGAATGCGGAGAGTCCTGCAAGAACCGAGCTGCACACAAAGGGCGGAGGGGGAAGGCGGAAGGCAAAAAAAAAAACCCCAGGGGACGAAAAAAGAGAAAGAAGGGGAGGGGGGGATAAGGCGGTGAAGACAAAAAAAACCCCAAGGGGGGCGGAAGCAGCGTGAATAAGGGGGGGTGGGGAGGAGGGCGACGGCTGGCAGAGGGGGGGCGGGGCGCTGATGAAGGGAGGGGGGGCACGAAGGAGAGGAGCAGGGGTCGGGTGCGCTGGGGTATGCAAGAAAGCCAGGCGGAGGAGAGGGGGAAGCTTGCGTGAGGGGCAGGCAGGAGGGGGAGCACACACGTGGGCGGGAAGGGGGGGAGGGCGCGCAGGCAGCAGCGCGAGCAGGGGTAAGCGTGAGCTTCAACGAGCAATTCAGGCATTGAACATATTCTTAAGCAGTTTATCTTTTGTATGCATAGAAAGTATAAAGGTTCACATATCTTTGGAGTGTTAAATTTCTTTTTCCAGATAATTGCAACCACACTATAACAATGAGAAATGTATTCTCTACCATTCTTCTCATCATAAATATTTGTTACTTCTTTAGTTTCAGTTATGGCAGATTTATCACAACACTCCACAATTCAAGAAAAAATTGACTCGATTTGCGCAAGTTGTTATATACAGAACAGAAACTTTGATAGAAATTCCAAAAGAACACCATATTAGAGAATTTGGGAATCTCCCAATTCCCATTTTTGAATACTAAAAAAGGGGGACATGGATAATATGTTTGTAAGTTTCTCAAAGCCCTATCATGTGACCTATCATTGGAAAGTGCTTGAAAAATGGGATCTAAAGAGCCATAAACCACTCATTTTGAATTAATGGTGTTCAAGTTATGGAAAATCCAAAGTTTTGACCACATGTCCCAAACTTGTGGGAAATTCCCATATTCCCCAATATGGTGTTAAAGAAACTTTTTAAATGATTGAGCAGAAGCAGTAAAAAAAGATAATGACAACAGTTGTAGCTCCATTATAAAACAACAAGTCCAAGAAGTCTATCTTTACATGCTACAGATTTCATAAAATAGGACATTCTGCTAAAGATTGTCGGCGGCACGAGAAAAAGAAGAAAAAGTTCTTACATACTCTCACTAAATTGATGACAAAAATCTCAGGTGAGGGTATCATCACCAATACACTATCCACGATGGAGGTATGTGTTGATTTCATTTCTACTATCTAAAGACCTTAAGACCTTAAATAGTAAACCCTACCAAACCATACATTCAACATTAATATTAGATCAAATTGGGAAAACTAAAGAAATATTTAGATCCCATCTATACTTTTGCCATAAAATTTTGTAAAGAAATTCATTAGCCTATAATTCATTTCTTAAGTAAGAATAGATTTTAGCATGCATACTTTAAATATTTTTCCTACTTGAGCTATTAATTATTAATATTTCAATTAAAATTTTAAATTTACTTAAATCAATTTAAGATAAAGAAAATTTGTATTGGAATTTAAGTTTCAGAGGACACTCACCTCTACGTCTCAAACTTCTATTTTGAAGGAGTGATATGTGGAGTTAATCTAGTGGTATGGGACATCAAATTTATTTCATATACTTACAATAGACACATTTATGTGTTCTATCTTTTACCATCTTATGTGTGTTTGTGGAATGCACCTATGTTGTATGGGACACTTAGACTCGTTTCATATATGTTCATTTCATTGGTTCATTGCATATATGCATTATGTGTTAATTAAGTTTTTCCCAATGGTTTTTTCGTGTCTATTGTGACCTCATCCAATATTACTTTCAAACATATGCCAGTTGATATAATGCAATTGAGGATGGTTACTATTCGAGACAGGAGACATGTTACGGTTTGTATATTCGTCCTTCTGTGGATAATTGGGGGATGCCTAATTACCACTATGTTCGTAGCATGGCACTTGTGTGATTCTGAATATTCCATGTGTAGGACATATGAATTTAAGGAAGGCTGAAACTGAGTGTTAGATTTAATGCTTATGTGTTGTTGTGTAATGTGTTTGCATGGACAACCTGTAGGTTGGTGAGATTGACGAGATTTGTTCTTGTAAGCCGGTATGGCTAGGACATGATGACAGTGATTTGGAGTGAGCAATTATCAAGAAGGTTTTCCTTTCAGTATTTTGGATTTTGCAGGATAACTAATAATTTTGGTATTTTGGTCGTCGTATTTACTACAAGATATTTTTGTACTTTGTTAGCCGCTCATGTTTACTATATATATATGGGCATGAACCTAGCAATTTGGTTACACATGAATCCACCCTTTGGGGGTTTATATGTATTTTTCCTTAGTGATTTTGATAGGAAGGATTTATTTATGCTTTTAATAAAAGAAACTCCTATTTTATGTAAAGGGCAAGCCCATGCAAGAGCATGCAACTATTTTTGGCATGTGGGCTATTTTTGTGAATAAAGACATAAATACCCAAGAAGTGGGAGTATGCCGACACTTCTTGGGGGACAAAGATTGCACCCAATAGTGTGTTGAAGGTGATGTCTATTCTATCTCATGTTTTTATTTTATTTTTGTAACATACCCATCTTCACTAATAAAGAAATGTCCATGTAATAGATGAAATTATGAGTTTTTATGGTATAAAAATCAATGATTTTATTAAATGAGGCATTTCTACATAGAATCTTTAAATTCCGAGCCCAAATTTGCAATCTGCATGTGATTTTATCCTAATATAGGATTTTACAGCATTCAAAACGGACACCGGATCAAGCTTATACGTAAATTTTGGTTATTTTTAGTTAAAAAGCGACGATCTTTAAAAAGCGATGACCTTTAAACCTTAATAAATGCACGACTGGGCATCCGATTGACGAACGGTCTGCATCCCAACAACCAAGGAGAATCCGAGACAAAAAAATTCGTCTCCTCGGGCGGTCTGACACGCAAATCGAGGTCGGTCCCCAAAATTTGGAGACCTCGCCCCAAAAAAGGGACTGTACACATTTACCAGGGTGCCTGTACGATGGCTGCAAAAGAACCAAAGTTCGGCTGCCCACTGTGTGGTCCACTCGCACCGCTACGTGGACACCCATGCTGCCTCTGACCAGATAAGGTACTTGCGTACCACTCCTTTCCCTATTAACCGCCACCGTACCTTTCTCCCAGAGCCTTGCAGGCCACTAACCCACAGCCTTTTTCACACACCGTCCTTTCGACTGTGCCTTGCGCAACGCCCACACCCGTACCCCACAGCTATATAAACCCCTGGGGTGCTCCATGGGCAGCACACAATTCTGCATGTAGCATATACTCCCCCCTTGTTAGAAGACAATGTCCTTTACTCTTCCCCCCCCCCCCCCCCCCGCCCCCCCGGTGTGTGAAGAGACTTACAGTAGCACCTAGCAAGAGGTTTTGGCCTTAGAGAGGGTTCATGCGCTGTGGTCTTTTGCTCATACGACGGTGAGCAAATGATCTCGGAATTGAGATCTGACTAGAGAATTTTGACTGCAACAATGAGCCCTACAAGGCGACGTCCAAGATGGCACCATCCTGGAAATGCCAAAATATTGCTTCGGGAGAAGCGCACAACAATGAGATTAGAGAAGATGCTCCTAATGTGGCCCCAACCCTCCTGTTTTAATCTCCTCAAGTAAATGGTGGCCAGGTTACTTGGTTATCTTTTAAAGAAGAGTTTTTTTTAATATTAGTGTTAATAAATGTGTATCTTTTTCTTTTAAAATAATGAAATAAAATTGTATGAAGCTACGCTTTGAAGTGATGTTGTATTCAATGAATTGTATTGAAATTATTATCTTTAAGAGAAAGAGTGCAAGTTTTTCCCTGGCTTCGATGCTAACTCCGTTCCGTGCTTCTGTAGCTGGGCGGCATTGTTAGAAAAGCCCGGGAATGGCCCAAGGTATCCCTCATTCCATTGGGAGAATAAGGTTCGCCGTTTGAGATGAGAGATTATGATGCTATCTAGTTCTGAGGGCCTAGGCTAGTGCGGTGAATAAGCCCACCCTAGTGCGTAGACATCCCTCTAAGAGGCAGGAGGATCGAGTGACGGAGCCTGAGAGGGCGACAGGCCAGCTTGAGTCGTTGCCAGTGGTCGACGATGAGGTGTATGGTCCCGTAGGGTTTTGCCTAGCATGTAGAGGCTGGAAGGCTGAATTCTAGATCATCGACAGTATAAAGGAAAAGAATAAGAGAGCCGGTTTGACTTGTATGGAATTGATTCATGTATAAAACTTTTCTATAAATCTTGTTTTTGGCATTATTGTACTGTGGAAAAAGGCTGTTTTAACAAACCTTGTGAAAAGGGCCTTAATTAAGGAGCATGTTTATTTATGTCAAACAGTGTGGTAGAATTAATTAGAAAACAAAATTGACGCGTGAGTAGGATGGAAAGTGGGAGGATGGAATGCCCTGATGGCACCATTCTACGGATGGGTGGACCCAATTAGTCGGGTAGCTTTCCAACAGATTTAGTGAAAGCCCTACGCTAGTAGATAAATAGGTTCTCGGGCAATTCTATTCTAGAAGACTAGGCCAGTGGTTGTGCCTTTCATGGATGAGGAAAAAAGCGTTGTCTCTAGAAATCAAGACTAGTAGTTGCCCAATTTATGATCAATTACCCTATGGGTGATTTGATTTTTAGAAGATCACGCTCTCCCTGCTTCTGCGGGATAGGACTATGACTTACCTATGAATCGTTTCCTTGAATCTCTGCATGGTCAAGGTGTCGATGAATAGGAATTTTTCTTCAAGTTAAGACTTAGTGGACTATCTTAAGTGTTTCCCCTATTTTGGAAGGGAGGAACCTTACAATTTTATGCTCAATCTTGTTAATTTGGTTCAATTCTATTGTTTAGATCTTGTTGTACATATGAGTTTTGATTTTTTTTCATTGAGGTCTTGTGTTAGCATTCCATCAATGTTATTGTCGGGGATTACACTAAATGTCCAGCCAAAGGGTCTAGAACCATCTCCTTTGTGGAAGCTACAGGAGAAGAAAAGAAGCTATCCAATGTGGTCTATGTGCCTCAAATAAAGAGAAACCTGCTCTTAGTTGCTCCAATAATAGATCGTGGCCTTGAAGTACACTTCAAGAAAACACAAGCAAAGATTCTAGATGTTGACAAGAAGACAATTGGCAAAGCTGTGAGGAATAACAATTTGTAAAAGCTGAGTCCTCTTATAGTTGCTGCAAACAAGGGCACAAGCAAACTTTGGCATGAGCGATTTGGTCACATAGGATTTGCTATGCTAAAGGAGATACAAAAAATGGGGATGGTTGAAAATTTACCTGCTTTTGCAAAATTGCAAGAGCCATGTGAAGCTTTAACGATGGGCAATCAACAACCAAAGACATTTCCACAAGAGAGGAATCAAAGAGGAATCAAGTAAAGCCTCTTCTAGAGCTGGTACATGCTGATCTTTGTGGTAAGATGTCTACTATTGCATTGGGAGGATCTTCTTACTTTATGTTGTTAGTCGACGATTACAAGAGGATATGTGTGAAGCCCGAATCGGCATGGTAAGTCTCCTCTGCGGTGCTCGAGCAAGGTCGGTGCTGCTCAGTGTTCGCCGGACTGCAAGCGCCAGGGAACTACCAGGGCCTCCCGGGGAGCTGAGGTGAGTGGGGGGGAGGAAGGGGGGAGAAGGGGGTGGAGAAGGAGCTGCTGCCAAAACCGGAGCGCGAACAGGAGGAGGCGAAGGTGGAAGCGAGGCGGGAGGGGGGGACGGGGGAGGGGGGAGGGGCGAAGGAGGGGGTGCTGGCATCTCCTGGTCCTCAGTCGGCGCTGGGGTCTCCTCTTGTAGGGGAGCAAAGCTGTTCCTCACGGGAACCCAGTGATGTTGAGACTGTGGCTGCTACTGCATTGGTCTCTGGGCGTGCTGCTGGGGCTGTCTCCCTCGATGGCACCCTTGTCCAGGCTGCCACTCCGAGGTCTCTATGGGCTAAGCAGGTGTCCCGAAGGTTGCCTGTCGAGCCGCATCTGTGGGCAGGCCATTGGGGGCCTGCTGTCTGCTGCAGTGAAGCTCGGGGTCTCCTTCGAGGGCTAGGTGGCGAACCTGCCTGCAGATAAAGCATTGGTTCGGGAGCCCCGAAAACTCCACTCTCTGATCAATCCGTCCCCCCATCCTAGGTAGCTGAATGACCTTCGGAAGGGAGGAGATGTCAGGAACCGAAACTCTGACCGAAGGTAGTCCAGCTGCTCTGGCCGCCACTGAAGCTGCTGTGGGGCCAGCCTCAAGCACCAAACCCACCAATGCTCCTAGCCTAGAAAGAAGCGGTAGGTACTCACGGCGGAGCCCAAGGAAGCAAACTATAACATGGAAAAGGGGCTCTCCTTACTCGGTCGCTGCTGGGTCAAAGCCATGCTGCCAAGGTCTGAAGAATGCCCGAGCGTCCCTGATGTCAAGGGGACTCATGGCTAGGACCTTGGCCACGCTCTGGGCTCTGTCTCGAACTCGATCTGGTAGTGTCCACGGCCCAGTAGCTGAACGTCCAGAATCTTGCCCACATCTGCAAGAAGGCAGGCCTGGAGAAGATCCCGGATCTCCCCTTTGCTAGGGCGAGTGCTGACTATACGACAGATGGTGGAATGTGCCTCGAGGCGTTCCACCTCTGCGGCGAGGCTCGCTTCCTCTTCTGGCAAAAGAGAAAGCCTAATGGTGGGGGTATCCTCAGGGGCGGGTGAGGGGGCGGGTGAGGGGGCTGTGGGAGAGTCCCTCTAAGGTGGGGCGGGAGGAGCCTCCATCAGAGTCTGAAGCTATGTCAAAGGCGGAGCGAATGCGGAGAGTCCTGCAAGAACCCAGCTGCACACAAAGGGTGGAGGGGGAAGGCGGAAGGCAAAAAAAAACCCCAGGGGACGAAAAAAGAGATAGAAGGGGAGGGGGGGATAAGGCGGTGAAGACAAAAAAAACCCCAAGGGGGGAGGAAGCAGCGTGAATAAGGGGGGGTGGGGGGGGAGAGAGGGCGACGGCTGGCAGAGGGGGGGCGGGGCGCTTATGAAGGGAGGGGGGCGCGAAGGAGAGGAGGGGGGCGCTTATGAAGGGAGGGGGGCGCGAAGGAGAGGAGCAGGGGTCGAGTGCGCTGGGGCACGCAAGAAAGCCAGGCAGAGGAGGGGGGGAAGCTTGCGTGAGGGCAGGCAGGAGGGGGAGCACACACGTGGGCGGGAAGGGGGGGAGGGCGCGCAGGCAGCAGCGCGAGCAGCGCGAGCAGGGGGAGCATGAGCTTCAGCGATTCAGGCATTGAACATTTTCTTAAGCAGTTTATCTTTTGTATGCATAAAGGTTCACATGTCTTTCGAGTGTTAAATTTCTTTTTCCAAATAATTGCAACCACACTATAATAATGAGAAATGTATTCTCTACCATTCTTCTCATCATAAATATTTGTTATTTCTTTAGTTTCAGTTATGGCAGATTTATCACAACACTCCACAATTCAAGAAAAAATTGACTCGACTTGCGCGAGTTGTTATATACAGAACAGAAACTTTGATAGAAATTCCAAAAGAACACCATATTAGAGAATTTGGGAATCTCCCAATTCCCATTTTTAAATACTAAAAAAGGGGGACATGGATAACATGTTTGTAAGTTTCTCAAAGCCCTATCATGTGACCTATCATTGGAAAGTGCTTGAAAAATGGGATCTAAAGAGCCATAAACCACTCATTTGGATTAATGATGTTCAAGTTATGGAAAATCCAAAGTTTTGACCACATGTCCCAAACTTGTGGGAAATTCCCATATTCCCCAATATGGTGTTAAAGAAACTTTTTAAATGAGTGAGCAAAAGCAGTAAAAAAAGAACTAAAAAAAGGTAATGATAACAATTGTAGCTCCATTATAAAACAACAAGTTCAAGAAGTCTATCTTTACATGCTACAGATTTCATAAAATAGGACATTCTGCTAAAGATTGTCGGCGGCACGAGAAAAAGAAGAAAAAGTTCTTACATACTCTCACTGAATTGATGACAAAAATCTCAAGTGAGGGTATCATCACCAATACACTATCCACGATGGAGGTATGTGTTGATTTCATTTCTACTATCTAAAGACCTTAAGACCTTAAATAGTAAACCCTACCAAACCATACATTCAACATTAAGATTAGATCAAATTGGGAAAACTAAATAAATATTTAGATCCCATCTATACTTTTGCCATAAAATTTTGTAAAGAAATTCATTAGCCTCTAATTCATTTCTTAAGTAAGAATAGAGTTTAGCATGCATACTTTAAATATTTTTCCTACTTGAGCTATTAATTATTAATATTTCAATTAAAATTTTAAATTTACTTAAATCAATTTAAGATAAAGAAAATTTGTATTGGAATTTAAGTTTCAGAGGGCACTCACCTCTACGTCTCAAACTTCTATTCTGAAGGAGTGATATGTGGAGTTAATCTAGTGGTATGGGACATCAAATTTATTTCATATACTTACAATAGACACATTTATGTGTTCTATCTTTTACCATCTTATGTGTGTTTGTGGAATGCATCTATGTTGTATGGGACACTTAGACTCGTTTCATATATGTTCATTTCATTGGTTCATTGCATATATGCATTATGTGTTAATTAAGTTTTTCTCAATGGTTTTTTCATGTCTATCGTGACCTCATCCAATCTTAATTTCAAACATATGCAAGTTGATATAATGCAATTGAGGATGGTTACTATTCCAGACAGGAGACATGTTACGGTTTGTATATTCGTCCTTCTGTGGATAATTGGGGGATGCCTAATTACCACTATGTTCGTAGCATGGCACTTGTGTGATTATGAATATTCCATGTGTAGGACATATGAATTTAAGGAAGGTTGAAACTGAGTGTTAGATTTAATGCTTATGTGTTGTTGTGTAATGTGTTTGCATGGACAACCTGTAGGTTGGTGAGATTGACGAGATTTGTTCTTGTAAGCCGGTATGGCTAGGACATGATGACAGTGATTTGGAGTGAGCAATTATCGGGAAGGTTTTCCTTTCAGTATTTTGGATTTTGCAAGATAACTAATAATTTTGGTATTTTGGTCGTCGTATTTACTACAAGATATTTTTGTACTTTGTTAGCCGCTCATGTTTACTATATATATGTGGGCATGAACCTAGCAATTTGGTTACACATGAATCCACCCTTTGGGGGTTTATATGTATTTTTCCTTAGTGATTTTGATAGGAAGGATTTATTTATGCTTTTAATAAAAGAAACTCCTATTTTATGTAAAGGGCAAGCCCATGCAAGAGCATGCAACTATTTTTGGCATGTGGGCTATTTTTGTGAATAAAGACATAAATACCCAAGAAGTGGGAGTATGCCGACACTTCTTGGGGGACAAAGATTGCACCCAATAGTGTGTTGAAGGTGATTTCTATTCTATATCATGTTTTTATTTTATTTCTGTAACATACCCATCTTCACTAATAAAGAAATGTCCATGTAATAGATGAAATTATGAGTTTTTATGGTATAAAAATCAATGATTTTATTAAATGAGGCATTTCTACTTAGAATCTTAAAATTCCAAGCCCAAATTTGCAATCTGCATGTGATTTTATCCTAATATAGGATTTTACAGCATCCAAAACGGACACCGGATCAAGCTTATACGTAAATTTTGGTTATTTTTAGTTAAAAAACGACGATCTTTAAAAAGCGATGACCTTTAAACCTTAATAAATGCACGACTGGGCATCCGATTGATGAACGGTCTGCATCCCAACAACCAAGGTGAATCCGAGACAAAAAAAAATTCGTCCCCTCGGGCGGTCCGACACGCAAATCGAGGTCCGCTCCCAAAATTTGGAGACCTCGTCCCAAAAAAGGGACTGTACACACTTACCAGGGTGCCTGTACGATGGCTGCAAAAGAACCAAAGGTCGGCTGCCCACTGTGTGGTCCACTCGCACCGCTATGTGGACACCCATGCTGCCTCTGACTAGATAAGGTACAGCCGCACACCGTCCTTTCGACTGTGCCTTGCGCAATGCCCACTCTTGTACCCCACAGCTATATAAACCCCTGGGGTGCTCCATGGGCAGCACAAAATTCTGCGTGGAGCATATACTCCCCCCTTGTTAGAAGACAATGTCCTTAACTCTTCCCCCCCCGCCCCTCGGTGTGTGAAGAGACTTACAGTAGCACCTAGCAAGAGGTTTTGACCTTAGAGAGGGTTCATGCGCTATGGTCTTTTGCTCATACGACGGTGAGCAAACGATCTCGAAATTGAGATCTGACTAGAGAATTTCGACTGCAACAACGAGCCCTACAAGGCGACGTTCAAGATGGCACCATCCTGGAAATGCCAAAATATTTCTTCGGGAGAAGCGCACAACAATGAGATTAGAGAAGATGCTCCTAATGTGGCCCCAACCCTCCCATTACAAGCTCCTCAAGAAAATGGTGGCCAGGTTACTTGGTTATCTTTTAAAGAAGAGTTTTTTTTAATGTTAGTGTTAATAAATGTGTATTTTTTTCTTTTAAAATAATGAAATAAAATTGTATGAAGCTACGATTTGAAGTGATGTTGTATTCAATGAATTGTATTGAAATTATTATCTTTAAGAGAAAGAGTGCAAGTTTTTCCCTGGCTTCGATGCTAACTCCGTTTCGTGCTTCTGTAGCCGGGCGGCATTGTTAGAAAAGCCCGGGAGTGGCCCAAGGTATCCCTCATCCCAAGGTATTCCATTCCATTTGAGGTGAGAGATTATGATGCTATCTAGTTCTGAGGGCCTAGGCTAGTGCGGTGAATAAGCCCACCCTAGTGCGTAGACATCCCTCTAAGAGGCGGGAGGATCGAGTGACGGAGCTTGAGAGGGCGACAGGCCGGCTTGAGTCGTTGCCAGTGGTCGACGATGAGGTGTATGGTCTCGTAGGGTTTTGCCTAGCATGTAGAGGCTGGAAGGCTAAATTCTAGATCATCGACAGTATAAAGGAAAAGAATAAGAGAGCCGGTTTGACTTGTATGGAATTGATTCATGTATAAAACTTTTCTATAAATCTTGTTTTTGGCATTATTATACTGTGGAAAAAGGTTGTTTTAACAAACCTTGTGAAAAGGGCCTTAATTAAGGAGCATGTTTATTTATGTCAAACAGTGTGGTAGAATTAATTAGAAAACAAAATTGACGCGTGAGTAGGATGGAAAGTGGGAGGATGGAATGCCCTGATGGCACCATCCTACGGACGGGTGGACCCAATTAGTCTGGTAGCTTTCCAACAGATTTAGTGAAAGCCCTATGCTAGTAGATAAATAGGTTCTCGGGCAATTCTATTCTAGAAGACTAGGCCAGCGGTTGTGCCTTTCATGGATGAGGAAAAAAGCGTTGTCTCTAGAAATCAAGACTAGTAGTTGCCCAATTTATGATCAATTACCCTATGGGTGATTTGATTTTTAGAAGATCACGCTCCCCCTGCTGCTGGATAGGACTATGGCTTACCTATGAATCGTTTCCTTGAATCTCTGCATGGTCAAGGTGTCGATGAATAGGAATTTTTCTTCAAGTTAAGACTTAGTGGACTATCTTAAGTGTTTCCCCTATTTTGGAAGGGGGGAACCTTACAATTTTATGCTCAATCTTGTTAATTTGGTTCAATTCTATTGTTTAGATCTTGTTGTACATATGAGTTTTGATTTTTTTTCATTGAGGTCTTGTGTTAGCATTCCATCAATGTTATTGTAGGGGATTACGCTAAATGTCCAGCCAAAGGGTCTAGAACCATCTCCTTTTTGGAAGCTACAGGAGAAGAAAAGAAGCTATCCGATGTGGTCTATGTGCCTCAAATAAAGAGAAACCTGCTCTTAGTTGCTCCAATAATAGATCGTGGCCTTGAAGTACACTTCAAGAAAACACAAGCAAAGATTCTAGATGTTGACAAGAAGACAATTGGCAAAGCTGTGAGGAATAACAATTTGTAAAAGCTGAGTCCTCTTATAGTTGTTGCAAACAAGGGCACAAGCAAACTTTGGCATGAGCGATTTGGTCACATAGGATTTGCTATGCTAAAGGAGATACAAAAAATCGGGATGGTTGAAAATTTACCTGCTTTTGCAAAATTGCAAGAGCCATGTGAAGCTTTAACGATGGGCAATCAACAACGAAAGACATTTCCACAAGAGAGGAATCAAAGAGGAATCAAGTAAAGCCTCTTCTAGAGCTGGTACATGCTGATCTTTGTGGTAAGATGTCTACTATTACATTGGGAGGATCTTCTTACTTTATGCTGTTAGTCGACGATTACAATAGGAAGATGTGGGTTTATTTCCTTTGTGATAAGGCTGAAGCTTTTGGCAAGTTTAACTAGTGGCATAAATTTTAACATCATTTTAGATGGTAAAACCGACATCACATGTTCCACTATGACATGGGATACTCCTGTTAAAGAGAGCCTGCCACACAACAAGTTGGTGTAATTAAGATTGAGTCGTCATCTTAGAAATTAGAGAGGAGAGATTAATAATCTTTAAATAGTCAAAGCTTTTGAGAAGCACCCGAATGTGCATGTTTGAGTGTGTAGAGAGGAGAGGTTAATAATCTTCATGCAATCTCGAATCTTTTGAGAAAGCATGTAATGTACATGAAAACCTTGCCGCGTGTGGCAAGACTATGTCAAGGCATCTTATAAATATATAGATATACATACATATATATGTCAGTGCGTGCCCATGTGTTTTAAAGTAGTACTAAAGGCATATCATAAATATATGGTGGTGTGTGTCCCTTGTATTGAAGATTATATTAACACAAGAGGCAATGAGTAGCAAAAGCATAAAGCAAGAGAATTATTCTTCATTAGGTGATGGGCCTTATGTAGGCAACAAAGCAATATAAAAGGGAGCATTGAAATAGTAACTCTATTTGACTTTTACTTGAGGTAACTCTAGATCCAACCTTCGAACCTTTGCACAATCTAATGTTGATGGATGATTATTTCTTATTTATAATATCATTTTAGATGGTAAAACCGACATCACATGTCCCACTATGCAATGGCATACTCGTGTTAGTGCTAGCCTGCTACACAGCAAGTTGGTATCATCATCAACTTGGAAATTAGAGAGGAGAGATTAATAATCTTTGAATAGTCAAAGCAGTCGAGAAGCACTCGAATGTGCATATCTGAGAGCATAGAGAGGAGAGGTTAATAATCTTCGAGAGAAAGATTTAGAGAAAGGATGCAATGTGTGTAAAAATCTAATCGTCGGGGGAGCACTCTGCACGGAGGCATCTTATAAATATATAGATACACGTAGTACATACCTACTTACATATATATGGTGGTGCGTGTCCGTGTGTTTGGAAGTAGTGTTGAAGGCATTTTATAAATCTATGGTGGTGTGCCTCTCTTTTACTTCTAATTTCCATTAAAGACATAGGGGTTGTGCGTGTCCCTTGTACTTCCGATTCCCCTGAAAAACATAGCAATGCTATTAGGTTATGAACCACATATAACATACCGTGTACATGAATCCATGCGCTGTGCACATCGACTCGTTATATAGTAATAATACATAAAGCGAGAATATAATAATTGTAACTAGTACTCTAAAATGTAAGACCATGTTTTTGAGTTTCCATTTGTGTACTTAGAACATGTACATCACTGTTCTATCTTTGTTTCCATTTGTGCACAACATTCTTCTCTTTAACTGCATTATTGTGCTGTGTGAAGATTCAGTGAGCTACCAGGGGTGTGCTATTTTATACATGTGCATATACGAGTTCATGTTTAATCATGCATACACATATTTTAATTCTATGTTTCTGTTTCTTTAGGATGAAAACTCTTACAAAAGGAAAGGATTCAAAGGGTAGACCTACCAAGGGAAAGAGCAGGAAACCACACTCATCTAGCAAAATCGGACATCTTATTGGTTTTTGTGTTTGGAGCGGCTTTATTTATCAAATTTGGTTGATTTGTAAACATGTATATCTAATTTTACAGTTAGGTGGACGGTACCAAGAGTGTTTTTTCCCAAGCAAACAAAGTTTTGTATGACAAAGGAAGATTTCAATCTAGAATACGGACCAAGCTTCATAGGGCAAGACCCACATCTCCTCATTGATGATGATTTCACCGATAAGGAGTGATTGTCTGTATGGCTTCTAAAGTGGTACCAGAATGAGAAACACCACCTATAGGGATTGAGGCCATAATTATATGAAGAATGTGTGCTTTTGTATCACAAAGTGTATCAGGGATCTCCTCTGAACAGTTGGTGTACATTTTGCACGTGGATTCACATGGAAAAAGTGCAAAAGTACTACAAATTCCAATAACTTAGTGGCATGGGCTGTGTTAGCTGACAGTGTCATCAAAACAATACACCATCAAAATAAGTTAGAATGAAAGATGGAGAAATGGAGGTTGAGTAACAGACCATGCTTTGAACCTAAAGTCAACCTTGAAGAATGGATCTCACATGGAGAAACCAAATCTATGAGTGAGGGTGATGAAAAGCCTACATTTTCTATAGGTGGAAAGAGACCTAACCTTGAGAGGGCATTTAGCTCTATTTCAACTCTTGAAATGCCTACATCCTGCACAACGATACCTGCCTCAAGTGTAGACTTATCAGCTATGAATAACATGATGAATATTATGGTTGCAAATTAGTTGAAAGCCAAGCAACAACGTCTTATTGAGATAAAAATTGTATTAGAGCAGTCAAAAACAAGGAGAGATGAGCAAGTTGGGGTGCTACGGGGGACTAGCAAGATATTGGAAAGGTTGAAGAAGGATATGGAGGAGTTGCAACTACATAAGGCCGAGTTGGTTCCAAAAGAGGACAAGATTCTTAAGATTGAGGCCATCATATCAGTCAAAAAGGAGGCATTGGGAGGCATGGGATTCAATGATGAATTTAGAAATCATGAAGTACTAGGAAACAAGATAGCTGAATTGCAAAAATGTAGTTTTTTTATACTAGCTTAGTAGCACTTAAAAGTAATGTACACAGCTTAGACCACTTTTTAGTGCTTTTCCACTACCACTTTTTTATGGTATTTCACATTTGAAAATTGGTGTGTATTAGGAGTGAAAAGTGATAAATTACACCACTAGAGAGTGTTGCTAAAACACTAATTGAAGTAGAGGTATTACACCACTGAAAAGTAGTGCACAATTGTGCACTGAAAGTAGTGCACAACCACTAACAAGTGGTGCCTAGCCACTAAAAAGTGATACCCAACCACTGTATTGGAAAGTACTAACAAATGTTTATATTGACAAGCTGAGTATGACACCCTATCAAGGGATGTAGAAGTGGCAACAACCCAACTTAGGTTTGTGGAGACAATCACTCATCTACTAAAGGATACGAGGATCCCGGTCCTTCCTATCAAACCTCTTGTGCAGTCGGGTTCTGTTGTTAGCACTATTAGCCTGGATGAATGTGTTGCGTGCGGCATTTTTATCATACAGGATGTTGTTGCCATGTCGACACCCATACCATCCACTTTGCTTTTCAATGGCTTGTAAATCTGCCAAGAAGTTTTTGTCACCTGAATTTGAGAAAACATTCAATGATGTTGTGAAGTTAGTAACACGTGGAGCTACACAAGTAGATGACCATAATGGCACAGATACTAGATGTTGGCATCCATCATCATATCAAGTTTGTTTAATGTTCATTTTGATAACCTTTAAATTTTCCATGTAGAAGGAGAGGAAATTCGTATGGAAGCATCTCCTTATGATGGTACAGGTTAATATTCTATGTGAAATGTCCTTCTAATTAACTCTCTTTGAATCATCATTTAACTTATTTTGACCTATGGAAGCATCTCCTTATTGATGGTACAGGTTAATATTCTATGTGAAATGTCCTTCTAATTAATTCTCTTTGAATCATCATTTAACTTATTTTGACCTTTATTACATTGCCTCTTTTTGCAGCACACTCCCAAGCTGGGTCATCGTGCAAGCTCGAGAATGATAACATGTGCCACAGTGGCTTGGAGAAGAATGGTTTGCAAAAACAACTATATAATACAACCGAGCATGAATAGAGCTAGCATAAGGAGAAAAATTTAAAAGTTCCAGTTCATTCACCTAGAGAGCTGAACAAATTCAGTGATAACACCATATTAGATAATTTGGGAAAAATTCCATTCCCATTTGAAAAATGGGAGCATGGTGAACTTGTCCAAAAGTTTGTCAAAACCCCCTCATGTGACATATCATCGGAAAGATCTTGAAGAGTAGAATCTAAATCTATGATCTCCGACAAATTTGGAGTTAGTATGTTTAAGATATGTCCAAAACTATACGGAGTAATTGATTCCCAAAATGTGAGATTTTTCCCAAATTACCTAATATTGACTTTGATGCTATGAATGTGCCAGCTGATTCTGCCATATAAAAGAAGAAAGAATCGTCAGCTATGGAAGTGCCAATTGATTTAGCAATAGAAAAGAGCAAAGAGTTTTCAGATACCCTAGACCTGGATGTTGTTGCAGAAGGAGTAATAGATTCAGTCCACGCCGGAGTTGCCACTAGGAAGAAGAAAAGCAAAGATGTGAGCCTCAAGGAGTATGTGACACCCAAGAAGAAAATGAAGGTTGCCAACGATCAAGAGTCTCTATCTACAGGTAAAAAGAACAAAGAGCCCACATCTGCTGGGGAAAAAAACTCAAAAGCAACCACCTAAATGTAAACTCCCCAAACCAAAGTGCCACAAGAAACTTGTTTAGCTTTCTTGTAACCTAGAAAGTGCTAAATAGCCTTGCTTATAGTCCAGGCTAAAAAGCTATGTAATGTGTTGTAATTCTTTAATGATAATGAAACATCATTTTTCTTGTTGATGGAATGTGCTGTAAGAGTTTTTTTAAGTTATTGCCAATATATTATATAAGAGTGTTTTTTTTCTGGAGCTATTGAAGAGATTACTGTATCTGAAAGTGCTAGCGATGAGAGAGATAATGAAAACATATTGATACCGAAGTGGTATGACGAGAAGATGAAAGTTGAAGAGATTACGAAGTTGAAAATTGGCAGCCTTAATGGTAGTGATGTTTTAATATGCTTGTTTAATTTAAATACTATGTTTTAATATGTGTGTTTAATTTAAACGATATCTTTGGATATCTTTGTTGGTGTTAGATCTGAAGTGCAATGTCGTAGTAGTTGAAGAACCAACTAAGGAGGTTACACATGATGAGCCTATTGAGCCTACTGAGGAGCCTCATGGACCTGCTGAGGTTATAGTCTTTGAGGAGCTATCATCGGATGACCCTGAATGGATAACTGTTGTACCCAATTATGTTAAGATCAAGAAGCTGGTTGTCCTAGACCTGAATGGATTGATCGTAAAGCGGTTTTATAGACCATATAGTCCATAGCCTCTGGCATCACCACAAATCTTGATTAAGAGACTCAACAATCGACTGTGGTGCTTTCTTCAAGAAGATGTGGAACAGTTTCTTTGGGATGTCTACAGGCAACTGGAAGATATTAGGATTTGAAGTAGTTGTGCATATCACAACATTAAGCTTATCTTCCAATCATGTTGGCCAAAAGTGTGGAACATGGGACACTATTACTTCAGGGCCATCTATTATGACAAGGAATGTGAGAGGTGGAGAAGTTTTGGAGAAATCGCACAAGATCCAAAGGATATGTCTGATAAGCCTATTGTTTTTAAGAACTTTTCCATAGTTTGGCACGCAACAATTCCCTGAATATGCCTCATCAAGGACATTGTTGGTAGATGATTACTGCTTTAAAAATTTGCGGAATTAGTGGGACAATTGTATATGTCCACCTTCCTTTGATCCACATGATGAGGAAGAGGACCCATATTATCTTACGAAAACATTGTTTCCATGGTTGTGTGGATGGGAAGTAAATCATGATTACCTCAATTATACTAGAAAATTTCCTATCAACAATCGTGAGGACAATCTTTCAAGACTAGTTTTTGATTTCTACACAGAAGTTGGAGATGGAAGCGAAAGATGAGTGACAACGTATACTTATTTGATATTAAAGAAGATCTTTTTTACACTGTGTATTCAATATGTAATATTTTGGCATACCACTGAAATCTATATGTGATTGGGGTAACCTCTACATTTGAGTCTATGCTTCATCATACACCACATGTAATCTCTCTATGCATCATCATACACCACATGTAATCTCTCTACGCATCATCATACACTACATGGTTTTTGACACAGAAGAATCTTCTTAGTAGTATATGTTGTTTTAGAGGTAGTGTACCACTTTTCTACCACTGAAAAGTGGTAAACTACCAGTGAAATCTTTATGTGATTGGTGTAACCTCTAAGTTTTAGTCTATGCTTCATCATACACCACATGTAACCTCTCTATGCATCATCATACACTATGGTTTTTGGCATAGAAGCATCTTCTTGCTAGCACTTGTTTTAGAGGTAGTATACCACTTTTCTACCACTGAAAAGTGATAAACTACCACAAAAATGGTATACTTAAGAAGCATCATCATTCACTGCATGATCTTAACTTGGAAGCATCTTCTTACTAGCACTTGTTTTAGAGGTAGTATCCCACTTTTCTACCACTGAAAAATGGTATACTTAAGAATCATTGTCAAATTTCACTACATGGTTCTAACTTGGAAGCATCTTCTTACTAGCACTTTTTTTTGAGGTGTATCAACACTTGTCAGTGGTAGTACACCACTTTTCAACCACTAAGAAGTGGTGTACTACCACTCGAATGTGCCTTATGTAGGCAATAAAATAACATAAAAGCGAGCATTGAAATAGTAACTCTATTTGACTTTTACTCAGAGGTAAATGTAACTCTAGATCCAACCTTCGAACCTTTACACGGTCTAATGCTGATGGATGATTATTTGTTATTTCTAATATCATTTTAGATGGTAAAACCGACATCACATGTCCCACTATGACATGGCATACTCGTGTTAGTGCCAGCATGATCTTAACTTGGAAGCATCTTCTTACTAGCACTTGTTTTAGAGGTAGTATACCACTTTTCTACCACTGAAAAGTTGTATACTTAAGAATCATCGTCAAATTTCACTACATGGTTCTAACTTGGAAGCATCTTCTTACTATCACTTTTTTTCAGGTGTATCAACACTTGTCAGTGGTAGTACACCACTTTTCAACCACTAGGAAGTGGTGTACTACCACTTGAATGTGCCTTATGTAGGCAATAAAATAACATAAAAGCGAGCATTGAAATAGTAACTCTATTTGACTTTTACTCGGAGGTAAATGTAACTCTAGATCCAACCTTCGAACCTTTACACGGTCTAATGCTGATGGATGATTATTTGTTATTTCTAATATCATTTTAGATGGTAAAACCGACATCACATGTCCCACTATGACATGGCATACTCATGTTAGTGCCAGCCTGCCGCACAACAAGTTGGTATCGTCAACTTGAAATTAGAGAGGAGAGATTAATAATCTTCGAATAGTCAAAGCATTCGAGAAGCACTCGAATGAGCATATCTGAGAGTGTAGAGAGGAGAGGTTAATAATCTTCGAGTAGTCTCGAAGATTTAGAGAAAGGATGCAATGTGTGTAAAAACCTCATGGCTGGGGGAAGCACTCTACCAAGGCATCTTATAAATATATAGATACACGTAGTACATACCTACTTACATATATATGGTGGTGCGTGTCTGTGTGTTTGTCAAGGCGTCTTATAAATCTATGGTGGTGTGCGTCGCTTTTACTTCTAATTCCCATTAAAGACATAGGGGTTGTGTGTGTCCCTTGTACTTTCGATTCCCCTGAAAGACATCGCAATGTTATTAGGTAATGAACCACACATAACATACCGTGTACATTCATGAATCCATGCGCTATGCACATCGACTCGCTATATAGTAATAATACATAAAGCAAGATTATAATAATTGTCCCAGTGTGACATGGGATACTCATGTTAGTGAGAGCCTGCCACACAACAAGTTGGTGTAATCAAGATTGAGTCGTCATTTTAGAAATTAGAGAGGAGAGATTAATAATCTTAAAATAGTCAAAGCTTTTGAGAAGCACCCAAATGTGCATATCTGAGAGTGTAGAGAGGAGATGTTAATAATCTTCATGCAGTCTCAAAGCTTTTGAGAAAACATGTAATGTATGTAAAAACCTTGCCGTGGGTGTGGCAACACTATGCCGAGGCATCTTATAAATATATAGATACACATACATATATATGGCGATGCGTGTCCGTGTGTTTTGAAGTAGTGTTGAAGGCATCTCATAAATATATGGTGGTGTCTGTCCCTTGTATTGAAGATTATATTAACACAAGAGGTAATGAGTAGCAAAAGCATAAAGCAAGAGAATTATTCTTCATTAGTTGATGGGCCTTATGTAGGCAACAAAATAACATAAAAGGGAGCATTGAAATAGTAACTCTATTTAACTTTTACTCGAGGTACATGTAACTCTAGATCCAACCCTCGAACCTTTGCACAGTCTAATGTTGATGGATGATTTCTAATATCATTTTAGATGGTAAAACCGACATCACATGTCCCACTATGCAATGGCATACTCGTGTTAGTGCCAGCTTGCCACACAGCAAGTTGGTATCATAAACTTGTAAATTAGAGAGGAGAGATTAATGTTGTTGGGAAGCACTCTGCGGAGGCATCTTATAAGTATATAGATACACATAGTACATACCTACTTACATATATATGGTGGTGCGTGTCCGTGTGTTTGGAAGTAGTGCTGAAGGCGTCTTCTTATAAATCTATGGTGGTGTGTTCCCTTTTACTTCTAATTCCCATTAAAGACATAGGGGTTGTGTGTGTCCCTTGTACTTATGATTTCCCTGAAAGACATAGCAATGTTATTAGGTAATGAACCACACACAACAATCCATGCGCTATGCACATCGACTCGCTATATAGTAATAATACATAAAGCGAGAATATAATAATTGTATCTAGTACTCTTGAATGTAAGACCATGTTTTTGATGACGATATAACCAACAACAACAGACACCAGACCCACTATGGCATGGGATAGTAACATGAGTGAGGCCACCACGCAACAAGGTAAGGTGATCAAGATCGAGTCATCACCTTCGTCGAAATGAGCGACGAGATGACAATCGCGCATTATAAGTGCAGTAAGGAGAGTGCAGTAAGGAGAGGAGTTTGAGAGTCCCTAGGTGATGGGTTCAATTCTTCTCCCTCTGCAAGCAAGCGATGGTACCATCTAGTGTGTGTGTGAGAGGAGTGTACTAATGTCTCAGTATCTACCCACTCTTTTGATCTACAAGATTGAGGATTTTAAGTGGTAGCTATTGTGGGTACAAAAAGTGGCGTATATTATAACACTTTAAAGACCTTGAAATATTTAAAGAAAATAGACAAATATCTTAAAATTTTCTTGAAAAATCAAGTTAAGCTCCATATTATGTGAAGATCTAAGGTACAAAGTGGGAATCTCATATGAGTTTATACATAAAAGATATTAGCATTTTATGGAATCAGTTCAAATTTGGGACAGGGTGTATACATTGCCTTTGTACCTAAGAAAATGAGGACTTTTGACTATCTAATGCTTAATCAAATTATGCAACTATATTTCTAACTTTTAATATGATGTTCCAACAAAAGAACTTGAAACGAAATTCCTTCATTTACTAGGAGAGATTAGCCACTAAAGGTTAACAAATGCCTATTTTTTTTACTATTTTACAGGGTGCTTGAGTGGACAAAACTGGGCAGCCTGATCTTGCAGCCACCCTTTACTTCTAATTCCCATTAAAGACATAGGGGTTGTGTGTGTCCCTTGTAGTTCCGATTCCCTTGAAAGACATCGCAATGTTATAAGGTAATGAACCACACATAACATACCGTGTACATGAATACATGCGCTGTGCACATCGACTCGCTATATAGTAATAATACATAAAGCGAGAATATAATAATTATCCCAGTATGCCATGGGATACTCATGTTAGTGAGAGCCTGCCACACAACAAGTTGGTGTAATCAAGATTGAGTCGTCATCTTAGAAATTAGAGAGGAGAGATTAATAATCTTTAAATAGTCAAAGCTTTTGAGAAGCACCTGAATGTGCATATCTGAGAGTGTAGAGAGGAGATGTTAATAATCTTCATGCAGTCTCGAAGCTTTTGAGAAAATATGTAATGTATGTAAAAACCTTGCCATGGGTGGCAACACTATGCCAAGGCATCTTATAAATATATAGTTACATATACATATATATGGCAGTGCATGCTCATGTGTTTTGAAGTAGTGTTGAAGGCATCTCATAAATATATGGTGGTGTCTGTCCCTTGTATTGAAGATTATATTAACACAAGAGGTAATGAGTAGCAAAAGCATAAAGCAAGAGAATTATTCTTCATTAGTTGATGGGCCTTATGTAGGCAACAAAATAACATAAAAGGGAGCATTGAAATAGTAACTCTATTTGACTTTTACTCGAGGTAAATGTAACTCTAGATCCAACCCTCGAACCTTTGCACAGTCTAATGTTGATGGATGATTTCTAATATCATTTTAGATGGTAAAACCGACATCACATGTCCCACTATGCAATGGCATACTCGTGTTAGTGCCAGCCTGCCACACAGCAAGTTGGTATCATAAACTTGTAAATTAGAGAGGAGAGATTAATGTTGTTGGGAAGCACTCTGCCGAGGTATCTTATAAATATATAGATACACATAGTACATACCTACTTACATATATATGGTGGTGCATGTCCGTGTGTTTGGAAGTAGTGCTGAAGGCGTCTTCTTATAAATCTATGGTGGTGTGTTCCCTTTTACTTCTAATTCCCATTAAAGACATAGGGGTTGTGTGTGTCCCTTGTACTTATGATTTCCCTGAAAGACATAGCAATGTTATTAGGTAATGAACCACACACAACAATCCATGCGCTGTGCACATCGACTCGCTATATAGTAATAATACATAAAGCGAGAATATAATAATTGTATCTAGTACTCTTGAATGTAAGACCATGTTTTTGATGACGATATAACCAACAACAACAGACACCACACCCACTATGGCATGGGATAGTAACATGAGCGAGGCCACCACGCAACAAGGTAAGGTGATCAAGATCGAGTCATCACCTTCGTCGAAATGAGTGAAGAGATGACAATCGCGCGTTACAAGTGCAATAAGGAGAGGAGTTTGAGAGTCCCTAGGTGATGGGTTCAATTCTTCTCCCTCTGCAAGCAAGCGATGGTACCATCTAGTGTGTGTGTGAGAGTAGTGTACTTTCAAATTTTCAGCCAAGCCCAAAACTAATATCATAATAATAGTAGCGAACAGAAAAGAAAAAGCGCATAGGGCAGTTAGGTCGGTGGGGTCTTCAAGGTAGGTGGTGCCAGGTGGAGGGCAAAAAGGGATGACGTTGCTGATGAGAAAATATAACTCGGTACTTGTTGAGACGACGGCCTCCTCCACGAATGGTAGTTCACCTCCTCCACGAATGGTGTGTGTACAAAAAGCGCAATATGTGGGCCGCCGCCATCCGCATGTTCAACGTAGAGAAACACACAGGAAAATACACGTGGTCCCTTCTCTCAGATGCCATTTGGCACTTCGAACTCAACCGGAGCCAATGTCAGCGCACACCTTTAGGAATCCTGGGATCCTTCATACGAGAAATATGTATGTGGTCGGTGTTGTTGAAGGCCTGAATGAAGAAAACTAGAAGAATAAATAAAGTCCAACATTTCCCGTGTTGGCTTATTATATAACACAGGGCCTTGTAAAAGCAGCAGCAAGGGAATTCCAACCATCGCATGTGAAACACTCGCGATTATACACACACATACACACACACACACAAAATTAGCCACCCCACAATCCCCGTTACGCTCCAACCACAATCAATTAGCCCCACTACTACGTACTCGATCACTACAATGCCTGGCCTTCCCTTGCCTCATATTGGCTTTGAGCCCACTATCGTCAGATTCGAGAAAATCACCGCGAATGCAGCTCAAGTTCAAGAATCAGTGCTCAATTCTATACTGGAAGAGAACGCTTCTTGCGAGTATCTCCGTAATTTCCGATTGCCCAACGGACACATTGATCCCCTCACTTTCAGAAGGTGTGTGCCTATGGTCACTCACGCTGACTTGAAGCCTTACATACAGAGGATCGTGGATGGTGAAATCTCCTCCATTCTTACGGCGTCTCCCATCGATGCCATCTGCTTAAGGTTTATCTGAGTATAGCTTGACATTCCATTCAAAATCTAATCTTATCGATCGTATTGCTCTCTAATTCACTCATATGATCAGTAAAAAAACATACCAAAGTGAATTTATATCTACCATGTATTAATGAGATTCAGCTACTGCACTGATCTGTTCAGCTCCGGAACTACTGATGCACGAGAGAAATACCTTCCTTACCACGAAGGCTTGAAGGCAGGTACCTTGGAGGTGGCTAGCATTGCTGCTGCATTCCGAGATCGGTGAGTTGAGACTTGCAATATTAAAGTAGCTTACCTGTAGATCGTATATATAATTGCTTGTTCGACTCATGATACCTCTTGCATATAGCGCGTGTGTATGATCAGTTTCTGCTGTTTTTCTTTCTCTTCCTTCCTGTGGATCCCTATTCCACACTATTGCTTTGATGTGCTCGACAATCCTCCAATTTTTTATTTATTTTTTAATAATTCATTGTGGCTAATTACACAATCCATATGCAGCGTGTATCCAACCGCACCAGGAGCTCGAATACTGGAGTTCCTATTTTGTGGGAAATTCTCCACTACAAAAGGAGGATTAAAGGCTGGGACTGCAACAACGCACATGATTAGGAGTGATGCCTTTAAATTGAGGCAAAAGCGCAATGGCGTGAGGCCATGCAGTCCAGACGAGGTGGTGTTTGGCTCAGATTGCTGGCAGTCAATGTATTGCCATTTACTGTGTGGCCTTCTGTACAGTCAAGAAGTGGAGGTGTTAAGCTCACCTTTTGCATATACATTAGTGGAGGCTTTGAGAACCTTGGAGAATGAGTGGCAAGACCTTTGCGAAGACATTAGGGTTGGGAAATTGAACCCTAAAATCACAGATAATTCACTGATGGTTGCAATGGGCGATGTAGTAAGGCCTGATCCTAAGCTAGCAGAGGTGATCTCGTTGAAGTGCAGAGAGTTGATGGTGGGAGATTGGAGTGGGGTGATAGAGGTGCTGTGGCCCCGGTGTAAATATGTGCTTTCGATAATGACGGGGGCGATGGAGGCCTATGTGGAGAAGCTGCGGCATTATGCGGGCTCCAAGGTGCCCTTGGTTAGCGCTGACTATGCTGCCACAGAGGGTTGGATTGGAGTGAATGTAAACCCAAGGTCAAGCCGCCCCAGCAACGTTTCTTTCACTATTGTTCCCAGCTTGGCCTTCTTCGAGTTTATTCCCTTGCACAGATCTAGATCGAGCACCACCAGGAAGTCCATGAGCGCCATTGACGACGTCCCTGCCGTTGCAGCTATTAGTGGCCCCTCTTCAACTGCCGCGTACGAGGAGGGCTCCCCTGTTGGCCTGACTGAAGTTAAAGTTGGCCAAGAGTACGAGATCGTCATGACAACCGCATGGGGTAAGCAAGCCGCCTCCTTTCTTGATCATTAATCGTTGGTGGATGACGAAATAATCACATGCCTGGGTTGCGGCATCGGTACGCCGTGGGCGGGAATCAAGCATTAACCGGCCGCCAACGTTTGAAATTAGTTGACTGATCACCCATTAACTATTTGCTTGCGCAGGACTCTATAGGTATCGCCTCGGGGACGTGTTGAGGGTGACGGGCTTCTACAATGCATGCCCACAGTTTGCCTATGTGTGCAGGAAGAATGTGGTGCTCAACATAAACATCGACAAAAACACAGAGAAGGACTTGAAAGTGGTGGTGAGCCGGGCGGCCAAGCGGCTCAGAGAGGTGAGTGGGAGGGCCATTGAGTTGGTAGACTACACAAGCTACGCGGACCAAAAGACAGCCCTCGGACACTATGTCATCTTCTGGGAGGTGCGTGGCGGCCGTAACAGGGCATGTGCGCACGACCCACATGAACAACAACAACAGCAACAACGTGGAGAGGATAATGCTCTTGAAGACACCCAGCTTCAGCAATGGCTTGCAGAATGTGCCACCCTCATGGACTGTGCGTTTGTTGAGCCTGGCTACGTCACCTCTCGCAAAATGAGTACAATTGGCGCCCTCGAGCTCTGTGTGGTCCGTCCTGGAACCTTCTCAATGCTTCTAGATCGCTTCTTATCCAAAGGGGCGGCCATCACGCAATATAAAACACCTCGTTGCATTGTCTCTTCCGATATCCTCTCCATTCTCCGTGATAGCACCTCCGTGACCCTTTTTAGCTCAGCCACCTTCCACTAGCCAACCACCTCCTTGACCTTCTGAGTTCTAGTTCTCATTTGAGGCTAATTTTAGCCAAAGGTCCTCCCTGTGGTTTGATCTATGTACAAAAAGGGAGATTCGCTACCTAAAAAAGGTCACGAGGCACATGTGTACTACCTTATTATCACATTATTGCAAATGGTACTTCACTGTGTGTAAATACAATCGATTTCTCTTCTCCTAACATTTGGATTGTTGTCAATCCAAATTTCAAATATGCAACATAATGCCCGATTGAGGTATTGATTACAGCTAGGGTTCAACCATCGACCATGCATAGTAGTTTGGGGTCATCATGTCTATGCCCTTGCTTCTTGGTCCCCTACTTAAAAAAATAATCCCTTTTGATCCGCGAATGCTATTTACAATCCGTCTCCACATGTATTTTTTTCTCAATGTAGCAAAATTTCCCATGCAGGCGGAATGTCAATGCCTTGTGCTGATCAACAGATGTGAAAATCTGTACGATATAATTGCAGGTATTTTGGGCTACCCAGCTCACTGGCTGCTTGGGCAAGCAGGTTGGGTAAGTCTAAGAAGGCACCGTGCCTCATGGTTGTGACTAGCTTTCAAAGATCTAGTAGATGCTTAGGTGTTGTGATACATCCTTTGTTTAAGGGTTGTAGAAGGAGATTAAGACCAAGGAGAAAGTACACAAAGCTGGATCCAATAGCATAAGCTAAGGCTTGCAAAGGACCAACACTCATCCGAGGATAGTTTCCTTTCTTTCTCGCCTTTCCTTGCTCTTGCTTTTTCTCAAAGGCCTCGTACTTCTATTCAAAGACTGAGTGCTCTTCTCGCAAAGCATTTCTTCACGCTCTGCATCCAAGGCCCAATGCACATCATCAAAGGATTGTGCCTTTTCTTTAATGCTAGCTGCTTAGCAAAAGAGAGATCTCCTTTTCTGGGTGTTGTTCGTGATCTCATTTTGGTAAGAAAAAAGAGAAATCTAGGGGAGCCAGGGTGAAAGAGAATCAAGCTGCATTATCCGACCCTACAGTAGTGAGAAAAAGTGCATGAGGGAGGAAGAGTAAGGTGGTCGCCGAGATGAGACTCGGCCTGGCCACGATGCCTCTGAGTGGTAGCCTTGTTGATGTTTGCACTCCCACAAGATCTTGGCATGCTCATTGGCCACCCACTTCCACCGCATTACATGCTCCCGCATCTCCAAACATGCCTCAGACGAGACAGATAAAGAGAGACACAGGGGAACACAATGGGAAAGACACCATAGAATCCACCAATACTTGCAACGTTTAATTTTTTCCATCACAACCTTTAAAAAATCTAAGTCAAATCACCTTAGAACTTTTGCCAGCATTTGAATTCACTTCCATTGATTTTCTTTTTACACTCATTGTACGCCCTTATTTGAACTGCATCCTCCCCCTTGGTAATCTATCCTAATTAACATCCCCCTGCCTAATTACAACCTTTACTGGCAATCAAATAATCCCCAATTGTACCTCTCCTCTCCTCTCCCTTATGGTTCAGCCCAATGTTCTTTCTCATCCATCCAAAAAGGAAAAGAAAGAGCGTACTCAATTTCACATGTGTGTGTGTGTGTGAGAGAGAGAGAGAGAGAGACAGAGAGAGTATTGAAAAAAAGGGCTCGTAAGACGAATTGCCCTTTGAGGGTAATTTTGTGACCATCACTTTGAAATAGAAGAATAAATTTCAACACAACCACCTTTAATGCTTGAAATAGAAGGGGACGACACGGATGAACCACCTTCTACTTCAACAAATGAGGCTACACCCATTGAGGAAGATGCAGATGGAGAGGTATTTCTAGAAATAGATGTATTTGGAGCCATGGATCTAGTTGAGGATGAGAGAGTCGATGATGAGCTATAACATCTTATTTCATTTTTATTTGCCAAGCAATACTTGGTTGTTGTCATAGTTTTCTTGTTTGGGACTATTAATGAGGATTTAGGAGACAATTGTCGTAATTTCTTGTAAATATTACTACATATATTCTTGTATTCGGGATCATTAGTGCAAGATTTGGTAAAAAAATATTACTTTTTTATTTTTTATAACTATTATTACATATATTTGTATTTATTTGAAAAGTAACTAAAAACTGTGTTGATAAGGACTATGAGAACCAAAACAGTTGAAATTTTTTTAGAGGTCACAGTAAAAAAACAAAAAAAGTAAATTTTCAATGCTATTTCGGACCAGTATTTCGATGCCTATTTTGACATAATCATGGAGGTTTTTTGACCTTTATTTGAACGATGTTTAGTTTTGTGACATTTATTTCGACGCTCATTTTGATGACGCAGCCACAATCAAAACTAGGCGTCGGGAATAAAAGATCTTGTAGTAGTGTATTGCAATAACAACTCTTAAATGCTAACCTTAGTTTTTATTTCTCTCTTTATTTAATATTTCACTTTAAATTAAGCAGTTTATCTTTTCTTTTTATAGAAAAGATCCTTTCATTAGTTATATAAAAAAGCCTGTAGGGCTACAGCCTATAAAAGATCCTCTCCTGCTCATATGAAAACAAAGCAGAGATCCAAGCAAGGCAGCTAGGGAGACTCTTCCTAGGTACAAATATCAGTACAAAGACTGAGGGGCTATATCATAAAATAGGAGGGGGGAAAAGCCAAACAGGTGGCCTGTAGTGCTAGCCGGGGGAACCTGCGTGTAGGGTATAGCCAAACAGGTGGCCTGTAGTGCTAGCCGGGGGAACCCGCATGTGGAAGGCCTGGCGCTGCAAGATCGCCTCATCCGAGTCACCCCGGATGCGGTCATACTGTCCTCGCAGAGTGTGGATCAACTCCTGCACCAAATCCCCCGAACAGTCTCTGCTGGTGGCTCCAGTGTCCCCTCAAAGGCCCTGAAACACCGGGCTCTCCAGGTGAACCATATGGTGAGGCTGCTGAGGAGCTCCCATCGTAGATCCCTCTCCTGTGTCCAGCTGACGGATGAGAAATCCGGTGAAGGAACCAGGCGAGGCTTGCCCCTAATGAATCTGATGGCATGGCTATCCTGCTCCGTCTCATAGCCCATAGCAGGCCCTCACGAAGTCGACCAAGCAGCGGCACCCCACGTATACATACCCTCTGGAGAGAGGGGGACCAGAATGCGCAACATTCGTAGCCAAATCTGCTGCGCCTGAGGACAGTCCCATAGGCAATATCTCTGTGTCTCCATAGGGTGGCCGCATCGGCCGTCCTCGCAGGCCGCCAGAAGACCGCTGTAGACAAGCCAGGTGCCAACTGCAGAGCCCCTGTGGGGCGACCAGCCACACTGAAAAGTCGAGATCCTGTGTGCCTGTCGAGTAGCCCAGAGCTTGGTCCAAAAATCCTCCAGAAACTCCTGTGAGAGTCCCTGTAGCTGCCAGTACTCCGATGCAACTGGAGAGACCAATCTCCTCGCCGTCAAAATATGTCGCCCCAACCAAACAGTGTACTAGAAAAAGGTGATCTCTGTGGCCTCGGGGGATGCATAAGGATCATGCCACTCGTACTCGCTAGGGTCCCACTGGCAAGGGGCACGCTGCATAAGCCGATATGCGCCAATCAGAGTCCACATCTGCTGTGCAGGGTCTGGGTCAATATGCCACTTCCGAGAAGCGGCGGCCACTACCCGTATCCTCTGAAAAATGCACTCTGCAACCAAAGACGACTCCACCTCCACTCTCTGAAGTCTGCCCTCATCCTGGATCTCATAGAAGTAAAGGCATCTACCATCCTTAGTGCTGACAGCAATCAAGAACTCCAACTGTGTAAAGGCTCCCATCCACCGTGGGGCCATTGGCTCGAGAGGTGGCTCGAGAGGCGTGAACCACTCCTCTGTGAGTGCCTCCTGAATGTCATCCCTCATAATTAGCCCCCCTCTGAGGTGACTCAACCTCTCCACCTGGATCTCCTCTGGGAGACTGCAGAAGGCCTGCCAGTCTCCAAAACTACGTGTTGGGCCTACCGCCAATGGTCCCCAGGCTAGACGAGGCCGAGAACCTAGCATATTACCCTGCTCTGTGCGAACCGCTGGGCTCCAGATGAGCGGCTGTTTGGCCCGCTCCTCATCACAAGAAGGAGGTCTCTGAGAGAGTTCTAGTCTCAGCAACTCCCAAGCTCGCAAGATGCTCAAGGCAAATCTGTCCTCCCATCCTCTACTGAGGACTGTCCTCCTCATCTCTATGAAGATCCATCGTATCTCCGGTGCCCAAGAGCCCCCTGCTGGAGGAGCCCGAGCCTGCAGCCGCTGCAACAAAAGCTCTTTCCAAGGCTCAGTGCGTGCCTGGAAGCAGCCCCCGAACAATAAGCTTCCCCAATAAGGCTCTACTCTGATCAACTCGATCTATAATGCCCAAGCTCCCCTGGGCCAGTGGAAGTGTAATAACTGCCCAAGCGACCTTAGCCCGAGCTGACTGATCGTCCCGCCCAGACCAAAGAAAGTTTCTAATCAGCCTCTGTACCTGGTTGATGCAAGAGCTCGAGAAGATGCAGCAAGACGTGATGTACCACATGGTCGCTAAAAGCACCTGATTCGCCACCACCACCCTCCAAGCCAAGGATAGCCGAGCTGTACTCCAATACAAAAGCTTCCTCCGAATGCTCAGAAGAAGTGGGGCAATCTGCTGCTCAGGTGACAAATCTAGTCCAATCTGGCATCCCAAATACCGCATTGCTGTGCTAGGAGGAATCCATCGAAAACTCGGGTCTAGGCTCCATGCCTGAGTGGGAGCACTACTGATCCAAAAGGCCACTATTCTGCGCCAATTGATCAATGCTCCCAAAGCTGTACTAAAAACCTGAAGCGACTGCTCTGCCCTCTGAAGATTGGCCTCCTGTCCATGCAAAAATAAACCCGTGTCATCAGCAAACTCAGCATTGAGCAGGTCCTCCCCTCGGACTGGGAGCTGGAGTCCTCTCAAACCAACCTCCTCTACCATCAGATACATGCTCATAGCCTCAGCAAAGAAGATAAAAAGAAACGGGACGAGAGGACACCCCTGACGGACTGATCTGGTCAACTCAAAACTCCGCCCCCGTCCTCCTGCCATCAGCACCTGGCTACGAGCTGTGGAATATAGAGCCGCCACTCCTCGAATCCAAACTAGCTCAAAGCCCAGGCAAAGCATCGTGCCCTCTAAGAAACTCCAATCGACTCGATCGTATGCCTTCTCAAAATCGAGAAGCATCACGAGACCAGGTCCTCACCGAGAAATCTAGCTCGGGCCGTCGCCTCCCAGAAGGTGAAAATGTTGTCAAGGATACTACGCTCCTTGACGAATCCTGTCTGGGTAGCATGAATCAACTCTCCCAGGAAGGGCTGGATCCTCAAACTCAAGGCCTTTGCTAAGACCTTGTAGATAGTATTGAGGATCGTAATAGGTCTCCAATGCTGAATATCATCTGATACTCCCTCCCCCTTGGGGATAAGAAAGATCAAGCCCTCTGAAAAGCTCTGTGGCATCACCCTAGTGTCCAAAACATACTGAAAGCCAATGCAGAGGCCTGGCCCCAAAAGGTCCCAATATCGCATTAAAAAGACAGGCATCAATCCGTCCTCCCTAGGGCAACTGTGGTGCAGAAGGACTCTCAAGGCCTCAGCAAGCTCAACCTCTGAAAGAGGCTCACCCAGAACTGTACGCATACGATCTGTGACCCTCCTCTACACATGGGCCCACACAGTCTGTCTGCAAGCATCCCGAGCCTCAGTGGCTGGCTCCGCTGAAAGCAGGTCTCTATAGAACTCAGTGGCAATGGCTCTAATCTCCCCGGGCTCAGTGGTTATCGATCCGTCCTGCCTCTTGAGCTGGCGGACTCCTGCTCGAGCATGGAGAGGTACAGTAATCTCAAAAAACTCCCAAGTCACTCTATCACCAAGCTGCGTCCACTGAGAGGCCTGGCGACGATAGTAAAACTCATGTCTCTGCTCCTCTGCCTCTCTAACCTCCTGGCGTGCTTGGCTTAGCTGGGACGCCACCCACTCACAGGTAGGCTGCTGCTCCTGAAGGCGCTGAAGCGAAGCAAGGCTACGTCTCAACCACTGCTCTCGCTCGTGTGTCTCTCCCAGCCATGTCAAGGCTGCAGCGTGCAAAAAGAGCTGAGCTCGATGAGTCCCTGGGCACACTGGCCTGCTGCATCCTGGTCAGAGCTCTGGCTATATGCCATATCCTCTCAATGTCCTCAGCGAGACTAGGATCTGTAAGTATCCTCTCTCGGATCCTCAACTGCAAGCTGGTCTCCCGTGTCCTCTCCTCAAGTGTCAAAATAACTGGCACATGGTCTGAAAAAGAGGTGCGAGCGAGAATGCCAACGGAGCCCCCTCGCTCCCATAACCTATCGCCCACATAGAAGCGATCAATCCGTGATAGATTAGTCCCTCGCCGGCAATCCGCTGACCGAGAGAAACTAAGACTGTCCTGAGAGCGGGAGAAAGCCTCATGCTGCCATGCATCAGTGATCCTCAGTGTCATGCAAAATCGCTCCCAAGCTGCAAGCTCCGTGCCGTGTACTGTGACATGACTGCCTCCCACCCTATCGGCTGGGTCCTCAAGCATGTCTCCCCCGACACACCAATGTGCGGCCTCTGGCAATGCATCCGTAACCTGGGTCCAGAACTCTGCTCTGGCACTAGCATGGTTGGGTGCATAGACATTGAGCACGCCAAAAAGCTCATCATGCATCCTCAGAATGACATAATGTGCTCTACCAGGCACAATGATCCCGCGATCCACAATGGCCTGCCGCCATACATCCACAATGACCATACATACTCCTCCCTACCCACCCAAGGGGCCAAACCTTGCAGGACCAAAAGGTGTCCCATCTACTAGGCATCACCAAACCGTATCTTCACATCTTGCTCTCACCCAAATGGTGCTCCTGCATTATCAAAATATCAATACTGCCCCCAACCAGGCATCTGTGAAGCTCCTGCCTCAAGGAACCATGGTAACATATATAGTGTGTGCCACCAAGGCCCTATACATTCCATGAGATGATCCTCATGGATGACCTGTTGAGGTGGATGCTGTCTCAGCCGTACGGTGGGCTTTCGCAAGCGGCTTGGATGGAGAATAGTCCCCATCCGAGCGGCTACAAATCTATCCACCCGGTGTGCTGCAAAAATCTCGGATCAGGCGCCAGTGGCTTTCCCATGGCGAGTGCTTCCCGCTCAGACAGAGCAACCTCGTGTATGCATACATATCCAGGGTTGTGTGCTAAGTCTGCCACTATGCGAACCACCAAATGTCGAATCCCGGAGGCATTCGCACTCCCGGGATCAAGGAAAAAATGAGCCAACTCCCATAGTCGGCCTATCACATCTGTCACCTCCAGATCCCTCACATGGTGAGAAAACTCAACTGCCTGAGTCCTCAAAGTGCTAAGAGCAAGATCCATCGTCCACTCCTCCCGGTCGCTAGGGCCATAGAGAGGGAATGAGAAGGCCACCGTTGAATCAAGTGCCTCCTCCCCCGTCGGGCCGGAGGTATCACTACATGAACTCTGATGGGTGCTGGCTCATGGGGGCCCTCTGCTCCAAAAAGCCGTATGAAGGAATAATCAAAAGCCTCCCAGCGCTGTCTAGTGTCGAGGCGACTCAGTCGACTGCGGATAGAGGATATGCGTGAAACCCGAATCGGCATGGTAAGTCTCCTCTGTGTGGTGCTCGATCAAGGTCGGTGCTCAGTGTTCGCCGGACTGCAGGTGAGCGCCAGGGAACTGCCAGGGCCTCCCGGGGAGGAGGAAGGGGGGAAGGGGGGAGAAGGCGAGTGGGGGGGAGGAAGGGGGGAGAAGGGGGTGGAGAAGGAGCCGCTGCCAAAACCGGAGCGCGGACGGGAGGAGGCGAAGGTGGAAGCGAGGCGGGAGGGGGGGACGGGGGAGGGGGGTGGGGGCAAAGGAGGGGGTGCTGGCATCTCCTGGTCCTCAGTCGGCGCTGGGGTCTCCTCCTGTAGGGAGCAAAGCTGTTCCTCACGGGAACCCAGTGATATTGAGACTGTGGCTGCTACTGCATCGGTCTCTGGGCGTGCTGCTGGGGCTGTCTCCCTCGACGGCGCCCCTCTCCAGGCTGCCACTCCGAGGTCTCTGTGGGCTAAGCAGGTGTCCCGGAGGCTGCCTACCGAGCCGCATCTGTGGGCGGGCCATCGGGGGCCTGCTGCTGTAGTGAAGGTCGGGATCTCCTGCAAGGGCCAGGTGGCCAACCTGCCTACACATAAAGCATTGGTTCGGGAGCCCCGAAAACTCCACTCTCTGATCAATCCGTCCCCCCCATCCTAGGTAGCTGAATGACCTTCGGAAGGGAGGAGATGTCAGGAACCAAAACTCTGACCGAAGGTAGTCCAGCTGCTCTGGCCACCACTGAAGCTGCTGTGGGGCCAGCCTCAAGCACCAAACCCACCAATGCTCCTAGCCTAGAAAGAAGCGGTAGGTACTCACGGCGGAGCCCAAGGAAGCAAACTGTAACATGGAAAAGGGGCTCTCCCTGCTCGGCCGCTGCTGGGTCAAAGCCATGCTGCCAAGGTCTGAAGAATGCCCGAGCATCCCTGATGTCAAGGGGACTCATGGCTAGGACCTTGGCCATGCTCTGGGCTGTCTCGAACTGATCCGGTAGTGTCCACGGCCCAGGAGCCGAACGTCCAGGATCTTGCCCACATCTGCAAGAAGGCGGGCCTGGAGAAGATCCCGGATCTCCCCTCTGCTGGGGCGAGTGCTGACTATACGCAAATGGTGGAATGTGCCTGGAGGCATTCCACCTCTGCGCGCGGTGAGGCTCGCTTCCTCTTCTGGCGAAAGAGAAAGCCTGATGGGGGTATCCTCAGGGGCGGATGAGGGGGCTGCGGGAGAGTCCCTCTCAGGTGGGGCGGAAGGAGCCTCCATTAGAGTCTGAAGCTATGTCGAAGGCGGAGCGAATGCGGAGAGTCCTGCAAGAACCGAGCTGCACACAAAGGGCGGAGGGGGAAGGCGGAAGGCAAAAAAAAAAACCCCAGGGGACGAAAAAAGAGAAAGAAGGGGAGGGGGGGATAAGGCGGTGAAGACAAAAAAAACCCCAAGGGGGGCAGAAGCAGCGTGAATAAGGGGGGGTGGGGGGGAGGGCGACGGCTGGTAGAGGGGGGGCGGGGCGCTGATGAAGGGAGGGGGGGCACGAAGGAGAGGAGCAGGGGTCGGGTGCGCTGGGGACGCAAGAAAGCCAGGCGGAGGAGGGGGGGAAGCTTGCGTGAGGGCAGGCGGGAGCGGGAGCACACACGTGGGCGGGAAGGGGGGGAGGGCGCGCAGGCAGCAGCGCGAGCAGGGGTAAGCGTGAGCTTCAGCGAGCAATTCAGGCATTGAACATATTCTTAAGCAGTTTATCTTTTGTATGCATAGAAAGTATAAAGGTTCACATGTCTTTGGAGTGTTAAATTTCTTTTTCCAGATAATTGCAACCACACTATAACAATGAGAAATGTATTCTCTACCATTCTTCTCATCATAAATATTTGTTACTTCTTTAGTTTCAGTTATGGCACATTTATCACAACACTCCACAATTCAAGAAAAAATTGACTCGATTTGCGCAAGTTGTTATATACAGAACAGAAACTTTGATAGAAATTCCAAAAGAACACCATATTAGAGAATTTGGGAATCTCCCAATTCCCATTTTTGAATACTAAAAAAGGGGGATATGGATAATATGTTTGTAAGTTTCTCAAAGCCCTATCATGTGACCTATCATTGGAAAGTGCTTGAAAAATGGGATCTAAAGAGCCATAAACCACTCATTTTGAATTAATGGTGTTCAAGTTATGGAAAATCCAAAGTTTTGACCACATGTCCCAAACTTGTGGGAAATTCCCAACATGCTTGAGGACCCAGCCGATAGGGTGGGAGGCAGTCATGTCACAATGCACGGCACGGAGCTTGCAGCTTGGGAGCGATTTTGCATGACACTGAGGATCATTAATGCATGGCAGCATGAGGCTTTCTCCCGCTTTTAGGACAGTCTTAGTTTCTCTCGATCGGATCGCCGGCAAGGAGGGACTAATCTATCACGGATTGATCGCTTCTATGTGGGCGACAGGTTAGGGGAGCGAGGGGGCTTCGTTGGCATTCTCGCTGGCACCTCTTTTTCAGACCATGCGCCATTTATTTTGACACTTGAGGAGAGGACACGGGAGACCAGCTTGCAGTTGAGGATCCCAGAGAGGATACTTACAGATCTTAGTCTCGTTGAGGACATTGAGAGGATATGGCATGATAGCCAGAGCTCTGACCAGGATGCAGCAGGCCAGTGTGCCCAGGGACTCATCGAGCTCAGCTCTTTTTTGCACGCTGCAGCCTTGACATGGCTGGGAGAGACACGCGAGCGAGAGCAGTGGTTGAGACGTAGCCTTGCTTCGCTTCAGCGCCTTCAGGAGCAGCAGCCTACATGTGAGTGGGTGGCGTCCCCGCTGAGCCAGGCACGCCAGGAGGTTAGAGAGGCTGAGGAGCAGAGACATGAGTTTTACTTTCGTCGCCAGGCCTCTCAGTGGACGCAGCTTGGTGATAGAGTGACTTGGGAGTTTTTTTAGATTATTGGACCTCTCCATGCTCGAGCAGGAGTCCGCCAGCTCAGGAGGCAGGACGGATCGGTAGCCACTGAGCCCTGGGAGATTAGAGCCATTGCCACTGAGTTCTATAGAGACCTGCTTTGAGCGGAGCCAGCCACTGAGGCTCGCGATGCTTGCAGACAGACTATGTGGGCCCATGTGTAGAGGAGGGTCACAGATCGTATGCGTACAGTTCTGGGTGAGCCTCTTTCAGAGGTTGAGCTTGCTGAGGCCTTGAGAGTCCTTCTGCGCCACAGTTGCCCTAGGGAGGACGGATTGACGCCTGCCTTTTTTATGCGATATTGGGACCTTTTGGGGCCAGGCCTCCATAGGGGCTTTTAGTATGTTTTGGACACTAGGGTGATGCCACAGAGCTTTTCAGAGAGCTTGATCTTTCTTATCCCCAAGGGGGAGGGAGTATCAGATGATATTCGGCATTGGAGACCTATTACGATCCTCAATACTGTCTACAAGGTCTTAGCAAAGGCCTTGAGTTTGAGGATCCAGCCCTTCCTGGGGGAGTTGATTCATGCTACCCAGACAGGATTTGTCAAGGAGCGTAGTATCCTTGACAACATTTTCACCTTCTGGGAGGCGATGGCCCGAGCTAGATTTCTCGGTGAGGACCTGGTCTCGTGATGCTTCTCGATTTTGAGAAGGCATACGATCGAGTCGATTGGAGTTTCTTAGAGGGCACGATGCTTCGCCTGGGCTTTGAGCTAGTTTGGATTCGAGGAGTGGTGGCTCTATATTCCACAGCTCGTAGCTAGGTGCTAATGGCAGGAGGACGGGGGCCGAGTTTTGAGTTGACCAGATCAGTCCGTCAGGGGTGTCCTCTCGCCCCGTTTCTTTTTCTCTTCTTTGCTGAGGCTATGAGCATGTATCTGATGGCAGAGGAGGTTGGTTTGAGAGGGATGCAATTCAAATAGGGGCCTATAATGAGTATAAAAAAAAATTCAATGGAAGTGAATTCAAATGTTGGCAAAAGTTCTAAGGTGATTTGACTTAGATTTTTTAAAGGTTGTGATGGAAAAAATTAAATGTTGCAAGTATTGGTGGATTCTATGGTGTCTTTCCCATTGTGTTCCCCTGTGTCTCTCTTTATTTGTCTCGTCTGAGGCATGTTTGGAGGTGTGGGAGCATGTAATGCGGTGGAAGTGGGTGGCCAATGAGCATGCCAAGATCTTGTGGGAGTGCAAACATCAACAAGGCTACCACTCAGAGGCATCGTGGTGGCTAGGCCGAGTCTCATCTTGGCGACCACATTACTCTTCCTCCCTCATGCACTTTTTCTCACTATTGTAGGGTCGGATAATGCAGCTTGATTCTCTTTCACCCTGGCTCCCCTGGATTTCTCTTTTTTCTTACCAAAATGAGATCACGAACAACACCCAAAAAAGGAGATCTCTCTTTTGCTAAGTAGCTAGCATTAAAGAAAAGGCACAATCCTTTGATGATGTGCATTGGGCCTTGGATGCAGAGCGTGAAGAAATGCTTTGCGAGAAGAGCACTCAGTCTTTGAATAGAAGTACGAGGCCTTTTGAGAAAGAGCAAGAGCAAGGAAAGGCAAGAAAGAAAGGAAACTATCCTCGGATGAGTGTTGGTCCTTTGCAAGCCTTAGCTTAATTTGCGGACACCTGGGGGCTGGGGGGAGGGGGTGGTTGCGCGCCAACCGTCGGGTGAAAAAATGCCCCTTTATAAGCTTTTTACAAAGCTTAATTGAGCTTTATTTAAACTTTTTTTTAAAATTAAGAAAAGTGTTTTTATAAACTCCAAAAAAGCTTGAAAAAAAGTCAAAAAAAAAGAGAATTTGAAATCTGAGAAAAGAAAATTCTTTGAATTTTTTTTCTTTTGGTGCCTTTTGGCTTTCATCTTCCCAAAAATCTATTGGCTTTCCGAATTTCAGAAAATCTTTTGACCTTTCGGATACCAGAAACTTTTGACCTTTCACATTCTGATTTTTTTTTTGGATTTTTCATTTTCTGCTTTCCGTATTCCGGGAAAACCATTGGAATTCTGGAATTTTTTGACTGTTCGTATTCTAATGCGTTCTGAAAAAGTTAAAAATTTTAAAAAACTCCTTAAAATTAGTGGAAAATTAGACAAAGGTTATTTTAAATTTCTGGAAAATGTGGGGTTGGTTTTTGGCATGTGATGTGTCTATTAGGACGCCCATGACCATTCAAATTTCTTTAAAAATATGTTTTTTGACCCAAAAAATTAGAAAATCCATTAAAATTGTATTTTTTCATTGGATTTGAGAATTGTTAGGCGGAATTGGAAATTTTGTGAACGATGGGATTCTCAAGAAAAATTAGAAAATTTTTAGAAATTATTTTTAGAAATCCTAAAAATTGATATTTTTAAAATATTAATGGTATTTTCTAAATCTAAATTGCTAAAAATTTTATATAAAAATATAGGTTTGGAATGCCATAAGATAGGTTTGGTGGAATTTAAAATTATCATATTTTGAGGCCCTATAAAATTAGGAAAAATTTGGAAAAAATTATGATAATTTATTTTTTCAAGAATTTAATATTTTCGAGGATTATTTAATATTGAAGTGCGTTTTAATAATTTCTTTTTGGACATGTTAATAATATTTTCTTTTTGGACATGTTAATAATTTCTTCAATGATGGCTAGAATTTGTGTTCAAAGTGTGTTTCACCTTTGAAAATTTTCCATGATAATTTATTTTGCACTTGTTTAAGTGTGGTCTGTGCTTAATTTCTTGAGCCTAAGATAAATTTTATCATGGGTTAGTCGATCGATTTGTTTTGGTGGATTTTATTGGATGTTTTCCAACTTTTATTTGGACTCATCAGGTTTTGCCTAGATCACTTGTGTCTAGGGGTTATTTAATGAGTGCTACACACATGTGTTTCACTTGCTTACTTTGGAGTTTTTCTTAAATGACACCATGTTCATATACTCCAGATTGATGAGTTGGCCACCAATTTTAATGCTTCTTTTGGCATGATTAATGTCCATTAGATGGCATGCATTGCTTTTTATGTGATCAACTATGGTTTTTATGGACTCAAAGAGCTTTTATGCTTTTATCCATGGTTTATAGGGATCTTTTGATCTTTTGGATAATATCATGTGCTTTGAAGGTAGCATTTGCCTTCGTTTTTTGCACTTAATTTTGGAGTATATTGCTTGTACTTTTGTATATATTCCAACTTGTATACCTAGTTTCTTATGTATCTAGGTGAGTTATTTTTCTACCCTAGCTTTAGTATGTTTATTGGATAGTTATCATTAGAAAGGCGCCAATTATTCAAATTCTTTTCTAATAATATACTCAGAAAGAGTTATTCCTTGATGTAGTCTCAGGTATATAGAGAAAGGTTTTAGTATGTGAAAGTCTGGGATAAGGCCATTTTATTCCTTTTATACAAGATTTTATTCATATTTCCTAAATGGCATACTAGGGAGTTTCAAATTGGTAAGGTATGTATGGGTGGTATCATGGTGGTATGGGACGCTAGCGATCCCTCACGTATATTATCTTATGGGATAATTTGGGCTCAAGATTGTTGCTTTTCTAACATCACTTGGCATGTTGACCTCAACATTCAAAGACAATCTCATTTTAAGAATTCATTTAAAGGTAAACATTCTCTAGATAAACTTCTTTTATCTATAGCCTATATGTATTGATGAGTGTAATCTCGTCGGCATATTCATTTGTTGAAATCTCTTTCTTTAGAGTTCAACGTGTTTATCTTGTTGTGTTCGGATTAAGGAAATTTGAATTTTTTCTTTGTTGGCATTTCTTTCTCTAGTTCCGTACTTTAGGTGATTTATACAGTCAACCTGATGGTTTTATGGATGGAAATATGTGACTCATTGAGACATTGATGACTCTCTATGTTGATATGGGTAACTCGGGATGCCGATAATTCCATGAGCAGATGTGGGGTACATCGGGCCGCCGATGGATACCTGGTGCCTACTGTTATAATGCCACGTTTTCTTATTTTAAATTATGAATGGTTTACAACGAGGAAACTACTTTGAGTATAAATTCCTCTGATCATCCGTAGTTTGATGGGCAAACAAAGCGTATGAATCAGATTGTAGAGGATATGCTTCGTGCATATGTCTTTGGAAAAGCATCAACTTGGGAAAAGTATCTTCTAATGATGGAATTTGCCTATAACAGTTTTAAACATACAGCTATTAGTTTTAGTCCGTTCATGCTTATGTATGGGTATCAACCCCCAGGGCACCTATTGATGTCGATCATAAGGACATTGAGCTTGATGTATTGAGGGATTTCTTGCGTGATATGCAGGAAATACTGACCAAAGCTCAGGATTTTATCAGGAGTGCTCAGGATAGGGCACAGTTTTATGGTGATAGGGGACACTCATCTCGGTATTTTGAACCAAGAGAGTTGGTTTATTTTAATGTTCCTAAAGATTCTTAGACTTTGTCAATAGGAAAATGCTCGAATTTATCTCCTAGACATTGTGGTCTATTTCAAGTTCTATATCGGATTGGCACAATTGCGTATGAACTTAAACTACCTCCTGTTAGAGTTCATCCAATCTTTTATATCAATAGATTGAAAGGGAAACTGGGAGGTGAGGATAACATAGTTACTCCTCATTAACTCGTTGAAGTCAAAGATTTATCCTATGTTCCACATGAACCTGATAAGGTACTTGAATTCAAGGAAAGGAAACTTTGTAGTTGACTAATCCCTGAGGTTAAAATTAGGTGGAAAGATAGGAAAATAGAGGATTTGACTTGGGAGTCGGTTGAGATTGTTCAGCGTAGTTTTCCTTCTTTTCATTACAAGAGTGCAATGTTTTGAGAGAGGGGAAGTATGTTATATGCACATTATGTGTGCATATACTAGGAGGCTAACCCACATTAGGCTTGTGAGCATGGGAACATGGGAACAAGCTCTAGTGGAGTATGGGTTAGGACTAACCTTAAGGGTTAAGGTTAGGGTCAGGCATCCAAGGGTCACACATGGGAAATGGAGAGTCAAAAGTCACTTGAGGGCCTTTCTATATAATAGGGGCATGGGGCACACTCAAGGGAGGCTCAGGGTATGGTCTCTTGATGTTATCTTGAGGCTAGGTTATGTTGTGTTCTCTTGTGTAGAGGATCATAACTACTCACCTACCATTTCACACTATAGCTTCATGCTATTGGATTGGAGTTATTCCTCTTGATGGTATGGGACATCAAGGTAAAGGTATGATGTACTTCATTATAATTCATGTGTGCATCCCTTGGGCTCGGGGGTGGTTGGGTGGATGAGTTTATGCCTGATTTATGCATGTTTATGCATAACAATTATCTAGAGAGATCTTATGGTTTTAACAACAGCCCACAGGTACCTTTGCAGCCTTTCTCCTTGTAGATTCAAGAGGATTCCATGGCTTCTACACTGAATGTCATCTCACTTAGCATCTAGGGAGGAGTGAGCAACCCCCGCGTACCTACTTGCAACCTTTTCGCCGCTATAGATTTAAGAGGAGGATTCCATGGCTTCTACATCGATTGTCATCTCTTATTTTATTCCCCAACTTCCCAAAGAATCCATCCTAGATGTGACCAACTACCTTGATTGGTCTTTGTAGATGAAGACTTTACTCCAGTATTATCGGCTATGGGGTATTATTATCGAGGCTGACTGTGACTTCATAAGGATGCTCAAGCACATGTGTTCATCATCTTCAACCTTAAACCATTTGATGACAATGATGATGAGGTTGTAGAAGAATTGTAAGTGTAGAAGAGTTGGATAACGGAGGTGATCTAGTGGTGCTTATGAAGATTTTGAGAGGTACTCGGCTTTGGGTGTGCTGGCAGATTACTACAAGTTGATTTTGTGCAATACACACCATTTCCATTTTGGAAATTATGTTCATATGTATTGTGAGTAGATATATTTATTTGGACACATGAAAGCTTCCTTATGGACACCTGATTTTATTACAAAGGTTAAATAGATTTATCTGGTTAAGGGTCTACACCTATTTTGAATAGACAAACTTGCATGTTCAATAAAGAAAACTATTTTTATTTGAAGTCGACACATTTGTAAAAGTGAAAGCTATTTTGAGCCCCACAAGCTATTTCAAGTTTACACGATTAAAATACACTAAGAGGAAGCATGGGCTCGCTCTTGTATGGGGGTAAATTGGACCCAATATTGTGTATTGATTTTTCTTTATTATGTGTTTGCAAGTATGGAAAGCCCAAATACACCGTTGGGGGATTCACCTTAAAGAAATTTTATGTATCACGTGCATGTATTTAAAAAACCCCTTACACTTATATACTTTTATGAGTAAAATGACCCCTTTTTTCATAAACTTATCAATTTTTTCCAAAATTGCTTTAAAAAACCCCTCCTGTAATGTAATTCTATAACTTTTTTGAATTAATATACCCCCTCCTAATGAAATCACGTGCTACACTTAAATTTTTTTAAGTGAGCTAGAGATTAACTCAGGAAGAGGAGAAGCGTGATTCTTGATTGTAGTAGCCATGGCAAGATCCCCCATCCCTTTCTTTTGTATCTACTCTATCGTTTTTGCAAGCCACCCTTGCTTGATCTCCTTGTTTTCTTGTGATAATGTGCCACATGTTTTCTTTAATTGATCCCTCTCCTTAATCAAGCGACGTATGGTGTCTTGCATTTTTTGTTGTGCTTTGAGTGATCTACCTTCCAATTCCTAGTACTTGGCATCTACTTTTTGTAGTGTTGTTTCAGTCCTTTTTGTCAAATTTTTTATTTCTTCTGAGTAGTAGAGCTTAAGAGGGATCTGTACACAAATCATCCATGAACACTTATAAACATTTCTAGGAAGTTCTTTGAAAAATACAAATAAATGATATATTTCCATAAGAGAAGAATTGACAAGATGTGGTCCCAAAAATCTTTAAAAGATGTCTGGTGTGCCGGTTGGAAGCGAGGAAAGTTGTAAAGGTGGTTGGGATCCTGCTTTTATAGGTTGTAGAACTCCAAATTGGACCATTATATATGTTGGTTCAATTTTTCAAGAGAGAGGTGCATTGGCATATAAATCTCAGTAATGTGGTTTGTTCAACCACTTGATCCTTCACTCAGGTTGTTTCCCATACCATCCTTCAGTCTAGCCCACTCTATCTTGCTCGATGATTTTTTAATCTCCTTTGTTCTCAGGGTGGTGCTATCTTCTCCATATTTTATAGGACCTGTGAATAATAAAAGCTACCATTCATGTCTGCAAGAGATCCATAAGATGGGGATTGGAGAGACTTGCATCGCGTGCTACTATGTCCCATAATGTTTTTTCTCTTGATGATGGCCATAATTCCATTGTTACCTACTTTCTGAGGCATGGTGCATAAGCCAAGAGAATCTGTTGGACATCATCCTTTGGGAGAATTGCTTTGCATAGAGGATCATATGGATGAAGTTGCCTTATAGCTCTATACAGAAGATTTGGTCTTTTGTGTATTTCTCGTTTGACGATGAGGTCATATTCCCAGGACTCGATACTATTAAAGATATGAGCATTACTATGTCAAAGAACTACTTTGGTAGAACATCCTGAGTGTCCTTCTAAGTATCATGATTGATTGCATCATCTTCCTCTGGGTAATCTTCATCATCATGTAGCTTATATTGTAGATCATCTACATTCTTATCTACTATCCTGTGAAACCAAGAAAGCCAAGATTGATGAGGATAAGTCAATTGGTGTAACCTGCTTTGTGACTCTATCATGTCACACTCTTTTGGCCATTTATAGGGTTGTCGAAAAAGATAGGTTTTCCACTGCACTTTTTCTTTCAGTGGGACTTGTGGGTAATTGACATGGTCTTCACTAAAGTGTCCTTTGGAACCTAAACTTTGTATTAGTTGAAGAAGATGCTAAGTAATAATGCAACGAAGCCTTAAAATTCCACGTGACATATACAGTGGTGGGCGAAGCCCCTAAATCAAGATAATGGTATGTCACATGTGCTTCTAAGAGTTATGCTAAGTTGTTCTATAATTTCCTTTGAGGGTAGTCCATGGATTCCTTTGATACATTTGGCACTTTAAGCTAATGCATTTCAACTCATCATTTAAGAATACAATTGACTTCATAATCAGTAGAAATACTGTTGCGGACAAAATAGGTAATATTTTCTGAAAACGAGAAACATTTGGTATCTTTCAAAGATTCCATAAAAAAAGTTTAGTTTTTTACCTTTTTAAAAAGTGGTCTACGCATGCGTACAACACTGCCAAAAAATGATAATATTTTGGGCACTTTACACGTTTCTTACAAAAATTGACATGAAAAAAAAGACTTCGTTTTGCTTACTTTTTGAGATTATAATTGAAAATCTAACAATAAGTTTCCAAAAAACATGCCAAAATAGAGACAATGTTTATTATTTCCATCTTCAATCTATAAAAAAAATGATACAACTATAAAAAGAAGCTATTTTCTAAACATAAAGCTTATGGCATAGTTATGGTTCCTCATAATCATTGCTATCTATACCAACACCATCAGAAGGTAGACAAGGCATCCTCTTCATCACTATCCACAAATACATTTTCTTCTTCTATGTGTACACTTAAAGATTAGACTCCTTGGGTCATCTGCTATGTTAGCATGATTGAGGATGTGTTATGAAGTGCAACTATAAACCGCTATCTATATGATTATATTACAAAAGCGTTATCTTGATACAATTATTATCTTAAATATAAAACCCTATTTTGGCTCTTGATGATGAGAGTAGTATTAAAATCCATTTGAAGCTCTTGAGTATCACAATTTCTTAATTGATAATTTATACTTTTTTTAAAAGAGTTCATTACATTCAGATGAATTTTAAAATATCATGAATAAGCTATTTAAAAGTTCTCTGATTTTGAAGAATAATTACACACTCATTTTTAAAAAAGACGTATCCTTGATGTGACAAAAGGGGGTTAAAATGGTAATTTTAGTTATTAAATGAGTTTAGGAAGCATGAGAAAGATCTCTTTACGAAACAAAAGTTTATACTTTCCAAAATACTTTTTTTATAAAATATTAGGCAAGGACTTGGGTTCGAATCCTATTGGTTACTACACATGGTAAGGATATTTTAGCTACAACATTTGCGTGGCTAACTTAATGCTGAGTAAGAACTTCTCAGCTAAGAGTTGATGTTTTTTATCTACTTGATACAAAACATCAACTTTTATGAAAATTTGATATTTTGCATCAAGTTGATGTAAAACATCAACTTTATATGTAAAACCAACTTTCTACACAAAAGATCAAAGTTTTTACAAAACTTGATGTTTTGCATCAATGTTATGCAAAACATCAACTTTCCCACAAAACTTGATGTAGCCTAAAAGTTGATTTTTTTCATATCGAGTTGATGCAAAACATCAACATTTTCACACAACTTGATGTTTTGTATCAAAGTAGAAACATCAACTCTACCACAAAACTTGATGTTTTGCATCAAGTTTTAGATGCTCTGGAGAAGAAAGTTAGAGTATCGAAGGTCAATTTTAACAAACGGCCTGTTGTAGAGAAATTTTGTTCGCGTTAGCATGCTCAAATGACCTATTCCACAAATTTTGAGTACCAACACAATTATGTTTCGATGCGATATGCAGGTATCACAGAGCGATTTGCTGACGATGTCACAGAGTGATTTGCTACATTAGCAAATCGCTCTATGATGTCTATATATCGCATCGAAATATAGTCATGTTGGTATTGAAAATTTGTGGAATAGGTCATCTAAGCATGCTAGTGTGAATGGAATCGCTCTAAAGCAGGCCGTTTGTGAAAATCGACCTTCGATCCTCCAACTTTCTTCTTCGAAGCATCTGAAAGTTGATGCAAAACATCAAGTTTTGTGGTAGAGTTGATGTTTTGCATCAACTTTGATGCAAAACATCAAGTTGGGTGGAAAAGTTGATGTTTTGCATCAACTTTGATGTAAAAAATCAACTTTTAGGGGGCCATTTTCTTAACTTTAAAATATTTTCACATTTTTTATGAGAATTGTTTATTTTTACCACTAATAAATGTGTAAAAACTAATTCCAAATCATGGATAGTAGCCAATAAAAACTCAAAAAAATCCTATAAATCGTAGAATTAAAGAAAAAATATGTCTAGGATAAGGTGATATAGGAGGTAGAACACAGGTTTAGGGCTAAGGACTTGAAAAACACACATGGTCGCAACCTTTGACTACAAATTTGAGAGGAGGTCTTTTAAAAAAATGGTTGTCTATGTATCCATGTAACCTTTGTATCATAAATAATATTTCTACATAGTAGTTGCCAAAAATTCATGATAGTAGAAGAGCTAGATGAGATAATCCATGATGACATGTAATCCATTGGTTTTGATTTAGATGTGCAAGGATCCATTGATTTGGAAAACCATGAGTCGATTGATTCACCAATCTTGATTTTTGTTCTATAATTCAATTTTAAAGTTGAAGAACTATAAGCGAATACACGTGGTGGGACCATCTATGTCGGCGAGGGGGGTGCATGTGAGTCTGGACTCTTCCATTGCCTATGTGCTCTCTAGCATAGGGGACCTTGAATCTACTATCATTATTATGAAAGCTCCACGCTCCTCTCTACCACCATTCCGGAATTCCTAAGCTCCTCTCTTTTCTTTTTATACACAAAGACAATGTCGCGGGTGAATCAGCATCCTTTGCATGTCATCTAAATAATTATAACCAGAGCTCATTTACCCTTAGACATACCATCTCTCAACATCCTTCACATGCACTCTAAATAATTATAACTAGAGCTCATTCTTACACTACTCTTAGATATACCATCACCTACTTTCATGATAATGGCTATCTGGATTAAACATCGACATATGCATACTATGAATTTTTGCCACCACCATATATGTACATGATATAGGCTACAATTTCTTCCCGCCATCCTTATCCATATTGCATAACAAGAACCTTCATGAAAACAAATGCCTACATGGGTCGAAATTTACACCCATAGGCTATATGATGTTTGCCTCTAAAATTGTCTTGTCGAAAAACTATTTCAATTTTCTACTCTTTTAACATGCTTAGGTTTACTCAGAGCCTCCATAGTTACTGTCTTCTATATATATATATATATGAATAGGAGTCTACCTTTGCACACCTATAAGTTGACCTCTTTAAACTCTTAACATTGGTTGTATATCATGCTGCCCACTATCTACTTATAAATAATAGAGCAAATAATTATGTCATGCAAACTGTCAAGGTAAGTATATACTAAAGGCTTTGCTATTTGGGTCTAGAAATAGACTCAAGGATGTTTGTAGGACTTTTAATAAATTATGGAGCTTATATTGTTATGTGTTCTAAAATTTTCTGAGTGCTTGTTAAATAATGTCCATATTTATGCACAGTGTGGTAGATTTTGTTCCAAGAAAGTTCCATTAAAAAAAGTGCCTTACATTTATGAAATTTATAAAATAAATTTTTATTTGAAAAAGATTGACATTTATTTAAGTTGTGTAGACTCCCATGCCGTTTTGTAAGTCAAATTTATTTTTATGTCACAAACAATAGTACTTTATAAATCTACAAAGGTCACACATATTCTCAATCAAAAAATAATAATAAAATTCATGTAATTTTTAAATTCATACATGGAATTCTAGATGTGTTTTCCAAAAATTATGTTTTTAAGCCATTTTTGAGATTTCACACATTTTGGGAGGGAATTTTTTTAGGTAACCCTTGTTAGTTACCTATTTTTTTGGCAATAGTGTTTAGAGCCCATGCTCAAAATTTCAGCACTCTTGAATGTAGGTCAAGAGTTTCCACCAAATCTTGTGGATTTTCCAACAGTATATCATTGTGTAATACACACATCACCAAGGTAGGGTGAGAATACCAAGTCAGCACCTACTAGGTCATCATAAGTAGTAGAGCCCATGCTAAAAAATTCAGCACTCTCGAATGTGGGTCAAGAGTTTCCACCAAATCTTGTGGATTTTCTAAGAATATATCATCGTTCAATACACCCATCAGCAAGGTAGGGTGAGAATACCAAGTCAGCACCTAGGTCAATTTTGCAAGTTGGTGGAATGTTACTATATTTGGAGATCAACCTTCTAATGGGATGAGAGATAGTTGAAGAGTTGAGATCATCATCATCCCACGAGGTGGTTGGGGAACGGGGACTAGAGATCAACTCAAGAAGAGGAGCAACATGATTCTTGATTTTTTAAGCTATGGCAAGATCCCTCCTCTCTCTATTTTATATCTACTCTATCATTTCTACAAGCCACCCTTTCTTAAGATCCTTGTTTTCTTGTGCCAATGTGCCACATGTTGTCTTTTGTTGGTCCCTCTCCTTTAAGTGGCATATGGTGTCTTGCATTTCCTGTTGTGTTTTGAGTGATCTACCTTCCAATTCCTAGTACTTGGCCTCTGCTTTTTGTAGTGCTGTTTTAGTCTTTTTTGTCACATTTTTTATTTCTTCTGAGTAGAGCTTCTCTTTTTCCTTTAGAGTCTTTTGAGTTTTTGCTAGTTCGTCCCTCAAGTAATTCCTTTTAATTCCCATGTGAGTGCGTGAACCATCTTGATCTACGAGATACTTTTTAAAGGATTCCTCCTTTTGCTTGTGATTTTGTCTCATGGTATATATTCCTATACTTGAGGCTAATGGACACTTTCTCCATTTCAATTGCTTTGCCACCTTCTTTCTATAGAGTGGTTGCCATGCTGTTGGACTCATGGAGTTTCTACATCAATTTCTCATGAGAGTAGTGTTCCAAATTATACATAATGCTATCTTGGGTGCTTGTAGGATCAGGGAGCCCAGTTTTGTCCACTTAGGCACCCTGTAAATAGTAAAAAAACAAGCATTTGTTTACCTTTAGTGGCTAATATCTCCTAGCAAATTAAGGAATTTACTTTCAAGTTCTTTTGTTGGAACATCACATTAAAAGTTAAAAATATAGTTGCATAATCTGATTAAGTGTTAAATAGTCAAAAGTCCTCATTTCCTTAGGTACAAAGTCAATGTATACACCTTATCCCAAATTTGGGAATGATTCCATAAAATGCTAATATCTTTTATATATAAACTCATATGAGATTCCCACTTTGTACCTTAGATCTTCACATAATGTAGAGCTTAACTTGATTTTTTGAGAAAATTTTACGCTATTTGTCTATTTTCTTTAAATATTTCAATGTATTTAAAGTATTATAATATATGCCGCTTTTTGTCACTTAAAATGCTCAATCTTGTAGATAAAAAGAGTGGTAGATAGTGAGACATTAGTAGAATGTGGTGGTGAGTAAAATTTACAAATCCAATGGTTGGATTTTTAATGGTCTTTTTTCCAAAATTCTTCCAGGCTATGAGAAGGCCTACAAATATTAATAATCTAATTAGTAAATTACATTTTTGATGTAAATCATCTAAAACCTATAGAGAATAGTGTACTTGTAATGGTGTATTTATGAAAAAACAAGTTGGATCACTCTAAGTATGGAAAGATCATTTTTAATCATTTCATCATATTTTTGATTAATTAGACTAATTTATATTAATTTAAGTTATATTGGGTTAATTTAAGTGCATGTGTATTTTCTATTGGTTGCTTGATCTTATGTGAAGTACCATGCCTCCCCAAATTTACTCTCCAAGCATTGTCCTAGTCTAACAAAACTGGACACCCTAATCTTGCAACAACCCTCTTGTACTATTTTGTCAAAGAGGAGCTGACAACCATTAGGCCCATCAGTTGCCTAGATGGTCTTCTTGTGGTGATCCACATATTCCCCTTGAGGATTCCTCCCACAGGGGTGTGTGAAACTCATGGCCATCTGCAAAATTCTAGTAATTAGTGTGTGTTTTGTTGAATGGAATTTAAAACATGTTTAGTATTTGAAGGATTTTGCAAAGCGAGTATAATCTTAACAAGTTATAATAAAATCCTTACCAACAAGGATACTTTGATGTTATTTATAATTGTAAGTTGGAGAGATACCTTTGTTTGGATTTGGCGACACTTATTTTATCAATATTTTAACTATAAATTGATCCATGAAGATGGAGGTGGAGGCCACCCATGTGCAGAGGGTTCTTGTGGTGGATTGGATTTGATTATCAAAGGCTGGGACATTGGAATCCAGAGAAAGTGATTACCCTAGAAGAATCCTTTTGTTGTGGTGGATTGGATTCTATTGTCAAAGGCCGAGACATTGGAATCCAGAGAAAGTGATTACCCTAGAAGTATCCTTGGGCTCTTAAGAGGCTTTTTGGGATCCACATCATTCATCGTAATTTCTTGTTTTTTTGGATTGTACTTACAAATGATGTATGTATTTTTTTATTGTGATTATTGTAATGATTTGTGTGGGATGTGTGACTCGTGGTCATGTGTAACCATAGCCTAGAAAGACTTACAAGTTTCCCACTCTTTGTCCTCTTCAATTTCCACAACTCGTGTCATGTTGACTTGCAACTCTTGGAATCTGCGTTTGTTTTTTTCCTCATGTTCTTTAGCTCCCTTGAAATCTTGCCTTTGCATTTCTTTTTTTAGTTTTTGGCCGTTCTTGGGCAACATGTATGATTTTCAATTGTTCCTCCATTAATGGCTCAAAATATTAACGGAGTTTGCTGCCATTGACAAAGGTATCCACCATAGGAGTTCCATCTAATTTTTCTAATCAAACCACAACACTTTTGGACAATTCAATAATTTTGTAAGGTCCTAAGCTTCGGAGCTTTAGTTTCTTCTTTTCTTTCTTGATGTTATATATATTGAAGTTACGTCACCCACGTGGAACTTACCCTTTTTAATATTGACATCAAACAAACGTTTTCATCGGCACTTCTCTCTCCACATTCCGATCACCGTATATAGTTGTGCTTCATTCAGCTTTCACAATTCAACCAATTGTTTAGAAAGGTCATGGGTTGCAAGATTTTCTTCTTTCGCTACCCACAAGGTGGGGATCAACAATTAAATAGGAGTGATAGCATCAAGACCATATACTAAGAAAAAAGATGTCATGCCAGTAGCTATTTTGTAAGCCATTTGATAACCCCAAAGAGTAGTGGAAAGTTTGAGTTCCCATTCTGAACATGACGCCTTATAGTCTTAGTCAAGTTCGAACAAAGGGATTTATTTGGTGCTTTTAGCTTGCCCATTTTCTTGTGGATAATAAGGTGATGATTTCCTATGGATGAATTCTTCCAATAGGAACGTCACTACTTCATTCAAGACATGGGTTCCTCTATCTCTTATAATTTCTAGGGGACAACCAAATCGTGTGAATACATTTTCGTACAAAAAACTTGGCAATCGACCAAACATCGGCCGACACTGTTGCTTTTTCTTCTGCACATTTGGTGTAATAGCAAGTATCCATGCTTCTCGTGGCCTCTCATGTGTATGTAAAGTTTATAGTTGTATGTTTTATGTGTTGTTTGCATGTATGCAAAAGAGGTGATAAACGTCGACCTCCTACTGATGAGCTGGAGGAGCACTATGTGTTCAAGCATGGCACTTATGCCTTGCTTACACACAAGAATTTAGCATGACGGTGAGAATGTGAATTGGGCAGTTGTGGTTTCGGTAAGTACTTCGTACCTTTTGAATATATGTTATGAGCTTGTAGATCACTTTAGTTTGCAGGGGTTGATTTGTGGGTATCGCATTGTTTTTGCAGAGAGAAATACCTGAGCCACCCCAAAGGAGACTAGCTCGTGGATGGATGCCCCTTAGTAGCTCTCATCTACAAGCTTCTTTTTGCTTAGATATGTAGATGGGGTTGTATAGATCCATTTTGCACCCTTTTTGGGGTTGTATAATTTGCTCGCTTGTACGACAACATTTATGTTTGCAACAATTTTCATATAATGTTTGATATCTGGTTGTGGCAATTACTCATATCATTGTACTAATGAATCTTTGTCTTAAATGTTGAATTATGTCAATTTCTTCATTTGAGACCAGTTGAAGCAAGGTCTCTATACATTTGGCATAATGGTGCATCCAAGTACAAATCTGCACTTGGATGCATCATTATAAAAAAAAACTTAAAACCTGCATTTGGCTTTAACAACATCGAAAAAGATGTTAGAAGTAGCGTCAATGCATCAAAAAGATCGTCTAAAAAAGCGTCGAAATATCAATAATAACTGAACTATTTTTTGACTAGTTTTCAGACAGATGTAAAGACATTTTTTAAGACACTTATTCTGATAGATATAGACAATAATTTCCACGGTTTATTAGATCATTGTTTAGATGAGTATACTGACGATTTGATACTGATGGAAGTGTTGACATGCATATGGACGTTCCTTTATTTTTATTGTAATTCATTTTTGTCGGATTAAATGTTGGAATTTAGGCGGTCTATAGTCTCTTTTTGTAATGGTTTTGCTCTTACTTTAGATTCTTCTCTTTTTCTAACGGTTTAGCTCTTACTTTTGATTCTTCTCATCAGTGATTTCACTAACGTAAACGAAAACATGTGAATATGTTAATAACATATGTTAATAACACAAAAAATCTTGTGATCGCATGTTATATTCACAAGGCTTTCACAAGGGCCTAAAAAAATTATCTTTGTCGGGCATAAAAAATCTTCTTAGGTGGCCACTGACCTGCTATTATGTAAAGATGGTAACATGAGAATATGTGAATAGCTTATTCCCATGTGTAGCCAAGCTTTTAAGGGGTTCCCAAATGGCAAGTGACGTGTTATTTTGTGAACGGTAACATGAGAACATGTGAATAACTTGTTCACATGTGTTATTATCACAAAAAATCTTGTGATCACGTGAATATTAAATCCCTGCTTCTCATTTATAATGGTTTTCTCTATGTTACTTTTTCTAATGGTTTTCTTTTGATTTTTCTCTTTTTCCAATGGTTTAGCTCTTACTTTTGATTCTTCTCTTTTTCTAATGGTGTTCTTTTTCTAATGTTTTAGCTCTTACTTTTGATTCCGTAAGTGATGGCATCTAATGTGTGTGAGTAGTGTACTTTCAAATTTTCAACGGGGCCCAATAATAATACTCAAAGCTTCTGAGAAACACATAATTAATTTGCACTATCTCTATATTATCTTAAGGAAGAGTTTCACAGAGCTGCCACGTGGTAAGATTTTGGAGGTTCGGGAAGGAGAGGAGGAAGTTTGGGTAGAATTTGATTTTGGAAGCCTCAAAAGACGCGCTTCACACACGGGTTCCCAATTAGTATTAGACAAGAGCGAACAGAAAAGAAACAGCGTTCCATTGTGTCGATGGAAAGAAGGTTGGTGGGATGACGGGTCTTCAAGGTAGGTGGTCAAAAAGTGTAAGATGTGGTTATCTGGCCACTGTACTGTTCAAACTCAACGGGCGCCAAAGTCAGCCAATGTCAAGGAATTTTATGCCAATGTCAAGGAATTTTATGCACGCAGCATAGGGACGCGCACACCTTTACGACATATTTGGCCGGTGTTGTTGAAGGCCTTACTTACAAGTCAAGGACTTCCCGCGTTGGTATTCCTTAGGTATGCATTGGACAACTGGCGGCCCCTCCGCTGCTTATTATATAACGTACAAGCAGCAGCAAGGGAATTCCAGCCATCACACGTGAAACACGCGCGCGCGCGCACACACACAATGCCTGGCCTTCCCTTGCCTCATATTGGCTTTGAGCCCACTATCGTCAGATTCGAGAAAATCACCGCGAATGCAGCTCAAGTTCAAGAATCAGTGCTCAATTCTATACTGGAAGAGAACGCTTCTTGCGAGTATCTCCGTAATTTCCGATTGCCCAACGGACACATTGATCCCCTCACTTTCAGAAGGTGTGTGCCTATGGTCACTCACGCTGACTTGAAGCCTTACATACAGAGGATCGTGGATGGTGAAATCTCCTCCATTCTTACGGCGTCTCCCATCGATGCCATCTGCTTAAGGTTTATCTGAGTATAGCTTGACATTCCATTCAAAATCTAATCTTATCGATCGTATTGCTCTGTAATTCACTCATATGATGAGTAAAAAAACATACCAAAGTGAATTTATATCTACCATGTATTAATGAGATTCAGCTACTGCACTGATCTGTTCAGCTCCGGAACTACTGATGCACGAGAGAAATACCTTCCTTACCACGAAGGCTTGAAGGCAGGTACCTTGGAGGTGGCTAGCATTGCTGCTGCATTCCGAGATCGGTGAGTTGAGACTTGCAATATTAAGGTAGCTTACCTGTAGATCGTATATATAATTGCTTGTTCGACTCATGATACCTCTTGCATATAGCGCGTGTGTATGTTTCTCTTCCTTCCTGGGGATCCCTATTCCACACTATTGCTTTGATGTGCTCGACAATCCTCCAATTTTTTATTTATTTTTTAATAATTCATTGTGGCTAATTACACAATCCATATGCAGCGTGCATCCAACCGCACCAGGAGCTCGAATACTGGAGTTCCTATTTTGTGGGAAATTCTCCACTACAAAAGGAGGATTAAAGGCTGGGACTGCAACAACGCACATGATTAGGAGTGATGCCTTTAAATTGAGGCAAAAGCGCAATGGCGTGAGGCCATGCAGTCCAGACGAGGTGGTGTTTGGCTCAGATTGCTGGCAGTCAATGTATTGCCATTTACTGTGTGGCCTTCTGTACAGTCAAGAAGTGGAGGTGTTAAGCTTACCTTTTGCATATACATTAGTGGAGGCTTTGAGAACCTTGGAGAATGAGTGGCAAGACCTTTGCGAAGACATTAGGGTTGGGAAATTGAACCCTAAAATCACAGATAATTCACTGATGGTTGCAATGGGCGATGTAGTAAGGCCTGATCCTAAGCTAGCAGAGGTGATCTCGTTGAAGTGCAGAGAGTTGATGGTGGGAGATTGGAATGGGGTGATAGAGGTGCTGTGGCCCCGGTGTAAATATGTGCTTTCGATAATGACGGGGGCGATGGAGGCCTATGTGGAGAAGCTGCGGCATTATGCCGGCTCCAAGGTGCCCTTGGTTAGCGCTGACTATGCTGCCACAGAGGGTTGGATTGGAGTGAATGTAAACCCAAGGTCAAGCCGCCCCAGCAACGTTTCTTTCACTATTGTTCCCAGCTTGGCCTTCTTCGAGTTTATTCCCTTGCACAGATCTAGATCGAGCACCACCAGGAAGTCCATGAGCGCCATTGACGACGTCCCTGCCGTTGCAGCTATTAGTGGCCCCTCTTCAACTGCCGCGTACGAGGAGGGCTCCCCTGTTGGCCTGACTGAAGTTAAAGTTGGCCAAGAGTACGAGATCGTCATGACAACCGCATGGGGTAAGCAAGCCGCCTCCTTTCTTGATCATTAATCGTTGGTGGATGACGAAATAATCGCATGCCTGGGTTGCGGCATCGGTACGCCGTGGGCGGGAATCAAGCATTAACCGGCCGCCAACGTTTGAAATTAGCTGACTGATCACCCATTAACTATTTGCTTGCGCAGGACTCTATAGGTATCGACATAAACATCGACAAAAACACAGAGAAGGACTTGAAAGTGGTGGTGAGCCGGGCGGCCAAGCGGCTCAGAGAGGTGAGTGGGAGGGCCATTGAGTTGGTAGACTACACAAGCTACGCGGACCAAAAGACAGCCCCCGGACACTATGTCATCTTCTGGGAGGTGCGTGGCGGCCGTAACAGGGCATGTGCGCACGACCCACATGAACAACAACAACAGCAACAACGTGGAGAGGATAATGCTCTTGAAGACACCCAGCTTCAGCAATGGCTTGCAGAATGTGCCACCCTCATGGACTGTGCGTTTGTTGAGCCTGGCTACGTCACCTCTCGCAAAATGAGTACAATTGGCGCCCTCGAGCTCTGTGTGGTCCGTCCTGGAACCTTCTCAATGCTTCTAGATCGCTTCTTATCCAAAGGGGCGGCCATCACGCAATATAAAACACCTCGTTGCATTGTCTCTTCCGATATCCTCTCCATTCTCCGTGATAGCACCTCCGTGACCCTTTTTAGCTCAGCCACCTTCCACTAGCCAACCACCTCCTTGACCTTCTGAGTTCTAGTTCTCATTTGAGGGTAATTTTATCCACAGGTCCTCCCTGTGGTTTGATCTATGTACAAAAAGGGAGATTCGCTACCTAAAAAAGGTCACGAGGCACATGTCTACTACCTTATTATCACATTATTGCAAATGGTACTTCACTGTGTGTAAATACAATCGATTTCTCTTCTCCTAACATTTGGATTGTTGTCAATCCAAATTTCAAATATGCAACATAATGCCCGATTGAGGTATTGATTACAGCTAGGGTTCAACCATCGACCATGCATAGTAGTTTGGGGTCATCATGTCTATGCCCTTGCTTCTTGGTCCCCTACTTAAAAAAATAATCCCTTTTGATCCGCGAATGCTATTTACAATCCGTCTCCACATGTATTTTTTTCTCAATGTGCCTCAGGTATATCACTGTGTTGAGAGTGTGTTGTAAGAGCTACACAGTTGGCATATGGTTTATTATCCTTTCTTTGCACTTTCAAAAGACTCACTTTTTTCCTCTCATCTGTGAGTTTCTATGGCGTCCTCACGTCGTCCTTCTCATAATATAACTTCTTGTGATTTTCATAACACCAGAGAAGATGGTGTTTGGAAACCCATGTCTTTTCGTGTGAATGATTGGGTAACAATGCTTCCCTCTTGCAAAGGTGCCCACAGGGTGAAAAGAACCAAGCGAAATGAAGTGAAATCCCATTGGAAAGGTCGTGTTCTTGCCTTCAAAGTGACCGACAATGGCTGGCTTGCAAAAGTTCAACATGTCTACATGGCCAAAGACATGGTGTTGAACTTGGATGAACATCCAATTCTCCATTCTTACTGTAATTCAACAAAACTTTATCTATTTGATACAACACAATATTTCTCCTTCTGATATATTTGTTGTTTGTTTAATTTCAGTTATCTTTCCGTCAACAGCTGTGGAGTGGCAGCCTGTTGAGAGCTTAAGTGGCACATTCAAAGCAATTCACAAGGGGATTACAGATGTCATGTATGCAAACAAACCACCTTCATTTTACAAATCAATGGATTTATTTGTATATTTTGCAGAATACAGGGTTCCATAAAGAGAAGGTGTTCATGGAGAATTATATGACATACCTATTCCCACATTAATGTCACTGGAATGGGAAGTTCCTGATCCAAATACCATAACAAGCTTCAAATCCAAAATCAAAGATGATATTCTTAAAGCTATGTCTCCTGGAAGGATTTCAAGAAGGATAAAAATTCAATCGTTCTTGTCTATACATGTCTTTGTGGCATGTTTCAATACAATGAAATTGGAGAGGACAAGAACGATGTGGCTTATTAGAAGACTATCTCTGACTGATCTGGACACTGTACTTGGAGAAGGATGGAGTACCAAGGAAACTTTTCATATGGGGGACAATATCAGTTGTAGAGTAAGCCCAAATTCTTTGTCTATCTCATACCAACTGTGTCACCAATCCCTAGTTTTGGGCTATGACTATAGGAGATGGAAAAGCAAGCTTGGTAATTGGGTCCCTTTGGATTCTGAAGAGAATTGTCCAGAGTTTGAATTTAACATCATAGTCCATCCATTCATAGATCCCAGGAAACTCATAGTAACATCAAGCTGGCGACTACAACATGTAAGAGAGTCGCTTGAGTTTCTAGACGAAATACCACCAGAATATAGATTCAAAGTAGATGATATCATTGTCAGTACGAGGATGGATAAAGTAACCTCATGCATCACATGTCTCCCCCCAAAAAAAGTTGTATTTGAGCCAGTTGCAAGGGCAAGTTTGTATAGCTGAAAAGGATTTCTCCAATAATGTAATCAATATATTCTGCTAAATTTCGTCTTGACTTCTTCACAAAAATGGTCAACATATTGTTCGCAACACAGAATAAGGTTTAATAGTTGAATATCAAATTATTGATATTGAATTTAAGTACAGAATATTGTCCCAAAAAGGGTGTGTTCATATGGACAAAATGAACAAAACAAAAGCCAACTTGTGGAATCACTCAACAAAATCAACTTTCCTTTTGGCATGAGATGACTCTGCATCTTTAGAGAATCTTTCTCTCTTCTGTTTGCTTCGATCAAATTTTGCTGATTGAGGTTCAAGTTTTGGAGTTTTCAACTCTTGAGGTGTTGGAGAGGAAGACTTTAGAGTGAATTCCTCAAATAGTGGTAAGTTGGGCTCTTCTCTGAGATCTTTAGGTGTTGGTGAGGGAGATTTGGCAGTGGGGTCTGGTTTTGGAGAAGGTTCTTTGGAGGTTGGCCTTGGAGACTTGGCAGTCTTCTTGGGAAACATGAAAAAGAAATTTAATGGAGAGCCAACATTTGCACTCTTACTATCTTTGTTGGATAAACGACGCTTCTGAATTTTAAATTTCACTGGTGAGTGAAACGGAAGACCTTTAGTAGCACTCTTCTCTTTGACAGGGGTCTTCTCTTTGACAGGGGTCTTCTCTTTGATAGGTGTCTTCTCTTGAGCTGGAGAAGAGCTCTTCTCTTTAGCAGGAGGACTAGGGATCTTCTCTTTGGCAGGAGGACTAGGGATCTTCTCTTTGATAGGAGTCTTCCCTTGAGCTGGTGAAGAGCTCATCTCTTTGGCAGGAGGGCTAGGGGTCTTCTCTTTAGCAAGAGGGCTAGGGCTCTTCTCTTTAGCAAGAGGGCTAGGGCTCTTCTCTTTAGCAGGAGGGGTAGGGCTCTTCTCTGTAGCCTGAGGGGTAGGGCTCTTCTCTGTAGCCTGAGGGATCTTTCCTTTAGAATGGGTCTTCTCTTTAGAATGGCTCTTTTTCCCCTTGGAAGATCTGCTCTTAGAAGGGCTCTTCTTTCTTTTCTTCTTCTTTTTGGCAGATGTCTTTTTCTTTTTGGATGAGCCATCCTTGACATTGCTTTCCGTCTCCTCCCTTTTCCTTTTCTTTGAAGTTGTATCCTTGGCTCCTTTATTAGGTGGAAAGGGGGAATCAGGATCATATGCATTGATGGATCTGTTCAAAACCATGGACACTGCCTTCTCCCTTACCCAACTTACCCAAGAATCTGGATATTCATGCAACTTAGACAAAAGAAAATAAGAAAGTAAGAAAATAGGTCACTAAATGTATTCACTAAATCAATCAATGGTTTTCATTCATGAACTTACAGTAAGTGTTGTCATTCTAAATCTTAACTCAAGATATCTCCAAGCATTAGCAAGCACCATCCATCCACAAGATGTTGAGTCTTTCTGCAAAGGAACTTCCTGATTGTAGTACTTAAAATCTTCAAGTTTGTAGTCTACATAGGTAGAACCTAGAAAACTCAAGATAAGTTTGGCAGCACTGCAAGCATAAAATATTGAGGGTCAACCAAATAATTGAAAACATACCAAATATTGTTCTAGGACATAAACCATGGAAAAGTTGATTCTTACATTTTACTTCTCCCATGAATGGATGCTAAAGAATTCATAAAGATCACATCTCTATCCAATAGATTGAAGATAATAAGACTCCAATGGCCCCTGTGATAAGATGGATACTGCAATTAGTTGTGAATATTAAAATGTCTATTATAGGCAAAAGATAATTGAGTGTGAGTCTTGCACTTCAACATAAGGGTATACAATGTAATTGCAGGTAAGCATATCAAAGTTTTTGAGAAAACTTGCAAGATCCCCTTGCCTATTGAAAAGGCACTGTGTAACAAGGGGATCAAGGATGGTGACTTGTACAGCCATTGATTCATGAAGATCCCTCATAAGACATCTCGAGACATAAACAAAACATGTCAACAAAATATGGAATATGAGAAATTCATCAAGAAGGCAAAAGTAAATCCACACAAACCTCAGACAGATGAAGAGGACTGTGTCAGATATCTCAATATTGTGATTCACAAGCATACTTGTGTCTTCAGGGGCAATGTCACAATAAACCTCATCCTCTCCATGCATGGACACATCTACTATCATTTGACCTGTCACATTCTGATAAAGCTTTGAATTGGATGCATGGAGAATTTCAGCTTGCTGAGAAAGAATGGCATCCTCTGTAATCTTCTCTTGCTCTCTCTCTTTCTCAACTTCTTCTTTGATATCCTGAGCTTTTCTTGTACCATAAGTATGAGAAATATCTTCAATAACAACTGATTGTTTGGGTTGTCTTGCTGGAGGGATATTAAGAATTTCAAAAGCTCTCATATCTTGAATTGGAATGGGCTCCAAAGCTTTGTCAAACTTATATCTAAGTCTGGACACAAGCACAAAATCTTTGCTCATAAGAGTGATCCTATGAGCAAATGCAGCAGCAATGTATCCATCATTCATAAAGTCGATTAAAAAATCTTCAGCAGCCTCTTGAAGACACATAAGGGCCTGTGACTCCCATCGGACTTTATCAAGATTTGTGTTTCTCATTTTGCCAACTAACCTTTCTGATATGTCCCTGACAACCCGAGTAAATGGCAGTCGAGGGATGAGAAGACTAGTAGATTTCTGTGCTGCTCTGATCTCTCTTAAGGACTTCACTTGATAGTTTAATCTCTTTCTTGCTGTTGCCCTTGCACGAGGCTTTGGAAGAGGCTTTTCTTGTTTGGAAGGTCCTGGTTTGTCCTCAGCTTTTTCAGTCTCCAAAGGTGGGTAGACTTTCCTTGCAGTCTGTTTTGTCCTCGCCATTGAAGTAAAAAAAAGAGACTCGATGGACGTGATTTGTGTAATAAGATAAAAAAATAAAGTGGCCCGAACGAAGCGATAGAGCAAATCCAAGGGTGTTGAAAAGGGATAATCGCTTGATTCGGGAAATCGCACAATCGCTCAGCAGGGTGAAAAAGGAGGCCCGAACGAAGCGATGAGGGAAATCCAAAAAAGTCGGATAAGCTTAATCGCTTGATTCGGGCAATCAAGAGAAAGACGGAACGAAGCGATTGAAGGAATCCAAATGTAGTGGAAACGTGTAATCGCTTGATATGGGTAAGAAATGTAAAAGTAGTTTTCGGGAAAGAAGGTGGACTGATCTCGCTTGATACCGTGTCGGTGAAAAATAGAAATATTTTCAACAAAATTAAACTTTTATACCTCGAATCTATCGTACAATGGATTGTTGGATACACGTGTCATGTAATCATTTTTGCCACGTGGCATAAACGGTCACTATTTAAGGTGTTTTTATCACGCTACAAATATTCTTAAAAGCTCTTACAATTTTTTTCCCCGCTTTTGGACCACTTGTTTTCGTCTAGTCAACCTCTGCACTACAGTGTCTTCCTAGCCCTATTTTGCAAAACTCTATATTTTTTTTTGGGACCTTGGAATTGCCAAAGCCCGCACCAAGCGCAATAGAGGAATTCCAAAAGTTTTGGACCATTCATTTTCGCTTCGTTCGGGCTCATCAGAATTATTCCAGCATTTTTTTCAAATATCTCAATGAGTAAAAGTGTTGCGGGTCGACATGAACTTCTTGAAGAAAGCCCAAGTGAAAGACTCTTGAATGCTATTTTGCAAGATGGTCATGATATGAAGATATTCGTAGATGCAGTGGAGATATTCAATCCAAGGTTTTCTCTTTCAGATGTTTTGTTGAAGCTTAAGGGCATTCTTGAAGAGGAGTATAAACAATTTGAAATGTCAATTGAAGCTGATTGTATTCATATCGGAGACAATGATTTTTGTCACCTTACCGATTTTACACAGCTGTCAGTGGTGGTGGAGAAAGCCAAAGTTACAAAGAGGTTCAGTAGATTTTCGAATAGAACCTCTTTCACATACCCTTCATCCATTTCTTGTCCAATCCATAAAAAGCATTGCAACCTTGTCCCCAAGGATGTCTCCTTTCTTTTCTTCCTATTTTTGAAAGCAGAAATACAAGATAAAGAGCAACAACCAGAAATTGATGCAGAGAATGAGGAAGAAAACTTTAATGTCACAACAGTCTCAAATTTAGAGAAAAGTGAGATTTTAGAAGAGGAAGAAATTGATGTTCAAGCTGAGGAGAGAGAAAGTGTCAATCTTGATGTTGCAGAATTTAGGGCTTTCACTATAACTGAAGAGCCCTCAGAGGAATCAAGCATATCTGAATCCTCAATTACTGTTCCAAACCTTCCTTTCTTCTATATCAATGAGAAAGATTTTATTTCTCTGCCCTATCTTCAATGTCTCTTCAATATCAGAGAAGACTACTGTATTGCAGCAATTTCAGAAGCTTGTGAAGTGACCAAAGACTTTATTGATACAGAAGTAGAGTCAAAGGAAGAGTTTTTGGCACTTGATTTGCAAACATCTGACCACTCATTTATCCCTGCTACTACTGATGCCCTTGCCTTGTGCCTTAAAAAAGTGGATGAGGGGAAACCTTCACTTAGAGATGAGGATTTTGAGGACAGGCTGATTGAGTTAGGTATTGAGTCTTTTGGCAGAGATTTCAAGCTTCAGGCAGATTCTGATAAAGTGGAAAGGTTGGCTCATGCAACTTGATGAAAGACAAAGTAGTAATTGAGGATGAGTTGCAGAAGGTAGCTTCCATTTAATCTTTTGTAAAATGTTATTGTGATTGTTATTTTTTTAAATTGAGGTTTTTGTCTTGTAGATTGAATTGCTTGATAAGGATGATTTTCTAGGAAGAGCTAGAGGCAGCAGAGTGAAAGATACAGACACTAGGTCAAGAAGGCCTTCATCTGCTCTCATGCACTACTTACCTACATTGGATAAGGCTGTGTTCTGTGCATTCCACATGAACTTCTCTGAAGATGCTGAGTTGCCAATATTTGCCATGAAGGTTTTGTCAAGGTTCATGGGATACACTCCCCTTCAAATAAATGCTAATAAGGTTTTGCTTCTAGAGAGAGCTGCTGCTCTTAGAATCTTTGGATATGCTGCAGGTTTCAATGCCTCAAGAGCAAGATACTTTCTTTGCTACTCTAGCTATGCAGCTGCACAGCTGAGGTGTCAGATATCAATCTTCTTGGAGGTTATAGAAGGAGAAAATTTTTGAGATACAGAGGTGATATGCCAAGTAGTCCCAAGAGAATCAAAAACTAATGTACACAATATTTTGCAAGGACTGATTATATTTCAGCAAATATTTTGTAAGAGATACAAATGTGTTAGTAAATCATTAGTCTCTGTCTTGAGGTGTTTGTGTGATTTCAGATTGCTGGGTCTTTGATCTCATCCTTTGTAATTGCCTCCTGTAGAACCAATTGAATAATTCTTTAAGTGCATTGCTTCTTCTTTGACCACCTCCTTCTGGTACATCTAAAAAAGGAAGTTCTCACTTGATAGTGAGACTTTTCCATTCCTTGTGTATTCCACGTTGCAAGGGGTCCTTCTGTAGCAAAATATGGTCCACGCAAGTAAAGAATATGCTACAAAGACAATTTTTTGTTAGTAAATTTAAGAAATTACACTTTAATTTTAACTATTTTGATAAGTCTGAACACTCACCAAGTAATAAGTTATGTCTTTTTCTCCCCAGGCATCTATGATAGCTTTGATCAAAAGCTTTATTGCTTTTTTGAAATCATCTGCATAAGTATTTGAACCAACTTGTTGTCTTAGGACTTTGAAAAAATTGTCGAGTTTTTTCCAAACTTCCATACGTTTGTTGGCTACATCTGGTCTACTTTTGACATTTGTGGTCTACTTTTGACATTTGACATTTGTGGTGATGACACATAGCTGTTTCCAGCAGTTCCACATTGCATTGACTTGTTTGGTGTCATGGTTGCTAAAAAATCTTCTCGCTTTTGCTCCTCCCATTGAAACATCTTGCAAAACATCACCTGTACCTCCAGAAAGAACAGGATCTTTTTTAAGGTGCACTTCCCCACCATGGAAACCCATTTGAGAGAGCAAGGTTTCGCATTTTTCTATGCACTCATCTGCAAGTTTAGTCGGCTTAATAGAATATGCATAGTCCAGATGAAGTTGAGCAATTTGTCCAAGATTCTTATCTCTGCATGCAATGTACATATATGCACATTTTTTAAATGTATTGGTAGAATTAGATCCCATATTTTAATAGAAGTTGGATAAGCGACAACATTCACATTATTTCTGGATGGTGGTTTTCCAATCTCATTTTCTCCAAGCCATTCTCTTGTCCCTGTGCTTGCCATGCAATAAAGACATGGATATTTGGTATTTGCTCCTCCACATACACCAAACATACACTTCAATGCCTTGAGGTCGGCACTCAAATGCCATTCCACAATGAAATCACCTATGTCGTCTACATGAAGGTGTTCACCTGTATTTTGGCTCTGAATAACTGAAGGAATGTCTGTTTGTGAGAAAAGCCACTTTAACGTTTCATGACTCTCTACTGGTACATGAGCTGATCCAATCCACCATAGCTCCATTTCTGACTGAGTTTTGTGGTATGGAGAATCAAGCTTACCTTGACTATAGTCCAATGCTTTATTCATTAGGGATATAGATATTCTTTCCATTTTTTGACATTTTTGGATTTGACCTTCATCTAATTTTAAAACAAATACAAGTTTTCCTTCACAATCTATTTCTCTTATGTTGTAATATCTCACCATAAAAGATTGGACTTTTCTAATGTTCATCCAAATATTATTATAAACGTTGTATTCAAAAGACGATTTTTTTTTTGTCTCTCATATGGCATTGTTCCCTCAATATGGAAACACTCTCCGAAATGTTTAGAAATTTCCTCATTTAACAGAGTTCTATATTTTCCAACATGGTGAGGTCTAGGCAACCCAAAAGCTTTGATTTTGTAATACTTAAGGACCCTGAACCAGGTTTTAGAGATGGCTCTGTATCCCTTTCTACTCACTCCCACTGTGTCACAAACTTCTTGCATTTGGGAAGGCTGGACTAATAAGTCCATATCTTTTAATAGATGTTGAAAGACTAGTTTTTTTTGAGTTTGATTTTCAAGAAGTTCCAAAAGTTTCAAGATATCCGACCTATTCATAAGCTCATTCAAAAATCTTACCCTTTCCTGAGCATTAGACATGTCAAATCCTAGAAGGTTAGTAACATGATCTCTTACAAGCTTTAACCTTTTTTTTCTTTGTCCAGATCTCTCTGTTAAGTTAACTACATCCCGCATTCGTTTTACTCGTGCTCTTAACCCTATTGGAGTTTCTTTTAAGGTTTTCAATTGATCATTTTCTTGTTTCAAAGACACTATTTTTTTTTCAAGTTCTATAATTTTTGTTGCATTCAAAGATGAAGTATTTTGAAGATATGTAGTATATTCTGCATAATTAATATGTGATTGAGATAGTCTTGAACTATAACCAAGTAAGCCATCCACCCCATCACCAACAAATCTAATCAAATCATGTGGTGTGTGAAAAGAAGGATACCTTCCTGTTCTGGGATCCGGTGGATATAGACTTCCATCTGTCCATAGGTCAATATGCTTCTTTCCTTCGTTGCGAAGATGTTGAGCTTCATTTGCACATGAAAGGGATCTTTTGGTAGACACTTTGTGTAGTTGCATACTCTTGGTTGAGCTTGATATTCAAATGAAACTTACGATTAGATGTATCACTCATTACTAACAGAGCTATTAGAACATGAGAGACACAGAAGAATGAGAATAAGATGTAGCTTGTGAAATTCTTAGAGAAGCAGAGGAGTGAAATTTTTTTGGAGAATGGATGAGAGCGCGTTTGGAGGGAATGGTCATTTTGCCCGCGAAGTCACTAAAAGAGGACAAATTTCGAGACGAGCCATTAAAGAGTAGCATGAAAACGATATATTTTTTTAGATTTTAAAATATGTACTTAGATACGTGTTCAATCAGATAGATACGCTTTAAATATCCAAAACGGCAAAATTTGGAGCCGTTTTGACCGTCAACATTCTCCTAATTAGCAAGTTAGCGAAATTCCTTACACAGCCCATTTTGAGATGTTTTTGGCCCTAATGTAGAGAACTTCGTTTGGGTCATACTCGTAGAAGAACTTTGTCTCCTTCCTTGAAGATCCTTTCAAACCTCTCTTGGTGTCAGCATAATGCTTTTGTCGATCTTGAGCAGCTTTAATATCCTTTTGGATTGCCTTGGTTTGTTCCTCCATCTCTTCGAGCATTTTCTTGGATGCCTCAACTCTTATGGTCGTACAATCACTACAGTGGCAAAGGGTGATAGTGTGAGAGGGAGAGAGGAAGGAACTCCAAACACTGCTAGCTAACCATCACCATTCTAGAGCATAGGTGGAGAGAGGAAGATCATGGGTTGACAGGGCATAGAGAGATAGAGAGAAAGGGTGCTACTGGCCACATTGCAAGTTAGTAAGATAGAGAGGATATGATTCATGGAGAAGCTCTGATTCTTGGGTCTTAAGTAATGTCTCTTAATGTTTTGAGGGTTGCAAACTTGGGTAGCTACTAGTAGAAATAATGTTCTTGAACATAGATGCCATTGCTATGGGCCAAATTATGGGATCCTATATATGACTCTTCGATGTTCTTTGCAACAGTCCATATACGACTCTTGCAAACTTCGAGATGTGGACGCATCTTGCTTGGAGTTATTTAGTCAATGTTTCTGATTAGATAGATTGAGATCTCCTCTAACAATGTATCTCTAGTCTGACATATAGTTGTTTTAAATATATAGATACGATGAGTGATCACACCCGTAAAGTGAAGCTGGCGATCATCAAGACTTTGCTACGAGGCACTGGACTTTCTGGAGATACACTGTTAGAGGCCATGGTAGATTATGTGGAGATCGATGATGCGGGTTTACATGGCGCCATCGAGATTCTTTGGAGACTCAATATGCCCATACGACCTGGAGAGGGTACATCCTCCCAGCCACATGCAAGAGTGGAGACTTCTTCTCATGCACACACTACAGCGCATCGGTAAGCTTCTCGATTGATAAAGTAGTAATGTTATCCTTTTTTTACATATAGAATTCTTAATATATATATCCTTTTGATGTCTTTGTTTGCTTAGGACTCCTATCCCAAGCACATCACATCACGAGAGTCAGCGGCTTACTCTTGATGTACCTCCTGGTACTCAGGTGACACCTGATTCATAGGCTAGTGGCCGTTCGTCCCGTAGGTATATCTTTTATGGCGATTACGGATTAAATATCAAGTACTTTTTAAGAACTCACATCTCAATATATCGTATGTTTGTATTGCACGTAGGCGTCAGCGGGGCAGAGTGGCACACTACTAGTGCACCCACCAATGCCCCCACCAGTGCCCCCACCACTGCCGATGCGCACGTGCACTGGCACTTTGGGTGTCACATGCGACATCACGCCTGACGGGGGTATCCTTCAGGTTGGAGCTGGCATCGCCTTCAGACGTTGGATGAGAGACCTTTGCATGTCTTATCTACAGCGAGTTCATATACCATGGCAGTAAGTATTATTTAACATAAAGAATATGAATTATAGTTTTTTATTTGAATTACTAACTGACTTTATTTTGCAATACAGCGATCAACTTGAGGATGACAAGAAATATGTCATCAACACACTGGAGACGGAGTTTGGGACAGGATGGAGTCGGAAGTGGTTGCTGAAGCAAATGTGCAAACTCATGAGTCATCGACGTGATAATGCACGGTAAGTAGAGAAAGGGAGAAATGAAACAAAATGAAATGCTATATTTACATCTTCAAAAGGCCAAAATGACCTATGACACCAAAAAGTTACCACTAGAGAGCTCTGATACCAATGTCAAGTAGAACAGCAGTACTGATGGTTTGTTGCGGAACAAGCGTGAGATCATACATATCTGTGGTCTCTCAATTTGCATTCATGAGGCGGCTGACAAGCATGGGGCCCATACTGCTGTCGCATACATCAAAGCTGGGGTGACCATACATCAAAGGTGGGGTTACCATAGTGTCATAGAGAGAGAGAGTAGAGCTAGAGTAGCAAATGGGTAGCGTGGGGGGTACTGTGGCTAAGGGTACTGCGGGTACTCACTGAGGGTGCTGCTGGAACTATTGCTATGAAATGCTAGAAGACTACTGGCTTCGATGGTCTATTGCTAGGCCAAGTCGATCCAGGGAGAACAATGCTTGGTTGCGGGTACTAAAGGTTGAGATGCTGATACTGGGGTTGAAATGCGAGATAGAAGCCTTGGTAGAGGAGGGAAATCGAATCCCAATACGAACTTTCTTTCAGTGAACTTGAAGCTGAAATTACCCTGTACACAGCTAGAGCAAGAAAAACGAGTCTGAGGGGAATCGAACCCCGACACTAGCCATATGAGGCTATGACCACGAGACTCCCCACCACCCACCCTTGTTAGTAAGTTTTCAAAAGAATAAAAATCATGACTTCACAATGAATTATTTTGAGATTAAATCTTACCGAACATAGGTTGATCTGTGAGTTGACACGTAAGACTAATAGTCCTCATCGTCATCTCTGAGATTAACCGTCAATAAAATTTCATCTTCATTATCCTTGTTGACTTCTTCAAACTCCTCCATCGTTAAATCTGTGTTGACATTCATTTCCTTCGTAGGCTCGACATCCATTGTAAATTCCTCTTCGGTGTCTGTAGTGGTCAGAGTCTGGATCATTGTCGTTCTAATCATCTACAATGTCATCGTGATCGGAAAGAAGAATTCTACACCTCTTTGACGTCGATGGCAGCCCTCTATACAATGGAAAAAATGCTTGCAAAAGCACTTCTAATTTGCTGTTTTACTCTTTGGACGCTTATACTTTCTATCTTTAGGATCCAGGTTGGGGGCTTCAATTTCTTTCATTTCCTCAACATTGTTTCACACGATTCTCCAATTCGACCATTGCAAGGCATCATCCTTGACATCAAAAGGGCACTCTCTGACAGTTTTTGCTCTGTCAGCACTTTCTGCCCACTGCAACACAAAGTCAGCCACATCCTGTTTCAGAAAATTTTCCCACTGCCCCTCAGTCTGCTTCTCCACTTCAGGAAGGATCACATAGCATACAGGATCATTAGAGTACATTTTATACAATGAGTCATCTAGCACAAGTGTATTTGTCTTATTGAATTTTGGGAAAAGATGCCAGAAGGTATCAAGGTTTTTCAAGAACATTGGCCTAGGAGGAATATCAAAGCGCCAAGGGCAAACATGGCAAGCGGTTTGCGACAGCCATCCACTCATGTATTTCTTGACTTGAGACATGCACTTATCCATGGCTATCTCCAATTCCCTGCCTCTATGGGAGGTCCACACAAATACCTCTGCAACCTGACTCATTGCAAGTAAGAACACCTTTGTATCCTGCCGTATGTAATAGGTGATGTTCTCATCCTCACGGACTTTGGAAAAGTACAGCGTTGCGACATTTGGGGGAATCTCTGTCCTGCGCTTATCATGCACGCACAGAAGAACCTTGTTGAAGTCAACAACGACGAAGCATCAAAACTGATAGCGTGGAGGACAGTGCTCAATGTGCTCTACCTCATCAGTGGGTGGTAGGGTTTTCGAGCCAACAACTTGAATTTCAACTACATGCACAACAATTAAGATGGTCAGGACATGCACAGACACACTGAGACAAAGGACTTATATATTATATTGCCGCAAAATAATGCGGCTAGCATGAGCAAAAAGCTACAAAGTTGCAAGAAGCTAAAGCTTCTTGCATGCTCGGGCTTTGGGGAAAATTGGGTTAGTACTTTTCTTGGGGTCCTGAAGAGTCCCATCCTTCACCTGCCTTTTCTTCTTCTTCCGCAGCTCTCCTGCAACAAATTGGAGGGTCTCTTCCATATCTGGGTCCAACTTCTCTTCAGTATGTACACCTTTGACGGTGCGGCTTGGCTCTCCAGTTGGAGCACTAACATGACTTAATGTCTTAATGACATCAGTACCTGGGATAGCAATAGGAAATCAAGTTAGGAGCACATGTAGTTAATATGATCATAATGATCATGGATAATCATGTCTGAGGATAACATGTTACAGCAACCAAAATTACCTTGTGTAATCTAAGAACCAGGTGTCTCCCTCAGGATGCCTCCATCACTAAGCACATTAGTTTTTTCAGTAGACAGACTACAACCACCCACCATGTTTTTGTATTTCATCATCAAGGCGTCTAGGTCGAAGGGGGCGTCCACATCATGCATGGACAAGGTGGAAGCGGCAGGGTCCACCCCCTCGCCAGCCTCTGGCTCACCTGAGACATAACAGACAATTACTGTACATATCAAAAGTAGCATGAATCCTGTTCTATGAAAGAGGCATGCCTTACCTATGGACTCCTCATATGCGTTCCCAAGTGCCCAACATCTTCCTACAAGTGGTATCTCCCACACGAACAGTCCGGAACAATGCACTTGGGCTTAGTCGCACAGACAATGGAAAAGCAAAAGGGGTGGTAATTTGGAGACCCTGTCCCAAAAAAGGGACTGTACACACTTATCAGGGTGCTCATACGATGGCCGCACAAGAACCAAAGGTCGATGGCCCACTGTGTGGTCTACATGCACCGCTACGTGGACACCCATGCTGCCTCCTCTGACGAGATAAGGTACATGCATACCACTCCTTTCCCTATTAACGCGCACCGTACTTTTCCCCCAGAGCCATGCAGGCCACTAACCCATAGCCTTCGCCAGCACACCGTCCTTTTGACTATGCCTTGCGCAGCTCCCACACCCGTACCCCACAGCTATATAAACCCTTGGGGTGCTCCATGGACAGCATGCAATTCTGTGTAGCATATACTCTGCCGTGTCGCTGTCTATACTTGGATGAATTTGTGCTTGTTTTTTTTATGACATCTTAATCTACTCTAAATCAATGGAAGAGCATGAGGAGCATGTGCGTAGAGTTCTGCAATTGCTGCGCAGACACAAACTCTTTGCCAAGAAGAGCAAATGTACTTTCTTTACTCATCAAGTTGAGTATCTTGGGTTCATCATCTTTAAAGATGGCATTTTAGTAGACCCTGCCAAGGTCAAAGATATTCTGGAGTGGCCACCCCCTAAACCAGTTTGTGAAGTTCGTGGGTTTTTGGGAATCACGGGATGGTATAGGATTTTTATCAAAGATTATGCCTTGGTAGCTGCACCTTTGACGGATCTTCTTAAGAAGGATTGCAAAATAGTGTGGCTGCCAATCCATCAGAACCATTTTGATCAGCTCAAGGTCATTATTACTTCTGTCCCAGTCCTGAAACTTCTTGATTTCACCAAGGAATTTGAAGTGGTTACTGATGCCAATAGTCTAGCACTTGGTGGTGTCTTAGGCCAAGAAGGAAGACCAGTCGCTTATACTTCCCGCAAGTTGAAGAAATATGAAGCAAATTATGCAACCCATGATTTGGAGCTCTTTGCAGTTGTTCATTGTCTCAAATTATGGAGACATTATCAGTTGCTCATTGCCTCAAATTATGGAGACATTTTCTCTTGGGGAGAAAATTCCAGCTTGTAACTGACCACAAAATTCTAAAGTGGATCTTCACCCAGCAGCTAACCTCAATATGCGGCAAAGGAGATGGATTAGAATTCTGCAAGAATATGACTTCGACATCAAATTCTGCCTTGGGAAAGATAATGTGGTAGCAGATGTACTTAGCTGTAAATCTTTCTTAAGTGCAATTTCAATGCCAAATAATCCCATAGTGGTTAAGCTGGAAGAAGTCTCATCTCATGATCCAGATTATCCCAGACGATGATGAAGTTAGTAGAATAAGGGGAAAATTCAGAGAAAGAGAAGAATCTAATCGAGGGATACTTCACTCATAAAGAAAGCCTCTACTTCAATCACAGGCTATGTATCCCTAAGGATCCTGCTTTAAAGAAACGAATCCTCCATGAAGCTCATGATAGTCCTGCTGTGGACACCCAAGCTATGCAAAAATATTAAATGCCGTAAGAAGGAGCTTTCATTGGGTAGGCTTGAAAAATGATGTCCTTCCGTACTTGAAGCAATGTCTCTCATGCCAAAGGATCAAAGCTGAAAGGGTCAAGATGCTTGGGAAACTTCAACCCTTCGATATTCCCCAAATGAAGTGGGAGTGCATTAGTATAGATTTTGTCACAAGTCTCTCCACTGTACAAGGAGGATATGGCTATATTCTAGTAGTAGTGGACTTACTTACCAAAGTAGCTCACCTTATACCAGCAAAGAAGACCTTCAAAGCTTTTGATGTTGCTTGAATATTCATCAAGGAAGTCTTCAAACTTCATGGTCTCCCAAAAAGGATAGTAAGTAGCCCCTTCACTACCATGACACCATGCCCTTACTGTGTAGCTTAATGTGCTCTGACACCGTGCCTTTATTGTGTGGCTAACTTCCAACACTCCTTGACATATATACAAACAAAAATGGTTTTGACCTTGGAATGATTTTGTGTCGATCTGGTGTCATTTTCTTTAGTTTATATTGTGGTTGCATTTTGTGGACTCTTAAGAAAGTGATGGTTTGAAAGTGCTTGTCTAGGTACTAAAGTACTTGTCAAGTGGTTTAAAAGTACTGGTCAAGTGGTTTGAAAGTGCTTGTCAAGTGGTTAGAAAGTGCTTGTCTAGGTATTGAAGTGCTTGTCAAGTGGTTTGAAAGTGCTTGTCTAGATACTAAAAGTGCTTGTCTGAAGTGCTTGACAAGAATTTCTCAAGTGGTCTGAAAGTACTAAACATGTGCTTGTCTAGGTACTAGAAAGTGCTGGCTAATTGCTGTGGCTAACTGCTGGTCAGGTAATCTGAAAGTGTTTGTCAAGGTGCTTAAAGCGCTTGTCAAGTGGTCTGGAATGCTTGTCTAGGTACTAAAAGTACCTGACAGGTGCTTACCATGTGGCCTACAAGTGCTTGTCAAGTGCTTGTGTAGGAACTTCAATTGTTTTGGGAAGTGTTGGTCAAGTGGTCTGAAAGTGCTTGTCTAGTTACTTAAAGTGCTTGTGTAGGAACTTCAATTGTTTTGGGAAGTGTTGGTCAAGTGGTCTGAAAGTGCTTGTCTAGTTACTTAAAGTGCTTGTCTAGATACTTAAAGTGCTTTTCAAGTAATCTGAAAGTGTGTAGATCCCAGAAGTGCTTTTGCAGGTACTAGAAGTGCTTGTCAAGTGGTCTTAAAGTGCTTGTCTACTATACTAAAAGTGCTGTCAAAGAGTTGAACGTGCGAAATAGTGCTTCTACGCATTGTGCTAGCTTGAAAGTTAGAACTTACAAGTTCTCCTCTGGGGAGGGCATGCTATTATAGATTTGTTCAAATACATCATTTGACAATTCATATACATTAGGCTCACCTTCTACCGAGCACATCGAAAACCTGATACATTGTAGCAGGTGGGAGTAGATAAAAGCAGGGGGCTTGTCATCCAAAAGAATGTAGGTGTCATCTTGGCCATTTACCTTGTCGTAGAAGAGTCCCTCAACAACAAATGAGTTCTTTTGAATACGGTTATGCGATTCATGATGGTCAAGCGCTTGGTTTTAGTGCTCTTCAAGATGTAGAAGTCTGCACCTGGCTCTTTTGCATTCACTGTGAAGTTCTGGCCAACCATCAAGGCATCACTTAGGTCGTCATGGTGGCCAACATACATGGGGCTCCTGGTAACTCATCATCGCTGGATGCTTCTCCATGGTTTTGAACATTGACAGTCAGTTGTATTCGCAAGTACTACCACCTCTCAACGTGGTCCTTGTTTACACATCTCCTCCATTGGCCTTTCATGCACACATGGCAAAAGCAGGACAATGGTCTGCACCGTAGCTCGTGCATATCTGATTGACTGTAGTAGCCGTTGACACAGTGGAAGGATCGAGACCCTTTGATCCGCATGCAATCCCACTCTCTATCTCTGTCTACATCACCGAGCTTGACCTCCCAGAATCTACGATCGACTTTCTTCCCTGTCTCAATGGACACTCTTTCCTGAGGGTTGCGTTGAGGAATGCCACCACACTTGAAGCGTTATGTAACACCCATCCGTCATATTTCAGCTGCTCTTGTGTGAGAGCTCTTTTGAGCACCACACCAGCCCCATCGTGCTGGCCCTCCCCATGGTGAGATGCGAAGAAACTGTGCATCATCTCAATACCTGTCAAATTGAAGTATCAGGCTACAAAATAGAAAGGACGCCTTGCTTTGAATTGTGAAGCAGCGCCATCAGACCACACCCAGTGTCGCTTGACACTGCATCCTTGAGCTTTCAGCCACTCATTGTGCAAAATAAAGTAGTGCTGCACAAACAAAGTGTCGTGGATTTTGTCATCAGAGATGTAGAAGTGGGTTGTCTTCCGAATGGTACCAAGCACATCATGCAGGTACGAAATGTGGACCAAGATTGTCACCTGAGTTGAATACCAATGCATTGAGTGAATTTCATTCTGCACCTTGAAGGAGTAATTCTTTGCAAAATCCACTACCGACACCACTACATCATCCAAACACTCTTTGAATTGTTTAGCTTGCCATCTGTACTTATAATTGTGTTTGATGAAGTTTCCCAATTTGCTTTGAAGCAAGGAAGTGAAAGTCCTCGGGCTGACTTGGCGAACAACAAGATCTTTCTGAGTTTTTGCTTAACCGTTCTCATCCACTTCCTGTGTAGGAACGTCGTCAAAAAGCTTGATAGTCATCATAGAGATGTCACCGCTTTTTTCATGTGGACACAAGGAGATCTGTTTAATGCCACAATGTTTGCATGTACCCAAAAGACATTGTCTACGGTGATAAGCACAGTCAATGGGTTTTAGGCACAGTACAGACTCCCACAGGTCTGTTAAGCTTGGAAATGTGGCATTGGAGGCCGCGCATTGCACTGTTCCATCATGAGAACTGCAAACAAGGCAGCTGCAACTGCATGGCCGGCCATGTTGCCCATATCTTCCCTAGCGCATCTGATTAAGAGATTCCTTGAAGTAGACAAGCTGCACATGGTATTCACAACAACAAGTGTTGCGGTCCTTCAACTTGCGTACAAAGTATGGTTTTAGACCCTCAAAACATCTTATGGAGATTCTTATGTTAGGATGAGCCACTTGGAACCGCATATAGAAGTCCCTCTGTGATAAAGAAGACAAATTTAGACACACTATCAAGCATTATAAATCATTCTGAAGCAACCTATAGCATTGGTAAGCATTATGACGCACTTTCAATCAGTGTAAAGCTATGACTTTGGGTAAAGCTCTTAGACACACTTAGTAGCACTTTCTGTACCTGGCAGCACTAGTAAATGGTTGTAAAGCACTATAAAGCACTGTCAGGCACCTGCAAGCACTTAGAAACTTGAGGATCCATTTAGATGAACTTGGAATTTCTTGGAAGCACTAGGAAACACTTAGAAGCAATTGGAAACACTAGCAAACACTTAGAAGTAAGTAAAGCATGTGGAAGCACTTGGAAGCACATGGAAGCACTTTGAGGCACATGGAATCACTAGCAAGCACTTAGAAGCATTTGGAAGCACTTAGAACCACTAGCAAGCACTTAGAAGCACTTGGAAGCACTTAGAAGCACATGGAAGCACTAGCAAGCACTAGAAGCACTTGCAAGCACTTGCAAGCACTAGCAAGTACTTACCAAGCATTTAGAAGCCCTAGCAAGCACTGGGAAGCACTTACAAGCACTTACAAGCACTTGCAAACATTTAGAAGCCCTAGCAAGCACTTGGAAGCAGTTAGAAGCTCCTGTTATCACTTCTGAAGCTCTGTTAAGCCATTGCGAGCATAAGCACTTGGAAGCATTTGGCAGAACTCTCAGGTACCTGGCTGCTTTTTGAAGCACTATTAAGCACTCAGAAGCAACAAAAGGCACTTAGAAGCACACAGAAACATTTCGATGCACTTGGAATGATATAAAATTACTTGGAACCACTATGAACCACTTAGAAGCACTTGTGATCACTTGAAGAAGTATGTCAAGCACTATAAAGCATGGTTAAGCAATATAGTGCACTGTCGGGCACTCATAAGTGGTCTGAAAATGCTCAGAAGCACTAAGATGCACTCATGACTTTTGAATTTCTTGGAATCACCATGAAGCACTCAGAAGCATCTGAAATCAATTGTAAAGCTTCGTAAAGCACTATAGTGCATGGTTAAGCATTGTAATGCACTGTGAGACACTTGCAAACATTTGGAAGCATGGTAAAGCACTCTAATGCCCTATCATACAAAATTTTAGTACTGTCAAGCACTCTAAACCACTGACATTTAGAAATCAGTATCGTATAGAAGAGCATATCCGGATACACTATCAATCATATGTGAGGAGGGAAGGTGGAAAAGGGAATGAGCCATACCAAAATGGAGGGAAGGTGGAAAGTAGACGTTGTCATTAATTAATGACAAATGGAGGGAAGGTGGAAAAGGGAATGAGCCATACCAAAATGGAGGGAAGGTGGAAAGTAGACGTTGTCATTAATTTGTCATTAATAGCGTTGTTTTCAGAGCCCAAAAAGAGGATTTCGTATCTTCCAGCTTGAGTTTTTGAAATAAAAAATGGAACAAAATGTCACTATTTTGGACCCAAACTTTAATGTTAGCCATCGTAAACGTCTAAATTAAGCCGTTTTAGCCGTTCGCCACTAAAATAGAACCGTTAAGAAGACATTTAGAGGAGACAAGAATGCCATACTTTTGTATACGTGTCAATTCACAATTGGATAATTTCTTAATCCTTAGATTAACAAACGGCCCTTTTCTAGCCGTTTTTGGCCCTAATGATCACTTGGGAAATATAAGAAGCTCAGCCCTAGGTATTGTGGTCCCTATACAGTTATCAAGTGTCTAGGTAAAAGTGTCTATAAACTCCAGCTCCTAGCCCATATTAAAGTCCTAGCCCATATTAAAGTCCCAGCTCCAGCTCCCAGCCCATATTAAAGTCCACAATGTATTTCATGTAAGTTTGTTAAAACCTTATGTACCCAGTCTCGATCATATTTTTGATGATGAACAAGTTGTAATCCCTACTCAAGGAGTCCTTGAATTATAGCCTAGTAGGATCATAGATTCTAGGGGAAGGCAACTCCAAGGAAATAGAACCTAGTAGGATCATATCCACGATGGAGGTATGTGTTGATTTCATTTCGCAAATGGTTCACATTTATTTTTGCATTTATTTGTACAATAATGCCAAAGACGATTTATAAAAAAGTTTTATACATGAATCAATTCCATACAAGCCAAACCGGCTCTCTTATTCTTTTTCTTATACTGTCGATGATCTAGAATTCAGCCTTCCAGCCTCTATATGCTAGGAAAAACCCTATGGGACTATACACCTCATCGTCGACCACTGGCAATGACTCATGCCGGCCTGTCGCCCTCTCAGGCTCCGTCACTCGATCCTCCCGCCTCTCATAGGGATGTCTACGGACTAGGGTAGGCTTATTCACCGCACTAGCTTGGGCCCTCAGAACTAGACAGCATCATAATCTCTTGCCTCAATCGGCGAACCTTATTCTCCCAATGGTATGAGGGATGCCTTGGGCCATTCCCGAGATTTTCTAACGATGCCGCCCGGCTACAGAAGCACGGAACGGAGTTAGCATCGAAGCCAGGGAAAAACTTGCACTCTTTCTCTTAAAGATAATAATTTCAATACAATTCATTGAATACAACATCACTTCAAATCGTAGCTTCATACAATTTTATTTCATTATTTTAAAAGGAAAAGATACACATTTATTAACACTAATATTAAATAAAACTTTTCTTTAAAAGATAACCAAGTAACCTGGCCACCATTTCCTTGAGGAGCTTGTTAGGAGCATCTTCTCTAATCTCATTGTTGTGCGCTCCTCGTCGCGAAGCAATATTCTGGCATTTCCAGGATAGTGCCATCTTGGACGTGGCATTGTAGGGCTCGTTGTTGCAGTCAAAATTCTCCAGGCAGATCTCAATTCCAAGATCGTTTGCTCACCGTCGTATGAGCAAAAGACCACAGCGCATGAACCCTCTCTAAGGCCAAAACCTCTTGCTAGGTGCTAGTGTAAGTCTCCTCACACACCGCACCCGGGGGGGGGGGGGGGGGAAGAGTTAAGGACATTGTCTTCTAACAAGGGGGGAGTATATGCTACACGCAGAATTGCATGCTACCCATGGAGCACCCCAGGGGTGTATATAGCTGTGGGGTACGGGTGTGGGCGTTGCGCAGGGCACAGTCAAAAGGATGGTGTGCTGGAAAAGGCTGTAGGTTAGTGGCCTGCAAGGCTCTGGGGGAAACGTACGGTGGCGGTTAATAGGGAAAGGAGTGGTACGCATGTACCTTATCTGAATAGACACATTTATGTGTTCTATCTTTTACCATCTTATATGTGTTTGTGGAATGCACCGTTGTATGGGACACTTAGACTCGTTTCATATATGTTCATTTCATTGGTTCATTGCATATATGCATTATGTGTTAATTAAGTTTTTCCCAATGGTTTTTTCTTCCAGATAGGAGACATGTTACAGTTTGTATATCGGTCCTTCTGTGTGGGGATAATTGGGGGATGCCTAATTACCACTATGTTCGTAGCATGGCACTTGTGTGATTCTGAATATTCCATGTGTAGGACATACAAATTTAAGGAAGGCTAGAACTGAGTGTTAGATTTAATGCTTATGTGTTGTTCTGTAATGTGTTTGCATGGATAACTTGTAGGTTGGTGAGATTGATGAGATTTGTTCTTGTAAGGGTATGGCTAGGACATGATGACAGTGATTTGGAGTGAGCAATTATCACGGGAAGGTTTTCCTTTTAGTATTTTGGATTTTGTAGGATAACTAATAATTTTGGTACTTTGGTCGTGGTATTTACTACAAGATATTTTTGTACTTTGTTAGCCGCTCACGTTTACTATATATACGTGGGCATGAACCCAGGAATTTGGTTACACGTGAATCAGCCCTTTGGGGGTTTATATGTGTTTCTCCTTAGTGATTTCGATAGGAAGGATTTATTTATGCTTTTAATAAAAGAAACTCCTATTTTATGTAAAGGGCAAGCCCATGCAAGAGCATGCAACTATTTTTGGCATGTGGGCTATTTTTGTGAATAAAGACCAAGAAGTGGGAGTATGCCGATACTTCTTGGGGGACAAAGATTTCACCCAATAGTGTGTTGAAGGCTATCTCATGTTTTTATTTATTTTTATAACATACCCATCTTCACTAATAAAGAAATATCCATGCAATAGATGAATTTACAAGTTTTTATGGTATAAAAATCAATGATTTCATTAAATGAGGCATTTCTACTTAGAATATTCAAATTTTGAGCCCAAATTTAAAATCTGCACATGATTTTACCCTAATATAGGATTTTATAGTATCCAAAACGAACACCAGCTCAAGCTTATACGTAAATTTTGGTTATTTTTAGTTTTTAAAAAAAGTGACGACCTTTAAACCTTAATAATGCATGATCGGGCGTCCGATTGACCAACGGTCTGCACCCCAATGACGAGGGGAACATCCTGGATTTAAAAAAAAATCGCCCCCAGGTGGTCTAGCATGCAAATCGAGGCCGGTGCCCCAAATTTGGAGACTCCTCCCCAAAAAAGGGACCGTACACACTTACTAGGGTGCACATACAATGGCCGCACAAGAACCAAAGGTCGATGGCCCACTCTGTGGTCTACATGCACCGTTATGTGGACACCCATGCTGCCTCCTCTAACCTCAGACCAGATAAGGTACATGCGTACCACTCCTTCCCCTATTAACCTACACCGTACCTTTCCCCCCAGAGCCATGCCACTAACCCACAGCCTTCGCCGGCACACCATCCTTTCGACTGTGCCTTGCGCGACACCCACACCTGTACCCCATAGCTATATAAACCCGTGGGGTGCTCCATGGGCAGCACGTAATTTTGTGTAGCATAGACTCTGTCGTGTCGTTGTCTATATCGCCATCTATCCCTGCACAGTGTACTTGCTACAGTGCAGCCGCCCCTCTCTTAACACCCCCTCATTTGCCACTTTTCAGATAAGGCAACTTTCCTCTCCTCCACCCTTGTTTAGAAGGCAGTGTCCTTAACTCTTCTCCCCTCCCCCCCCCCCCGGCGTGTGAAGAGACTTACAGTAGCACCCTTCTTCCCTTCAGCAAAAAGTTTTTGTTAAGGACATCTCACAAATTACTCTTCTCCCCCCCCCTCCCCCACCCCCCCTCCCCCCCACCCCCCGGCGCGTGTGAAGACTTAGTGAACTATCTTAAGTGTTTCCCCTATTTTGGAAGGGGGAACCTTACAATTTTATGCTCAATCTTGTTAATTTGGTTCAATTGTATTGTTTAGATCTCGTTGTACATGAGTTTTGATTTTTTTTTCATTGAGGTCCTGTGTTAGAATTCCATCAATGTTATTGTCGGGGATCATGCTAATGTTCAACCAAAGGGTCTGGAACCATCTCCTTTGTGGAAGCTACAGGAGAAGAAAAAAAGCTATCGATGTGGTCTATGTGCCCCAAATAAAGAGAAACTTGCTCTCAGTTGCTCCAATAATAGATCGTGGCCTTGAAGTACACTTCAAGAAAACACAAGCAAAGATTCTAGATGTTGACAAGAAGACGATTGGCAAAGCTGTGAGGAATAACAATTTGTAAAAGTTGAGTCCTCTTACAGTTGTTGCAAACAAGGGCAGAAGCAAACTTTGGCATGAGCGATTTGGTCACATCGGATTTGCTATGCTAAAGGAGATACAAAAAATGGGGATGGTTAAAAATTTACCTGCTTTTGCAAAATTTGAGGAGCCATGTGAAGCTTTAATGATGGGCAATCAACAACGAAAGACATTTCCACAAGAGAGCAGCAATCAAGCAAAGCCTCTTCTAGAGATGGTACATGCTGATCTTTGTGGTAAGATGTCTACTATTGCATTGGGAGGATCTTCTTACTTTATGCTGCTAGTCGACGATTACAATAGGAAGATGTGGGTTTATTTCCTTTGTGATAAGGCTGAAGCTTTTGGCAAGTTTAAATAGTGGCATTTATTTTAACATCATTTCAGATGATAAAACGGACATCACATGTCCCACTATGACATGGGATACTCTTGTTAGTGAGACCCTGCCACACAAGTTGGTGTAATCAAGATTGAGTCATCATCTTAGAAATTAGAGAGGAGAGATTAATAATCTTTAAATAGTCAAAGCTTTTGAGAAGCACCCGAATGCGCATATTTGAGAGTGTAGAGAGGAGAGGTTAATAATCTTCGTGCAATCTCGAATCTTTTGAGAAAGCATGTAATGTACATAAAAACCTTGCCACGGCCGGGTGGCAAGACTATGTCGAGGCATCTTATAAATATATAGATATACATATATATATATCAGTGCGTGCCCATGTGTTTTGAAGTAGTGCTAAAGGCATGTCATAAATATATGGTGGTGTGTGTCCCTTGTATTGAAGATTATATTAACACAAGAGGTAATGAGTAGCAAAAGCATAAAGCAAGAGAATGATTCTTCATTAGGTGATGGTCCTTATGTAGGCAACAAAACAACATAAAAGGGAGCATTGAAATAGTGGAGAAATGGAGGTTGAGTAACAGACCATGCTTTAAACCTAAAGTCAACCTTGAAGAATGGATATCACATGGAGAAACCAAATCTATGAGTGAGGGTGATGAAAAGCCTACATTTTGTATAGGTGGAAAGAGACCTAACCTTGAGAGGGCATTTAGCTCTATTTCAACTCTTGAAATGCCTACATCCTGTACAACGGTACTTGCCTCAAGTGTAGACTTATCATCTATGAATAATATGATGAACATTACGGTTGCAAAGTTGAAAGGGAAGCAACAATGTCTTGATGAGACAAAAATTGCATTAGAATAGTAAAAAACAAGGAGAGATGAGCAAGTTGGGGTGCTGCGGGGACCAGCAAGATATTGGAAAGGTTGAAGAAGGATATGGAGGAGTTGCAGCCGAGTTGGTTCCAAAAGAGGACAAGATTCTTAAGCTCAAGGCCATCATATCAGTCAGAAAAGGAGGCATTGGGAGACATGCACTACAAGCCATGGGAGGTCTAGCGAGGGGGTTTAAATTATCTAGCGTCGCTTATACAATGATGAATACATCGCTTAAGTGACATATTGTTGCTTAAGTGACGTCTAAATTTTTTTTAAAAAAAAATTCGTCACTTATATGACGTTTTTAGAGCTGTCGTTTAAGCGAATGTCTAAAACAACTCTTTTAGCGACATTTGCATACTGATATGCGTCGCTTAAGAGACAGCTAAAAAATTTATATCCTCGGCCTAGCCGTGGGAGAGAGATTTGTTTATTCGAGGTGCGCGTGGATAGAGGGTCTCTTGGACTAACAAATAGGAGGGGAGCTACTACAAGGCAGCTAGACTTGACAAGGTTTATGTAAATTTCTCTCTTTCTAATTTGTCTTTTGTTTTGATTGCTCTCTTGACAAGTCTATTCTCATTTCTGATCACTTCCCTCTTGTTTTCAAATTTATGCAAGATGTTTTGGCTGTCTTGGCCCCTTGGTTTGCTTGAGCACTTGGTGAAAAATGAGATGAATTATGGGATTGTGGACCTCTCCTATTTATACTACCCTTCAGGGGCAGTTGGCCAGCATAAAAGCAGGCGGCCAGCAGCACATTCCCATGACTGAGTATTTTCAGCATTAAATGCTCAAATAAATACCAATAAATGCTGCATAAATTCCCTAGCAAGATGGGGAGGCAGGCGCTTGCTTCTAGAAGACTGGGCATAGTCTTTGCCCACAATCCATCGATTGGGCAGGCTGTATGGGCTGCCCCATACTTGCCCTATAGCCCCATGAAGGTTGTAACCTCCTGAAAATGGCCTTATTCTTGCCTTAGGGTTGTCCCACAGCCCTTGCATGGCTGGTGGGTCCAGCCTGGGCCTTACTGGCTCACATGGGGATGGTTTCACACCATTCCCATGCCCATACTAAGCTCCGGGGTAGCCGTATGGGCTGGCCCCTTGTCCTAAACATAGTCTACTGAGTGATCTGGCATCCGGTACCATACCAGATACACAGAACCACTGACATCATTCTAGAGGGAGACTCACAGCACGGACTGGCAATGTTTCATGTGCAGGATAGTGCACATCTGGCTTTGGACTCATGTGCAGGACAATGCACATCTGACCTCGGACGACGGAGATGGATCCCTGGCTGACTCGTCCTGGGCTCACATGGGACCAGTTCACCATCCGAGGTCCTGCACCTTCTGTACAGAAATGTCTACGTGGCATCCAAGTGTGGGATGCACATGACAAAGGTCCAAGCTCATTAAATTTTTTTTAAAAAAATTCTTGGACCTTTGATAAAAAAAAGGGATGACCAAATGCCATCAGCCCCCAAACAGTCGCCACGCACGCACGATGGGGAAAGAGGAGGAGTATGTGTGTGTTTTTATACTACAGACCGAGAAAGGAGGAGGAGCTTGTATGGCCTCTAATTAACTTTCGTCACCCATGGGCGATCGACATGTTTTGGTCTCTTTGTTTTTTTTACAATTTTTGCTAATAGTTTTTAGCTTTTCTCATGGTTGGAATCCATCTGATCGTTTTACTTGGTCTTTGATACTATCTTGTGCTTGGACATAGTATAGATATCCATTCTTTCCTAAGAAGTGAGGTGGTGGTCGAGAGTGTTCATTCTTAAACTCCTCGTCTTCTTTTTGTATCCTCTCACGTCGTTCCCTCTCATCTTGTTTACGGATTCTCTTATGGCTCTTATAGCATTTACGTTTAGGTCCGCTTCAAGGGATCTCTACTTGAACCTCCCTTCCTCTCAAGAGTAGGCATGCCTTTCCTAACTCTTCCTCAGGGATTATCACATCATCATCAAAATCAGAGTCCCATCCATCTTCCTTATCAGCATCATTAGTAGATTCGAGTGTTAAATCCTCTATTGAGACTTCCTCTACATGCAATGCTGTTGTGGATGCATCCCCATAGTACAAATCATCTAGAAGGTCACGTGGTTGTACCATTGTATAGGAATAATGCCATATCCATTTGAGTCACAAAATTAAATTGTCTTAGGTAAAGCACATGTCGATAATGTTGCAAGGACATGACTCCATTCTAGGGGATCAATTAAGTGCTCAGGGAAGGGTTGTGGAATGTATGCCTCATCAGATACACTTCGATTACCCTTAAGTCTCTCAGTGTTGAAATCCTTACATGAGGCTCCACACATCCACAAATCTTCTTGCCCATCTGACAATGTAACTCTTGAGCCCTCAGATGAAGCCGAATCAAACTCATCTATTGGAGACCGCATTACATCACGATATGAGTGATTCTTTAGGTTGACCATGTTCTCGTGAGTGAACATGCAAGGAGCTAGAGCTCCTCCACCAGCTGGGGGTGCAGAGAATAGTTGAAAAAGAGGAAAAAATATTAATTTTCTACTAATCCTAATTAGCAAAATGACTACAAGATAATGAGCTCACAAATTGATGGATTCTAGCCTTGGCTCTGATACCATGTTAAAATTACAGCAATGTGATGAGCTATGGTGGATCAAATGCTAGAATCAACATCATTAATAAAGTGATTAGATGATAATTAAGATGTGATTAGTGAGTAATTAACAAATAGCTTAATGTAGGCATGGATAATAAAAAACTAGCAAGTTCTCTTTAGGCCAATGCCTCAATTTATAGAGTTTACATCCAAGCATCTAATCCCATTGATTTCTCCTTTATTCACTCCACCTCTTTTGCTTGATTCTCTCCACCTCTCCCAGAATATCTCCACACCTCCTAAATCTTCTCATGCTACCCTTTATTCTCTCTCAGTAGATTCTTCACAAGTTCTCTCACATTTATAGATTCTCTTTTACAACCTCTATCCAAGGGCTTGTTCCCGCACACACCCTATTCACGTGTATATTTCAACATAAAACACATTGCATCAACAAGAAAAATGATGTTTCATTATCATTTAAAAATTACAGCAGCACATTACATAGCTTTTTAGCCTGGACTACAAGCAAGGCTATTTAGCACTTTCCAGGTTACAAGAAAGCTAAACAAGTTTCTTGTGGCACTTTGGTTTGGGGAGTTTACATTTAGGTGGTTGCTTTTGAGTTTTTTTTCCCAGCAGATGTGGGCTCTTTGTTCTTTTTACCTACAGATACAGACTCTTGATCACTGGCAACCTTCATTTTCTTCTTGGGTGTCACACACTCCTTGAGGCTCACATCTTTGCTTTTCTTTGGCACTTCCATAGGTGATGATTCTTTCTTCTTTTATATGTGGCAGAATCAACTGGCACTTTTATAGCATCACTGAATTTGTTCTACTCTCTAGTTGAATGAACTGGAACTTTTAAATTTTTCTCCTTATGCTGGCTCTCTTCATGCTCGGTTGTATTATATAGTTGTTTTTGCAAACCCTTCTTCTCCAAGCCACCGTGTGGCACATGTTATCATTCTCGGGCTTGCACGATGACCCAGCTTGGGAGTGTGCTGCAAAAAGAGGCAATGCAATAAAGGTAAAAATAAGTTAAATGACGATTCAAAGAGAATTAATTACAACAAGGACATTTCACATAGAATATTAACATGTACCATCATAAGGAGATGCTTCCATAGGAATTTCCTCTCCTTCTACATGGAAATTTTAAAAGTTATCACAAAAAATGAACATTAAACAAACTTGATATGATGATGGATGCCAACATCTAGTACCTGTGCCATTATGGTCATCTAGTTGTGTAGCTCCAGGTGTTACTAACTTCACAACATCATTGAATGTTTTCTCAAATTCAAGTGACAAAAACTTCCTGGTAGATTTACAAGCCATTGAAAAGCAGTGGATGGTATGGGTGTCGACATGGCAACATCCTATATGATAAAAATGCCGCACGCAACACATTCATCTAGGCTAATAGTGCTAATAACAGAACCCGAGTGCATAGGAGGTTTGATAGGAAGGACCGGGATCCTCGTATCCTTCAGTAGTAGATGAGTGATGGTCTCCACAAACCTAAGTTGGGTTGTTGCCACTTCTACATCCCCTGATAGGGTGTCATACTTAGCTTGTCAATATAAAGATTTGTTAGTACTTTCTAGTACAGTGGTTGGGTATCACTTTTTAGTGGCTAGGCACTACTTGTTAGTGGTTGTGCACTACTTTTCAGTGCACAATTGTTGTAAGATTCCTTCTCAGCCTGAATATCAAATAAGCCTCTACTTCAATCCCTTGTAATCATTCTATGTTTCTGAACACAAGAACATATCATTTTTCCTTGTTTTGCCTAGTGAGATAAAAATTTCTAGAGAGTGGTAAATCAAAATTGGGATATTTTTGGATAAATAAATTCTACAAATATCAAAAAAATGTTTCCTTGAAACAGAAAATCAAAATATATTTTTCAATGTGCAATTGAAATTAATTAAAATTGATTCAGAAGACCTTAGCCTAAGGGTCCAGATTTTCAAAAAAAAATTGATTATGGTCCAATTAAGGTTCCTATGGACCAATAAGATTAATTCAAGTGTTGGGACAAGATAAACCCAAAGAATAAAAGAATAAAAGAATTAAACTATAAACCCCCAAAGGGCTGATTCACGTGTAACCAAATTGCTAGGTTCATGCCCACGTATATATAGTAAACGAGAGCGGATAACAAAGTACAAAAATATCATGTAGTAAATACCACGACCAAAATACCAAATTTATTACTTATCCTGCAAAATCCAAAATACTGAAAGGAAAACCTTCCCGATAATTGCTCACTCCAAATCATTGTCATCATGTCCTAGCCATACCGGCTTACAAGAACAAATCTCGTCAATCTCACCAACCTACAGGTTGTCCATGCAAACACATTATACAACAACACATAAGCATTAAATCTAACACTCAGTTCTAGCCTTCCTTAAATTTGTATGTCCTACACATGGAATATTCAGAATCACACAAGTGCCATGCTACGAACATAGTGGTAATTAGGCATCCCCCAATTATCCAGAGAAGGACAGATATACAAACTTTAACATGTCTTGTCTGGAATAGTAGCCATCCTCAAATGCATTATATCAACTGGCATATGTTTGAAAGTAAGATTGGATGAGGTCACGATAGGCACGAAAAAACCATTGGGAAAAACTTAATTAACACATAATGCATATATGCAATAAACCAATGAAATGAACATATATGAAACGAGTCTAAGTGTCCCATGCAACATAGGTGCATTCCACAAACACACATAAGATGGTAAAAGATAGAACACATAAATTTGTCTATTGTAGGTATATGAAATAAATTTGATGTCCCATACCACTAGATTAACTCCACATATCACTCCTTCAGAATAGAAGTTTGAGACGTAGAGGTGAGTGCCCTCCTCTGAAACTTAAATTCCGATACAAATTTTCTTTATCTTAAATTGATTTAAGTAAATTTTAATTTTTAATTAAAATATTAATAATTAATAGCTCAAGTAGGAAAAATATTTAAAGTATGCATGCTAAAATCTATTCTTACTTAAGAAATGAATTAGAGGCTAATGAATTTCTTTACAAAATTTTATGGCAAAAGTATAGATGGGATCTAAATATTTCTTTAGTTTTTCCAATTTGATCTAATCTTAATGTTGAATGTATGGTTTGGTAGGGTTTACTTTTTAAGGTCTTTAGATAGTAGAAATGAAATCAACACATACCTCCATCGTGGATAGTGTATTGGTGATGATACCCACACCTGAGATTTTTGTCATCAATTCAGTGAGAGTATATAAGAACTTTTTCTTCTTTTTCTCGTGTTGCCGACCGACAATCTTTAGCAGAATGTCCTATTTTATGAAATCTGTAGCATGTAAAGATAGACTTCTTGGACTTGTTGTTTTATAATGGAGCTACAATTATTGTCATTACCTCTTTTTAGTTCTTTTTTTACTGCTTAAAAAGTTTCTTTTGGAACTTCTATCAAAGTTTCTGTTCTGTATATAACAACTCGCGCAAATCGAGTCAATTTTTTCTTGAATTGTGGAGTGTTGTGATAAATCTGCCATAACTGAAACTAAAGAAATAACAAATATTTATGATGAGAAGAATGGTAGAGAATACATTTCTCATTGTTATAGTGTGGTTGCAATTATCTGGAAAAAGAAATTTAACACTCCAAAGACATGTGAACCTTTATATTTTCTATGCATACAAAAGATAAACTGCTTAATTTAAAGTGAAATATTAAATAAAGAGAGAAATAAAAACTAAGGTTAGAATTTAAGAGTTGTTATTGCAATACACTACTACAAGATCTTTTATTCCCGATGCCTAGTTTTGACTGTGGCCGCGTCATCAAAATGAGCGTCGAAATAAATGTCACAAAACTGAACATCGAAATAAACATCGTTCAAATAAAGGTCAAAAAACCTCCATGATTATGTCAAAATAGGCATCGAAATATTGGTCCGAAATAGCATTGAAAATTTACTTTTTTTTTTGGTGACCTCTAAAAAATTTTCAAGTGTTTTTGGTTCTCATAGTCCTTATCAACATAGTTTTTAGTTACTTTTTAAATAAATACAAAGATATGTAATAATAGTTATAAAAATAAAAAATCAATATTTTTTAACCAAATCTTGCACTAATGATCCCAAATACAAGAATATATGTAGTAATATCTACAAGAAATTACGACAATTGTCTCCTAAATCCTCATTAATAGTCCCAAACAAGAGAACTATGACAAAAACCAAGTATTGCTTGTGGCAAATAAAAATGAAATAAGATGTTATAGCTCATCATCGACTCTCTCATCCTCAACTAGATCCATGGCTCCAAATACATCTATTTCTAGAAATACCTCTCTATCTGCATCTTCGTCAATGGGTGTAGCCTCATTTGTTGAAGTAGAAGGTGGTTCATCCGTGTCGTCCCCTTCTATTTCAAGCATTAGAGGTGGTTGTGTTGAAATTTATTCTTCTATTTCAAAGTGATGGCCACAAAATTACCCTCAAAGGGCAATTCGTCTTACGAGCCCTTTTTTTCAATACTCTCTCTCTCTCTCTCTCTCTCTCACACACACACACACACACACACACATGTGAAATTGAGTACGCTCTTTCTTTTCCTTTTTGGATGGATGAGAAAGAACATTGGGCTGAACCATAAGGGAGAGGAGAGGAGAGGTACAATTGGGGATTATTTGATTGCTAGTAAAGGTTGTAGTTAGGCAGGGGGATGTTAATTAGGATAGATTACCAGGGGGAAGGATGCAGTTCAAATAAGGGCCTACAATGAGTATAAAAAGAAAATCAATGGAAGTGAATTCAAATGCTGGCAAAAGTTCTAAGGTGATTTGACTTAGATTTTTTAAAGGTTGTGATGGAAAAAATTAAACGTTGCAAGTATTGGTGGATTCTATGGTGTCTTTCCCATTGTGTTCCCCTGTGTCTCTCTTTATCTGTCTCGTCTTGGAGATGTGGGAGCATGTAATGCGGTGGAAGTGGGTGGTCAATGAGCATGCCAAGATCTTGTGGGAGTGCAAACGTCAACAAGGCTACCACTCAGAGGCATCGTGGCCAGGCCGAGTCTCATCTCGACGACCACCTTACTCTTCCTCCCTCATGCACTTTTTCTCACTAATATAGGGTCGGATAATGCAGCTTGATTCTCTTTCACCCTGGCTCCCCTGGATTTCTCTTTTTTCTTACCAAAATGAGATCACGAACAACACCCAGAAAAGGAGATCTCTCTTTTGCTAAGCAGCTAGCATTAAAGAAAAGGCACAATCCTTTGATGATGTGCATTGGGCCTTGGATGCAGAGCGTGAAGAAATGCTTTGCGAGAAGAGCACTCAGTCTTTGAATAGAAGTACGAGGCCTTTGAGAAAGAGCAAGAGCAAGGAAAGGCGAGAAAGAAAGGAAACTATCCTCGGATGAGTGTTGGTCCTTTTTGCAAGCCTTAGCTTATGCTATTGGATCCAGCTTTGTGTACTTTCTCCTTGGTCTTAATCTCCTTCTACAACCCTTAAACAAAGGATGTATCACAACACCTAAGCATCTACTAGATCTTTGAAAGCTAGTCACAACCATGAGGCACGGTGCCTTCTTAGACTTACCCAACCTGCTTGCCCAAGCAGCTAGTGAGCTGGGTAGCCCAAAATACCTGCAATTATATCGTACAGATTTTCACATCTGTTGATCAGCACAAGGCATTGACATTCCGCCTCCATGGGAAATTTTGCTACATTGAGAAAAAAATACATGTGGAGACGGATTGTAAATAGCATTCGCGGATCAAAAGGGATTATTTTTTTAAGTAGGGGACCAAGAAGCAAGGGCATAGACATGATGACCCCAAACTACTATGCATGGTCGATGGTTGAACCCTAGCTATAATGAATACCTTAATCGGGCATTATGTTGCATATTTGAAATTCGGATTGACAACAATCCAAATGTTAGGAGAAGAGAAATCGATTGTATTTACACACAGTGAAGTACCATTTGCAATAATGTGATAATAAGGTAGTAGACATGTGTCTCGTGACCTTTTTTAGGTAGCGAATCTCCCTTTTTGTACATAGATCAAACCACAGGGAGGACCTTTGGCTAAAATTAGCCTAATTAATGGGTGATCAGTCAACTAATTTCAAACGTTGGCGGCCGGTTAATGCTTGATTCCCGCCCACGGCGTACCGATGCCGCAACCCAGGCATGTGATTATTTCGTCATCCACCAACGATTAATGATCAAGAAAGGAGGCGGCTTGCTTACCCCATGCGGTTGTCATGACGATCTCGTACTCTTGGCCAACTTTAACTTCAGTCAGGCCAACAGGGGAGCCCTCCTCGTACGCGGCAGTTGAAGAGGGGCCACTAATAGCTGCAACGGCAGGGACGTCGTCAATGGCGCTCATGGACTTCCTGGTGGTGCTCGATCTAGATCTGTGCAAGGGAATAAACTCGAAGAAGGCCAAGCTGGGAACAATAGTGAAAGAAACGTTGCTGGGGCGGCTTGACCTTGGGTTTACATTCACTCCAATCCAACCCTCTGTGGCAGCATAGTCAGCGCTAACCAAGGGCACCTTGGAGCCCGCATAATGCCGCAGCTTCTCCACATAGGCCTCCATCGCCCCCGTCATTATCGAAAGCACATATTTACACCGGGGCCACAGCACCTCTATCACCCCATTCCAATCTCCCACCATCAACTCTCTGCACTTCAACGAGATCACCTCTGCTAGCTTAGGATCAGGGCTTACTACATCGCCCATTGCAACCATCAGCAGTGAATTATCTGTGATTTTAGGGTTCAATTTCCCAACCCTAATGTCTTCGCAAAGGTCTTGCCACTCATTCTCCAAGGTTCTCAAAGCCTCCACTAATGTATATGCAAAAGGTGAGCTTAACACCTCCACTTCTTGACTGTACAGAAGGCCACACAGTAAATGGCAATACATTGACTGCCAGCAATCTGAGCCAAACACCACCTCGTCTGGACTGCATGGCCTCACGCCATTGCGCTTTTGCCTCAATTTAAAGGCATCACTCCTAATCATGTGCGTTGTTGCAGTCCCAGCCTTTAATCCTCCTTTTGTAGTGGAGAATTTCCCACAAAATAGGACCTCCAGTATTCGAGCTCCTGGTGCGGTTGGATACACGCTGCATATGGATTGTGTAATTAGCCACAATGAATTATTAAAAAATAAATAAAAAATTGGAGGATTGTCGAGCACATCAAAGCAATAGTGTGGAATAGGGATCCACAGGAAGGAAGAGAAAGAAAAACAGCAGAAACTGATCATACACACGCGCTATATGCAAGAGGTATCATGAGTCGAACAAGCAATTATATATACGATCTACAGGTAAGCTACTTTAATATTGCAAGTCTCAACTCACCGATCTCGGAATGCAGCAGCAATGCTAGCCACCTCCAAGGTACCAGCCTTCAAGCCTTCGTGGTAAGGAAGGTATTTCTCTCGTGCATCAGTAGTTCCGGAGCTGAACAGATCAGTGCAGTAGCTGAATCTCATTAATACATGGTAGATATAAATTCACTTTGGTATGTTTTTTTACTGATCATATGAGTGAATTAGAGAGCAATACGATCGATAAGATTAGATTTTGAATGGAATGTCAAGCTATACTCAGATAAACCTTAAGCAGATGGCATCGATGGGAGACGCCGTAAGAATGGAGGAGATTTCACCATCCACGATCCTCTGTATGTAAGGCTTCAAGTCAGCGTGAGTGACCATAGGCACACACCTTCTGAAAGTGAGGGGATCAATGTGTCCGTTGGGCAATCGGAAATTACGGAGATACTCGCAAGAAGCGTTCTCTTCCAGTATAGAATTGAGCACTGATTCTTGAACTTGAGCTGCATTCGCGGTGATTTTCTCGAATCTGACGATAGTGGGCTCAAAGCCAATATGAGGCAAGGGAAGGCCAGGCATTGTAGTGATCGAGTACGTAGTAGTGGGGCTAATTGATTGTGGTTGGAGCGTAACGGGGATTGTGGGGTGGCTAATTTTGTGTGTGTGTGTGTATGTGTGTGTATAATCGCGAGTGTTTCACATGCGATGGTTGGAATTCCCTTGCTGCTGCTTTTACAAGGCCCTGTGTTATATAATAAGCCAACACGGGAAATGTTGGACTTTATTTATTCTTCTAGTTTTCTTCATTCAGGCCTTCAACAACACCGACCACATACATATTTCTCGTATGAAGGATCCCAGGATTCCTAAAGGTGTGCGCTGACATTGGCTCCGGTTGAGTTCGAAGTGCCAAATGGCATCTGAGAGAAGGGACCACGTGTATTTTCCTGTGTGTTTCTCTACGTTGAACATGCGGATGGCGGCGGCCCACATATTGCGCTTTTTGTACACACACCATTCGTGGAGGAGGTGAACTACCATTCGTGGAGGAGGCCGTCGTCTCAACAAGTACCGAGTTATATTTTCTCATCAGCAACGTCATCCCTTTTTGCCCTCCACCTGGCACCACCTACCTTGAAGACCCCACCGACCTAACTGCCCTATGCGCTTTTTCTTTTCTGTTCGCTACTATTATTATGATATTAGTTTTGGGCTTGGCTGAAAATTTGAAAGTACACTACTCTCACACACACACTAGATGGTACCATCGCTTGCTTGCAGAGGGAGAAGAATTGAACCCATCACCTAGGGACTCTCAAACTCCTCTCCTTATTGCACTTGTAACGCGCGATTGTCATCTCTTCACTCATTTCGACGAAGGTGATGACTCGATCTTGATCACCTTACCTTGTTGCGTGGTGGCCTCACTCATGTTACTATCCCATGCCATAGTGGGTGTGGTGTCTGTTGTTGTTGGTTATATCGTCATCAAAAACATGGTCTTACATTCAAGAGTACTAGATACAATTATTATATTCTCGCTTTATGTATTATTACTATATAGCGAGTCGATGTGCACAGCGCATGGATTGTTGTGTGTGGTTCATTACCTAATAACATTGCTATGTCTTTCAGGGAAATCATAAGTACAAGGGACACACACAACCCCTATGTCTTTAATGGGAATTAGAAGTAAAAGGGAACACACCACCATAGATTTATAAGAAGACGCCTTCAGCACTACTTCCAAACACACGGACATGCACCACCATATATATGTAAGTAGGTATGTACTATGTGTATCTATATATTTATAAGATACCTCGGCAGAGTGCTTCCCAACAACATTAATCTCTCCTCTCTAATTTACAAGTTTATGATACCAACTTGCTGTGTGGCAGGCTGGCACTAACACGAGTATGCCATTGCATAGTGGGACATGTGATGTCGGTTTTACCATCTAAAATGATATTAGAAATCATCCATCAACATTAGACTGTGCAAAGGTTCGAGGGTTGGATCTAGAGTTACATTTACCTCGAGTAAAAGTCAAATAGAGTTACTATTTCAATGCTCCCTTTTATGTTATTTTGTTGCCTACATAAGGCCCATCAACTAATGAAGAATAATTCTCTTGCTTTATGCTTTTGCTACTCATTACCTCTTGTGTTAATATAATCTTCAATACAAGGGACAGACACCACCATATATTTATGAGATGCCTTCAACACTACTTCAAAACACATGAGCACGCACTGCCATATATATGTATATGTAACTATATATTTATAAGATGCCTTGGCATAGTGTTGCCACCCATGGCAAGGTTTTTACATACATTACATGTTTTCTCAAAAGCTTCGAGACTGCATGAAGATTATTAACATCTCCTCTCTACACTCTCAGATATGCACATTCAGGTGCTTCTCAAAAGCTTTGACTATTTAAAGATTATTAATCTCTCCTCTCTAATTTCTAAGATGACGACTCAATCTTGATTACACCAACTTGTTGTGTGGCAGGCTCTCACTAACATGAGTATCCCATGTCATACTGGGATAATTATTATATTCTCGCTTTATGTATTATTACTATATAGTGAGTCGATGTGCACAGCGCATGTATTCATGTACACGGTATGTTATGTGTGGTTCATTACCTTATAACATTGCGATGTCTTTCAAGGGAATCGGAAGTACAAGGGACACACACAAACCCTATGTCTTTAATGGGAATTAGAAGTAAAGGGTGGCTGCAAGATCAGGCTGCCCAATTTTGTCCACTCAAGCACCCTGTAAAATAGTAAAAAAATAGGCATTTGTTAACCTTTAGTGGCTAATCTCTCCTAGTAAATGAAGGAATTTCGTTTCAAGTTCTTTTGTTGGAACATCATATTAAAAGTTAGAAATATAGTTGCATAATTTGATTAAGCATTAGATAGTCAAAAGTCCTCATTTTCTTAGGTACAAAGGCAATGTATACACCCTGTCCCAAATTTGAACTGATTCCATAAAATGCTAATATCTTTTATGTATAAACTCATATGAGATTCCCACTTTGTACCTTAGATCTTCACATAATATGGAGCTTAACTTGATTTTTCAAGAAAATTTTAAGATATTTGTCTATTTTCTTTAAATATTTCAAGGTCTTTAAAGTGTTATAATATACGCCACTTTTTGTACCCACAATAGCTACCACTTAAAATCCTCAATCTTGTAGATCAAAAGAGTGGGTAGATACTGATACATTAGTAGAATGTGGTGGTTAGTAAAAATTACAAATCCAATGGTTGGATTTTTAATGATCTCTTTTTCAAAATTCTTCCAGACTATCAGAAGGCCTGCAAATATTAAATAATAATCTAATTAGTAAAATTACATTTTTGATCTGAATCATCTAAAACCTATAGGGACTAGTGTACTTGTAATGGTGCATCTATGGAAAAATAAATTGGATCACTCTAAGTATGGAAAGATCATTTGTTTATCATTTCATCATATTTTTGATTATTTTTGATTAATTAGACTAATTTATATTAATTTAAGCTATATTGGGTTAATTTAAGGGCAAACGTATTTTCTATTATTTGCTTGATCTCATTTTAAGTACCCCCAAAATTTGCTCTCCAAGCATTGTCCTAGTCCAGCATAAACTGGATAAAACTGGACACCCTGATCTTACAACAATCCTAAAAGGGACGTACACCACCATAGATTTATAAGACGCCTTCAACACTACTTCCCAACACACGGACACGCACCACCATATATATGTAAGTAGGTATGTACTATGTGTACGTATATATTTATAAGATGCCTCGGCAGAGTGCTTCCCCCAGCGGACGAGGTTTTTACACACATTGCATCCTTTCTCTAAATCTTCGAGACTACTCAAAGATTATTAACCTCTCCTCTCTACACTCTCAGATATGCACATTCAAGTGCTTCTCGAATGCTTTGACTATTCAAAGATTAATAATCTCTCCTCTCTAATTTCAAGTGGACGATACCAACTTGTTGTGTGGCAGGCTGGCACTAACACGAGTATGCCATGTCATAGTGGGACATGTGATGTCGGTTTTACCATCTAAATGATATTAGAAATAACAAATAATCATCCATCAGCATTAGTCTGTGTAAAGGTTCGAAGGTTGGATCTAGAGTTACATTTACCTCCGAGTAAAATTTAAATAGAGTTGCTATTTCAATGCTCCCTTTTATGTTATTTTCTTGCCTACATAATGCACATTCGAGTGGTAGTACACCACTTCTTAGTGGTTAAAAAGTGGTGTACTACCACTGACAAGTGTTGATACACCTCAAAAAAAAGTGCTAGTAAGAAGATGCTTCCAAGTTAATACCATGTAGTGAAATTTGACGATGATTCTTAAGTATACCACTTTTCAGTGGTAGAAAAGTGGTATACTACCTCTAAAACAAGTGCTAGTAAGAAGATGCTTCCAAGTTAAGACCATGCAGTGAATGATGATGCTTCTTAAGTATACCATTTTTCAGTGGTAGTTTATCAGTTTTCAGTGGTAGAAAAGTGGTATACACCTCTAAAACAAGTGCTAGTAAGATGCTTCTATGCCAAAAACCATAGTGTATGATGATGCATAGAGAGATTACATGTGGTGTTACGTGTATGATGAAGCATAGACTAAAACTTAGAGGTTATGTTAGATCGTTGTAACACCACTACGGGCGTTACCACAGGAGGGGACGGCCTCTGGCTCACCACCCAGTCATAGAGGAAGAATGAGGATTGCCCCTCATCCCCCAGGGTATATAGTGTGTGGCCTGCCGTCCACACTAGCCTAGCCGCCCATGACTCCGCATGGGCATCCTCTCCCACTGAACCCCGGATGGCCACGTCCTTGGCCATCCAGTCTGCCCCGTCGGTCACAGGCGTTACAGCCTACGTGACATTACCCCCCCTTAAGAAGAGTTTTCGTCCTCGAAAACAAACTGGAAAAACCTCTTGGAAATTGCACTACGACGTTTCCAGGTAGCTACCTCCTCATCTGTATCTGTCCATTTAACAAGTACCTCCTGGTACACTTTATGTCAGGTTTGTCTGTCATGATACTTTAGAATCTTTTCAGGTTCATGTGGTATCTTTGGTGGCTCTATCAAGTCCACCAAAATCTCTAGAGAAACTGCGTTCTCTAACCCGTGAACTGATTTCTTTAGTTTACTGACATGGAAGACAGGATGGACTTGAGAACTCTCCAGTAACTCAAGTTTATATGCTACATCCCCAATCTTCTTAAGGATTTTAAAAGGACCGCAATATCTCGGAGAAAGTTTATCACACTTTCCCGTTTTCATGGTTTCTGACTGCGCAGGAACCTTGAGGAATACAAAGTCACCTTCTGCAAAGGTCACCTTTCTACGTCCTTTATCCGCATAAGTTTTAGTGCGATCCTGAGCGCTACGAATACTCTCACGTGCAGCTCGGAGCATATCATTCATATCTTCAAGGAAATCCTTGAAAGATTGAATCTTCTCCTTTTCTAGGCCTACAGCCATCGGAGATCTTGGCTGGAATCCATACATTAACATGAATGGTGTAAATCCAGTCGCTCAGTGTTTGGAGCTGTAATAGGCAAACTCCAATAAGGGCAAGTACTCTTCCCAATTAGATTGCTTCTTACTAATATAAGAACACAACATATCCTCTAGAATTTGGTTAACTCTTTCAGTTTGACCATTAGACTCCGGATGATCCACCGTACTCATACTTAGAGTAGTATCCAACTTTTTGAAGACTTCCCTCTAAAAATGACTGTTGAACTTTCTATCTCTATCCGACACTATATCTGTGGGCAGGCCATATAGCTTGTAGAGATGTTCAATAAAGAGTTTTGCCAACTCTCGCATTTTAATAGTTTTCTTCGTGGCGATAAACTTTGCCATTTTAGTTAACTGTCCACTACCACCCACACCAAGTTATTCCCTCGACTCGTCTTGGGTAAACCGGTAATGAAATCCATGGAAATGCTTTCCCATTTCCCTTGAGGAATCTCCAGGGGATGGAGTAGTCCTCCATCCCCTGGAGTAGTCCTCCAACCTTAAGACGTTCATGTTTATTGACCTGGCACTTATTGCCTTTCAGCACATAAAGTCTAGACGTCCTTAAACAAACTAGGCCAATAAAACTGTCTTTTTACTAGTGCATAGGTCTTCTGAATCCCGGGATGACCCGCACTTGGACTATCATGACTTTCTTTAAGAATTTGGGCCCGAAAGTCACCAATAATTGGTACACACATACTCTACCCTTGTAGAGTAAGTACCCGTCATCAATGGAGTAATTAGCATATTTCTCCCCCCGACGAAGTTTATCACTCCCCTTTGAAGCCGTGGCAGTCAAAGGTGATGAAGGGCCTACGTCAGAGCTCTCCGGCTCCCGACTATACCCGGAAGACACGGCTAGTCTCTCTGGACTAACTCTCGCTTCCCTTCCCGTTGCACCTTTGGCCAGTCTCTCCGAACTAGCAATACGTGCCAACGAGGGAGGTGGTCGCGTCTGTGAAGAAGTGCATACGCGTACAGCACGCCAGACCTCTGTAAAAGATGGATCATGCTCACATAAACCACGTAGTGATTCCAAGAAATCATTCTTGAAGACTGTGAAACTAAGTTCATTAATTTGTGGCATGCGACTAAGTGCATCTGCCCACCACATTATACTTACCTTTCTGGTAACAGATCTGAAGGTCAAACTCCTGTAGAATCTCCGCCCACCGAGCTTTTCTACCCTTCAGTTCATTTTGACTTGAAAGCCATTCAGACTTTCATGGTCCGTCCGGACCTCAAAAGTAGCACCATATAAATAGTGTCTCCACTTTTTCAGTGCATGAACTATCGCTAGTAACTCTCGCTCGTAAGCCGAGAGTAGTTATGCTGTGCACGATCTAACTTTTTACTCTCAAATGTAATTGGGCGTCCCCTTTGCATAAGTACAGTCCCAATGGCCTCATTACTAGCATCTATTTCCAAAACAAACGGCTCATTCGGATCGACAATAGTCAAAACAGGTGCAGCTGCTACGGTCACCTTGAGCTTATCAAAGCTCTTCTGTTGGGCTTCCCCCCAACTAATGTTTTTAGTTTTTGACTATAGCTGGTCAGTCAACGGGACTGCGATCTTCACGTAGTCCTTCACATACTGTCGGTAGAACCCCGACATGCCAAGAAAAATCTGCAGTTCCTTGAGATTCTTCGGTGCTGGCCATTTAAGAATAGCCTCTACTTTTTCTGGCTCCATCCGCATACCATCGATATAATATGGCCAAGGTAGTGAATTTTTATTTCAAAAAATTCACATTTGCTCTTCTTTGCAAATAGTTTGTGCTCTCGCAACAACTCGAACACTAGACGCAAATGCTCTATGTGTTCTTTCTGTGTCTTACTGTACACAAGAATATCATCTAGGAAAACTACTACGAATTTTCCCAGATATGGACGTATGTAAAATACTGTGCATTAGTGTCATAAATGTCGCTGGAGCATTGGTTAGCCCAAATGGCATAACCAAAAACTCAAAATGCCCAAAACGGGTCCTAAATGCTGTCTTTGCAATATCTTCTTGTTTAATTCTAACCTAATGATATCTTGATCTCAGGTCTATTTTTGTAAAGTATCTCGATCCATAGAGTTGATCAAACAACTCATCCATGCGTGGCATTGGATACTTGTTCTTAATCGTTATCTGATTAAGGACCCTATAGTCTATGCACATCCGCATAGATTCGTCTTTCTTCTTTACCAGAAGAATAGGCGATGCCCATGGACTTGAACTAGGCCGAATAAAGCCTTTGTTCAAATATTTCGTTAATTGTTTTTCCACCTCCTGTGCCTCGGAGTGGCTTAATCTATAAGCTGGTTTGCTTATAGGTTTTGATCGTGGTATAACTTTGATGCCATGGTCTACTTCTCTAGATGGTGTGGTAAACCATCTGGTAAATCATTAGCAAAAACATCCTGAAATTCCTCTAATAAATTCATTAATGTATCTACGTACTTTTTCTTCAATGTCTCTTTCACCTTGGATTTTTTCTTGTTTGAATCACATGTATGCCAAACAGGGTTTTCAAACAGTGGGTCTCGTCCAAGGGTATTTTGTTTTCCTTGTTTGTCTATGCAAACATCAATTATTGTTTCATCGGAAACAGAATTCAAAAGAGGGTAACAAGCATATACCTCTGCTATCTGGCCTCTGCGGACCGCTGTACACAGCTCCATGAAGGAAATAAGTGGTGTGGTGGGGACAGTACGGTCGCCCTATAGGGTAATGACTCTACCTCTGTGCTCAAAACATAGCGTATTATGTAGGTAATTCCGAGCTAGACTAGGGCCCAAGCCATACAGCCACTCCCTGCCTAGATATACGTCTACTCTGGCTAAGTGCATGACCTAAAAGTCAAGCGGAGCCTCGTAGTCATGCATAGATAATGGGACCCCCAATACTACGGTATTCCATACCGTTTTGTCATATCCGTTGTCTAGGCCAACAGTATACTCATGATCACTCCGGGTCTCAGTCAACCCCAACTTCTTGACTAACGAGTAGTTCAAGAAGTTGTGGCTAGCTCCATCATCAATAAAAACTGTGACTCTACGGCCACCTATGGTGCCATACATGCGCACCATGTCATGCGGACCTACTGTAGACTGCCACATCACTGGTGTCACTGAACAAGCGTGATGCTCATCACAATGACACACTATCACCTCTCTGAACTCTGCGAGACTGAGAGGGAGTCTCTGCACTGTATGCAACTGCCTAGAGGATTTACCATCTTTTTTGGGCTCATTGCCACTCGTGCTGGCTTTAGGCTTTGGACACTTAGCCTTCGTGTGCCCTACATCATTGCAATTAAAGCTGCGATTTTCCTTTCGTGCTTTAATATACTGCTCTTTCTTTTGGATTTCGATGTCTCTTTTCTTCTTGGATGGTCACGATTTTTTAGACCAATGACCACCCTCTCCTTCCTGGTCCATCCTATCCCCTTGTTTATCACTACGGAACCCTTTTCTTTTAAGACCTGACCTCCTCTTTTCACTACCCTCGGTCCTGCTGCTAGAACCACCACATGCACTACGACGCTTGATGTCATCAAATATCTGCCCATACTTAATTGCCTCTGCTACGTCTTTAGGCTGTAGGGGCTCTACGCACTCAAGGTAATCATCTTTGAGGCCTCTTTTAAAGCCTCGCAATGTCTGGAATGCATCGATCCCCTTTAGCTTGAGTACTATTTTCCTATAGTCTGAGATGTATTGAGTCAGGGATTTGTTCTCCATTGAGCACTTGTCCCATAACTCCCAGCTTCTCTCTGCCTCATTAACAGGCAAAAACTCTTTTCGAAACATCGTTTCAAACTCCGTCCAAGTGGTAGGACGAGTTGTCAAACTCATCCACCACTTGTATGCTTTGTCGGTTAATGAGAGGCTCGCCTCTACGGGCTGTATTCGGCTAGGCTGCTATCGCAGCGCGTGCAAATCTGACCACTTCGCTAGAAACATGTTGACCGAGTCCTTGTTTCTCTCCTTCTCCTCGCCACCAAAACTAGGTGGCTTTAAGTCTTTCAATAACAACGAAGCTGTCTCTACGGATGGCCCCGCAGGCGCATCGGCTTGTACTCCTACAACCACTGGTGAGGCTACGCTCACCCGTGTCACAGGAGTGCATCTATCACGAGGAGTCGGAGTACTAGCCGGAGGCAGCTGTTAGTGCATCTAACCGTGTGGAGATGCTCTGTAGCATCGTGACTAAGTCAGCCTGGACTTTACCCATATTGTTTAGTTTGGCATTAAGATATTTAAAAAGTCCACTAGAGAGCTCCGTCTCTGTCAGGACGTCGACAGGGTCTAATAGGTCATAATCATCGTCGTCATAATCCAAGAGGTCCTCCTCGGTCCCCTCGATGACGTCATAATCCAAGAGGTCCTCCTCGGTCCCCTCAACGACGTCGGTGTTCATGTCATCTAGCTCATCGGCCAGAAAGGGGTCATCTGCTAATGCGACCGCTGCGGGCTCGCTGGGTCCTAAGGCGGGGTCAACAAACAAGGAGGGCACTGGCGGATCATGCGTGATCGACGAGTGCACTCCGGATTGGACAACGGTTGGGCATTACGGCCTGACAATTCGATCGGGGTCAAACCCACGATCAAGGACAAGAGACCTGAAAACCCTAGAGAAGTAGAAGGCGGTGGGGACACACTACGCCTAAATTCTTGCACAAAAGACAATGCGAGAACTCGAAAATTACAAAAGAAAAATGCTAATAAAATGAGCAGTGGTGGAGAGAGAATAGTCACCCCCCTTACGGTCGCCTGTCGTCAACTGTCGATTTGTGTTGCGCTGCGAGCCTCTACAAGCGTCGCTACTCAGGGATGCTCCAATCCGAGAGAAAAAAGCCTGCAATTTTGCTTTGGTGTGTGCTATCGAGAGAGAGAGAGAGAGAGAGAGAGAGAGAGAGAGAGAGAGAGAGAATTCTTCCTTTCAATTCTGGCCGCCTCCCTCCACACAGTCCATTGTGTGGATAAGGATAAGAGTTTTGAATGGTTGAAAACCATTGAGTGGGCTCCGGTCCCCCAGTCATGCGCGAACCCTAACCCAATCGAAACTCACGCTCTGATACCAGTGTTAGATCGCTGTAACACCACTACGGGCATTACCACAGGAGGGGATGGCCTGTGGCTCACCACCCAGCCATAGAGGAAGAATGAGGATTGCCCCTCATCCCCCAGGCTATATAGTGTGTGGCCTGCCGTCCGTCCACACTAGCCTGGCCGCCCATGACTCTGCATGGGCATCCTCTCCCACTGAACCCCGGATGGCCACGTCCTTGGCCATCCGGTCTGTCCTCGTCGGTCCTCACAAGCGTTACAGCCTACGTGACAGGTTACACCAATCACATATAGATTTTAGTGCTAGTTTACCACTTTCAGTGGTAGAAAAATGGTACACTACCTCTAAAACAACTGCTACTACTAAGAAGATTCTTCTATGTCAAAAACCATGTAGTGTATGATGATGCGTAGAGAGATTACATGTGGTGTATGATGAAGCATATACTCAAAACATAGAGGTTACCCCAATCACATATAGATTTCGGTGGTACGCCAAAAGCTTACGTATTGAATACACAGTGTAAAAAAGATCTTCTTTAATATCAAATAAGTATATGTTGTCAGTGGCACTTATCTTTCGCTTCCATCTCCAACTTCTGTGTAGAAATCAAAAACTAGTCTTGAAAGATTGTCCTCGAGATTGTTGATAAGAAATTTTCTAGTATAATTGAGGTAATCATGATTACTTCCCATCCACACAGCCATGGAAACAATGTTTTCGTAAGATAATATGGGTCCTCTTCTAAATCATATGGATCAAAGGAAGGTGGACATATACAATTGTCCCACTAAATCGGAAGATTTTTGTAGCAGTAAATAATCTACCAACAATGTCCTTGATGAGGCATATTCAGGTAATTGTTGCCAAACTATTGAAAAGTTCTTAAAAACAATAGGCTTATCAGACATATCCTTTGGATCTTGTGCGATTTCTCCAAAACTTCTCCACCTCTCACATTCCTTGTCACAATAGATGGCCCTGAAGTAATAGTGCCCCATGTTCCACACTTTTGGCCAACATGATTGGAAGATAAGCTTAATGTTGTGATATGCACAACTACTTCAAATCCTAATATCTTCCAGTTGCCTGACATCCCAAAGAAACTGTTCCACATCTTCTTGAAGAAAGCAGCACAATCGATTATTGAGTCTCTTAATCAAGATTTGTGGTGACGCCCGAGGCTATGGACCGTGTGGTCTACAAAACCGCTTCAAAATCAATCTATTCAGGTCTAGGACAACCTGCTTCTTGATCTTGACATAATTGGGTACAATAGTTATCCATTCAGGGTCATCCGATAATAGCTCCTCAAAGACTATAACCTTAGCAGGTTCATGAGGCTCCTCAATAGGTTCAATAGGTTCATCATGTGTAACCTCCTAAGGTGGTTCTTCAACTACTATGGCATTGCACTTCAGATCTAACACCAACAAAGATATCTAAAGATACTGTTTAAATTAACACTAGTTTGGTACCAAAACAAGACACTTGAGTGTCCTTTTTTGGGGGTTGCGAAAAAAAATCAAACTCCTAATGTAGGCTTTAAAAACCAAAATGCTTCATTGGGCATGTAGAACATAACTCTATGCTTATGTAAAAAATGCTAAACATATAAAATGCCTTTTTATTTGGAAGTACATAAGCAACAAAGTAGCATATGTCTTGAAAATGAACATTTTTCAAGATTTTTTAGGATTTTTCCAAATATGCAAGCATCATTCTCTCAAAAAAAAATCCAATGATATCAATAACATTTTTCCAAGATATTTTGATAGCATACATCAGTCCAAGGAGGTAGAAGTACACCAAAAAAATCATTTTCCTTTCCTGGAATTTTTTCCAAAAAAGTTGTATAAAATCAGCAAAAGTAACGCGTATTATCAAAACTCAATCACGCCACTAAAAAAAATTGTAGCCCTATCAATGAGAATGTTGATTATTGGTTTTCATGCTTGAGATGAGATAAATAAGCCATAATTTGATGTGTATGACACTAACTTAGCCTCCACTTAAGTAGGTTCTTATCGCCTAGTTCTAAAAAAACTATAAAAAATAAAAATACAAAATTTGATCATCTTTTTTCAAAAACTAATCATAACTATGCCTGCACAAGTAGTCTACACCTATAGTTACAACAAATAATGCACTTACACAGCTTTCCCCTTTGATGAAAATCAAAATTAGGCTCATAATTAGACATTTTATGTATTAAAAACAGGTTGCGCAAAAGGCCATGTATGAGAAGAGGCCCAAAAAGTGGCTATAAAGTTTTGGAAAATTCAAAACAAAGTAGTATTTACCCTATATAACATGGGTGCACCTCAAGTTTTACATTATTAGCTTGCATATGGAAGGAGAAAAATTCATGCTCCACCTGTATAAAAAATATCATTTCAATATTAGCGAGTCAAAAATCTATCCAATAATTATCGTTTGATGATTCCAAGATTTAGTTTACATCATGGGCTTTCCATCAAGCCAAGTTTCATGATCAAACTATGTCCCTTCTAAAAGTTATGTACAAATTACTACTATTTTGAAAACAGCAAAAATCATGCGTTTTATCAGCATGTGTCTAAGAAAATTAAAATATTTCCTTGCGAAAGCTAAGAAAAGTGCAATTTAAAAAATCTCAATTTTTTTTGGGTCTTGAGGAACATCTGTGGATGTTAAGCATTTCAAAACTCTTAATAGATTGCCCACAAAAATTCAAGAAAAATGCTAACTTTCACGACACTTTAGTGTCCTCAGGACACTTTAGTGTCCAATTACAGAACTAGTGTTAAACAAACATATTAAAACATAGTGTTTAAATTAAACAAGCATATTAAAACGTCGCTACCATTAAGGCTGCCAATTTTCAGCTTCGTAATCTCTTCAACTTTTATCTTCTCGTCATACCACTTGGGTATCAATATGTTTTCATTATCTCTCTCATCGTCGCTAGCACTTTCAGATACAGTAATCTCTTCAATAGCTCAAGAAAAAAAACACTCTCTTATAATCTATTGGCAATAACTTAAAAAAACTCTTGCAGCACATTGCATCAACAAGAAAAATGATGTTTCATTATCATTAAAGAATTACAGCACATTACATAGCTTTTTAGCCTAGACTATAAGCAAGGATATTTAGCACTTTTCAGGTTACAAGAAAGCTAAACAAGTTTCTTGTGGCACTTTGGTTTGGGGAGTTTACATTTAGGTGGTTGCTTTTGAGTTTTTTTTCCCAGCAGATGTGGGCTCTTTGTTCTTTTTACCTATAGATACACTCTTGATCGCTGGCAACCTTCATTTTCTTCTTGGGTGTCACACACTCCTTGAGGATCACATATTTGCTTTTTTTCTTCCTAGTGGCAACTCCGGCGTGGACTGAATCTATTACTCCTTCTACAACAGCATCCAGATCTAGGGTATCTAACAACTCTTTGCTCTTTTGTATTGCTAGCTGACGATTCTTTCTTCTTTTATGTGGTAAAATCAACTGGCACTTTCATAGCATCACTGAATTTGTTCTGCTCTCTGATTGAATGAACTGGAACTTTTAAATTTTTTACTTATGCTAGCTCTCTTCATGCTCGGTTGTATTATATAGTTCTTTTTGCAACCATTCTTCTCCAAGCCACCGTGGCACATGTCATTCTCGGGCTTGCATGATGACCCAGCTTGGGAGTGTGCTGCAAAAAGAGGCAATGTAATAAAGGCCAAAATAAGTTAAATGATGATTCAAAGAGAATTAATTAGAAGGACATTTCACATAGAATATTAACCTGTACCATCATAAGGAGATGCTTCCATAGGAATTTCCTCTCCTTCTACATGGAAAATTTAAAAGTTATCAAAAAATGAACATTAAACAAACTTGATATAATGATGGATGCCAGCATCTAGTACCTGTGCCATTATGGTCATCTACTTGTGTAGCTCCAGGTGTTACTAACTTCATAACATCATTGAATGTTTTCTCAAATTCAAGTGACAAAAACTTCCTGGCAAATTTATGAGCCATTGAAAAGCAAAGTGGATGGTATGGGTGTCGACATGGCAACATCCTGTATGATAAAAATACCGCACGCAACACATTCATCTAGGCTAATAGTGCTAACAATAGAACCCGACTACATAGGAGGTTTGATAGGAAGGACCGGGATCTTGGTATCCTTCAGTAGATGAGTGATGGTCTCCACAAACCTAAGTTGGGTTGTTGCCACTTCTACATCCCCTGATAGGGTGTCATACTCAGCTTGTCAATATAAACATTTGTTAGTATTTTCTAATACAGTGGTTGGGTATCACTTTTTAGTGGCTAGGCACTACTTGTTAGTGGTTGTGCACTACTTTTCAGTGCACAATTGTTGTAAGATTCCTCCTCAGCCTAAATATCAAATAAGCCTCTACTTCAATCCCTTGTAATCATTCTATGTTTTTGAATACAAGAAAATATCATTTTTCCTTGTTTTACCTAGTGAGATAAAAATTTATAAAGAGTGGTAAATCCAAATTGGGATATTTTTGGATAAATAAATTCTACAAATATCAAAAAAAAATTCCTTGAAATAGAAAATCAAAATAGATTTTCCAATGTGCAATCGGAATTAATTAAAATTGATTCAGAAGACCTTAGCCTAAGGGTCTAGATTTTTAAAACTTTTTTTATTATGGTCCAATTAAGGTTCCTATGGACCAATAAGATTAATCCAAGTGTTGGGACAAGATAAACCCAAAGAATAAAAGAAAATACCCAAAAATGAGTAAATGTCCATATAAGATGAAGAGTTGACCAAGTACTAGGTTTATTAGTTAAAAATTATGAAGTATTAATAAAAAAATGAGATATTTTGGAGTAATCATTCATTTTTGACACATGTGTAAGGAAAAGGGAAACCTTCAAGGAGGTGCCTACTTCACATGCTTGGATGAGTTTAAAAGTCAAAATTAATAGGATATTTTAATCTCTCCTCTCTCCTAAATCAAACCAAATAAAAAAGGGAGCCAAACTGGTCCAAATCTTATCCAAATTCAACCAAACTGAAGCTGGAAAATTCTAGAACTCAATTGGACTCAGTTAGTGGCCTCCCTCTTCTATAAATAGACCCTCATTCCTTTGTATTATTATCTGTGAACTAAACTATGCCGGTATTACTCTAAACTAAGCTTAATTTCTATTATCCTCTAAAAACCTCTACAAAATTGAAGAGATTGGAGCTTCTCTCTCTCTTTAATCTTCCTTGGTGACTCCTACAACATACCAAACCAATTGATTGGTTGGGGGCCTCTACTGTGATCAAAGAATCAAGTAAATTAGAAGGTAAAGTGTGGATTATTATCTTTTTCTTATTAAAACTCTAAATGCTTCTCTTCTCAACCCCTCTCAAGCTTGAGAAGCTTTAATTTGAATGGCTTTTGATTACTATTGAATTTCTTTTATGAATTGTAATAAAGAAACACATAAATTTTTATTTATGCTTAATTTTAATGGTTTTTAAGCATTTCTCTCTCTCCCCCCAAAGAAAGGTCATTCCTATGACCTATTCTCAATCCAAATGAAGATTCTCATGAAGCATTTCTCTAATCCAAAAGTAATTTCTATGCTTGTCTAATTGGAGGCCAAAATCATAGCTTTTTAATGTTTTTATGATATTTATTTCATAGAAAAATTATGAATCAATCCATAATTGGATAATGATCCAATTAGTGGTCATTCTAATCATATCAATAATATTAAACTTCATTCTTTCAATTAAATTGAGAATTATCAGTAATAGCAACACAGAGCTATGGACCATGGTAAAATTTTTGTAAAATAAACACATAAAACATTTGTATTCATAATATGAAAAGAGGACTAGATTATCATCCTAGATTAATTGAATGATTCTCATTGTAATCGTGGAGAAATTGATTTTTATGTTTATGCATAATTAGTAAATTAGGAAAAAGAGTAATTTCTAGTAATCTATTTTTATCATAAAAGAGTAATCCCCATGACATTGGAACTCCATGTATTCCAATGATTTAGAGAAAAAAAATTGGAATGCTAAAATAATGTATATTTTATGAAAGATTTTAGTTAAATTTATCTTTTTGTATAAATAAATTTTCATGATGAAAGAGGAATTCCCACCATATTGAAATAAGGAAAGTATAATTACTAGTACAAAGGAATTAATGAAGATTTTTCTTTAGTTTTTAAGAGAAAATATAGTTAAATTTATCTTTTTGTATAAATAATTTTTTATGATGAAAGAGGAATTCCCACCATATTGGAATCCAATTAATTAAATGAAGAAAGTGTAATTCCTAGTGCAAAGGAATTAATGGAGATTTTTATTTAAATTTTAAGAGAAAAATTTAGTTAAATTTATCTTTTTGCATAGATAAGTTTAAATGATAAAAGAGGAATTCCCACTATATTGGAATTCAAATGTTTAGATGAGAAAAGTGGAATTTTTAGCTTAAAGGAATTAATGGATATTTTTATGTAATTTTAAGAAGAATTTTAATAGATTTAATTTATGGAAAAGAGGAATTCCCATGATAATTGGATTGTACTCATTGAAATGAGAAAAAGAAGGATTTCAAGTTTATTCAAAAAAATAGGTATTGATATTTTAGTTAAAAGATGAATTTTCATGATATTTGAGAAAAGATGGATTTGAATTAAATTCTAATGTTAAAAGATGAATTTCCATCATAATTCTACCTTATGAATTAAGGTTGAGAATTTATGTGAAAAAAAGAATATCTTGGATATTTTAATTGGTAAAATCACTAAATGGATATTTACCCAGAAACTAGATCTTTAGTTGAAAGGAATCCTGATAGAACTAAACCGGATGAATTTGGTTAGATTACGTGAGGGACAGATAGTAAACCTAATTGTTCTCCTCTCGATTTAAATCAGACAAAAACTTTGTGACCAATTCCATTTACTAAATCCAAAGAATAGACTACCGAAACTAATCTAATTTTTCCCTGACCAATCTCACCAAGAATCTAGTTGGATAAATGGATAAAATGACGGGTAGATTACCCTCATGTAAGATCAAGGATCCTCATGTGACGAAACTGGGAATTATTGAAAAAAGGGTCCTTGGAACCGATCTCAAACTGGAATCTCACTTGCATTGGAAACTCTATTTTTCATTCAAAGGACTATTTTACGCCAGAATGCTAGAGGAAGCATTTGTCTTGTGTTTTTCTAAGAGGAGGTTCGTTGGAACAGCTAGCGGGGAGTCGTCAAGGGACGTCACCCAACGGCAAAGCCTACCGAGGTCTCGACCAGCCTCGGTATGGTTAAAATGGTGCACTTTCGGTATGATGAACGAGGACCAATGAAGCGGTCCTCCTTGAGTGAAGTGCGAGGATACCTAAGGAGGATCCTAGAGGGTTCTGACTAGGCGATGCATGGGGTTCGCAGTTGCTAGGACACCCAAGTGTACATCCAGGAAGATATCTGATGGACAAAAAGGAAAGGTTTTTGGGAACAAAAATTTGATACTGGATCTTGTTGGTTGGCCAGCTAGTCTTCAACAGAGAGTTCACAAAATGTGTTTTTGTAATACAATGGACTTGGAATTTTGGGAAATGATGATCGAAAATATTATGATTTTATTCAAGGATTGTCTTAAGCCAGTCGAATATGTTATAAATGGCAATTTCATATTGGGTGTGTACGTGGTATGCCTATTTGATTTTTGCATAAATCGTCGGCTAGGGAGCATGGAAACTCTTTTCCTCGGTACTCGGGAAAAAACCCAATCAAATCTTTATAAAGGAATCCCACCAATTCAGTGGTCGACGGGTGGTTGGCTAACCCATGGGCCGGATGTAGGCTGGATCAGAGGATTCCTAAGAAACAATTATATACGATTAGTTACATTAATCAGTTTAAATCTTGAGAAGACCTTGTTCTGTGGGAAGGGATCATCGGCTGTGCCTCGCAAATGAGGAAAAAAGAGGTGATTCCATGGACCAAGTGCAAGTCTCTTCTTGATCTAACCATGTGACTTCAGGTTTGGTTTAGATCAGTTTAATTTAGTCAAGACTTGACACGTTAGAGTAATCTCCTAGTTAAAAGATTTTTCCCCTTCCCTGGCAGAATCGCCCGTGGCTTCTCGGAGGGACCGCCCCCAGGCTAGCCTCTTGTCCCGGACATCCGCGGGCGAGGTCGCGAGTGTGTAGGACCCCCGCCCCGCGCGGGAGGCCGACGTCGCTTTCACCGCCGGCAGGAGCCCCGGAGCGGGCGGGCGAGGACCTCACAATTGTGCACTACTTTTCAGTGGTGTAATACCTCTACTTCAATTAGTGTTTTGGCAACACTCTCTAGTGGTGTAGTTTATCACTTTTCAGTCCTAATACACACCAATTTTCAAATGTGAAATACCATAAAAAAAGTGGTAGTGGAAAAGCACTTTCGCTTCCCTTTCAACTTTGCAACCATAATATTCATCATATTATTCAGAGCTGATAAGTCTACACTTGAGGCAGGTACCATTGTGCAGGATGTAGGCATTTCAAGAGTTGAAATAGAGCTAAATGCCCTCTCAAGGTTAGGTCTCTTTCCACCTATAGAAAATGTAGGCTTTTCATCACCCTCACTCATAGATTTGGTTTCTCCATGTGGCATCCATTCTTCAAGGTTGACTTTAGGTTCAAAGCATGGTCTGTTACTCAACCTCCATTTCTCCATCTTTCTTTCTAGCTTATTTTGATGGTGTATTGTTTTGATGACACTGTCAGCTAACACATCCCATGCCACTAAGTTATCAGAATTTACAGTACTTTTGCACTTTTTCCATGTGAATCCACGTGCAAAATGTACACCAAGTTCACTGTTCAGAGGAGCTCCCTGATACACTTTGTGATACAAAAGCACACATTCTTCATATAATTATGGCCTCAATCCCTATAGGTGGTGTTTCTCATTCTGGTACCACTTTAGAAGCCATACAGACAACCACTCCTTATCGGTGAAATCATCATCAATGAGGAGATTTGGGTCTTGCCCTATTAAGCTTGGTCCATATTCTAGATTGAAATCTTCCTTTGTCATTCAAAACTTTGTTTGCTTGGGAAAAAACACTCTTGGTACAGTCCACCTAACTGTAAAATTAAATATACATCAACTAAATTTGATAAATAAAGCTGCTCCAAACACAAAAACCAATAAGATTTCTAGTTTTGATAGATGAGTCAGGTTTCGTGCTCTTTCCCTTGGTAGGTCGACCCTTTGAATCCTTTCCTTTTGTAAGAGTTTTCATCCTAAAGAAACAGAAACATAGAATTAAAATATGTGTATGCATGATTAAACATGAACTCGTATACGCACATGTATAAAATAACACACCCCCGGTAGCTCATTGAATCTTCAGACAGCACAGTAATAAAGTTAAAGAGAAGAATGTTGTGCACAAATGGAAACAAAGATAGAACAGTGATGTACCTGTTCTAAGTACACAAATGGAAACTGGTGCAGCTGAAAAGAAAAGTGATGCCGATAGGACACACCGAAAGGACACAAACGATGAGATACAAAAAGAGAGAACACAAAATGGGGAGAGAGAGAGAGAGAGAGAGAGAGAGAGAGAGAGAGAGTGAGAGAGTGAGTAACGACATGTAAATATTAGGTACATGAAAATATTAGGCAATACAACAAATCGTGTTATTGAATCATTAAATGTTAAGGCTTACAAATTTTACCTCACGCAATTTGACCTCGCTTTTTGACATTCTAATTAGATCAAAAGCACCCACATTTTCAGACCCAAAAACTATGTACTTTTAAGCAACAAAAGCAGGCCACCTATACTTGCTTTCACCCATGGCTAGTCTTTGTTGAGGATTATTTCTATCCTCATATTGATCATGATGATTTCACTCTAAAGAAAGGTTGAGATCTTCACTCCATGGATATTAATGTGGATGTATAATGCACGGGTTTCCTTTTTTATTTTTGACATTTGGACAGTAAACTCACGACCACCAATTGTTGGTTACCCTTTACTTTAGACACTAACACTACAACACATTAGGAACACAATAACATTTTTTCGTAGCATTTTTAGAACAAAAATATTGAGGGTTTTAACAATGCTGAGTAGCGATTTTGTCACTTCTCTGCACGTTTTCTTGTTGCTCTCAACAACGCTTTTTGCACAGTGAAATATCACTACCCACAGTAGCAAAATATCGTTGTCCATTAGTAAAAATCACTGCTCAATAGCGTATATAGCAATGAAAATTACCGCTTTATTGTAGAAATGCCCCTCTTTTTGCCGCTTCTTTTGTCGTCGTGTAGTTTTTGTCTTTTAAATATAATAAACTTGTACTCTAATTGTTTTTGCATGTTTATGCCTTATCTATCACTTCTACCTCTCCTACCCTATCCTCCTCAAGGTCAAGCAAGGTATGTCTACTCTTTTACTTTATCTCCTATGCAAACAAACTTCCCATAAAAGTTTTCTTGTGAGTATTTCATTTCTCTTTCCTCTCTTTTAAGTCTTTCTTTTCTTCTTTTTCCCTTCTTATTGAATCTTAACCATTACAAGTATTTTCTCTTCTTTTTTTTCCCTAATTGAGAGCTCTCCCGTAAATCTTCATATGGTAGGAGATCTTGATTTTTCTTAATACTTTTTGTTATAATAAATTGGTTTAATTTTATAGGTTTTCAACACATACAAGCCTCACAAGAGATCTCTTTCTTGTACGTTTCTTCTTTCATGCTTTTACCTATTTATAGGGTTTGCAAGTTTTAGGGATTTTAAGATTAGGGTTTGTTATTAGTACTTTTCTTTCTTATTTGGTTTGATTTTGTAGGTTTTCAACACATACAAGCCTCACAAGTTAAGAGATCTCTTTCTTGTCTATTTCTTCTCTTATGCGTTTACACATTAGGGCCAATTTGGACAAGAAAAGGGCTGTCTAAGGATCTAAAAAGGGGCAACTTAAAAAAGACCATGAAGATCTTACCAAAACTATTCAACATGGGTACTCATTGGATAGAGCTCATCAAGCGCCACCTGTGGACCATTTGAGCGCTAAATTTGGAGTTCATATGTAAAAGTTATGGCTAAAATAGTGCAAAATGTTCCAAAAGTAAGTGAAGGAGATCTTGACATGTGTACAAAAATGCCATACTTCTTGACACGTGGCTCCTCCTTGACCCTTAGATCAAGAATAGAGAAACCCTAAACAGCCCTTTTTTCATCCAAATTGGCCCTAATGATGTGGCCATATATCTTAATCACGCTTCTCTCAAGGTGATGAATCAATCTTGATCATGTTACCTTGTTGTGTCATAACCTCACTCATGTTACTATCCCATGCCATAGTGGGTGTGCTGTGTCTTGTTGTTGGTTATATCATCATCAAAAACATGGTCTTGCATATAAGAGTACTAGTTACAATTATTATATTCTCGCTTTATATATTATTACTATATAACGAGGCGATGTGCATAGCGCATGGATGCATGTACACGGTATGCATGTACACGGTATGTTATATGTGGTTCATAACCTAATAACATTGCTATGTCTTTCAGGGGAGTCGGAAATACAAGGGACACGCACAACCCCTATGTCTTTAATGGGAATTAGAAGTAAAAGAGACGCACACCACCATAGATTTATAAGACGCTGTTAACCCATGGCGGACATTGAGACGTATTATGTTTTACGTCATTAATTTAAATATTCTGAGTCATGGGCCGGGCTTGTCGGCACCATATGTTAAGGATAAAGGGATTGGGTGATCGCCGATGAGAGGCGCACCTTGAATATCAGCAGGGTTAGGGTTAGGATCGGCCGGCCATGTATGGGCGCCCAAGTGTGAACGGCCAAGTCACCTATAAGAGTCAAATGTAACCCTAAAATCCTCATTCTCATGTGTTGTGAATACAAGAGTGCTCTTGCCTTATCTCTCTGGTTTCCTTCTCCTGCATGTGTGAGAGAGAGAGAGAGAGTGAGAGAGCGATCGAGCACTGTGTAGCGGCACGGCGGCGGAGAGGCGGTAGAGCGGCGACGGCGGCTCCTTCTTCACGGCTGCGACGCGGGAATCCTTCAAGGCAGTGGTTGAGCGGTGAGTGACACACCCTTTGGCATTCTGTTTGAGCTTCCTTCCCTGGTTATATGCTTGCAGCCATTCGTGGCTCGCATACGGTGTCCGGCAAGTCCCCAGCTACGACCTGTGCGGCAAAAGCGCACATTTTTGGTGCCGCTGTCGGGGAGTTGCCCTGCACCAAGCTCCAGTTTGCAGCTCGGCTGCTGCGCGAAGTTTAATATACACTGTAGGAAAGAGACTGTGTGTTTATTGTTGAGGTGTTTCTGTGTTTTGCAATCTGTCTTCTGCAATTTGTCTTCTGTGTTTCTGTTTCTTTTGTTATTTTTTCGCTCCGCGTGTGGGCGTGTGTTCTGTTATCTGGTTATCTGAGGGCCGGGGGGATTTCTGAATCCCCAGATCTGTGCTGTGTGTGAACTGCGCCGCGGCCAAGGCTGGATGCTAAAGAAACCCTAGAAAACTTATCTCAAAAAAAAACAGAAAATAAAAATTAAAAAAAATATAAAAAATTAAAAACAAAAAAATTAAATTTTATTATTTTTAAGGAAAGAACCAAACCAAACGTGTGGAGAGGAAGAGAGGAAAGATTTTCTAATTGGAGAAAAAAAATTTGAAAAGAAAGAACCCCAATTGACCCACGACCCACGACCCACGACCCCGGCCCCGGTCTCGGTCTCGGTCTCGGTCTCGGTCTTTTGATATATATATATAGGAGAGTGAGCCTCCATAGCTTTCTTTCAAGTGAGAGCTTATGGGAAGTCGTGCCCTATATGTAGCCCACTCCCCAAGGAGTAAAGTGAGCATGTGGGATAAAGCCCTCACCCTTTCCTCCACAAGCAAATAGGCTTTTGCCCCTTCCCCCCAAGGGAAACGGACTGTTTTGAGGACCACGAGAGCTCTGGATAGGCAAACACGGTGCTGTAAAGCACACTAGGACCCTTTGAACGATACGCTTGTTTCGAGCTATCACACGCCCTAGTCCAGGTTCGACCATAAGCAAGGGGGTCAAAACGGGTTAAAAACAAGTAAAAATGGGGTGCGAAACACCTAAGAAACCACTTGTGTGGGCTTCAAGGGTAGTTACCAATGCACGTAGGGTACCCACGTCACATGCATCTACGTTCTGGTCGGGTACTAGAGCCTGAGCCACTAGAAAGCGTTTCAATTTACGCAGGCTCACACCATCCCTCCACGTTGGCATCTTGGCCTTCGGCTGGAACCCAAGGGAGTGCAACCCAAGATCCACGAATAGTGGATAGTGACTCGTCCTCTGACTCAGAAGCCATGGAAGGACACCCTACCAAGAACCCTGAGGAGACAAGCCAAAACATGCCAGTGTGGGCCCCACAACCCGGATCTAGCATGTTTAGTCGTCTAATAGAGACCTTTAGTAGAGCTACACGCTCTGAGCATGCCACAAGCGAAGTAAATGAAGAAGGAGGGGTAGTGGATTCGCCATTCACATCTTATGTAGACCCTACCCTCCCAAAGAGTGTCCTTGTGGATATTCTACCCACTTCGTTTAATGAGGGCCCTACTGAGCTACCACATTCCGATGCTCTTCCTAAAGTAGAGGTCCCTAGAAGCCAATCCATAAGAAGTGACATTGCGTCCACTTCAAGAGAACCATTTGGCACACCAAGTCTAGATGGGATATTTCTCAATGAAAATTGGGAATATGATCTATACACAGAGACTCTAACGGACCTATACACGGGTTACACATACCATCTGGGTTGGTTAGAAGTCCTACGATCTACATCTAGCGGCACTAATCTAGAGGAGCAACAACACATGATATGTGAGGTGATTCATAGAATTATCCAATTTGAGAGGCAAAATAGGGGAGTGAACCTAGTTTCCACTGGCCCTATGAGATTTTTGGATACGGGCAAGGCCAAACAACCAACCTTATCACAATTGGAGACTCCCTCGGTGAGTCCCATAGACCCTTCATATGTTGTTTCGCCTGGAGTCTCAATGCAGGTTGAGCCCACGAGCAGTAACTTTAGTTTTCCAACCTTGGCTCAACTTTCCATTAAGGACTCCACAATGCCTACCCCAATGATGAGCATGATAGAAAGCGCACCTGTTACCACTGTAGTTAGTACGACACCACTACCTAGTGGAACAGTACCTACAACAGTGCGTGGCAGTGCCTATCGGCCTTATGTACCTATTGCTACTCATGCTCATGTAGCTCCTACGCCTCCTAGTATGCCAATGGCGTATGCTCCAAGACTGCCTTATCACAACGCTTATCCAAGAGGAGCTAGGCCTAGCTACATATCATATCCTACGTCATTTGCCAACATACTCAGACCAACGCCAACTCCTATCAGCCAAGCTATCCCAGACGTACCTCCACCAACTATGCCTGCTCACTTAGGTGATCTCGCAGCATTTGCTCAGACGATCGGACGATCCATTGCGGAAAACATGCGGGGCATGCCTGAGAGAGAACCTAGAAGCAAGGCAGTACAAGTGGCTAAGCTCACTCAAAACTTCAGTGGTAACGAGGATGTTAGGAAGCACATTGAAGTCTTTGAACACGTGTGTGATTCCTTGGAAGAGCACAATGAGCTGCATAAATGTAAAGCCTTAGGCTTAACCTTGAGTGGGAAGGCCGGAGATTGGTATCGAACCTTAAGGGTTGAAGAGCGCACTCACTACCCCACTCTCAAGAGATTGTTCTTAAAAGAATACATACGTGAGGGTGTGCTTTGGGGGGTAGCATCTCAACTTCAAAAAGCTGAACGTGAGGAAGGGGAGTCAGTGAGAGACTTTATAAGTCGATTGAAGCATCTAAATTCTCGCTGCACTCCTGATGAACGCTTCAATAACAACCAACTCCTCGATAGATTCATCCGAGGATTGCACCACGAGGACATTTACAATGGCCTAGTCATTAGAGGTCTTACAACGTGGGAAGCAGTCACTGCCAATGCAATCCAGTTAGAAGACAACTTGATGATTGCAGGTAAAAAGGTGTCTTCGGAAACAAAATCCGTTAGTTCGCAAGTATCTGGGCACGAGCCAATGACGGTGAAACCTATTGCCAAGGAGCCCAAGATATCTGAAATGTCTGTGACCGACCTTACTAAGGCTCTCCAAGAATACTTTAGGGGTAATCGAGCTCCTCAGAATAGCCATATGTACCCAAGGAGAGAGCAACAATGGTGTTCGGTGTGCTTAGGACCACATAGCACGAGTGAATGTCCCACATTCAGAGTCAAATTCAATGGGAATTGCAATGCATGTGGTAAGTATGGCCATCAATCTAAAGATTGCCTAGTACTTAAGCGAATGTTGGCAAATCAGGCACCACTAGCCTGGTCAAACACACCTCAAGTACCTGCGCTAATGCCTGCACAACCTGTCGAGCAACCGTCACAGCACATAGTTCCAAGGAATCCGAATGTAGTCCAGTCTGTGCCGTTACCACCGCCAGTGCTAGGACCACAACCTCCACATCCAAGGATAACCCCAATAAACCAGATGGGTTGTGAGTCACATAGTGCGTGTGGGGATTATGAAGAGGAGATAGACCCCACTGCTCCATACGGGATTGATACGTTTGAAATGATTCCCCAGTACTACATGGAGGATCATTTTGGGCAGGTCAAGCCTGTATATCAAGCGGCTGCTCTCGCCACAAGAGGGCAAAACCTTAATACCTTGGCAAGGAGACCACCTCTTCAATGCTACGAGTGTGGTGGACCGCATCGTGTAGCGGAGTGTCCTAATAGGCTACAGAAGATCGCTACTCAAATGCAACCAAATCAAGGGAGCACATCGAGAATGCCGATACTTACATGTAATCGTTGTGGCATAGATCATTTGATCGCTCAATGTCCACATAATCCTAATGCACCCAAGATTACGCCATTGAATTTGGTTGAGGTCACCAACCAAGCACGAGGAACCACACCCGTTGTACCCGCGAATGTAGTTACACGGTCAATGCTTCAAAATCAAAACTACATTCTTGAAGAGAGGGATACTGCATCAATCGCTCAGGCAAAGAAAAAGAAAACACGACGAAAGAGATCGCTTAATGCCACGAGCTCCAAGCCCAGTTCAAAGACTAACATAGGGACAGGAGACGACCCCGTGTATATGAATGATCCTGAAGATGATTCCGATTCAATAGGAACCATGGGGACCAAAGCCACTACCTTAAGGGAGGAACCCACTCGGGAGCTCAATGAAGGAGAATCAAGCGAGTACAAAAATAAGGGGAAACAGAAGGAGACTTCCTCGGCCCCACAACCAAGTCAGTTAATGTCCTCTCGACCACCCAAATTGATTGAGATTCCCCAAGACAAGCCACATGGGCCAAAAACCCTCAAGAAAAAGATTGGAACTTACCCAAACCCAGTTGAGGAGATTGAACAAGTGCAACACTTAAGGGGTTTGGTGGAAGAAACACAAAGAGAACTGGAGCCAAACCTGAGAAAAATCAAAATTCCAGACACAGTGTTCCCTACGCAAGTTCAGCCTCACAGGAACCATAAACCGTTAGCTATACCTAGCATCATTCGGGAAGAAAGTGAGGATAGGACATCAGGAACTGGGCAAACACCCTTCCTACTGGAAAAAATGTTTAGTGAGGGAATGCCTGACCCTATTGAAGAGGAAGTGATTCCATCTTCACCAGTCCCTAGTCAAGGGGCGATGTCTCGAAAAGTACCGTTGAATGTGTCCAAGCTAATGGATTTCATGTCCTCCGAGATCAGAACCACGATCATATCCAAATTATACGGGGATCCTGAGCTATTCTTAGCTCTTCGGGCATTTCTCAATGGAGAACTAAAGGCGAGGCTACCACAATTTGCAAATATGGATAGACAGACCTAACACGCTTCAAGATGAAGGGGAACAATGGGATCTACAACCCAACCTAGATGAAAACTCGGTCGTGGAAATACCTGTTAACAAGTTGGGACAGTACTTTGAAGGTGACGAATCTAATGCAACCCTCCCCATTACTACAAAGGGATTAACTCTAAAGGGAATCCTTGATGGTGGTGCTGGAGTGAGCATTGTGACTAAAAACTGTTGGGAATCTATGGAGAGGCCTCACCTCGAAGTCACAAACATAGTGGTTAAGATGGCAAATGGAACTATTGCTAAACCTATTGGAATGTTAAGGGACCTTAAGATCAAGGTTCTCGGATACAAGGTACGACATACCTTCATTGTAATGGATTTCTCCAAGCATCCTATGTCATATCAAATGATCTTAGGACGTCCTTTCATGAGGGAAGCACAAATGGTGCATGACTGGTCGAAAAACCATGTCTATCTACAATTCCAGGACTCTGTCATTCGAGTTGATCTTGAGAATGGTCGTGCGCATCCTTTAGGAAGCAAGGTTATCATCGATAATCGATCGGATACCACTGTTCACTCCGCCCCATTAAGGTATTGCTATACATGCAAAAAAGAGACTGATGATGGGAAGGATTCTCCTTACATGGATGTCCTACCGGGTATGACTGAGTCGGATAACGTGGATTGGGTACACTTAGCGGCAACCATAGACACATGGGGAAATAGAGGCACAAGTTGGGTAACACCTGAGGGGCAAGATATACCACCATTAGTGCCAATAAACATGATAGGTGTTATGCACTTGACTCCTGATGGCAAGAAAGTGGCGAACTCCACTGACACTGACAGTAGTGAAGACTCAGACCAATGCAACTCTGAGTATGAATCTCAAGAAGAAACTGACTCTGAGCCTGATGGGAGGAATGAATCAAATATTCACCCAAATGTGGAAGCAATGTGCTCAGGGCCTAGGACGGTGGCCTCCTGCAGTTCATCCGAAAGTGAAGATCGACCAAGTGAGTCCGAATCTGATAAAAACAAAAATCAAAAACTTGGTAAGAAGAAAACGAGACATAAGCGTCAACGCTATCGAGCCAATGTACGCACTGCAATAAACAAGGAAAGATCCACTGCAGAATGGCTTAGTTATGTAGGAGCCATTGATGCTCATCGGAAGTTAGCGGATAATTGGGGACAATACCTCCAAAGTGTCATGTGGTGTATTTCGCAACCTCATGATGTCGCCCAATTAGAAATTGAAGGGAAGCCGAAACTAAGTCGTATTGCAAGAAGGCGGCAAAACCAAGAGTTGGCCCAACAACAAAAGGAAGCGGAATTGAAAGAAAAAAGCCTGGCACAACAAGAACCAGTAGACTTACACCCCGCACCCGCGCATTTCAAATCATTTACCACAGGGGAACGTAAAGTGGTCTACACAAAAGCCCAACGAACGCCTACCAATGGGAGTAGCGGTGTCTACGATGGCCCTGCAGTAGTCAAGGAGATAGACTTAGCAGATCCAGGTGAGGAGTCTAAACCAGTTTTTATTGCTCAAGACCTCACCAAGGCGGAAGAAGCTGCACTTACGAAGCTTCTTAAAGAATTCAAGGACATATTTGCTTGGACATATCATGATATGAAGGGTGTCCCACCCTCGGTGGTGCAACACACGATTCCAATGATTAGCACTGCTAAACCAGTCCAACAACGTCCCTACCCAATGAATCCTAGATACGCAAAGATTGTACAAGAGGAAATTGAAAAGCTGGTAAAATGTGGATTCATATACCCAATTGAGAACTCAGAATGGGTTTCTCCGATAGTCATCGTGCCAAAGAAGAATGGGAAACTCAGAGTGTGCGTTGATCTCAAAAAGGTTAATGCAGCCACCAGAAGGGATCATTACCCCTTGCCATATTTTGAACATGTGCTTGAAAGAGTGGCAGGCAAGGAGGCATATAGCTTTTTAGATGGGTACTCGGGTTACAATCAGATCACAATTGCAGTCGAGGACCAAGCTAAAACAGCATTTATCACGGAGTTTGGAGTGTTTGCCTTTCGCGTCATGGCTTTTGGCTTGACCAATGCACCTGCAACATTCCAACGATTGATAAACACGGCCTTTAAGGAATATCTAAGGGACTTCTGTGAAGCTTTCTTAGATGATCTTTGTGTTCATTCCTCTTGGGACGAGCACTTGATGTGTTTACGAAAAATATTTGAAAGGTGTAGATTATATCGCATCTCCTTGAATCCTTTCAAATGCCAATTTTGGGTTAAACACGGAGTTATCTTAGGGCATATAGTGTCCAAAAATGGGATTTCCACGGACGAGAGTAAAATCAAGGTCATTCTGGAATTGCCACCACCCACCAACTACAAGGGAGTCCAACGCTTTATGGGCCACGTTGGTTATTATCGAAGGTTTATTCTATTCTTCGCCGAGATAGCTCGACCATTGTATAAGCTTCTCATCGAGTTTATTTGGACCGAAGAATGTGACCGTGCCTATGAGCTACTAAAGAAGGCCTTGGCGAGTGCTCCAATCTTGAGAATACCTAACTGGGATTTACTCTTCCATGTGCATATTGATGCATCAAACTTTGCTATTGGGTGTGTGTTAACTCAACCTGGAGAACACAAGCTAGACTACCCCATTAGCTTTGCCAGTCGCCAGTTGAATGATGCTGAGATGAACTACACCACTACGGAGCGAGAAGGGTTGGCAATGATATATGCAGTAAGGAAATTTCGTTATTACCTCCTTGCCACCAAGTTTGTTTTCTATGTGGATCATCAAGCATTGTTGTATCTGGTAAACAAACCATGCTCCACAGGAAGAATCACACGATGGCTATTGATTCTTCTTGAGTTTGATTTCACTGTTGTTGTGAGACCTGGCAAAAAACATGTTATGGCTGATCATTTGTCTTGCATACCTAATGGTGAGGCTCCTACAGGGGTTGATGATGACTTACCGGACACTTCCCTGTTCATGGTGGAGACAATGCCTGAATGGAGTGAGAAGATTGTTAACTTTTTGGTTAATGGCTTTCCACCCAAGGAGCTTCGTAAAGATCTAGCTCGAAAGCTAATCAAAGAATGCGAACCCTACTGCCTGATAGCCGGGACTCTTTATAAAAAAGGAAAGGATGACGTTCTTAGGCGTTGTGCCCGAGAGGATGAGTATCTATACATTTTGCAAGAGGCACATATGGGCGTAGCCGGTGGTCACTTCTCAGGAGACTTAACTGCGCGAAAGATCTTACAATCAGGGTATTGGTGGCCCACTATGTTCCAAGATGCATCACTCTTTGTGAAGGGTTGCGATGAATGCCAACGATACAAGAAACCCCAGAGGAAAGATCAGATGCCCCTACATCCAATCAAAGTAAACCAACCATTTGAAAGGTGGGGTTTAGACTTTGTAGGTCCAATTAGCCCAACGGCCCGCAACACACAATCTCGCTATATTATTGTGGCCACTGACTATATGACCAAATGGGCTGAAGCGAAAGCGACACGTAAGGCAGATGCAAGGACAACAGCCAAGTTCCTCTTTGAAAATATAATCACACGATTTGGTTGTCCTTTTGAACTTGTGAGCGACAATGGTACGCATTTTATAAATGAAGTGATTAAGGAGCTCACAACAAATTTCATGATATCCCATCATAAATCTACTCCTTACTATCCGCAAGCGAATGGCCAAGCTGAGAGTACCAACAAGACTTTAATCTCTGTTTTGACAAAGACAGTTGAAGCTCATCGCACGGATTGGGATCTAAAGCTTACAACAGCTTTATGGGCCTATCGTACTGCGTACAAAGTGGCTATTAATTGCACACCATTCAAAATGGTATATGGCCAAGAAGCAGTCATGCCATGGGAATTTGTCATTCCAAGTCTTCGTGTTGCTACCCAAGAGGGTTGGGATGGTAATCCCTTAGCAGAGCGTCTGTATATCCTTGAGCGGCTAAATGAAGAAAGACAATTGGCTGTATACAATGCCCTTGTGGAGAAGGATAGAAGGAAAAAATGGTTTGATCGCCATCTAAAGGACAAGGACATCAAGGTTGGGGATAAAGTCTTGATGTATGGAGTGCGTAATGAAAAGAAGAAGCTCAAATATGCTGGTAAGGGACCATATAGAGTATGTGGAATTACCCCGCAAGGTACCATTAGAGTGGAGACTCTCGACGGAGTTGAAACCATTGGATTCCTTAATGGGAGTAAATTCAAAAGATACTATGATCCCCTGAGCCAGAAGGAGTTACATGCAATCCATCAAAAGAAGGCGGCTAAAGAACAAGCTGAGCTTAAAAAGATACAAGCGAGAGTCGAAGCCAAAGAACGTCAATAGCGTGCTAGGCGACAACGAGAAGCCAACTTGGGGATTACACAAGCATTTTTCGAGGAAGCAGAGGAGGATGCACTGGAATCTGACCCACCTCTAAGATACCCAATTGAGTTACAGAGTCCTTATGGGGAGGTGCTGTATAATGCATTATTGGATACAGGAGCTCAACACAATTTGCTATCATATGGCGTGTGGTGTCAACTGGGAAAACCACCCTTATCCAAGAGTTCTATCCAAGTTCAAGGAATCAACAAGAAGAAAACCCCTGCCTCAGGAATTCTGCACACTCCGGTTGCTTATGACAAGGGAACCATAATTCAAAGCTTTTTGGTTATGCCTGCTGGTACCATGGAAGGGACTGTAATCTTAGGGCGCAAATGGATGATGGCCACCAAGTGCAATATCGATTGGGCAACCAAACAAGTCACAACGCAAGAACCAACACTAGGTCTGACCGCTCAAAATCCCGCACCTAAGTCATCCACTCAAATATTAGATAATGAAAACTCACAAAGTCCAGTGGCAAAACCATCTTCGATTATTGGCCACCCCTCTAACGCTTCAACGCCAAGAGTGGAAACAGGCAAGGTGGTCCCTAAAGCTTCGCTTACTATGCCAAAGAGTACATACAAATGGGTCCCCAAAGCTTCGTTAACAGCTACTTCCCCTGCTCAATCTCGTTCAGCCACCAAGAAGCCTCGTAAAAGGAAAACAGCTACCCACCCAAGAAAGGGCAATGTAACATCGCGATGGATCCCTAAAAAATTATTAGTAGCCCAAGGGTACTACGAGGGAAATGACCAGATTTGGGTCCCTAAACATAAGCTGAATCCATCTACATCACCTGTAAAACCTTGTAAACCAATTGTTGCCACCCCAATGATAATTCAAGATCGTGGTAAGGGAAAGGTAACAGAGTGCTCCACACCACTTCTTCCAGATTTAGTTTGGATTCCCAAACGATATCGATCATTACCACCTAGCTCAGGAAGGGGGGAGCCACATGAAGCTTCTAGCTCCTCATGCCAGGCACACGCTAATATAGAAGTTTCTACATGCTCTACACCTACTCTTGTCAACACCCAACAAAAAACCGATGAGTCTACGTCTCCCCTTGTAATAGTATCGTCGGAAACCATTTCCTCCATTCGTCAATGGGAGCGTACACTACCATCTCTACAATTGGATGTGGCCACAAGGGTCATAAAAAGCTATCTGCCCACATCACAACCTATGACCCGCTGGACAAATTGGTTCCAAGAGGCTGCAACATCATTGCAACTAATATGATCTACCCAGAAAAAGGGGAAGCATGTACTCACGCTCGACATTCTAATGCTTCCTCCTTATAACCTTCTCCCCTGACCATGTAATTGCCAAATTCAAGGGGATGTATATATATAGCTTCATACATTTAAAAGAAAAAAAACAAACAAACAAAGAAAAGAAAAACAAAAAATAGTAAAAAGAGCAAGAGCACAAAAACAAGAGAAATATCCGTATACAATCAAGAACTAGATTGTCCTGTCATAAACCTACTGATGCTATATCTGTGTTTGCAGATATGGCAGATGCCCGATCATCATACACTTCATCCACTCCTACCTTTGGTGAGAGGTATCATCTGTACCTTTCTCAGATATTCCACATGTGCTATCCTGTAATTGAAACTGAATGGGATCATATAGATGTACTAGCCAGAGAGGAAAATGTTGAGGAATTAGAGTGGCTAATTCGCCTATTGACCATGACTGACCCCTACTCCGTAGAGGACATATCCCCGATAGCCCAATGCTTTCCTTTTCCACAAGATAACTATCCTCGCATGGTTACATTTTTGATGAGTTTATGTGGATGGGAAAATGAAAAGGAAATATCTGACAATGATGAATGGACGGATGAAACTCATGGCACTACTGAGGTTGACTTTATTTGTTTGGATGATGCGGATAGAGGCTTAGCCTTAGGGCTAGAGCCAGGACTCTACAACATCCTCTTACCGTATCCTCAGTAGTAGTGTGGTGACTGGTAGGTAGGTTAGTGTTTGCAAGTTTTTTCTAGTCAGATTCCTTAAACAAGTCTTTAAATTTTCACACTGATGTGCCTCTCGAGGTATAGTGCTTGTTAGTTGGTTGTACAGGTTGAAAAGTTTGAGGTGGGTTCGCTTCCAAGTCCTGAGACTGCCGCAACGTTCATCAAAATATATCTACATCAAATTGCAGGTTGTCTCGTCAAATCAAGGAGATCTCCAATTACAGGTGTAATTCTTCCATACCCACTCTCTTTCGTTTTTACTGTTCAATCAATTGCATACACTATAATGAATGACCACATGGAAATTGTCAATATACTACTTAGTTTTTGAAGTTGCTTGCATGCTAGTGTAAATCATTAATGAGCTTAACTTTATTGGAAATATTCCTAGGCAGCATGACGTCTTTAGTTAACCTTGGAATACGATTGTCTTAGGTCTAGGGTCAAACCATCTTAATGTTTGACACCTGGCCATGTGTGTGTTGACCTCTAGGACATAGCTATTACCCCTTTGTCGAAAGGATGCAAGACAAATTATAGTTCAGGAGTGAAGATAAAAAAGAAATAGATTTAAAAAAAAAGCCTACAATAAATGGCAATACAAGTCTATGATGTGCTTTAATGTTGGCCTATCGCCTTATTGATACTTGGTAGGCGAGGAGTATTCTACTCCAGACCGATGCCTTGGTTGGTAGGGGGTAGCCTTGCCTAAAGTAAGCTAATAGATTCCTGGATAATGCCTTGTGTTAAACATGGTACCAGGATCGATGTTAGTTTTGCCTTAGGAAGGTCGCCATTGTGTGTAAAAGTTGTCACGTGCAAAAAAAAAAAAAGGCAAAAAGCTCCTGTAACTCTGATGTTTCTTGTTTCCCTAGGCTTGTGGTATTAACTTGTTCTTAGAGTAGACACAGTATGGTCATGTGTTTATTTATTAAGCTTGGTTATTTTCCTTGACTTAGGCCAGTTATAAACCTTGATTAACCTTTGACACCTTGCTTACTCTTGATTTACTTTCAATCATTTTAAACTCCTGTTAATTTGCTACACTAGCTCATTCATGTGACCCTTAAACTAAGTTCTCATAGCAACATCCATTGTGGTCTAACATGCTTGAATTTATACACTTTATATCTTTTGAATTCCAGCATATCTTCACTCTACTTCCCTGTTTTGCAGACGGTCTACCACAACAACCCTCTCGAGCTTACCATACCATAGCTTCCGAGGACGGAATCTACATCAGGAAGGGGGGCATGTTAACCCATGGCGGACATTGAGACGTATTATGTTTTACGTCATTAATTTAAATATTCTGAGTCATGGGCCGGGCTTGTCGGCACCATATGTTAAGGATAAAGGGATTGGGTTATCGCCGATGAGAGGCGCACCTTAAATATCAGCAGGGTTAGGGTTAGGATCGGCCGGCCATGTATGGGCGCCCAAGTGTGAACGGCCAAGTCACCTATAAGAGTCAAATGTAACCCTAAAATCCTCATTCTCATGTGTTGTGAATACAAGAGTGCTCTTGCCTTATCTCTCTGGTTTCCTTCTCCTGCGTGTGTGAGAGAGAGAGAGAGAGTGAGAGAGCGATCGAGCACTGTGTAGCGGCACGGCGGCGGCGGAGAGGCGGTAGAGCGGCGATGGCGGCTCCTTCTTCACGGCTGCGGCGCGGGAATCCTTCAAGGCAGCGGTTGAGCGGTGAGTGACACACCCTTTGGCATTCTGTTTGAGCTTCCTTCCCTGGTTGTATGCTTGCAGCCATTCGTGGCTCGCATACGGTGTCCGGCAAGTCCCCAGCTACGACCTGTGCGGCAAAAGCGCACAGACGCCTTCAAAACTACTTCCAAACACACGGACACGCACTCGGGGGGTTCACTCTATGAAAACTTACTATATCGCGTGCGTTCAAGGCCTATTTTGAAACTCCCTTATTTGTGAATTTTTGAATTAATATTATTTATCCTTTTCTATTCAAATCTGTAATTTTTTTCCAAAATATAATAAATAAATCCCCTCTTTAAATATATTTTTGTAAGCTTTAAATATTTAAAATGTCCTTCTATTGAACTCTCGTGATATGCACATTTTTTGTAAGTGACCCCCCCGAGGACACGCACCACCATATATATGTAAGTAGGTATGTACTACGTGTATCTATATATTTATAAGATGTCTCTGTAGAGTGCTTCCCCTGGCGCGACGAGGTTTTTACACACATTGCATCCTTTCTCTAAATCTTCGACATTGCTCTCGAAGATTATTAATTTCTCCTCTCTATGCTCTCAGATATGCACATTCAAGTGCTTCTTGACTGCTTTGACTATTCAAAGATTATTAATCTCTCCTCTATAATTTCCAAGTTGATGATGATACCAACTTTCTGTGTGGCAGGCTGGCACTAACACAAGTATGCCATTGCATAGTGGGACATGTGATGTCGGTTTTACCATCTAAAATGATATTAGAAATAAGAAATAATCATCCATCAACATTAGAATGTGCAAAGGTTTGAAGGTTGGATCTAGAGTTACCTCGAGCAAAAGTCAAATAGAGTTACTATTTCAATGCTCCCTTTTATGTTGTTTTGTTGCTTACATAAGGCCCATCACATAATGAAGAATAATTCTCTTGCTTTATGCTTTTGCTACTCATTACCTCTTGTGTTCATATAATCTTCAATACAAGGGAGACACACCACCATATATTTATGAGATGCCTTTAGCACTACTTCAAAACACATGGGCACGCACTGATATATATATGTATGTATATCTATATATTTATAAGATGCCTCGGCATAGTCCACGGCAAGGTTTTTATGTACATTACATGCTTTCTCAAAAGATTCGAGATTGCATGAAAATTATTTTATTACCTAGTTTTTCTTACAACTTAAAGTTACATTGAATATCCTTTCTTTGTTAAAGTTTCTGTGTTTGATGGTCAACTGGAGGCTATGTGATATAAACAAACTTAATTCTTGGTGTGCATGTGTGTGTGTGTGTGTGCAGGCAAATTTGCATCCCACCAACATCATATATACTTGTAACAAATGTACAATAGTACACAAATCATATCGCATTATTCAAATGCTTGTTGAGAACATCCAATAATAAATCTTGCATATCGCACATTAAACATTGTATTGGATCTAACAAAGAATTATCCCAAAATTGTGCATATTTCCCAAAATTCCTAAATTTAAGTTAATTAATAAAAACATCTTAATAAAAACAAATTGAATTGATGTTTGAATGATTGTAGGAAGAAGAAGATGTCTACTCAAAGTTTCTAGTTTTCCACCAATGCATCTTTGAGAGTGCTAGTCCCTCCTCAAATTTCGAGTTTCGTGACACCATGGTGCCTCCCCCATTTCTCTCGTATCAAAAGAGCATGGGGTAGAGATTTCTGGCATCGTGGGCCGAGATATTTCTTCATCCGAGTGGATCGAATTGGGAACCTTACTACCGACCTAAAGCGGATTCGTTGGATTGAAAGTTGAAGATGATCCGTTTATTTTGGTTCGTCTCGGTACTCCCAGGGGCCGACACCTCTGTGACTATAGATGGGATTCGCATACCTCAAGATCACTGGGTGTATGATCGAGTGATGTAGATCTTACCTGCTAACAGAGTAGTTGTGTTGGGACCTACCCTAATCCAGAGTCTACCACCCTTACCATCAATTTTTCGAGTCTTAGAAACTACAGCGAAACTCCCATACTTCACCTATGTGGACCGCTCTACCCTTATGTCATAGTCAAGCTTAGGAATTTCCTTTGATGGTAAATAAGACTAATTATATTAGTCTCAGATCTTTGTAATAAAACTCATCCTTGTAAATATTTGAAAATAAAATGATTTCAATGTTTTACTCTCCAAAATAAGCATTGTGCAAGTATGAATTTTGTAATCTTAAAATTATTTTTACAATGATGGCCAGGATGATTAGCCTCCACTTCCCAATGCGCTTTACACTAATATCCAAGAGAAGAACCTCCTGCTCAAGCAAATGCAACCTCCCTCCTTTAAAGGAGAAGGTTCAAAGATTGAGAAGGGTACTGAAGTCTGGATTGAAGAAGCTCCTGCTCAAGCAAATGCAACCTTCTCCTTTAAAGGAGAAGGTTCAAAGATTGAGAAGGGTACAGAAGTCTGGATTGAAGCGATGGATGATTATTTTTCTGCTTCCGGTACTGGAGTAGCAAATCAGTCTATGCTTGCACGGTTTCGCCTCATCAGAGATGCTAAACTCTGGTGGAAACAGTGGAGCCGTGACAAGGGAGTCATTGAGCATTCTCAAACGTGGGAAGACATTAAGCAGGCCGTAAAGGAAAGATATCTTCCCCCATCCCATGAATCCATAAAGATGAATGAGTTTTTTAGTCTTAGGCAGTGCAGTTTAACTCTTGAGGACTACTATTCCAAATTTATCACTCTTCGAAAATATGCCCCAACTATGACTACTTCCCAGCAAGTGGCTTGTTTCTGCCAAGGGTTAAATGAACCCTTAGATTCCTGCCTTGAAGCAATGAGGCCAAGCACATTACAATATGCTCTCATTAATACGAGCAAAGCCCCTTGTGAAAGAAATGAGGAATGACAAACCTAAGTCTCAAAAGAGATCTTACCCTGAGGCAAATCCTAAAGATCAACCCTACAAGAAACCCCAACAGAATTTCCCCTACTACAATAGAGGGTGGGAAAGCAACTCTTGTCCCCCACTCGTATGCTACTTCTTCCAGAGAAGGCCCTCTGTGTTTTGAATGCAATGAGCCGGGACACTTTAGGGCCAACTATCCCAAGATGGCAACATCATTTCCCCAAGGTGGGAGAGGAAATCAAGGCCGTGGAACCCCTACCCACCAAGGTGTAAGAGGCGGTGGTTCCGACAGAGGTTGCAGAGGAGCAGTTGCTAGGACCGCCTTGCATTATAAGTGAAGATTCAACCTTGGAAATGGCTGAAGAAGAGTGCGCTACTATCCATGCTTTAGTAGAACACCAAAGTTCGAATAAACAATTTGGTGTAATCCAAACCCCAGCCACTCACGGTAAGTCAACCTAGCTTTTGATTGATTGTGGCAGTACCCATTCATTTCTTTCTCCTAGGTGTTTGCAAAAATTAAACTTGGGTCAAAAAACAACTAGAAGAATGAGACATTCCTCTGAGGGGTGGGAGGATCGAGCGACGGAGCTTGAGAGGACGACAGGCCGGCTTGAGTCGTCGCGAGTGGCCGACGATGAGGTGTATGGTCCCGTAGGGTTTTGCCCAGCATGTAGAGGCTGGAAGGCCGAATTCTAGATGAGGTGTATGGTCCCGTAGGGTTTTGCCTAGCATGTAGAGGCTGGAAGGTCGAATTCTAGATCATCCGCAATATAAAGGAAAAGAATAAGAGAGCCGATTTGGCTTGTATGGAATTGATTCATGTATAAACTTTTTTTATAAATCTTGTCTTTGGCCTTATTGTACCGTGGATTGGTAGCTTCATACAACATTGCTAAAAGATTACGAAGCTAGTCGCCCATGTGCTAACAAATCATTCTTGCTCAATTGCACTGACGTGTCATGGTGCCTCACTTTCATTGTTGATTCAATTGATTCTGTTTGGCCTTGAGTATTATAGCCTTTGGAATCTTGATTTTCTCTGGAAGTCTTCCACCCTTGGGCTTCCATGCCCAAATGATGCAGCTAGTGTCTTCCCAGTGCTGAGGATCATTTCTGTTCTCTCGCCAATACTTGTTCCAGCAATCCTTATAAACCTCCACATCAATTGCATTCTTCTTCTTTGAAATTGGTGCCCAATATTGTATTTGAACTTGTAGGTAGTTTATCGAGTTGTTGTTTTCATCAACATCACTTGTTGTCACTCCCAACCATATTGGGTAATTTGCATCACAAGGTTGTACAAGCACAAAATCTCTTTTAGACACATCAAGAGTCAGGTTGAACTCTTCAGCAGGTCTGTTGCGCATTGGACCACAATAATGGTCCTCATTCACATCAAACCCTTCATCTACATTATCCTCCACTTGAAGGTTAAGAGGCTCAGCTTTTTCGCATACACTCCTTGGCCAAAAGTCATGAAATCCAATGTCTTCCCTTGCACTAGGGGTTTGCATGTTTAGCATAAGATTCTCCCAATAGGCAAGGACCGGATTAATCCACTTAGCATAATCACTTTGGTGTCCTTTCTCTTGCAAGTGCTCTTTCCACCAATTGACATGATTTTTTAAGCCCTCCAGAACCTTCTCATTTTCCTTGACATACTCAAAGGGTGGCAATACTTTTGGAAAACCTTCAGGAAGCTTAGGTCCTCCCTGGTCATTTCTCTTCCATAACTCTATACCGCTTTTTGGTAACCAATCAACATTTTTGGGGTGTACTTTTTGTATTGCATCAAAGGTATTCCATCACTCATATAAAATGTAAATTGCAATGGCTTTGAATGTCCAATCAAGCTATCGGCTCCATCATGTAAGAATCCCTTGACAAAGCCTTTGAAGTCTGCCACCCACATTAGGAAGTGAATGGGGTCTTCTTGGGCCCTTTAATTTGCCCAAGCCTAATCAAGGTTATTAAGGAATAGCCAAATGGGAGGTTGCCATGTGGACTGAAATGTTGGGTTTGTAAGAGAGGTGTAAGAGTGGTCATTGGGTGCACTTTTTCTCCCAAAAAGGGGGGAGGCAATTTTACAATTTTCCGACCTCCGTAACTTCTACATACAAGCTCCAATTTGAGCAGAGATTATAGATCCGTGATCTACGCATCAAGAGCTTTCCATAGATATGTTACATGATATGGTTTTGTCCACTAGATTTTAAATTCCATTTTCCCTCCAAAATTCAAATTCGAATAAAGTAGCCGTTTTGAAGCTTCTAATTAGAAAACGTTTCTTCTTAAGAGAAAAGGTTTGACTCCTTAAACTGCCAAATAAAAGGGCCCAAGAAGCCTTCCATTGAGGTCCTAATGCTTTTGTAGGAGAAAGGGTGTTGGATACACACTCATTAAAGATCTTCATCAAATGTGGAAATGTGAAAATGGTTTGTTTCCTCAACTTCTCAGAGAAGCGACTAAACAATGCAGTATGACCAACCATAAGAAAACCAAGCTGCACCATGTCAAACACTCCTCGTGCAACCAATAGGGATAGATAGGCAAATACAAAACGATTCTTATTTTCAGAACCACAATTGTCAAGTTGCAACAACAACGTCCTTGGCAATCTCTTGAAAAATGTCCTTGAATTTGATGGCATTAAACTTGAGGCATTGCCATTGCCCCTATCCTGCACATGTGTGTTAGTATGAAAGATTGACTGCATATGTGAAAAACAATTTCCCGAGCTGTATCCACATTTGTTTCTACATGTGTCTCTGTATCTGCATCCTCAATGCTCTGCTTGCAATATGCGTTTCTCTCCTTCAGCACTTCCATATGCTAATACAGGGCCATAGTAGACAAAACACAATAAAAAAGATCTGTTCGTGGTTCTGCATCTGAGTTTTGTGAGCTCAAGTCACCATACATGTGTTGCTCTCCTCTTTCTAAGTTTCTTAAACATTTTGAGAGAGATAAAATTGTGAAGTTGGGATCACTTGGCCATAACCCCAAGGCAAAGTGACCATAAGCTGTTTGTCCATGTCCATGAGTGAGCATTCTTGTTAATAAGGATACTGGAAGCCTCTCAACCCCATTGAGAGATTTAGGAACTGGTTTAATTTGTGGTATGGCAGTCTTGCTTTGGTCCATCTTATCATGTATAATACACAAATACCTGTTTGGGCTCATTTCGGAAGAGCTCCTCCAAGCATAGTAGAGATTTCTACAACTCATTTGCTGCAACATGTGTGCCCTTCTTTGTGCCATGTATCTGGCATGCTCCTCTTGATTTTTTGTTGATTCCAACTTGACCTTGATTGCCGTACAAATGTCGCATTTTGAGAAGGTGCTAGTTTTTGATAAACTGTCTGTCTTGAACTCTGTGTTCCAAAATCTTGAGAATGATGGTTATAACAGTGGTTGGTATTCGAATGAGACAAGTGTGTCATTCACTTCACACAAAATGTCCACCTGTTTGCTGGTAGAACACGTTGGGTCTCGTAGGCTCCATGCATAGTTGTCCTTGACCTATGTGGCATTTGATCGGTATTATTATCTATGAAGCCCTGTATGATTGATTCTTTATGGTGTGGGGACAAGAAGAATGTTATATCCATAATCTTCGAAAAGTGTATAGGCCAGATAAGCCTACTATTGAGGCTATGTTTAAACCTTTACTCAAGGTTTGGAATCAGTGCCAAGATATTTGCAATAAGAAGAATACATTGCTTTTTATTGATGATAGCCCTTTCAAGGGATGTGTTAATCCAAAAGACAACTGTCTCTTCCCTGGGAGGGCACGACTATGTACTGTGCAATGACCTTCTACCCTACCTTTTAAATCTAAATAATACAAATGACATTAGGTCTATTATTTTGCCTAATTGACTAGGTCAATCTCCTATCACACATGGTCATAATTTATTTATCGATTTTCAAGATGTACTGGAAGAATGGCTCCAATTCACCTCCCAATTTTTGCGAGAAGAGCTCAATGAATATTCAGATGAAGTGGAAAACTCATCTTGTGCATCTTCACACTTACCATTGTATGGTGATAAGCTAAAGTTTGTCCAATCAAGAGGGGAAAAAAGAGAAGTAGAATCCATAAGCAAGGATCTAGCAATGTTGGCATCCAAAGCTGGAGTACCATTACTATCCAAAGACCAGCTAAGCTTGTTAAAAGTGTGTTACAAAACAAGGATTTCAAAGTGATCAACACACTATTGCTTATGCTACTCGCTTGGGATATGATCGTGGTCATCTCATAAGTGGAGTTGCAGCAAAAGCATACATATCAAGGCTACAAAAGGCTTACTTGAGCTTATGGGTAGGATAATGTCTAGTTTCATTAAACATTGAGTGATAGTATAATCAGATTCCAACCTAACCCATACTAGTTATTGCTGCAGGTCGAAGGAAACCATTTCTGAGGTCTAAACGTGCAGTTTGAAGTATGGGATCTACACAAATATCAAGACTTGTTGGGTGTAGAATGTTTGGAGCCATTTTGTACTAAAAGCCCATAAGATAGACTTAGGCTTTGGCCAAAACAATGTGCTTAGATGGGTTTAATTTTTGGATTATACGAGCCAAATCTTTACACTATTGTATCAAGCAATCAAATGCCTCCAAACTTACTGTCATTTGATTATCTCTTTTGTCAATATTTGCAATTCGATTGCAATGAAGATGTGTCTATTTTTTATTGAAGATATTGCCTTGTCAAGGTGTAAGGCTATGAATATTATAATTTAATTTGGATAGACTCAATTATCTCAACAGTGAAAATCTTTTATACATCATATTCAATAAATTTGATGAAATTTAGCATTGACAATATACTTGCTCTTTTATTTTTTTGGTTAAACTTCTGAGGTATTGGAGCATTTGTCTATGAAGGTTTAAGACCATCCATATCATGGATGAATTTATATTGTTCACACATAATATATTTATTTAAAATTTTGAATGTCCATTAACCATACATTTTGTTTTCAACAGGATATGTTGAAGCATATACTTTAATTTCAAGTGTACAGAAAACTTACTATTGAGGTGGCACCAATCATTGGTGACTCATGTACCTGGAAGCAAAAGAGTTCCACCACCCCTAGATACAATAAGGAAACAAAGAAGAGTATTCATACTTGAACTCAATGGTGTTTTACTTGAGACCATTGAGATGCAACATGGTGATGTATGTCCAGAATGGGCCAAACATATGCATCTTGTGGAAGAGAATATAAGTGTTTGGCATTTGATTCGCAAAGATGCATTCACTTTCCTTGATTTTTGTATGCAATGGTTTGAGGTATGGATCTGGGGAGTACTAATAGACTACAAAGGACTCGACGCATTCTTGAGCTGTGCTTTCCTCGGCACCATAAAACGTTTAAGGTCGTAGCAGGGTAGGCAGCATGTCAAAAGACGGATCTTCTAATTGGATATTGATTTGTATACCACAAAAACTTGGATGTAGCATGGAGAATTTTTCATGACCTGGATGGAAATAACACGCTAATTTTTTATGATACTCTCTACAATGTAATGTGGAATATGCCCGGAACCTACTCGAATTTTCCAAAGATGTGGAATCAAAATATAGAGGAGCTTCAAAGTTTTTTGGAGACAACAATTAGTGCATGGTTACTTGGTTGGATTTATGCAAAGAACAAATGGGAGTATACTTGCAACACTTTAGTAAATGAAGTAGCTTATGATAGAGAAACTTTATATGTATTGGAGCAATACATGAGAAAACGATATGTTTGAGATACAATTTGTACTCAATTATTATCTTGACAAAGTGTCTATGAAGGATTTTTGTCTTCGGATGAATTGTAAACTTGAATGTAACAATCTCATTGAAATTTGATTGCTTCTGTTGTTTCTAAACACCACACTCTTTGGAGATCCCTCAATTCTAAGGTTCCTTTTCCAAGTGTTTTTTGGCATTATTATCCCATGTTTTTACTTCAATGTCCCTCAAATTTGAGCATATATATCATGATTTATAATCTTGATATAGTGTCTAAGATGGGTTTTTATCTATGGATCAATCGTAAACTTAGCACATTGTTACTGTCATTGAGATTTACTTTTTGTTTTGTTGTTTCTAACACCACACCCTTTAGAGATCTCTCATTTCTAAGGTTCCTTTTTAAGTGATATTTAGAATTCTTTTGGCAAATTAAATAGAGCCCATGTTATTACTTCAATGTCTCAAAGTGGAGATAGTATTTAACATTATCTTCTTCATATGAAAGGTGTATAATCTCAATTAAGCTTAGTGTCATGTTTCGCTTGTCCTTCCAATACTGTTGCATTGACGTATGTATCTATATAACTACAAACAAATACGCCAAATAGTCGTATCAAGATATAATCTAATGGCACAAAGAGTGCACCAACAAAAAATAGATGTTAGCTCAAACTACACAAAAATACCGAGTTTCCAACCAATCCTATAAGAAATGGGACTCGAATAATTCTCAAAATTCCTAAATTTATCTTAATTAGAATTATGTTAGATAAAACATACATTGCAAAACAGTCCTTAAATGGCAAGTCCTAGGAGCTAAGATCGGCTTTGATACCAATTGTAACGTTTCCCCCTTCCAAAATAGGAGAAACACTTAAGATAGTCCACTAAGTCTTAACTTGGAGAAAATTTCCTATTCATCAACATCTTGACCATGCAGAGATTCAAGGATACAATTCATACGTAAGACCTAGTCCTATCTCGCCACATGGGGAGCATGATCTTCTAAAAATAAAATCACCCATATAGGGTAATTGATCATAAATTGGGCAACTACTAGTCTTGATTTCTAGAGACAACACTTTTTTCCTCATCTATGCAAGGCACAGCCGCTAGCCTAGTCTTTTAGAATAGAATTTCCTGAGAACCTATTTATCTAGCATAGGGCTTTCACTTAATCTGTCGGAAAGCTACCCGACTAATCGAGTCCACCCGTCCGTAGCATGGGGTCATCGGGGCATTCCATCCTCCCACTTTCCACCCTACTCACGCGTCAATTTTGTTTTCTAATTAATTCTACCACACTGTTTGACATAAATAAACATGCTCCTTAACTAAGGCCCTTTTCAAATAGCCTTTTTCCACAGTACAATAATGCCAAAGACAAGATTTATAAAAAAAGTTTATACATGAATCAATTCCATACAAGCCAAACCTGCTCTCTTATTCTTTTTCTCTACATGCTGGGTAAAACCCTACGGGACCATACACCTCATCGTCGACTGTTGGCAAAGACTCAAGCCGTCTTGTCGCCCTCTCAGGCTCCGTCGCTCGATCCTCTCGCCCCTCAGCAGAGGGATGTCTACACACTAGGATGGGCTTATTCACCATACAAGCCTAGGCCCTCAGAACTAGACAGCATCATAATCTCTCACCTCAATCGGCGGCCTTATTCTCCCAATGGTATGAGGGATACCTTGGGCCCCGGTTACACAAGCATGGAATGGAAATAGCATTGAAGCCAAGAAAAACCTGCACTCTCTCTTAAAGATAAAAATTTCAATACAATTCATTGAATACATCATCACTTCAAGTCGTAGCTTCATACAATTTTATTTCATTATATTAAAAGGAAAAGATACACATTTATTAGCACTAATATTATAACCAAGCTAACCTGGTCACCATTTCCTTAAGGAGCTTGTGACAGGAGGGTTGCGGGTCCGCATTAGGAGCATCTTCTCTAATCTCATTGTTGCGCGCTCCTCCCGAGGTAATTTTATGGCGTTTCCGGGATGGTGTCATCTTGGACGTCCCCTTGTAGGGCTCGCTGTCGCGGTCAAAATGCTCCAGTCAGATCTCAATTCCAAGATCGTTTGCTCACCGTATGAGCAAAAGACCACAACGCATGAACCCTCTCTAAGGCCAAAACCTCCTGCTAAAGTCCACGCAAATGGGGGGGCGGGAATTTGTGAGATGTCCTTAATAAAAATGTTTTGCTGAAGGGGAGAAGGGTTCTATTGTAAGTCTCCTTACACGCGGGGGCGGGGGGGGGGGAAGAGTTAAGGACACTGCCTTCTATAATAACAAGGGGGGAGTAGAGGAAAGTTGCCTTATCTGAAAAGTGGCAAATGAGGGGGTGTTGAAAGAGGGGCGGCTGCACTGCAGCAAGTACACTGTGCACGGATAGATGGCAGTATACACGGTGACATGACTGAGTATATGCTACGCAGAATTGTGTGTTGTCCATGGAGCACCCCAGGGATTTATATAGCTGTGGGGTATAGCTGTGGGGTACAGGTGTGGGCGCTATGCAAGGCACAGTAAAAAGGACGGTGTGCCGGCAAAGGCTGTGGATTAGTGGCCTGCATGGCTCTAGGGGAAAGGTACAGTGTGGGTTAATAGGGAAAGGAGTGGTATGCATGTACCTTATCTGGTCAAAGGAGTGGTATGCATGTACCTTATCTGGTCAAAGGAGGCAGCATGGGTGTCCACGTAGCAGTGCATGTAGACCACACAGTGGGCCATCGACCTTTGGTTCTTGTGCGACCATCGTACGGCACCCTGGTAAGTATGTACGGTACCTTTTTTGGGACGAGGTCTATAAATTTGGGGCACCGATCTCGATTTGCGTGCCAAACCCGCCTGGGGGGGACGATTTTTTTTTTTAAAATCCGGGATGTTCCCTTGGTCATTGGGGTGTAGACCGTTGGTCAATTGGACGCCTGGTTGTGCATTATTAAGGTTTAAAGGTCGTCACTTTTTAACAAAAAATAACCAAAATTTGCGTATAAGCTCGAGCCAGTGTTCATTTTGGATACTATAAAATCCTATTTAGGGTAAAATCGTGCGCAGATTCTAAATTTAGGCTTGAAATTTGAAGATTCTAAGTAGAAATGCCTCATTTAATGAAATCATTGATTTTTATACCATAAAAACTCATAAATTCATCTATTACATGGACATTTCTTTATTAGTGAAGATGGGTATGTTACAAAAATAAAATAAAAACATGAGATAGAATAGACATCACCTTCAACACACTATTGGGTGAAATCTTTGTTCCCCAAGAAGTGTCGACATACTCCCACTTCTTGGGTATTTATGTCTTTATTCACAAAAATAGCCCACATGCCAAAAATAGTTGCATGCTCTTGCATGGGTTTTCCCTTTACATAAAATAAGAGTTTCTTTTATTAAAAGCATAAATAAATCCTTCCTATCAAAATCACTAAGGAAAAATACATATAAACCCCCAAAGGGCTAATTCACGTGTAACCAAATTACTAGGTTCACGCCCATGTATAGTAAACGTGAGCTAACAAGTACAAAAATATCTTGTAGTAAATACCACAACAAAAATACCAAAATTATTAGTTATCCTGCAAAATCCAAAATACTAAAAGGAAAACCTTCCCAATAATTGCTCACGCCAAATCACTACCATCATGTCCTAGCCATACTGGCTTACAAGAACAAATCTCATCAATCTCACCAACCTACAGGTTGTCCATGCAAACACATTACACAACAACACATAAGCATTAAATCTAACACTCAGTTCCAGCCTTCCTTAAATTCGTATGTCCTACACATAGAATATTCAGAATCACACAAGTGCCATGCTATGAACATAGTGGTAATTAGGCATCCCCCAATTATCCAATAGAAGGATGGATATACAAATTGTAACATGTCTTTGCATCTCTTAACTTGAAGGAAATGGTAGGATCAATAATATGAACTGTATGCTGTACAGCGTGGTTAAGCCAGCTTCTCATCATGCTGCATTGGACCAAACAATAATTAGGGTAGGGTGTAAAGGAGGTACAAGAAGGATTATTTTGCAAACAAATGTAAAATAAAAGACACTTACTAGAGCATTGCAAGAATGATAGTATCTGAGCAATACTCATTCTTATGAGCCAATGCTGCCAAGCATGGTTTTGTCAAATCAAAATTATTCACTAAAGTTTCATCCTCAATATGGACAACTATGTTAGGGCCCTGCAACCTTCTCTGTATCTGTAGCTCCATCTATACAGTGTCCACATCTATAACAGATTTGGATTCTTTTATTTGTTGCTTCAGTGACTCCTCATAAGCAGCTTTCCCTCTGAGTTACTTCAACAACCTTAACCTCATCTACCTTCAACTTTCTTGTAGGTGGAATTAATAATATGTCTCTCATTTTGATGTCTTGCCATTCCACAGGATGGACCAGCTTGTCATACCTCCATCTCACTTTGGACAAAGTGTTGAAGTCTTTGGCCATCAGAGTTACCCTGTGAGCATGGGCTGCTACCAGCATTGCATCTTCAAAATATTTCTCCAAGTAATCCTCTGCCATTTCCTGTAAGGAAAGAATGGCAGTCCTGTTCCACCTCAAACCAAGGTGCCAACTATCACATATGTCTCTCACTAGTCTCTGAAAAGGTGCCTTGGGGATTGCAAAGCCTATAGCTTTCTGTTGCTTCCTGATCTCCTTTAGCACACCCGCACCATGTTTCAATCTCTTGGCCTTTTGCTAGAGCAGGCTCATTGGCTTCCCCTTCCTACCACGTGCAACTCTTCCCTTTGGAGGCACACTAAATTCCTTGATACCTGCCCCAACTGCTGCTGCTGCTGCTGCAAGCCCTAGCCCCTTGCCAGCTCTCCTTGCAGTTGACTTGGTTCTTGCCATCACTCTGACAAGCAATGGGAAGAGATTACAGCCATGGAGAACATGGAATGATACAAGAAGGCAATGACAGGGGGTGGATGAAGCAACATTTATAAATTTGCAACAAAATGGGATTTTGACAGTTTGAAATTCCTAACAACTCACTCTCGCGTTTTCTTGCAAATACCTGAAGTAACATGCTATTACATTCCTACAGTGATTTCTCTGTCTTTACAACTAAAGACAATATGGATTGAGTTTATGCAAGGAGTGTACAGCCATGGATAGCTTAGAAAGACACAAAATGACAATGATAGGGGTGGATGAAGCAATAGTTTTATATTTGCAACAAAATGGGATTTCGGCTGTTTGAAATTCCTAAAGCCTTCTCCTCGCGTTTTCCTGCAAATTCATGAGGCAGCATACTAGAACATGCCTTCAGTCATTTCACTGTGTTTGCAACTTGGTGCAGGTTGGATTGAGTCTATGGAAGGCAAGAAGTGATCAATCTCTCACTCAACCAGTCCAATTCAAAAGTCTTCCTGCTTGTGGTTGTAGTGGAAAAAGCTAAGGAATGCATATAATATTTATCCTAATATCTAAGCTACATCACATCACTCAGTACCTTATCCTAATATACTATTAAACAAGAAGATAAGGATATAGAGAGTCTTATTGACCTGGAATCTATCTGTAGGTGTGCTGTGCTGGTGATGAGTACCCTATGCTGGGGATGAACCTGTGCTGCTGGTCAGGATGCTGATGGTGCAGAGTAGGGAGGTAGAGAGGCAAGAGAGCTGAGAGGGGAGGGCCAAGATAGGAGAGATTAAACAGGAGGAAAAAGATTCGTGCAAAATACAAACAAAGCAGCTACTAAATACCACACGTGTGGAATGGAGTCGTTTTTTCACACGTGTGGATGGGACCCAGATCTCTTGGAGTTTGAAACTTGGCATGTGTGAATGGCACTTTTTACCTTGGAACTTGTGCCAATCATGATTTCATAATCAGATCCATAACCACTCTTCCCTCCCCGTCTTTCATCCCTGCCAGCACCCTCCCATCATCCTTTTCCTTCCCCCTCTGATCCCTTCCTGCCCAACACACTCCATCTAGACATCAACTTGCTTGAAGACTACTACCACTGCCAGATCTCCAGGTTACCTAGGTTGCAGCTCAAGTTTGGAAGAGAGTAGAAGATTCACTAGTGCAACTCTAACAGCATCAAAAAGGAAAGGAAAGGTCAGAGATCTATATTCTTTTCAATGTTTTTTGATATATATTTCTTCCATCCATAGAATTCTTGAATCTTACTACCCAGGAATCTGGTACATCACCCTAGGATTTGATTGGAGATGGATATCAATAGAACCTAGAAGTTTGCAACAAAATGCGAGGAGAGTGCTTAACATTTTCCAAATGGCCCTATATCGCGTTTTCCTACAAATTCTTATATTCCTTTTGGTTTTCATTTCTTCCTCATTGTTTTGCTTTCTTTGGCCCTGGGGAACTATTCCTAGTATCATCTACTGTCCAAGAATCTGTGAGATGATCCTAGCATTTGATTGGAGATGGATATCAATAGAAATGGAGAATTTGCAACAAAATGCGAGGAGAGTACTTGACATTTTCCAAATGGCCCTACATCGCGTTTTCTTGCAAATTCATGTGTCCCTTTTGGCCCGGTTTTCACTTCTTCCTCATTGTTTTGCTTTCTTTGGCCTTAGGGATTTCTTCCTTGATGATGAGAAAAGTTTTTGCTTTGGAACAGTTGATTCTCAGGCCCCTCCTTTCAAGAGGAAGCTGGACTTTTCTACTGCTATACTTAGACCACAGCAATCACCAGGTGAGTCATGTGTGCTCATGAAGGGAGTTGTTGGTGATATCCTATACATTCCCTGATTGCATATGTTAGCATATAGAATTTATGATATATAAGTTTTTGTTCAGGCAAAAGGAAGAGACTGGAGCAGAAAGCTGAGTCTTCCCTTTCAAAATAAAAGGAACCAGAAGAGGACAAATCTCCAGATTTGCTCCTATTTGACTTTCTTCACAAGTGCAAGGCTCAGAGGAACTTCCACATATACCACAGTATTTTCAACAGGGAGTTCACTATGGGCTCTGTACTGGAGCATCACAGAGATTTTCTTTCAGACCATTGGGATACCTTCAAACAACTGACAGAGGCAGGAAGAATTGTGGAAAGTGAAAAGGTTTTTGTGCATATAAATCATATTGTCTCCATTGACAGGCTGAGGTACCATGTTAATAAACCATGGTATTCCTTATGTACATTGTCTTCCATCAGCACTCTCTGGAAGAGCAAGGGCAGGAGACTAAAGAAGAAGACACATCTGAAGCAGAGGAAAAAGAGGATGTTCTTGTGGCAACAGAAATGGCAGAGCAAGAAGAAGATATCAACCTCCAGGATGAGGGGCTGCAAGTGGCTGCTCTTGACCTTGTTCAACTGAGGACTGAAACTCTTAGGGCAGCACAGCCAGTTGAAGATTTTGATGTTCAGAGCAGAAACTATGCAGTGCCCATGCTTCCAGGTGTCTTGATTTGTGGTAAAGATTATGTTTTCCTCCATGATATAGAGTGTATGTTCAATTTGAGGGAGGACTATGCCATTTCCCTTATTGCCCAGGCTTCAAGGCTTGACAAGGAGGTTGGCATAGAGGATGACCATTCACTACTGGCTTTGGAAACAACTTTTGATCCTACAGAGGCCCTTACTATTTGTTTCAAAGAGGCTGAAAAGTTCCAAGAGCTAGATGAAGCTGCCTTCTAGCTCAAACAGGAAGCTGTGAATCTCTTAGCACTATACAAGGGAAAGCTTAAAGAAGAGGCTGGACTAGAGGGGAGAGGAATAAATCTTTGGAAAGATGAACTTCTTGTTGCTGATGAAAATGAGAAGGTATGATCTTGTTACTTCAAATAAAATACTTTATCTTGTGTTTAAATGTTTTGTAGTTGTGTATTGTCTCACTCCAATCTTTTGATATGTGGCAGCTACAAATTGAGGATGACACATTCCTCCAGAGAACAAGTGGAAGCAGGCCGGCTGGGTTTGGCAAAATGTCAAGCCTAGCTCATTATATTCATGATCTAGGCAGTGCTAAGATCTTGATTTACCATAGGCACTTGAGAAACAATGGAGAAGCCATTGTTTACTTCTTTAAATGTTTGTCTAGGGTTTTAGGTGGACATGATCTTTCATGGCAAAAGGAAAAGATCATTTTAATAGAGAGGTTGAAAGCCATAGATATATTTGGGGATTATGTGAATAAGCAGGCCTCTAGGGCCTCTTACTTTTTGTCTTATACTTCTTATGCATCAGCATGTGGTGTTAAGGAGCCCAAATGTCTGGAGGGCTATGGAAAACACAAGCTCATAAGGTTTCAAGAGCCACCCATGATTGCATCAGGCGACACAATCCAAGAAGAAGAACATGTGGAGATAGCTGAAGACAAGGATACCCCTCCCCAGACAAGGATACCCCTCCCCAGACAAGCAACAGAGGCAAGCATTGATAAACAGACAGTCGACATCAAGCCAACAAGGAAGAAAAAGAGTCCAATCAAGATCAAAAAGAGAGTTCCGATTGGCAGGCCCTGGGAGTAATAGGATTTAGTCATCAAATATAGCACAAACATTATGTTGAAGTTGAACTGATTTGTACAAAGTCTTTGATCCTCATCAGTTCCTTGTCCGTACGGACGATCAGTACCCTTTTGCATTTGTCCCATCACCGTACGACACTTCAGTACTCTTCCCACACTCAGTAGCTTCTAAAAGCATTTGACACTCAGTACCTTATTGGTAAGGATCAATAGTGTGTCTAGCATAATTAAGTAGTATTGATTGAATTTTTTGTGTGTAGCTCATGGATGTATTGATGATAGTTAATATAGATCACATGTTTCACAAAAGAAATACTTTTGATGGAGTCTCAAAACATATAGGCATAACACCAAGAGTCACTTGTTCCACAAAATAAAAATCTATTGATTGAGTTTGAAAACATGTGGACATAACACCAATAAGTTACAAACTGCTATTCATGTTTACTTGTCCATTTATGGTTTCTAAATATCTTCGAATCCCTCCATTGTCTACTAAATATATCTTCGAATCCCTCCATTGTCTATGTCTCTCTGCTGCCATTGAATTGTCCAAAGTTTGTCTTCGTCTTTGCTTTTGGCCTAGAATAAAAGCAAGCTTGACTTTGGAACTAGCAACTTTTCTTTTAGCATGCAGTCTCTGTAGAATGCCTCAGTAAAACCATTGGAAGACTTCTTTCAGACTATTTGCCTTTTGACTCCCTCCGTAGTGTTGTGTGTGTCTGAAAAATGCATTACGTGCCATGTAGTGAGACTTCTCCATGCCTTGGGTAGACCAAATTGCTGGGCATCCATACTTTTTGACAAAATAGGGAAGGTGGTTGTAGATGATATGTTGTTTTCACCAAAGACATAAGAATGCATAGTAAGTTATAAAAAAAAAAGAGGATCACACTTAAGTAAAAGAAGAAGACAGAACTTTACCATGTAGTGAGTTATATTGCAGGCTATCCACGCATCTTTCATTGACTTCCCAAAATGTTTAATTGCCTCTTCAAAGTTCTTGTAATCACTCTTTGTCCATGTTACATTGTCACAGAACATGAAGAGTTGATCAAGAGACCTCCACACCTCTGCCTTCACATTTCGTGCTTCCCCATCTGCCTCATGATCTTTCACGGCATTATGGACTTGCTTCCACAATCCATAATTAATCCTTGAAACTATTCTACCTTGCCTTACTTGCTTACTACTGTGTTTGGATCGAGACAAGAATCTTCTTGCCTTAACACCATCAATAGAGGGCTTGATTGGTACCTCCTTGCCATTGGTAGACTTTTTAAAATCCTTTGTGATATGAACATCACCTCCATGCAGACCTATATCGGATAACACTTTTTCCAATGCTTGAAGAGCATCCTTTCTATTTTTTTTGGGACGGAGTTTCCAAGCAAATCCAATATACAAAAATACCAATTTCTCAATAATTCGACATAGAGCATGCAATGTGCATATGTGAACATTACATAGTGGAATGTCAAGAATGGCCTTGAAGTCAGGGTCAACTTTATCTCTATTAGGTGCTCTCTTCCACCATTTGGAATCCATTACTTGAGCTGATTCTTTGTAGTAAAGACAAGGAGACTTTGAGTTGCCTCCTTTACTAACGTTATACATGCACTTAAGTGTTTTAAGATCCCCCGCCATGTGCCACTCTACTTGAAAATCACCTTTTCTTGCAACATGGAGATTCTCTCCTTGCACTTGTCTTTTAATTATTCTTGGTATTTTTGTGTTGGTGAAACACCCAATCTAGTGTTTCATGGTCTTCTGTCTTCACTTGTGATTATAGAAAACAAAAGTCTTACTATAAAAGATTTGAAAACAATGACTAAAATCAAGTACGAAACAAAAAATGATCATACCTGGAACGAGCCTAACCACCATATGTGTTTCTCCGACTGCACACTAAAATACTTCGAACTCGCTTCAGTCAATGATGTATCAAGTGCTCCATTCATCAATGTAATAGTAATCCTTTCCATTTTCTTTTCCTTTACAACCTCACACTCATCCAGTTTGATGACAAATTTCAAAATGCCTTTGCACTTCTCAAATGTTATTCCATAAAACTCGACAATTCTTCTTTGAAGTTGTTGTAGATCTACAAATATATTGTTCCAAGGGTCATACACAGTGGTTCCTTTACCACCAAGAAATATTTCTTCAATATGGATATATTACCTAATAAACTCATCTATACTTTCATTCAAATGACCTCTTATCCTCCACACGATTGCTGGATTTGGCAGTAAAACGCGTTTAATCCTTTGATCTCTCAAAGTTGAGGATATCGCATGGAAAATCGAACTATATCCCTTCCTGCTAACTCCACTAACATCAAGAGCCTCTTGGATTGTAGTGCCATCAACTTGATTATTGGATACAAAGTCCTCTACAACATTGCGTTTGATTGTTTTGTATTTTTTTCTTCAATCAAACCTTTTCCTACACCACAAGAAAGCAATCCTTTCATTTGTTTAACAGGAAGAAGGTTGGGATCCATATTTTCTTTTGCAGGCTCCAATAGTTTCCTATAGTAACAACACAATATGCCTATATCATTCAACACCTCCATTCTTGTTTTGCATTAATGGACAAAATAGATATAATCATTTGAGAGCCTTTTTGAGTATAAAAAATGAAAAATTTCAAACTAGCCTTGCTTCCTGAATTCTTCGCTTGCATCCACCAGCCCCAGCCTTCAAATTTGCAATGTTTTTAATCTTCCTGCTTCGTAGTCTGTCTCCAAGCACGGTTCTCTTCCTTCTTGCTCTTGTCAACTCTTTTTTACTCTTTGAATGCTCCTCAATTTCATTCTGCAACTGCTGCTCCAATTTTGCACGAATGGCTATCTCTTGCATCCTGGCCCCCTTTTCTTATAGGTACATCGTTTTATATTTTTTTGCAAATGCAGACTGCACTGAAATATAACCAAGAAGTCCATTTTATCCATCGCCCACAAACCTCAGTAGTGTGGTTGGATTGACAAATGGAGGTGTAAAGTTTTTTACTAGACATTTTGGATATATGCTTCCATTACACCATAAGTCAATATGTTGAAGCCCTTCTCTTCTCATATTTTCCCGTTGTTGAGCATTCAGCACCATATCCTTTCGTCTTTTTTGTGCTGGAGCATATTGTTCTTCTAAGTTGATGTGAAGATGGTGTAATCGCTTCAATGCAAAATCGTGTTAGTTAGACAAAAGATTATCTTATTCCTTTTTGAACTGACAGTTCTGTAGTCCTTACTGACAGTTTTGAGCCACGTTTCTGTATTTTACTATTTTTGAGGTCTTTTAGGAGAGAAATAAATCAAAAAATAGTGAATTTCTTACAGGGCCCCAAAATGAGCTCCCTTTTTCCCTAATGCACCACCATATATTTATGAGATACCTTCAACACTACTTCAAAACACATGGACACGCACTGCCATATATATGTATGTGTATCTATATATTTATAAGATGCCTCGGCACAGTGTTGCCACCCACGGCAAGGTTTTTACATACATTACATGTTTTCTCAAAAGCTTCGAGACTGCATGAAGATTATTAACATCTCCTGTCTACACTCTCAGATATGCACATTCAAGTGCTTCTCAAAAGCTTTGACTATTTAAAGATTATTAATCTCTCCTCTCTAATTTCTAAGACGACAACTCAATCTTGATTACACCAACTTGTGTGGCAGGCTCTCACTAACATGAGTATTCCATGTCATACTGGGACAATTATTATATTCTCGCTTTATGTCTTATTACTATATAGCGACTCGATGTTGTGCACAACGCATGTATTCATGTACACGGTATGTTATGTGTGGTTCATTACCTAATAACATTGCGATGTCTTTTAGGGTAATCGAAAGTACAAGGGACACACACAACCCTATGTCTTTAATGGGAATTAGAAGTAAAAGGGACGCACACCACCATAGATTTATAAGACGCCTTCAGCACTACTTCCAAAGACACGGACACGCACCACCATATATATGTAAGTAGGTATGTACTACGTGTATCTATATATTTATAAGATGCCTCGGCGGAGTGCTTCCCCCAGCGACGAGGTGTTTACACACATCCTTTGTCTAAATCTTTGAGACTACTCGAAGATTATTAACCTCTCCTTTCTACACTCTCAGATATGCACATTCGAGTGCTTCTTGAATGCTTTGACTATTCGAAGATTATTAATCTCTCCTCTCTAATTTCAAGTTGACGATACCAACTTGTTGTGTGGCAGGCTGGCACTAATACGAGTATGCCATGTCATAGTGGGACATGTGATGTCGGTTTTACCATCTAAAATGATATTAGAAATAACAAATAATCATCCATCAGCATTAGACTGTGTGTAAAGGTTCAAAGGTTGGATCTAGAGTTACATTTACCTTCGAGTAAAAGTCAAATAGAGTTACTATTTCAATGCTCCCTTTTATGTTATTTTGTTGCCTACATAAGGCACATTTGAGTGGTAGTACACCACTTCTTAGTGGTTGAAAAGTGGTGTACTACCACTGACAAGTGTTGATACACCTAAAAAAAAAGTGCTAGTAAGAAGATGCTTCCAAGTTGAAACCATGTAGTGAAATTTGACGATGATTTTTAAGTATACCACTTTTTAGTGGTAGAAAAGTGGTATACTACCTCTAAAACAAGTGCTAGTAAGAAGATGCTTCCAAGTTAAGACCATGCAGTGAATGATGATGCTTCTTAAGTATACCATTTTTGTGGTAGTTTATCACTTTCTAGTGGTAGAAAAGTGGTATACTACCTCTAAAATAAGTGCTAGCAAGAAGATGCTTCTATGCCAAAAACCATAGTGTATGATGATGCATAGAGAGGTTACATGTGGTGTATGATGAAGCATAGACTAAAACTTAGAGGTTACACCAGTCACATATAGATTTCAATGCTAGTTTACCACTTTTCAGTGGTAGAAAAGTGGTACACTACCTCTAAAACAACTGCTACTACTAAGAAGATTCTTCTATGTCAAAAACCATGTAGTGTATGATGATGTATAGAGAGATTACATGTGGTGTATGATGAAGCATAGACTTAAATGTAGAGGTTACCCTAATCACATATAGATTTCAGTGGTACACCAAAATATTACGTATTGAATACATAGTGTAAAAAAGATCTTCTTTAATATCTAATAAGTAAACGTTGTCACTCATCTTTCGCTTCCATCTCCAACTTCTGTGTAGAAATCAAAAACTAGTCTTGAAAGATTGTCCTCCCCGAGATTGTTGATAGAAAATTTTCTAGTATAATTGAGGTAATCATGATTTACTTCCCATCCACACAGCCATGGAAACAATGTTTTCGTAAGATAATATGCGTCCCACTACAAGGGATCGGGCTCATACCTGCGCTCCTAGTCGTGGAAAATGACTTGTGGAAAAAAAGTCGGGGGCGCGTGTATCATCGCGGCCAGAGACATGCGTGTAAAAGCGCGTGTATAGACGCAGTCAGACGTGCTGATACAAGGGCTTATACATGCGTTTTGTCAGTTTAACTGTGCTTATACACGCGCATTTCACAGACTATCCACGTATATACAAGTGACTTTTACAGAGTTGACACGTCTATACATGCAAACAGAGCAAAAAAAAAATCCAGAGAGTGCTATTTGGTACCGAAATGCTGTTCCAGCATTCCAGCACCCAATAGCACTCTGGATTTTTTTTTGGGGGCATTGCACCATCCATGAGGAAGATTTAGTGCATTGTCATTACACGATTCAAGAACGACATGAATGCATACATTGTCAATACACGATTCAAGACAGACATGAATGCAATACTATCAATTCACGATTCAATATTACTATCAAAATTTTATGTGTACACATATATACAAGGGAGTCCATATGTCGAAGTAGCCCATGGCTTCAATTATAAACAAATATATACAAAATCAAATTGGTTTGTCTAAAAAAGCCCATGGCTTTAGTTACAAAAATATATATACAACCACATCCTCAATATGGAATGTGATACTATAAGTCTGAGTACTACTCAGACCCAGATACGTCCCTCGGTTCTGAAGAGGGCCCACGTGTCATGTTTGCTATGCCAGTGAGCATACCTAGTATCGTGGGCTGTGGGCTTCCTCCCCATAACCCGTCTCGCTGTAACATAATCAACACAATTTGTAAGATTAAAACAATCATAGAATCAATGAATTAAGTAAACAATCAGATAAAGTGGCAAGATACTTACGAACTTTGCCTCCCATGACTCGATGTCGCCAGATCCCAAATGCAAAGATCCAATGGTCTCCATCTGGATCCGTCGCCTCCACATGCTACCTGCTTTTCACGCCACCCTCTGCTCGTTTCTTTGCCTCCTTCCAGTCGCGTTTGTGCGCAGTGGCAGGTTTCTCGACAGGATAGCCACCCGCAGCTACATTTAGCCCATCATCGTACGCGAGCTTCTTAAGGTGAGATCTTTTATTACTTAAGATCTCCCTTATTCGCGTCCTTCCCCATACACCCGAGAATGTCGCATGTGGGAGAATTGGGTACCGACTATGTACAGTATCTATCACCTCCCCAACTAATCGGCTATTTTGATCTTTAAATTTAATAAAATAATTTCTGTACAAGTTTGAAACTACCCCACGCATGCACTCCATTACCTCTTTCCCCCTTGCATCCATCACTACCCCATCCCTATCCGTCACATCATAGTAAATCACTCCCTCCACCTCTCTCACCTCCTCCTCATCCTCACTGTCTCCTCTAACTCTTCTCCCTCTATCTCCTCTCTCACCGCGTGCGCCCCTACTACCTCCCCCACCAAAGCACCCGCTGCATCCTCCACTCCCACTCTCCCTTCTGCGGCGTTTGCTCTCCTCTGTACTGCGGGTGGAGTCACGATTGGGGGATTGTGTATGTGACTATGGCTGTGAGGGAGTACGTGATGGTGGCTGTGAGCCCTGATGTGACGGTGCCTGGGAGGGTGTGCGTGAGTGTGTCTGGGATGGGGTATGTCTCCTCGGCGGGCATGGAAGAGGAGAAGCTACATGCCGTCTCGCCGGACTCTCGCAGGCATAGACGGTAGTGGAGTGACATGGATACTCGGGGGCGGGGTGACCATACCAGGGAATCGAGGAGGGGGATGGGCATACATGTACTCTATAAGCTCAACTAGACCAGGATGGCGCCCAAAATGATTTAGCATCTCCATGATCCAAGTGCCATACGCAAATGGATCGGATGAAGAACCAGGATCCATGAAGAATCTGCAAAAATAAAAGTATATACATGAAGGATCCATGAAGGGGATGGTGATAAGAGCTACTATGAGAGGCGATAAAGGGAATGGCGATGCCGGGAAGTCACCATGAAGGGAATCACTTTATGTATCAAAGCACAAAGATGAAGATTGACAGCACAAACTTTATGCAGCATCTTGATCAAGGTTGTTCCTATACATGCTTGATGATTCCACATGATGACAACTAGCTATGGAGTGGCTTGGAAACTGCTTACAAGATGATTCCTCATGTGCGATGCTAGGTGGCCAAATTAGTAACAAAATGCTACAAAACTAATGCATCCTCCTACATGATTAATGCCCATAGGTAGGTAGTAACAAAATGCTAGGTAGTGGATCGTCTCTTTCTTGATTGGATCGGCAATCTCTATGCTTTGGAGGACCAAACATGCAAGCTAGCACATATGATTTTGTGAAGGCCAGCCATATGCAGATGGGATCATCTCTCTCTTGAGCTAGATCAAAAATCTGTATGCTTTGGATGACCAAACATGCAAGCTAGACAAGAGGACAAGCAAGACACGCAAGCATGGGTGAACTTTAAGGACAAACACAGTCGCGTGTAAAAACCCATCCAAAAACGCGTGTATCTGCGCGTGAACAATCTATGCAAATAGGGTACACACGCAGACAAACATGCGCTCGTACACGCAGCCTGTGCAAAAACTTTTTTGAAAACGACAGACCACCGACTAGTCTTTCTTAAAAAGAAAGCCCAGACTGCCACTATCGTTCACAAAAATACTGAAGCAGGCACGACCAAAGAAGGACAGAGACAATCGCATAAGGAAAAGAGACAATTGCATCAACAAATGGAAGAAAAGAGACAGGACAAAGGACAAACTGACTCACTTCTCAAAAAGTGAGTCTTCTTTTTGGCTGGTTTCCTTCACCTCTGTCTGCTCCTTGCACCCGTGTTTGCTCCTAGCACTTGGCTTTAGTTCTGTGTTGGAAGAGGGAAGATTTGGTGGCGACAAAGGAGAGGAAAGATGGAGTTTGAAAATGATTTTTGGAGAAGGCGGTGGGTTATGTGTTAGGTATAAACAGGTGGTCGCATGTAGGAGCACGTGTATATTCGCATGTATAATAAACAGCCGCGTTCATACACGCGATTTTACACAGCTAGACGCTGTCGTGACGTGGTGGGTGTCGCTGGGAAAGCGCGGGACTTCTAGCTGTGAGAGTAGCTTCTATTCCCCACAAGGAAACTCACACACATAACTCTCTAAGGAGCATAAGCCATCTCCATTTTTGATGTCATAAACATGTGCAAATTCACCTCAATACATCCCTGAATTCAGCCTGATGATTGCACATAAATTGTGTATCAACAAGTGCTTGTCCCTTTCCAAGCATAGATTTACTGGCTCCTTTTTCCAAATCCCTCAAACCAATCACATGTAGGCATAACATAATCTTCAAAAATTTCCCACATACATGTGACCATTTACATTACATACATCAAGTGACACCAATTCCATCATTTCAAGGTGTCTCTTTATCTCCTAAAAACCTGCTTTTAAATTCCAACAACTCACAAACAAAAGATGACATATGGCATATCTATAACATGCTCATGTGATTCTAGGAAACTCCATGACTTGCATTCCAAAATCCAATTGAGTAGAAAACAAAACCCAATTACCAGGAACCTTATTGTATTTTTGATGCTTTTATTCCACGATTCTCCAAATCCAGATTCCTCTCATTCTCCAAAATCTTAAAAGGTTTATATACTACACGATTTTCCAAATCGTAGGTAATAGTAAACAAAAATAAAAAAAAACACTTAACTGAAAGTAGAACAAAGCAAAATTTTCTTTGATTTTCGCTATTCCCTATATGGCCGCTTCGCTGCAGACTGCGCAAGGAAGAGAATAGGTATGATTTGAAAACCATCTCCTTGGATAGCACTCATTTTCCTCTTTAATTCTAACCCCAACATGCTTAATACAGCAGCTGCCGATCTGATTTTCCAATTCCTGGTAGAAGGCACCCCTGGTTATCATTTTCTGCACACACCACCTCTGCGCCCCCCCGCTTCTTTGGTTTTTCTTCGCTTCCCGCAAGGAAATCGGGCGCATGCCCTTTTGCAGCAAAATTTCCGTATTTCCCCAGTTCGAAAAAACACATGCGCCACCTTTCTTTTGCATTATTTTCGGATATTTCTTTTTTTTGTTACTGCCACACAAGCTGCCCCTTCATAAGCTTTCAATACATATGATATATTTACTTCTCATACGCAAAATGCCTGGACCAAAGCTGCATCAAACATCATATACATGTCATAAGTCTACTAAAGCATGCCTCATGCTTGCACTCCCATAAGAGGTATTCATTGTCTTGGCCCATCGATACCATAGAGAAGCTACTACACATCATGCACATGGGTAGCCATTCACATCATTAACATATCCCTTTGGCGAGCCACTCATACCATCATTTACATAGCCATGCAGACCATGTATATAACTGAGTGTTTCCAACTTACCCATGAGGTCTGAGTAACAGCAGAACCACCACCACCATACTCATAAGAGCCATTTTGAAATAGCTCTCACTAGCATAGTTGCCACTAGGTTCACCATCCATGGGCATGAAGATATTATTGAAGGGATCATTCTACCTATGAGGATACACAAGAACTTTGAATATGTGCAGTATCATATTAAAGTTCTTCTTGTTTTGCTCATTCCACGATATCTCCAAAGGATATTCTTCAAAATCATTCCTCATATCATACATGCTCTCACATTTCCATACATGTTGAGAAGGGTGATCCCTACTGCAAGGTCTACCATAAGCATAAGGCTCCATATTTCACACCACACTCATATACAAAAGCTTCGAGACCTGACTCAGCCGCAGCTCGTCTTATTGAAACTCATTTACAATATGAACATATGTACATGGGCATCATATAATGACTCGTCATAGGACTTAATCCCATGCATCTAGATTTGCATTTAATAGTCTCATATGCATGGTTTCACACCATAGACGTGCCATGGCACGACATCCACCCCCTCTAAACCTGCACATCCTCTGGTATGTGCCAAATCATCATCAAGATCCACATATATCTGGATGTCATCTTCATCTTCTACATTATTAGGGAAATCATCCTCTTCCTCTTCAGCCATATCCATGTTTTCACTATCAAGCCTCTCATCCTGAGTTCCCTGTGAATCAAAAGGATCACTGTCAAGCCTTCTTTTAAACATCTTGATCCTTTTGCCTGCTACAAGATTTTTTATCTCTGTTCCATCAAGCTCACACAGGGTATACGTGGCATTTCCATGCACATGCTTGACAATGTAAGGGCCAAACCATCTTTTTGCAAACTTTCTTTGAACAGTGAATTGGTTGTCAAGGCTACTATCATACATTAGGACCCAATCACCTTCTTCAATAGGTTTTGGCCGGAGTCTGTGTCTTCTATCAAATCTTTCTTTATTTTTCAACCTTGCATCTTTCAAACGAGCTTTAGCAAGCTCTACATCTTCAGGCCTCCTCTCCAGCTGCCTTATTCGCAATGCAAGGAGGTCTTCCCTGTTCAATCCTTCCATCCAAGGTAATACATTCCAAGTTGGAACTACTTTTTCAACTGGCATTACTGGCTTCTGACCATACATTAATTCTGCAGGCATGTATCCTGTCGAGTTGTACGGTCAGCCCACAAAGCATATGGTAGCAGCCTTGGCCACTCTCTCATTCTTTCTCTGCATGCCTTAGCCAAAGCTTTAATGATTGGAGGATGTCCTCGCTCACTTTTACCATTGCCCTCAGGATTGTAAGCACATGTTAGGGACAGTTTAATGCCAATTCTGGAGAAGAATTCCCTTGCTTCTTCAACATCTAGTTCACCCCTATCAGCTGTTATTTTCCCAACACAACCATACCGGCAAATCACATCTTCCAAGAGAAATTCGCATACTATTTCTATACTCTTTGTTCTAAGAGCACACGCCTCTACCTGATTTGTCAAATCTTCTCTTGCAAGTGCTATGTACCGCATCTGCCAAATTCCCAAAGGCATTGTAACTAGATCCACTACCCATTTGTAGTGCATGGCAGGTGGGTAGGTTGGTTGCAAGCCATCACGATGTCGCACATTTGAGTACATTTGACATACCATGCATGTTTCCACATATTGGGAAATATCCTTGTACATTCCTTTCCACCAATATCTTTCCTTTATTTTGGTAAAGGTGGCCCAGACACTTCGATGTCCAGCCCAGAGACTCTCATGGAATTCTTTCATGAGCTTCTCTTGAGTCTCTTTATCACATATGACTCTCTGTGGCATAGCATTCCTCTGTTTAGGATGCTTCCAGAGGTACCCATCCTTTAGAAAATAACCATATGCCTTTCTGCGGATCCTCTTAAATTCTGAGTCAGACCAACTTTCCTGTCTTGTCAGAGTACTCAAGTATTGGCCAATAAGCAACCAATCTCCTTCATACATTTCCTCAGTAAAAGACTCAAGTGCATTTGATAGGCAAGTATGGTCCCCTTTTGCATATGCAATAGTGTAGAACTTTGTACCTACATCATCAATGTCACTAATCATCTCTTCTTCATCTTCATACCTAGCTCTTGATAGCATACCTGCAAACTGGGTTGTCTTTTCCTGCAATATGCTCAAACTCAGGATTTAATGACTTGATATAGGCAATCCACCTAAGCATAGCGATATCTGGAGTGGTGCAGCTTACTATCATCCCAAGGAGTGGCAAGCAATCAGTTTCCACAAGTACAGATGCCCCAATAAGATATTCCTTTTCACATTTTAGAGCAGTGACTATTCCCCATAACTCTCTCTTGATCTGCGGATATTTTCGTTGTCGAATGCTTAATACCTTAGCTCCAAATCTGATTACATACCTGTGATCATCCTCATCATCTTGCCCTACTGCCCATCCTATCCCAGTAGGACTAGTATCAACTGTAACAATCACAGGCCTGCCACACTCATAATCTACCTTCCTTAGAGTAGGTGATGATTGAAGCAGATATTTCAGCTTCCGCATAGCTTTAGTATGTGCTGCACTCCACAAAAATTTTTGATTTTTCCTCAAAAGTTGATAAAGAGGATCTGCTACATGTGCATAATGTGGGATCCAAATAACATAAAAGACACATGCACCTAGAAATCTCCTCAGCTCTGTAACATTAATGCATATCTCTTTCATTCTTTGTATTGCATCTATCTTGGCTGGACAAGGTCGGCGTCCATTAGTACTACAAAGATGCCCCACTATTAGCACTTCACCAACCCCAAATACTGATTTCGATCCAGACAAAGTAAGATTCACCTCTTCAAGCCTGGATAGAATCATATCACAATCTTTTATATGATTTGCCACAAACTTGCGAATCCAAATCCTCATCTTTATTTTTCTCATCACAGCCCTTTATTGGCACATCATCCAGAAAAGGCATAGTTATTTGTGGTATGAAGTCTCGCAAGACTTTATTCATTCCATTCATCATATGTGCCACTGAGTTGGTGGCTCCCTGTGGTAAGGTACACATTCTTACCAATCCCAAAGGAGTTTTCATTGTGGTCAAGTCCCTGCTTTGTATATCCAGCTGAAACTGATCATATCCCGAATACAGATCACCCATAGAGTATATAGCTTTCCCTGCAAATGCTTCTGCAAACTCGTCCACAATCGGACCTGCTCCCACATTCCTGATTGTGACCTTGTTTACAGGTTGCATGTCTTGAATGAAGCGCAATGTTCCATTTTTCTTTGGCACGGTAAACCATCTGAGGTGTCTCTTTATCTCCTGAAAACCTGCTTTTAAATTCCAACAACTCACAAACAAAAGATGACATATGGCATATCTATAACATGCTCATGTGATTCTAGGAAACTCCATGACTTGCATTCCAAAATCCAATTGAGTAGAAAACAAAACCCAATTACCAGGAACCTTATTGTATTTTTGATGCTTTTATTCCACGATTCTCCAAATCCAGATTCCTCTCATTCTCCAAAACCTTAAAAGGTTTATATACTACACGATTTTCCAAATCGTAGGTAATAGTAAACAAAAATAAAAAAAACACTTAACTGAAAGTAGAACAAAGCGAAATTTTCTTTGATTTTCGCTATTCCCTATATGGCCGCTTCGCTGCAGACTGCGCAAGGAAGAGAATAGGTATGATTTGAAAACCATCTCCTTGGATAGCACTCATTTTCCTCTTTAAATTCTAACCCCAACATGCTTAATACAGCAGCTGCCGATCTGATTTTCCAATTCCTGGTAGAAGGCACCCCTGGTTATCATTTTCTGCACACACCACCGCTGCGCCCCCCCCGCTTCTCTGGTTTTTCTTCGCTTCCCGCAAGGAAATCGGGCGCACGCCCTTTTGCAGCAAAATTTTCGTATTTCCCCAGTTCGAAAAAACACATGCGCCACCTTTCTTTTGCATTATTTTCGGATATTTCTTTTTTTTGTTACTGCCACACAAGCTGCCCCTTCATAAGCTTTCAATACATATGATATATTTACTTCTCATACGCAAAATGCCTGGACCAAAGCTGCATCAAACATCATATACATGTCATAAGTCTACTAAAGCCATGGGCATGAAGATATTATTGAAGGGATCATTCTGCCTATGAGGATACACAAGAACTTTGAATGTGTGCAATATCATATTAAAGTTCTTCTTGTTTTGCTCATTCCACGATATCTCCAAAGGATATTCTTCCAAATCATTCCTCATATCATACATGCTCTCACATTTCCATACATGTTGAGAAGGGTGATCCCTACTACAAGGTCTACCATAAGCATAAGGCTCCATATTTCACACCACACTCATATACAAAAGCTTCGAGACCTGACTCAGCCTCAACTTGTCTTATTGAACCTCATTTACAATATGAACATATGTACATGGGCATCATATAATGACTCGTCATAGCACTTAATCCCATGCATCTAGATTTGCATTTAATAGTCTCATATGCATGGTTTCACACCATAGACGTGCCATGGCACGACAACGCCTTGTTACACGCGATTTAAAACAGTACAGATGTGCTATTACACGCGATCAACACAGGATATATAGACTTTTTATACTTTCATTAAAAACTGATAATGATTATGTGTTTGCTCTTTTGTACATAGGATGTCATCAACCTCCTCAAGCAGTTCTGGTGAGGATGAGACAATACGTCATCGTAATCGCGATGTGTGGTTGGGACACAGGATCAAGTGTATGTGTAATCGATGTCAAGGATGCATTGTACGAGCGCGATGTGTGGTTGGGACACAGGATCAAGTGTATGTGTAATCGATGTCAAGGATGCATTGTACGAGCGCGTCGAATTACCTTGAATCACATCTCCATGTATAGAGAATGGAATCAAACAGGTTTAGAGGTGAGTAGATGTAAATTGATAGTATTCAAATGACTCATGGTGTCCAAATTAATGGAGTTGTAATATATATCCTCTAATTGAAGCAGGATGCAGTACCACACCCTAACATGGTGCCCTACGTGCGGCGAGGGCACGCAAAGTGTTGACGAGATGATGCTGGAGCTTCGGGATCTATTGTCAGAGATGAGTGGGAAAGGGATGACAATAGCCCTGCACCCCACGAAGTTGTGGAAGAGGAAGTGTTTGATGATATGGTGCGGTATCTTTTTTGGGATGATCCCAAAGGTATGGATGACGATGATATGGAACAAGAGCATCTTTACAAGGCTTCATTGACACCGGTTTTTGAAGGGTGCACATTCTCTATTTTACGTGCTTCACTTGAACTACTCAATATACAAACAGTTTATGAATGGAGCAATGCAAGTCTTGACGCATTATTGAAGTAAGCATTCTAACTTGCAAATTTGAATTAGTGGTTAAGGGTTTAGGGTTTAGCGTTTAGGGCTAGTTGATGATATTGGATGTGAGCTATTATCAAACATGCTTTCAAAGGGGAATAGACTACCCACCTCAAGAGACATAGCAAGGCGCTATGTAACATCTCTTGGAGGATTGGATTATGATCGCATACATGCATGCGTCAATGATTGCATTCTCTTTCGTGGGATGCATAAGGAGGCTCGACATTGTGGTGAAGCAAGGTATAGAACAAATGTGAAGAGTTTTGATGTACCTCGTAAAGTCTTGCGACACTTTCCTATAATTCCTCGCATCAAACACATGTTCAAGTGCAAATCCATAGCAGAGCTCATGTCATGGCATTCCTCACATCGATCAGATGATGGCATGTGGAGAATTCCCGCAGACACTCCTGCTTGGAAGCATATTGAAGATGAGTGGCCCAGCTTTAAAACAGAGCCCAAAAATTTGAGACTTGGCCTAGGTATGGATAGAGTGAATCCATTTGGTTTCAAAAGCATCGCATATAGCATGTGGCCAGTTGTGCTGGTGAATTACAACCTTCCACCATCAATGGCGATCAAGAAGGGACATCTTATGTTATCCCTTCTAATTCCAGGGAAACATAAAGTCAAGCATATGGATGTTTATCTCGAACCATTGATTGATGAGTTGGAGGAACTATGGAGAGGTGTTGCGGTGGTGTGGACATTAGTAGGCCTCCCTCCTCTCGACATTTCGACTTAAAAGCAGTGTTGATGTGGACAATGCATGACTTTCCAGGATACAGCAATGAAGAGGACTTGAGGATGACCTCTATTGTGCCTCAAGGAAAAGGACAAAGTAAAGTATGACAGAACATTGACTGTTGATGATCTCAATTTCACTTGCATCCTTAATAGTGATGTGATGAGCAAATGGGTTACAAGATATGAGGATGCAAAGACAAAAAGGCAAGCAAAAAGAGCTCTCTTTCGGAGGCAACATGGCTCTCATAAGGTGTAACCTAAGCATCTAGCAACACTTCCGAATGATATCCATGTTGATTGGTTGCATGAGGAAATGGAGAGAGCAGAGAACGGCGAGGAGCTGCATATCACGGTGGAAGAATGGGAGTATGCACAAGGATGCATGTTAAAGGTACATAGAACTAATGTTTTGCATTAGTTGTAAGTGATTTGCTTTTAATATTTATTCACATTGCTTACATAAATATTGCTTCTATTTTGGTCTAGTGCACTATGTTCAATGCTATATGGTGTGAAGGCAAGCATTTTCGAGCACAAAGAATTGATGAAAAGAGGAATACACAAGATTGCGGTGTCATTAGTAGCTTTGAGGGAGCCAATGGAAAAATGGATGATTATTGTGGCACAATCTAAGACATATTTAGGCTTGACTTTCGTCGCTTCTTTGTGTATGTTTTGGATGTCAAATGGCAAATGAACATGGTGGAAAAAAGGCCTAATGCAACGATAAAATGCCATGCAAGTGGCTATGTAACTATTGACTCTACAAAGTTTTGGCAAACAAAGAAAGATAGGCTCGTATTGCCACAACAATGTGAGTAGGTATGCATTTTTTTACTAATGTGTTTCATGTACATATATATCTAAGCTCGCGTACCCCTTGACTTTTGATATGCTAATTAATTACTGGCAGTATGTGTATTTGAGTAGGTCATCTATTTGCCAATAGTGCATGACATTAAATGGTGGTACGTCATCCCTATTGCACCACGTGTTCCAAAGTGATGTATAATACATTCACTGATATGGAGCATATGGAGGATGTAGCAACCCGCAATGAGGATGATGTCGAACATGCCAATGAAGATGTTGTGATCGATGATCAAGCAATAAGATATGATCATGATAATGAGGATGAGCTTGCCATTTCTCATGATCATGAGGATGACCCTACCATTGAGGATGATGGTGATGTTGATGAGGATGATCAGGGCATCGGTACCATTATCAATGGACAGAATATCGATAGTGGAATAAATTTAATCGTAGCCTTACAAATTTATCAAATGGGTATTGATGTTGATCGTTTGGCAAGGATGGAGCTTATTGAAGATGAGATCGAACCCTAACCAATCCATCACTATATCGTTCTAAATTGATGACATTTCTATTGTATATGTTGTCTTTTAATTATCATCTCATGATTTATTTTTGAATATATTACATTCTTGTAAATGCATGTAGTGGGATTGTGTAATGATATATATAATGTACTATGAGATGGTTTAAAGAAAATGGTTTTTAATTTTGTAAAGGAATGGAGTTTTTCTTAATATAGTTCTCTGTTATCACATGTAATAAAGCGTGTATAATTGCGCGTATATACATGCGCTGGTACACATGATTCTGAAACCAGTATACACGCGAATGTAGATGCCAATATACATGCGCCTGATACTACTCATATACATGCGCGACCATACACACGCCCGTAACTTATCGTGTGTATCGAACGCGTGTATGGCAGCCGTGTCTTGTAGTGTCCTCTTCTTCATCATGTGGATCAAAGGAAGGTGGACATATACAATTGTCCCACTAAATAGGTAGACTTTTGTAGCAGTAATCATCTACCAACAATGTCCTTGATGAGGCATATTCAGGGAATTGTTGCCAAACTATGGAAAAGTTCTTAAAAACAATAGGCTTATCAAACATATCCTTTGGATCTTCTGCAATTTCTCCAAAACTTCTCCACCTCTCACATTCCTTGTCACAATAGATGGCCCTGAAGTAATAGTGTGCCCCATGTTCCACACTTTTGGCCAACATGATTGGAAGATAAGCTTAATGTTGTGATATGCACAACTACTTCAAATCCTAATATCTTCCAGTTTCCTGACATCCCAGAGAAACTGTTCCACATCTTCTTGAAGAAAGCACCACAATCAATTATTGAGTCTCTTAATCACGATTTGTTGTGATGCCGGAGGCTATGGACTGTATGGTCTACAAAACCGCTTCACGATCAATCTATTCAGGTCTAGAACAACCTGCTTCTTGATCTTGATATAATTGGGTACAATAGTTATCCATTCAGGGTCATCCGATGATAGCTCCTCAAAGACTATAACCTTAGCAAGTTCATGACGCTCCTCAATAGGCTCAATAGGTTCATCATGTGTAACCTCCTTAGGTGGTTCTTCAACTACTATGACATTGCACTTCAGATCTAACACCAACAAAGACATCCAAAGATATTGTTTAAATTAAACAAACATATTAAAACATAGTGTTTAAATTAAACAAGCATATTAAAACATCGCTACCATTAAGGCTACCAATTTTCAACTTCGTAATCTCTTCAACTGTTATCTTCTCGTCATACCACTTCGGTATCAATATGTTTTCATTATCTCTCTCATCTCGCTAGCACTTTGAGATACAATAATCTCTTCAATAGCTCCAGAAAAAAAACACCCTTATATAATATATTGGCAATAACTTAAAAAAAACTCTTACAGCACATTCCATCAACAAGAAAAATGATGTTTCATTATCATTAAAGAATTACAACACATTACATAGCTTTTTAGCTTGGACTATAAGCAAGGCTATTTAGCACTTTCCAGGTTACAAGAAAGCTAAACAAGTTTCTTGTGGCACTTTGGTTTGGGGAGTTTACATTTAGGTTGTTGCTTTTGAGTTTTTTTTCCCAGTAGATGTGGGCTCTTTGTTCTTTTTACCTACAGATATAGACTCTTGATTGCTGGCAACCTTCATTTTCTTCTTGGGTGTCACACACTCCTTGAGACTCACATCTTTGCTTTTCTTTTTCCTACTGGCAACTCCGACGTGGACTGAATCTATTACTCCTTCTACAACAACATCCAAGTCTAGGGTATCTGACAACTCTTTGCTCTTTTCTATTGCTAAATCAATTGGCACTTCCATAGCTGACGATTCTTTCTTCTTTTATGTGGCAGAATCAACTGGCACTTTCATAGCATCACTGAATTTGTTCTGCTCTCTAGTTGAATAAACTAGAACTTTTAAATTTTTCTCCTTATGCTGGCTCTCTTCATGCTCAGTTGTATTATATAGTTATTTTTGCAAACCATTCTTCTCCAAGCCACCGTGGCACGTGTTATCATTCTCGGGCTTGCATGATGACCCAGCTTGGGAGTGTGCTGCAAAAAGAGGCAATGTAATAATGGTCAAAATAAGTTAAATGACGATTCAAAGAGAATTCATTAGAAGGACATTTCACATAGAATATTAACCTGTACCATCATAAGGAGATGCTTCATTAGAAGGACATTTCACATAGAATATTAACCTGTACCATCATAAGGAGATGCTTCCATATGAATTTCCTCTCCTTCTACATGGAAAATTTAAAAGTTATTAAAAAATAAACATTAAACAAACTTGATATGATGAGATGGATGCCAACATCTAGTACCTGTGCCATTATGGTCATCTACTTGTGTAGCTCCTCCAGATGTTACTAACTTCACAACATCATTGAATGTTTTCTCAAAATCAAGTGACAAAAACTTCTTGGCAGATTTACAAGCCATTGAAAAGCAAAGTGGATGGTATGGGTGTCGACATGGCAACATCTTGTATGATAAAAATGCCGCATGCAACACATTCATCTAGGTTAATAGTGCTAACAATAGGACCCGACTGCACAACAGGAGGTTTGATAGGAAGGACCGGGATCCTCGTCGTATCCTTCAGTAGATGAGTGATGGTCTCCACAAACCTAAGTTGGGTTGTTGCCACTTCTACATCCCCTGATAGGGTGTCATACTCAGCTTGTCAATATAAACATTTGTTAGTACTTTCTAATACAGTGGTTGGGTGTCACTTTTTAGTGGTTGGGCACTACTTGTTAGTGGTTGTGCACTACTTTTTAGTGCACAATTGTTGTAATATTCCTTCTCAGCCTGAATATCAAATAAGCCTCTACTTCAGTCCCTTGTAATCATTCTATGTTTCTGAATACAAGAAAATATCAATTTTCCTTGTTTTTCCTAGTGAGATAAAAATTTCTAGAGAGTGGTAAATCAAAATTGGGATATGTTTGGATAAATAAATTCTACAAATATCAAAAAAATGTTTACCTGAAATAGAAAATCAAAATAGATTTTCCAATGTACAAATGGAATTAATTAAAATTGATTGAGAAGACCTTAGCCTAAGGGTCCATATTTTTATATTTTTTTAATTATGGTCCAATTAAGGTTCCTATGGACCAATAAGATTAATCCAAGTGTTGGGACAAGATAAACCTAAAGAATAAAAGAAAATATCCAAAAATGAGTAAATGTCCACATAAGATGAAGAGTTGACCAAGTACTAGGTTTACTAGTTAAAAATTATGAAGTATTAATCAAAAAATGAGATATTTTAGAGTAATCATTCACTTTTGACACATGTGTAAGGAAAAGGGAGACCTTCAAGGAGGTGCCTACTTCACATGCTTGGATGAGTTTAAAACTCAAAATTAATAGGATATTTTTATCTCACCTCTCTCCTAAATCAAACCAAATCATAAAAATTTAGTTAAATTTATCTTTTTGCATAGATAAGTTTAAATGATAAAAGAGGAATTCCCACTATATTGGAATTCAAATGTTTAGATGAGAAAAGTGGAATTTTTAGCTTAAAGGAATTAATGGTTATTTTTATGTAATTTTAAGAAGAATTTTAATAGATTTAATTTATGAAAAAGAGGAATTCCCATGATAATTGGATTGCACACTCATTGAAATAAGAAAAAGAAGGTTTTCAAGTTTATTCAAAAAAAAATAGGTATTGATATTTTAGTTAAAAGATGAATTTCCATGATATTTGAGAAAAGATGGATTTGAATTAAATTCTAATGTTAAAAGAGGAATTTCCATCATAATTCTACCTAATGAATTAATTTTGAGAATTTATGTGGGAAAAAGAATATCTTGGATATTTTAATTGGTAAAAGCACTAAATGGATATTTATCCAAAAACTAGATGTTTAGTAGGAATCCTGGTAGAACTAAACCGGATGAATTTGGTTAGATTACGTGAGGGACAGACTGTAAACCTAATTGTCCTCCTCTCGATTTGAATCAGACAAAAACTTCATGACCAATTCCAGTTTACTAAATCCAAAGAATAGACTACCGGAACTAATCTAATTTTTTTCTAACCAATCTCACCAAGAACCTAGTTGGATAAATGGATAAAATGATGGGAAGATTACCCTCGTGAGAGATCAAGGATCCTCATTATGAAACTAGGAATTATTGGAAAAAGGGTCCTTAGAACCAATCTCAAACTAGAATCTTGCTTACATTGGAAACTCTGTTTTTCATTCAAAGGACTGTTTTACGCCAGAATGCTGGAGGAAGCATATGGCTTATGTTTTTCTTAGAGGAGGTTCATTGGAACAGCTAGCGAGGAGCCGTCAAGGGACATCGCCCGCGGCAAAGCCTACTGAGGTCTTGACCAGCCTCGGTACGGTTAAAATGGTGCGCTTCCGGTACGATGGGCGAGGACCAACGAAGCGGTCCCTGAGTGAAGTTCTAAGACACCTAACAAGGATCCTAGAGGGTTCTGACTAGGCGATGCATGGGGCTCGCGGTTGCTAGGACACCCAGGCGTATGTCGAGGAAGATATCTGATGGACAAAAGGAAAGGTTTTTGGGAACAAAAATTTGATGCTGGATCTCGTTGGTTGGCCAACTGGTCTTCAACGACGAGTTTTGAGGATGAAAAACGATGATAAAAAATATTATGATTTTATTTAAGGATTGTCTTAAGCCAGTCGAATATATTATAAATGGCAATTTCATATTGGGTGTGTACGTGGTATGCCTATTTGCTTTTTGCATGAATCGCTAGCTAGCGGGCCTGGGAACTCTTTTCCTCGATACTCAGGCAAAAATCGAATCAAATCTTTATAAAGAAATCCCACCAATTCATCAGTGGTCAGCGTTGGCTAACCCATGGGCCGGATGGGATTATGCTGGATCGGAGGATTCCTGAGAAACAACTATATACGATTAGTTACGTTAATCAGTTTAAATCCTGAGAAGACCTTGTTCTGTGGGAAGGGATCATCGGCTGTGCCTCGCAAATGACAAAAAAAGAGGTGATTCCATGGACCAAGTGCAAGTCTCTTCTTGATCTGACCATGGGACTTCAGGTTCAATCAGATCAGTCTAATTTAGTCAAGACTTGACTCGTTAGAGTAATCTCCTAGTTAAAAGATTTTTCCCTTCCTACTGGCAGAATCGCCTATGCCTTCCAAGTGAGGGGAGTCTTTCGGGCCCGCCCCCAGGCTAGCCTCTCGTCCCGAACATCTGCGGGCAAGGCCGACGCCGCTTTCGTCATCGGCAAGAGCCCCAGCGCGGGCAGGCGGGGACGTCACAATTGTGCACTACTTTTCAGTGGTGTAATACCTCTACTTCAATTAGTGTTCTGGCAACACTCTCTAGTGGTTAGTTTATCACTTTTTAGTCCTAATACACACCAATTTTCAAATGTGAAATACCATAAAAAAGTGGTAGTGGAAAAGCACTAAAAAGTGATCTAAGATGTGTACATTACTTTTAAGTGCTACTAAGCTAGTATAAAAAACTACATTTTTGCAATTCAGCTATCTTGTTTCCTAGTACTTCATGATTTCTAAATTCATCATTGAATCCCATCAATACTAGCCATTGGCAACTCTTGTATAGCGACTCTTTTTTGTCGTATAAGTGATGCTTTTTAGAGTCAATTTTTAAAAAAATTCTCAACCGTCGCATAAGCAATGAAAAGGTCGCTTAAGCGATAATGATAGCGTCGCATAAGCGACGCGTCGCTTATGCGACGCCTGCGCAACGGAAAAAAACTGCTAGCTGATAAATTTATACCGATGGGATTATATATATATTAGCACCTCTCTCTCTCTTTCTCTAGCTCTATCTAGTATTTCTCTCTCTCTTTGTCGCTTGCTTCCTTGCAATTGTGATTGTACTCGGTGTTGTCATTGTTTTTGCGGAGATTAGTCAAATCGGGCATAAACGAACATGAATTATGGTAAATAGCTCTATCTAGCTCTCTTTTATTGTTACTTCTTGAAATTAAAACTTTAAATTAAATGAAAATTAGACTCTATATACCTGTCACTCACACTCTCTCTCCCCGACATAGACATATTATATATATATATATATATATGTCATACACACACACACAGTGCACACTCTCTCTCCGTTTATTAGGAGCTCGTGAGGGGAGGGAACCCCTTGGAAATTTTGAAGGTAGCCTACCATGAGCTCCAGAGTCTGCTTCTTGTTCAAATAGCGTCTAGTTCTCATGAAGCCCTTCTAGACTCAAGCAGTACTATTTCCTGTTAGAGTTACAATCCTGGGCACTACCCATTGTACCACATATGTACACACTTTTTCCCTGTCACATTTTTCCTCTCCACACACGACTGTCTGGCTGGTCGGCCTGCGTGCATGCTTTCCTGTATATAAGGAGGGCCATTAAACTCCATAGCTGTAGCTGCCAGGTGATAGCCAACAGGTAGAGCTTGAAGCCCATGAGTATCAACAAGGAGAGAGGGTTAGATTTGGTACTTGGTACTTGATTTGGTATCATGTTGAAACCTCGTACTTGCAATTGGTACATGGTACATGGTACTGTACATAAATTGGTACATGGTACATGGTATTGTAATTGTAATAGCTTCAGCAACCACTTCCGACTCCATCTTGTCCCAAACTCCATCTCCAGTGTGTTGATGACATATTTCTTGTCATCCTCAAGTTGATCGCTGCATTGCGAAATAAAGTCATTTAGTAATTCAAATAAAAAACTATAATTCATATTCTTTATGTTAAAAAATACTTACTGCCATGGTATATGAACTCGCTGTAGATAAGACATGCAAAGGTCTCTCATCCGACGTCTGAAGGCGATGTCGGCTCTGACCTGAAGGATACCCCACTACTAGAGCTTGAGAGCATACCGACGTTAAAATACCGACGCAAATGTCGAACGTTGGTATGCCCGTCGTAATCTTGGAGGAGACAAGTCGGGCGGGGTAATTTGAAATTTTCGTATACCGAAGCACATACCGACGCTTATTTCGAAGCATATACCGACGCATATTTCGAAGCATATACCGACGCTCGTAAGTTGTTTACAGCCGAGAGCGTATTTTCTCTGTTTTCCGCAGCGTTGCAGAGAAGGTATGCAACGTCTCTTTTCTCTCCTTCTCCTCTTTTCTCCTCTCTCCTCTTTTCTCCTTCTTTCTTCTTTTCTCCTCTTCTCCTTCTCCACTTTTACTAATATGTTCTTGCTTTTGCTTTTTAATTTAGGATATAGGACATTTAGGGTTTTGTGTTTTTTTGGCGCTCTATGCATGTTGAGAGCTCTCTATGTATGCATAGATCTCCTAATGCATGCATAGAGATTTTAGGATTTTGTATTAGTTCTTATTCTTGTGTTTAATTTACTAATTATTTTGTTTAATATTTTGTTTTGCAGCTCTTTCACCAATCTTTCACCAATCCTCTCCTTCAACTTTGCAAAAAAGAGGTAGATCCTCTTTCGATTTTCCTTGTTTATGCTTTTTTCTACGTATTATTGCATCCCTGTTTTATGGTTTAGGGTTAGTTTAGGGTTCTTGTAAGCTTATACATAGGATTAATTCAAGATCTATGCATAAAACCTATCATAAGCTTGCAATCTCTATGCATAGCCTTCTTGCAAGCTTTATGCATAAGCTCTATTCATAGAGCTTGCATAGCCTTCTTGCAATCTCTATGCATAAGCTCTATGCATAGGCTTTATGCATAGAGTTTGCAAGCTTATAAAATCTCTATGCATAGGTTTCTTGAAAGCTTGCATGGACATTGTACATAGAGCTTGCATAGCCTTCTTGTTGAAAGCTCTATGCATAGCCTTCTTGTAAAAGCTCAATGCATATACTCTATATATAGGCTTTATACATAGAGGTTGTAAGATTATGAAAGCTCTATATATAGGGCTTGTAAGCTTATGCAAGCTCTATACATAGAGTTTATGCATAGAGCTATATGAATCTAGCTGAATGCATGAATTAAGATCTATGCATAAAGCTTAATACATAATGTTTTATGTATAAATCTTATGGATGAGCTTTATGCATAAGGCTTCACATGCGTTATGTTTTTATGCATAAAGCTTTTTTTGATGTAGAGTGCCTTGCATGGATGGAGAGCATAAGTTTTTTGAATGTTTATACTCTCTTATACATATAACATATATTTCTTATGCTCTGTTTTTCTATGCATAAGGTATTCTCTTTATTCATAGAGTTTATATATATTATCAAGGTAAGATCTCTTATCCATGTAAAACAAGATCATGTTTATTACACCATTGGGTGATGGGATTAAGGGTTAGCATAGTGCATAAGGCTTATAGCATAGAGCTTATGCATAAGACTTATGCATATGGCTTATGCATAGAGCTTATGCATAAGTCTTGCATAGAGCTTATGCATAAGACTTATGCATAGAGCTTATGCATAAGACTTATGCATATGGCTTATGCATAGAGCGTATGCATAAGACTTATGCATAGAGCTTATGCATAAGACTTATGCATATGGCTTATGCATAGAGCTTATGCATAAGACTTATGTATAGAGCTTATGCATAAGACTTATGCAGTTGGCTTATGCATAGAGTTTATGCATAAGTCTTGCAGCCTTATTATGCAAGCTTATACTTAAGGCTTGCAAGCCTTACTATGCATACGATTGCATAAACCTTATTCATAAAGCTTGCATAAGACTTACGTATAGAGCATTACACATAAGCTTATGTATAGATCATTATGCATAGGCTTTATGCATAAGACTCTATGCGTTCAGCTTTAGGTATAGGCTTCTATGCATAGAGCTCAATGTGTAGGCTCTATTTACAGAATCTATGCATATAGATTCTTGCATAAGGCCTTTATAAATAGCTATTTATGAATAGAGATAGCTTCTCTCTCCATCCTTGTTCTAATTACCTTCTTAATTTTGTATGGAGAGAAGATAAGCTAATGTATAAGTTATTTTCAAAATCTCCCTCAACGGCTGGGGAAAAGAAGCCCGTTTGACGCTTTTTTTAATATTTTTAAAGTCTCCCTCAACGGAGATGTTCAATAAAGAGTTTTGCCAACTCTGGCATTTTAACAATTTTCTTTGTGGCGGTAAACTTTGCCATTTTAGTTAACCTGTCCACTACCACCCACACCGAGTCATTCCCTCGACTCGTCTTGGGTAAACCGGTAATGAAATCCATGGAAATGCTTTCCCATTTCCCTTGAGGAATCTCCAGTGGTGGATGGAGTAGTTCTCCAACCTTAAGACGTTCATGTTTATTGACCTGGCACTTATTGCATTTCAGCACATAAGTCTAGACGTCCTTAAACAAACTAGGCCAATAAAATTGTCTTTTTATTAGTGCATAGGTCTTCTGAATCCCGGGATGACCCGCACTTGGACTATCATGACTTTCTTTAAGAATTTGGGCTCGAAAGTCACCAATAATTGGTACACACATACTCTACCCTTGTAGAGTAAGTACCTGTCGTCAATGGAGTAATTAGCGTATTTCTCCCCCCGACGAAGTTTATCACTCCCCTTTGAAGCCGTGGCAATCAAAGGTGATGAAGGGCCTACGTCAGAGCTCTCCGGCTCCTAACTATACCCGGAAGACACGGCTAGTCTCTCCGGACTAACTCTCACTTCCCTTCCCGTTGCACCTTCGGCTAGTCTCTCCGAACTAGCAATACATGCCAACGAGGGAGGTGGTCGTGTCTGTGAAGTGCATACGCATACAGCACGGTAGACCTCTGTAAAAGATGGATCATGCTCACATAAACCACGTAGTGACTCCAAGAAATCATTCTTGAAGACTATGAAACTAAGTTCATTAATTTGTGGCATGCGACTAAGTGCATCTGCCACCACGTTATACTTACCTTTCTGGTAACAGATCTGAAGGTCAAACTCCTATAGAATCTCTGCCCACCGAGCTTTTCTACCCTTCATTTTGACTTGAAAGCCATTTCAGACTTTCATGGTCCGTCCGGACCTCAAAAGTGGCACCATATAAATAGTGTCTCCACTTTTTCAGTGCATGAACTATCGCTAGTAACTCTCGCTCGAAAGCCGAGTGGTTATGTTGCGCACGATCTAACTTTTTACTCTCAAATGCAATTGGGTGTCCCCTTTGCATAAGTACAGTCCCAATGGCCTCATTACTAGCGTCTATTTCCAAAACAAATGGCTCATTCGGATCGACAATAGTCAAAACAGGTGCAGCTGCTCTACGGTCACCTTGAGCTTATCAAAGCTCTTCTGTTGGGCTTCCCCCCAACTAATGTTTTTAGTTTTTGACTATAACTGGTCAGTCAACGGGACTGCGATCTTCGCGTAGTCCTTCACATACTGTCGGTAGAACCTCGACATGCCAAGAAAAATCTGCAGTTCCTTGAGATTCTTCGGCGCTAGCCATTTAAGAATAGCCTCTACTTTTTCTGGCTCCATCCGCATACCATCGGCGGATATAATATGGCCAAGGTAGTGAATTTTTGTTTCAAAAAATTCATATTTGCTCTTCTTTGCAAATAGTTTGTGCTCTCGCAACAACTCGAACACTAGACGCAAATGCTCTATGTGTTCTTTCTGTGTCTTACTGTACACAAGAATATCATCTAGGAAAACTACTATGAATTTTCCCAGATATGGACGTAAAATGCTGTCCATCAATGTCATAAATGTCGCTGGAGCATTGGTTAGCCCAAATGGCATAACCAAAAACTCAAAATGCCCAAAACGGGTCCTAAATGCCGTCTTCGCAACATCTTCTTGTTTAATTCTAGCCTGATGATATCCTGATCTCAGGTCTATTTTTGTAAAGTATCTCGATCCATAGAGTTGATCAAACAACTCATCCATGCATGGCATTGGATACTTGTTCTTAATCGTTATCTGATTAAGGGCCCTATAAGGCTATGCACATCCGCATAGATTTGTCTTTCTTCTTTACCAGAAGAATAGGCGATGCCCACGGACTTGAACTAGGCCGAATAAAGCCTTTGTTGAAATATTTCGTTAATTGTTTTTCCACCTCCTATGCCTCGGAGTGGCTTAATCTATAAGCTGGTTTGCTTATAGGTTTTGATCGTGGCATAACTTCGATGCCATGGTCTACTTCTCTAGATGGTGTGGTAAACCATCTGGTAAATCATCAGCAAAAACATTCTGAAATTCCTCTAATAAATTCATTAAAGTACCTACGTACTTTTTCTTCAATCTCTTTCACCTTGGATTTTTTCTTGTTTGCCAAACAGTGGGTCTCGTCCAAGGCTATTTTGTTTTCCTTGTTTGTCTACGCAAACATCAATTATCGTTTCATCGGAAACAAAATTCAAAAGAGGGTAACAAGCATATACCTCTGCTATCTGGCCTCTGCGGACCACTGTACACAGCTCCATGAAGGAAATAAGTGGTGTGGTGGGGACAGTACGGTCGCCCTGTAGGGTAATGACTCTACCTCCGTACTCAAAACATAGCGTATTATGTAGGTAATTCCGAGCTAGACTAGGGCCCAAGCCATACAGCCACTCCCTGCCTAGATATACGTCTGCTCTGGCTAAGTGCATGACCTGAAAGTCAAGCGGAGCCTCGTAGTCCTGCATAGATAATGGGACCCCCAATACTACGGTATTCCATACCGTTTTGTCATATCCGTTGGCTAGGCCAACAGTATACTCATGATCACTCCGGGTTAAGTCAACCCCAACTTCTTGACTAACGAGTAGTTCAAGAAGTTGTGGCTAGCTCCATCATCAATAAAAACTGTGACTCTACGGCCACCTATGGTGCCATACATGCGCACCATGTCATGCGGACCTACTGTAGACTGCCACATCGCTGGTGTCACTGAACAAGCATGATGCTCATCACAATGACACACTATCACCTCTCTGAACTCTGCGAAACTGAGAGGGAGTCTCTGCACTGTATGCAAACTGCCTAGAGGATTTACCATCTTTTTTGGGCTCATTGCCACTCATGCTGGCTTTAGGCTTTGGACACTCAGCCTTCGTGTGCCCTACATCATTGCAATTAAAGCAGCGATTTTTCTTTCGCGCTTTAATATACTGCTCTTTCTTTTGGATTTCGATGTCTCTTTTCTTCTTGGATGGTCACGGTTTTTTAGACCAATGACCACCCTCTCCTTCCTGGTCCATCCTATCCCCTTGTTTATCACTACGGAACCCTTTTCTTTTAAGACCTGACCTCCTCTTTTCACTACCCTCGGCCCTGCTGCTACAACCACCATACGCACTACGACGCTTGATGTCATCAAATATCTGCGCATACTTAATTGCCTCTGCTAAGTCTTTAGGCTGTAGGGGCTCTACGTACTCAAGGTAATCATCTTTGAGGCCTCTTTTAAAGCCTCGCAATGTCTGGAATGCATCGATCTCCTTTAGCTTGAGTACTATTTTCCTATAGTCTGAGATGTATTGAGTCAGGGATTTGTTCTCCATTGAGCACTTGTCCTATAACTCCCAGCTTCTCTCTGCCTCATTAGCAGGCAAAAACTCTTTTCGAAACATCGTTTCAAACTCCGTCCAAGTGGCAGGATGAGTTGTCAAACTCATCCACCACTTGTACTCTTTGCCGGTTAATGAGAGGCTAGCCTCTATGGGCTGTATCCGGCTAGGCTGCTGTCGCAGCGCGTGCAAATCTGACCACTTCGCTAGAAACATGTTGACCGAGTCCTTGTTTCTCTCCTTCTCCTTGCCACCAAAACTAGGCGACTTTAAGTCTTTCAATAACAACGAAGCTGTCTCTACGGATGGCCCCGTAGGCGCATCGGCTTGTACTCCTACAACCACTGGCGAGGCTACGCTCACCCGTGTCACAGGAGTGCATCTATCACATGAGGAGTCGGAGTACTAGCCGAGGCGGCTGTCAGTGCATCTAACCGTGTGGAGATGCTCTGTAGCATCGTGACTAAGTCAGCCTGGACTTTACCCATATTATTTAGTTTGGCATTAAGATATTTAAAAAGACCACTAGAGAGCTCCATCTCTGTTAGGACGGCGACAGGGTCCAATAGGTCATAATCATCGTTGTCATAATCCAAGAGGTCCTCCTTGGTCCCCTCGACGACGTCGGTGTTCATGTCATCTGGCTCATCGGCCAGAAAGGGGTCATCTGCTAATGCGGCCGTTGTGGGCTCACTAGGTCCTAAGGCGGGGTCAACAGACGAGGAGGGTGCTGGGCGGATCATGCGTGATCGACGAGTGCACTCCGCACCGGACAACGGTCGGGCGTATACGGCCTGACAATTCGATCGGGGTCAAACCCACGACCGAGGACAAGAGACCTGAAAACCCTAGAGAAGTAGAAAGCGGTGGGGACACACTACGCCTAGCAGACATCTTTAATTCTTGCACAAAAGACAATGCGAGAACTCGAAAATTACAAAAGAAAAATGCTAATAAAATGAGCAGTGGTGGAGAGAGAATAGTCACCCCCCTTACGGTCGCCTGTCGTCGACTGTTGATTTGTGTTGCGCTGCGAGCCTCTACAAGCGTCGCTACTCAGGGATGCTCCGATCCGAGAGAAAAATGCCTGCAATTTTGCTTTGGTGTGTGCTACCGAGAGAGAGAAAGAGAGAGAGAGAGAGAGAAAGAGAGAGAGAGAGAGAGAATTCTTCCTTTCAATTCAAGCCGCCTCCCTCCACACAGTCCATTGTGTGGATAAGAATAAGAGTTTTGAATGGTTGAAAACCATTGAGTGGGCTCCGGTCCCCCAGTCACGCGCGGACCCTGACCCAATCGAAACTCACGCTCTGATACCAGTGTTAGATCGCTGTAACACCACTACGGGCATTACCACAGGAGGGGACGGCCTGTGGCTCACCACCCAGCCATAGAGGAAGAATGAGGATTGCCCCTCATCCCCCAGGCTATATAGTATGTGGCCTGCCGTCCACACTAGCCTGGCCGCCCATGACTCCGCATGGGCGTCCTCTCCCACTGAACCCCGGATGGCCATGTCCTTGGCCATCTAGTCTGTCGTCGGTCACAGGCGTTACAGCCTATGTGACAGGTTACACCAATCACATATAGATTTCAGTGCTAGTTTACCACTTTTCAGTGGTAGAAAAGTGGTACACTACCTCTAAAACAACTGCTACTACTAAGAAGATTCTTCTATGTCAAAAACCATGTAGTGTATGATGATGCGTAGAGAGATTACATGTGGTGTATGATGAAGCATATAATCAAAACATAGAGGTTACCCCAATCACATATAGATTTCGATGGTACGCCAAAAGCTTACGTATTGAATACACAATGTAAAAAATATCTTCTTTAATATCAGTGGTCACTCATCTTTCGCTTCCATCTCCAACTTCTGTGTAGAAATCAAAAACTAGTCTTGAAAGATTGTCCTCGAGATTGTTGATAGGAAATTTTCTAGTATAATTGAGGTAATCATGATTACTTCCCATCCACACAGCCATGGAAACAATGTTTTCGTAAGATAATATGGGTCCTCTTCTAAATCATGTGGATCAAAGGAAGGTGGACATATACAATTGTCCCACGATGCATGCTAACACACTCATTAAAGATCTTCATCAAATGTGGAAATGTGAAAATGGTTTGTTTCCTCAACTTCTCAGAGAAGTGACTAAACAATGCAGTATGACCAACCATAAGAAAACCAAGCTGCACCATGTCAAACACTCCTCGTGCAACCAATAGGGATAGATAGGCAAATACAAAATGATTCTTATTTTCAGAACCACAATTGTCAAGTTGCAACAACAACGTCCTTGGCAATCTCTTGAAAAATGTCCTTGAATTTGATGGCATTAAACTTGAGGCATTGCCATTGCCCCTATCCTGCACATGTGTGTTAGTATGAAAGATTGACTGCATATGTGAAGAACAATTTTCCTCTGTATCCACATTTGTTTCTACATGTGTCTCTGTATCTGCATCCTCAATGCTCTGCTTGCAATATGCATTTCTCTCCTTCAGCACTTCCATGTGCTCATACAGGGCCACAGTAGACAAAACACAATAAAAAAGATCTGTTCGTGGTTCTGCATCTGAGTTTTGTGAGCTCAAGTCACCATACATGTGTTGCTCTCCTCTTTCTAAGTTTCTTAAACATTTTGAGAGAGATAAAATTGTGAAGTTGGGATCACTTGGCCATAACCCCAAGGCAAAGTGACCATGAGCTGTTTGTCCATGTCCATGAGTGAGCATTCTTGTTAATAAGGATACTGGAAGCCTCTCAACCCCATTGAGAGATTTAGGAACTGGTTTAATTTGTGGTATGGCAGTCTTGCTTTGGTCCATCTTATCATGTATAATACACAAATACCTGTTTGGGCTCATTTCGGAAGAGCTTCTCCATGCATAGTATAGATTTCTACAACTCATTTGCTGCAACATGTGTGCCCTTCTTTGTGCCATGTATCTGGCATGCTCCTCTTGATTTTTTGTTGATTCCAACTTGACCTTGATTGCCGTACAAATGTCGCATTTTGAGAAGGTGCTGGTTTTCGATAAACTAACTGTCTTGAACTCTGTGTTCCAAAATCTTGAGAATGATGGTTGTAACAGTGGTCGGTATTTGAATGAGACAAGTGTGTCATTCACTTCACACAAAATGTCCACCTATTTGTACATTGCTGGTAGAACACGTTGGGTCTCGTAGGCTCCATGCATAGTTGTCCTTGACCTATGTGGCATTTGATCGGCATTATTATCTATGAAGCCCTGTATGATTGATTCTTTATGGTGTGGGGACAAGAAGAATGTTATATCCATAATCTTCGAAAAGTGTATAGGCCAGATAAGCCTACTATTGAGGCTATGTTTAAACCTTTACTCAAGGTTTGGAATCAGTGCCAAGATATTTGCAATAAGAAGAATACATTGCTTTTTATTGATGATAGCCCTTTCAAGGGATGTGTTAATCCAAAAGACAACTGTCTCTTCCCTGAAAGTTTTCAAGGAGGGCACGACTATGTATTGTGCAATGACCTTCTACCCTACCTTTTAAATCTAAATAATACAAATGACATTAGGTCTATTATTTTGCTTAATTGACTAGGTCAATCTCCTATCACACATGGTCATAATTTATTTATCGATTTTCAAGATGTACTGGAAGAATGGCTCCAATTCACCTCCCAATTTTTGCGAGAAGAGCTCAACGAATATTCAGATGAAGTGGAAAACTCATCTTGTGCATCTTCACACTTACCATTGTATGGTGATAAGCTAAAGTATGTCCAATCAAGAGGGGAAAAAAGAGAAGTAGAATCCATAAGCAAGGATCTAGCAATGTTGGCATCCAAAGCTGGAGTACCATTACTATCCAAAGACTAGCTAAGCTTGTTAAAAGTGTGTTACAAAACAAGGATTTCAAAGTGATCAACACACTATTGCTTATGCTACTCACTTGGGATATGATCGTGGTCATCTCATAAGTGGAGTTGCAGCAAAAGCATACATATCAAGGCTACAAAAGGCTTACTTGAGCTTATGGGTAGGATAATGTCTAGTTTCATTAAACATTGAGTGATAGTATAATCAGATTCCAACCTAACCCATACTAGTTGTTGCTGCAGGTCGAAGGCTGCAGGTCCAAGGAAACCATTTCTGAGGTCTAAATGTGCATTTTAAAGTATTGGATCTACACAAATATCAAGACTTGTTGGGTGTAGAATGTTTGGAGCCATTTTGTACTAAAAGCCCATAAGATAGACTTAGGCTTTGGCCAAAACAATGTGCTTAGATGGGTTTAATTTTTGGATTATACAAGCCAAATCTTTACACTATTGTATCAAGCAATCAAATGCCTCCAAACTTACTGTCATTTGATTATCTCTTTTGTCAATATTTGCAATTCGATTGCAATGAAGATGTGTTTGTTTTTTATTGAAGATATTGCCTTGTCAAGGTGTAAGGCTATGAATATTATAATTTAATTTGGATAGACTCAATTATCTCAACAGTGAAAATCTTTTATACATCATATTCAATAAATTTGATGAAATTTAGCATTGACAATATACTTGCTCTTTTATTTTTTTGGTTAAACTTCTGAGGTATTGGAGTGTTTGTCTATGAAGGGTTAAGACCATCCATATCATGGATGAATTTATGTTGGCACATAATATATTTATTTAAAATTTTGAATGTCCATTAACCATACATTTTGTTTTCAATATATATTATGTTGTTGGCACATAATATATTTATTTAAAATTTTGAATGTCCATGAACCATACATTTTGTTTTCAATAGGATATGTTGAAGCATATACTTTGATTTCAAGTGTACAGAAAACTTACTATTGAGGTGGCACCAATCATTGGTGACTCATGTACCTGGAAGCAAAAGAGTTCCACCACCCCCAGATACAATAAGGAAACAAAGAAGAGTATTGATACTTGAACTCAATGGTGTTTTACTTGAGACCATTGAGATGCAACATGGTGATGTATGTCCAGAATGGGCCAAACATATGCATCTTGTGGAAGAGAATATAAGTGTTTGGCATTTGATTCGCAAAGATGCATTCACTTTCCTTGATTTTTGTATGCAATGGTTTGAGGTATGGATCTGGGGAGTACTAATAGACTACAAAGGACTCGACGCATTCTTGAGCTGTGCTTTCCTCGGCACCATCAAACATTTAAGGTCGTAGAGCAGGGCAGGCAGCATGTCAAAAGACGGATTTTCTAATTGGATATTGATTTGTATACCACAAAAACTTGGATGTAGCATGGAGAATTTTTCATGACCTGGATGGAAATAACACGCTAATTTTTTATGATACTCTCTACAATGTAATGTGGAATATGCCCGGAACCTACTTGAATTTTCCAAAGATGTGGAATCAAAATATAGAGGAGCTTCAAAGTTTTTTGGAGACAACAATCAGTGCATGGTTACTTGGTTGGATTTATGCAAAGAACAAATGGGAGTATACTTGCAACACTTTAGTAAATGAAGTAGCTTATGATAGAGAAACTTTATATGTATTGGAGCAATACATGAGAAAACGATATGTTTGAGATACAATTTGTACTCAATTATTATCTTGACAAAGTGTCTATGAAGGATTTTTATCTTCGGATGAATTGTAAACTTGAATGTAACAATCTCATTGAAATTTGATTGCTTCTGTTGTTTCTAAACACCACACTCTTTGGAGATCCCTCAATTCTAAGGTTCCTTTTCCAAGTGTTCTTTGGCATTATTATCCCATGTTTTTACTTCAATGTCCCTCAAATTTGAGCATATATATCATGATTTATAATCTTGATATAGTGTCTAAGATGGGTTTTTATCTATGGATCAATCGTAAACTTAGCACATTGGTACTGTCATTGAGATTTACTTTTTGTTTTGTTGTTTCTAACACCACACCCTTTAGAGATCTCTCATTTCTAAGGTTCCTTTTTAAGTGATATTTAGAATTCTTTTGGCAAATTAAATAAATCCCATGTTATTACTTCAATGTCTCAAAGTGGAGATAGTATTTAACATTATCTTCTTCATATGAAAGGTGTATAATCTCAATTAAGTTTAGTGTCATGTTTCCCTTGTCCTTCTAATACTGTTGCATTGACGTATGTATCTATACAACTACAAACAAATACGCCAAATAGTCGTATCAAGATATAATCTAATGGCACAAAGAGTGCACCAACAAAAAATAGATGTTAGCTCAAACTACACAAAAATACCGAGTTTCCAACCAATCCTATAAGAAATGGGACTCAAATAATTCTCAAAATTCATAAATTTATCTTAATTAGAATTATGTTAGATAAAACATACATTGCAAAACAGTCCTTAAATAGCAAGTCCTAGGAGCTAAGATTGGCTTTGATACCAATTGTAACGTTTCCCCCTTCCAAAATAGGAGAAACACTTAAGATAGTCTACTAAGTCTTAACTTGGAGAAAATTTCCTATTCATCGACATCTTGACCATGCAGAGATTCAAGGATACAATTCATACGTAAGACCTAGTCCTACCTCGCCACATGGGGAGCATGATCTTCTAAAAATAAAATCACCCATATAGGGTAATTGATCATAAATTGGGCAACTACTAGTCTTGATTTCTAGAGACAATACTTTTTTCCTCATCCATGCAAGGCACAGCCGCTAGCCTAGTTTTCTAGAATAGAATTTTTTGAGAACCTATTTATCTAGCATAGGGCTTTCACTTAATCTGTCGGAAAGCTACCCGACTAATCGAGTCCACCCGTCCGTAGCATGGGGTCATCGGGGCATTCCATCCTCCCACTTTCCACCCTACTCACGCGTCAATTTTGTTTTCTAATTAATTCTACCACATTGTTTGACATAAATAAACATGCTCCTTAATTAAGGCCCTTTTCAAACAGCCTTTTTCCACAGTACAATAATGCCAAAGACAAGATTTATAAAAAAAGTTTATACATGAATCAATTCCATACAAGCCAAACTTGCTCCCTTATTCTTTTCCTCTACATGCTGGGCAAAACCCTACGGGACCATACACCTCATCGTCGACCGCCGTTGGCAAAGACTCGAGCCGTCCTGTTGCCCTCTCAGGCTCCGTCGCTCGATCCTCTCGCCCCTCAGAGGGATGTCTACACACTAGGATGGGCTTATTCATTGTACAAGCCTAGGCCCTCAGAACTAGACAACATCATAATCTCTCACCTCAATCGGCGGCCTTATTCTCCCAATGGTATGAGGGATACCTTGGGCCATTCCTGGGCTTTGCTAACGACGTTGCCCGGTTACACAAGCATGGAACAGAGTTAGCATCGAAGCCAAGAAAAACTTGCACTCTCTCTTAAAGATAAAAATTTCAATACAATTCATTGAATACATCATCACTTCAAGTCGTAGCTTCATACAATTTTATTTCATTATATTAAAAGGAAAAGATACACATTTATTAGCACTAATATTATAACCAAGCTAACTTGGCCACCATTTCCTTGAGGAGCTTGTAACAGGAGGATTGGATCTGCATTAGGAGCATCTTCTCTAATCTCATTGTTGCGCGCTCCTCCCGAGGTAATTTTATGGCGTTTCTGGGATGGTGTCATCTTGGACGTCGCCTTGTAGGGCTCGCTGTCGCGGTCAAAATGCTCCAGTCAGATCTCAATTCTAAGATCGTTTGCTCACCGTATGAGCAAAAGACCACAACGCATGAACCCTCTCTAAGGCCAAAACCTCTTGCTAAAGTCCACGCAAATGGGGGGGGCGGGAATTTGTGAGATGTCCTTAATAAAAAGGTTTTGCTGAAGGGGAGAAGGGTTCTATTGTAAGTCTCCTTACACACGGGGCGGGGGGGGAAGAGTTAAGGACACTGCCTTCTATAACAACAAGGGGGGAGTGAGGAAAGTTGCCTTATCTGAAAAGTGGCAAATGAGGGGGTGTTGAAAGAGGGGCGACTGCACTGCAGCAAGTACATTGTGCACGGATAGATGGCGGTATACACGGTGACACGACTGAATATATGCTACGCAGAATTGTGTGTTGTCCATGGAGCACCCCAGGGGTTTATATAGCTGTGGGGTACAAGTGTGGGCGCTGTGCAAGGCACAGTCGAAAGGACGGTGTGCCGGCGAAGGCTGTGGGTTAGTGGCCTGCATGGCTCTAGGAAAAAGGTACGGTGTGGGTTAATAGGGAAAGGAGTGGTACGCATGTACCTTATCTGGTCAAAGGAGGCAGCATGGGTGTCCACGTAGCGGTGCATGTAGACCACACAGTGGGCCATCGACCTTTGGTTCTTGTGCGACCATCGTACGGCACCCTCGTAAGTGTGTACGATACATTTTTTGGGGCGAGGTCTCTAAATTTGGGACGTCGGCCTCGATTTGCGTGCCAGACCCGGGGGGGATGAATTTTTTTTTTTAAATCCAGGGTGTTCCCCTGGTCATTGGGGTGTAGACCGTTGGTCAATCGGACGCCTGGTCGTGCATTATTAAGGTTTAAAGGTCGTCACTTTTTAACAAAAAATAACCAAAATTTGCGTATAAGCTTGAGCCAGTGTTCATTTTGGATACTATGAAATCCTATTCAGGGTAAAATCGTACACAGATTCTAAATTTAGGCTTGAAATTTGAAGATTCTAAGTAGAAATGCCTCATTTAATGAAATCATTGATTTTTATACCATAAAAACTCATAAATTCATCTATTACATGGACATTTCTTTATTAGTGAAGATGGGTATGTTACAAAAATAAAATAAAACATGAGATAGAATAGACATCACCTTCAACACACTATTGGGTGAAATCTTTGTTCCCCAAGAAGTGTCGACATACTCCCACTTCTTGGGTATTTATGTCTTTATTCACAAAAATAGCCCACATGCCAAAAATAGTTGCATGCTCTTGCATGGGCTTTCCCTTTACATAAAATAGGAGTTTCTTTTATTAAAAGCAAAAATAAATCCCTTCTATCAAAATCACTAAGGAAAAATACATATAAACCCCCAAAGGGCTATTTCACGTGTAACCAAATTGCTAGGTTCACGCCCACGTATAGTAAACGTGAGCGGCTAACAAAGTACAAAAATATCTTGTAGTAAATACCACAACAAAAATACCAAAATTATTAGTTATCCTGCAAATTCCAAAATACTAAAAGGAAAACCTTCCCAATAATTGCTCACCCCAAATCACTGTCATCATGTAGCCATACCGGCTTACAAGAACAAATCTCATCAATCTCACCAACCTACAGGTTGTCCATGCAAACACATTACACAACAACACATAAGTATTAAATCTAACACTCAGTTCCAGCCTTCCTTAAATTCGTATGTCCTACACATAGAATATTCAGAATCACACAAGTGCCATGCTATGAACATAGTGGTAATTAGGCATCCCCCAATTATCCAACAGAAGGATGGATATACAAATTGTAACATGTCTTTGCATCTCTTAACTTGAAGGAAAAGGTAGGATCAATAATATGAACTGTATGCTGTACAGCGTGGTTAAACCAGCTTCTCATCATGCTGCATTGGACCAAACAATAATTAGGGTAGGGTGTAAAGGAGGTACAAGAAGGATTATTTTGCAAATAAATGTAAAATAAAAGACACTTACTAGAGCATTGCAAGAATGATAGTATCTGAGCAATACTCATTCTTATGAGCCAATGATGCCAAGCATGGTTTTGTCAAGTCAAAATTATTCACTAAAGTTTCATCCTCAATATGTACAACTATGTTAGGGCCCTGCAACCTTCTCTGTATCTGAAGCTCCATCTGTACAGTCTCCACATCTATAACAGATTTGGATTCTTTTATTTGTTGCTCAGTGACTCCTCATAAGCAGCTTTCCCTCTGGTACTCTTTGAGTGAGTTACTTTAACAACCTTAACCTCATCTACCTTCAACTTTCTTGTAGGTGGAATTAATAATATGTCTCTCATTTTGATGTCCTGCCATTCCACAGGATGGACCAGCTTGTCATACCTCCATCTCACTCTGGACAAAGTGTTGAAGTCTTTGGCCATCAGAGTTACCCTGTGAGCATGGACTGCTACCAGCATTGCATCTTCAAAATATTTCTCCAAGTAATCCTTTGCCATTTTCTATAAGGAAAGAATGGCAGTCCTGTTCCACCTGAAACCAAGGGGCCAACTATCACATATGTCTCTCACTAGTCTCTGAAAAGGTGCCTTGGGGATTGCAAAGCCTATAGCTTTCTGTTGCTTCCTGATCTCCTTTAGCACACCCGCACCATGTTTCAATCTCTTGGACTTTTGCTGGAGCAGGCTCATTGGCTTCCCCTTCCTGCCATGTGCAACTCTTCCCTTTGGAGGCACACTAAATTCCTTGATACCTGCCCCAGCTGTTGCTGCTGCTGCAAGCCCTGGCCCCTTGCCAACTCTCCTTGCAGTTGACTTGGTTCTTTCCATCACTGTGACAAGCAATGGGAAGAGATTACAGCCATGGAGAACATGGAATGATACAAGAAGGCAATGACAGGGGTGGATGAAGCAACATTTATAAATTTGCAACAAAACGCGATTTTGACAGTTTGAAATTCCTAACAGCTCACTCTCGCGTTTTCTTGCAAATACCTGAAGTAACATGCTATTACATTCCTACAGTGATTTCTTTGTCTTTACAACTAAAGACAATATGGATTGAGTTTATGCAACGAGTGTACAGCCATGGATAGCTTAGAAAGACACAAAATGACAATGATAGGGGTGGATGAAGCAACAGTTTTATATTTGCAACAAAATGCGATTTTGGCTGTTTGAAATTCCTAAAGCCTTCTCTTCGCGTTTTCCTGCAAATTCATGAGGTAGCATACTGGAACATGCCTTCAGTCATTTCACTGTGTTTACAACTTGGTGCAGGATGGATTGAGTCTATGGAAGGCAAGAAGTGATCAATCTCTCACTCAACCAGCCCAATTCAAAAGTCTTCCTGCTTGTGGTTGCAGTGGAAAAAGCGAAGGAATGCATATAATATTTATCCTAATATCTAAGCTACATCACATCACTCAATACCTTATCCTAATATACTATTAAACAAGAAGATAAGGATATAGAGAGTCTTATTGACCTGGAAGCTATCTGTAGGCGTGCTGTGCTGGTGATGAGTACCCTGTGCTGGGGATGAACCTGTGCTGCTGGTCAGGATGCTGATGGTGCAGAGTAGGGAGGTAGAGAGAGAGCTGAGAGGGGAGGGCCAAGATAGGAGAGATTAAACAGGAGGAAAAAGATTAGTGCAAAATACAAACAAAGCAGCTACTAAATACCACACATGTGGAATGGAGTCATTTTTTCACACGTGTGGATGGGACCCAGATCTCTTGGAGTTTGAAACTTGGCACGTGTGAATGGCACTTTTTGCCTTGAAACTTATGCCAATCATGATTTCATAATCAGATCCATAACCACTCTTCCCTCCCCATCTTTCATCCCTGCCAGCACCCTCCCATCATCCTTTTCCTTCCCCCTCTGATCCCTTCCTGCCCAATACACTCCATCCAGACAGCAACCTGCTTGAAGACTACTACCACTGCCAGATCTCCAGGTTACCTAGGCTGCAGCTCAAGTTTGGAAGAGAGCAGAAGATTCACTAGTGCAACTCCAACAGCATGGAAAAGGAAAGGAAAGGTCAAAGATCTATATTCTTTTCAATGTTTTTTGATATATATTTCTTCCATCCATAGAATTCTTGAATCTTACTGCCCAGGAATCTGGTACATCACCCTAGGATTTGATTGGAGATGGATATCAATAGAACCTAGAAGTTTGCAACAAAATGCGAGGAGAGTGCTTAACATTTTCCAAATGGCCCTATATCGCGTTTTCCTACAAATTCTTATATTCCTTTTGGTTTTCATTTCTTCCTCATTGTTTTGCTTTCTTTGGCCTTGGGAAATTATTCCTAGTATCATCTACTGTCCAAGAATCTGTGAGATGATCCTAGCATTTGATTGGAGATGGATTCCAATAGAAATGGAGAATTTGCAACAAAATGCGAGGAGAGTACTTGACATTTTCCAAATGGCCCTACATCGCGTTTTCTTGCAAATTCCTGTCTCCCTTTTGGTTTTCACTTCTTTCTCATTGTTTTGCTTTCTTTGGCCCTAGGGATTTCTTCCTTGATGAATGATGAGAAAAGTTTTTGCTTTGGAACAGTTGATTCTCAGGCCCCTCCTTTCAAGAGGAAGCTGGACTTTTCTGCTGCTATACTTAGACCACAGCAATCACCAGGTGCGTCATGTGTGCTCATGAAGGGAGTTGTTGGTGATATCCTATACATTCCCTGATTGCATATATCAGCATATAGAATTCATGATATATAAATTTTTGTTCAGGCAAAAGGAAGAGACTGGAGCAGAAAGCTGAGTTTTCCCTTTCAAAACAAAAGGAACCAGAAGAGGACAAATCTCGAGATTTGCTCCTATTTGACTTTCTTCACAAGTGCAAGGCTCAGAGGAACTTCCACATATACCACAGTATTTTCAACAGGGAGTTCACTATGGGCTCTGTACAGGAGCATCACAGAGATTTTCTTTCAGACCATTGGGATACCTTCAAACAATTGACAGAGGCAGGAAGAATTGTGGAAGATGAAAAGGTTTTTGTGCATATAAATCATATTGTCTCCATTGACAGGCTGAGGTACCATGTGAATAGAAGATTTGACAGCCTGCCTGAGGAATATAAATTCAACTGTAACTTGCACACCAAAAAGTGTAGAGTGCTTGAGGAAACCATGGCATTCCTTATGTACATTGTCTTCCATCAGCACTCTCTAGAAGAGCAAGGGGGGCAAGAGGCTAAAGAAGAAGACACATCTGAAGCAGAGGAAAAAGAGGATGTTCTTGTGGCAACAGAAATGGCAGAGCAAGAAGAAGATATCAACCTCCAGGATGAGGGGCTGCAAGTGGCTGCTCTTGACCTTGTTCAACTGAGGACTGAAACTCTTAGGGCAGCACAACCAGTTGAAGATTTTGATGAGCAGCAACTATGCAGTGCCCATGCTTCCAGGTGTCTTGATTGGTGGTAAAGATTATGTTTTCCTCCACGATATAGAGTGTATGTTCAATTTGAGGGAGGACTATGCCATTTCCCTTATTGCCCAGGCTTCAAGGCTTGACAAGGAGGTTGGCATAGAGGATGACCATTCACTACTGGCTTTGGAAACAACTTTTGATCCTGCAGAGGCCCTTACTATTTGTTTCAAAGAGGCTGAAAAGTTCCAAGAGCCAGATGAAGCTGCCTTCCAGCTCAAACAAGAAGCTGTGAATCTCTCAGCACTATACAAGGGAAAGCTTAAAGAAGAGGCTGGACTGGAGGGGAGAGGAATAAATCTTTGGAAAGATGAACTTCTTGTTGCTGATGAAAATGAGAAGGTATGATCTCCTTACTTCAAATCAAATACTTTATCTTGTGTTTAAATGTTTTGTAGTTGTGTATTGTCTCACTCCAATCTTTTGATATGTGGCAGCTACAAATTGAGGATGACACATTCCTCCAGAGAACAAGTGGAAGCAAGCCGGCTGGGTTTGGCAAAATGTCAAGCCTAGCTCATTATATTCATGATCTAGGCAGTGCTAAGATCTTGATTTATTTTTAGTGAGTTTTTCACTTTCCTCTTCACCCCCAGCCAGTGGAGGGTCTCTAGCACCTTGCACACATCAAATTAGGGCAAGCCCTTCTAGCATATGGTAGCCACCTCAAAGCTCTTCAATCCTATCCAAACAAAAGTGCAAACCGTCAAGCGAAGAGGGAGAAATCGCAGATTTGCTGGGCGCCGTTTTTCTGAGCTATTTTTGCCATTGCTACTTCATCAAGTCAAATCCTTCTAATTCCTCTTATCCCAAGGGGTAATCAAGCATGCTCTACAAGCTGGTGAAGACAGAATTGAGTTTCATCAGGTCTACATTGAGATTCAAGCTCTTCATCAAATCTGCAGGTGACTTTGGTAAAACAGAGATTAAGCTTTCATTATTTGGTCAAATCTTGTGTTTCTTGGCTTAATCATCTACTAGACTCATTGCTATTGATGCCTTTGAAAGCATTTGAGCTCATTTGAAGTGGAAGGCACCAGATCTAGACTCCTCGCATACTCTATTTTCTGCACACAAAACAGAGCATTAATTTGCTAATCAATGATTAATCAGTGCTAATCACTATATTTTGGTGCAATTGAGGGTTCAAATTAACCATTAGGTATCTGATACAGATCCCTTAAGCTTCAGATTGCAAATCGGAGTTGGTTTGATACTCCAACCATCTCGTACAAATTGGTTACCCTTAATTTAGTGTAATTTTTGGTGATTTTATGCTGATAAAATTGTTGTAATTATTTATTAAACACCAGATTGAGTTGTAAAAGGGTAGACACTGCCCTTGAATCTTGAAATTGGATCAAGAGGTAAGACCCCCTTCACATCACCATGAGTTCAGCACAGGAAATAGCCAAATTTAATGGGGAACAGTTTTATACATAGCAGACAAAAACCATGTATTTACTGATGAGGAAAAATCTGTGGGGATTAGTTGAAGGGAGAGATGAATGCCCAGAAAAAGGAGAAAATGAGTGGATGAGTAGGAATGAAAAAGCATTGGGACTTATTGCACTCAGTTTAAATGATGAAATCATTCATCATATCACAGGGATACAGTGGGCAAAAGATGCATGGGATGAACTCAATAAATTATTTGGTACACAAGCAAAAAATTCCAAGATAAATCTATTAATGCAATTCTACAAATTGGACATGAAGGAAAGTGAACCTTTAATCACACACTTGAACAAATATAAAAGCATTAAGCAACAGCTGGCAGCTATTGGCAAAAAGGTAGAAGATGATGAAGCATTAGCTGTACTTCTACAGAGTGTGGACAAAGGAGATTATGAAAACATTGTAGCAACACTAAAGAATGTACCTGAATTGAAGATACACGAGATAGAAGCAGCTCTACTAGAGCAAGAGAGCAGAGGCAAAGAGAAGAAAGGGCTCGACTCAACAGCAGGAGAGGAAAAAGCATTCTTCACCCGAGGAGGATTCTCTCGAGGACGAGGACGAGGAAGAGGCAGAGTAGGAGAGAGGACCTTCACTTGCCACAAATGTGGAAAGCCAGGACACATGGCGAGAGACTGCTACAGCAAACCTAGTGAAGAAGGAACGACATCGGCAAACTTCATGGAGGCTCCAAAGGAAGTGGAGTCAGATCATCTTTTCTGAGAGAGAGAGAGAGAGAGACCCCACAACCCAATGTAACCTGCCCCAATAAAGTAAAACCACCTCTGAGCCACCGATGATGTAGGCCACGTGGTAGATGTATGTGTGAGCACTTTAGTCAAGGTCGCGGGCACTTATAGTAGCCTTGGACACATAGAGAGAGAGAGTGTCAAGGACTATGGAGTTTAGGGACTTGAGGCACTGGTCGCGGGCTATCAAGTAAGAGGGAAACTTGGTATAGGGTCCAGGTGTGCTAGGATTATTCACTTGAGGGGAGGTGTTGAAATATACAAGTGAATAGGGTGTGTGTGGGAACAAGCTCTTGGATAGAGGCTATAAAAGAGGAGATGTAATTATGAAAGAACCTGTGAAAAGGTTAGAAGAATCTACTGGGAGAGAATAATGGGTAGCATAAGGGAATGTGGAGATATTCTGGGAGATATTCAGGGAAAAGAGAAGAGGTGGAGAGAATCAGGCAAAAGGTGGAGATATTCTGGGAGTGAATCATGGAGAAATCAATGGGATTTGATGCTTGATGTAAACTCTATAAATTGAGGCATAGCCCTAATGAGAATTTGCTGGTTTTTGAGTATCCATGCCTACATTAATCTATTTGCTAATTATTCACTAATTACATCTTAATCATTTGCTAATCACTTTGTTAATTATGTTGATTCTAGTGTTTGATCCACCATAGCTCATCATTATGCTCAAATTTCAACAAGGTTGTCTGCCACCATAGATATATTTGGGGATTATCTGAATAAGCAGGCCTCTAGGGCCTCTTACTTTTTGTCTTATACTTCTTATGCATTAGCATGTGGTGTTAAGGAGCCCAAATGTCTGGAGGGCTATGGAAAACACAAGCTCATAAGGTTTTGAGAGCCACCCATGATTGCATCAGGCGACACAATCCAAGAAGAAGAACATGTGGAGATAGCTGAAGACAAGGATACCCCTCCCAGACAAGCAACAGAGGCAAGCATTGATAAACAGACAATCGACATCAAGCCAACAAGGAAGAAAAAGAGTCCAATCAAGATCAAAAAGAGAGTTCCGATTGGCAGGCCCTGGGAGTAATAGGATTTAGTCATCAAATATAGCACAAACATTATGTTGAAGTTGAATTGATTTGTACAAAGTCTTTGATCCTCATTAGTTCCTTGTCCGTACGGACGATCAGTACCCTTTTGCATTTGTCCCATCACCATACGACACTTCAGTACTCTTCCCACACTCAGTAGTAGCTTCTAAAAGCATTTGACACTCAGTACCTTATTGGTAAGGATCAATAGTGTGTCTAGCATAATTAAGTAGTATTGATTGAATTTTTTGTGTGTAGCTCATGGATGTATTGATGCTTGTTAATATAGATCACATGTTTCACAAAAGAAATACTTTTGATGGAGTCTCAAAACATATAGGCATAACACCAAGAGTCACTTGTTCCACAAAATAAAAATCTATTGATTGAGTTTGAAAACATGTAGACATAACACCAATAAGTTACAAACTGCTATTCATGTTTACTTATCCATTTATAGTTTCTAAATATCTTCAAATCCCTCCATTTTCTATGTCTCTCTGCTGCCATTGAATTGTCCAAAGTTTGTCTTTGTCTTTGCTTTTGGGCTAGAATAAAAGCAAGCTTGACTTTGGAACTAGCAACTTTTCTTTTAGCATGCAGCCTCTGTAGAATGCCTTGGTAAAACCATTGGAAGACTTCCTTCAGACTATTTGCCTTTTGACTCCCTCCGTAGTGTTGTGTGTGTCTGAAAAATGCATTACGTGCCATGTAGTGAGACTTCTCCATGCCTTGGGTAGACCAAATTGCTGGGCATCCATACTTTTTGACAAAATAGGGAAGGTGGTTGTAGATGATATGCTGTTTTCACAGAGACATAAGAATGCATAGTAAGTTATAAAAAAAAAGAGGATCACACTTAAGTAAAAGAAGAAGACAGAACTTTACCATGTAGTGAGTTATATTGCAGGCTATCCACGCGTCTTTCATTGACTTCCCAAAATGTTTAATTGCCTCTTCAAAGTTCTTGTAATCACTCTTTGTCCATGTTACATTGTCACAGAACATGAAGAGTTGATCAAGAGACCTCCACACCTCTGCCTTCACATTTCGTGCTTCCCCATCTGCCTCATGATCTTTCACGGCATTATGGACTTGCTTCCACAATCCATAATTAATCCTTGAAACTGTTCTACCTTGCCTTACTTGCTTACTACTGTGTTTGGGTCGAGACAAGAATCTTCTTTCCTTAACACCATCAATAGAGGGCTTGATTGGTACCTCCTTGCCATTGGTAGACTTTTTAAAATCCTTTGTGATATGAACATCACCTCCATGCAGACCTATATCGGATAACACTTTTTCCAATGCTTGAAGAGCATCCTTTCTATTTTTTTCAGGACGGAGTTTCCAAGCAAATCCAATATACAAAAATACCAATTTCTCAATAATTCGACATAGAGCATGCAATGTGCATATGTGAACATTACATAGTGGAATGTCAAGAATGGCCTTGAAGTCAGGGTCAACTTTATCTCTATTAGGTGTTCTCTTCCACCATTTGGAATCCATTACTTGAGCTGATTCTTTGCAGTAAAGACAAGGAGACTTTGAGTTGCCTCCTTTACTAACGTTATACACGCACTTAAGTGTTTTAAGATCCCCCGCCATGTGCCACTCTACTTGAAAATCACCTTTTCCTGTAACATGGAGATTCTCTCCTTGCACTTGTCTTTTAATTATTCTTGGTATTTCCGTGTGGTGAAACACCCAATCTCGTGTTTCATGGTCTTCTGTCTTCACCTGTGATTATAGAAAACAAAAGTCTTACTATAAAAGATTTGAAAACAATGACTAAAATCAAGTACGAAGCAAAAAATGATCATACCTAGAACGAGCCTAACCACCATATGTGTTTCTCCGACTACACAATAAAATACTTCGAACTCGCTTCAGTCAATGATGTATCAAGTGCTCCATTCATCAATGTAATAGTAATCCTTTCCATTTTCTTTTCCTTTACAACCTCACACTCATCCAGTTTGATGACAAATTTCAAAATGCCTTTGCACTCCTCAAATGTTATTCCATAAAACTCGACCATTCTTCTTTGAAGTTGTTATAGATCTACAAATATATTGTTCCAAGGGTCATACACAGTGGTTCCTTTACCACCATGAAATATTTCTTCAATATGGATATATTGCCCAATAAACTCATCTATACTTTCATTCAAATGACCTCTTATCCTCCACACGGTTGCTGGATTTGGCAGTAAAACTCGTTTAATCCTTTGATCTCTCAAAGTTGAGGATATCGCATAGAAAATCAAACTATATCCCTTTCTACTAACTCCACTAACATCAAGAGCCTCTTGGATTATAGTGCCATCAACTTGATTATTAGATATAAAGTCCTCTACAACATTGTGTTTGATGTTTAATAGGAAGAAGGTTGGGATCCATATTTTCTTTTGCAGGCTCCAATAGTTTCCTATAGTAACAACACAATATGCCTATATCATTCAACACCTCCATTCTTGTTTTGCGTTAATGGACAAAATAGATATAATCATTTGAGAGCCTTTTTGAGTATAAAAAATGAAAAATTTCAAACTAGCCTTGCTTCCTGAATTCTTCGCTTGCATCCACCAGTCCCAGCCTTTAAATTTGCAATGTTTTTAATCTTTCTGCTTCGTAGTCTGTCTCCAAGCACGGTTCTCTTTCTTCTTGCTCTTGTCAACTCTTTTTTACTCTTTGAATGCTCCTCAATTTCATTCTGCAACTGCCACTCCAATTTTGCACGAATGGCTATCTCTTGCATCCTGGCCCCCTTTTCTTGTAGGTACATCGTTTTATATGTTTCTGCAAATGCAGACTGCACTGAAATATAACCAAGAAGTCCATTTTGTCCATCGCCCGCAAACCTCAGTAGTGTGGTTGGATTGACAAATGGAGGTGTAAAGTTTTTTACTAGACATTTTGGATATATGCTTCCATTGCACCATAAGTCAATATGTTGAAGCCCTTCTCTTCTCATATTTTCTTGTTGTTGAGCATTCATCACCGTATCCTTTCGTCTTTTTTGTGCTGGAGCATATTGTTCTTCTAAGTCGATGTGAAGATGGTGTAATCGCTTCTTCTAAGATTGTGACTCACTAGTATCGGCTATTTTTTGTGCTTCTGAGGTTGCAAAGTTTGCTTGTCAATCTCATAGTCTTTTTGTAACATGAATCGTGGAAGTGTGGCAGTATCCATGCAATCATCAAGTTCAATGATGGATTCTTTATGAGAGGCCTGCACACGTCGTCAAAAGAGATGCGGAATCTTCGGGAAACAAAAAAAAACTAAGGAGATATTTAATGCAAAATCGTATTAGTTAGACAAAAGATTATCTTATTCCTTTTTGAACTGACAGTTCTGTAGTCCTTACTGATAATTCTGAGCCACGTTTCTGTATTTTACTATTTTTGAGGTCTTTTAGGAGAGAAATAAATCAAAAAACAGTGAATTTCTTACAGGGCCCCAAAATGAGCTCCCTTTTTCCCTAATGCACCACCATATATTTATGAGATGCTTTCAACACTACTTCAAAACACATGGACATGCATTGCCATATATATGTATGTGTATCTATATATTTATAAGATGCCTCAGCACAGTGTTGCCACCCACGGCAAGGTTTTTACATACATTACATGTTTTCTCAAAAGCTTCGAGACTGCATGAAGATTATTAACATCTCCTGTCTACACTCTCAGATATGCACATTCAAGTGCTTCTCAAAAGCTTTGACTATTTAAAGATTATTAATCTCTCCTCTCTAATTTCTAAGATGACGACTCAATCTTGATTACACCAACTTGTGTGGTAGGCTCTCACTGACATGAGTATCCCATGTCATACTGGGACAATTATTATATTCTCGCTTTATGTATTATTACTATATAGCGACTCGATGTGCACAACGCATGTATTCATGTACACGGTACGTTATGTGTGGTTCATTACCTAATAACATTGCGATGTCTTTTAGGGGAATCGAAAGTACAAGGGACACACACAACCCTATGTCTTTAATGGGAATTAGAAGTAAAAGGGACACACACCACCATAGATTTATAAGACGCCTTCAGCACTACTTCCAAAGACACGGACACGCACCACCATATATATGTAAGTAGGTATGTACTACGTGTATCTATATATTTATAAGATGCCTCGGCAGAGTGCTTCCCCCAGCGACGAGGTTTTTACACACAGCCTTTCTCTAAATCTTCGAGACTACTCGAAGATTATTAACCTCTCCTTTCCACACTCTTAGATATGCACATTCGAGTGCTTCTTGAATGCTTTGACTATTCGAAGATTATTAATCTCTCCTCTCTAATTTTAAGTTGATGATACCAACTTGTTGTGTGGCAGGCTGGCACTAACACGAGTATGCCATGCCATAGTGGGACATGTGATGTCAGTTTTACCATCTAAAATGATACTAGAAATAACAAATAATCATCCATCAGCATTAGACTGTGTGTAAAGGTTCGAAGGTTGGATCTAGAGTTACATTTACCTCCGAGTAAAAGTCAAATAGAGTTACTATTTCAATGCTCCCTTTTATGTTATTTAGTTGCCTACATAAGGCACATTCGAGTGGTAGTACACCACTTCTTAGCGGTTGAAAAGTGGTGTACTACCACTGACAAGTGTTGATACACCTAAAAAAAAAGTGCTAGTAAGAAGATGCTTCCAAGTTGAAACCATGTAGTGAAATTTGACGATGATTCTTAAGTATACTACTTTTTAGTGGTAGAAAAGTGGTATACTACCTCTAAAACAAGTGCTAGTAAGAAGATGCTTCCAAGTTAAGACCATGCAGTGAATGATGATGCTTCTTAAGTATACCATTTTTGTGGTAGTTTATCACTTTTTAGTGGTAGAAAAGTGGTATACTACCTCTAAAATAAGTGCTAGCAAGAAGATGCTTCTATGCCAAAAACCATAGTGTATGATGATGCATAGAGAGGTTACATGTGGTGTATGATGAAGCATAGACTAAAACTTAGAGGTTACACCAGTCACATATAGATTTCAATGCTAGTTTACCACTTTTCAGTGGTAGAAAAGTGGTACACTACCTCTAAAACAACTGCTACTACTAAGAAGATTCTTCTATGTCAAAAACCATGTAGTGTATGATGATGTATAGAGAGATTACATGTGGTGTATGATGAAGCATAGACTTAAATGTAGAGGTTACCCTAATCACATATAGATTTCAGTGGTACACCAAAATATTACGTATTGAATACATAGTGTAAAAAAGATCTTCTTTAATATCTAATAAGTAAACGTTGTCACTCATCTTTCGCTTCCATCTCCAACTTCTGTGTAGAAATCAAAAACTAGTCTTGAAAGATTGTCCTCCCCGAGATTGTTGATAGAAAATTTTCTAGTATAATTGAGGTAATCATGATTTACTTCCCATCCACACAGCCATGGAAACAATGTTTTTGTAAGATAATATGCGTCCCACTACAAGGGATCGGGCTCATACCCGCGCTCCTAGCCGCGGAAAATGACTTGTGGAAAAAAAGTCGGAGGCCCGTGTATCATCGTGGCGAGAGACATGCGTGTAAAAGCGCGTGTAAGGGCTTATACACGCGTTTTGTCAGTTTAGCTGTGCCTATACACGCGCATTTCACAGACTATCCATGTATATACAAGCAACTTTTACAGAGTTGACACGTCTATACATGCGAACAGAGCAAAAAAAAAATCCAGAGAGTGCTATTTGGTACCAAAATGCTGTTCCAGCATTCCAGCACCCAATAGCACTCTCTGGATTTTTTTTTGGGTGCATTTCACCATCCACGAGGAAGATTTAGTGCATTGTCATTACACGATTCAAGAACGACATGAATGCATACATTGTCAATACACGATTCAAGACAGACATGAATGCAATACTATCAATTCACGATTCAATATTACCATCAAAATTTTATGTGTACACATATATACAAGGGAGTCCATATGTCGAAGTAGCCCATGGCTTCAATTATAAACAAATATAGACAAAATCAAATTGGTTTGTCTAAAAAAGCCCATGGCTTTAGTTACAAAAATATATATACAACCACATCCTCAATATGGAATGTGATACTATAAGTCTGAGTACTACTCAGACCCAGATGATGACCCGTTGCTCCCTCCATGATCAAATGAGCTCACATCGGTATACATGTCTGATGAGTAGTGCTCACGTCTAGCAGGAGCAGTGGCGGCGGGTGGATCATCAGTGGCAGGAGCATTAGCAGGTGCAGCACCAACTTGTGCCTGTTCAAGTAATATATCATATATAAGTATATATATATGTAATTCAATAAACCAAAATCATTCGTTTAGAGTTTTCAAGTACATGTTGACCGTATGGTCTCATGGCCATCTCAAACTGCGCGTCCGTAATACGTCCCTCGGTTCTGAAGAGGGCCCACGTGTCACGTCTGCTATGCCAGCGAGCATACCTAGTATCGTGGGCTATGGGCTTCCTTCCCATAACTCGTCATTGTAACATAATCAACACAATTTGTAAGATTAAAACAATCATAGAATCAATGAATTAAGTAAACAATCAGATAAAGTGGCAAGATACTTACGAACTTTGCCTCCCATGACTCGATGTCGCCAGATCCCAAATGCGAAGATCCAATGGTCTCCATTTGGATCCGTCGCCTCCACATGCTGCCTGCTTTTCACGCCACCCTCTGCTCATTTCTTTGCCTCCTTCCAGTCGCGTTTGTGTGCAGTGGTGGCAGGTTTCTCGATAGGATAGCCACCTGCAGCTACATTTAGCCCATCATCGTACGCGAGTTTCTTAAGGTGAGATCTTTTATTACTTAAGATCTCCCTTATTCGCGTCCTTCCCCATACACCCGAGAATGTCGCATGTGGGGGAATTGGGTACCGACTATGTACAGCATCTATCACCTCCCCAACTAATCGGCTATTTTGATCTTTAAATTTAATAAAACAATTTCTGTACAAGTTTGAAACTACCCCACGCATGTACTCCATTACCTCTTTCCCCCTCGCATCCATCACTACCCCACCCCTATCTGTCACATCATAGTAAATCACTCCCTCCACCTCTCTCACCTCCTCCTCATCCTCACTGTCTCCTCTAACTCTTCTCCCTCTATCTCCTCTCTCACCGGGTGCGCCCCTACTACCTCCCCCACCAAAGCACCCACCGCATCCTCCACTCCCACTCTCCCTACTGCGGCATTTGCTCTCCTCTGTACTGCGGGTGGAGTCACGATTGGGGGATTGTGTACGTGACTATGGCTGTGAGGGAGTACGTGATGGTGGCTATGAGCCCTGACGTGACGGTGCTGCCTGGGAGGGTGTGCGTGAGTGTGTCTGGGATGGGGTATGTCTCCTCGGCAAGCGTGGAAGAGGAGAAGCTACATGCCGTCTCGCCGAACTCTCACAGGCATAGACGGTAGTGGAGTGACATGGATACTCGGGGGCGGGGTGACCATACCAGGGAATCGACGAGGGGGATGGGCATACATGTACTCTATAAGCTCAACTAGACCAGGATGGCGCCCAAAATGATTTAGCATCTCCATCATCCAAGTGCCATACGCAAATGGATCGGATGAAGAACCAGGATCCATGAAGAATCTGCAAAAATAAAAGTATATACATGAAGGATCCATGAAGGGGATGGTGATAAGAGCTACTATGAGAGGCGATAAAGGGAATGGCGATGCCGCGAAGTCACCATTCACTTTATGTATCAAAGCACAAAGATGAAGATTGAAAGCACAAACTTTATGCAGCATCTTGATCAAGGTTGTTCCTATACATGCTTGATGATTCCACATGATGACAACTAGCTATGGAGTGGCTTGGAAACTGATTACAAGATGATTCCTCATGTGCGATGCTAGGTGGCCAAATTAGTAACAAAATGCTACAAAACTGATGCATCCTCCTACATGATTAATGCCCATAGGTAGGTAGTAACAAAATGCTAGGTAGTGGATCATCTCTTTCTTGATTGGATCGGCAATCTCTATGCTTTGGAGGACCAAACATGCAAGCTAGCACATATGATTTTGTGAAGGCAAGCCATATGCAGATGGGATCATCTCTCTCTTGAGCTGGATCGAAAATCTGTATGCTTTGGATGACCAAACATGCAAGCTGGACAAGAGGACAAGCAAGACACGCAAGCATGGGTGAACTTTAAGGACAAACACAGTCGCGCGTAAAAACCCATCCAAAAACGCGTGTATCTGCGCGTGAACAATCTGTGCAAACAAGGTACACGCAGACAAACACGCGCTCATACACGCAGCCTGCGCAAAACTTTTTTGAAAACGACAGACCACCGACAAATCTTTCTTAAAAAGAAAGCCTAGACTGTCACTATCGTTCACAAAAATACTGAGGTAGGCATGAACAGAGAAGGACGGAGACAATCGCATAAGGAAAAGAGACAATCGCATCAACAAATGGAAGGAAAGAGACAGGACAAAGGACAAACTGACTCATCTCTCGAAAAGTGAGTCTTCTTTTTGGCTGGTTTCCTTCACCCGTGTCTGCTCCTTGCACCCATGTCTGCTCCTAGCACTTGGCTTTAGTTCTGTATTGGAAGAGGGAAGATTTGGCGGCGACAAAGGAGAGGAAAGATGGAGTTTGAAAATGATTTTTGGAGAAGGTGGTGAGTTATTTGTTAGGTATAGACAGGTGGTCATGTAGGAGCGACGCGATCAACACAGGATATAGAGACTTTTTATACTTTCATTAAAAACTGATTATGATTATGTGTTTGCTCTTTTGTACATAGGATGTCATCAACCTCCTCAAGCAGTTCTGGTGAGGATAAGACAATGCGTCATCGTAATCGCAATGTGTGGTTGGGACACAGGATCAAGTGTATGTGTAATCGATGTCAAGGATGCATTGTACGAGCACGTCGAATTACCTTGAATCACATCTCCATGTATGGAGAATGGAATCAAACAGGTTTAGAGGTGAGTAGATGTAAATTGATAGTATTCAAATGACTCATGGTGTCCAAATTAATGGAGTTGTAATATATATACTCTAATTGAAGCAAGATGCAGTACCACACCCTAACATGGTGCCCTACGTGCGGCGAGGGCACGCAAAACATTGACGAGATGATGCTGGAGCTTTGGGATCTATTGTCAGAGATGAGTGGGAAAGGGATGACAATAGCCCTGCATCCCACGAAGTTGTGGAAGAGGAAGTGTTTGATGATATGGTGCGGTATCTTTTTTGGGATGATCCCAAAGGTATGGACGACGATGATATGGAACAAGAGCATCTTTACAAGGCTTCATTGACACCGGTTTTTGAAGGGTGCACATTCTCTATTTTACGTGCTTCACTTGAACTACTCAATATACAAACAGTTTATGGATGGAGCAATGCAAGTCTTGACGCATTATTGAAGTAAGCATTCTAACTTGTAAATTTGAATTAGTGGTTAAGGGTTTAGGGTTTAGGGTTTAGGGCTAGTTGATGATATTGGATGCGAGCTATTATCAAACATGCTTTCAAAGGGGAATAGACTACCCACCTCAAGAGACATAGCGAGGCGCTATGTAACATCTCTTGGAGGATTGGATTATGATCGCATACATGCATGCGTCATGGCATTCCTCACATCGATCGGATGATGGCATGTGGAGAATTCCCGCAGACACTCCTGCTTGGAAGCATATTGAAGATGAGTGGCCCAGCTTTAAAACAGAGCCCAAAAATTTGAGACTTGGCCTAGGTATGGATAGAGTGAATCCATTTGGTTTCAAAAGCACCGCATATAGCATGTGGCCAGTTGTGTTGGTGAATTACAACCTTCCACCATCAATGGCGATCAAGAAGGGACATCTTATGTTATCCCTTCTAATTCCAGGGAAACATAAAGTCAAGCATATGGATTTATCTCGAACCATTGATTGATGAGTTGGAGGAACTATGGAGAGGTGTTGCGATGGTGTGGACATGGCCTCCCTCCTCTCGACATTTTGACTTAAAAGCAGTGTTGATGTGGACAATGCATGACTTTCTAGGATACAACAATGAAGAGGACTTAAGGATGACCTCTATTGTGCCTCAAGGAAAAGGACAGAGTAAAGTATGACAGAACATTGATTGTTGATGATCTCAATTTCACTTGCATCCTTAATAGTGATGTGATGAGCAAATGGGTTACAAGATATGAGGATGCAAAGACAAAAAGGCAAGCAAAAAGAGCTCTCTTTCGGAGGCAACATGGCTCGCATAAGGCGTAACCTAAGCATCTAGCAACACTTCCGAATGATATCCATGTTGATTGGTTGCATGAGGGAATGGAGAGAGCAGAGAACGGCGAGGAGCTGCATATCACGGCGGAAGAATGGGAGTATGCACGAGGATGCATGTTAAAGGTATATAGAACTAATGTTTTGCATTAGTTGTAAGTGATTTGCTTTTAATATTTATTCACATTGCTTACACAAATATTGCTTCTATTTTGGTCCAGTGCACTATGTTCAATGCTATATGGTGTGAAGGCAGGCATTTTCGAGCACAAAGAATTGATGAAAAGAGGAATACACAAGATTGCGGTGTCATTAGTAGCTTTGAGGGAGCCAATGGAAAAATGGATGATTATTGTGGCACAATCCAAGACATATTTAGGCTTGACTTTCGTCGCTTCTTTGTGTATGTTTTGGATGTCAAATGGCAAATGAACGTGGTGGAAAAAGGGCCTAATGCAACGATAAAACGCCATGCAAGTGGCTATGTAACTATTGACTCTACAAAGTTTTGGCAAACAAAGAAAGAGAGGCTCGTATTGCCACAACAATGTGAGTAGGTATGCATTTTTTTACTAATGTGTTTCATGTACATATATATCTAAGCTCGCATACCCCGTGACTTTTGATATGCTAATTAATTACTGGCAGTATGTGTATTTGAGTAGGTTATCTATTTGCCAATGGTGCATGACATTAAATGGTGGTACGTCATCCCTATTGCACCACGTGTTCCAAAGTGATGTATAATACATTCACTGATATGGAGCATATGGAGGATGTAGCAAGCCGCAATGAGGATGATGTCGAACATGCCAATGAAGATGTTGTGATCGATGATCAAGAAATAAGAGATGATCATGATAATGAGGATGAGCGTGCCATTTCTCATGATCATGAGGATGACCCTACCATTGAGGATGATGGTGATGTTGATGAGGATGATCAGGGCATCAGTACCATTATCAATGGACAGAATATCGATAGTGGAATAAATTTAATCGTAGCCTTACAAATTGATCAAATGGATATTGATGTTGATCGTTTGGCAAGGATGGAGCTTATTGAAGATGAGATCGAACCCTAACCAATCCATCACTGTATCGTTCTAAATTGATGACATTTCTATTGTATATGTTGTCTTTTAATTATCATCTCATGATTTATTTTTGAATATATTACATTGTTGTAAATGCATGTAGTGGGATTGTGTAATGATATATACTGTAATGTACTATGAGATGGTTTAAAGAAAATGGTTTTTAATTTTGTAAAGGAATGGAGTTTTTCTTAATAAAGTTCTCTGTTATCGCATGTAATAAAGCGTGTATAATTGCGCGTATATACATGCGCTGGTACACGCGATTCTGAAACCAGCATACACGCGAATGTAGATGCCAATATACATGCGCCCGATACTACTCATATACATGCGCGACCATACACACGCCCGTAACTTATCGTGTGTATCGAACGCGTGTATGGCAGCCGTAGTGTCCTCTTCCTCATCATGTGGATCAAAGGAAGGTGGACATATACAATTGTCCCACTAAATAGGTAGATTTTTGTAGCAGTAATCATCTACCAACAATGTCCTTGATGAGACATATTCAGGGAATTGTTGCCAAACTATGGAAAAGTTCTTAAAAACAATAGGCTTATCAGACATATCCTTTGGATCGTCTGCAATTTCTCCAAAACTTCTCCACCTCTCACATTCCTTGTCACAATAGATGGCCCTCAAGCATTAGTGTGCCCCATGTTCCACACTTTTGGCCAACATGATTGGAAGATAAGCTTAATGTTGTGATATGCACTACTTTAAATCCTAATATCTTCCAGTTGCCTGACATCCTAGAGAAACTATTCCACATCTTCTTGAAGAAAGCACCACAATCGATTATTGAGTCTCTTAATCACGATTTGTTGTGACGCCGGAGGCTATGGATTGTATGGTCTACAAAACCGCTTCACGATCAATCTATTCAGGTCTAGGACAACCTGCTTCTTGATCTTGATATAATTGGGTACAATAGTTATCCATTCAGGGTCATCCGATGATAGCTCCACAAAGACTATAACCTTAGCAAGTTCATGAAGCTTCTCAATAGGTTCAATAGGTTCATCATGTGTAACCTCCTTAGGTGGTTCTTCAACTACTACGACATTGCACTTCAGATCTAACACCAACAAAGATATCCAAAGATATTGTTTAAATTAAACAAACATATTAAAACATAGTGTTTAAATTAAACAAGCATATTAAAACATCGCTACCATTAAGGCTACCAATTTTCAACTTCGTAATCTCTTCAACTTTTATCTTCTCGTCATACCACTTCGGTATCAATATGTTTTCATTATCTCTCTCATCGCTAGCACTTTCAGATACAGTAATCTCTTCAATAGCTCCAGAAAAAAAACACTCTTATATAATATATTGGCAATAACTTAAAAAAACTCTTACAACACATTCCATCAACAAGAAAAATGATGTTTCATTATCATTAAAGAATTACAGCACATTACATAGCTTTTTAGCCTAGACTATAAGCAAGGCTATTTAGCACTTTCCAGGTTACAAGAAAGCTAAACAAGTTTCTTGTGGCACTTTGGTTTGGGGAGTTTACATTTAGGTTGTTGCTTTTGAGTTTTTTTTCGCAGCAGATGTGGGCTCTTTGTTCTTTTTACCTACAGATATAGACTCTTGATCGCTGGCAACCTTCATTTTCTTCTTGGGTGTCACACACTCCTTGAGACTCACATCTTTGCTTTTCTTTTTCCTAGTGGCAACTCCGATGTGGACTGAATCTATTACTCCTTCTATAACAACATCCAAGTCTAGGGTATCTGACAACTCTTTGCACTTTTCTATTGCTAAATCAATTGGCACTTCCATAGCTGACGATTCTTTCTTCTTTTATGTGGCAGAATCAACTAGCACTTTCATAGCATCACTGAATTTGTTCTGCTCTCTAGTTGAATGAACTAGAACTTTTAAATTTTTTCCCCTTATGCTGGCTCTCTTCATGCTCGGTTGTATTATATAGTTGTTTTTGCAAACCATTCTTCTCCAAGCCATCGTGGCACATGTTATCATTCTCGGGCTTGCATGATGACCCAGCTTGGGAGTGTGCTGCAAAAAGAGGCAATGTAATAATGGTCAAAATAAGTTAAATGACGATTCAAAGAGAATTCATTAGAAGGACATTTCACATAGAATATTAATTTGTACCATCATAAGGAGATGCTTCCATACGAATTTCCTCTCCTTCTACATGGAAAATTTAAAAGTTATCAAAAAATAAACATTAAACAAACTTGATATGATGAGATGGATGCCAACATCTAGTACCTGTGCCATTATGGTCATCTACTTGTGTAGCTCCAGATGTTACTAACTTCATAACATCATTATGGTCATCTACTTGTGTAGCTCCAGATGTTACTAACTTCACATCATTGAATGTTTTCTCAAAATCAAGTGACAAAAACTTCCTGGCAGATTTACAAGCCATTGAAAAGCAAAGTGGATGGTATGGGTGTCGACATGGCAACATCTTGTATGATAAAAATGCCACATGCAACACATTCATCCAGGTTAATAGTGCTAACAATAGGACCCGACTGCACAACAGGAGGTTTGATAGGAAGGACCGGGATCCTCGTCGTATCCTTCAGTAGATGAGTGATGGTCTCCACAAACCTAAGTTGGGTTGTTGCCACTTCTACATCCCCTGATAGGGTGTCATACTCAGCTTGTCAATATAAACATTTGTTAGTACTTTCTAATACAGTGGTTGGGTGTCACTTTTTAGTGGCTAGGCACTACTTGTTAGTGGTTGTGCACTACTTTTTAGTGCACAATTGTTGTAATATTCCTTCTCAGCCTGAATATCAAATAAGCCTCTACTTCAGTCCCTTGTAATCATTCTATGTTTCTGAATACAAGAAAATATCAATTTTCCTTGTTTTTCCTAGTGAGATAAAAATTTCTAGAGAGTGGTAAATCAAAATTGGGATATGTTTGGATAAATAAATTCTATAAATATCAAAAAAATATTTATCTAAAATAGAAAATCAAAATAGATTTTCCAATGTGCAATTGGAATTAATTAAAATTGATTGAGAAGACCTTAGCCTAAGGGTCTATATTTTTATATATTTTTTTAATTATGGTCCAATTAAGGTTCCTATGGACCAATAAGATTAATCCAAGTGTTGGGACAAGATAAACCTAAAGAATAAAAGAAAATATCCAAAAATGAGTAAATGTCCACATAGGATGAAGAGTTGACCAAGTACTAGGTTTATTAGTTAAAAATTATGAAGTATTAATCAAAAAATGAGATATTTTAGAGTAATCATTCATTTTTGACACATGTGTAAGGAAAAGGGAGACCTTCAAGGAGGTGCCTACTTCACATGCTTGGATGAGTTTAAAACTCAAAATTAATAGGATATTTTTATCTCTCCTCTCTCCTAAATCAAACCAAATCATAAAAATTTAGTTAAATTTATCTTTTTGCATAGATAAGTTTAAATGATAAAAGAGGAATTCCCACTATATTGGAATTCAAATGTTTAGATGAGAAAAGTGGAATTTTTAGCTTAAAGGAATTAATGGTTATTTTTATGTAATTTTAAGAAGAATTTTAATAGATTTAATTTATGAAAAAGAGGAATTCCCATGACAATTGGATTGCACACTCGTCTCGATTTGAATCAGACAAAAACTTCATGACCAATTCCAGTTTACTAAATCCAAAGAATAGACCACCGGAACTAATCTAATTTTTTCCTAACCAATTTCACCAAGAATCTAGTTGGATAAATGGATAAAATGAAGGGAAGATTACCCTCGTGAGAGATCAAGGATCCTCATTATGAAACTAGGAATTATTGGAAAAAGGGTCCTTAGAACCGATCTCAAACTAGAATCTCGCTTGCATTGGAAACTCTGTTTTTCATTCAAAGGACTGTTTTACGCCAGAATGCTGGAGGATGCATATGGCTTATGTTTTTCTAAGAGGAGGTTCGTTGGAACAGCTGGCAAGGAGCCGTCAAGGGACATCACCGGCGGCAAAGCCTACCGAGGTCTTGACCAGCCTTGGTACGGTTAAAATGGTGCGCTTCCAGTACGATGGGCGAGGACCAACGAAGCGGTCCCTGAGTGAAGTTCTAAGACACCTAAGGAGGATCCTAGAGGGTTCTGACTAGGCGATGCATGGGGCTCGCGGTTGCTAGGACACCCAGGCGTATGTCGAGGAAGATATCTGATGGACAAAAGGAAAGGTTTTTGGGAACAAAAATTTGATACTGGATCTCGTTGGTTGGCCAACTGGTCTTCAATGACGAGTTCAGAGGATGGAAAATGATGATAAAAAATATTATGATTTTATTTAAGGATTGTCTTAAGCCAGTCGAATCTATTATAAATGGCAATTTCATATTGGGTGTGTACGTGGTATGCCTATTTGCTTTTTGCATGAATCGCCAGCTAGTGGGCCTGGAAACTCTTTTCCTCGATACTCGGGCAAAAACCCAATCAAATCTTTATAAAGAAATCCCACCAATTCATCAGTGGTCAGCGGGTGGTTGGCTAACCCATGGGCCGGATGGGATTTGGCTGGATCGGAGGATTCCTGAGAAATAACTATATACGATTAGTTACGTTAATCAGTTTAAATCCTGAGAAGACCTTGTTCTGTGGGAAGGGATCATCGGCTGTGCCTCGCAAATGAGAAAAAAAAGAGGTGATTCCATGGACCAAGTGCAAGTCTCTTCTTGATCTGACCATGGGACTTCAGGTTCGGTCAGATCAGTCTAATTTAGTCAAGACTTGACTCGTTAGAGTAATCTCCTAGTTAAAAGATTTTTCCCCTTCCTACTGGCAGAATCGCCTATGCCTTCCAAGTGAGGGGAGTCTTTCGGGCCCGCCCCCGGGCTAGCCTCTCGTCCCGAACATCCGCGGGCAAGGCCGACACCGCTTTCGTCATCAGGAAGAGCCCCAGCGCGGGCAGGCGGGGACGTCACAATTGTGCACTACTTTTCAGTTGTGTAATACCTCTACTTCAATTAGTGTTTTGGCAACACTCTCTAGTGGTTAGTTTATCACTTTTCAGTCCTAATACACACCAATTTTCAAATGTGAAATACCATAAAAAAGTGGTAGTGGAAAAGCACTAAAAAGTGATCTAAGATGTGTACATTACTTTTAAGTGCTACTAAGCTAGTATAAAAAACTACATTTTTGCAATTGTTCCTAGTACTTCATGATTTCTAAATTCATCATTGAATCCCATCACTACTAGCCATTGGGTGTACAGCGACTCTTGTAGCGACTCTTTTTCGTCATATAAGTGATGCTATTTAGAGTCATTACTAGCGTCGCTACGGTACATCGTTCATACGACGCTGTTAGCGAATATTGTAGCGATGCTTTACGTCGCATAAGCGTCAATTTTTAAAAAAATTCTCAACCGTTGCATAAGCAATGAAAAGGTCGCTTAAGCGATAATGATAGCGTCGCATAAGCGACGCGTCGCTTATGCGACGCCCGCGCAACGGGAAAAAACTGCTAGCCGATAAATTTATATCGATGGGATTATATATATACATACTCTTATTAGCGCCTCTCTCTCTCTTTCTCTAGCTCTATCTAGTATTTCTCTCTCTCTTTGTCGCTTGCTTCCTTGCAATTGTGATTGTACTCGGTGTTGTCATTGTTTTTGAGGAGATTAGTCAAATCGGGCATAAACGAACATGAATTATGGTAAATAGCGCTATCGAGCTCTCTTTTATTGTTACTTCTTGAAATTAGAACTTTAAATTAAATGAAAATTAGACTCTATATACCTGTCACTCACACTCTCTCTCCTTGACATAGACATATTATATATATATATATATATCATACACACACGCACAGTGCACATTCTCTCTCTTCGTTTATTAGGAGCTCGTGAGGGGAGGGACCCCCTTGGAAATTTTGAAGGTAGCCTACCATGAGCTCCAGAGTCTGTTTCTTGTTCAAATAGCGTCTAGTTCTCATGAAGCCCTTCTAGACTCAAGCAGTACTATTTCCTGTTAGAGTTACAATCCTGGGCACTACCCATTGTACCACATATGCACACACTTTTTCCTTGTCACATTTTTCCTCTCCACACGACTGTCTGGCTGGTCGGCCTGCATGCATGCTTTCCTATATATAAGGAGGGCCATTAAACTCCATAGCTGTAGCTGCCAGGTGATAGCCAACAGGTAGAGCTTGAAGCCCGTGAGTATCAACAAGGAGAGAGGGTTAGATTTGGTACTTGGTACTTGGTACTTGGTACTTGATTTGGTATCATGTTGAAACCTCGTACTTGCAATTGGTACATGGTACATGGTACATAAATTGGTACATGGTACATGGTACATAAATTGGTACATGGTATTGTAATTGTAATAGCTTCAGCAACCACTTCCGACTCCATCTTGTCCCAAACTCCGTCTCCAGTGTGTTGATGACATATTTCTTGTCATCCTCAAGTTGATTGCTGCATTGCAAAATAAAGTCATTTAGTAATTCAAATAAAAAACTGTAATTCATATTCTTTATGTTAAAAAATACTTACTGCCATGGTATATGAACTCGCTGTAGATAAGACATGCAAAGGTCTCTCATCCAACGTCTGAAGGCGATGTCGGCTCCGACCTGAAGGATATCCCTGTCAGGTGTGATGTCGCATGTGACATCCAAAGTGCCAGTGCACGTGCGCATCAGCACTGGTGGGGGCACTGGTGGTGTGCTACTCTGCCCCGCTGACGCCTACGTGCAATACAAACATACGATATATTGAGATGTGAGATCTTAAAAAGTACTTGATATTTAATCCGTAATCGCCATAAAAGATATACCTACGGGATAAACGAGCCTGTGAATCAGGTGTCACCTGAGTACCAGGAGGTACATCAGGAGTAAGCCGCTGACTCTCGTGATGTGATGTACCTGGGTTAGGAGTCCTAAGAAAACAAAGACATCAAAAGGATATATATATTAAGAATTCTATATGTAAAAAAAGGATGACATTACTATTTTATCAATCGAGAAGCTTACCGATGCGCTGTAGTGTGTGCATGAGAAGAAGTCTCCACTCCTGCATGTGGCTGGGAGGATGTACCCTCTCCAAGTCGTATGGGCATACTGAATAAACCAAAAATCTTGATGGTGCCATCTAAACCCGCATCATCCATCTCCACATAATCTGCCATGGCCTCTGACAGTGTATCTCTAGAAAGTCTAGTGCCTCGTAGCAAAGTCTTGATGATCGCCAGGTTCACTTTACGGGTGTGGTCACTCATCGTATCTATATATTTAAAACAACTATATGTCAGACTAGAGATACATTGTTAGAGGAGAGCTCAATCTATCTAATCAGAAACATTGACTAAATAACTCCAAGCAAGATGCGTCCACATCTCGAAGTTTGCAAGTCATATATGGACTGTTGCAAAGAACATCGAAGAGTCATATATAGGATCCCATAATTTGGCCCATACCAATGGCATCTATGTTCAAGAACATTATTTCTACTAGTAAGCTACCCAAGTTTGCAACCCTCAAAACATTAAGAGACATTACTTAAGACCCAAGCATCAGAGCTTCTCCATGAATCATAACCTCTCTATCTTACTAACTCGCAATGTGGCCAATAGCACCCTTTCTCTCTATCTCTCTATGCCGTGTCAACCCATGATCTTCCTCTCTCCACCTATGCTCTAGAATGGTGATGGTTAGCTAGCAGTGTTTGGAGTTCCTTCCTCTCTCCCTCTCACACTATCACCCTTTGCCACTGTAGTGATTGTAGTAGTGCACCTTGTCGATCGCCCGTGGGTGACGAAAGCTAATTAGAGGCCATACAAGCTCCTCCTCCTTTCTCTCTCTATAGTATAAAAACACACACATACTCCTCCTCTTTCCCCATCGTGCATGCATGGCGACTGTTCGTGCAGGGGCTGATGGCATTTGGTCATCCCTTTTTTTTATCAAAGGTCCAAGAATTTCTTTAAAAAAAAATTAATGAGCTTGGACCTTTGTCACGTGCATCCTGCACTTGGATGCCACGTAGACATTTCTGTACAAGAAGGTGCAGGACCTAGGATGGTGAACTGGTCCCATGTGAGCCCACGAGTCAGCCAGGGATCCATCTCAGTCGTCCGAGGTCAGGTGTGCATTGTCCTGCACATGAGTCCAAGGTCAGATGTGCACTGTCTTGCACATGAAACAGTGCCAGTCCACGCTCTGAGTCTCCCTCTAGAATGATGTCAATGGTTCTGTGTATCTGGTATGGTACCGGATGCCAAATCACTGAGTAGACTATGTTTAGGACAAGGGGCCAGCCCATAGGGCTACCTCGGAGCTTAGTATGGGCATGGGAATGGTGTGAAACCATCCTCATGTGGGCCAGTAAGGCCCAGGCTAGACCCACCAGCCATGCAAGGGCTGTGGGACAGCCGTAAGGCAAGAATAAGGCCATTTTTAGGAGGTTACAGCCTTCATGGGGCTGTAGGGCAAGTATGGGGCAGCCCATACAGGCTACCCAGCCCATGGATTGTGGGCAAAGGCTATGCCCAGCCTTCCAGAAGCAAGGGCCTGCCTCCCCAACTTGCTAGGGAGTTTACGCAGCATTTATTGGTATTTATTTGAGCATTTAATGCTGAAAATACTCAGTCTTGGGAATATGCTGCTGGTCACCTGCTTTTATGCTGGCCGACTGCCCCTGAAGGGTAGTATAATTAGGAGAGGTCCACAATCCCATAATTCATCTCATTTTTCACCAAGTACTCAAGCAAACCAAGGGGCCAAGCCAGCCAAGGGCTTGCTAACGCAAAGGGGTGAAGGATTCAGGTCAAGGGCAGGATTTTCCAGCTAAGAAAGGTCAAGTTTTCTGTATTTGTTTTCAGATTTACATCATTCTAATAAAGCAAATACACCATCCATGGTGGGGGCCCTACAGAGGGTAATTGGGACCCAATACTGTGTCCTCTCCATCTCCCCCTTCTCTCTCTATTTTTTGCACATCTCCTTTCAGTTTGTGCATTAATTTCTATCGCGAAAAGAGTGTTGATTTCTGAGTTTTGAAGTACCGGTCTTTCTCGGAAGCTTCCGCATACTACAACCTTGGTCCCACACAAAGCTATAATAAGGGTTATACCAACCATCCTCCAAGCACTATAATGCAAGCCTTCCCAAGTTTACCTCTATAGACCTAGCTACTCCCTTCTCAAGTGTGCATCCCCCTACAGTTAGCAACAATATTCTCAAATGTGACATTAAACATGTATGCCTAAAAAACTATATTCGTGCAAATGTCCATCATTATTAGTGGTGGGATCTTAGTAGCTCTTTCCAAGATATTCCCCACCATAATGAGCCTTGTGGAGGCATAAATTTTTGACAGCTTAACCTACCACTCCTACCATTTGTATTTCTTTATCATCGAGTGGATGTTGGAATCTTCATCACGAGCTTCTTTAATAGCCATTTTAGCCTATAGAGCCAATAGCTCTAGGTTAGTCACAAAGGCATAAATGTGACTAGTACACCCTTTCCCAAAGACACCAGAATTCCTATCTTTCCAAATATGGCAGAGAAGACTACTCCCAATGTTATTCCATAGAATAGGATCCATATGCCTACATTCACCAAGAAGTATCTCTTTCCATGAGAAGGGGATAGCAATCATGCAAGATGTTAAGAAATTTCTTATTGCTTTCACAATTCATGGACAGATGCATTAAATATTCTACACCTTTGCCACACCTAGAGCAAATGCCATTATAAACCCCCACTCTTGTAGCTCTCTAGCCAGACCAAATTACTTTGTGCAGAATAAGCCCGAGAAAACAAGCACGTTTGGAGCTACTAGAAAAGACCCAAATAGATTTGAATCTATAGGTCCATTGATAGGCATTCAAATTGATGCCCCATCTATCATTCAAATTAGCTATAAGAGCAGAGTTATCACCTAGAAAGTTGATTATAGCACCTGATATCCAAGAGAGATTCCTTTTAATACCTCTTACCATCCCCTATGAGAGGGGCCAAATACCTATATCAGAAATTTGTCTGATCCTTTCCCTTAGAAGTGCCTTGCAAACAACAAAAAGTAGTAGACAAGTGTTCCAATAGAAGTGAAGAGTATTCTCACTTATCTTTGTTCCACAAATCTCTCCAAGATTTGATACCAACTTTGTACAGCTTGTGAGCTCTATTAAAATCCTATTTATCTATGCTAGGAAGGAGGGAACCAAACCAGCCAAAGTCCTCTAGAATGAGTCTAGACTTAGAATGGTGGGTGTCTTTTACATGAAGGTCGGGTTTCCAAGCAGCCCCCCCACATGTTCCTAATCAGAGTTGAACTTTAGGAATGAATTCCTTCCTAGACATAAAGATTTGTAGAGGAGAGAACCTTGTCTAGCACTTCTTTTACTTAAGCTCAAATATGTGACAGTCTATTTTGATCAATAGGGCTCAATAATCAGTACTATCAATCCCTCTACAAACCCACTTAGCTATGCAAACTTGTCAACAAGTTTACTTAGGTCCAAAACTCCAAGCCCCCATTTCTCTTTAGGTAAACTCCAAGTCCCTCCTTTCTCTTTAGGTAAAACATAAATTTTATAGGCAACTTTAGCAACCTTCTTGACTCCGACATTCCCACCCCACAGAAAATTAGAGTCTAGAGAGATAATGTTTTGCAGGTGGGACTTAGGAGGCTTCTAGCAAGATAGGAAGTAATTAACAGAAGGGAGAAGGTAGTGATTGAGGACAACACTCTAGCAAGAAGGGAGGGTTGATAGCCCTTCCAAAGATCAACTTTGTCTACTACCCAATTCCATCTATATTTTAGAGAAACCTTAAAGCCCATAGGAATGCCCAAAAGTCTAAAAATCTCACCATTCATAATTTGCTTGCATCTAGCCTTAGTGACCACATCAAGAGCGGTGCCATTATGAGTCCAGTAACCTATTTTGGCATGATTAATGATATACCCACTAGCTAAACAAAAGATATTTAAGCAACTTCAAAAAGTCTTTATAGATTAAGCATCATTAAAAACAGGAGAGTTAGTATCATCAGCAAACTTTGTAGACAAAGATATTTGGGAGATCTAGGGAGCTTCAGCCCTTTCAAAGAGCCTTTGTTCAAGGCATTAGAGACAAGCCATCCTAGGGCATCAGTAGTAATGACAAAAAGGAGAGGGGCAAGGGGACATCCCTATTTGATAGTTCTCCCTGGAGGGATGGGTTCAGTGAGAGTACCATTCAAAGAAATAAGAGCGCTAAAATTCCCAAAGTGGGTGTGGACTGACCCTCTGAAATTTTCCCAAACCCCATATCCTCAAGAGACTAGAAAACAAAATCCCATTGCAAAATCAATTTTAAAGAAAACAATATCCATCTGATGATCATTAGCATACTCCATACCTTCCCACACAGCTACTACGATAGCATCCAATATGTACCTACCTTTGATGAAACCCTTTTGCTCTTTAAGAATAAAAGAATCTAATAGAGGAGATATTCTTCTAGCAAGAGTAAGAGCAAAGATTTTATAAATAGAAGTGAGGCAGGTAATGGGCCTTCAATTAATCAATCTAGTTCTTGGACCCCCTCTTGTGTATAAGCTTTATAACCCCAGTATTAACTGAAATTGAAAGAGAAAAAACCTACAAATTCCCTTCAAACCAAAATGAGATAAAGGGGGAAAAAATCCACATAAGCTATATAGAACTCATTTGGTAGCCCATCAAGACGAGGGGTTTTTCCCAAAGCCAGAGCATCAACAACTTCTTTAAACTTCCCTTCAAATCCATTTGAGCCTTAACTTCAATGGGGATAGCTTTTCCCCTAATTCTAGCAATAAGGGCTCTAGCTTGAGTAACCTCTCTGACCTAGTAGGAGACTTAGAGAAGATGTTGCTGAAAAATTCTTGCACAAATTTAAGGTTGTCTTCTTTCATCATCATGATGTTTTCGGAGTTTTCCTTGTTTTCCTTTAATGGAGGAACCATTTCTCTAATTTTCTTTTTCTTGAGTGGGTTAAACATGTGTTTGTTTGGTTGTCTATTTTCCCTGCCCCAAACTCCTTAGTGTAGAGGAGAATCTTTTCATATTCAAGAAGCTCTTCCAATTTTAGAGAGTTTTTAAGATCTGAAAGCTTGGTTGAGAGGTTCTCAATGGCCTCCAAAGATTCCAAGTCATTTATCTCTTTTTGGATCTCATTTCTCCTTCTTTTTTTGATTTTCCTATCTTTTCTCATGAGTTTACCCAAAACCCCTTGAGTTTTTTTAACAAAACTCACACAAGACTGAGAGGAAGAACAACCTGGTTGAAAAGCTTTGGCAAAAATATCATACACAACATTTTTAACTTCCTCAAGCTGAAACAAAGAATGGTTAGCATGGAACCCCCCATTCTTGCTGATGTTGACATCTTGCTTAAATTTGAAAACAAGAGGGAAGTGATCAGAAATGAGAATAGACTTGTCAAGAGAGAAATCAAAAACAAAAGACAAATTAGATAGAGAGAAATTTACATAAACCTTGTCAAGTCTAGCTGCCTTGTAGTAGCTCCCCTCCTTTTTGTTAGTCCAAGAGACCCTCTGTCTGGGTGCACCTCGAATAAACAAATCTCTCTCCCACTGCTGGGCCAGGGATAGAAATTTTTTAGCCGTCTCTTAAGCAACGCATATCAGTATGCAAATGTCGCTAAAATAGTCATTTTAGACATTCGCTTAAACGACGGCTCTAAAAACGTCGTATAAGCGACGAAATTTTTTTTAAAAAAATTAGACGTCGCTTAAGCGACGTATTCGCGTCATCGTATAAGTGACGCTAGATAATTTCAACCCCCTCGCTAGACCCCCCAATGGCTTGTAGTGCATGTCTCCCAATGCATCCTTTCTGACAGATATGATGGCCTCGAGCTTAAGAATCTTGTCCTCTTTTGGAACCAACTCGGCCTTATGTAGGTTCAACTCCTCCATATCCTTCTTCAACCTTTCCAATATCTTGCTGGTCCCCCGCAGCACCCCAACTTGCTCATGTCTCCTTGTTTTTGGTGGTTGCAAGATGAGGTTATCTAGTTTCATGTAGTGGGTGCCCTTGGCTTTAGCTGGAAAACTGGCTTTTTTTCAAGAAGAATAGCCAATCTCTCATAGTTAGCCAAGGAGTTTCACTTCAAGATCTTCTAACGAAACATCATATGCAAAGTTGGGCACCTAAAACTATAATCTGATCAAATATCCAATAATTACAAATTCCCTTTTCTTTGGGAACCAAGTTTGTATACAGGCCCTGTCCTAGGTTTAGACAGGTACAGTGAATGTGAGTAAATTGCCTATAACTTTTACATTATTACTCATATGATGTTTCCACTTTGCATATCACAAATACAAATAACGTAGAGCTTAACTTGATTTATCGAGTAATTTTTGATGTGTTCTACTATTTTCTATATTATTTAAAAGGTATTAGAATTGTTAAAAAACATACTATTTTATCTTCCCACCACATCTACCATTTAAAATGCTCAAATTGTATGGATCTAGTGATGATTAGATTGGGAAAGATTAGTATAATGTGGGTATAAGGTAAAATTACAAATCTAACGGTTGGATTTTTGTAGATTTACTTTGGAAAATTTATTATGACTGTAAGAGGCCCATTAAATCAATAGTAATTTAATTCTAGAAAATTAAATATTGAATCTTTCAATCTAAAAACTCAAGGGATCAATACTCTTGTTGCCATGAATTTATTAAAAAAAATTTGGCTTGAATTGAGTATGGGAAGGTCCATTTTCAATCCTCCCAAGTGAAAATTCTCATATTGTGTCCACTCTCCCCTTTTCAAGTCTAAAACCAATCCTAGTTAGGTTTGGAAATCTAGGCTTGGTAAACTTCACAGCTTAGGTTTCATTCCATGTGTGAGGCTTGGGTAGGCACAAATCTTATATATGCATGCCACTTTATGTCCACATGAGCATCGAGAGGATCCACATAAGTAGCTTGCCACCTCAGCTTGCCACCTCCACGCTCCATGTCAACATGGTCAACCTAGTTGACTCCCCACCTCATCATCCTAGTCATCATTAATGCCACATCATCTTGCCACCTTTGCATGCCACCTCGCACATGGTGACATGGCATGCCACATCATGGAATTGCCACATCAACCATAATAGTGCCACATGTCAAGAGAATGCCACGTGTCATACACGCTTGTGACACATGGCATCTCCTTCCCACCTCCCCTCTTTTTTCAAAAACATATTTTTGGAAAAGTTAATTTAGTAATTTAGAGAAATAGAATATAGAAATTTAAATAATAAAATATATGTAACTTATTAAATAAAAGAATTTAAAATCACTAATTTTAAAGGATTATATTTTGAGATTAGATCAATAAAAATATTAATAAAGATCATATTATTAATTTAAAAAAAATTAATTTAATATTTCTTGAAATTTTTTTATGTAGAATAAACCTTTGAATAAAATTTGAAAAAAATACTTTATTTAAAAAAAGCAGTTATATAATTATAAAATAAAAGATATCTTTAAAGATATATTTATATATCTAGTAATGATAAATATTTAGACTTGTTAATAAATATTATAAATAATATTAATTTTTGAGTGGATAATAGTTTATCTTTAATTATCTTTATGTTTATCTTAGTTATCCAATCAATCTTAGATAGGAAATCCAATGAGATTTGAAGTGGATAACCTATTTTTCCTATATAATCACACATCTCTAGTACTATCCCACACTTATCTCTAGTACTATCCCATCATTGAGCCTTTATAATATTTTCTCTCTTAGCTTCCTTGAGAATGGGTTCTCAAAGTCGTAGGAGTCGGAAATGTGATAGGACTAGACTCCCCCCCATCCACCAAGTTCAAGAGGAGGAGAGGAGAAGGGTAGCTCGTGAGAGAAAGAGAGAGTGGAGAGCACGTCAACGAGCAACACCTTCCGTTGGCGATGATCCAAGCCTTGCTCCTCCTCTTCCACTTCCTCTCCCTACGCCCTCTTCCCCTCCACTACCCCTTAGTTTAGATAATCCACATGAACCCGCCCTTCTTGAGTCCTCTCTTCTACAAGAACCCACCCCCCCTCCTTTGGGCGCCCTTCGTGTGGATAGGAAAGAACTATCAAAGTCAGGGGCACATTGTCGTGCCCATGCAATCTTCCATTCCTATTTCAAAGACCTCACGCCTTCATCACAGGCATGTGTGCTTGATGCTTTGATTGATTTGCCCAACATGGCCAACTGCAGGGCGCTTTTCGACATTGGAGGTCGAAGAGAGAGGAGAGCTGGCATGGCGATGCTACAAAGTGTTCGTCATTCCTATATAGTTAACAAGAAGAGGAACTCTGCGGACGCTTTGGCTGCTCGACGGGCTATTGTGGCAGCCATAAGTAGCTCCCAAATGAAGGGTAAGGTTAGTGCCACATCTCGCATCCTTTCCATAGCACCACACGCACTTAGAGTTGGGTCTATTAGGCGACAAAGTTTAGATGCCAATGAGGTTGGTGCTATGTGGGCGAGTAGTGGTCGTGTAGCTAGGCATGATCACCTACTAGATGAAACCACTAGAACCTTGATAGAAAGTTTTTGGGAGGAGAATTGTCGTGCATCGCCAGTTTTCAAGAAAGCTTTGCGTAAGAGAGTGACAAGAGGAGTGTTCATTGAGCACGGTGCTTGCTTTCTTGAAATGACCCAAACTGAGTTGTATTCTCAGTTTGTGGCTTCGTATCTAGAGCTTAAAATTGGGCAAAGGTCATTTGAGGGGTGTAAGCCTTGGTTTGTGAGGTACTCACGTCAGCGTGACACATGTTGTTGTCCCTACCATGTTGAGTTCAAACTTTTTTATGATGTGTTCCGTTCTCTTAGTGGGCATAGAGAGTTGCCTCATAGTCCACGTGATTTCATCCACTCTCTTTTGTGTGCACGCACGGAGGATGCCCAGTTCCATAGGATGCCTTGTGTGGAGAGCAATTGCACATCATGTGGTTCACTTGCACATCTACAGATGGTAGATCTTGATGCAAGTGACCAAGAGATAGTGGCATGGCAACGTTATGAGTATGTGACACACCAGCTCCAGAGTGGTGGACAGTCTAGGAAGTTGCAGCTCGTGGACAAACATACACCACGTTGTCACTTCACAGCCACATTTAGGGAGCAGATCTACCCCTACATATGGCACAGTCATTGTGCCAAGTGGCAGGATCGTCAGTTCCGAGCATGCCTAGCAGAGTTTCCTATTGGTGTGGTCGTCTCTGTGATTGATTTTGCAGAGAACTACACTTTCACACCTTTTCAGGAGATACAATCTGAGTATTACTTCTCGATGGTTGTGGCGCACAGTTCAAGTCATCACGTCAATTCTATTGGCTCTACAGGTAGTACTTATGGCTTTCTTACATTTACAATTAAACTAAATTCACTAGAACATCTTAAAGAAAACAATAACTAAGACTATCTTTTATGGATTTATAGGTGGCATGTGCAGTCTAGTATCCCAGTGATTTGGTCATTCTGGTGCGGGCGCGTGTGTGAAACGTGCCTTGAGGCATTATCAGCTGCGACAGGATGCTCAGCGGTTCAGAGATGCGGGCCACATAGTTGAGTGGTGCTCCCAACATTTGTGTGGGAGTGCAGCATCATCGTACCCCAAACGTGATGCTCGGATTGTCAGGAGATTTTTTTGGCATGTGGATGGTGGCATGATTGACCGTAGAGCCTCCCATGATTGTGACACAGTACCTGGCACCTTGGGCTTACATTCCATCAGGAGCACGTGCATGGCGGCCCCCACGATTTACACACGACGGTTTGCATGCTTCTGTGGAGCATGTATGGATGGCGATTGGTCACATTGTGCCTCGAGAGGATGGGCAGATGCATGGATACAGACATTCCTCTCCCCCGAGCATCCTTCACATCCAGTGGTGTCTGATGAGCACACAGGTCCTGCGTTCATGGTCAGTTATGATGACCTGACAGATTTGCTACAGGAGGGTGATGTATTTGCTGTTATTGCCAGTGAGGGAAATAGCAAGGGAGTAGACTACTATCTGATGAGTTGCACTAGGCCAAAGTGCATGCTTAACCAGGATACAGTGGATGATCATGGGTTTTCTTATGACGCCCATAGCATGATTGTGGCAGGTCGGTTCTACCAGCAGATTCGACTTCATCGGGGGAGTCTTGAGTTCCAGCAGTGGAAGTGGGAGTTAGAGGCATTTCAGTTCTCTCATCTAGTGGTTGCTACCAGGCTCACTCTTGTTCGAGTACAAAGCCAAAAACACAGTTCTCACCCTCGTTTTCGGCTTCGAGTGGATGACCATGAGAGCATTCTAGAGCAGTTGAGAGCTAGAGAGGGTGCTGCTGACTAGATCTCTATCTTGATAGTGACTAAACTCAGACTAGCTGGGTTAGCTCACTTACATTGTACTTAGATTTTTGGGCAGTGACTAACCTCAGACTAGCTGGGGTAGCTCATTTTCATTCTGATGTACTTATTTGATGTTTATATCATTATGAGTTTTCTCATTATTGAGGATCATTACATTTTAGTTGATGTTCTTGATTTTATTATATTTTTTAACACTTTGGCTATCATATTGTTTGTTGAAAATCTCCATACCATCGTACCCAAACATGCTCCGATAGGGACCAAACTCTGCAAGCATGTGGGGGTGGGTCCCCCCCATATGCTTGCAAAGTTTGGTCATAATCAGAGCATGTTTGGATTGGTAATTAGCGCCCAGTGCGGGTTTTTGAAGTCTCTTGGTGCTTAAGAGGCCATGGAAAATCCGGGCCTTCCCCATACCATCGTACGCAAACATGCTCTGATTGTGACCAAACTTTGCAAGCATGTGGGAGGGACCCACCCCCACATGCTTGTAAAGTTTGGTCCCCATCGGAGCATGTTTGGGTACGATGGTATGGGGAAGGCCCGGATTTTCCATGGCCTCTTAAGCACCAAGAGACTTCAAAAACCCGCACTGGGCGCTAATTACCAATCCAAACATGCTCTGATTGTGACCAAACTTTGCAAGCATGTGGGGGTGGGTCCCCCCCATGCTTGCAAAGTTTGGTCCCCATCAGAGCATGTTTGGGTACGATGGTATGGGGAAGGCCCGGATTTTCCAGGCCTCGTAAGCACCAAGAGACTTGAAAAATCCGGACTGGGCGCTAATTACCAATCCAAACATGCTCTGATTGTGACCAAACTTTGCAAGCATGTGGGGGTGGGTCCCCCCCCATGCTTGCAAAGTTTGGTCCCTATCGGAGCATGTTTGGGTACGATGGTATGGAGAAGGCCCGGATTTTCCATGGCCTCTTAAGCACCAAGAGACTTGAAAAATCCGGACTGGGCGCTAATTACCAATCCAAACATGCTCTTATTGTGACCAATCTTTGCAAGCATGTGGGGGGGACCCACCCCCACATGCTTGCAAAGTTTGGTCCCCATCGGAGCATGTTTGGGTACGATGGTATGGGGAAGGCCCGGATTTTCCATGGCCTCTTAAGCACCAAGAGACTTCAAAAACCCGCACTGGGCGCTAATTACCAATCCAAACATGCTCTGATTGTGACCAAACTTTGCAAGCATGTGGGGGTGGGTGCCCCCCCCATGCTTGCAAAGTTTGGCATGGCCTCTTAAGCACCAAGAGACTTCAAAAACCCGCACTGGGCGCTAATTACCAATCCAAACATGCTCTGATTATGACCAAACTTTGCAAGCATGTGGGGGGGACCCACCCCCACATGCTTGCAAAGTTTGGTCCCCATCGGAGCATGTTTGGGTATGATGGTATGGGGAAGGCCCGGATTTCCCATGGCCTCTTAAGCACCAAGAGACTTCAAAAACCCGCACTGGGCGCTAATTACCAATCCAAACATGCTCTGATTGTGACCAAACTTTGCAAGCATGTGGGGGTGGGTGCCCCCCCCATGCTTGCAAAGTTTGGTCCCCATCGGAGCATGTTTGGGTACGATGGTATGGGGAAGGCCCGGATTTTCCATGGCCTCTTAAGCACCAAGAGACTTCAAAAACCCGCACTGGGCGCTAATTACCAATCCAAACATGCTTTGATTATGACCAAACTTTGCAAGCATGTAGGGGGGACCCACCCCCACATGCTTGCAAAGTTTGGTCCCCATCGGAGCATGTTTGGGTACGATGGTATGGGGAAGGCCCGGATTTTCCATGGCCTCTTAAGCACCAAGAGACTTCAAAAACCCGCACTGGGCGCTAATTACCAATCCAAACATGCTCTGATTGTGACCAAACTTTGCAAGCATGTGGGGGGGACCCACCCCCACATGCTTGGAAAGTTTGGTCCCCATCGGAGCATGTTTGGATTGGTAATTAGCGCCCAGTGCGGGTTTTTGAAGTCTCTTGGTGCTTAAGAGGCCATGGAAAATCCGGGCCTTCCCCATACCATCGTACCCAAACATGCTCCGATGGGGACCAAACTTTGCAAGCATGTGGGGGTGGGTCATGCTTGCAAAGTTTGGTCCCCATCAGAGCATGTTTGGGTACGATGGTATGGGGAAGGCCCGGATTTTCCATGGTCTCTTAAGCAGCAAGAGACGTGAAAAATCCAGACTGGGCACTAATTACCAATCCAAACATGCTCTGATTGTGACCAAACTTTGCAAGCATGTGGGGGGGACCCACCCCCCCATGCTTGCAAAGTTTGGTCCCTATCGGAGCATGTTTGGGTACGATGGTATGGGGAAGGCCCGGATTTTCCATGGCCTCTTAAGCACCAAGAGACTTGAAAAATCAGGACTGGGCGCTAATTACCAATCCAAACATGCTCTGATTGTGACCAAACTTTGCAAGCATGTGGGGGGGGACCCACCCCCACATGCTTGCAAAGTTTGGTCCCTATCAGAGCATGTTTGGGTACGATGGTATGGGGAAGGCCCGGATTTTCCATGGCCTCTTAAGCACCAAGAGACTTCAAAAACCCGCACTGGGCGCTAATTACCAATCCAAACATGCTCTGATTGTGACCAAACTTTGCAAGCATGTGGGGGGGACCCACCCCCACATGCTTGCAAAGTTTGGTCCCCATCGGAGCATGTTTGGGTACGATGGTATGGGGAAGGCCCGGATTTTCCATGGCCTCTTAAGCACCAAGAGACTTGAAAAATCCAGACTGGGCGCTAATTACCAATCCAAACATGCTCTAATTGTGACCAATCTTTGTAAGCATGTGGGGGGGACCCACCCCCACATGCTTGGAAAGTTTGGTCCCCATCGGAGCATGTTTGGGTACGATGGTATGGGGAAGGCCCGGATTTTCCATGGCCTCTTAAGCACCAAGAGACTTCAAAAACCCGCACTGGGCGCTAATTACCAATCCAAACATGCTCTGATTGTGACCAAACTTTGCAAGCATGTGGGGGTGGGTGCCCCCCCCCATGCTTGCAAAGTTTGGTCCCCATCAGAGCATGTTTGGGTACGATGGCATGGAGATTTTCAACAAACAATATGATAGCCAAAGTGCTAAAAAATATAATAAAATCAAGAACATCAACTAAAATGTAATGATACTCAATAATGAAAAAACTCATAATGATATAAACATCAAATAAGTACATTAGAATGAAAATGAGCTACCCCAGCTAGTCTGAGGTTAGTCACTGCCCAAAAATCTAAGTACAATGTAAGTGAGCTAACCCAGCTAGTCTGAGTTTAGTCACTATCAACGGCAACCCAATCAAAATCGTCATCTCTAACTGCCGGTCGACGTGCGCGTCGAGGCTGCTGTGCACATCGAGGAGGCTGTGCCGGCTGCGGGGGTCGTCGAATGTCTGCGGGGAGGTCTGCCTCAAAGGCAGGATCGTGAGCTGGTGCCGGTGTACTCGGGAGCCTGCGCACTAGGATGGGCTTATTCACCACACAAGCTTAGGCCCTCAGAACTAGAGAGCATCATAATCTCTCACCTCAATTGGCGAGCCTTATTCTCCCAATGGTATGAGGGATACCTTGGGCCATTCCCGGGCTTTGCTAACGACGTCACTCGGTTACACAAGCATGGAACGGAGTTAGCATCAAAGCCAAGAAAAACTTGCACTCTTTCTCTTAAAGATAACAATTTCAATACAATTCATTGAATACAGCATCACTTCAAGTCATAGCTTCATACAATTTTATTTCATTATTTTAAAAGGAAAAGATACACATTTATTAGCACTAATATTATAACCAAGCTAACCTGGCCACCATTTCCTTGAGGAGCTTGTAATAGGAGGGTTGGGGCCGCATTAGGAGCATCTTCTCAAATCTCATTGTTGCGCACTCCTCCCGAGGTAATATTTTGGCGTTTTCGAGATGGTGCCATCTTGGACGTCACCTTGTAGGGCTCGCTGTCGCGGTCGAAATGCTCCAGTCAGATCTCAATTCCGAGATCGTTTGCTCACCATATGAGCAAAAGACCACAACACATGAACCCTCTCTAAGGCCAAAAGCTCTTGCTAAAGTCCACGCAAAGGGGGAGGGATTGTGAGATGTCCTTAACAAAAACGTTTTGCTGAAGGGGAGAAGGGTGCTATTGTAAGTCTCTTCACACGCAAGGGGGGTGGGGAGGGGGGGGAGGGGGGAGAAGAGTAATTTGTGAGATGTCCTTAACAAAAACTTTGCTAAAGGGAAGAAGGGTGCTACTGTATGTCTCTTCACACGCCAGGGGGGGGGAGAGAGAGAGGAGTTAAGGACACTACCTTCTAAACAAGGGTGGAGTAGAGGAAAATTGCCTTATCTGAAAAGTGGTAAATGAGGGGTGTTGAGAGAGGGGCGGCTGCTTTGCAGCAAGTACACTTTGCAGGGATAGATGGCGGTATAGAAAACGACACGGCAGAGTATATGCTACACAGAATTGTGTGCTGCCCATGGAGCATGCCCATGGAGCACCCCAGGGGTTTATATAGCTATGGGTACGGGTGTGGGCGCTGCGCAAGGCACAGTCGAAAGAACGTTGTGTCGGCGAAGGCTGTGGGTTAGTGGCCTGCATGGCTCTGGGAGAAAGGTACGGTGCAGGTTCATAGGGGAAGGAGTGGTACGCATGTACCTTATCTGGTCAGAGGAGGCAGCATGGGTGTCCACGTAGCGGTGCATGTAGACCACACAGTGGGCCATCGACCTTTGGTTCTTGTGCGGCCATCGTACGGGCACCTTGGTAAGTGTGTACGGTCTCTTTTTTGGGGCGGGGTCTTCAAAGTTGGGGCATCGGCCTCGATTTTCATGCCAGACCGCTTGGGGGGCGATTTTTTTTTTTTGGTCTGGGATGTTTCCTTGGTCGTTGGGGTGCAGACCGTTGGTCAATCAGACGCTCGATTGTGCATTATTAAGGTTTAAAGGTCGTCGCTTTTTAACTAAAAATAACCAAAATTTACGTATAAGCTTGAGCCGGTGTTCGTTTTGGATACTATAAAATCCTATATTAGGGTAAAATCATGTGCAGATTTCAAATTTGGACTCAAAATTAAATATTCTAAGTAGAAATGCCTCATTTAATGAAATCATTGATTTTTATACCATAATTACATGGATATTTCTTTATTAGTGAACATGGGTATGTTATAAAAATAAAATACAAACATGAGATAGAATAGACATCACCTTCAACACACTATTGGGTGCAATATTTGTCCCCCAAGAAGTGTCAGCATACTCCCACTTCTTGGGTATTTATGTCTTTATTCACAAAAATAGCCCACATGCCAAAAATAGTTACATGCTCTTGCATGGCTTTGCCCTTTACATAAAATAGGAGTTTCTTTTATTAAAAGCATAAATAAATCCTTCCTATCAAAATCACTAAGGAAAAATACACATAAACCCCCAAAGGGCTGATTCACGTGTAACCAAATTGCTAGGTTCATGCCCACGTATATATAGTAAACGAGAGCGGATAACAAAGTACAAAAATATCATGTAGTAAATACCATGACCAAAATACCAAAATTATTACTTATCCTGCAAAATCCAAAATACTGAAAGGAAAACCTTCCCGATAATTGCTCACTCCAAATCACTGTCATCATGTCCTAGCCATACCGGCTTACAAGAACAAATCTCGTCAATCTCACCAACCTACAGGTTGTCCATGCAAACACATTATACAATAACACATAAGCATTAAATCTAACACTCAGTTCTAGCCTTCCTTAAATTCGTATGTCCTACACATGGAATATTCAGAATCACACAAGTGCCATGCTACGAACATAGTGGTAATTAGGCATCCCCCAATTATCCAGAGAAGGACAGATATACAAACTTTAACATGTCTTGTCTGGAATAGTAACCATCCTCAATTGCATTATATCAACTGGCATATGTTTGAAAGTAAGATTGGATGAGGTCACGATAGGCACGAAAAAACCATTGGGAAAAACTTAATTAACACATAATGCATATATGCAATAAACCAATGAAATGAACATATATGAAACGAGTCTAAGTGTCCCATGCAACATAGGTGCATTCCACAAACACACATAAGATGGTAAAAGATAGAACACATAAATTTGTCTATTGTAGGTATATGAAATAAATTTGATGTCCCATACCACTAGATTAACTCCACATATCACTCCTTCAGAATAGAAGTTTGAGAGACGTAGAGGTGAGTGCCCTCCTCTGAAACTTAAATTCTGATACAAATTTTCTTTATCTTAAATTGATTTAAGTAAATTTTAAATTTTAATTAAAATATTAATAATTAATAGCTCAAGTAGGAAAAATATTTAAAGTATGCATGCTAAAATCTATTCTTACTTAAGAAATGAATTAGAGGCTAATGAATTTCTTTACAAAATTTTATGGCAAAAGTATAGATGGGATATAAATATTTCTTTAGTTTTTCCAATTTGATCTAATCTTAATGTTGAATGTATGGTTTGGTAGGGTTTACTTTTTAAGGTCTTTAGATAGTAGAAATGAAATCAACACATACCTCCATCGTGGATAGTGTATTGGTGATGATACCCACACCTGAGATTTTTGTCATCAATTCAGTGAGAGTATATAAGAACTTTTTCTTCTTTTTCTCGTGTTGCCGACAATCTTTAGCAGAATGTCCTATTTTATGAAATCTGTAGCATGTAAAGATAGACTTCTTGGACTTGTTGTTTTATAATGGAGCTACAATTGTTGTCATTACCTTTTTTTAGTTCTTTTTTTATTGCTTAAAAAGTTTCTTTTGGAATTTCTATCAAAGTTTCTGTTCTGTATATAACAACTCGCGCAAATCGAGTCAATTTTTTCTTGAATTGTGGAGTGTTGTGATAAATCTGCCATAACTGAAACTAAAGAAATAACAAATATTTATGATGAGAAGAATGGTAGAGAATACATTTCTCATTGTTATAGTGTGGTTGCAATTATCTGGAAAAAGAAATTTAACACTCCAAAGACATGTGAACCTTTATATTTTCTATGCATACAAAAGATAAACTGCTTAATTTAAAGTGAAATATTAAATAAAGAGAGAAATAAAAACTAAGGTTAGAATTCAAGAGTTGTTATTGCAATACACTACTACAAGATCTTTTATTCCCGACGCCTAGTTTTGACTATGGCCACGTCATCAAAATGAGCGTCGAAATAAATGTCACAAAACTGAACATCGAAATAAACATCGTTCAAATAAAGGTCAAAAAACCTCCATGATTATGTCAAAATAGGCATCGAAATACTGGTCCGAAATAGCATTGAAAATTTACTTTTTTTTTGTGACCTCTAAAAAAATTTCAAGTGTTTTTGGTTCTCATAGTCCTTATCAACACAGTTTTTAGTTACTTTTTAAATAAATACAAAGATATGTAATAATAGTTATAAAAAATAAAAAATCAATATTTTTTTAACCAAATCTTGCACTAATGATCCCAAATACAAGAATATATGTAGTAATATTTACAAGAAATTACGACAATTGTCTCCTAAATCCTCATTAATAGTCCCAAACAAGAGAACTATGACAAAAACCAAGTATTGCTTGTGGCAAATAAAAATGAAATAAGATGTTATAGCTCATCATCGACTCTCTCATCCTCAACTAGATCCATGGCTCCAAATACATCTATTTCTAGAAATACCTCTCCATCTGCATCTTCGTCAATGGGTGTAGCCTCATTTGTTGAAGTAGAAGGTGGTTCATCCGTGTCGTCCCCTTCTATTTCAAGCATTAGAGGTGGTTGTGTTGAAATTTATTCTTCTATTTCAAAGTGATGGCCACAAAATTACCCTCAAAGGGCAATTCGTCTTACGAGCCCTTTTTTTCAATACTCTCTCTGTCTCTCTCTCTCTCTCTCTCTCACACACACACACACACATGTGAAATTGAGTACGCTCTTTCTTTTCCTTTTTGGATGGATGAGAAAGAACATTCGGCTGAACCATAAGGGAGAGGAGAGGAGAGGTACAATTGGGGATTATTTGATTGCCAGTAAAGGTTGTAGTTAGGCAGGGGGATGTTAATTAGGATAGATTACCAGGGGGAAGGATGCAGTTCAAATAAGGGCCTACAATGAGTATAAAAAATCAATGGAAGTGAATTCAAATGCTGGCAAAAGTTCTAAGGTGATTTGACTTAGATTTTTTAAAGGTTGTGATGGAAAAAATTAAACGTTGTAAGTATTGCTGGATTCTATAGTGTCTTTCCCATTGTGTTCCCCTGTGTCTCTCTTTATCTGTCTCGTTTGAGGCATGTTTGGAGATGCGGGAGCATGTAATGCGGTGGAAGTGGGTGGCCAATGAGCATGCCAAGATCTTGTGGGAGTGCAAACATCAACAAGGCTACCACTCAGAGGCATCGTGGCCAGGCCGAATCTCATCTCGACGACCACCTTACTCTTCCTCCCTCATGCACTTTTTCTCACTACTGTAGGGTCGGATAATGCAGCTTGATTCTCTTTCACCCTGGCTCCCCTGGATTTCTCTTTTTTCTTACCAAAATGAGATCACGAACAACACCCAGAAAAGGAGATCTCTCTTTTGCTAAGCAGCTAGCATTAAAGAAAAGGCACAATCCTTTGATGATGTGCATTGGGCCTTGGATGCAGAGCGTGAAGAAATGCTTTGCGAGAAGAGCACTCAGTCTTTGAATAGAAGTACGAGGCCTTTGAGAAAGAGCAAGAGCAAGGAAAGGCGAGAAAGAAAGGAAACTATCCTCGGATGAGTGTTGGTCCTTTTTGCAAGCCTTAGCTTATGTTATTGGATCCAGCTTTGTGTACTTTCTCCTTGGTCTTTATCTCCTTCTACAACCCTTAAACAAAGGATGTATCACAACACCTAAGCATCTACTAGATCTTTGAAAGCTAGTCACAACCATGAGGCACGGTGCCTTCTTAGACTTACCTAACCTGCTTGCCCAAGCAGCCAGTGAGCTGGGTAGCCCAAAATACCTGCAATTATATCATATAGATTTTCACATCTGTTGATCAGCACAAGGCATTGACATTCCGCCTCCATGGGAAATTTTGCTACATTGAGAAAAAAATACATGTGGAGATGGATTGTAAATAGCATTCGCGGATCAAAAGGGATTATTTTTTTAAGTAGGGGGCCAAGAAGCAAGGGCATAGACATGATGACCCCAAACTACTATGCATGGTCGATGGTTGAACCCTAATCGGGCATTATGTTGCATATTTGAAATTTCGGATTGACAACAATCCAAATGTTAGGAGAAGAGAAATCGATTGTATTTACACACAGTGAAGTACCATTTGCAATAATGTGATAATAAGGTAGTAGACATGTGCCTCGTGACCTTTTTTAGGTAGCGAATCTCCCTTTTTGTACATAGCTCAAACCACAGGGAGGACCTGTGGATAAAATTACCCTCAAATGAGAACTAGAACTCAGAAGGTCAAGGAGGTGGTTGGCTAGTGGAAGGTGGCTGAGCTAAAAAGGGTCACGGAGGTGCTATCACGGAGAATGGAGAGGATATCGGAAGAGACAATGCAACGAGGTGTTTTATATTGCGTGATGGCCGCCCCTTTGGATAAGAAGCGATCTAGAAGCATTGAGAAGGTTCCAGGACGGACCACACAGAGCTCGAGGGCGCCAATTGTACTCATTTTGCGAGAGGTGACGTAGCCAGGCTCAACAAACGCACAGTCCATGAGGGTGGCACATTCTGCAAGCCATTGCTGAAGCTGGGTGTCTTCAAGAGCATTATCCTCTCCACGTTGTTGCTGTTGTTGTTGTTCATGTGGGTCGTGTGCACATGCCCTGTTACGGCCGCCACGCACCTCCCAGAAGATGACATAGTGTCCGGGGGCTGTCTTTTGGTCCGCGTAGCTTGTGTAGTCTACCAACTCAATGGCCCTCCCACTCACCTCTCTGAGCCGCTTGGCCGCCCGGCTCACCACCACTTTCAAGTCCTTCTCTGTGTTTTTGTCGATGTTTATGTTGAGCACCACATTCTTCCTGCACACATAGGCAAACTGTGGGCATGCATTGTAGAAGCCCGTCACCCTCAACACGTCCCCGAGGCGATACCTATAGAGTCCTGCGCAAGCAAATAGTTAATGGGTGATCAGTCAACTAATTTCAAACGTTGGCGGCCGGTTAATGCTTGATTCCCGCCCACGGCGTACCGATGCCGCAACCCAGGCATGTGATTATTTCGTCATCCACCAACGATTAATGATCAAGAAAGGAGGCGGCTTGCTTACCCCATGCGGTTGTCATGACGATCTCGTACTCTTGGCCAACTTTAACTTCAGTCAGGCCAACAGGGGAGCCCTCCTCGTACGCGGCAGTTGAAGAGGGGCCACTAATAGCTGCAACGGCAGGGACGTCGTCAATGGCGCTCATGGACTTCCTGGTGGTGCTCGATCTAGATCTGTGCAAGGGAATAAACTCGAAGAAGGCCAAGCTGGGAACAATAGTGAAAGAAACGTTGCTGGGGCGGCTTGACCTTGGGTTTACATTCACTCCAATCCAACCCTCTGTGGCAGCATAGTCAGCGCTAACCAAGGGCACCTTGGAGCCCGCATAATGCCGCAGCTTCTCCACATAGGCCTCCATCGCCCCCGTCATTATCGAAAGCACATATTTACACCGGGGCCACAGCACCTCTATCACCCCATTCCAATCTCCCACCATCAACTCTCTGCACTTCAACGAGATCACCTCTGCTAGCTTAGGATCAGGCCTTACTACATCGCCCATTGCAACCATCAGTGAATTATCTGTGATTTTAGGGTTCAATTTCCCAACCCTAATGTCTTCGCAAAGGTCTTGCCACTCATTCTCCAAGGTTCTCAAAGCCTCCACTAATGTATATGCAAAAGGTGAGCTTAACACCTCCACTTCTTGACTGTACAGAAGGCCACACAGTAAATGGCAATACATTGACTGCCAGCAATCTGAGCCAAACACCACCTCGTCTGGACTGCATGGCCTCACGCCATTGTGCTTTTGCCTCAATTTAAAGGCATCACTCCTAATGTGCGTTGTTGCAGTCCCAGCCTTTAATCCTCCTTTTGTAGTGGAGAATTTCCCACAAAATAGGAACTCCAGTATTCGAGCTCCTGGTGCGGTTGGATACACGCTGCATATGAATTGTGTAATTAGCCACAATGAATTATTAAAAAATAAATAAAAAATTGGAGGATTGTCGAGCACATCAAAGCAATAGTGTGGAATAGGGATCCCCAGGAAGGAAGAGAAAGAAAAACAGCAGAAACTGATTGTTACATTCCCGTAACGCCGCTACGGGCATTACCACAAGAGGGGACGGCCTCTGGCTCACCACCCAACCATAGAGGAAGAATGAGGATTGCCCCTTGTCCCCCAGGCTATATAGTGTGTGGCCTGCCGTCCACACTAGCCTGGCCGCCCATGACTCCGCATGGGTGTCCTCTCCCACTGAACCCCGAACATGGCCATCCGGTCTGCCGTCGGTCATCACAGGCGTTACAGCCTACATGACATTACCCCCCCCTTAAGAAGAGTTTTCGTCCTCGAAAACAAACTGGGGAAACCTTTTGGAAATTGCACTACGGCGTTCCCAGGTTGACACCGCCTCATCCCTATCTGTCCATTTAACAAGTACCTCCTGGTACACTTTATGTGGCGGGTTTGTCTGTCACGATACTCAAGAATCCTTTCCGGTTCATGTGGTATCTTTGGTGGAGTGATCAATTCCACCAAAATATCTAGAGAAACTACGTTCCCTAACCCGTGAACTGATTTCTTCAGTTTACTAACATGGAAGACAGGATGAACTTGAGAACTCTCTGGTAACTCAAGTTTATATACTACGTCCCCAATCTTCTTAAGGACCTTGAAAGGACCGCAATATCTAGGAGAAAGTTTATCACACTTTCCCGTTTGCATGGTTGCCGACTGCGCAGGAACCTTTAAAAATACAGTCACCTTCTGCAAAGGTCACTTGTCTGCGTCCTTTATCGGCAAATGTGTTAGCGCGATCCTGGGCGCTACGAATGCTCTCGCGTGCAGCTTTGAGCATATCATTCATATCTTCAAGGGAATCCTTGACAGATTGAATCTTCTCCTTTTCTAGGCCTACAGCCATCGGAGATCTCGGCTGGAATCCATACAGTGACATGAATGGTGTAAATCCAGTCGCGCTGAATGCTTGGAGTTGTTATAAGCAAACTCCAATATGGGCAAATATTCTTCCCAATTTGATTGCTTCTTACTTACATAAGAACACAACATATCCTCGAGTATTTGGTTAACTTTCTCAGTTTGACCATCAGACTCCGGATGATCTACCATACTCATACTCAGAGTAGTATCCAACTTTTTGAAGACTTCCCTCCAAAAATGACTGTTGAACTTTCTATCTCTATCCGACACTATATCTGCGGGCAGGCCATATAGCTTGTAGAGATGTTCAATAAAGAGTTTTGCCAACTCTGGCGTTTTTACAGTTTTCTTCGTGGTAATAAACTTTGCCAGTTTAGTTGTCCACTACTACCCAATCTAATCATGCATCACAAGGATTAGTTCCAAGTTGAGAGATACTTCTCTCTCAGAGTAACATCTTTGCACAAGCATATGCTCTAGAATCTTGTTGAGTTTCTAACTACCATCAATCTACGGATGGTTAAACTCCACTCTAACTCAGAGTAAATGTAAGTTTTGAAGATTTCCCTTCAAATATAACAATCAAACTTCCTATCTCTTATGCCATACTATATCTGCGGAGGCAGATCATATAGTATGTGGAGATGTTTGATAAAGATTCTTGCACCACTACGGGTGTCTGGAATTACATCCAATCACCTATAACTCTTTGTTGCTATTACTAGACACATCCCTTCAAGTATTGTCTGGACTCACACAACTATTCGAGTTTATGTGATATTTGAGGATATCCCTCCTTTCCCTCAAGAAAGGTTTTTGTCCTCAAAATTTTACTCTCAAGCGGACTACGCGCTAGTGTCATAGGTCCAAGAATAAATTTAGACCGTGTTTAATATATTTTATTCTTGAGTCCTTCCAAGAAACTTTTAAACGTCTTGCAACGAAGATGTGGTATAGTGTCTACGCACATATGGTGGTACTATTGATAAACTGCTTTGCAACAGATCAGTGGTTTCACACTTGTAACAAAGTGCTTCATTGTTGCATATTATTATCCTTCATAAGCGGTTACACACTTATAAATCATTTGGGTGGGTTGTACCATCTATCAAGAAAAATTCCAAACTACTAATAACCACATTATCAATCCACAAATAATGACTGAGCTTGCTGCGAAGCCATAGGTTGCTAGATAATTGATGGTAATTACACAAGCCCAATGTCTTATTACATCATACATTCAAAATGCAAACATCACAGTACTTCGTGATGATGAACTTAGGAATTTCATCCTATCCCTGTTTGGTGTTGGTATGAAGTATAACTATGAGAACATTATTTGCTTGTCATTGGTTATAGCTTGGTAGAGATTGCCACTTGTGATGGGTAGGTAGCTTTGCCGCTATACTGAGGAGGCAGCAAATAAACGAGTACTCTTGTAAGAACTTCATAACCATATCTCACACCCAACTCATAATCACTACGGATTAAATGCCAGGGCTTGCCAATTGAATGTTATCTGATAGGTAGAGGGGATCATCAAACTACGGATGACCTCGACAACTCACTAGGACTAGTGATGTGTAACTTTTAAGTTACTCCACTCTCTTGCTTATTCCATACCATCGAACAAATCGGTCCCTCGATTTGAGCAACGTCAACATATTTATGAGTACCTCAATACTCATGGATTGTGGTTCGGTAATTTAAAATGTTGATCTAGAGTATCTTTCACTCGAGGATCTTAATTTTATTAGTAGTGAGTAACTACGTACCCACTATCATCACACTAGTAGCTCCATAGTAGTAGTGAGTAACTACGTACCCACTATCATCACACTAGTAGCTCCATACTAGTCTGTGAGTAACTCCGTACCCAATGGCGTACCTCCCCCGAGTGGGAGTACCATATACAGCCATCTATAACAAGATGCTTAAGTCACTTGCTGTGCTAAGAAGTGACTACACAAATTGACCCCTCCATTGCACATTGCAGTACAATATCTGGTATTACAACACAAATTTTTGGACGTCCTTATCATAGAGGTCAACTTAAAAACTAGTGCATAGGTCTTGTGGAGTCTCGGCTGACCTACCCACACCACTGGTGACTTCCTACAAAAAATGTGGCGCCGAAGTCACCACCTATGTACTTTAACTCCGTAAAGTACATGGTCTTCATCTGTCATCTATGGAAAGTTGTAAAACATTCCTGCGATGGATTTTTATCACCCTAAAATTATTGTGCACTATTTTAGTGTGAAGAGCTTTTTTCCCTGGGTACCATGGTTCACCCCAAGCTCATCTGTTGCTAAATTCTCCGATTTAACAAAAGATATGTCTGCCTCCGAACACTCCGGTTCAGCCCCAGACTTTGAGTTTACTTCTTAACACTCCGGTTAAGTCAAAACTCACCAGATACAGTAGGATTTACCACTAAGCTCTCCGGCTTAGCCTTCTATCCTAACTCAGCCCGAGTTTATGTACACTTCATATGTCGGATCCGATACTAATAACAACCAGGCTCATCTGGAGTGAGATACTACTCACTATCGCCATGTAAAACCTTATTAAATCTTAGAAATGCTCCACTCATTCCCAAGGGTCTTACGACTTATAGGGTTTACATGCACATGAACTTTGTAAGCAAAATAGCCTGTCATGCAATATTACAATTGCTTATGTAGGAAAGTAATATATTTCCAAATTCATATGGTAGCAACTAAAATGTGGTCACAATCGCACACTTGTGTTGAACATAGGCAAGACTACACTTGCAAAATGCTATAGGGCGTCCCCCATGCATGAAACTGTCCAACCAAACTAGTCTTACTGCTAACCTCTAGATTTAGATCACTCCGGAACTAAATCACTCTGTTAGCACTAGCACACCATCATGGTCTTGCTACCTAGAGCTTCTCCGAACTCTGTAACTGGGTTTTATCCCAACTTATGGCTATATTTGTAATTGTCAAAGTTCAAATTTTATCTTGCACACTTTATCACTACAGACAAGTGTACATACAACTTGCCAAAGAGTCAATTACATGCACAAGACTTGGCGTCCCATTCCACCAAGACTACAATCGATTCCGTGAGAACTTGATGTCCCATACCATCAAATTACCACCAAACCAATTGATGTGACATATAAAAAGGCTCTTTCCCCCCTCGAAAGATCACCACAAACTCTCGAGAAGTGGGATGTCGACGCATGGCAATAAAAAGAAGAGAAAACCATGCTAGTAAGTTTAAGAACAGTTCTCTTCGATCACTTCTATAAGGGCATTGAGCATTACATCTCAAGACTATACCCCTTCAGATTTACCTTTGATTTGTACAAATCAATCCTAAATCTGCTATTATTATCTAGGCGTACGCTAATCCTTCAGATTAGTACTCCTAGATAAACCATTCAGTTGAGTACCCTAGCAGCACTACTAGCCCCTTTATCCCAAGTAATACACACCTCAGGGATTACTTTTACCAGGCAATCACGTGACTAAATCAAACTAGTCACCACTCTCTAGGCCCAAGTAGTGACACTATTTTGTTACTACCAACAAGGGCCAGCTTGCCTCTACGGGCCAAGGCCTTTTGTTTCTACAAACAGTAAGCAACTTGTTTGGACACGAGGCATAACCACATCAAGACTACGCTTGTACATGGTTCTCATTTGCCAAAGTTTATCACAATCTTCGAGCATCTGTTAAAAGATTGTGAAGGGTTATGAGCACTACGGCTCAATTATTCTTACCTAGATTTCTCGTGATAAGCACTTCGTCTAATTTGGGCACAACTGACACCATTGCCGGTCCTTTTAGCCCAAGTAAAACACACCTCAGTTTCAGATTTACACTATAGCCAAACTACGTGACTTTGATGGTCAATACTAAGTGTATGCTCATCTTAAATTTAGTCTCTCCGAACCAAATGTGTGATCACCACATGTGCTACTTTCGAGGTGCTACGGTCATAGACGTGTTCACTAGGCACAACGGCCATAGAACGGCTTTGTCTCGAAGGACTCGGCACTACGGCCGTGGGATCTGTCTCTCTCTTAGCACGCGACGCTACGGCCGTGTGCGGTGGGTCTCTTTTGTGGAAAACAGGCACTACGACCATACGACACGACGGCCGTGTGGATTTGTTTCGGGGAGTGTGCGGTTGTTCTGTGTTTTTTTTTTAATAAATAAAATAAAATAAAGTAACGGGCCGGCCCTCGCCGCTTCGGGCGTGGCCGCCGCCCGTGGGGAGTGTCCAGGCTGGCCGCCCGTTGCCAGATGTGCGCTGGGCATGCGTATATGTGGTATCAAGGGCTGGCCGCTTATATTTTTTTTTTCACCAGCCGAGAGAGAGCGTTTGTTTGAATTTTTCATTTTTTAATTTTTATTAAAATTGAATAATGAAAATAAATTAAAAAATAAAGAAAAAAATTTTTTTCTCTCCTCTTTTTCTGGCCGCTGGTGGCCGCCTTGGTTGTGGCATGCGATGGTTGGAATTCCCTTGCTGCTGCTTTTACAAGGCCCTGTGTTATATAATAAGCCAACATGGGAAATGTTGGACTTTATTTATTCTTCTAGTTTTCTTCATTCAGGCCTTCAACAACACCGACCACATACATATTTCTCGTATGAAGGATCCCAGGATTCCTAAAGGTGTGCGCTGACATTGGCTCCGGTTGAGTTCGAAGTGCCAAATGGCATCTGAGAGAAGGGACCACGTGTATTTTCCTGTGTGTTTCTCTACGTTGAACATGCGGATGGCGGCGGCCCACATATTGCGCTTTTTGTACACACACCATTCGTGGAGGAGGTGAACTACCATTCGTGGAGGAGGCCGTCGTCTCAACAAGTACCGAGTTATATTTTCTCATCAGCAACGTCATCCCTTTTTGCCCTCCACCTGGCACCACCTACCTTGAAGACCCCACCGACCTAACTGCCCTATGCGCTTTTTCTTTTCTGTTCGCTACTATTATTGTGATATTAGTTTTGGGCTTGGCTGAAAATTTGAAAGTACACTACTCTCACACACACACTAGATGGTACCATCGCTTGCAGAGGGAGAAGAATTGAACCCATCACCTAGGGACTCTCAAACTCCTCTCCTTACTGCACTTGTAACGCGCGATTGCCATCTCTTCGCTCATTTCGACGAAGGTGATGACTCGATCTTGATCACCTTACCTTGTTGCGTGGTGGCCTCACTCATGTTACTATCCTGGGCATGCCATAGTGGGTGTGGTGTCTGTTGTTGTTGGTTATATCGTCATCAAAAACATGGTCTTACATTCAAGAGTACTAGATACAATTATTATATTCTCATTTTATGTATTATTACTATATAGCGAGTCGATGTGCACTGCGCATGGATTCGGTATGTTATGTGTGGTTCATTACCTAATATCATTGCTATGTCTTTCAGGGCAATCATAAGTACAAGGGACACACACAACCCCTATTTCTTTAATGGGAATTAGAAGTAAAAGGGAACACACCACCATAGATTAATAAGAAGACGTCTTGAACACTACTTCCAAACACATGGACATCCACCACCATATATATGTAAGTAGGTATGTACTACGTGTATCTATATATTTATAAGATGCCTCGGGAGAGTGCTTCCCCCAGCGACGAGGTTTTTACACACATTGCATCCTTTCTCTAAATCTTCAAGAGTGCTTGAAGATTATTAACCTCTCATCTCTATGCTCTTAGATATGCACATTCGAGTGCTTCTCAAATGCTTTGACTATTCGAAGATTATTAATCTCTCCTCTCTAATTTACAAGTTTATGATACCAACTTGCTATGTGGCAGGTTGGCACTAACACGAGTATGCCATTGCATAGTGGGACATGTGATGTCGGTTTTACCACCCCCCTCCTCTGCCTGGCTTTCTTGAGTGCCCCAGCGCACCCAACCCCTACTCCTCTCCTTCGTGCACCCCCTCCCTTCATAAGCGCCCCGCCCCCCCTCTGCCAGCCGTCGCCCTCTCTCCCCCCCCACCCCCCCTTATTCACGCTGCTTCCGCCCCCCTTGGGTTTTTTTTTGTCTTCACCACCTTATACCCCCCTCCCCTTCTTTCTCTTTTTTCGTCCCCTGGGGTTTTTTTTTTTGCCTTCCGCCTTCCCCCTCCGCCCTTTGTGTGCAGCTCGATTCTTGCAGGACTCTCCGCATTCGCTCCGCCTTTGACATAGCTTCAGACTCTGATGGAGGCTCCTCCCGCCCCACCTTAGAGGGACTCTCCCGCAGCCTCCTTCTCTTTCGCCAAAAGAGGAAGCGAGCCTCGCCGCAGAGGTGGAACGCCAGGCACATTCCACCATCTGCCGTATAGTCAGCACTCGCCCCAACAGAGGGGAGATCCAAGATCTTCTCCAGGCCTGCCTTCTTGCAGATGTGGGCAAGATCCTGGACGTTCAGCTACTGGGTCGTGGACACTACCGGATCGAGTTCGAGACAGCCCAGAGCCTGGCCAAGGTCCTAGCCATGAGTCCCCTTGACATCAGGGACGCTCGGGCATTCTTCAGACCTTGGCAGCATGGCTTTGACCCAGCAGCGACCGAGCAAGGAGAGCCCCTTTTCCATGTTACAGTTTGCTTCCTTGGGCTCCGCCCGTGAGTACCTACCGCTTCTTTCTAGGCTAGGAGCATTGGTGGGTTTGGTGCTTGAGGCTGGCCCCACAGCAGCTTCAGTGGCGGCCAGAGCAGCTGGACTACCTTCGGTCAGAGTTTCGGTTCCTGACATCTCCTCCCTTCCGAGGTCATTCAGCTACCTAGGATGGGGGGGACGGATTGATCAGAGAGTGGAGTTTTTGGGGCTCTCGAACCAATGCTTTATCTGTAGGCAGGTTGGCCACCTAGCCCTCGAAGGAGACCCCGACCTTCACTGCAACAGCAGGCCCCCAATGGCCCGCCCACAGATGTGACTCGGCAGGCAACCTCCGGGACACCTGCTTAGCCCACAGAGACCTCGGAGTGGTAGCCTCGACAAGGGCCCCATCAAGGGAGACAGCCCCAGCAGCACGCCCAGAGACCAATGCAGTAGCAGCCACAGTCTCAACATCACTGGGTTCCCGTGAGGAACAGCTTTTCTCCCCTACAAGAGGAGACCCCAGCGCCGACTAAGGACCAGGAGATGCCAGCACCCCCTCCTTCGCCCCCACCCCCGTCCCCCGTCCCCCCCTTCTGCCTCGCTTCCACCTTCGCCTCCTCCTGTTTGCGCTCCAGTTTTGGCAGCGGCTCCTTCTCCACCCCCTTCTCCCCCCTTCCTCCCCCCCCACTCACCTCAGCTCCCCGGGAGGCCCTGGTAGTTCCCTGGTGCTCACCTGCAGTCCGGCGAACACTGAGCACCGACCTTGCTCGAGCACCGCAGAGGAGACTTACCATGTTGATTCGGGCTTCACACATATCCTCTATCCGCAGTCGGCTGAGTCGCCTCGACACTAGACAGTGCTGGGAGGCTTTTGATTACTCCTTCATACGGCTTTTTGGAGCGGAGGGCCCCTATGAGCCAGCACCCATCAGAGTTCATGTAGTGATACCTCCAGCCCGAGGGGGGAGAAGGCACTTGATTCAACGGTGGCCTTCTCATTCCCTCTCTATGGCCCTAGCGACCGGGAGGAGTGGACGATGGATCTCGCTCTTAGCACTTTGAGGACTCAGGCAGTTGAGTTTTCTCACCATGTGAGGGATCTGGAGGTGACAGATGTGATAGGCCGACTATGGGAGTTGGCTCATTTTTTCCTTGATCCCGGGAGTGTGGATGCCTCCGGGATTCGACATTTGGTGGTTCGCATAGTGGCAGACTTAGCACGCGACCCTGGATATGTATGCATACACGAGGTTGCTCTGTCTGAGCAGGAGGCACTCGCATGGGACAGCCACTGACGCCTGATCCGAGATTTTTGAGGCACAGCGGGTGGATAGATTTGTAGCCGCTCGGATGGGGACTATTCTCCATCCAAGCCGCTTGCGAAGGCCCGCCGTACGGCTGAGACAGCATCCACCTCAACAGGTCATCCATGAGGATCATCTCATGGAATGTACAGGGCCTTGGCGGCACACACTATATATGTTACCATGGTTGCTTGAGGCAGGAGCTTCACAGATGCCTGGTTGGGGGCAGTATTGATATTTTGATGATGCAGGAGCACCATTTGGGTGAGATCAAGATCCGAAGATACGGTTCGGTGATGCCTGGTAGATGGGACACCTTTTGGTCCTGCAAGGTTTGGCCCCTTGGGTGGGCAGGGAGGAGTATGTATGGTCATTGTGGATGTATGGCGGCAAGCCATTGTGGATCGCGGGATCATTGTGCCTGGTAGAGCATAGTATGTCATTCTGAGGATGCATGATGAGCTTTTTGGCGTGCTCAATGTCTATGCACCCAACCATGCTACTGCCAGGGCAGAGTTGTGGACCCAGGTTACGGATGCATTGCCAGAGGCCACACATTGGTGTGTTGGGGGAGACTTCAACATGCTTGAGGACCCAGCCGATAGGGTGGGAGGCAGTCATGTCACAGTGCACGGCACGAAGCTTGCAGCTTGGGAGCGATTTTGCATGACACTGACGATCACTGATGCATGGCAGCATGAGGCTTTCTCCCGCTCTCAAGACAGTCTTAGTTTCTCTCGGTCGGATCGCCGGCAAGGAGGGACTAATCTATCACGGATTGATCGCTTCTATGTGGGCGACAGGTTAGGGGAGCGAGGGGGCTCCGTTGGCATTCTCGCTGCTGGCACCTCTTTTTCAGACTATGCGCCAGTTATTTTGACACTTGAGGAGACGACACGGGAGACCAGCTTGCGGTTGAGGATCCCAGAGAGGATACTTACAGATCCTAGTCTCGCTGAGGACATTGAGAGGATATGGCATGATAGCCAGAGCTCTGACCAGGATGCAGTAGGCCAGTGTGCCCAGGGACTCATCGAGCTCAGCTCTTTTTTGCACGCTGCAGCCTTGACATGGTTGGGAGAGACACGCGAGCGAGAGCGGTGGTTGAGACGTAGCCTTGCTTCGCTTCAGCGCCTTCAAGAGCAGCAGCCTACATGTGAGTGGGTGGCATCCCAGCTAAGCCAGGCACGCCAGGAGGTTAGAGAGGCAGAGGAGCAGAGACATGAGTTTTACTATCGTCGCCAGGCCTCTCAGTGGATGCAGCTTGGTGATAGAGTGACTTGGGTTTTAGATTACTGGACCTCTCCATGCTCGAGCAGGAGTCCGCCAGCTCAAGAGGCAGGACGGATCGGTAGCCACTGAGCCCGGGGAGATTAGAGCCATTGCCACTGAGTGCTATAGAGACCTGCTTTGAGCGGAGCCAGCCACTGAGGCTCGCGATGCTTGCAGACAGACTGTGTGGGCCCACGTGTAGAGGAGGGTCACAGATCGTATGCGTACAGTTTTGGGTGAGCCTCTTTCAGAGGTTGAGCTTGCTGAGGCCTTGAGAGTCCTTCTGCGCCACAGTTGCCCTAGGGAGGATGGATTGACGCCTGTCTTTTTTATGCGATATTGGGACCTTTTGGGGCCAGGCCTCCGCAGGGGCTTTCAGTATGTTTTGGACACTAGGGTGATGCCACAAAGCTTTTCAAAGAGCTTGATCTTTCTTATCCCCAAGGGGGAGGGAGTATCAGATGATATTCGGCATTGGAGACCTATTACGATCCTCAATACTGTCTACAAGGTCTTAGCAAAGGCCTTGAGTTTGAGGATCCTGGGGGAGTTGATTCATGCTACCCAGACAGGATTCGTCAAGGAGCGTAGTATCCTTGACAACATTTTCACCTTCTGGGAGGTGATGGCCCGAGCTAGATTTCTCGGTGAGGACCTGGTCTCGTGATGCTTCTCGATTTTGAGAAGGCATACGATCGAGTCGATTGGAGTTTCTTAGAGGGCACGATGCTTCGCCTGGGCTTTGAGCTAGTTTGGATTCGAGGAGTGGTGGCTCTATATTCCACAGCTCGTAGCCAGGTGCTGATGGCAAGAGGACGGGGGCCGAGTTTTGGGTTGACCAGATCAGTCCGTCAGGGGTGTCCTCTCGCCCCGTTTCTTTTTCTCTTCTTTGCTGAGGCTATGATGTATCTGATGGCAGAGGAGGTTGGTTTGAGAGGACTCCAGCTCCCAGTCCGCGGGGAGGACCTGCTTGATGCTGAGTTTGCTGATGACACGGGTTTATTTTTGCATGGCCAGGAGGCCAATCTTCAAAGGGCAGAGCAGTCGCTTCAGGTTTTTAGTGTAGCTTCGGGAGCATTGATCAATTGGCGCAAGATAGTGGCCTTTTGGATCAGTAGTGCTCCCACTCAGGCACACCCGGGTTTTTGATGGATTCCTCTTGGCACAGCAGTGCGGTATTTGGGATGCCAGATTGGACTAGATTTGTCACCTGAGCAGCAGATTGCTCCGCTTTTTTTGAGCATTCGGAGGAAGCTTTTGTATTGGAGTACAGCTCGGCTATCCTTGGCTGGGAGGGTGGTGGTGGCGAGTCAGGTGCTTTTAGCAACCATGTGGTACATCACATCTTGCTGCATCTTCTCGAGCTCTTGCATCAGCCAGGTACAGAGGCTGATCAGGAACTTTCTTTGGTCTGGGCGGGAGGATCAGTTAGCTCGGGCTAAGGTCGCTTGGGCAGTTATTACACTTCCACTGGCCCAGGGGGGCTTGGGCATTATAGATCGAGTTGATCAGAGTAGAGCCTTATTGGGGAAGCTTATTGTTCGGGGGCTGCTTCCAGGCATGCACTGAGCCTTGGAAAGAGCTTCTGTTGCAGCAGCTGCAGGCTCGGGCTCCTCCACCAGGGGGCTCTTGGGCACCGGAGATACGATGGATCTTCATAGAGATGAGGAGGACAGTCCTCAGTAGAGGATGGGAGGACAGATTTGCCTTGAGCATCTTGCGAGCTTGGGAGTTGCTGAGACCGGAACTCTCTCAGAGACCTCCTTCTTGTGATGAGGAGCGGGCCAGACAGCCGCTCATCTGGAGCCCAGCGGTTCGCACAGAGCAGGGTCATATGCTGGGTTCTTGGCCTCGTCTAGCCTGGGGACCATTGGCGGGCAGGCCCAACACATAGTTTTGGAGACTGGCAGGACTTCTGCAGTCTCCCAGAGGAGATCCAGGTGGAGAGGCTGAGTCACCTTAATTATGAGGGATGACATTCTCAGGAGGCACTCACAGAGGAGTGGTTCACGCCTCTCGAGCCGCCTCTCGAGCCAGTGGCCCCACGGTGGATGGGAGCCTTTACACAGTTGGAGATCTTGATTGCTGTTAGCACTAAGGATGGTAGATGCCTTTGCTTCTATGAGATCCAGGATGAGGGCAAACTTCAGAGAGTGGAGGTGGAGTCGCCTTTGGTTGCAGAGTGCATTTTTCAGAGGATACGGGTAGTGGCCGCCGCTTCTCGGAAGTGGCATATTGACCCAGACCCTACAGCAGATGTGGACTCTGATTGGCGCATATCGGCTTATGTAGCGTGCCCCTTGGCTCGGCTCTAGTGGGACCCTAGCGAGTACAAGTGGCATGATCCTTATGCATCCCCCGAGGCCATAGAGATCACCTTTTTCTAGTATACTGTTCGGTTGGGGCGACATATTTTGACGGCGAGGAGATTGGTCTCTCAAATTGCATCGGAGCATTGGCGGCTACAGGGACTCTCACAGGAGTTTCTGGAGGATTTTTGGACCAAGCTCTGGGCTAGTCGACAAGCACGCAGGATTTTGACTTTTCAGTGTGGCTGGTCGCTCCACAGGGGCTCTGCACAATTGGCACCTGGCTTGTCTACAGCGATCTTCCGGCGGCCTGCGCGACGGCCGATGCGGCCACCCTATGGAGACACAGAGACATTGCCTATGGGACTGTCCTCAGGCACAACAGATTTGGTTACGGATGCTGCGCATTCTGGCCCCCTCTCTCCAGAGGGTATGTATACGTGGGGTTCCGCTGCTTGGTCGACTTCGTCAGGGCCTGCTATGGGCTATGAGACGGAGTAGGACAGCCATGCCATCAGATTCATTAGGGGCAAGCCTCGCCTGGTTCCTTCACCGGATTTCTCATCCGTCGGCTGGACACAAGAGAGGGATCTACGATGGGAGCTCCTCAACAGCCTCACCATATGGTTCACCTGGAGAGCCCGGTGTTTCAGGGCCTTTGAGGGGAGACTGGAGCCACCAGCAGAGACTGTTCGGGGGATTTGGCAGGAGTTGATCCAGACTCTACGAGGACAGTATGACCGCATCCGGATGAGGCGATCTTGCAACGCCAGGCCTTCCACACCACTTGGCACAGTGGCCCCTTCTATACCCTACACGCAGGTTCCCCCGGCTAGCACTACAGGCCACCTGTTTGGCTTTTCCCCCCTCCTATTGTATGATATAGACCCTCAGTCTTTGTACTGATATTTGTACCTAGGGAGAGTCTCCCTAGTTGCCTTGCTTGGATCTCTGCTTTGTTTTCTTATGAGCAGGAGAGAATCTTTTATAGCCAGGGATTTCATTGACGTAAATGAGAACATGTGAACATGTTAATATGTTAATAACACAAAAAATCTTGTGATCACATGTTATATTCACAAAGCTTTCACAAGGGCCTAAAAAAATTATCTTTGTTCGGGCATAAAAAATCTTCTTAGGTGGCCACTGACCTGCTATTATGTGAAGATGGTAACATGAGAACATGTGAATAGCTTATTCCCATGTGTAGCCAAGCTTTTAAGGGGTTCCCAAATGGCAAGTGACCTGTTATTTTGTGAACGGTAACATGAGAACATGTGAATAACTTGTTCACATGTGTTATTATCACAAAAAATCTTGTGATGATCACGTGAATATTAAATCCCTGTTTGTAGCCCTACAGGCGTTTTTATATAACTAATGAAAGGATCTTTTCTCAAAAAAAAAGATAAACTGCTTAATTTAAAGTGAAATATTAAATAAAGAGAGAAATAAAAACTAAGGTTAGAATTTAAGAGTTGTTATTGCAATACACTACTACAAGATCTTTTATTCCCGATGCCGAGTTTTGATTGTGGCTGCGTCATCAAAATGAGCGTCGAAATAAATGTCACAAAACTAAACATCGTTCAAATAAAGGTCAAAAAACCTCCATGATTATGTCAAAATAGGCATCGAAATACCGGTCCGAAATAGCATTGAAAATTTACTTTTTTTGTTTTTTTTTATTGTGACCTCTAAAAAAATTCCAACTGTTTTGGTTTTCATAGTCCTTATCAACACAGTTTTTAGTTACTTTTCAAATAAATACAAATATATGTAATAATAGTTATAAAAAATAAAAAACCAATATTTTTTAACCAAATCTTGCACTAATGATCCCAAATACAAGAATATATGTAGTAATATTTACAAGAAATTATGACAATTGTCTCCTAAATCCTCATTAATAGTCCCAAACAACACTACAAGACAATGCTGCCATACACGCGATAAATTACGAACGCGTGTATGGTCGCGCCTGTATTTGAATAGAATCGGGCGCGTGTATTTTAGCATTTAAGTTCGCGTGTATGTTTGCATTTATCAACGCGTGTATAAACGCGTTTATATACACGCAGTAATACACGCATCTATACACGGTAATATTCACGGATTAATACTCGCTATTATACACGGATTAATACAGGCTACTATACACGGATTAATACACGCATGGCAGAGAAAAACTGAAGAAAAACTTAATTCCTTTACAAAATTAAAAACTATTTTCTTTAAACCATCTCATAGTACATTACAGTATACATCATTACACAATCCCACTACATGCATTTACAACAATGAAATATATTCAAAAATAAATCATGCATATGAGATGATAGAAATGTCATCAATTTAGAACGTACAGTGACGGATTGGTTAGGGTTCGATCTCATCTTCAATAAGATCCATCCTTGCCAAACGATCAACATCAATATCCATTTGATCAATTTGTAAGGCTACGATTAAATTTATTCCACTATCGATATTCTGTACTCCATTGATAATGGTATCGATGTCCTGATCATCCTCATCAACATCACCATCATCCTCAATGGTAGGGTCATTCTCATGATCATGAGAAATGGCATGCTCATCCTCATTATCATGATCATCTCTTATTTCTTGATCATCGATCACAACATCTTCAATGGCATGTTCGACATCATCTTCATTGCGGCTTGTTACATCCTCCATATGCTCCATATCAGTGAATGTATTATACATCACTTTGGAACGTGGTACAATAGGGATGACGCACCACCATTTGATGTCATGCACCATTGGTAGATAGATAACCTACTCAAATACACATAGTATAGTAATTAATTAGCATATCAAAAGTCAAGGGGTACGTGAGCTTAGATATATATGTACATGAAACACATTAGTAAAAAAATGCATACCTGCTCACATTGTTGTGGCAATACGAGCCTATCTTTCTTTGTTTGCCAGAACTTTGTAGAGTCAATAGTTACATATCCACTTGCATGGCGTTTTATCGTTGCATCAGGCCCTTTTTCCACCACGTTCATTTGCCATTTGACATCTAAAACATACACAAAGAAGCGACGAAAGTCAAGCCTAAATATGTCTTGGATTATGCCACAATAATCATTCATTTTTCCATTAGCTCCCTCAAAGCTACTAATGACACCGCAATCTTGTGTATTTCTCTTTTCATCAATTCTTTGTGTTCGAAAATGCTTGCCTTCACACCATATAGCATTGAACATAGTGCACTGGACCAAAATAGAAGCAATATTTGTGTAAGCAATGTGAATAAATATTAAAAGCAAATCACTTACAACTAATGCAAAACATTAGTTCTATGTACCTTTGACATGCATCCTCGTGCATACTCCCATTCTTCCGCCGTGATATGCAGCCCCTCGTCGCTCTCTGCTCTCTCCATTTCCTCATGCAACCAATCAACATGGATATCATTCGGAAGTGTTGCTAGATGCTTAGGGTACGCCTTCCGAGAGCCATGTTGCTAGATGCTTAGGGTACGCCTTCCGAGAGCCATGTTGCCTCCGAAAGAGAGCTCTTTCTGCTTGCCTTTTTGTCTTTGCATCCTCATATCTTGTAACCCATCTTCTCATCACATCACTATTAAGGATACAAGTGAAATTGAGATCATCAATCAATGTTCTGTCAATTACTTTACTCTGTCCTTTTCCTTGAGGCACAATAGAGGTCATCCTCAAGTCCTCTTCATTGCTCCATAGTCGTGGCAAAGAGCTGTCCACCTGACCAAGAAATTCTGAAATATATACAAGAGACTCTTATATCAACCAACCCTCGGCCATGCTTCCTTCAGGCCTTGCACTTTGCCTCACAAAGTCTTTTAAGGTCTTCATGAAGCGCTCTAGGAAGAACATCCAGCGTGCATGCACAGTAGCACATAAAGCAATTTCGTCCACTAAATGCACAATGAGATGTAGTTGACTTGTGAGAATGGTTCGCGGAAAAGTCTCCTCTACCAAACAAACCACCTCCACTGCCATAACACGCGCATCATCCAACGTGGCTGGATCAATTGCTTTGGAACTAACATATCTGAAAAATAAATAAATAGTACGTTATACCTCATGCACGTTCATTTTGCAAGGTATAATGAAGGGTGATCTGAGCATGGGTTTTACATACCTCACAAGCTCGCCCATCTTATAAATACATTTTTTCAAACTCTTATTTGCACAATGGTCGATGCTAGTAGGTAGTATGAACTGCGCACATAAGAGCACATGTATGGTTTATGGCATTACAAAATTTAATTTCAACGTACGTACAAGACTTGGAAAACACTTACTTGAAGCATCTTGTGCCAATCGTGGGACTTCAACCCATATAGTTGCTCAACGCCTCTTTTCTTAGTGGTTGTAAAGGCTCCCTTCAATGATCTCATGCATCCTGTGGGAGTACGCAAAGTGGTGATGACCTGCTTTACCTGCTTCTCCTCTTTCTTTGATATAATCCATGGTGCAGGCGGAAGACGAACGTGCCCACCCACCTCTCGTGGCCAAGCTTGACGCATACGTCCTGCGACCCGCAAGTCCTCACATACGCTAACATTGTCTCGTTTACCAATAATATGTTCCCAAATACCAGATCCCACATTCTTGAAGATGTGCATGGGATCAAGAAGATGGTTGATCTTAAGATGCGTCCAATATGGCAGCCGAAAAAAAATGGAGTACCTACACAAGGGATTGCTCTATGTGACCTTTAATCCAATTAGAGACTACACAAAACAAGATTGAAAAAACATCACTATACCTGTTCATGCCATCTGGAGGAAGAATAGTTGTAGACTCCCAAATACGCTTCCAATCTTTTGCACGAAGTGTTTGTGGAGGAATGTTACTCTTACTAGCAACATATTTAGGATGATCTGAGGGGAGAAATCGATGATGATTATCGAATATAGTCTTACACAAACCGTCAGCATACTCATGTACTAACGAGGGGCCACAAACAGGACATGCATGTTTACCCGATGTTTTCAAACCTGTTAAAATATAAATAAAAGTTAGAATAATAAAGTCAAACCGTCTAATTAATATATATAGCCAATAGTAATAGAGTAGGGAGGTAATTAGAATTCTTACCAGAACAATCGCTGTATCCTGGAAAGTCATGCATTGTCCACATCAACACTGCTTTTAAGTCGAAGTGTCGAGAGGAGGGAATCAGTGGTTCAAGATAAACATCCATATGCTTGACTTTATGTTTCCCTGGAATTAGAAGGGATAACATAAGATGTCCCTTCTTGATCGCCATTGATGGTGGAAGGTTGTAATTCACCAACACAACTGGCCACACGCTGTATGCGGTGCTTTTGAAACCAAATGGATTCACTCCATCCATACCCAGGCCAAGTCTCAAGTTTCTGGGCTCTGTTTTAAAGCTGGGCCACTCATCTTCAATATGCTTCCAAGCAGGAGTGTCTGCGGGAATTCTCCACATGCCATCATCCGATCGATGTGAGGAATGCCATGACATGAGCTCTGCTATGGACTTGCACTTGAACATGTGTTTGATGCGAGGAATTATAGGAAAGTGTCGCAAGACTTTACGAGGTACATCAAAACTCTTCATATCTGTTCTGTACCTTGCTTCACCACAAGTGGGACAATGTAGAGCCTCCTTATGCATCCCACGAAAGAGAATGCAATCATTGACGCATGCATGTATTTTATCATAATCCAATCCTCCAAGAGATGTCACATAGCACCTCGCTATGTCTCTTGAGGTGGGTAGTCTATTTTCCTTTGGAAGCATGTTTGATAATAGCCTGCATCCAATATCATCAATTATAATTAGTCTTAAATCCTAAACCTTAAACCACTAATTCAAATTTGTAAGTTAGAATGCTTACTTCAACAATGCGTCAAGACTTGCATTGCTCCATCCATAAACTGTTTGTATATTAAGTAGTTCAAGTGAAGCACGTAAAACAGAGAATGTGCACCCTTCAAACACCGGTGTCGATGAAGCCTTATAAAGATGCTCTTGTTCCATATCATCGTCGTCCATACCTTTGGGATCATCCTTATATTTAAAAAGATTCCGCACCATATCATCAAGCACCTCCTCTTCCACAACTTCGTGGGGTGCAGGGCTATTGTCATCCCTTTCCCACTCATCTCTGACAATAGATCCCGAAGCTCCAGCATCATCTCGTCTCGACGCTTTACGTGCTCTCGTCGCGCGTAGGGTACCATGTTAGGGTGTGGTACTGCATCCTGCTTCAATTAGAGTTTATATATTACAACTCTATTAATTTAATTTGGATACCATGAGTCATTTGAATACCATCAATTTACATCTACTCACCTCTAAACCTGTTTGATTCCATTCTCCATACATGGAGATGTGATTCAAGGTAATTCGACGTGCTCGTACAATGCATCCTTGACATCGATTACACATACATTTGATCCGTTGTCCCAACCACACATCGCGATTACGATAACGCATTGTCTCATCTTCCCCAGAACTGCTTGAAGAGGTTGATGACATCCTGTGTACAAACCAGAAAACACACAGAAAACACAAAATCATAATATGTTTTTAATGAAAGTACAAAAATCGCGTGTATTGACGCGGCTACTTCCTAAAAATTGCATGTATTAACGCGGCTAATTCCTAAAAATCGCGTGTATTAACGCGGGTAATTTCTGCAAAACGCGTGTATAAACGCAGCTAAAATATCATACACGCGAATATACACGCGTTTATAAACGCGACGGTATGTTTAAACTAAAAATAGCCCGCCTTCCCCAAATATAGATTTTGAACTAACATATCAACACTGCTTGCGTTTTCGCTTGTTTTCGCCTCTTCCAACAGCAAGGAGGGAGCAGAGAAAGGAGCACACACGGGAGAAGGAGGGAGCAGAGAAGGAGCAGAGAAGACTCACTTTTTCAGAGGTGAGTCACTTTGTCTTGTGCCTTGTCTCTTTCCTCAGATTTGTTTATGCTATTTGCTCTTTGCTTTTTGGGTTTGTCTCTGTCCTTTTGCTTCTGTGCACACGATTGGGTGAATGATTCTGACAGGGGCGACAATGGTCCTTTTATAAGGACACTTTGTCTTTGTCGGGGGTCGGTCCTTTTGAAAAAACATTTTCGCAGGTCGCGTGTAAAAACGCGTGTAAAAGCGCGTGTAATCTGTCTGCAGAGTCTGTTCACGTGGATATACACGCGTTTCTGGACGGGTGTATACACGCGTTTTGTGACGAGTGTATACACGCGTTTCTGCACGAGACTACGTTTCAGAATTCATGATTTGCATGCAACACAACTGACTTGAATGATGATATTTGTGTGAGTCAAGAGACAGCCCATGATGTACATGAAGATGTTTGTTGCAGGTTCTTTATGGATATTCCAGGTTCTTCATCCGATCCATTTGCGTACAGCAATTGGCTGATGGAGATGCTGAATCATTTTGGGCGCCATCCTGGTCCGGTTGAGCTTACAGAGTATATGTATGCCCATCCCCCTCCTTCCCTGCCTGGTGTCTATACCCCTACCGCGAGTATCCAGGGCACTCCAGTGCCGTCTATTCCTCCGAGTCCGACGAGACGGCATGCAGCTTCTCCTCTTCCATGTCCACCGAGGAGACATACCTCGTCCCAAACACACTCACGTACACCCTCACAGCCACCATCACGTGCTCCCTCTCAGAGCCATCGTCACGTCAGGGCTCACAGCCACCGTCACGTAGACAATCCCCCAGTCGTGACTCCACCCGCAGTAGTAGGAAGAGTGGGAGTGGAGGATGCGGCGGGTGCTTTGGTGGGGGAGGTGGGGGAGGTGGGGGAGGTAGTAGGGCACGCGGTGAGAGAGGAGATAGAGGGAGAAGAGTTAGAGGAGACAGTTCGGAACAGGAGGAGATGAGAGAGATGGAGAGAGTGGTCTGCTATGATGTGACAGATAGGGGCGGGATAGTGATGGATGCGAGGGGGAGGGAGGTAATGGAGTACATGCGTGGGGTAGTATCAAACTCATATAGAAATTGTTTTATTAAATTTAAAGATCAAAATAGCCGATTATTTGGGGAGGTGATAGAGGCTGTACATAGTCGGTACCCCAATCCCCCACATGCTACATTCTCGGATGTATGGAGAAGGACGCGAATAAGGGAGATCTTAAGTAATAAAAGATCTCACCTTAAAAAACTCGCGTACGATGACCGGCTAAATGTAGCTGCGGGTGGCTATCCTGCCGAGAAACCTGCCACCACTGCGCACAAACGCGAGTGGAAGGAGGCAAAGAAACGAGCAGAGGGTGGCGTGAAGAGCAGGCAGCATGTGGAGGCACGACGGATCCAGATGGAGACCATTGGATCTTCGCATTTCGGATCTAGTGGCGTCGAGTCATGGGAGGCAGAGTTCGTAAGTATCTTGCCACTTTATTTGATTGTTTACTTAATTCATTGATTCTATGATTGTTTTAATCTTACAAATTGTGTTGATTATGATACAGCGACGGGTTACGGGGAGGAAGCCCACAACCCACGATACTGCGTATGCTCGCCGGCATAGCAGACGTGACACGTGGGCCATCTTCAGAGCCGAGGGACGTATTACGGACGCGCAGTTTGAGATGGCCATGAGACCATACGGTCGACAGGTACTTGAAAATTCTAAACGAATGATTTTGGTTTATTGAATTACATATATATATATACTTATATACTATATATTACTTGAACAGGCACAAGCTGCTGATGATCCACCGGCCGCCACTGCAGAGGGTGGACGTGAGCACTACTCATCGGACATTCCGACTGATGTGAGCTCATCTGAGCATGGAGGGAGCACCGAGTCATCATCTGGGTCTGAGTAGTACTCAGACTTATAGTATCACATTCCATATTGAGGATGTGATTGTATATATTTTTTTGTAAACTAAAGCCATGGGCTACTTCGAGATATGGACTCCCTTGTATACATGTATGAAATTTTGATAGTAATATTGAATTGATTGATCGATAGTATTACATTCATGTCTGTCTTGAATCGTGTATTGACAATGTATGCATTCATGTCGTTCTTGTCTTAATCTCCCTCGTGCATATGTTCTTCGTGGATGGTCTAATGCACAAAAAAAAAAAATCCAGAGAGTGCTATTGGGTGCTGGAATGCTGGAACAGTATTCAGGCACCAAATAGCACTCTCTGGATTTTTTTTTTTGCTCTCTGTTCGCGTGTATAAACGCGTCAAAACTGCTAAAACTCGCGTGTATCTACGCGGATACTCTGTAAAATACGCGTGTATTAATGCGTCAAAACTGATAATTACGCGTGTATAAGTGCATCTAAATTAAAGAAACGCGTGTATAGACGCAGGTATCAACGCGTCTGAGACATCTGAACTGAACAGAACGCGGCTATACACCCGTGTACAAGCGCGTCTAAAATAAAAAAAGCGTGTATAGCGGCATGTATCAACGCGTCTGTAAAAAGAACGCGGCTACACACCCGTGTATAAGCGCGTCTGAGAGGTGCTATACACGCGCTTTTACACGCATGTCTGTGGCCGCGATGATACACGCGCTGATACACGGGCCCGCTACTTTTTTTCACAAGTCATTTTTAGCGGCTAGGAGCGCGGGTATGAGCCCGATCCCTTGTAGTGCAAGAAAACTATGACAACAACCAAGTATTGCTTGGCAAATAAAAATGAAATAAGATGTTATAGCTCATCATCGACTCTCTCATCCTCAACTAGATCCATGGCTCCAAATACATCTATTTCTAGAAATACCTCTCTATCTGCATCTTCCTCAATGGGTGTAGCCTCATTTGTTGAAGTAGAAGGTGGTTCATCCGTGTCGTCCCCTTCTATTTCAAGCATTAGAGGTGGTTGTGTTGAAATTTATTCTTCTATTTTAAAGTGATGGCCACAAAATTACCCTCAAAGGGCAATTTGTCTTACGAGCCCTTTTTTTCAATACTCTCTCTCTCTCTCTCTCTCTCTCACACACACACACACACACACACACACACGAAAAATTGAGTACGCTCTTTCTTTTCCTTTTTGGATGGATGAGAAAGAACATTGGGCTGAACCATAAGGAAGAGGAGAGGAGAGGTGCAATTGGGGATTATTTGATTGCAAGTAAAGGTTGTAGTTAGGCAGGGGGATGTTAATTAGGATAGATTACCAGGGGGGAGGATGCAATTCAAATAGGGGCCTATAATGAGTATAAAAAAAAAATCAATGGAAGTGAATTCAAATGCTGGCAAAAGTTCTAAGGTGATTTGACTTAGATTTTTTAAAGGTTGTGATGGAAAAAATTAAATGTTGCAAGTATTGGTGGATTCTATGGTGTCTTTCCCATTGTGTTCCCCTATGTCTCTCTTTATCTGTCTCGTCTGAGGCATGTTTGGAGATGTGGGAGCATGTAATGCGGTGGAAGTGGGTGGCCAATGAGCATGCCAAGATCTTGTGGGAGTGCAAACATCAACAAGGCTACCACTCAGAGGCATCGTGGTGGCTAGGCCGAGTCTCATATTGGCGACCACCTTACTCTTCCTCCCTCATGCACTTTTTCTCACTATTGTAGGGTCGGATAATGCAGCTTGATTCTCTTTCACCCTGGCTCCCCTGGATTTCTCTTTTTTCTTACCAAAATGAGATCACGAACAACACCCAAAAAAGGAGATCTCTCTTTTGCTAAGCAGCTAGCATTAAAGAAAAGGCACAATCCTTTGATGATGTGCATTGGGCCTTGGATGCAGAGCGTGAAGAAATGCTTTGCGAGAAGAGCACTCAGTCTTTGAATAGAAGTACGAGGCCTTTGAGAAAGAGCAAGAGCAAGGAAAGGCAAGAAAGAAAGGAAACTATCCTCGGATGAGTGTTGGTCCTTTGCAAGCCTTAGCTTAATTTGCGGACGCCTGGGGGCTGGGGGGAGGGGGGTGGTTGCGCGCCAACCGTCGGGTGAAAAAATGCCCCTTTATAAGCTTTTTACAAAGCTTAATTGAGCTTTATTTAAACTTTTTTTTAAAATTAAAAAAAGTGTTTTTATAAACTCCAAAAAAGCTTGAAAAAAAAGTCAAAAAAAAAGAGAAAATTTGAAATCTGAGAAAAGAAAATTCTTTGAAATTTTTTTCTTTTGGTGCCTTTTGGCTTTCATCTTCCCGAAAATCTATTGGCTTTCCGAATTTCAGAAAATCTTTTGACCTTTCGGATTCCGGAAACTTTTGACCTTTTACATTCTGATTTTTTTTTTGGATTTTTCATTTTCTGCTTTCCGTATTCCGGGAAAACCATTGGAATTCTGGAATTTTTTGACTGTTCGTATTCTAATGCATTCCGAGAAAGTTAAAAATTTTAAAAAACTCCTAAAAATTAGTGGAAAATTAGACAAAGGTTATTTTAAATTTCTGGAAAATGTGGGGTTGGTGTTTGGCATGTGATGTGTCTACTAGGATGCCCATGACCATTCAAATTTCTTTAAAATTATATTTCTTGACCCAAAAAATTAGAAAATCCATTAAAATTGTAATTTTTCATTGGATTTGATAATTGTTAGGCGGAATTGGAAATTTCGTGAACGATGGGATTCTCAAGAAAAATTAGGAATTTTTTAGAAATTATTTTTAGAAATCTTAAAAATTGATATTTTTAAAATATTAATGGTATTTTCTAAATCTAAATTGCTAAAAATTTTATATAAAAATATAGGTTTGGAATGCCATAAGATAGGTTTGGTGGAATTTAAAATTATCATATTTTGAGGCCCTATAAAATTAGGGAAATTTTAGAAAAAATTATGATAATTTATTTTTTCAAGAATTTAATATTTTCGAGGGTTATTTAATATTGAAGTGCGTTTTCTTGTGCTAACATTAGATAGATGTGGGTTATTCGCATATTATTAATATGATTGTACCTCGTATTAATAGTTATTTCTGTTTGGATTAATTCTAAATGAAGTTTTCATGATTTTTTACCATTGTTTAGCCATTCTTTTTGGACATGTTAATAATTTCTTCAATGATGGCTAGAATTTGTGTCCAAAGTGTGTTTCACCTTTGATAATTTTCCATGATAATTTATTTTGCACTTGTTTAAGTGTGGTCTGTGCTTAATTTCTTGAGCCTAAGATAAATTTTATCATGGGTTAGTTGATCGATTTGTTTTGGTGGATTTTATTGGATGTTTTCCAACTTTTATTTCGACTCATCAGGTTTTGCCTAGATCACTTGTGTCTAGGGGTTTTTTAATGAGTGCTACACACATGTGTTTCACTTGCTTACTTTGGAGTTTTTCTTAAACGACACCATGTTCATATACTCCAGATTGATGAGTTGGCCACCAATTTTAATGCTTCTTTTGGCATAATTAATGTCCATTAGATGGCATGCATTGTTTTTTATGTGATCAACTATGGTTTTTATGGACTTAAAGAGCTTTTATGCTTTTATCCATGGTTTATAGGGATCTTTTGATCTTTTGGATAATATCATGTGCTTTGAAGGTAGCATTTGCCTTCGTTTTTTGCACTTAATTTTGGAGTATATTGCTTGTACTTTTGTATATATTCCAACTTGTATACCTAGTTTCTTATGTATCTAGGTGAGTTATTTTTCTACCCTAGCTTTAGTATGTTTATTGGATAGTTATCATTAGAAAGGCGCCAACTATTCAAATTCTTTTCTAATAATATACTCAGAAAGAGTTATTCCTTGATGTAGTCTCTCAGGTATATAGAGAAAGGTTTTAGTATGTGAAAGTCTGGGATAAGGCCATTTTATTCCTTTTATACAAGATTTTATTCATATTTCCTAAATGGCATACTAGGGAGTTTCAAATTGGTAAGGTATGTATGGGTGGTATCATGGTGGTATGGGACGCTAGCGATCCCTCACGTATATTATCTTATGGGATAATTTGGGCTCAAGATTGTTGCTTTGCTAACATCACTTGGCATGTTGACCTCAACATTCAAAGACAATCTCATTTTAAGAATTCATTTAAAGGTAGACATTCTCTAGATAAACTTCTTTTATCTATAGCCTATATGTATTGATGAGTGTAATCTCGTCGGCATATTCATTTGTTGAAATCTCTTTCTTTAGAGTTCAACGAGTTTATCTTGTTGTGTTTGGATTAAGGAAATTTGAATTTTTTCTTTGTTGGCATTTCTTTCTCTAGTTCTGTACTTTAGGTGATTTATACAGTCAACCTGATGGTTTTATGGATGGAAATATGTGACTCATTGAGACATTGATGACTCTCTATGTTGATATGGGTAACTCGAGATGCCGATAATTCCATGAGCAGATGTGGGGTACATCGGGCCGCCGATGGATACCTGGTTCCTACTGTTATAATGCCACGTTTTCTTATTTTAAATTATGAATGGTTTACAACGAGGAAACTACTTTGAGTATGAATTCCTCTGATCATCCGTAGTCTTATGGGCAAACAAAGCGTATGAATCAGATTGTAGAGGATATGCTTCGTGCATATGTCTTTGGAAAAGCATCAAATTGGGAAAAATATATTCTAATGATGGAATTTGCCTATAACAGTTTTAAACATACAGCTATTAGTTTTAGTCCGTTCATGCTTATGTATGGGTATCAACCCCCAGGGCACCTATTGATGTCGATCTTAAGGACATTGAGCTTGATGTATTGAGGGATTTCTTGCGTGATATGCAGGAAATGCTGACCAAAGATCGGGATTCTATCAGGAGTGCTCAGGATAGGGCACAGTTTTATGCTGATAGGGGACGCTCATCTCAGTATTTTGAACCAAGAGCGTTGGTTTATTTTAATGTTCCTAAAGATTCTCAGACTTTGTCAATAGGAAAATGCTCGAATTTATCTATTTCAAGTTCTACATCGGATTGGCACACGATTGCATATGAACTTAAACTACCTCCTGTTAGAGTTCATCCAGTCTTTTATATCAATAGATTGAAAGGGAAACTGGGAGATGAGGATAACATAGTTACTCCTCATTAACTCGTTGAAGTCAAAGATTTATCCTATGTTCCACATGAACCTAATAAGGTACTTGAATTCAAGGAAAGGAAACTTTGTAGTTGACTAATCCCTGAGGTTAAAATTAGATGGAAAGATAGGGAAATAGAGGATTTGACTTGGGAGTCGGTTGAGATTGTTCAGCGTAGTTTTCCTTCTTTTCATTACAAGAGTGCAATGTTTTGAGAGAGGGGAAGTATGTTATATGCACATTATGTGTGCATATACTAGGAGGCTAACCCACATTAGGCTTGTGAGCATGGGAGCATGGGAACAAGCTCTAGTGGAGTATGGGTTAGGACTAACCTTAAGGGTTAAGGTTAGGGTCAGGCATCCAAGGGTCACACATGGGAAATGGAGAGTCAAAAGTCACTTGAGGGCCCTCCTATATAATAGGGGCATGGGGCACACTCAAGGGAGGCTCAGGGTATGGTCTCTTGATGTTATCTTGAGGCTAGGTTATGTTGTGTTCTCTTGTGTAGAGGATCATAACTACTCACTTACCATTTCACACTATAGCTTCATGCTATTGGATTGGAGTTATTCCTCTTGATGGTATGGGACATCAAGGTAAAGGTATGATGTACTTCATTATAATTCATGTGTGCATCCCTTGGGCTCGGGGGTGGTTGGGTGGATGAGTTTATGCCTGATTTATGCATGTTTATGCATAACAATTATCTAGAGAGATCTTATGGTTTTAACAACAGCCCGCAGGTACCTTTGCAGCCTTTCTCCTTGTAGATTCAAGAGGAATCCATGGCTTCTACACTGAATGTCATCTCACTTAGCATCTAGGGAGGAGTGAGCAACCCCCGCGTACCTACTTGCAACCTTTCCGCCGCTATAGATTTAAGAGGAGGATTCCATGGCTTCTACATCGATTGTCATCTCTTATTTTATTCCCCAACTTCCCAAAGAACCCATCCCAGATGCGACCAACTACCTTGATTGGTCTTTGTAGATGAAGACTTTACTCCAGTATTATCGGCTATGGGGTGTTATTATTGAGGCTGACTGTGACTTCATAAGGATGCTCAAGCACATGTGTTCATCATCTTCAACCTTAAACCATTTAATGACAATGATGATGAGGTTGTAGAAGAATTGTAAGTGTAGAAGAGTTGGATAACGGAGGTGATCTAGTGGTGCTCATGAAGATTTTGAGAGGTACTCGGCTTTGGGTGTGCGGCAGATTACTACAAGTTGATTTTGTGCAATACACACCATTTCCATTTTGGAAATTATGTTCATATGTATTGTGAGTAGATATATTTATTTGGACACATGAAAGCTTCCTTATGGACATCTGATTTTATTACAAAGGTTAAATAGATTTATTTGGTTAAGGGTCTACACCTATTTTGAGTAGACAAACTTGCATGTTCAATAAAGAAAACTATTTTTATTTGAAGTCGACACATTTGTAAAAGTGAAAGCTATTTTGAGCCCCACAAGCTATTTCAAGTTTACATGATTAAGATACACTAAGAGGAAGCATGGGCTCACTCTTGTATGGGGGTAAATTGGACCCAATATTGTGTATTGATTTTTCTTTATTATGTGTTTGCAAGTATGGAAAGCCCAAATACACCGTTGGGGGATTCACCTTTAAGAAATTTTATGTATCACGTGCATGTATTTAAAAAACCCCTTACACTTATATACTTTTATGAGTAAAATGACCCCTTTTTTCATAAACTTATTAATTTTTTTCTAAATTGCTTTAAAAAACCCCTCCTGTAATGTAATTCTATAACTTTTTTGAATTAATATACCCCCTCCTAATGAACTCACGTGCTACACTTAAATATTTTTAAGTGAGCTAGAGATTAACTCAGGAAGAGGAGAAGCGTGATTCTTGATTGTAGTAGCCATGGCAAGATCCCCCATCCCTTTCTTTTCTATCTACTCTATCGTTTTTGCAAGCCACCCTTGCTTGATCTCCTTGTGTTCTTGTGATAGTGTGCCACATGTTTTCTTTAATTGATCCCTCTCCTTAATCAAGCGACGTATGGTGTCTTGCATTTTTTGTTGTGCTTTGAGTGATCTACCTTCCAATTCCTAGTACTTGGCATCTACTTTTTGTAGTGTTGTTTCAGTCCTTTTTGTCAAATTTTTTATTTCTTCTGAGTAGTAGAGCTTAAGAGGGATCTATACACAAATCATCCATGAACACTTATAAACATTTCTAGGAAGTTCTTTGAAAAATACAAATAAATGATATATTTCCATAAGAGAAGAATTGACAAGATGTGGTCCCAAAAATCTTTAAAAGATGTCTGGTGTGCCGGTTGGAAGCGAGGAAAGTTGTAAAGGTGGTTGGGATCCTGCTTTTATAGGTTGTAGAACTCCAAATTGGACCATTATATATGTTGGTTCAATTTTTCAAGAGAGAGGTGCATTGGCATATAAATCTCAGTAATGTGGCTTGTTCAACCACTTGATCCTTCACTCAGGTTGTTTCCCATACCATCCTTCAGTCTTAGCCCACTCTATCTTGCTCGATGATTTTTTAACCTCCTTTGTTCTCAAGGTGGTGCTATCTTCTCCATATTTTATAGGACCTGTGAATAATAAAAGCTACCATCATTCATGTCTCGAAGAGATCCATAAGATGGGGATTGGAGAGACTTGCATCGCGTGCTACTATGTCCCATAATGTTTTTTCTCTTGATGATGGCCATAATTCCATTGTTACCTACTTTCTGAGGCATGGTGCATAAGCCAAGAGAATCTGTTGGACATCATCCTTTGGGAGGATTGCTTTGCATAGATGATCATATGGATGAAGTTGCCTTATAGCTCTGTACAGAAGATTTGGTCTTTTGTGTATTTCTCGTTTGACGATGAGGTCATATTCCAAGGACTCGATACTATTAAAGATATGAGCATTACTATGTCAAAGAACTGCTTTGGTAGAACATCCTGAGTGTCCTTCTAAGTATCATGATTGATTGCATCATCTTCCTCTGGGTAATCTTCATCATCATGTAGCTTATATTGTAGATCATCTACATTCTTATCTACTATCCTGTGAAACCAAGAAAGCCAAGATTGATGAGGATAAGTCAATTGGTGTAACCTGCTTTGTGACTCTATCATGTCACACTCTTTTGGCCATTTATAGGGTTGTCGAAAAAGATAGGTTTTCCACTGCACTTTTTCTTTCAGTGGGACTTGTGGGTAATTGACATGGTCTTCACTGAAGTGTCCTTTGGAACCTAAACTTTGTATTAGTTGAAGAAGATGCTAAGTAATAATGCAACGAAGCCTTAAAATTCCACGTGACATATACAGTGGTGGGCGAAGCCCCTAAATCAAGATAATGGTATGTCACATGTGCTTCTAAGAGTTATGCTAAGTTGTTCTATAATTTCCTTTAAGGGTAGTCCATGGATTCCTTTGATACATTTGGCACTTTAAGCTCATGCATTTCAACTCATCATTTAAGAATACAGCTGACTTCATAATCAGTAGAAATACTGTTGCGGACAAAATAGGTAATATTTTCTGAAAACGAGAAACATTTGGCATCTTTCAAAGATTCCATAAAAAAAGTTTAGTTTTTTGCCTTTTTAAAAAGTGGTCTACGCATGCGTACAGCACTGCCAAAAAATGATAATATTTTGGGCACTTTACACGTTTCTTACAAAAATTGACATGAAAAAAAAGACTTCATTTTGCTTACTTTTTGAGATTATAATTGAAAATCTAACAATAAGTTTCCAAAAAACATGCCAAAATAGAGACAATGTTTATTATTTCCATCTTCCATCTACAAAAAAAATGATACAACTATAAAAAGAAGCTATTTTCTAAACATAAAGCTTATGGCATAGTTATGGTTCCTCATAATCATTGCTATCTATACCAACACCATCAGAAGGTAGACAAGGCATCCTCTTCATCACTATCCACAAATACATTTTCTTCTTCTATGTGTACACTTAAAGATTAGACTCCTTGGGTCATCTGCTATGTTAGCATGATTGAGGATGTGTTATATGAAGTGCAACTATAAACAACTATCTATATGATTATATTACAAAAGCGTTATCTTGATACAATTATTATCTTAATTATAAAACCCTATTTTGGCTCTTGATGATGAGAGTAGTATTAAAATCCATTTGAAGCTCTTGAGTATCACAATTTCTTAATTGATAATTTATACTTTTTTTAAAAGAGTTCATTACATTCAGATGAATTTTAAAATATCATGAATAAGCTATTTAAAAGTTCTCTGATTTTGAAGAATAATTACACACTCATTTTTAAAGAAGACGTGTCCTTGATGTGACAAAAGGGGGTTAAAATGGTAATTTTAGTTATTAAATGAGTTTAGGAAGCATGAGAAAGATCTCTTTACGAAACAAAAGTTTATACTTTCCAAAATGCTTTTTTTGTAAAATATTAGGCAAGGACTTGGGTTCGAATCCTATTGGTTACTACACATGGTAAGGATATTTTAGCTACAACATTTGTGTGGCTAACTTAATGCTGAGTAAGAACTTCTCAGCTAAGAGTTGATGTTTTTTATCTACTTGATACAAAACATCAACTTTTATGAAAATTTGATATTTTGCATCAAGTTGATGTAAAACATCAACTTTATATGTAAAACCAACTTTCTACACAAAAGATCAAAATTTTTACAAAACTTGATGTTTTGCATCAATGTTATGCAAAACATCAACTTTCCCACAAAACTTGATGTAGCCTAAAAGTTGATGTTTTTCATATCGAGTTGATGCAAAACATCAACTTTTTCACACAACTTGATGTTTTGTATCAAAGTAGAAACATCAACTCTACCACAAAACTTGATGTTTTGCATCAAGTTTTAGATGCTCTGGAGAAGAAAGTTAGAGTATCGAAGGTCAATTTTAACAAACGGCCTGTTGTAGAGCAATTTTGTTCGCGTTAGCATGCTCAAACGACCTATTCCACAAATTTTGAGTACCAACACAATTATGTTTCGATGCGATATGCAGGTATCACAGAGCGATTTGCTGACGATGTCACAGAGTGATTTGCTACATTAGCAAATCGCTCTGTGATGTCTATATATCGCATCGAAATATAGTCATGTTGGTATTGAAAATTTGTGGAATAGGTCATCTAAGCATGCTAGTGTGAATGGAATCGCTCTAAAACAGGCCGTTTGTGAAAATCGACCTTCGATCCTCCAACTTTCTTCTTCGAAGCATCTGAAAGTTGATGCAAAACATCAAGTTTTGTGGTAGAGTTGATGTTTTGCATCAACTTTGATGCAAAACATCAAGTTGGGTGGAAAAGTTGATGTTTTGCATCAACTTTGATGTAAAAAATCAACTTTTAGGGGGCCATTTTCTTAACTTTAAAATATTTTCACATTTTTTATGAGAATTGTTTATTTTTACCACTAATAAATGTGTAAAAACTAATTCCAAATCATAGATAGTAGCCAATAAAAACTCAAAAAAAATCCTATAAATCGTAGAATTAAAGAAAAAATATGCCTAGGATAAGGTGATATAGGAGGTAGAATATAGGTTTAGGGCTAAGGACTTGAAAAACACACATGGTCGCAACCTTTGACTACAAATTTGAGAGGAGGTCTTTAAAAAAAATGGTTGTCTTTGTATCCATGTAACATTTGTATCATAAATAATATTGCTACATAGTAGTTGCCAAAAATTCATGATAGTAGAAGAGCTAGATGAGATAATCCATGATGACATGTAATCCATTGGTTTTGATCTAGATGTGCAAGGATCCATTGATTTGGAAAACCATGAGTTGATTGATTCACCAATCTTGATTTTTGTTCTATAATTCAATTTTAAAGTTGAAGAACTATAAGCAAATACACGTGGTGGGACCATCTATGTTGGCGAGGGGGGTGCATGTGAGTCTGGACTCTTCCATTGCCTATGTGCTCTCTAGCATAGGGGACCTTGAATCTACTATCATTATGAAAGCTCCACGCTCCTCTCTACCACCATTCCGGAATTCCTAAGCTCCTCTCTTTTCTTTTTATACACAAAGACAATGTCGCGGGTGAATCAGCATCCTTTGCATGTCATCTAAATAATTATAACCAGAGCTCATTTACCCTTAGACATACCATCTCTCAACATCCTTCACATGCACTCTAAATAATTATAACTAGAGCTCATTCTTACACTACTCTTAGATATACCATCACCTACTTTCATGATAATGGCTATCTGGATCAAACATCGACATATGCATACTATGAATTTTTGCCACCACCATATATGTACATGATATAGGCTACAATTTCTTCCCGCCATCCTTATCCATATTGCATAACAAGAACCTTCATGAAAACAAATGCCTACATGGGTCGAAATTTACACCCATAGGCTATATGATGTTTGCCTCTAAAATTGTCCTGTCGAAAAAATATTTCAATTTTCTACTCTTTTAACATGCTTAGGTTTACTCAGAGCCTCCATAGTTACTGTCTTCTACATATATATATGAATAGGAGTCTACCTTTGCACACCTATAAGTTGACCTCTTTAAACTCTTAACATTGGTTGTATATCATGCTGCCCACTATCTACTTATAAATAATAAAGCAAATAATTATGTCATGCAAACTGTCAAGGTAAGTATATACTAAAGGCTTTGCTATTTGGGTCTAGAAATAGACTCAGGGATGTTTGTAGGACTTTTAATAAATTATGGAGCTTATATTGTTATGTGTTCTAAAATTTTCTGAGTGCTTGTTAAATAATGTGCATATTTATGCACAGTGTGGTAGATTTTGTTCCAAGAAAGTCCATTAAAAAAAGTGCCTTACATTTATGAAATTTATAAAATAAATTTTTATTTGAAAAAGATTGATATTTATTTAAGTTGTGTAGACTCCCATGCCGTTTTGTAAGTCAAATTTATTTTTATGTCACAAACAATAGTACTTTATAAATCTACAAAGGTCACACATATTCTCAATCAAAAAATAATAATAAAATTCATGTAATTTTTAAATTCATACATGGAATTCTAGATGTGTTTTCCAAAAATTATGTTTTTAAGCCATTTTTGAGATTTCACACATTTTGGGAGGGAATTGTTTTAGGTAACCCTTGTTAGTTACCTATTTTTTTGGCAATAGTGTTTAGAGCCCATGCTCAAAATTTCAGCACTCTTGAATGTAGGTCAAGAGTTTCCACCAAATCTTGTGGATTTTCCAACAGTATATCATTGTGTAATACACACATCACCAAGGTAGGGTGAGAATACCAAGTCAGCACCTACTAGGTCATCATAAGTAGTAGAGCCCATGCTAAAAGATTCAGCACTCTCGAATGTGGGTCAAGATTTTCCACCAAATCTTGTGGATTTTCTAAGAATATATCATCGTTCAATACACCCATCAGCAAGGTAGGGTGAGAATACCAAGTCAGCACCTAGGTCAATTTTGCAAGTTGGTGGAATGTTATTATATTTGGAGATCAACCTTCTAATGGGATGAGAGATAGTTGAAGAGTTGAGATCATCATCATCCCACGAGGTGGTTGGGGAATGGGGACTAGAGATCAACTCAAGAAGAGGAGCAACATGATTCTTGATTTTTTTAGCTATGGCAAGATCCCTCCTCTCTCTATTTTATATCTACTCTATCATTTCTACAAGCCACCCTTTCTTAAGATCCTTGTTTTCTTGTGCCAATGTGCCACATGTTGTCTTTTATTGGTCCCTCTCCTTTAAGTGGCATATGGTGTCTTGCATTTCCTGTTGTGTTTTGAGTGATCTACCTTCCAATTCCTAGTACTTGGCCTCTGCTTTTTGTAGTGCTGTTTTAGTCTTTTTTGTCACATTTTTTATTTCTTCTGAGTAGAGCTTCTCTTTTTCCTTTAGAGTCTTTTGAGTTTTTGCTAGTTCGTCCCTCAAGTAATTCCTTTTAATTCCCATGTGAGTGCGTGAACCATCTTGATCTACGAGATACTTTTTAAAGGATTCCTCCTTTTGCTTGTGATTTTGTCTCATGGTATATATTCCTATACTTGAGGCTAATGGACACTTTCTCCATTTCAATTGCTTTGCCACCTTCTTTCTATAGAGTGGTTGCCATGCTGTTGGACTCATGGAGTTTCTACATCAATTTCTCATTTTGCCTTTACAAATCTACTAACTTCTCCATAGATCCTCGAATGTGATTTTGGAGCTTCTCTACCCCATCAAGGCATATGGCAATGCCACACTCTCCTCCATAGGTGTAATGATTCATCTGGTTGAGCAGTTAAAGTGGATTATCACCAAGAAGATTTTTTTTGGATTTTGGGAAAGAGATACTTTATGAGGCATGGGAGAATCAAGCTTGTGGAACTTAAGGATAGACATGTCCAACTAAAGTTCTTGCTCGATAGAGCTGAATTTGGGCCACCTTCTCTTTTGAATGTAGGAGGACTCCATGGTGGGAGAGGGATTGGCAAAAGATACGAGTTCTATGGAATGAGTGGTAGGAGATATGGGTAAGGGAGATAAAGTAGAAAGGGGCAGTGGTGGTGAAGTGGATAGTGGGGTGGAAAATGTGGGTAGGGATGTTGAGGATTTTGGTGAAGAGGAAGGTGTGATGTTAACAATAGGGGGTGGCAAGACTACCAAGGATGGAGTTTCAAGAACCAAGTCTAGATCCACATTTGATTGATGGGCTACATCAAGGAGAGTTTTTTTTAATTAATCAGGTGTTGAGGATGTAGGATTTATGAATAACTTACCTGTGGTTTTTTGTATAAGAGTCAACCTCCTTGCCAATGATATTTGATCAATCATCAACTTTGCCATTTAAAATGACCTCGAAGAGCATTATAGGGATCTGGTTTTACCTTTTGAACCTTCATACTTGGATGATGAGGGCGATATCTCCGCAACTAATACGGAGCTTATCATCATCACGATGGCATCATATAGTATCCCATTATTGTTCATAGTTGCTACACCAAGAGTTGTGGATTGGAAGATGTTGTGGAATCCATAAGCTCAAGGGTTTGGATGTGGATCTTCCACACTAGGCGCTAAAATGTGTAGAATATTAATGCTTTTGTGAGGTGGAGGTGATAAGTGTGATCACTCCACACCACTGAAGCACAGAGACCCTAGTGGCCTTAGACACATGGTGAAGAAATGGTAAAATGAGCTCGCCATGGAAGTCGGTATGTGCCATGCTCCATCCTTCAATTTGTCTTGCACAAAAGGCTCCTTCAGCACACCAAGAAGCACTCTAGAGAGTAGTATTCCAAATTATACATAATGCTATCTTGGGTGCTTGTAGGATCAGGGTGCCCAGTTTTGTCCACTCAGGCACCCTGTAAATAGTAAAAAAACAAGCATTTGTTTACCTTTAGTGGCTAATATCTCCTAGCAAATTAAGGAATTTACTTTCAAGTTCTTTTGTTGGAACATCACATTAAAAGTTAAAAATATAGTTGCATAATCTGATTAAGTGTTAAATAGTCAAAAGTCCTCATTTCCTTAGGTACAAAGTCAATGTATACACCTTATCCCAAATTTGGGAATGATTCCATAAAATGCTAATATCTTTTATATATAAACTCATATGAGATTCCCACTTTGTACCTTAGATCTTCACATAATGTAGAGCTTAACTTGATTTTTTGAGAAAATTTTATGCTATTTGTCTATTTTCTTTAAATATTTCAATGTATTTAAAGTATTATAATATATGCCGCTTTTTGTACCCACAATAACTACCACTTAAAATGCTCAATATTGTAGATAAAAAGAGTGGTAGATAGTGAGACATTAGTAGAATGTGGTGGTGAGTAAAATTTACAAATCCAATGGTTGGATTTTTAATGGTATCTTTTCCAAAATTCTTCCAGGCTATGAGAAGGCCTACAAATATTAATAATCTAATTAGTAAATTACATTTTTGATGTAAATCATCTAAAACCTATAGGGAATAGTGTACTTGTAATGGTGTATTTATGAAAAAACAAGTTGGATCACTCTAAGTATGGAAAGATCATTTTTAATCATTTCATCATATTTTTGATTAATTAGACTAATTTATATTAATTTAAGTTATATTGGGTTAATTTAAGTGCATGTGTATTTTCTATTGGTTGCTTGATCTTATGTGAAGTACCATGCCTCCCCAAATTTACTCTCCAAGCATTGTCCTAGTCTAGCATAAACTGGACAAAACTGGACACCCTAATCTTGCAACAACCCTCTTGTACTATTTTGTCAAAGAGAAGCTGACAACCATTAGGCCCATCAGTTGCCTAGATGGTCTTCTTATGGTGATCCACATATTCCCCTTGAGGATTCCTCCCACAGGGGTGCTCATGGCCATCTGCAAAATTCTAGTAATTAGTGTGTGCTTTGTTGAATGGAATTTAAAACATGTTTAGTATTTGAAGGATTTTGCAAAGCGAGCATAATCTTAACAAGTTATAATAAAATCCTTACCAACAAGGATACTTTGATGTTATTTATAATTGTAAGTTGGAGAGATACCTTTGTTTGGATTTGGCGACACTTATTTTATCAATATTTTAACTATAAATTGATCCATGAAGATGGAGGTTGAGGCCACCCATGTGCAGAGGGTTCTTGTGGTGGATTGGATTTGATTATCAAAGGCTGGGACATTGGAATCCAGAGAAAGTGATTACCCTAGAAGAATCCTTTTGTTGTGGTGGATTGGATTCTATTGTCAAAGGCCGAGACATTGGAATCCAAAGAAAGTGATTACCCTAGAAGTATCCTTGGGCTCTTAAGAGGCTTTTTGGGATCCACATCATTCATCGTAATTTCTTGTTTTTTTTGGATTGTACTTACAAATGATGTATGTATTTTTTTATTGTGATTATTGTAATGATTTGTGTGGGATGTGTGACTCGTGGTCATGTGGAATCATTGGACAATTCAATAATTTTGTAAGGTCCTAAGCTTCGGAGCTTTAGTTTCTTCTTTTCTTTCTTGATGTTATATATATTGAAGCTACGTCACCCACGTGGAACTTACCCTTTTTAATATTGACATAAAACAAACGTTTTCATCGGCACTTCTCTCTCCACATTCCGATCACCGTATATAGTTGTGCTTCATTCAGCTTTCACAATTCAACCAATCGTTTAGAAAGGTCATGGGCTGCAAGATTTTCTTCTTTCGCTACCCACAAGGTGGGGATCAACAATTCAATAGGAGTGATAGCATCAAGACCATATACTAAGAAAAAAGATGTCATGCCAGTAGCTATTTTGTAAGCCATTTGATAACCCCAAAGAGTAGTGGAAAGTTTGAGTTCCCATTCTGAACATGATGCCTTATAGTCTTAGTCAAGTTCGAACAAAGGGATTTATTTGGTGCTTTTAGCTTGCCCATTTTCTTATGGATAATAAGGTGATGATTTCCTATGGATGAATTCTTCCAATAGGAACGTCACTACTTCATTCACAAGACATGGGTTCCTCTATCTCTTATAATTTCTAGGGGACAACCAAATCGTGTGAATACATTTTCGTACAAAAAACTTGGCAATCGACCAAACATCGGCCGGCACTGTTGCTTTTTCTACTGCACATTTGGTGTAATAGCAAGTATCCATGCTTCTCGTGGCCTCTCATGTGTATGTAAAGTTTATAGTTGTATGTTTTATGTGTTGTTTGCATGTATGCAAAAGAGGTGATAAACGTCGACCTCCTACTGATGAGCTGGAGGAGCGCTATGTGTTCAAGCATGGCACTTATGCCTTGCTTGCACACAAGAATTTAGCATGACGGTGAGAATGTGAATTGGGTAGTTGTGGTTTCGGTAAGTACTTCGTACCTTTTGAATATATGTTATGAGCTTGTAGATCACTTTAGTTTGCAGGGGTTGATTTGTGGGTATTGCATTGTTTTTGGAGAGAGAAATACCTGAGCCACCCCAAAGGAGACTAGCTCGTGGATGGATACCCCTTAGTAGCTCTCATCTACAAGCTTCTTTTTGCTTAGATATGTAGATGGGGTTGTATAGATCCATTTTGCACCCTTTTTGGGTTGTATAATTTGCTCGCTTGTACGACAACATTTATGTTTGCAACAATTTTCATATAATGTTTGATATCTGGTTGTGGCAATTACTCATATCATTGTACTAATGAATCTTTGTCTTAAATGTTGAATTATGTCAATTTCTTCATTTGAGACCAGTTGAAGCAAGGTCTCTATACATTTGGCATAATGGTGCATCCAAGTACAAATCTGCACTTGGATGCATCATTATAAAAAAAAACTTAAAACCTACATTTGGCTTTAACAACATCAAAAAAGGTGTTAGAAGTAACGTCAATGCATCAAAAAGATCGTCTAAAAAGGCGTCGGAATATCAATAATAACTGAACTATTTTTTGACTAGTTTTCAGACAGATGTAAAGACATTTTTTAAGACACTTATTCTGATAGATATAGACAATAATTTCCACGGTTTATTAGATCGTTGTTTAGATGAGTATACTGATGATTTGATACTGATGGAAGTGTTGACATGCATATGGACGTTCCTTTATTTTTATTGTAATTCATTTTTGTCGGATTAAATGTTGGAATTTAGGCGGTCTATAGTCTCTTTTTGTAATGGTTTAGCTCTTACTTTAGATTCTTCTCTTTTTCTAACGGTTTAGCTCTTACTTTTGATTCTTCTCATCAGGGATTTCACTGACGTAAACGAAAACATGTGAACATGTTAATAGCATATGTTAATAATACAAAAAATCTTGTGATCGCATGTTATATTCACAAAGCTTTCACAAGGGTCTAAAAAAATTATCTTTGTCGGGAATAAAAAATCTTCTTAGGTGGCCACTGACCTGCTATTATGTAAAGATGGTGACATGAGAATATGTGAATAGCTTATTCCCATGTGTAGCCAAGCTTTTAAGGGGTTTCCAAATGGCAAGTGACGTGTTATTTTGTGAACGGTAACATGAGAACATGTGAATAACTTGTTCACATGTGTTATTATCACAAAAAATCTTGTGATCACGTGAATATTAAATCCCTGCTTCTCATTTATAATGGTTTTCTCTATGTTACTTTTTCTAATGGTTTTCTTTTGATTTTTCTCTTTTTCCAATGGTTTAGCTCTTACTTTTGATTCTTCTTTTTTTCTAATGGTGTTCTTTTTCTAATGTTTTAGCTCTTACTTTTGATTCCGTAAGTGATGGCATCTAATGTGTGTGAGTAGTGTACTTTCAAATTTCCAACGGGGCCCAATAATAATACTCAAAGCTTCTGAGAAACACATAATTAATTTGCACTATCTCTATATTATCTTAAGGAAGAGTTTCACAGAGCTGCCACGTGGTAAGATTTTGGAGGTTCGGGAAGGAGAGGAGGAAGTTTGGGTAGAATTTGATTTTGGAAGCCTCAAAAGACGCGCTTTGCACACGGGTTCCCAATTAGTATTAGACAAGAGCGAACAGAAAAGAAACAGCGTTCCATTGTGTCGATGGAAAGAAGGTTGGTGGGATGACGGGTCTTCAAGGTAGGTGGTCAAAAAGTGTAAGATGTGGTTATCTGGCCACTGTACTGTTCAAACTCAACGGGCGCCAAAGTCAGCCAATGTCAAGGAATTTTATGCCAATGTCAAGGAATTTTATGCACGCAGCATAGGGACGCGCACACCTTTACGACATATTTGGCCGGTGTTGTTGAAGGCCTTACTTACAAGTCAAGGACTTCCCGCGTTGGTATTCCTTAGGTATGCATTGGACAACTGGCGGCCCCTCCGCTGCTTATTATATAACGTACAAGCAGCAGCAAGGGAATTCCAGCCATCACACGTGAAACACGCGCGCGCGCGCACACACACAATGCCTGGCCTTCCCTTGCCTCATATTGGCTTTGAGCCCACTATCGTCAGATTCGAGAAAATCACCGCGAATGCAGCTCAAGTTCAAGAATCAGTGCTCAATTCTATACTGGAAGAGAACGCTTCTTGCGAGTATCTCCGTAATTTCCGATTGCCCAACGGACACATTGATCCCCTCACTTTCAGAAGGTGTGTGCCTATGGTCACTCACGCTGACTTGAAGCCTTACATACAGAGGATCGTGGATGGTGAAATCTCCTCCATTCTTACGGCGTCTCCCATCGATGCCATCTGCTTAAGGTTTATCTGAGTATAGCTTGACATTCCATTCAAAATCTAATCTTATCGATCGTATTGCTCTGTAATTCACTCATATGATGAGTAAAAAAACATACCAAAGTGAATTTATATCTACCATGTATTAATGAGATTCAGCTACTGCACTGATCTGTTCAGCTCCGGAACTACTGATGCACGAGAGAAATACCTTCCTTACCACGAAGGCTTGAAGGCAGGTACCTTGGAGGTGGCTAGCATTGCTGCTGCATTCCGAGATCGGTGAGTTGAGACTTGCAATATTAAGGTAGCTTACCTGTAGATCGTATATATAATTGCTTGTTCGACTCATGATACCTCTTGCATATAGCGCGTGTGTATGTTTCTCTTCCTTCCTGGGGATCCCTATTCCACACTATTGCTTTGATGTGCTCGACAATCCTCCAATTTTGTTATTTATTTTTTAATAATTCATTGTGGCTAATTACACAATCCATATGCAGCGTGTATCCAACCGCACCAGGAGCTCGAATACTGGAGTTCCTATTTTGTGGGAAATTCTCCACTACAAAAGGAGGATTAAAGGCTGGGACTGCAACAACGCACATGATTAGGAGTGATGCCTTTAAATTGAGGCAAAAGCGCAATGGCGTGAGGCCATGCAGTCCAGACGAGGTGGTGTTTGGCTCAGATTGCTGGCAGTCAATGTATTGCCATTTACTGTGTGGCCTTCTGTACAGTCAAGAAGTGGAGGTGTTAAGCTCACCTTTTGCATATACATTAGTGGAGGCTTTGAGAACCTTGGAGAATGAGTGGCAAGACCTTTGCGAAGACATTAGGGTTGGGAAATTGAACCCTAAAATCACAGATAATTCACTGATGGTTGCAATGGGCGATGTAGTAAGGCCTGATCCTAAGCTAGCAGAGGTGATCTCGTTGAAGTGCAGAGAGTTGATGGTGGGAGATTGGAATGGGGTGATAGAGGTGCTGTGGCCCCGGTGTAAATATGTGCTTTCGATAATGACGGGGGCGATGGAGGCCTATGTGGAGAAGCTGCGGCATTATGCGGGCTCCAAGGTGCCCTTGGTTAGCGCTGTCTATGCTGCCACAGAGGGTTGGATTGGAGTGAATGTAAACCCAAGGTCAAGCCGCCCCAGCAACGTTTCTTTCACTATTGTTCCCAGCTTGGCCTTCTTCGAGTTTATTCCCTTGCACAGATCTAGATCGAGCACCACCAGGAAGTCCATGAGCGCCATTGACGACGTCCCTGCCGTTGCAGCTATTAGTGGCCCCTCTTCAACTGCCGCGTACGAGGAGGGCTCCCCTGTTGGCCTGACTGAAGTTAAAGTTGGCCAAGAGTACGAGATCGTCATGACAACCGCATGGGGTAAGCAAGCCGCCTCCTTTCTTGATCATTAATCGTTGGTGGATGACGAAATAATCGCATGCCTGGGTTGCGGCATCGGTACGCCGTGGGCGGGAATCAAGCATTAACCGGCCGCCAACGTTTGAAATTAGCTGACTGATCACCCATTAACTATTTGCTTGCGCAGGACTCTATAGGTATCGCCTCGGGGACGTGTTGAGGGTGACGGGCTTCTACAATGCATGCCCACAGTTTGCCTATGTGTGCAGGAAGAATGTGGTGCTCAACATAAACATCGACAAAAACACAGAGAAGGACTTGAAAGTGGTGGTGAGCCGGGCGGCCAAGCGGCTCAGAGAGGTGAGTGGGAGGGCCATTGAGTTGGTAGACTACACAAGCTACGCGGACCAAACGACAGCCCCCGGACACTATGTCATCTTCTGGGAGGTGCGTGGCGGCCGTAACAGGGCATGTGCGCACGACACACATGAACAACAACAACAGCAACAACGTGGAGAGGATAATGCTCTTGAAGACACCCAGCTTCAGCAATGGCTTGCAGAATGTGCCACCCTCATGGACTGTGCGTTTGTTGAGCCTGGCTACGTCACCTCTCGCAAAATGAGTACAATTGGCGCCCTCGAGCTCTGTGTGGTCCGTCCTGGAACCTTCTCAATGCTTCTAGATCGCTTCTTATCCAAAGGGGCGGCCATCACGCAATATAAAACACCTCGTTGCATTGTCTCTTCCGATATCCTCTCCATTCTCCGTGATAGCACCTCCGTGACCCTTTTTAGCTCAGCCACCTTCCACTAGCCAACCACCTCCTTGACCTTCTGAGTTCTAGTTCTCATTTGAGGGTAATTTTATCCACAGGTCCTCCCTGTGGTTTGAGCTATGTACAGAAAGGGAGATTCGCTACCTAAAAAAGGTCACGAGGCACATGTCTACTACCTTATTATCACATTATTGCAAATGGTACTTCACTGTGTGTAAACACAATCGATTTCTCTTCTCCTAACATTTGGATTGTTGTCAATCCGAAATTTCAAATATGCAACATAATGCCCGATTAAGGTATTGATTACAGCTAGGGTTGAACCATCGACCATGCATAGTAGTTTGGGGTTATCATGTCTATGCCCTTGCTTCTTGGTCCCCTACTTAAAAAAATAATCCCTTTTGATCCGCGAATGCTATTTAAAATCCGTCTCCACATGTATTTTTTTCTCAATGTGCCTCAGGTATATCACTGTGTTGAGAGTGTGTTGTAAGAGCTACACAGTTGCTCACATATGATTGATAGTGTATCCGGATATGCTCTTCTATACGATACTGATTTCTAAATGTCAGTGGTTTAGAGTGCTTGACAGTACTAAAATTTTGTATGATAGGGCATTAGAGTGCTTTACCATGCTTCCAAATGTTTGCAAGTGCCTCACAGTGCATTACAATGCTTAACCATGCACTATAGTGCTTTACGAAGCTTTACAATTGATTTCAGATGCTTCTGAGTGCTTTATGGTGATTCCAAGAAATTCAAAAGTCATGAGTGCATCTTAGTGCTTATGAGCATTTTCAGACCACTTATGAGTACCCGACAGTGCACTATATTGCTTAACCATGCTTTATAGTGCTTGACATACTTCTTCAAGTGATCACAAGTGCTTCTAAGTGGTTCATAGTGGTTCCAAGTAATTTTATATCATTCCAAGTGCATCGAAATGTTTCTGTGTGCTTCTAAGTGCCTTTTGTTGCTTCTGAGTGCTTAATAGTGCTTCAAAAAGCAGCCAGGTACCTGAGAGTTCTGCCAAATGCTTCCAAGTGCTTATGCTCGCAATGGCTTAACAGAGCTTCAAAAGTGATAACAGGAGCTTCTAACTGCTTCCAAGTGCTTGCTAGGGCTTCTAAATGCTTGCAAGTGCTTGTAAGTGCTTGTAAGTGCTTCCAAGTGCTTGCTAGGGCTTCTAAATGCTTGGTAAGTGCTTGCTAGTGCTTGCAAGTGCTTCCAAGTGCTTCTAGTGCTTGCTAGTGCTTCCATGTGCTTCTAAGTGCTTCCAAGTGCTTCTAAGTGCTTGCTAGTGGTTCCAAGTGTTTGCTAGTGGTTCTAAGTGCTTCCAAGTGCTTCTAAGTGCTTGCTAGTGATTCCATATGCCTCAAAGTGCTTCCATGTGCTTCTAAGTGCTTCCAAGTGCTTCCAAGTGCTTCCACATGCTTTACTTACTTCTAAGTGTTTGCTAGTGTTTCCAATTGCTTCTAAGTGTTTCCTAGTGCTTCCAAGAAATCCCATGTTATTCCAAGTTCATCTAAATGGATCCTCAAGTTTCTAAGTGCTTGCAGGTGCCTGAGAGTGCTTTATAGTGCTTTACAACCATTTACTAGTGCTGCCAGGTACAGAAAGTGCTACTAAGTGTGTCTAAGAGCTTTATCCAAAGTCATAGCTTTACACTGATTGAAAGTGCGTCATAATGCTTACCAATGCTATAGGTTGCTTCAGAATGATTTATAATGCTTGATAGTGTGTCTAAATTTGTCTTCTTTATCACAGAGGGACTTCTATATGCGGTTCCAAGTGGCTCATCCTAACATAAGGATCTCCATAAGATGTTTTGAAGGTCTAAAGCCATACTTCGTACGCAAGTTGAAGGACCGCAACACTTGTTGTTGTGAATACCATGTGCAGCTTGTCTACTTCAAGGAAGCTCTTAATCAGATGCGCTAGGGAAGATATGGGCGACATGGCCGGCCATGCAGTTGCAGCTGCCTTGTTTGTAGTTCTCATGATGGAACAGTGCAATGCGCGGCCTCCAATGCCACATTTCCAAGCTTAACAGACCTGTGGGAGTCTGTACTATGCCTAAAACCCATTGACTGTGCTTATCACCGTAGACAATGTCTTTTGGGTACATGCAAACATTGTGGCATTAAACAGATCTCCTTGTGTCCACATGAAAAAAGCGGTGACATCTCTATGATGACTATCAAGCTTTTTGACGACGTTCCTACACAGGAAGTGGATGAGAACGGTCAAGCAAAAACTCAGAAAGATCTTGTTGTTCGCCAAGTCAGCCCGAGGACTTTCACTTCCTTGCTTCAAAGCAAATTGGGAAACTTCATCAAACACAATTATAAGTACAGATGGCAAGCTGAACAATTCAAAGAGTGTTTGGATGATGTAGTGGTGTCGGTAGTGGATTTTGCAAAGAATTACTCCTTCAAGGTGCAAAATGAAATTCACTCAATGCATTGGTATTCAACTCAGGTGACAATCTTGGTCCACATTTTGTACCTGCATGATGTGCTTGGTACCATTCGGAAGACAACCCACTTCTACATCTCTGATGACAAAATCCACGACACTTTGTTTGTGCAGCACTACTTTATTTTGCACAATGAGTGGCTGAAAGCTCAAGGATGCAGTGTCAAGCGACACTGGGTGTGGTCTGATGGCGCTGCTTCACAATTCAAAGCAAGGCGCCCTTTCTATTTTGTAGCCTGATACTTCAATTTGACAGGTATTGAGATGATGCACAGTTTCTTTGCATCTCGCCATGGGGAGGGCCAGCACGATGGGGCTGGTGTGGTGCTCAAAAGAGCTCTCACACAAGAGCAGCTGAAATATGACGGATGGGTGTTACATAATGCTTCAAGTGTGGTGGCATTCCTCAACGCAACCCTCAGGAAAGAGTGTCCATTGACAGGGAAGAAAGTCGATCGTAGATTCTGGGAGGTCAAGCTCGGTGATGTAGACGGAGATAGAGAGTGGGATTGCATGCGGATCAAAGGGTCTCGATCCTTCCACTGTGTCAACGGCTACTACAGTCAATCAGATATGCACGAGCTACGGTGCAGACCATTGTCCTGCTTTTGCCATGCGTGCATGAAAGGCCAATGGAGGAGATGTGTAAACAAGGACCACGTTGAGAGGTGGTAGTACTTGCGAATACAACCGACTGTCAATGTTCAAAACGATGGAGATACATCCAGCGATGATGAGTTACCAGGAGCCCCATGTATGCTGGCCACCATGACGACCTAAGTGATGCCTTGATGGTTGGCCAGAACTTCACAGTGAATGCAGAAGAGCCAGGTGCAGACTTCTACATCTTGAAGAGCACTAAAACCAAGTGCTTGACCATCATGAATGGCATAACCGTATTCAAAAGAACTCATTTGTTGTTGAGGGACTCTTCTACGACAAGGTAAATGGCCAAGATGACACCTACGTTCTTTTGGATGACAAGCCCCCTGCTTTTATCTACTCCCACCTGCTGCGATGTATCAGGTTTTCGATGTGCTCGGTAGAAGGTGAGCCTAATGTATATGAATTGTCAAATGATGTATTTGAACAAATCTATAATAGCATGCCCTCCCCAGAGGAGAACTTGTAAGTTCTAACTTTCAAGCTAGCACAATGCGTAGAAGCACTATTTCGCACGTTCAACTCTTTGACAGCACTTTCAGTATAGTAGACAAGCACTTTAAGGCCACTTGACAAGCACTTCTAGTACCTGCACAAGCACTTCTAGGATCTACACACTTTCAGATTACTTGAAAAGCACTTTAAGTATCTAGACAAGCACTTTAAGTAACTAGACAAGCACTTTCAGACCACTTGACCAGCACTTCCCAAAACAATTGAAGTTCCTACACAAGCACTTGACAAGCACTTGTAGGCCACATGGTAAGCACCTGTCAGGTACTTTTAGTACCTAGACAAGCATTCCAGACCACTTGACAAGCGCTTTAAGCACCTTGACAAACACTTTCAGATTACCTGACCAGCAGTTAGCCACAGCAGTTAGCCAGCACTTTCTAGTACCTAGACAAGCACATGTTTAGTACTTTCAGACCACTTGAGAAATTCTTGTCAAGCACTTCGGAAAAGCACTTTTAGTATCTAGACAAGCACTTTTAGTATCTAGACAAGCACTTTCAAACCACTTGACAAGCGCTTCAATACCTAGACAAGCACTTTCTAACCACTTGACAAGCACTTTCAAACCACTTGACCAACACTTTTAAACCACTTGACAAGTACTTTAGTACCTAGACAAGCACTTTCAAACCATCACTTTCTTAAGAGTCCACAAAATGCAACCACAGTATAAACTAAAGAAAATGACACCAGATCGACACAAAATCGTTCCAAGGTCAAAACCATTTTTGTTTGTATATATGTCAAGGAGTGTTGGAAGTTAGCCACACAATAAAGGCACGGTGTCAGAGCACATTAACCTACACAGTAAGGGCATGGTGTCATGGTAGTGAAGGGGCTACTTACTATCCTTTTTGGGAGACCATGAAGTTTGAAGACTTCCTTGATGAATATTCAAGCAACATGAGAAGCTTTGAAGGTCTTCTTTGCTGGTATAAGGTGAGCTACTTTGGTAAGTAAGTCCACTACTACTAGAATATAGCCATATCCTCCTTGTACAGTGGGGAGACTTGTGACAAAATCTATACTAATGCACTCCCACTTCATTTGGGGAATATCCAAGGGTTGAAGTTTCCCAAGCATCTTGACCCTTTCAGCTTTGATCCTTTGGCATGAGAGACATTGCTTCAAGTACGGAAGGACATCATTTTTCAAGCCTGCCCAATGAAAGCTCCTTCTTATGGCATTTAATATTTTTGCATAGCCTGGGTGTCCACAGCAGGACTATCATGAGCTTCATGGAGGATTAGTTTCTTTAAAGCAGGATCCTTAGGGATACATAGCCTGTGATTGAAGTAGAGGCTTCCTTTATGAGTGAAGTATCCCTCGATTAGATTCTTCTCTTTCTCTGAATTTCCCCCTTATTCTACTAACTTCATCATCGTCTGGGATAATCTGGATCATGAGATGAGACTTCTTCCAGCTTAACCACTATGGGATTATTTGGCATTGAAATTGCACTTAAGAAAGATTTACAGCTAAGTACATCTGCTACCACATTATCTTTCTCAAGGCAGAATTTGATGTCGAAGTCATATTCTTGCAGAATTCCAATCCATCTCCTTTGCCGCATATTGAGGTTAGCTGCTGGGTGAAGATCCACTTCAGAATTTTGTGGTCAGTTACAAGCTGGAATTTTTTCCCCAAGAGAAAATGTCTCCATAATTTGAGGCAATGAGCAACTGATAATGTCTCCATAATTTGAGACAATGAACAACTGCAAAGAGCTCCAAATCATGGGTTGCATAATTTGCTTCATATTTCTTCAACTTGCGGGAAGTATAAGCGACTGGTCTTCCTTCTTGGCCTAAGACACCACCAAGTGCTAGACTATTGGCATCAGTAACCACTTCAAATTCCTTGGTGAAATCAAGAAGTTTCAGGACTGGGACAGAAGTAATAATGACCTTGAGCTGATCAAAACTGTTCTGATGGATTGGCAGCAGCCACACTATTTTGCAATCCTTCTTAAGAAGATCCGTCATCAAAGGTGCAGCTACCAAGGCATAATCTTTGATAAAAATCCTATACCATCCCGTGATTCCCAAAAACCCACGAACTTCACAAACTGGTTTAGGGGGTGGCCACTCCAGAATATCTTTGACCTTGGCAGGGTCTACTAAGATGCCATCTTTAAAGATGATGAACCCAAGATACTCAACTTGATGAGTAAAGAAAGTACATTTGCTCTTCTTGGCATAGAGTTTGTGTCTGCACAGCAATTGCACAACTCTACGCACATGCTCCTCATGCTCTTCCATTGATTTGGAGTAGATTAAGATATAAAAAAAACAAGCACAAATTCATCCAAGTATAGACAGCGACACGGCAGAGTATATGCTACACAGAATTGCATGCTGTCCATGGAGCACCCCAAGGGTTTATATAGCTGTGGGGTACGGGTGTGGGAGCTGCGCAAGGCACAGTCAAAAGGACGGTGTGCTGGCGAAGGCTATGGGTTAGTGGCCGGCATGGCTCTGGGGGAAAGGTACGGTGCGGGTTAATAGGGAAAGGAGTGGTATGCATGTACCTTATCTCGTCAGAGGAGGCAGCATGGGTGTCCACGTAGCGGTGTATGTAGACCACACAGTGGGCCATCGACCTTTGGTTCTTGTGTGGCCATCGTATGGGCACCCTGATAAGTGTGTACAGTCCCTTTTTTGGGACAGGGTCTCCAAATTTAGGGCACCGGCCTCGATTTGCATGCCAGACTGCTGGGGGGAAATTTTTTCCTTTTATTCGGGATGTTTCCCTGGTCGTTGGGGTGCAGACCGTTGGTCAATCGGACTCCTGGTCATGCATTATTAAGGTTTAAAACTGAAAATAACCAAAATTTGCGTATAAGCTTGAGCCAGTGTTCGTTTTGGATATTATAAAATCCTATATTAGGGTAAAATCGTGCGCAAATTCCAAATTTGGACTCCAAATTTGAAGATTCTAAGTAATGAAATCATTGATTTTTATACCATAAAAACTCATAAATTCATCTATTACATGGACATTTCTTTATTAGTGAAGATGGATATGTTACAAAAATAAAATAAAAACATGAGATAGAATAGACATCACCTTCAACACACTATTGGGTGAAATCTTTGTCCCCCAAGAAGTGTCGGTATACTCCCACTTCTTGGGTATTTATGTCTTTATTCACAAAAATAGCCCACATGCCAAAAATAGTTGCATGCTCTTGCATGGGCTTGCCCTTTACATAAAATAGGAGTTTCTTTTATTAAAAGCATAAATAAATCTTTTCAGTCGAAATCACTAAGGAAAAATACATATAAACCCCCAAAGGGCTAATTCACGTGTAACCAAATTGCTAGGTTCACGCCCACATATAGTAAACGTGAGCGGCTGGGTGCTCATACCACTTGCAAGTGCTTAAAACACTAGCAAAAGCACAAAGCACATAAAGCAAGTGCTTAGACCACTCACTGGTGCTTAGACCGGCACTGCACAAACCACTGACAGGTGCTCAAACCAGTTACACATGCTTGAAAGTTCTGATGGCTGGTTGTTTTTCATTATGTGCAGGCTTCGGTTGAGGAAATGGAGCATGTGTTATGCGAGCTAAGGAGACAGGCCTCCTTCGTGAAGGAGGCATGCACTTTCTTGAAGAGAGAGGGGAGAGCCCTTCTAGTGCCTACCCCGCCTGCCAAGTGTGTCATCCTAGGTGCTGACACTGTCCTCATTGGTGGATCTTGTGTGGCCTGTGGGAAGCTGCTATCAAGCAAACATGCAGCTAGCATTTATTATCTGCCATGTGCCCACAAGTACCACCCCTTTTGCTTTTCCATTGTCTGTGCGACTAAGCCCAAGTGCATTGCTCCGGACTGTTCGTGTGGGAGATACCACTTGTAGGAAGATGTTGGGCACTTGGGAATGCATATGAGGAGTCCATAGGTAAGGCATGCCTCTTTCATAGGACAAGATTCATGCTACTTTTGATATGTAGAGTAATTGTCTGTTATGTCTTAGGTGAGCCAGAGGCTGGCGAGGGGGTGGACCCAGCCGCTTCCACCTTGTCCATGCATGATGTGGACGTCCCCTTCGACCTAGACGCCTTGATGATGAAATACAAAAACATGGTGGGTGGTTGTAGTCTGTCTACTGAAAAAACTAATGTGCTTAGTGATGGAGGCATCCTGAGGGAGACACTTGGTTCTTAGATTACACAAGGTAATTTTGGTTGCTGTAACATGTTATCCTCAGACATGATTATCCATGATCATTATGATCATATTAACTACATGTGCTCCTAACTTGATTTCCTATTGCTATCCCAGGTACTGATGTCATTAAGACATTAAGTCATGTTAGTGCTCCAACTGGAGAGCCAAGCTACACGACAAAGGTGTACATATTGAAGAGAAGTTGGACCCAGATATGGAAGAGACCCTCCAATTTGTTGCAGGAGAGCTGCGGAAGAAGAAGAAAAGGCAGGTGAAGGATGGGCCTCTTCAGGACCCCAAGAAAAGTACTAACCCAATTTTCCCCAAAGCCCGAGCATGCAAGAAGCTTTAGCTTCTTGCAACTTTGTAGCTTTTTGCTCATGCTAGCCGCATTATTTTGCAACAATATAATATATAAGTCCTTTGTCTCAGTGTGTCTGTGCATGTCCTGACCATCTTAATTGTTGTGCATGTAGTTGAAATTCAAGTTGTTGGCTCGAAAACCCTACCACCCACTGATGAGGTAGAGCACATTGAGCACTGTCCTCCACGCTATCAGTTTCGACACTTCAATGACTCTCGAGACCTAGCAGTCGTTGTTGACTTCAACAAGGTTCTTTTGTGCGTGCACGATAAGCGCAGGACAAAGATTCCCCCAAATGTCTCAATGTTGTACTTTTCCAAAGTCCGTGAGGATGAGAACATCACCTATTACGTACGGCAGGATACAGAGGTGTTCTTACTTGCAATGAGTTAGGTTGCAGAGGTATTTGTGTGGACCTCCCATAGAGGCAGGGAATTGGAGATAGCCATGGATAAGTGCATGTCTCAAGTCAAGAAATACATGAGTGGATGGCTGTCGCAAACCGCTTGCCATGTTTGCACTTGGCGCTTTGATATTCCTCCTAGGCCAATGTTCTTGAAAAACCTCGATACCTTCTGGCATCTTTTCCCAAAATTCAATAAGACAAATACACGTGCCAGATGACTCATTGTATAAAATGTACTCTAATGATCCTGCATGCTATGTGATCCTTCCTGAAGTGGAGAAGCAGACTGAGGGGCAGTGGGAAAATTTTCTGAAACAGGATGTGGCTGACTTTGTGTTGCAGTGGGCAGAAAGAGCTGACAGAGCAAAAACTGTCAGAGAGTGCCCTTTTGATGTCAAGGATGATGCCTTGCAACGGTCGAATTGGAGAATCGTGTGAAACAATGTTGAGGAAATGAAAGAAATTGAAGCCCCCAACCTGGATCCTAAAGACAGAAAGTATAAGCGTCCAAAGAGTAAAACAGCAAATTAGAAGTGCTTTTGCAAGCATTTTTTCCATTGTATAGAGGGCTGCCATCGACGTCAGAGAGGTGTAGAATTCTTCTTTCCGATCATGATGACATTGTAGATGATTAGAACGACAATGATCCAGACTCTGACACTACAGACACCGAAGAGGAATTTACAAGGGAGAGAGGAAGGAACTCCAAACACTGCTAGCTAACCATCACCATTCTAGAGCATAGGTGGAGAGAGGAAGATCATGGGTTGACAGGGCATAGAGAGATAGAGAGAAAGGGTGCTACTGGCCACATTGCAAGTTAGTAAGATAGAGAGGATATGATTCATGGAGAAGCTCTGATTCTTGGGTCTTAAGTAATGTCTCTTAATGTTTTGAGGGTTGCAAACTTGGGTAGCTACTAGTAGAAATAATGTTCTTTAACATAGATGCCATTGCTATGGGCCAAATTATGGGATCCTATATATGACTCTTCGACGTTCTTTGCAACAGTCCATATATAACTCTTGCAAACTTCGAGATGTGGACGCATCTTTCTTGGAGTTATTTAGTCAATGTTTCTGATTAGATAGATTGAGATCTCCTCTAACAATGTATCTCTAGTCTGACATATAGTCGTTTTAAATATATAGATACGATGAGTGACCACACCCGTAAAGTGAAGCTGGCGATCATCAAGACTTTGCTAGGAGGCACTGGACTTTCTGGAGATACACTGTCAGAGGCCATGGTAGATTATGTGGAGATGGATGATGCGGGTTTAGATGGCGCCATCGAGATTCTTGGGAGATTCAGTATGCCCATACGACCTGGAGAGGGTACATCCTCCTAGCCACATGCAAGAGTGGAGACTTCTTCTCATGCACACACTACAGCGTATCGGTAAGCTTCTCGATTGATAAAGTAGTAATGTTATCCTTTTTTTACATATAGAATTCTTAATATATATATCCTTTTGATGTCTTTGTTTGCTTAGGACTCCTATCCCAAGCACATCACATCACGAGAGTCAACGGCTTACTCCTGATGTACCTCTTGGTACTCAGGTGACACCTGATTCACAGGCTAGTGGCCGTTCGTCCCGTAGGTATATCTTTTATGGCGATTACGGATTAAATATCAAGTACTTTTTAAGAACTCACATCTCAATATATCGTATGTTTGTATTGCACGTAGGCGTCAGCAGGGCAGAGTGGCACACTACTAGTGCCCCCACCAATGCCCAGTGCCCCCACCACTGCCGATGCGCACGTGCACTGGCACTTTGGGTGTCACATGCGACATCATGCCTGACGGTGGTATCCTTCAGGTTGGAGCTGGCATCGCCTTCAGACGTTGGATGAGAGACCTTTGCATGTCTTATCTACAGCGAGTTCATATACCATGGCAGTAAGTATTATTTAACATAAAGAATATGAATTATAGTTTTTTATTTGAATTACTAACTGACTTTATTTTGCAATGTAGCGATCAACTTGAGGATGACAAGAAATATGTCATCAACACACTGGAGACGGAGTTTGGGACAGGATGGAGTCGGAAGTGGTTGCTGAAGCAAATGTGCAAACTCATGAGTCATCGACGTGATAATGCACGGTAAGTAGAGAAAGAGAGAAATGAAACAAAATGAAATGCTATATTTACATCTTCAAAAGGCCAAAATGACCTATGACACCAAAAAGTTACCACTAGAGAGCTCTGATACCAATGTCAAGTAGAACAGCAGTACTGATGGTTTGTTGCGGAACAAGCGTGAGATCATACATATCTGTGGTCTCTCAATTTGCATTCATGAGGCGGCTGACAAGCATGGGGCCCATACTGCTGTCGCATACATCAAAGCTGGGGTGACCATACATCAAAGCTGGGGTTACCATAGTGTCATAGAGAGAGAGAGTAGAGCTGGAGTAGCAAATGGGTAGCCTGGGGGGTACTGTGGCTAAGGGTACTGCGGGTACTCATTGAGGGTGCTGCTAGAACTGTTGCCATGAAATGCTAGAAGACTACTGGCTTCGATGGTCTATTGCTAGGCCAAGTCAATCCAGGGAACAATGCTTGGTTGCGGGTACTGAAGGTTGAGATGCTGATACTGGGGTTGAAATGCGAGATAGAAGCCTTGGTAGAGGAGGGAAATCGAATCCCAATACGAACTTTCTTTCAGTGAACTTGAAGCTGAAATTACCCTGTACACACCTAGAGCAAGAAAAACGAGTCTGAGGGGAATCGAACCCCGACACTAGCCATATGAGGCTATCACCACGAGACTCCCCACCACCCACCCTTGTTAGTAAGTTTTCAAAAGAATAAAAATCATGACTTCACAATGAATTATTTTGAGATTAAATCTTACCGAGCGAACATAGGTTGATCCGTGAGTTGACACGTAAGACTAATAGTCCTCATCGTCATCTCTGAGATTAACTGTCAATAAAATTTCATCTTCATTATCCTTGTTGACTTCTTCAAACTCCTCCATCGTTAAATCTGTGTTGACATTCATTTCCTATCACCCTTTGCCACTGTAGTGATTGTACGACCATAAGAGTTGAGGCATCCAAGAAAATGCTGGAAGAGATGGAGGAACAAACCAAGGCAATCCAAAAGGATATTAAAGCTGCTCAAGATCGGCAAAAGCATTATGCTGACACCAAGAGAGGTCTGAAAGGATCTTCAAGGAAGGAGACAAAGTTCTTCTACGAGTATGACCCAAACGAAGTTCTCTACATTAGGGCCAAAAACATCTCAAAATGGGCTGTGTAAGGAATTTCGCTAACTTGCTAATTAGTAGAATGTTGACGGTCAAAACAGCTCCAAATTTGGCCTTTTTGGATATTTAAAGCATATCTATCTGATTGAACACGTATCTAAGTACATATTTTAAAATCTAAAAAAATATATCGTTTTCATGCTACTCTTTAATGGCTCGTCTCGAAATTTGTCCTCTTTTAGTGACTTCGCGGCAAAATGACCATTCCCTCCAAACGCGCTCTCATCCATTCTCCAAAAAAATTTCACTCCTCTGCTTCTCTAAGAATTTCACAAGCTACATCTCATTCTCATTCTTCTGTGTCTCTCATGTTCTAATAGCTCTGCTAGTAATGAGTGATACATCTAATCGTAAGTTTCATTTGAATATCAAGCTCAACCAAGAGTATGCAACTACACGGAGTGTCTACCAAAGATCCCTTTCATGTGCAAATGAAACTCAACATCTTCGCAACGAAGGAAAGAAGCATATTGACCTATGGACAGATGGAAGTCTATATCCACCGGATCCCAGAACAGGAAGGTATCCTTCTTTTCACACACCACATGATTTGATTAGATTTGTTGGTGATGGGGTGGATGGCTTACTTGGTTATAGTTCAAGACTATCTCAATCACATATTAATTATGCAGAATATACTACATATCTTCAAAATACTTCATCTTTGAATGCAACAAAAATTATAGAACTTGAAAAAAAAATAGTGTCTTTGAAACAAGAAAATGATCAATTGAAAACCTTAAAAGAAACTCCAATAGGGTTAAGAGCACGAGTAAAACGAATGCGGGATGTAGTTAACTTAACAGAGAGATCTGGACAAAGAAAAAAAGGTTAAAGCTTGTAAGAGATCATGTTACTAACCTTCTAGGATTTGACATGTCTAATGCTCAGGAAAGGGTAAGATTTTTAAATGAGCTTATGAATAGGTCGGATATCTTGAAACTTTTGAAACTTCCTGAAAATCAAACTCAAAAAAAACTAGTCTTTCAACATCTATTAAAAGATATGGACTTATTAGTCCAGCCTTCCCAAATGCAAGAAGTTTGTGACACAGTGGGAGTGAGTAGAAAGGGATACAGAGCCATCTCTAAAACCTAGTTCAGGGTCCTTAAGTATTACAAAATCAAAGCTTTTGGGTTGCCTAGACCTCACAATGTTGGAAAATATAGAACTCTGTTAAATGAGGAAATTTCTAAACATTTCGGAGAGTATTTCCATATTGAGGGAACAATGCCATATGAGAGACAAAAAAAAAATCGTCTTTTGAATACAACGTTTATAATAATATTTGGATGAACATTAGAAAAGTCCAATCTTTTATGGTGAGATATTACAACATAAGAGAAATAGATTGTGAAGGAAAACTTGTATTTGTTTTAAAATTAGATGAAGCTCAAATCCAAAAATGTCAAAAAATGGAAAGAATATATATATCCCTAATGAATAAAGCATTGGACTATAGTCAAGGTAAGCTTGATTCTCCATACCACAAAACTCAATCAGAAATGGAGCTATGGTGGATTGGATCAGCTCATGTACCAGTAGAGAGTCATGAAACATTAAAGTGGATCTTCTCACAAACAGACATTCCTTCAGTTATTCAGAGCCAAAATACAGGTGAACACCTTCATGTAGACGACATAGGTGATTTCATTGTGGAATGGCATTTGAGTGCCGACCTCAAGGCGTTGAAGTGTATGTTTGGTGTATGTGGAGGAGCAAATACCAAATATCCATGTATTTATTGCATGGCAAGCAGGGATAAGAGAATGGCTTGCAGAAAATGAGATTGGAAAACCACCATCCAGAAATAATGTGAATGTTGTCGCTTATCCAACTTCTATTAAAATATGGGATCCAATTCTACCAATACATTTAAAAAATGTGCATATATGTACATTGCATGCAGAGATAAGAATCTTGGATAAATTGCTTAGACTTCATCTGGACTATGCATATTCTATTAAGCCGACTAAACTTGCAGATGAGTGCATAGAAAAATGCGAAGCCTTGCTCTCTCAAATGGGTTTCCATGGTGGGGAAGTGCATCTTAAAAAAGATCCTGTTCTTTTTGGAGGTACAGGTGATGTTCTGCAAGATGTTTCAATGGGAGGAGCAAAAGCGAGAAGATTTTTGAGCAACCATGACACCAAACAAGTCAATGCAATGTGGAACTGCTGGAAACAGCTATGTGTCATCACCACAAATGTCAAAAGTAGACCAGATGTAGCCAACAAACGTATGGAAGTTTGGAAAAAACTCGACAATTTTTTCAAAGTCCTAAGACAACAACTTGGTTCAAATACTTATGCAGATGATTTCAAAAAAGCAATAAAGCTTTTGATCAAAGCTATCATAGATGCCTGGGGAGAAAAAGACATAAATTATTACTTGGTGAGTGTTCAAACTTATCAAAATAGTTAAAATTAAAGTGTAATTTCTTAAATTTGGTGAGTGGAATGGAAAAGTCTCACTATCAAGCGAGAACTTCCTTTTTTAGATGTACCAGAAGAGGAGGTGGTCAAAGAAGAAGCAATGCACTTAAAGAATTATTCAATTGGTTCTATAGGAGGCAATTACAAAGGATGAGATCAAAGACCCAGCAATCTGAAATTACACAAGCACCTCAAGACAGAGACTAATGATTTACTAACACATTTGTATCTCTTACAAAATATTTGCTGAAATATAATCAGTCCTTGCAAAATATTGTGTACATTAGTTTTTGATTCTCTTGGGACTACTTGGCATATCACCTCTGTATCTCAAAAATTTTCTCCTTCTATAACCTCCAAGAAGATTGATATCTGACACCTCAACTGCAAATATTGGCAACTCAACATCTTCAGAGAAGTTCATGTGGAATGCACAAAACACAGCCTTATCCAATGTAGGTAAGTAGTGCATGAGAGCAGATGAAGGCCTTCTTGACCTAGTGTCTGTAGCTTTCACTCTGCTGCCTCTAGCTCTTCCTAGAAAATCATCCTTATCAAGCAATTCAATCTGCAAGACAAAAACCTCAATTTAAAAAAATAACAATCACAATAACATTTTACAAAAGATTAAATGGAAGCTACCTTCTGCAACTCATCCTCAATTACTACTTTGTTTTTCATCAAGTTGCATGAGCCAACCCTTCCCACTTTATCAAAATCTGCCTGAAGCTTGAAATCTCTGCCAAAAGACTCAATACCTAACTCAATAAGCCTATCCTCAAAATCCTCATCTCTAAGTGAAGGTTTCCCCTCATCCACTTTTTTAAGGCACAAGGCAAGGGCATCAGTATAGCAGGGATAAATGAGTGGTCAGATGTTTGCAAATCAAGTGCCAAAAACTCTTCCTTTGACTCTACTTCTGTATTAATAAAGTCTTTGGTCACTTCACAAGCTTCTAAAATTGCTGCAATACAGTAGTCTTCTCTGATATTGAAGAGACATTGAAGATAGGGCAGAGGAATAAAATCTTTCTCATTGATATAGAAGAAAGGAAGGTTTGGAACAGTAATTGAGGATTCAGATATGCTTGCTTTCTCTGAGGGCTCTTCAGTTATAGTGAAAGCCCTAAATTCTGCAACATCAAGATTGGCACTTTCTCTCTCCTCAGCTTGAACATCAATTTCTTCCTCTTCTAAAATCTCACTTTTCTCTAAATTTGAGACTGTGGTGACATTAAAGTTTTCTTCCTCATTCTCTGCATCAATTTCTGGTTGTTGCTCTTTATCTTGTATTTCTGCTTTCAAAAATAGGAAGAAAAGAAAGGAGACATCCTTGGGGACAAGGTTGCAATGCTTTTTATGGATTGGACAAGAAATGGATGAAGGGTATGTGAAAGAGGTTCTATTCGAAAATCTACTGAACCTCTTTGTAACTTTGGCTTTCTCCACTGACAGCTGTGTAAAATCAATAAGGTGACAAAAATCATTGTCTCCGATATGAATACAATCAGCTTCAATCGACATTTCAAATTGTTTGTACTCCTCTTCAAGAATGCCCTTAAGCTTCAACAAAACATCTGAAAGAGAAAACCTTGGATTGAATATCTCCACTGCATCTACGAATATCTTCATATCATGACCATCTTGCAAAATAGCATTCAAGAGTCTTTCACTTGGGCTTTCTTCAAGAAGTTCATGTCGACCCGCAATACTTTTACTCATTGAGATATTTGAAAAAAATGCTGGAATAATTCTGATGAGCCCGAACGAAGCGAAAATGAATGGTCCAAAACTTTTGGAATTCCTCTATCGCTTGGTGCGGGCTTTGGCAATTCCAAGGTCCCAAAAAAAAATATAGAGTTTTGCAAAATAGGGCTAGGAAGACACTGTAGTGCAGAGGTTGACTAGACGAAAACAAGTGGTCCAAAAGCGGGGAAAAAAGTTGTAAGAGCTTTTAAGAATATTTGTAGCGTGATAAAAACACCTTAAATAGTGACCGTTTATGCCACGTGGCAAAAATGATTACATGACACATGTATCCAATAGTCCATTGTACGATAGATTCGAGGTATAAAAGTTTAATTTTGTTGAAAATATTTCTATTTTTCACCGACACGGTATCAAGCGAGATCAGTCCACCTTCTTTCCCGAAAACTACTTTTATATTTCTTACCCATATCAAGCGATTGTACGTTTCCACTACATTTGGATTCCTTCAATCGCTTCGTTCCGTCTTTCTCTTGATTGCTCGAATCAAGCGATTAAGCTTAATCAAGCGATTAAGCTTATCCGACTTTTTTGGATTTCCCTCATCGCTTCGTTCGAGCCTCCTTTTTCACCCTGCTAAGCGATTGTGCGATTTCTCGAATCAAGCGATTATCCCTTTCCAACACCCTTGGATTTGCTCTATTGCTTCGTTCGAGCCACTTTATTTTTTTATCTTATTACACAAATCACGTCCATCGAGTCTCTTTTTTTTACTTCAATGGCGAGGACAAAACAGACTGCAAGGAAAGTCTACCCACCTTTGGAGACTGGAAAAGCTGAGGACAAACCAGGACCTTCCAAACAACAAAAGCCTCTTCCAAAGCCTCGTGCAAGGGCAACAACAAGAAAGAGATTAAACTATCAAGTGAAATCCTTAAGAGAGATCAGAGCAGCACAGAAATCTACTAGTCTTCTCATCCCTCGACTGCCATTTACTCGGGTTGTTAGGGACATATTAGAAAGGTTAGTTGGCAAAATGAGAAACACAAATCTTGATAAAGTCCGATGGGAGTCACAGGCCCTTATGTGTCTTCAAGAGGCTGCTGAAGATTTTTTAATCGACTTTATGAATGATGGATACATTGCTGCTGCATTTGCTCATAGGATCACTCTTATGAGCAAAGATTTTGTGCTTGTGTCCAGACTTAGATATAAGTTTGACAAAGCTTTGGAGCCCATTCCAAGTCAAGATATGAGAGCTTTTGAAATTCTTAATATCCCTCCAGCAAGACAACCCAAACAATCAGTTGTTATTGAAGATATTTCTCATACTTATGGTACAAGAAAAGCTCAGGATATCAAAGAAGAAGTTGAGAAAGAGAGAGAGCAGGAGAAGATTACAGAGGATGCCATTCTTTCTCAGCAAGCTGAAATTCTCCATGCATCCAATTCAGAGCTTTATCAGAATGTGACAGGTCAAATGATAGTAGATGTGTCCATGCATGGAGAGGATGAGGTTTATTGTGACATTGCCCCTGAAGACACAAGTATGCTTGTGAATCACAATATTGAGATATCTGACACAGTCCTCTTCATCTGTCTGAGGTTTGTGTGGATTTGCTTTTGCCTTCTTGATGAATTTCTCATATTCCATATTTTGTTGACATGTTTTGTTTATGTCTCCAGATGTCTTATGAGGGATCTTCATGAATCAATGGCTGTACAAGTGACCATCCTTGATCCCCTTGTTACACAGTGCCTTTTCAATAGGCAAGGGGATCTTGCAAGTTTTCTCAAAAACTTTGATATGCTTACCTGCAATTACATTGTATACCCTAATGTTGAAGTGTAAGACTCACACTCAATTATCTTTTGCCTATAATAGACATTTTAATATTCACAACTAATTGCAGTATCCATCTTATCACAGGGGCCATTGGAGTCTTATTATCTTCAATCTATTGGATAGAGATGTGATCTTTATGAATTCTTTAGCATCCATTCATGGGAGAAGTAAAATGTAAGAATCAACTTTTCCATGGTTTATGTCCTAGAACAATATTTTGTATTTTTTCAATTATTTGGTTGACCCTCAATATTTTATGCTTGCAGTGCTGCCAAACTTATCTTGAGTTTTCTAGGTTCTACCTATGTAGACTACAAACTTGAAGATTATAAGTACTACAATCAGGAAGTTCCTTTCCAGAAAGACTCAACATCTTGTGGATGGATGGTGCTTGCTAATGCTTGGAGATATCTTGAGTCAAGATTTAGAATGACAACACTTAGTGAATACATGAATGAAAACCATTGATTGATTTAGTGAATACATTTAGTGACCTATTTTCTTACTTTCTTATTTTCTTTTGTCTAAGTTGCATGAATATCCAGATTCTTGGGTAAGTTGGGTAAGGGAGAAGGCAGTGTCCATGGTTTTGAACAGATCCATCAATCCATATGATCCTGATTCCCCTTTCCACATAATAAAGGAGCCAAGGATACAACTTCAAAGAAAAGGAAAAGGGAGGAGAAGGAAAGCAATGTCAAGGATGGCTCATCCAAAAAGGAAAAGACCTCTGCCAAAGAGAAGAAGAAAAGAAAGAAGAGCCCTTCTAAGAGCAGATCTTCCAAGGGGAAAAAGAGCCATTCTAAAGAGAAGACCCATTCTAAAGGAAAGATCCCTCAGGCTACAGAGAAGAGCCCTACCCCTCCTGCTAAAGAGAAGAGCCCTAGCCCTCTTGCTAAAGAGAAGACCCCTAGCCCTCCTGCCAAAGAGATGAGCTCTTCACCAGCTCAAGGGAAGACTCCTATCAAAGAGAAGATCCCTAGTCCTCCTGCCAAGGAGAAGAGCTCTTCTCCAGCTCAAGAGAAGACACCTATCAAAGAGAAGACCCCTGTCAAAGAGAAGAGTGCTACTAAAGGTCTTCTGTTTCACTCACCAGTGAAATTTAAAATTCAGAAGCGTCGTTTATCCAACAAAGATAGTAAGAGTGCAAATGTTGGCTCTCCATTAAATTTCTTTTTCATGTTCCCCAAGAAGACTGCCAAGTCTCCAAGGCCAACCTCCAAAGAACCTTCTCCAAAACCAGACCCCACTGCCAAATCTCCCTCACCAACACCTAAAGATCTCAGAGAAGAGCCCAACTTACCACTATTTGAGGAATTCACTCTAAAGTCTTCCTCTCCAACACCTCAAGAGCTGAAAACTCCAGAACTTGAACCTCAATCAGCAAAATTTGATCGAAGCAAATAGAAGAGAGAAAGATTCTCTAAAGATGCAGGGTCATCTCATGCCAAAAGGAAAGTTGATTTTGTTGAGTGATTCCACAAGTTGGCTTTTGTTTTGTTCATTTTGTCCATATGAACACACTCTTTTTGGGACAATATTCTGTACTTAAATTCAGTATCAATAATTTGATATTCAACTATTAAACCTTGTTCTGTGTTGCGAACAATATGTTGACCATTTTTGTGAAGAAGTTAAGACGAAATTTAGCAGAATATATTGATTACATTATTGGAGAAATCCTTTTCAGCTATACAAACTTGCCCTTGCAAGTGGCTCAAATACAACTTTTTTTGGGGGGAGACATGTGATGCATGAGGTTACTTTCTCCATCCTTGTACTGACAATAATATCATCTACTTTGAATCTATATTCTGGTGGTATTTCATCTAGAAACTCAAGCGACTCTCTTACATGTTGTAGTCGCCAGTTTGATGTTACTATGAGTTTCCTGGGATCTATGAATGGATGCACTATGATGTTAAATTCAAACTCTGGACAATTCTCTTCAGAATCCAAAGGGACCCAACTACCAAGCTTGCTTTTCCATCTCCTATAGTCATAGCCCAAAACTAGGGATTGGCGACACAGTTGGTATGAGATAGACAAAGAATTTGGGCTTACTCTACAACTGATATTGTCCCCCATATGAAAAGTTTCCTTGGTACTCCATCCTTCTCCAAGTACAGTGTCCAGATCAGTCAGAGATAGTCTTCTATTAAGCCACATCGTTCTTGTCCTTTCCAATTCCATTGTATTGAAACATGCCACAAAGACATGTATAGGCAAGAACCATTGAATTTTTATCCTTCTTGAAATCCTTCCAGGAGACATAGCTTTAAGAATATCATCTTTGATTTTGGATTTGAAGCTTGTTATGGTATTTGGATCAGGAACTTCCCATTCCAGTGACATTAATGTGGGAATAGGTATGTCATATAATTCTCCATGAACACCTTCTCTTGATGGAACCCTGTATTCTGCAAAATATACAAATAAATCCATTGATTTGTAAAATGAAGGTGGTTTGTCTGCATACATGACATCTGCAATCCCCTTGTGAATTGCTTTGAATGTGCCACTTAAGCTCTCAACAGGCTGCCACTCCACAGCTATTGACGGAAAGATAACTGAAATTAAACAAACAACAAATATATCAGAAGGAGAAATATTGTGTTGTATCAAATAGATAAAGTTTTGTTGAATTACAGTAAGAATGGAGAATTGGATGTTCATCCAAGTTCAACACCATGTCTTTGGCCATGTAGACATGTTGAACTTTTGCAAGCCAGCCATTGTCGGTCACTTTGAAGGCAAGAACACGACCTTTCCAATGGGATTTCACTTCATTTCGCTTGGTTCTTTTCACCCTGTGGGCACCTTTGCAAGAGGGAAGCATTGTTACCCAATCATTCACACGAAAAGACATGGGTTTCCAAACACCATCTTCTCTGGTGTTATGAAAATCACAAGAAGTTATATTATGAGAAGGACGACGTGAGGACGCCATAGAAACTCACAGATGAGAGAAAAATAGTGAGTCTTTTGAAAGTGCAAAGAAAGAAGAATAAATCATATGCCAAAATGGAGGGAAGGTGGAAAAGGGAATGAGCCATACCAAAATGGAGGGAAGGTGGAAAGTAGACGTTGTCATTAATTTGTCATTAATAGCGTTGTTTTCAGAGCCCGAAAAGGGGATTTCATATCTTCCAGCTTGATTTTTTGAAATAAAAAATGGAACAAGATGTCACTATTTTGGACCCAAACTTTAATGTTAGCCATCGTAAACGTCTAAATTAAGCCGTTTTAGCCGTTCGCCACTAAAATAGAACCGTTAAGAAGATATTTAGAGGAGACAAGAATGCCATACTTTTGTATACGTGTCAATTCACAATTGGACAATTTCTTAATCCTTAGATTAATAAACGGCCCTTTTCTAGCCGTTTTTGGCCCTAATGATCACTTGGGAAATATAAGAAGCTCAGCCCTAGGTATTGTGGTCCCTATACAGTTATCAAGTGTCTAGGTAAAAGTGCCTATAAACTCCAGCTCCTAGCCCATATTAAGGTCCTAGCCCATATTAAAGTCCCAGCTCCAGCTCCCAGCCCATATTAAAGTCCACAATGTATTTCATGTAAGTTTGTTAAAACCTTATGTACCCAGTCTCGATCATATTTTTGATGATGAAAAAGTTGTAATCCCTACTCAAGGAGTCCTTGAATTATAGCCTAGTAGGATCATAGATTCTAGGGAAAGGTAACTCCAAGGAAATAGAACCTAGTAGGATCATATCCACGATGGAGGTATGTGTTGATTTCATTTCGCAAATGGTTCACATTTATTTTTGCATTTATTTGTACAATAATGCCAAAGACAAGATTTATAAAAAAGTTTTATACATGAATCAATTCCATACAAGCCAAACCGGATCTCTTATTCTTTTCCTTATACTGTCGATGATCTAGAATTCAGCCTTCCAGCCTCTATATGCTAGGAAAAACCCTATGGGACTATACACCTCATCGTCGACCACTGGCAACGACTCATGCCGGCTTGTCGCCCTCTCAGGCTCCGTCACTCGATCCTCCCGCCTCTCATAGGGATGTCTACGCACTAGGGTGGGCTTATTCATCGCACTAGCTTGGGCCCTCAGAACTAGACAGCATCATAATCTCTCGCCTCAATCGGCAAACCTTATTCTCCCAATGGTATGAGGGATGCCTTGGGCCATTCCCGAGATTTTCTAACGATGCCGCCCGGCTACAGAAGCACGGAACGGAGTTAGCATCGAAGCCAGGGAAAAACTTGCACTCTTTCTCTTAAAGATAATAATTTCAATACAATTCATTGAATACAACATCACTTCAAATCGTAGCATCATACAATTTTATTTCATTATTTTAAAAGGAAAAGATACACATTTATTAACACTAATATTAAATAAAACTTTTCTTTAAAAGATAACCAAGTAACCTGGCCACCATTTCCTTGAGGAGCTTGTAACGGGAGGGTTGGGGCTGCATTAGGAGCATCTTCTCTAATCTCATTGTTGTGCGCTCCTCGCGAAGCAATATTCTGGCATTTCCAGGATAGTGCCATCTTGGACGTTGCATTGTAGGGCTCGTTGTTGCAGTCAAAATTCTCCAGGCAGATCTCAATTCCAAGATCGTTTGCTCACTGTCGTATGAGCAAAAGACCACAGCGCATGAACCCTCTCTAAGGCCAAAACCTCTTGCTAGGTGCTAGTGTAAGTCTCCTCACACACCGTGCCGGGGGAGGGGGGGGAAGAGTTAAGGACATTGTCTTCTAACAAGGGGGGAGTATATGCTACACGCAGAATTGCATGCTGCCCATGGAGCACCCCAGAGGGGTGTATATAGCTGTGGGGTACGGGTGTGGGCGTTGCGCAAGGCACAGTCGAAAGGATGGTGTGCTGGAAAAGGCTGTAGGTTAGTGGCCTGCAAGGCTCTGGGGGAAACGTACAGTGGTGGTTAATAGGGAAAGGAGTGGTACGCATGTACCTTATCTGAATAGACACATTTATGTGTTCTATCTTTTACCATCTTATATGTGTTTGTGGAATGCACCGTTGTATGGGACACTTAGACTCGTTTCATATATGTTCATTTCATTGGTTCATTGCATATATGCATTATGTGTTAATTAAGTTTTTCCCAATGGTTTTTTCTTCCAGACAGGAGACATGTTACAGTTTGTATATCGATCCTTCTGTGTGGGGATAATTGGGGGATGCCTAATTACCACTATGTTCGTAGCATGGCACTTGTGTGATTCTGAATATTCCATGTGTAGGACATACAAATTTAAGGAAGGCTAGAACTGAGTGTTAAATTTAATACTTATGTGTTGTTCTGTAATGTGTTTGCATGGATAACCTGTAGGTTGGTGAGATTGATGAGATTTGTTCTTGTAAGGGTATGGCTAGGACATGATGACAGTGATTTGGAGTGAGCAATTATCACGGGAAGGTTTTCCTTTTAGTATTTTGGATTTTGCAAGATAACTAATAATTTTGGTACTTTGGTCGTGGTATTTACTACAAGATATTTTTGTACTTTGTTAGCCGCTCACGTTTACTATATATACGTGGGCATGAACCTAGCAATTTGGTTACACGTGAATCAGCCCTTTGGGGGTTTATATGTATTTCTCCTTAGTGATTTCGATAGGAAGGATTTATTTATGCTTTTAATAAAAGAAACTCCTATTTTATGTAAAGGGCAAGCCCATCAACTATTTTTGGCATGTGGGCTATTTTTGTGAATAAAGACATAAATACCCAAGAAGTGGGAGTATGCCGATACTTCTTGGGGGACAAAGATTTCACCCAATAGTGTGTTGAAGGCTATCTCATGTTTTTATTTATTTTTATAACATACCCATCTTCACTAATAAAGAAATATCCATGCAATAGATGAATTTACAAGTTTTTATGGTATAAAAATCAATGATTTCATTAAATGAGGCATTTCTACTTAGAATATTCAAATTTTGAGCCCAAATTTAAAATCTGCGCATGATTTTACCCTAATATAGGATTTTATAGTATCCAAAATGAACACCAGCTCAAGCTTATACGCAAATTTCGGTTATTTTTAGTTTTAAAAAAAAGTGACGACCTTTAAACCTTAATAATGCATGATCGGGCATCCGATTGACCAACGGTCTGCACCCCAATGACGAGGGAAACATCCCGGATTTTAAAAAAAAAATTGCCCCCCAGGCGGTCTGGCATGCAAATCGAGGCCGGTGCCCCAAATTTGGAGACCCCACCCCAAAAAAGGGACCGTACACACTTACCAGGGTGCACATACAATGGCCGCACAAGAACCAAAGGTCGATGGCCCACTCTGTGGTCTACATGCACCGTTACGTGGACACCCATGCTGCCTCCTCTAACCTCGGACCAGATAAGGTACATGCGTACCACTCCTTCCCCTATTAACCTACACCGTACCTTTCCCCCAGAGCCATGCAGGCCACTAACCCACAGCCTTCGTCGGCACACCATCCTTTCGACTGTGCCTTGCGCGACACCCACACCTGTACCCCATAGCTATATAAACCCATGGGGTGCTCCATGGGCAGCACGTAATTCTGTGTAGCATATACTCTGTCGTGTCGCTGTCTATATCGCCATCTATCCCTGCACAGTGTACTTGCTACAGTGCAGCCGCCCCTCTCTTAACACCCCCTCATTTGCCACTTTTCAGATAAGGCAACTTTCCTCTACTCCACCCTTGTTTAGAAGGCAGTGTCCTTAACTCTTCTCCCCCCCCCGGCGTGTGAAGAGACTTACAGTAGCACCCTTCTTCCCTTCAGCAAAAAGTTTTTGTTAAGGACATCTCACAAATTACTCTTCTCCCCCCCCCCTCCCCCCCCCCACGTGTGAAGACTTAGTGAACTATCTTAAGTGTTTCCCCCATTTTGGAAGGGGGAACCTTACAATTTTATGCTCAATCTTGTTAATTTGGTTCAATTCTATTGTTTAGATCTCGTTGTACATGAGTTTTGATTTTTTTTTCATTGAGGTCCTGTGTTAGAATTCCATCAATGTTATTGTTGGGGATCATGCTAAATGTTCAACCAAAGGGTCTGGAACCATCTCCTTTGTGGAAGCTACAGGAGAAGAAAAGAAGCTACAGGAGAAGAAAAGAAGCTATCCGATGTGGTCTATGTGCCCCAAATAAAGAGAAACTTGCTCTCACTTGCTCCAATAATAAATCGTGGCCTTCAAGTACACTTCAAGAAAACACAAGCAAAGATTCTAGATGTTGACAAGAAGACAATTGGCAAAGCTGTGAGGAATAACAATTTGTAAAAGTTGAGTCCTCTTACAGTTGTTGCAAACAAGGGCAGAAGCAAACTTTGGCATGAGCGATTTGGTCACATCGGATTTGCTATGCTAAAGGAGATACAAAAAATGGGGATGGTTAAAAATTTACCTGCTTTTGCAAAATTTGAGGAGCCATGTGAAGCTTTAATGATGGGCAATCAACAACGAAAGACATTTCCACAAGAGAGCAGCAATCAAGCAAAGCCTCTTCTAGAGGTGGTACATGCTAATCTTTGTGGTAAGATGTCTACTATTGCATTGGGAGAATCTTCTTACTTTATGCTGCTAGTCGACGATTACAATAGGTAGATGTGGGTTTATTTCCTTTGTGATAAGGCTGAAGCTTTTGGCAAGTTTAAATAGTGGCATAAATTTTAACATCATTTCAAATAATAAAACGGACATCACATGTCCCACTATGACATGGGATACTCCTGTTAGTGAGACCCTGCCACACAACAAGTTGGTGTAATCAAGATCGAGTCATCATCTTAGAAATTAGAGAGGAGAGATTAATAATCTTTAAATAGTCAAAGCTTTTGAGAAGCACCCGAATGCGCATATTTGAGAGTGTAGAGAGGAGAGGTTAATAATCTTCATGCAATCTCGAATCTTTTGAGAAAGCATGTAATGTACGTAAAAACCTTGCCACGGGTGGCAAGACTATGTCGAGGCATCTTATAAATATATAGATATACATACATATATATATCAGTGCGTGCCCATGTGTTTTGAAGTAGTGCTAAAGGCATGTCATAAATATATGGTGGTGTGTGTCCCTTGTATTGAAGATTATATTAACACAAGAGGTAATGAGTAGCAAAAGCATAAAGCAAGAGAATGATTCTTCATTAGGTGATGGTCCTTATGTAGGCAACAAAACAACATAAAAGGGAGCATTGAAATAGTAACTCTATTTGACTTTTACTCGAGGTAACTCTAGATCCAACCTTCGAACCTTTGCACAGTCTAATGTTGATGGATGATTATTTCTTATTTCTAATATCACTTTAGATGGTAAAACCGACATCACATGTCCCACTATGCAATGGCATACTCGTGTTAGTGCCAGCCTGCCACACACAGAAAGTTGGTATCATCATCAACTTGGAAATTAGAGAGGAGAGATTAATAATCTTTGAATAGTCAAAGAAGTCGAGAAGCACTCGAATGTGCATATCTGAGAGCATAGAGAGGAGAGGTTAATAATCTTCGAGAGCAGTCTCGAAGATTTAGAGAAAGGATGCAATGTGTGTAAAAACCTCGTCGCCGGGGGAAGCACTCTGCGGAGGCATCTTATAAATATATAGATACACGTAGTACATACCTACTTACATATATATGGTGGTGCGTGTGCGTGTGTTTGGAAGTAGTGCTAAGGCGTCCTATAAATCTATGGTGGTGTGCATCTCTTTTACTTCTAATTCCCATTAAAGACATAGGGGTTGTGCGTGTCCCTTGTATTTCCGACTCCCCTGAAAGACGTAGCAATGTTATTAGGTTATGAACCACATATAACATACCGTGTACATGAATCCATTTGCTATGCACATCGACTCGTTATATAGTAATAATACATAAAGCGAGAATATATTAATTGTAACTAGTACTCTTATATATAAGACCATGTTTTTTATGACGATATAACCAACAACAACAGACACCACACCCACTATGGCATGGGATAGTCACATGAGTGAGACTATGACACAACAAGGTAACGTGATCAAGATTGAGTCATCACCTTGAGAGAAGCGTGATCAAGACATATGGCCATCTCTAGAGAGGCGTAGCTCTCTAAGGGCTATTCAAATAGCATGGACAAAATAACAACCCTAAACTTACAAACCCTATAACATGTAAGTGCATAAGAGAAGAAATAGACAAGAAAGAGTTCTCTTAACTTGTGAGGCTTGTATGTGTTGAAAACCTAGAAAATTAAACCAATTTAATTTTAAAAAAAAGTATTAAGAAAAATCAAGATCTCTTACCATATGAAGATTTACTGGAGAGCTCTCAATTAGGGAAAAAGAAGAAAAGAAAATACTCGTAATGCTTAAGATTCAAAAAGAAGGGAAAAAGAAGAAAAGAAAAACTTAAAAGAGAGGAAAGAGAAATGAAATACTCACAAGAAAACTTTTATGGAAAGCTTGTTTGCATAGGAGATAAAGTAGAAGAGTACACATACCTTGCTTGACCTTGAGGAGGATAAGGTAGGAGAGGTAGAAGTGATAGATAAGCATAAACATGTAAAAACAATTATAGTACAAGTTTATTATATTCAAAAGATAAAAACTACGCGGCAACAAAAGAAGCGGCAAAAAGAGGGGCATTTCTACAATAAAGCCGTAATTTTCACTGCTATATACGCTATTGAGCAGTGATTTTTTACTACTGGACAACAATATTTTGCTACTGGGTAGTGATATTTCACGGCAAGAAAACGTGCAGAGCAGTGACAAAATCGCTGCTCAGCATCGTTAAAACCCTCGATATTTTCGTTCTAAAAACCCTCGATATTTTCGTTAAAACCCTCGATATTTTCGTTCTAAAAATGCTACGAAAAAATGTTATTGTGTTCCTAATGTGTTGTAGTGTTAGTGTCCAAAGGAAAGGGTAACCAACAATTGGTGGTCGTGAGTTTACTATCCAAATGTCAAAAATAAAAGAGGAAACCCGTGCATTATACATCCACATTAATATCCATGGAGTGAAGATCTCAACCTTTCTTTAGAGTGAAATCATCATGATCAATATGAGGATAGAAATAATCCTCAACAAAGACTAGCCATGGGTGAAAGCAAGTATAGGTGGCCTGGTTTTGTTGCTTAAAAGTACATAGTTTTTGGGTCTGAAAATGTGGGTGCTTTTGATCTAATTAGAATGTCAAAAAGCGAGGTCAAATTGCATGAGGTAAAATTTGTAAGCCTTAACATTTAATGATTCAATAACACGATTTGTTGAATTGCCTAATCTTTTCATGTACCTAATATTTACATGTCGTTACTCACTCTCTCACTCACTCACTCACTCTCTCTCTCTCCCCATTTCGTGTTCTCTCTCTTTGTATCTCGCCGTTTGTGTCCTTTTGGTGTGCCCTATCGGCATCACTTTTCTTTTCAGCTACATCAGTTTCCATTTGTGTACTTAGAACAGGTACATCACTGTTCTATCTTTGTTTCCATTTGTGCACAACATTCTTCTCTTTAACTTTATTACTGTGCTGTGTGAAGATTCAGTGAGCTACCGGGCGTGTGTTATTTTATACATGTGTGTATACGAGTTCATGTTTAATCATGCATACACATATTTTAATTCTATGTTTCTGTTTCTTTAGGATGAAAACTCTTACAAAAGGAAAGGATTCAAAGGGTAGACCTACCAAGGGAAAGAGCAGGAAACTAGACTCATCTAACAAAATCGGACATCTTATTGGTTTTTGTGTTTGGAGCGGCTTTATTTATCAAATTTGGTTGATTTGTAAACATGTATATTTAATTTTACAGAGTGTTTTTTTCCAAGCAAACAAAGTTTTGTATGATAAAGAAAGATTTCAATCTAGAATATGGACCGAGCTTCATAGGGCAAGACCCAAATCTCCTCATTGATGATGATTTCACCGATAAGGAGTGATTGTCTATATGGCTTCTAAAGTGGTACCAGCATGAGAAACACCACCTATAGGGATTGAGGCCATAATTATATGAAGAATGTGTGCTTTTGTATCACAAAGTGTATCAGGGAGCTCCTCTGAACAGTGAGCTTGGTGTACATTTTGCACGTGGATTCACATGGAAAAAGTGCAAAAGTACTGCAAATTTTGATAACTTAGTGGCATGGGCTGTGTTAGCTGACAGTGTCATCAAAACAATACACCATCAAAATAAGTTAGAATGAAAGATGGAGAAATGGAGGTTGAGTAATAGACCATGCTTTAAACCTAAAGTCAACCTTGAAGAATGGATATCACATGGAGAAACCAAATCTATGAGTGAGGGTGATGAAAAGCCTACATTTTGTATAGGTGGAAAGAGACCTAACCTTGAGAGGGCATTTAGTTCTATTTCAACTCTTGAAATGCCTACATCCTGTACAACGGTACTTGCCTCAAGTGTAGACTTATCATCTATGAATAATATGATGAACATTACGGTTGCAAAGTTGAAAGGGAAGCAAAAATGTCTTGATGAGACAAAAATTGCATTAGAATAGTAAAAAACAAGGAGAAATGAGCAAGTTGGGGTGCTGTGGGGGACCAGCAAGATATTGGAAAGGTTGAAGAAGGATATGGAGGAGTTGCAGCCGAGTTGGTTCCAAAAGAGGACAAGATTCTTAAGCTCAAGGCCATCATATCAGTCAGAAAAGGAGGCATTGGGAGACATGCACTACAAGCCATGGGAGGTCTAGCGAGGGGGTTTAAATTATCTAGCGTCGCTTATACAATGATGAATACATCGCTTAAGTGACGTATTGTTGCTTAAGTGACGTCTAAATTTTATTTTTTTTTAAAGTCATCACTTATATGATGTTTTTAGAGCCGTCGTTTAAGCAAATGTCTAAAACAACTCTTTTAGCGACGTTTGCATACTGATATGCGTCGCTTAAGAGACGGCTAAAAAATTTATATCCTCGGCCTAGCCGCGGGAGAGAGATTTGTTTATTCGAGGTGCGCGTGGATAGAGGGTCTCTTGGACTAACAAATAGGAGGGGAGCTACTACAAGGCAGCTAGACTTGACAAGGTTTATGTAAATTTCTCTCTGTCTAATTTGTCTTTTGTTTTTGATTGCTCTCTTGACAAGTCTATTCTCATTTCTGATCACTTCCCTCTTGTTTTCAAATTTATGCAAGATGTTTTGGCTGTCTTGGCCCCTTGGTTTGCTTGAGCACTTGGTGAAAAATGAGATGAATTATGGGATTGTGGACCTCTCCTATTTATACTACCCTTCAGGGGCAGTCGGGCAGCATAAAAGCAAGTGACCAACAGCATATTCCCACGTCTGAGTATTTTCAGCATTAAATGCTCAAATAAATACCAATAAATGCTGCATAAATTCCCTAGCAAGATGGGGAGGCAGGCGCTTGCTTCTAGAAGACTGGGCATAGCCTTTGCCCACAATCCATCGGCTGGGTAGGCTGTATGGGCTGCCCCATACTTGCCCTACAGCCCCATGAAGGTTGTAACCTCCTGAAAATGGCCTTATTCTTGCCCCACAGCCCTTGCATGGCTGGTGGGTCTAGCCTGGGCCTTACTGGCTCACATGGGGATGGTTTCACACCATTCCCATGCCCATACTAAGCTCCAGGGTAGCCATATGGGCTGGCCCCTTGTCCTAAACATAGTCTACTGAGTGATCTGGCATCCGGTACCATATCAGATACACAGAACCACTAACATCATTCTAGAGGGAGACTCACAGCACGGACTGGCAATGTTTCATGTGCAGGATAGTGCACATCTGACCTTGGACTCATGTGCAGGACAATGCACACCTGACCTCGAACGACTGAGATGGATCCCTGGCTGACTCGTCCTGGGCTCACATGGGACCAGTTCACCATCCGAGGTCCTGCACCTTCTGTACAGAAATGTCTACGTGGCATCCAAGTGCGGGATGCACGTGACAAATGTCCAAGCTCATTAAATTTTTTTAAAAAAAATTCTTGGACCTTTGATAAAAAAAAGGGATGCCCAAATGCCATCAGCCCCCAACAGTCGCCATGCACGCACGATGGGGAAAGAGGAGGAGTATGTGTGTGTTTTTATACTACAGACCGAGAAAGGAGGAGGAGCTTGTATGGCCTCTAATTAACTTTCGTCACCCATGGGCGATCGACATGTTTTGGTCTCTTTGTTTTTTTACGATTTTTGCTAATAGTTTTTAGCTTTTCTCCTGGTTGGAATCCATTTGATCGTTTTACTTGGTCTTTGATACTATCTTGTGCTTGGACATAGAATAGATATCCATTCTTTCCTAAGAAGTGAGGTGGTGGTCGAGAGTGTTCATTCTTAAACTCCTCGTCTTCTTTTTGTATCCTCTCACGTCGTTCCCTCTCATCTTGTTTACGGATTCTCTTATGGCTCTTACAGCATTTACGTTTAGGTGATCCGCTTCTTCGAGGGATCTCTACTTGAACCTCCCTTCCTCTCAAGAGTAGGCGTGCCTTTCCTTACTCTTCCTCCGGGATTATCACATCATCATCAAAATCAGAGTCCCATCCATCTTCCTTATCAGCATCATTAGTAGATTCGAGTGTTAAATCCTCTACTGAGACTTCCTCTACATGCAATGCTGTTGTGGATGCATCCCCATAGTACAAATCATCTAGAAGGTCACGTGGTTGTACCATTCGTATAGGAATAATGCCATATCCATTTGAGTCACAAAATTGAATTGGCTTAGGTAAAGCACATGTCGATAATGCTGCAAGGACATGACTCCATTCTAGGGGATCAATTAAGTGCTCAGGGAAGGGTTGTGGAATGTATGCCTCATCTGATACACTTCGATTACCCTTAAGTCTCTCAGTGTTGAAATCCTTACATGAGGCTCCACACATCCACAGATCTTCTTGCCCATCTGACAATGTAACTCTTGAGCCCTCAGATGAAGCTGAATCAAACTCATCTATTGGAGACCGCGTTACATCACGATATGAGTGATTCTTTAGGTTGACCATGTTCCCGTGAGTGAACATGCAAGGAGCTAGAGCTCCTCCACCAGCTGGGGGTGCAGAGAATAGTTGAAAAAGAGGAAAAAATATTAATTTTCTACTAATCCTAATTAGAAAAATGATTACAAGATAATGAGCTCACAAATTGATGGATTCTAGCCTTGGCTCTGATACCATGTTAAAATTACAGCAATGTGATGAGCTATGGTGGATCAAATGCTAGAATCAACATCATTAATAAAGTGATTAGATGATAATTAAGATGTGATTAGTGAGTAATTAACAAATAGCTTAATGTAGGCATGGATAATAAAAAACCAGCAAGTTCTCTTTAGGCCAATGCCTCAATTTATAGAGTTTACATCCAAGCATCTAATCCCACTGATTTCTCCTTGATTCACTCCACCTCTTTTGCTTGATTCTCTCCACCTCTCCCAGAACATCTCCACACCTCCTAAATCTTCTCATGCTACCCTTTATTCTCTCTCAGTAGATTCTTCACAGGTTCTCTCACATTTACAGATTCTCTTTTACAACCTCTATCCAAGGGCTTGTCCCCGCACACACCCTATTCACGTGTATATTTCAACATAAAACACATTGCATCAACAAGAAAAATGATGTTTCATTATCATTTAAAAATTACAGCAGCACATTACATAGCTTTTTAGCCTGGACTATAAGCAAGGCTATTTAGCACTTTCCAGGTTACAAGAAAGCTAAACAAGTTTCTTGTGGCACTTTGGTTTGGGGAGTTTACATTTAGGTGGTTGCTTTTGAGTTTTTTTTCCCAGCAGATGTGGGCTCTTTGTTCTTTTTACGTACAGATACAGACTCTTGATCACTGGCAACCTTCATTTTCTTCTTGGGTGTCACACACTCCTTGAGGCTCACATCTTTGCTTTTCTTTGGCACTTCCATAGGTGATGATTCTTTCTTCTTTTATATGTGGCAGAATCAACTGGCACTTTTATAGCATCACTGAATTTGTTCTGCTCTCTAGTTGAATGAACTGGAACTTTTAAATTTTTCTCCTTATGCTGGCTCTCTTCATGCTCGGTTGTATTATATAGTTGTTTTTGCAAACCCTTCTTCTCCAAGCCACCGTGGCACATGTTATCATTCTCGGGCTTGCATGATGACCCAGCTTGGGAGTGTGCTGCAAAAAGAGGCAATGCAATAAAGGTAAAAATAAGTTAAACGACGATTCAAAGAGAATTAATTACAAGGACATTTCACATAGAATACTAACATGTACCATCATAAGGAGATGCTTCCATAGGAATTTCCTGTCCTTCTACATGGAAAATTTAAAAGTTATCACAAAAAATGAACATTAAAAAAACTTGATATGATGATGGATGCCAACATCTAGTACCTATGCCATTATGGTCATCTAGTTGTGTAGCTCCAGGTGTTACTAACTTCACAACATCATTGAATGTTTTCTCAAATTCAAGTGACAAAAACTTCCTGGTAGATTTACAAGCCATTGAAAAGCAGTGGATGGTATGGGTGTCGACATGGCAACATCCTATATGATAAAAATGCCACACGCAACACATTCATCTAGGCTAATAGTGCTAACAACAGAACCCGAGTTCATAGGAGGTTTGATAGGAAGGACTGGGATCATCAGTAGATGAGTGATGGTCTCCACAAACCTAAGTTGGGTTGTTGCCACTTCTACATCCCCTGATAGGGTGTCATAATTAGCTTGTCAATATAAAGATTTGTTAGTACTTTCTAGTACAGTGGTTGGGTATCACTTTTTAGTGGCTAGGCACTACTTGTTAGTGGTTGTGCACTACTTTTCAGTGCACAATTGTTGTAAGATTCCTTCTCAGCCTGAATATCAAATAAGTCTCTACTTCAATCCCTTGTAATCATTCTATGTTTCTGAACACAAGAACATATCATTTTTCCTTGTTTTGCCTAGTGAGATAAAAATTTCTAGAGAGTGGTAAATCAAAATTGGGATATTTTTGGATAGATAAATTCTACAAATATCAAAAAAATGTTTCCTTGAAACAGAAAATCAAAATATATTTTCCAATGTGCAATTGAAATTAATTAAAATTGATTCAGAAGACCTTAGCCTAAGAGTCCAGATTTTCAAAAAAAAATTGATTATGGTCCAATTAAGGTTCCTATGGACCAATAAGATTAATCCAAGTGTTGGGACAAGATAAACCCAAAGAATAAAAGAATTTACCCAAAAATGAGTAAATGCCCACATAAGATGAAGAGTTGACCAAGTACTAGGTTTATTAGTTAGAAATTATGAAGTATTAATAAAAAAATGAGATATTTTGGAGTAATCATTCATTTTTGACACATGTGTAAGGAAAAGGGAGACCTTCAAGGAGGCTCCTACTTCACATGCTTGGATGAGTTTAAAACTCAAAATTAATTGGATATTTTTATCTCTCCTCTCTCCTAAATCAAACCAAATCAAAAAGGGAGCCAAACTGGTCCAAATCTTGTCCAAATTCAGTCAAACTGAAGCTGGAAAATTCTAGAACTCAGTTGGACTCAGTTAGTGGCCTCCATCTCCTATAAATAGACCCTCATTCCTTTGTATTATTATCTATGAACTAAACTATGCCGATATTACTCTAAACTAAGCTTAATTTCTATTATCCTCTAAAAACCTCTACAAAATTGAAGAGATTGGAGCTTCTCTGTCTCTTCAATCTTCCTTGGTGACTCCTACAACATACCAAACCAATTTATTGGTTGGGGGCCTCTACTGTGATCAAAGAATCAAGTAAATTAGAAAGTAAAGTGTGGATTATTGCCTTTTTCTTATCAAAACTCTAAATGCTTCTCTTCTCAACCCCTCTCAAGCTTGAGAAGCTTTAATTTGAATGGCTTTTGATTACTATTGAAGTTCTTTTATGAATTGTAATAATGAAACACATAAATTTTCATTTATTTTTAAGCATTTCTCTCTCTCCCCCCAAAGAAAGGTCATTCCTATGACCTATTCTCAATACAAATGAAGCTTCTCATGAAGCATTTCTCTAATCCAAAAGTAATTTCTATGCTAGTCTAATTGGAGGCCAAAATAATGTTTTTATGATATTTATTTCATAGAGAAATTATGAATCAATACATAATTGGATAATGATCCAATTAGTGGTCATTCTAATCATATCAATAATATTAAACTTCATTCTTTCAAATAAATTGAGAATTATCAGTAATAGCAACAGAGCTATGGCAAAATTTCTGCAAAATAAACACATAAAATATTTTCATTCATAATATGAAAAGAGGACTTCCTACCATAATCTAGGAATTATCATCCTAGATTAATTGAATGATTCTCATTGTAATCATGGAGAAATTGATTTTTATGTTTATGCATAATTAGTAAATTAAAAAAAGAGGAATTTCTAGTAATTTATTTTTATTATAAAAGAGTAATCCCCATGACATTGGAAGTCCATGTATTCCAATGATTTAGAGAGAAAAAATTGGAATGCTAAAATAATGTATATTTTATGAAAGATTTTAGTTAAAATTATCTTTTTGTATAGATAAATTTTTATGATGAAAGAGGAATTCCCAACATATTGAAATTCAAATATTAAAATAAGAAAAGTATAATTCCTAGTGCAAAGGAATTAATGAAGATTTTTATTAAATTTTTAAGAGAAAATATAGTTACATTTATCTTTTTGTATAGATAAATTTTTATGATGAAAGAGGAATTCCCACCATATTGGAATCTAATATATTAAATGAAGAAAGTGTAATTCCTAGTGTAAAGGAATTAATGGAGATTTTTATTTAAATTTTAAGAGAAAAATTTAGTTAAATTTATCTTTTTGCATGGATAAGTTTAAATGATAAAAGAGGAATTCCCACTATATTGGAATTCAAATGTTTAGATGAGAAAAGTGAAATTTTTAGCTTAAAGGAATTAATGGTTATTTTTATGTAATTTTAACAAGAATTTTAATAGATTTATTAGTTTATTCAAAAAATAGATATTGATATTTTAGTTAAAAGATGAATTTCCATGATATTTGAGAAAATATGGATTTGAATTAAATTCTAATGTCAAAAGATGAATTTCCATCATAATTCTACCTAATGAATTAAGGTTGAGAATTTATGTGGGAAAAAGAATATCTTGGATATTTTAATTGGTAAAATCGCTAAATGGATATTTGCCCAAAAACTAGATGTTTAGTTGAAAGGAATCCTGGTAGAACTAAACCGAAAGAATTTGGTTAGATTACGTGAGGGACGGACAGTAAACCTAATTGTCCTCCTCTCGATTTGAATCGGACAAAAACTTCATGACCAATTCCAGTTACTAAATCCAAAGAATAGACTACCGGAACTAATCTAATTTTTCCCTAACCAATCTCACCAAGAATCTAGTTGGATAAATGGATAAAATGACAGGTAGATTACCCTCATGAGAGATCAAGGATCCTCATTATGAAACTGGGAATTATTGGAAAAAGGGTCCTTGGAACCGATCTCAAATTGGAATCTCACTTGCATTGAAAACTCTGTTTTTCATTCAAAGGAGTGTTTTACGCCAAAATGCTAGAGGAAGTATTTGGCTTATGTTTTTCTAAGAGGAGGTTTGTTGGAACAGCTGGCAGGGAGTCGTCAAGGGACGTTGTCCGCTGCGGCAAAGCCTGCCGAGGTCTTGACCAACCTCGGTACGGTTAAGATGGTGTGCTTCTAGTACGATGGGCGAGGACCGACGAAGCGGTCCCTGAGTGAAGTGCTAGGACACCTAAGGAGGATCCTAGAGGGTTCTGACTAGGCGATGCACGGGCTCGCGATTGCTAGGACACTACGTCGAGGAAGATATCTGATGGACAAAAAGGAAAGGTTTTTGGGAACAAAAATTTGATACTGGATCTCGTTGGTTGGCCAGCTGGTCTTCAACGGAGAGTTTAGAGGATGTATTTTTGTAATACAATGGACTTGGAATTTTGGAAAATGATGATCGAAAATATTATGATTTTATTCAAGGGTTGTCTTAAGCGACTCGAATCTGTTATAAATGGTAATTTCATATTGGGTGTGTACGTGGTATGCCTATTTGATTTTTGCATATATCGCCGGCTAGGGGGCCTGGTAACTCTTTTTCTCAATACCCGGGCAAAAACCCAATCAAATCTTTATAAAGGAATCCCACCAATTCAGTGGTCGGGTGGTTGGCTAACCCATGGGCTGGATGGGATTAGGCTGGATTGGAGGATTCGTGAGAAACAACTAGATACGATTAGTTATGTTAATCAGTTTAAATCCTGAGAAGACCTTGTTCTGTGGGAAGGGATCATCGGCTGTGCCTTGGAAATGAGGAAAAAAGCGGTGATTCCATGGACCAAGTGCAAGTCTCTTCTTGATATGACCATGTGACTTCAGGTTCAGTCAGATCAGTTTAATTTAGTCAAGACTTGTTTCGTTAGAGTAATCTCCTAGTTAAAAGATTTTTCCCCTTCCTAGCAGAATCGCCCGTTCCTTCCGGGTGAGGGGAGTCTTCCGGGCCCGGTCTCGAGGAGGGACTGCCCCTCGGGCTAGCCTCTCATCCCAGACATCCGGGAGCGAGGTCCCGAGTGTGCAGGACCCCCGCCCCGTGCGGGAGGTTGACACCGCTTCCGCCGCTCCGGGGCAGGAGCCCCAGAGCAGGCGGGCGGGGACCTCACAATTCTGCACTACTTTTCAGTGGTGTAATACCTCTACTTCAATTAGTGTTGTTTTGGTAGCAACACTCTCTAGTGGTGTAGTTTATCACTTTTCAGTCCTAATACACACCAATTTTCAAATGTGAAATACCATAAAAAAGTGGTAGTGGAAAAGCACTAAAAAGTGATCTAAGCTGTGTACATACTTTTAAGTGCTACTAAGCTAGTATAAAAAACTACATTTTTGCAATTCAGCTATCTTGTTTCCTAGTACTTCATGATTTTTAAATTCATCATTGAATCCCATGTCTCCCAATGCCTCCTTTCTGACTGATATGATGGCCTCAAGCTTAAGAATCTTGTCCTCTTTTTTGGAACCAACTCGGCCTTATGCAGTTTCAACTCCTCCATATCCTTCTTCAACCTTTCCAATATCTTGCTGCTCCCCCGCAGCACCCCAACTTGCTCATCTCTCCTTGTTTTTGATTGTTCTAATGCAATTTTTATCTCAATAAGACATTGTCGCTTCGGTTTCAACTTTGCAACCGTAATATTCATCATATTATTCATAGCTGATAAGTCTACACTTGAGGCAGGTACCGTTGTGCAGGATGTAGTCATTTCAAGAGTTGAAATAGAGCTAAATGCCCTCTCAAGGTTAGGTCTCTTTCCACCTATAGAAAATGTAGGCTTTTCATCACCCTCACTCATAGATTTGGTTTCTCCATGTGACATCCATTCTTCAAGGTTGACTTTAGATTCAAAGCATGGTCTGTTACTCAACCTCCATTTCTCCATCTTTCTACAACCCATGCCACTAAGTTATCAGAATTTGCAATACTTTTGCACTTTTTCCATGTGAATCCACGTGCAAAATGTAAACCAAGTTCACTGTTCAGAGGAGCTCCCTGATACACTTTGTGATACAAAAGCACACATTCTTCATATAATTATGGCCTCAATCCCTATAGGTGGTGTTTCTCATTTTGGTACCACTTTAGAAGCCATACAGACAACCACTCCTTATCGGCGGTGAAATCATCATCAATGAGGAGATTTGGGTCTTGCCCTATTAAGCTCGGTCCATATTCTAGATTGAAATCTTCCTTTGTCATACAAAACTTTGTTTGCTTGGGAAAAAACACTCTTGGTATAGTCCACCTAACTGTAAAATTAAATATACATGTTTATAAGAATCAACCAAATTTGATAAATAAAGTCGCTTTTTGCAGTGAAATATCACTGCCCAGTAGCAAAATATCATTGTCTAGTAGTAAAAAATCACTGCTCAATAGCGTATATAGCAGTGAAAAATGCCACTTTATTGTAGAAATGCCACTCTTTTTGCCGCTTCTTTTGTCGCCGCGTAGTTTTTGTCTTTTGAATATAATAAAATTGTACTCTAATTGTTTTTGCATGTTTATGCCTTATGTATCACTTCTACCTCTTCTACCCTATCCTCCTCAAGGTCAAGCAAGGTATGTCTACTCTTTTACTTTATCTCCTATGCAAACAAGCTTTCCATAAAAGTTTTCTTGTGAGTATTTCATTTCTCTTTCCTCTCTTTTAAGTTTTTCTTTTCTTATTTTTCCCTTCTTATTGAATCTTAACCATTACGAGTATTTTCTCTTCTTCTTTCTCCCGAATTGAGAGCTCTCCATTAAATCTTCATATGGTAAGAGATCTTGATTTTTCCTAATACTTTTTTTATAATTAAATTGGTTTAATTTTGTAGGTTTTCAACACATACAAGCCTCACAAGAGATCTCTTTCTTGTACGTTTCTTCTTTCATGCTTTGCCTATTTATAGGGTTTGTAAGTTTTAGGGATTTTAAGATTAGGGTTTGTTATTAATACTTTTCTTTCTTAATTTGGTTTGATTTTGTAGGTTTTCAACACATACAAGCCTCACAAGTTAAGAGATCTCTTTCTTGTCTCTATTTCTTCTCTTATAGGCGTTTACATGTTATAGGGTTTGTAAGATTAGGGTTGTTATTTTTTCCATGCTATATGGATAGCCTTTAGAGAGCTACGCTTCTCTCAAGAGATGGCCATATGTCTTGATCATGCTTCTCTCAACGTGATGACTCAATCTTGATCACGTTACCTTGTTGTGTCATAGCCTCACTCATGTTACTATCCCATGCCATAGTGGGTGTGGTGTGTGTTGTTGTTGGTTATATCGTCATCAAAAACATGGTCTTACATATAAGAGTACTAGTTACAATTATTATATTCTCGCTTTATGTATTATTACTATATAACGAGTCGATGTGCATAGCGCATGGATTCATGTACACGATATGTTATATGTGGTTCATAACCTAATAACATTGCTATGTCTTTCAGGGGAGTCAGAAGTACAAGGGAGATGCACAACCCCTATGTCTTTAATGGGAATTAGAAGTAAAAGAGACGCACACCACCATAGACTTATAAGACACCTTCAGCACTACTTCTAAACACACGGACACGCGCAACCATATATATGTAAGTAGGTATGTACTATGTGTATCTATATATTTATAAGATGCCTCCGCAGAAGAGTGCTTCCCCTGGCGAGACGAGGTTTTTACACACATTGCATCCTTTCTCTAAATCTTCGAGACTACTCTCAAAGATTATTAAGCTCTCCTCTCTATGCTCTCAGATATGCACATGTTCGAGTGCTTCTCGACTGCTTTGACTATTCAAAGATTATTAACCTCTCCTCTCTAATTTCCAAGTTGATGATGATACCAACTTGCTGTGTGGTAGGTTGGCACTAACACGAGTATGCCATTGCATAGTGGGACATGTGATGTCGGTTTTACCATCTAAAATGATATTTGAAATAAGAAATAATCATCCATCAACATTAGAATGTGCAAAGGTTTGAAGGTTGGATCTAGAGTTACCTCAAGTAAAAGTCAAATAGAGTTACTATTTCAATGCTCCCTTTTATGTTGTTTTGTTGCCTACATAAGGCCCATCACCTAATGAAGAATAATTCTCTTGCTTTATGCTTTTTCTACTCATTACCTCTTGTGTTAATATAATCTTCAATACAAGGGATACACACCACCATATATTTATGAGATGCCTTTAGCACTAGTTCAAAACACATGGGCACGCACTGATATATATATGTATGTATATCTATATATTTATAAGATGCCTCTGCATAGTCTTGCCACCCGCGGCAAGGTTTTTATGTACATTACATGCTTTCTCAAAAGATTCGAGATTGCATGAAGATTATTAACCTCTCCTCTCTACACTCTCAAATATGCGCATTCGGGTGCTTGTCAAAAGCTTTGACTATTTAAAGATTATTAATCTCTCCTCTCTAATTTCTAAGATGACGACTCAATCTTGATTACACCAACTTGTGGTGGGGCAGGCTCTCACTAAAACAGGAGTATCCCATGTCATAGTGGGACATGTGATGTCGGTTTTACCATCTGAAATGATGTTAAAATTTATGCCACTATTTAAACTTGCCAAAAGCTTCAGCCTTATCACAAAGGAAATAAACCCACATCTTCCTATTGTAATCGTCGACGAATAGGATAAAGTAAGAAGATCCTCCCAATGTAATAGTAGACATCTTACCACAAAGATCAGCATGTACCAGCTCTAGAAGAGGCTTTGCTTGATTGCTGCTCTCTTGTGGAAATGTCTTTCATTGTTGATTGCTCATCATTATAGCTTCACATGGCTCCTGCAATTTTGCAAAAGCAGGTAAATTTTCAACCATCCCCATTTTTTGTATCTCCTTTAGCATAGCAAATCCTATGTGACCAAATCGCTCATGCCAAAGTTTGCTTCTGTCCTTGTTTGCAACAACTGTAAGAGGACTCAGCTTTTACAAATTGTTATTCCTCACAGCTTTGCCAATTGTCTTCTTGTCAACATCTAGAATCTTCGCTTGTTTTTTCTTGAAGTGTACTTCAAGGCCACGATCTATTATTGGAGCAACTGAGAGCAGGGTTTCTCTTTATTTGGGGCACATAGACAACATCGGACAGCTTCTTTTCTTCTCCTGTAGCTTCCACAAAGGAGATGGTTCCAAACCCTTTGGTTGGAAATTTAGCATAATCCCCGACAATAACATTGATGGAATTCTAACACAGGACCTCAATGAAAAAAAATCAAAACTCATATGTACAACGAGATCTAAACAATAGAATTGAACCAAATTAACAAGATTGAGCACAAAATTGTAAGGTTCCCCCCTTCCAAAATAGGGGAACCACTTAATCTTTTATTAAAAGCATAAATAAATCCTTCCTATCAAAATCACTAAGGAAAAATACATATAAGCCCCCAAAGGGCTAATTCATGTGTAACCAAATTGCTAGGTTCACACCCACGTATAATAAACATGAGCAACTAACAAAGTATGAAAATATCTTGTAGTAAATACCACGACCAAAATACCAAAATTATTAGTTATCCTGCTAAAAGGAAAACCTTCCCGATAATTGCTCACACCAAATCACTGTCATCATGTCCTAGCCATACTGGATTACATTAAACAAATTTTGTCAATCTCACCAACCTACAGGTTGTCCATTCAAATACATTACACAACAACACATAAGCATTAAATCTAACACTCAGTTCTAGCCTTCCTTAAATTCGTGTCCTACACATGGAATATTCATAATCACACAAGTGCCATGCTACAAACATAGTGGTAATTAGGCATCCCCCAATTATCCACAGAAGGACAGATATATAAACTGTAACATGTCTCCTGTCTGGAATAGTAACCATCAATTGCATTATATCAAATGCCATATGTTTGAAAGTAAGTTTGGGTGAGGTCACGATAGGCACAAAAAAACCATTGGGAAAAACTGAATTAACACATAATGCACATATGCAATGAACTAATGAAATGAACATATATGAAATGAGTCTAAGTGTCCCATACAACATAGGTGCATTCCACAAACACACATAAGATGGTAAAAGATAGAACACATAAATGTGTCTATTGTAAGTATATGAAATAAATTTGATGTCCCATACCACTAGATTAACTCCACATATCACTCCTTCAGAATAGAAGTTTGAGACATAGAGGTGAGTGCCCTCTGAAACTTGAATTTCGATACAAATTTTCTTTATCTTAAATTGATTTAAGTTAATTTAAATTTTTAATTGAAATATTATCAATTAATAGCTTAAGTAGGAAAATATTTAAAAGTATGCATGCTAAAATCTATTCTTACTTGAGAAATGAATTAGAGGCTAATGAATTTCTTTACAAAATTTTATGGCAAAAGTATAGATGGGATCTAAATATTTCTTTAGTTTTTTCAATTTGATCTAATCTTAATGTTGAATGTATGGTCTGGTAGGGTTTACTATTTAAGGTCTTTAGATACTAGAAATGATAAAATAAGTGCAAAAACAAATGTGAACCATTTGCGAAATGAAATCAACACATACCTCCATCGTGGATATGATCCTACTTGGCTCTATTTCGCATTTGCCTTTCCCTAGAATCTATGATCCTACTGGGCTGTAATTCAAGGACTCCTTGAGTAGGAATTACAACTTGTTCATCATCATCAAGAATATGATCGAGACTGGGTACATAAGGTTTTAACAAACTTACATGAAATACATTATGGACTTTGATATGGGCAGGGAGCTGGAGTTTATAGGCACTTTTACCTAGACACTTGATAACTGTATAGGGACCACAATACCTAGGACTGAGCTTCTTATATTTCCCAAGTGATAGAGAACTTCGTTTGGGTCATACTCGTAGAGAAGAACTTTGTCTCCTTCCTTGAAGATCCTTTCAGACCTCTTGGTGTCAGCATAATGCTTTTGCCAATCTTGAGCAGCTTTAATATCCTTTTGGATTGCCTTGGTTTGTTCCTCCATCTCTTTGAGCATTTTCTTGGATGCCTCAACTCTTATGGTCAGGTCAGAGAAATTTAGAGGAGATAAGAATTCTTGCCCATAGAGTGCTTTGAATGGTGACATTCCTATGCTCTGATGATAAGATGTATTGTAGGCAAATTCTACTAGAGGAAGGTATTGAATCCATCTTCTTGGTTCTCGTCCACAATATGCTCTGAGAATGTCTTCAATTACTTGATTGACTCTCTCAGTCTAGCCATCGGTCTCTAGATGATAAGCTGTGCTAAAGTAAAGTTGAGTGCCCAGGGCTTGAAATAAGGACTGCAAGAACTTCAAAGTGAAGTCAGAATCTTCAAGGACGTAATCAATTCATCCTGATTCGCTTTCTTAGAGTCAACGCTATCAAACAAGTGTCGACCTCTTGGTTGGACATGCACAACTTGCCACCATGGATGAGCATCTGTATTCTTATAAAAGAACGCTTGTTCAACATGAGTTGGTAGAATGTAAGGCTCTTTTGTTGCATGCAATATCTTCGAGGAGTCGACGGACCAAAATCCGGATGGTTCTCTTTTCATTGTGGCATTATTGCCTTTATACTCGGCGCTGGTGATGGTGGTGTTGCGGGTGGGGGCACGGGTGGTTGCAGTGGTGATGGTGATGGTGATCACGAGTCCGATACTAGCGACTTGTATAGTGATGGCTCATGTACTGATCATACTTATTACGGATCTGTTTTGTATATGTGAGGATTGATCACCACACGCTCTAGACACATGTACATATATTTGTTGATGATATATATTGACGTATGTTCGTTGCATCACTGAATTTGTCTATTGTCAAACCACAGAACAAGGTCTTCTCAGGATTTAAACTGATTAACGTAACTAATCGTATATAGTTGTTTCTTAGGAATCCTCCGATCTAGCCTAACCCCATCCGGCCCATGGGTTAGCCAACCACCCGCCAACCACACTGATGAATTGGTGGGATTCCTTTATAAAGATTTGATTGGGTTTTTTCCCGGGTACCGAGAAAAAGAGTTCCCAGGCCCCCTAGCTAGCGATTCATGCAAAAAGTGAGTAGGCATACCACGTATACACCCAATATAAAATTACCATTTATAATAGATTCGACTGGCTTAAGACAATCCTTGAATAAAATCATAATATTTCTGATCATCATTTTCCAAAATTCCAAGTCCATTGTATTACAAAAATACATCCTCTGAACTCTCCATTGAAGACCAGCTGGCCAACCAACCAGATCCAGTATCAAATTTTTGTTCCCAAAAACCTTCCTTTTTGTCCATCAAATATCTTCCTCGATGTACGCCTGGGTGTCCTAGCAACCGCGGGCCCCGTGCATCGCCTGGTCAGAACCCTCTAGGATCCTCCTTAAGTGTCTTAGAACTTCACTCAAGGACCGCTTCGTTGATCCTCGCCCATCGTACCGAAAGCGCACCATTTTAACCGTACCGAGGCTGGTCAAGACCTCGACAGCCTTTGCCCGTAGGGGTGATGTCCCTTGACGACTCCCCACTAGCTGTTCCAACAAACCTCCTCTTAGAAAAAAATAAGCCAAATGCTTCGTCCAGCATTCTGGCGTAAAATAGTCCTTTGAATGAAAAACAGAGTTTCCAATGCAAGTGAGATTCTAGTTTGAGATCGGTTCTAAGGACCTTTTTTCCAATAATTCCCAGTTTCATAATGAGGATCCTTGATCTCTCACGAGCGAGGGTAATCTACCCGTCATTTTATCCATTTATCCAACTAGATTCTTGGTGAGATTAGTCAGGGAAAAATTAGATTAGTTTCGGTAGTCTATTCTTTGGATTTAGTAACTGGAATTGGTCACGAAGTTTTTGTCTGATTCAAATCCAGAGGAGGACAATTAGGTTTATAGTCCGTCCCTCACGTAATCTAACCAAATTTATCCGGTTTAGTTCTACCAGGATTCCTTTCAACTAAACATCTAGTTTTTGGGTAAATATCGATTTAGTGATTTTACCAATTAAAATATCCAAGATATTCTTTTTCCCACATAGATTCTCAAAATTAATTCATTGGTAGAATTATGATGGAAATTCATCTTTTAACATTAGAATTTAATTCAAATCCATCTAGAGAGTGGTAAATCAAAATTGGGATATTTTTGGATAAATAAATTCTACAAATATCAAAAAAATGTTTCCCTGAAATAGAAAATCAAAATAGATTTTTCAATGTGCAATTGGAATTAATTAAAATTGATTCAGAAGACCTTAGCCTAAGGGTCTAAATTTTTATATTTTTTTTATTATGGTCCAATTAAGGTTCCTATGGACCAATAAGATTAATCCAAGTGTTGGGACAAGATAAACCCAAAGAATAAAAGAAAATACCCAAAAATTAGTAAATGTCCACATAAGATGAAGAGTTGACCAAGTACTATGTTTATTAGTTAAAATTTATGAAGTATTAATAAAAAAATGAGATATTTTAGAGTAATCATTCATTTTTGACACATGTGTAAGGAAAAGGGAGACCTTCAAGGAGGTGCCTACTTCACATGCTTGGATGAGTTTAAAACTCAAAATTAATAGGATATTTTTATCTCTGCTCTCTCCTAAATCAAACCAAATCAAAAAGGGAGCCAAGTTGGTCTAAATCTTATCCAAATTCAGCCAAACTGAAGCTGGAAAATTCTAGAACTTAGTTGGACTTAGTTAGTGGCCTCCCTCTCCTATAAATAGACCCTCATTCCTTTGTATTATTATCTGTGAACTAAACTATGCCGGTATTACTCTAAACTAAGCTTAATTTCTATTATCCTCTAAAAACCTCTACAAAATTGAAGAGATTGGAGCTTCTCTCTGTCTTCAATCTTCCTTGATGAATCCTACAACATACCAAACCAATTTATTGGTTGGGGGGCCTCTACTATGATCAAAAAATCAAGTAAATTAGAAGGTAAAGTGTGGATTATTATCTTTTTCTTATTAAAACTCTACATGCTTCTCTTCTCAACCCCTCTCAAGCTTGAGAAGCTTTAATTTTAATGGCTTTTTATTACTATTGAAGTTCTTTTATGAATTGTAATAAAGAAACACATAAATTTTCATTTATGCTTAATTTTAATGGTTTTTAAGAATTTCTCTCTCTCCCCCCAAAGAAAGGTCATTCCTATGACCTATTCTCAATTCAATTGAAGCTTCTCATGAAGCATTTCTCTAATCCAAAAGTAATTTCTATGCTTGTCTAATTGGAGGACAAAATAATGGCTTTTTAATATTTTTATGATATTTATTTCATAGAGAAATTATGAATCAATCCATAATTAGATAATGAACTAATTAGTGGTCATTCTAATCATATCAATAATATTAAACTTCATTCTTTCAATTAAATTGAGAATTATCAGTAATAGCAGCGCGGAGCTATGGCAAAACTTCATTCTTTCAATTAAATTGAGAATTATCAGTAATAGCAGCGCGGAGCTATGGCAAAAGTTTTATAAAATAAACACATAAAACATTTTTATTAATAATATGAAACGAGGACTTCCAATTTTTATCTCATTAGGAAAAACAAGGAATTCAAGAACGTAGAATGATTACAAGGGATTGAAGTAGAGGCTTATTTGATATTCAGCCTGAGGAGGAATAATACAACAATTGTGCACTAAAAAGTAGTGCACAACCACTAACAAGTAGTGCCTAGCCACTAAAAAGTGATACCCAACCACTGTATTAGAAAGTACTAACAAATGTTTATATTGACAAGCTGAGTATGACACCCTATCAGGGGATGTAGAAGTGGCAACAACCCAACTTAGGTTTGTGGAGACCATCACTCATCTACTGAAGGATACGAGGATCCCGGTCCTTCCTATCAAACCTCATGTGCAGTCGAGTTCTGCTGTTAGCACTGTTAGCCTAGATGAATGTGTTGCATGTGGCATTTTTATCATACAAGATGTTGCCATGTCGACACCTATACCATCCACTTTGCTTTTCAATGGCTTGTAAATCTGCCAGGAAGTTTTTGTCACTTGATTTTGAGAAAACATTCAATGATGTTGTGAAGTTAGTAACATCTGGAGCTACACAAGTAGATGACCATAATGGCGTAGGTACTAGATGTTGGCATCCATCATCATATCAAGTTTGTTTAATGTTCATTTTTTGATAACTTTTAAATTTTCCATGTAGAAGGACATGAAATTCCTATGGAAGCATCTCCTTATACATTAGGACCTCAATGGAAGGCTTCTTGGGCCCTTTTATTTGACAGCTTTTAAGGAGTCAAACCTTTTCTCTTAAGAAGAAACGTTTTCTAATTAGAAGCTTCAAAACGGCTACTTAATTCGAATTTGAATTTTGGGGGAAAAATGGAATTTAAAATCTAGTGGACAAAACCATATCATGTAACATATCTATGGAAAGCTCTTGATGCGTAGATCATGGATCTATAATCTTCGCTCAAATCGGAGCTTCTATGTAGAAGTTATGGAGGTCCGAAAATTGTAAAATTGCCTCCCCCCCTTTTTGGGGAAAAAAGTGCACCCTTTGACCATTCTTACACCTCTCTTACAAACCCAACATTTCAGTCCACATGGCAACCCCCCATTTGGCTATTCCTTAATCACCTTGATTAGGCTTGGGCAAATTAAAGGGCCCAAGAAGACCCCATTCACTTCCTAATGATGGTATAGGTTAATATTCTATGTGAAATGTCCTTCTAGTTAATTCTCTTTGAATCATCATTTAACCTATTTTGACCTTTATTACATTGCCTCTTTTTGCAGCACACTCCCAAGCTGGGTCATCATGCAAGCCCGAGAATGATAACATGTGCCACGGTGGCTTGGAGAAGAATGGTTTGCAAAAACAACTATATAATACAACCGAGCATGAAGAGAGCCAGCATAAGGAGAAAATTTGAAAAGTTCCAGTTCATTCAACTAGAGAGCAGAACAAATTCAGTGATGCTATGAAAGTGCCAGTTGATTCTGCCACATAAAAAGAAGAAATAATCGTTAGCTATGGAAGTGCCAATTGATTTAGCAATAGAAAAGAGCAAAGAGTTGTCAGATACCCTAGACCTGGATACTGTTGTAGACGGAGTAATAGATTCAGTCCACGCCAGAGTTGCCACTAGGAAAAAGAAAAGCAAAGATGTGAGCCTCAAGGAGTGTGTGACACCCAAGAAGAAAATGAAGGTTGCCAGTGATCAAGAGTCTGTATCTGTAGGTTAAAAGAACAAAGAGCCTACATCTACTGGGAAAAAAAACTCAAAAGCAACAACCTAAATGTAAACTCCCCAAACCAAAGTGCCACAAGAAACTTGTTTAGCTTTCTTGTAACGTGGTAACGTGGAAAGTGCTAAATAGCCTTGCTTATAGTCTAGGCTAAAAAGCAATGTAATGTGATGTAATTCTTTAATGATAATGAAACATCATTTTTGTTGATGGAATGTGCTGCAAGAGTTTTTTAAGTTATTGCCAATATATTATATAAGAGACTCAGTGTTTTTTTTCTCGAGCTATTGAAGACATTACTGTATCTGAAAGTGCTAGCGATGAGAGAGATAATGAAAACATATTGATACCCAAGTGGTATGACGAGAAGATAAAAGTTGAAGAGATTACGAAGTTGAAAATTGGCAGCCTTAATGGTAGCGATGTTTTAATATGCTTGTTTAATTTAAACACTATGTTTTAATATGTTTGTTTAATTTAAACAATATCTTTGGATATCTTTGTTGGTGTTAGATCTGGAGTGCAATGTCGTAGTAGTTAAAGAACCACCTAAGGAGGTTACACATGATGAACCTATTGAACCTACTGAGGAGCCTCATGAACCTGCTAAGGTTATAGTCTTTGAGGAGCTATCATCAGATGACCCTGAATGGATAACTATTGTACCCAATTATATCAAGATCAAGAAGTAGGTTGTCCTAGACCTGAATAGATTGATCGTGAAGCGGTTTTGTAGACCATATAGTCTATAGCCTCCGGCATCACCACAAATCTTGATTAAGAGACTCAATAATCGAGTGTGGTGCTTTCTTCAAGAAGATGTGGAACAGTTTCTCTGGGATGTCAGGCAACTGGAAGATATTAGGATTTGAAGTAGTTGTGCATATCACAACATTAAGCTTATCTTCCAATCATGTTGGCCAAAAGTGTGGAACATGGGGCACTATTACTTTAGGGCCATCTATTGTGACAAGGAATGTGAGAGGTGGAGAAGTTTTGGAGAAATCGCACAAGATCCAAAGGATATGTCTGATAAGCCTAACTTACTATCCTTTTTGGGAGACCATGAAGTTTAAAGACTTCCTTGAGATGAATATTCCAGCAACATCAGAAGCTTTGAAGGTCTTTTTTGCCAGTATAAGGTGATCTACTTTGGTAAGTAAGTCCTCTACTGCCAGAATGGAGTCATATCCTCCTTGTACAGTGGGGAGACTTGTGACAAAATCTATACTAATGCACTCCCACTTCATTTGGGGAATATCCAAGGGTTGAAGTTTCCCAGGCATCTTGACCCTTTCAGCTTTGATCCTTTGGCATGAGAGACATTGCTTCAAGTACCGAAGGACATCATTTTTCAAGCCTGCCTAATGAAATCTTCTTCTTACGGCATTTAATATTTTTGCATAGCTTGAGTGTCCACAGTAGGACTATCATGAGCTTCATGGAGGATTAGTTTCTTTAAAGCAAGATCCTTAGGGATACATAGCTTGTCATTGAAGTAGAGGCTTCCTTCATGTGTGGAGTATCCCTTGATTAGATTCCTCTCTTTCTCTGAATTTCCCCCTTATTCTACTAACTTCATCATTGTCTGATAATCTGGATCATGAGATGAGACTTCTTCCACCTTAACCAGTATGGAATTATTTGCCATTGAAATTACACTTAAGAAAGACTTGTAGCTAAGTACATTTGCTACCACATTATCTTTCCCATGGTGGAATTTGATGTCAAAGTCATATTCTTGTAGAATTCTAATCCATCTCCTTTGCCGCATATTGAGGTTAGGCTGGGTGAAGATCCACTTCAGACTTTTGTGGTTAGTTACAAGCTGGAATTTGTCCCCAACCAAGAGATAATGTCTCGATAATTTGGGGCAATGAACAACTCCTAAGAGCTCCAAATTGTGGGTGGCATAGTTTGCTTCATATTTCTTCAACTTGTGGGAAGTATAAGCGATTGGTCTTCCTTCTTGGCCTAACACACCACCAAGTGCTAGACTACTTGCATCAATAACCACTTCAAATTCCTTGGTGAAATCAAAAAGTTTCACGACTGGGGCAGAAGTAATAATGACCTTGAGGAGCTGATCAAAACTCTTTTGATGGATTGGCAGCCACACTATTTTGCAATCCTTCTTAAGAAGATCCGTCAAAGGTGCAGCTACCAAGGCATAATCTTTGATAAAAATCCTATACCATCCCTTGATTCCCAAAAACCCACGAACTTCACGAACTGATTTAGGGGGTGGCCACTCCAGAATATCTTTAACCTTGGCGGTGTCTACTAAGATACCATCTTTGAAGATGATGAACCCAAGATACTCAATTTGATGAGTAAAGAAAGTACATTTTCTCTTCTTGGCATAGAGTTTGTGTCTGCGCAGCAATTGCAGAACTCTATGCACATTGATTTGGAGTAGATTAAGATGTCATAAAAAAAACAAGCACAAATTCATCCAATTTAGGACGGAATATATCTTGCATTAGGCGGTTGAAGGTTGCAAGAGCATTGGTTAACCCAAATGACATTACAGTAAACTCATAGTGGCCATAACGAGTATTGAAGGCTTTCTTGGGTATATCTGCTTCCTTGAATCTGATCTGATAAAAACTAGACCTCAAATCTATTTTTGAGAAAACTTTGGCCCCATGAAGCCTGTCAAGAAATTTGTCGATGCGAGGGATAGGATACTTATTCTTGACAGTGACTTGATTTAGCCCTCGATAATCTATGCAGAGGCGGAGAGTTTCGTCCTTCTTTTTTTGGAAAAGAACAGGTGCCTCCCAAGGAGAGCTACTGGGGTGCACGAATCCTTGCTCAATGAGTTGGGAAAGTTTCTCTTTAAGTTCAATGTCTTCAGGACGGGACATTTTATAGGGTGTTTTTGAGACGGGTTGAGCTCCAGGGATCACCTTGATTTCATGATCGACCTCTCGAGGAGGCGATAGCACTATAAGCTCGTCAGGGAAGATGTCAGAGAATTCTTGGAGCTAAGAGGGTTCTGTCTCCTTACTAGGTTCAATGGCTTTGTTGAGCTTGACTAAGAAAACTTGCTGACCCTTATGTGCTCCCTTGAGAAGATTTTTTGCCTTGACTACCCTAGATTTAGGTTTTTGTGTTATCCCCTAAATGGATATTACTTGGCCAAGCTTATTTTCAAAAGTGATACTCCCTTGGTTACAGTGAATGCTAGCTTTGTTTGCAATTAACCAATCCATCCCAAGGATTCCATCATAAATTCCTAATGGCAAGACTCTAAAGTGGCCATGAGTTTGCTCATTACCCAGCTCAAAATCAAGGTTTCCTACAGAGTAGCGAGATACTACTTCTTTCCCACCACTGGCTAACTCTACAGTCATTCTTCTAGCTATTTTTTGACCCAAGTTTAATTTTTGCAAACACCTAGGAGAAAGAAATGAATGGGTACTGCCACAATCAATCAAAAGCTGGGTTGACTTACCGTGATGAGTGGCTGGGGTTTGGATTACACCAAATTGTTTATTCGGACCTTGGTGTTCTACTACTGCATGGACGGTAGTGCACTCTTCTTCAGCCATTTCCAAGGTCGGTTCTTCACTTATAATGCAGGCGGTCCTATAGTAACTGCTCCTCCGCGGCCTTTGCCCAACCACCGCCTCTCTTACACCTTGGTGGATAGGGGTTCCACGGCCTTGATTTCCTCTGCCACCTTAGGGAAATGATGTTGCCATCTTGGAACAGTTGGCCCTAAAGTGTCCCGGCTCATTGCATTCAAAACAGAGAGGGCCTTCACTGGAAGAACTAGCATACGAGGGGGGGACAAAAGAGTTGCTTTGCCACCCTCTGTTGTAGTAGGGAAAATTCTGTTGGGGTTTCTTGTAGGGTTGATCTTTAGGATTTGCCTCAGGGTAAGATCTCTTTTGAGGCTTAGGTTTGTCAGTCCTCATTTCTTTCACAAGGGGCTTTGCTCTTCCTGAGGTGTGCGAATCCCATCTATAGTCACACAGAGGTGTCGGCCCTAGGAGTACCGCGACAAACCAAAATAAACGGATCATCTTCAACTTTTCAATCCAACGAATCCGCTTTAGGTCGGTAGTAAGGTTCCCAATTCAATCCGCTCGGATGAAGAAATATCTTGGCCCACAACGCAAGAAATCTCTACTCCATCCTCTTTTGATACGAGAGAAATGGGGGAGGGACATCTTCTCTAGTATCTGCACCATGGTGTCATGGAACTCGAAATTTGAGGAGTGACTAGCACTCTTGAAGATGCATTGGAAAACTAGAAACTTCGAGTAGGCATCTTCTTCTTCCTACAATCATTCAAACATCAATTCAACTTATTTTTAGTAAGATGTTTTTATTAATTAGCATTATGTTAGATAAAACATACATTGTAAAATAGTCCTTTAAATGGCAATTCCTAGGAGCTAAGATCGGCTCTGATACCAATTGTAAGGTTCTCCCCTTCCAAAATAGGGAAAACCTAAAGATAGTCTACTAAGTCTTTAAATGGCAAGTCCTAGGAGCTAAGATCGGCTCTAATACCAATTGTAAGGTTTCCCCCTTCCAAAATAGGGGAAACACTTAAGATAGTCCACTAAGTCTTAACTTGGAAAAAATTTCCTATTCATCGACACCTTGACCATGCAAAGATTGAAGGATACGATTCATACGTAAGACCTAGTCCTATCCCGCACAGGGGGAGCATGATCTTCTAAAAATCAAATCACCCATATAGGGTAATTGATCATAAATTGGACAACTACTAGTCTTGATTTCTAGGATAACACTTTTTTCCTCATCCATGCAAGGCACAGCTGCCACTGGCCTAGTCTTCTAGAATAGAATTTCTCGAGAACCTATTTATCTAGCGTAGGGCTTTCACTTAATCTGTTGGAAAGCTACCTGACTAATCGGGTCCACCTGTCCGTAGGAGGATGGTGCCATCGGGGCATTAATCCATCCTCCCACTTTCCACCCTACTCACGTGTCTATTTTGTTTTCTAATTAATTCTACCACACTGTTTGACATAAATAAACATGCTCCTTAATTAAGACCCTTTTCACAAGGTTTGTCAAAACAGCCTTTTTTCACAGTACAATAATGCCAAAGACAAGATTTATAAAAAAAGTTTATACATGAATCAATTCCATACAAGCCAAACCCGCTCTCTTATTCTTTTCTTTTATACTGCCGATGATCTCAAATTTGGCCTTCTAGCCTCTACATGCTGGGCAAAACCCTACGGGACCATACACCTCATCGTCACCCGTGCTGGCGAGGACTCAAGCTTGCCTATCACCCTCTCAGGCTCTGTGGCTCGATCCTTTCGCCCCTCAGAGGGATGTCTGTGCACTAGGGTGGGCTTATTCACTGCACAAGCTTGGGCCCTCAGAACTAGACAGCATCATAATCTCTCACCTCAATCGGCGAGCCTTATTCTCCCAATGGTATGAGGGATACCACGACGTCACCCGATTACACAAGCATGGAACGGAGTTAGCATCGAAGCCAAGAAAAACTTGCACTCTTTCTCTTAAAGATAACAATTTTAATACAATTCATTGAATACAGCATCACTTCAAGTCATAGCTTCATACAATTTTATTTCATTATTTTAAAAGGAAAAGATACACATTTATTAGCACTAATATTATAACCAAGCTAACCTGGACACCATTTCCTTGAGGGGCTTGTAACAGGAGGGTTGGGGCCACATTAGGAGCATCTTCTCTAATCTCATTGTTGCACGCTCCTCCCGAGGCAATATTCTGGCGTTTCGGGAATGGTGCCATCTTGGACGTCATCTTGTAGGGCTCGTTGTCGCGGTCGAAATGCTCCAGTCGGATCTCAATTCCGAGATCCTTTGCTCACCATATGAGCAAAAGACCACAACACATGAACCCTCTCTAAGGCCAAAAGCTCTTGCTAAAGTCCACGCAAATGAGGGGGAGGAATTTCTGTGATGTCCTTAACAAAAATGTTTTGTTGAAGGGAGAAGGGTGCTATTGTAAGTCTCTTCACACGTGGGGGGGGGGAGGGGGAAGGGGGGGGAAGAAGAGTAATTTGTGAGATGTCCTTAACAAAAACTTTTTGCTGAAGGGAAGAAGGGTGCTACTGTAACTCTCTTCACACACGAGGGGGGGGGGGGAGAAGAGTTAAGGACACTACCTTCTAAACAAGGGTGGAGTAGAGAAAAGTTGCCTTATCTGAAAAGTGGCAAATGAGGGGGTGTTGAGAGAGGGGCGGTAGCAAGGGGCGGCTGCACTGCAACAAGTACACTGTGCAGGGATAGATGGCGATATAGACAGTGACACGGCAGAGTATATGCTACAGAATTGCGTGCTGTCCATGGAGCACCCCAGGGGTTTATATAGCTGTGGGGTACGGGTGTGGGCGCTGCGCAAGGCAGTGTCGAAAGGACGGTGTGCCAACAAAGGCTGTGGGTTAGTGGCCTCCATGGCTCTAGGGGAAAGGTATGGTGTAGGTTAATAGGGGAAGGAGTGGTACGCATGTACCTTATCTGGTCAGAGAGGTGGCATGGGGGGACATTGACCTTTGGTTCTTGTGCGGCCATCATACGCGCACCCTAGTAAGTGTGTACGGTCTCTTTTTTGGGACGGGGTCTCCAAATTTGGGGCGTCGACCTCGATTTGCGTGCCAGACCGCCTGGGGGGGCGATTTTTCTTTTGTCCGGGATGTTCCCCTTGGTCGTTGGGGTGCAGACTGTTGGTCAATCGGATGCTCGGTCATACATTATTAAGGTTTAAAGGTCGTCGCTTTTTAACCAAAAATAACCAAAATTTGCGTATAAGCTTGTTCTTGTAAGCCGAGTATAGCTAGGACATGATGACAGTGATTTGGAGTGAGCAATTATCGGGAAGGTTTTCCTTTCAGTATTTTGGATTCTGCAGGATAACTAATAGTTTTGGTATTTTGGTCGTGGTATTTACTACAAGATATTTTTGTACTTTGTTAGCTGCTCACGTTTACTATTTAAGGTCTTTAGATAGTAGAAATGAAATCAGCACATACCTCCATCGTGGATAGTGTATTGGTGATGATACCCTCACCTGAGATTTTTGTCATCAATTCATTGAGAGTATATACGAACTTTTTCTTCTTTTTCTCGTGCTGCCGACAATCTTTAGCAGAATGTCCTATTTTATGAAATCTGTAGCATATAAAGATAGACTTCTTGGACTTGTTATTTTATAATGGAGCTACAATTGTTGTCATTACCTTTTTTTAGTTCTTTTTTTACTGCTTCTGCTCAATCATTTTAAAAAGTTTCTTTTGGAATGTCTATCAAAGTTTCTGTTCTGTATATAACAACTCGCGCAAATCGAGTCAATTTTTTCTTGAATTGTGGAGTGTTGTGATAAATCTGCCATAACTGAAACTAAAGAAATAACAAATATTTATGATGAGAAGAATGGTAAAGAATACATTTCTCATTGTTATAGTGTGGTTACAATTATCTGGAAAAAGAAATTTAACACTCCAAAGACATGTGAACCTTTATACTTTCTATGCATACAAAAGATAAACTACTTAATTTAAAGTGAAATATTAAATAAAGAGAGAAATAAAAACTAAGGTTAGAATTTAAGAGTTGTTATTGCAATACACTACTACAAGATCTTTTATTCCCGACGCCTAGTTTTGACTGTGGCCGCGTCATCAAAATGAGCGTCGAAATAAATGTCACAAAACTGAACATCGAAATAAACATCGTTCAAATAAAGGTCGAAAAACCTCCATGATTATGTCAAAATAGGCATCGAAATACTGATTGAAAATAGCATTGAAAATTTACTTTTTTTATTTTTTTTGTGACTTCTAAAAAAATTTCAAGTGTTTTTGGTTCTCATAGTCCTTATCAACATAGTTTTTAGTTACTTTTCAAATAAATACAAAGATATGTAATAATAGTTATAAAAAATAAAAAACCAATATTTTTTTACCAAATCTTGCACTAATGATCCCAAATACAAGAATATATGTAGTAATATTTAGAAGAAATTATGACAATTGTCTCCTAAATCCTCATTAATAGTCCCAAACAAGAAAGCTATGACAAAAACCAAGTATTGCTTGGCAAATAAAAATGAAATAAGATGTTATAGCTCATCATCGACTCTCTCATCCTCAACTAGATCCATGGCTCCAAATACATCTATTTCTAGAAATACCTCTCCATCTGCATCTTCGTCAATGGGTGTAGCCTCATTTGTTGAAGTAGAAGGTGGTTCATCCATGTCGTCCCCTTCTATTTCAAGCATTAGAGGTGGTTGTGTTGAAATTTATTCTTCTATTTTAAAGTGATGGCCACAAAATTACCCTCAAAGGGCAATTTGTCTTACGAGCCCTTTTTTTCAATACTCTCTCTTTCTCTCTCTCTCTCTCTCTCTCTCTCTCACACACACACACACACACACACACACACACATGAGAAATTGAGTACGCTCTTTCTTTTCCTTTTTGGATGGATGAGAAAGAACATTGGGTTGAACCATAAGGGAGAGGAGAGGAGAGGTGCAATTGGGAATTATTTGAAAGAAAGTAAAGGTTGTAGTTAGGCAGGGGGATGTTAATTAGGATAGATTACCAGGGGGAGGATGTAGTTCAAATAGGGGCCTACAATGAGTATAAAAAGAAAATCAATGGAAGTGAATTCAAATGCTGGCAAAAGTTCTAAGGTGATTTGACTTAGATTTTTTAAAGGTTGTGATGGAAAAAATTAAACATTGCAAGTATTGGTGGATTCTATGGTGTCTTTCCCATTGTGTTCCCCTGTGTCTCTCTTTATCTGTCTCGTCTGAGGCATGTTTGGAGATGTGGGAGCATGTAATGCGGTGGAAGTGGGTGGCCAATGAGCATGCCAAGATCTTGTGGGAGTGCAAACATCAACAAGGCTACCACTCAGAGGCATCGTGGCCAGGCCGAGTCTCATCTCGGCGACCACCTTACTCTTCCTCCCTCATGCACTTTTTCTCACTACTGTAGGGTCGGATAATGCAGCTTGATTCTCTTTCACCCTGGCTCCCCTGGATTTCTCTTTTTTCTTACCAAAATGAGATCACGAACAACACCCAGAAAAGGAGATCTCTCTTTTGCTAAGCAGCTAGCATTAAAGAAAAGGCACAATCCTTTGATGATGTGCATTGGGCCTTGGATGCAAGAAATGCTTTGCGAGAAGAGCACTCAGTCTTTGAATAGAAGTACGAGGCCTTTGAGAAAGAGCAAGAGCAAGGAAAGGCGAGAAAGAAAGGAAACTATCCTCGGATGAGTGTTGGTCCTTTGCAAGCCTTAGCTTATGCTATTGGATCCAGCTTTGTGTACTTTCTCCTTGGTCTTAATCTCCTTCTACAACCCTTAAACAAAGGATGTATCACAACACCTAAGCATCTACTAGATCTTTGAAAACTAGTCACAACCATGAGGCACGGTGCCTTCTTAGACTTACCTAACCTGCTTGCCCAAGCAGCCAGTGAGCTGGGTAGCCCAAAATACCTGCAATTATATCGTACAGATTTTCACATCTATTGATCAGCACAAGGCATTGACATTCCGCCTCCATGGGAAATTTTGCTACATTGAGAAAAAAATACATGTGGAGACGGATTGTAAATAGCATTCGCGGATCAAAAGGGATTATTTTTTCAAGTAGGGGACCAAGAAGCAAGGGCATAGACATGATGACCCCAAACTACTATGCATGGTCGATGGTTGAACCCTAGCTGTAATCAATACCTTAATCGGGCATTATGTTGCATATTTGAAATTTCGGATTGACAACAATCCAAATGTTAGGAGAAGAGAAATCGATTGTATTTACACACAGTGAAGTACCATTTGCAATAATGTGATAATAAGGTAGTAGACATGTGCCTCGTGACCTTTTTTAGGTAGCGAATCTCCCTTTTTGTACATAGATCAAACCACAGGGGGAGGACCTGTGGATAAAATTAGCCTCAAATGAGAACTAGAACTCAGAAGGTCAAGGAGGTGGTTGGCTAGTGGAAGGTGGCTGAGCTAAAAAGGGTCACGGAGGTGCTATCACGGAGAATGGAGAGGATATCCGAAGAGACAATGCAACGAGGTGTTTTATATTGCGTGATGGCCGCCCCTTTGGATAAGAAGCGATCTAGAAGCATTGAGAAGGTTCCAGGACGGACCACACAGAGCTCGAGGGCGCCAATTGTACTCATTTTGCGAGAGGTGACGTAGCCAGGCTCAACAAACGCACAGTCCATGAGGGTGGCACATTCTGCAAGCCATTGCTGAAGCTGGGTGTCTTCAAGAGCATTATCCTCTCCACGTTGTTGCTGTTGTTGTTGTTCATGTGGGTCGTGCGCACATGCCCTGTTACGGCCGCCACGCACCTCCCAGAAGATGACATAGTGTCCGGGGGCTGTCTTTTGGTCCGCGTAGCTTGTGTAGTCTACCAACTCAATGGCCCTCCCACTCACCTCTCTGAGCCGCTTGGCCGCCCGGCTCACCACCACTTTCAAGTCCTTCTCTGTGTTTTTGTCGATGTTTATGTTGAGCACCACATTCTTCCTGCACACATAGGCAAACTGTGGGCATGCATTGTAGAAGCCCGTCACCCTCAACACGTCCCCGAGGCGATACCTATAGAGTCCTGCGCAAGCAAATAGTTAATGGGTGATCAGTCAACTAATTTCAAACGTTGGCGGCCGGTTAATGCTTGATTCCCGCCCACGGCGTACCGATGCCGCAACCCAGGCATGTGATTATTTCGTCATCCACCAACGATTAATGATCAAGAAAGGAGGCGGCTTGCTTACCCCATGCGGTTGTCATGACGATCTCGTACTCTTGGCCAACTTTAACTTCAGTCAGGCCAACAGGGGAGCCCTCCTCGTACGCGGCAGTTGAAGAGGGGCCACTAATAGCTGCAACGGCAGGGACGTCGTCAATGGCGCTCATGGACTTCCTGGTGGTGCTCGATCTAGATCTGTGCAAGGGAATAAACTCGAAGAAGGCCAAGCTGGGAACAATAGTGAAAGAAACGTTGCTGGGGCGGCTTGACCTTGGGTTTACATTCACTCCAATCCAACCCTCTGTGGCAGCATAGTCAGCGCTAACCAAGGGCACCTTGGAGCCCGCATAATGCCGCAGCTTCTCCACATAGGCCTCCATCGCCCCCGTCATTATCGAAAGCACATATTTACACCGGGGCCACAGCACCTCTATCACCCCATTCCAATCTCCCACCATCAACTCTCTGCACTTCAACGAGATCACCTCTGCTAGCTTAGGATCAGGGCTTACTACATCGCCCATTGCAACCATCAGCAGTGAATTATCTGTGATTTTAGGGTTCAATTTCCCAACCCTAATGTCTTCGCAAAGGTCTTGCCACTCATTCTCCAAGGTTCTCAAAGCCTCCACTAATGTATATGCAAAAGGTGAGCTTAACACCTCCACTTCTTGACTGTACAGAAGGCCACACAGTAAATGGCAATACATTGACTGCCAGCAATCTGAGCCAAACACCACCTCGTCTGGACTGCATGGCCTCACGCCATTGCGCTTTTGCCTCAATTTAAAGGCATCACTCCTAATCATGTGCGTTGTTGCAGTCCCAGCCTTTAATCCTCCTTTTGTAGTGGAGAATTTCCCACAAAATAGGAACTCCAGTATTCGAGCTCCTGGTGCGGTTGGATACACGCTGCATATGGATTGTGTAATTAGCCACAATGAATTATTAAAAAATAAATAAAAAATTGGAGGATTGTCGAGCACATCAAAGCAATAGTGTGGAATAGGGATCCACAGGAAGGAAGAGAAAGAAAAACAGCAGAAACTGATCATACACACGCGCTATATGCAAGAGGTATCATGAGTCGAACAAGCAATTATATATACGATCTACAGGTAAGCTACTTTAATATTGCAAGTCTCAACTCACCGATCTCGGAATGCAGCAGCAATGCTAGCCACCTCCAAGGTACCTGCCTTCAAGCCTTCGTGGTAAGGAAGGTATTTCTCTCGTGCATCAGTAGTTCCGGAGCTGAACAGATCAGTGCAGTAGCTGAATCTCATTAATACATGGTAGATATAAATTCACTTTGGTATGTTTTTTTACTGATCATATGAGTGAATTAGAGAGCAATACGATCGATAAGATTAGATTTTGAATGGAATGTCAAGCTATACTCAGATAAACCTTAAGCAGATGGCATCGATGGGAGACGCCGTAAGAATGGAGGAGATTTCACCATCCACGATCCTCTGTATGTAAGGCTTCAAGTCAGCGTGAGTGACCATAGGCACACACCTTCTGAAAGTGAGGGGATCAATGTGTCCGTTGGGCAATCGGAAATTACGGAGATACTCGCAAGAAGCGTTCTCTTCCAGTATAGAATTGAGCACTGATTCTTGAACTTGAGCTGCATTCGCGGTGATTTTCTCGAATCTGACGATAGTGGGCTCAAAGCCAATATGAGGCAAGGGAAGGCCAGGCATTGTAGTGATCGAGTACGTAGTAGTGGGGCTAATTGATTGTGGTTGGAGCGTAACGGGGATTGTGGGGTGGCTAATTTTGTGTGTGTGTGTGTGTGTGTGTGTATAATCGCGAGTGTTTCACGTGCGATGGTTGGAATTCCCTGGCTGCTGCTTTTACAAGGCCCTGTGTCATATAATAAGCCAACACGGGAAATGTTGGACTTTATTTATTCTTCTAGTTTTCTTCATTCAGGCCTTCAACAACACCGACCACATACATATTTCTCCGTATGAAGGATCCCAGGATTCCTAAAGGTGTGCGCTGACATTGGCTCCGGTTGAGTTCGAAGTGCCAAATGGCATATGAGAGAAGGGACCACGTGTATTTTCCTGTGTGTTTCTCTACGTTGAACATGCGGATGGCGGTGGCCCACATATTGCGCTTTTTGTACACACACCATTCGTGGAGGAGGTGAACTACCATTCGTGGAGGAGGCCGTCGTCTCAACAAGTACCGACAGCCTCGCCCAGGTTCTCCCCTTCTCCTTTGAAGGGTCCTCGGGGTGAGTCCTATGAAGAGCCTTGCGAACATCAGGGTCAAGCTCGTCATCTTCAGAGAGAGGGTCTGGCTCACGGCCACGGTTTCCTCGTCTCATGATTCTGCCAAAAATTTATATATTATTGAATTTTTATTTTGATATCATCCACGAGATCCTAAGACTTAAGAGGTTCGGAAAAACAATTTCTTAAACAAGACAATGATCTTATTGGAGATCTATAACATATGTCCCGATAACAGATTTTTCTTTATCGGATCGTTCGTAAACAATCACTTATTCAACAAGGAATTTTTCTTCAGAAAATATTTTTATATTTATATAAAAGTTGCAATATATACATAGAGCAGCTCGACTCTAGAATCACCGCCTCAGTCGTAATCGCATAAAGAAGCGAAACTGCGAAGAAGACATACCATGGTATACACGATTCATTACACAAAGAGGTGCTCTAATTCTATTTCTTGGGATAAAGCAGCTAAGAAGTCTAAAAAATCGGCATGAAGTTCTGAAGTTCCTGGGTGAATGATCACAGAGTAGAACGTGCTGAACAAGCCTTAGTCTTATTAGAATCACGACCAAGGAAATATTTGCCTGAGCCTCTGACGTTGACTGGTACTGATGTTATCTTATTAGAATCATGGCCAAGGAAATATTTGCCTGAGCCTCTGACGTTGACTGGTACCGACGTCGCTCAAGAGGATCAGGAAAGTAAAGACTCTCAAAATGGCGAGCGAGTCTCACTCTGCTCATTCGGGTCATAGCAGAGTTGATGAGGTGATCAAATGCAAAAACTATCATATCCTGACTCTGAGAGAGTCCAGGAATTCCAGATAGGTTCGGGGTGTCCATCTATAAATTTTCAATTCAATTTATAAGTTTTTCAATTTTTGAAGTTCATTCACATAGTATTAACAAGTGAAAAACATTTCTTTCATAGATTTCCATTAAAATTTAGGTAATTTCCGCTCTGATACCAACTATGAGATCCCACTGCCCCCACCACGCACCCGACTCCCGGTAGTTGACAGCGGAAGCAGCCCCCATGTGCAGGGCAGGGTTTCTCACTCGGGGCCTTGCCCACGAATGTCCGGGCACGAGACTAGGCTGGTGGTCACTCGGAAAACCGAAACCGAGAAAATTTTCCATGCTCGGAAAGCAGGGATGATTCCACCTTTTTGAATTTTTCTTAACAAGTTTTAACGAGATCAAAATCTAAACTATCCTCCACCTGAATAAACCAGATAGAAGGAAACTATCACTGATATAATTTGATCATCTGAGCAATTCAACGCTTTTTTCTTAATCAAGATTAGGCACAGCCGTTGATCCACTCAATCGAGAAATTTGTCAAGGAATTAACTATCGACTCGAATCCTAGCGTAATCCTAAGATTTTTCAGTTTGATTATTAAAACTCCACTGATTCCAGCCTAACCCCATCCGGCCAATGGGTTAGCCACCATCCTACCAGGAATCAGTAGATCCGAACAAGTACTCACCCACCCATAATTGAAATGCCTTTCTTAACTTTAGCTTTAGAAAACAGATACGCACACACTCCTCTTCAAAACTTTAATAAAAACAATCCATTGATAAACAATTTACTGGTTACACATGTCATATTTCAAAATTTCCATTGAGTCTTTGTTTCTCTCAAAACAGTATCACTCTGGACTCTCCGTTGAGACCAGTGAGTCAACAATAAGATCCACTGATAGATTACAATAACATTGGTCCTTCATACAATATCTTCCTCGACATACGCATGGGTGTCCTCGGCACCGCGAGCCCGTGCATCGCCTAGTCAGAACCCTCCAGGATCCTCCTTAGGTGTCCTGGTACTTCACTCAGGGACCGCTTCGTCGGCCCTCGCCCATCGTACCGGAAGCACACCATTTTAACCATACCGAGGCTGGTCAAGACCTCGGCAGGCTTTGCCGCGTGAGCTGTCCCTCGAACACTCCCCGCCAGAAGCTGTCGCAACCGAACTTCCCTTAGGTAAACATATATGCCGAATGCTCCCTCCAACATTCTGGCGTAAGACAGTCCTTTAAGAAAACAGGGTTTCTATGCAAGTTTTTAGTTTTGATTTTGTTTGAAAACCATGAATAATCTTAAATCTGTATCTCAATACTTCTAGATCTAGGTCTGAATTCCAAACAGAATTCCTCAAATTCTGTTAACTTGATCCTCAGATCAAAATCAAAAGCCTTAACTTAGTTTCAGATTCGGTGGGTGTTTTGAGTGCATTTTTCATGAACTGATCACATCGTCATTGACGAAGGAATTAGGTCTTGGTCAATAGTCTGAATCAGAGTTTGGGTCTGGAAAGGTTCTTCCTAAACTATCTTTCTCGAGAGGTACTATTTCAATTTCTCTTTTTCTAAACTTTGTTCGATAAATATTTGCTTATAGATTTCTAAAACATGAATTTCTTATAAAGGAATAAAATAATCATTTATCTCAATCTCCGACTTTGATAGTTTAATTGAATTTTCTCATTACCATCTTAGTGAATATGAAATGGTAGCATTTCTTCTCACAGATTATCTACTTATTCATTTTTTTAATTTTTACAAAAATTAAACAGAGGATTAAGGAGAACCCTTATTTAATTATAAAGATTCTATGTGCATCTAATTATGCATAAAATCCGATTCTGATGAAAGTCACTTTTATCATCATAAAAAAACATTTATGATGAAAATCACTCTTTTAACATGCAGAATTTCTTTTATGCATATGTTTATGCATACAAATCATTTATGATGAAAATCACTCTTTTAATAAAAAAAATATATTTTATGCACCCATTTATGCATAAGAACCATTTATGATGAAAATCACAGTTTTAATATTAAAAAAATATCTTTTATGCATATGTTTATGCATAAAAATCATTTATGATAAAAGTAACACTTTTATAATAAAAATAATAATCTTTTATGCATACTTTTATGCATAAAAATGAAATATGATAAAAGTAACACTTTTATAATAAAAATAATGATCTTTTATGCATAAAAATCAAATATGATAAAAGTAACACTTTTATAATAAAAAATAATCTTTTATGCATAGTTCTATGCATGAAAATCAAATATCATAAAAGTAACACTTTTATAATAAAAAAATAATCTTTTATGCATACTTCTATGCATGAAAATCAAATATGATAAAAGTAACACTTTTATATAAAAAAATTAATCTTTTATGCATACTTCTTTGCATGAAAATCAATTATGATAAAAGTAACACTTTTATATAAAAATAATAATCTTTTATGCATAAAAATCAAATATGATAAAAGTAACACTTTTATAATAAAATAATAATCTTTGATGCATACTTCTATGCATGAAAATCAATTATGATAAAAGTAACACTTTTATATAAAACATAATAATCTTTTATGCATACTTCTATGCATGAAAATCAAATATGATAAAAGTAACACTTTTATATAGAAAAAAATAATCTTTTATGCATACTTCTATACATGAAAATCAATTATGATAAAAGTAACACTTTTATATTTAAAAAAATCTTTTATGCATAAAAATCAAATATGATAAAAGTAATACTTTTATATAAAAAAATAATCTTTTATGCATACTTTTATGCATAAAAATCAAATATGATAAAAGTAACACTTTTATAAAAAAAAAAAATCTTTCATGCATACTTTTATGCATAAAATCAAATATGATAAAAGTAACACTTTTATTAAAAAAATCTTTTATGCATAAAAATCAATAATAATGAAAGTAATACTTTTATAATAAAACTAAATTTCTTTTAAATAATCAAAATGCATTTTCTATGCATGAAAATGACACTTTAGAATATAGAAATCATAAGGATTACTCTTTTAGAATAATGAAAGATAATACTTATTTCTAAATTTTTAAAAAATTCCGCCATAACCTCCTTTGTATGGCTGACTATTTTTCAAATTTTCAGTCTCTAAAATTAATTAGAAATGCACCAAGAGTATTTAAATCATTCTAAAGTAACATTTTTCTACTTATTTAAGAGAAACATTTTGAAAAACTTGATTTTATTCATTAATCATTCACCTAGGATAAAGAATGGTTGGATTTACTAGAGAAGAGAGGGGAATGCCTTTTTTAATGAGGCATATGGTCAATTTTTGACCATTTTTAGGTCAGTTTTGCTCACTTTTTGGATCTAGTTGAAACAGGAGAGAGGAGAGATAAAAATATCTCATTATTTGGGAGTTTAAAACTCATTCAAGCATGTGAAATAGGCGCCTCCTTCATGAGGGAAATTCCCCCATGCAGAGGTATCAAAAATGCATCATTTCACCTAAATATCTCTCTTTTTTAACTATTAACCTTGTCCTTAGTCAACTCTTCATCTTATGTGAGTATTTACTCATTTTTGGGGGATTTTTCTTTTATTCTTCTATTTATCTGCTTCCTACATTTGGATGAATCTTATTGGTCCATAGGAACCTTAATTTAAAATTTCGAAAAAATCTTCACTCCCAGGATAATGCCTTGAACAGATTATACTTAATTTCTAATGCACATTCTGAAAATCTTTTTGAACTTCTATTTTAGGGGAACCATTTTTTATAAGATGAGATATTTTTCTATCCAAAAATATTTAAAAACTGAATTACCACTCTCTAGAAGATTTTCTCTCTCTAGGCCAAAACTAATAGAAACAAGATCTTTTATATTTCTGAAGAGAGATTTGATTACAGGGGAAGATGCTAGACATCTTGAGAGGTTGGGGAGGAATCTTACAATGCCATAGTGGGTGTGGTGTCTAATGTTGTTGGTTATATCATCATCAAAAACATGATCTTACATTCAAGAGTACTAGATACAATTATTATATTCTCGCTTTATGTATTATTACTATATAGCGAGTCAATGTGCACAGCACATGGATTCGGTATGTTATGTGTGGTTCATTACCTAATAACATTGCTATGTCTTTCAGGGGAATCATAAGTACAAGGGACACACACAACCCCTATGTCTTTAATGGGAATTAGAAGTAAAAGAGAACACACCACCATAGATTTATAAGAAGACGCCTTCAGCACTACTTTCAAACACACGGACACGCACCACCATATATATGTAAGTAGGTATGTACTACGTGTATCTATATATTTATAAGATGCCTCGGCAGAGTGCTTCCCCCGGCGAGACGAGGTTTTTACACACATTGCATCCTTTCTCTAAATCTTCGAGACTGCTCAAAGATTATTAACCTCTCATCTCTATGCTCTTAGATATGCACATTCGAGTTCTTCTCGAATGCTTTGACTATTCGAAGATTATTAATCTCTCCTCTCTAATTTACAAGTTGATGATACTAACTTGCTATGTGGGTGGCAGGCTGGCACTAACACGAGTATGCCATTGCATAGTGGGACATGTTGAGATATCGAGCTCGTCTAGTGAGGCGGTGGACACTGATGACCCGCCTGGGGGATAGGCCCCACACTTACACCACTGGCATGGTTGGTGAGATCTTGGGTGATATGCGGCCAGTGGGATGACAGGCTGTGTGTCTAGAGACTGGCATAGTTATAGCGCCAGCTCATTTAGTTGGGTTCACACTATAGAGAACCCCTGTATGTATTTGGTTGAGTACCTTTCATATTGTGTGTACTCTTATCTTTGTATATGGTGTGTTGTTGAGTGTTGAGTGAAGAAGAAGAAGATTTTCAGCCTCTCACCTTGTGTGTTCTTCATTAGGGTTTTGTGAGTGTGTGTGTGCTTGCAAGAGCTCAAGCTCTCTTCCCCCCTGCATCTTTTCATAGTATCAAAGCCTGGTTCATGCTAAGGGCTGAGCTGCAAGCAAGAGAACCACGGGAAGCGGTACGAGGGTAAGAGCTTCAACTACTCTTCTCTATTTGTGTTGGTGACTACACCCTTGTCGGGAGCTCTACGGGAGGCACCGGTAAATGATCTCTGATGGAGGAGTTTTCTTTGCGGGAGTAAAGCTATAGGGCAACTATACTGTCCTATCGGACGAATTTTCTGGGCTGAAAACGCGTTTCGGGCGCTTCTGGACCTCCGTTTTTTAGAAAGCAGGTGATTTCGAGCACTGTGGGTAAGTCATCGATTCTCTACAAAACTCTGTTTTAAGAACTGCAGGAAGACAGATTGGCTGTGCAGACACTGTGGGTGCTGCAAAGAGGTCAACAGTTGCCATTGGGATGTATGTATACATATTGAAGTCACTGGTTGTGACATTTGAGAGTACTACAATACCGCTGCAAGAAATACAGCAGTTTGTGCAGGACAAACTAGAGTGTTGTTTCTGGTTAATTTGTGTGTCTGGCAAGATATCAAATGATGGCATAACCCAGACTGTGGCAGAGAAGCTTGATAAGAACAACTTCTATGCTTGGGAGGTTCAGGTTGACGAATTTCCTGATGGGAAAGGGCTATTGGGACTACATAGAGGTGAGCATGAAGAGGCACCGGAGATACCGGACATAAATTCGACTGCTACAGATGTGAAAGAGTTTAAAGACTGGAACCAAGGAGCCAGGAAAGTTATGTATTGGCTCTCCATTAGTATACATGACACCATGATTGGGCACATTCAGGATGCCAAGTCCCCCAAGGAGACGTGGGACACCTTGGTAAAACTCTATGAAACAAATACCAAGGCACGTAAGATACAGTTGAAGAATGAACTTCATACTGTGGAGAAAAAGAGCATGTCTGTGAATGACTATGCATTGAAGATAAAGGGTATTGTGGAATCCCTTGCATCTACTGGTGGTGTGTCAGTAGATGATGATGATAAGGTGGAAGTCTATCTACGTGGTCTCGAGCCACAATACAAGGCGTTCAAGACATCTATTCAGACTGGGGAAAACATTCCCAACTTTACAGACTTGTTGGTGATGCAGAGATCTTTGATGTAAAGATCTTGCTTAGACAGAAGTTTGAGATGAAGGATCTGGGGGAGCTAAGATATTTCTTGGGCATTGAGGTGATTAGGTCACCACATGGTATTGGATTACTGCAGAGACAGTATGGCTTGGACATGTTGTCCAAGTATGGTATGACAGGCTGTAAGCCTATTTCTGTGCCATTGGATCAGAATGGCAAGTTGAGTGCAGATTCAGGAGAGATTTTGGAGGATCCTACTATGTATAGGCGCATAGTAGGAAGCTTGATCTATATGACGATCACCAGACCAGATTTGAGCTATGCTGTTGGGTTGGTGAGTCAGTTTATGCAGGTTCCACGAAAATTGCATTTGGATGCATTGAGACGCATACTAAGGTGTGTGAGGTCTACTTTGCATTGTGAACTATTCTATGAGACTGGGACACAGAGATATGTGTACATGGGTACACAGATGCTGATTGGGCTAGTAGTATCTCAGATAGAAGATCTATTAGTGGCTTCATGTTTTCTTTGGGGAGTGCTGCTATGACTTGGAGCAGCAAGAAGCAGCCTACGGTTGCTCTATCCAATACAGAGGTCGAGTACAGAAGAGCTACTATGGCAGCATATGAGGTAGCTTGGTTGAGAAAGCTACTTGCAGATTTGGGTCTATCAGTGGTGGATACACAAGTTGTCATTTTTTGTGACAACATTAGCAGTGTACAATTGGCCAGAAACCCAGTTTTTCATGCTCGCACAAAGCATATAGAGGTCCACTACCATTTTGTCAGAGAGAAGGTCTTGGCAGGAGACCTTGACCTTGTTTATGTCAGCACACAGGATCAGGTAGCTGACATCTTCACCAAAGCATTGGGTACAGAGAAGCTCCGCAGATTCAGGGCTTCGCTTGGTGTACATGAGATGGAGTTGAGCTCGAGGGGGAGTCTTGAGATATCGAGCTCGTCTAGTGAGGCGGACACTGATGACACCGCCTGGGGGATAGGCCCCACACTTACACCACTGGAGTTGAGCTCGAGGGGGAGTCTTGAGATATCGAGCTCGTCTAGTGAGGCGGAAACTGATGACCCGCCTGGGGGATAGGCCCCACACTTACACCACTGGCATGGTTGGTGAGATCTTGGGTGATATGTGGCCAATGGGATGACAGGCTGTGTGATAGCCATTCTAGAGACTGGCATAGTTATAGCGCTAGCTCATTTAGTTGGGTTCACACTATAGAGAACCCCTCTATGTATTTGGTTGAGTACCTTTCATATTGTGTGTACTCTTATCTTTGTATATGGTGTGTTGAGTGTTGAGTGAAGAAGAAGAAGATTTTTAGCCTCTCACCTTGTGTGTTCTCTATTAGGGTTTTGTGAGTGTGTGTGTGCTTGCCAGAGCTCAAGCTCTCTTCCCCCTTGCATCTTTTCAAGACATGTGATGTCGGTTTTACCATCTAAAATGATATTAGAAATAACAAATAATCATCCATCAACATTAGACTGTGCAAAGGTTTGAGGGTTGGATCTAGAGTTACATTTACCTCGAGTAAAAGTCAAATAGAGTTACTATTTCAATGCTCCCTTTTATGTTATTTTGTTGCCTACATAAAGCCCATCAACTAATGAAGAATATTCTCTTGCTTTATGCTTTTGCTACTCATTACCTCTTGTGTTAATAACAAGGGACAGACACCACCATATATTTATGAGATGCCTTCAACACTACTTCAAAACACATGGACACGCACTGCCATATACATGTATGTGTATCTATATATTTATAAGATGCCTCGGCATAGTGTTGCCACCCACAGCAAGGTTTTTACATACATTACATGTTTTCTCAAAAGCTTCTTCGAGATTGCATGAAGATTATTAACATCTCCTCTCTACACTCTCAGATATGCACATTCAGGTGCTTCTCAAAAGCTTTGACTATTTAAAGATTATTAATCTCTCCTCTCTAATTTCTAAGATGACGACTCAATCTTGATTACACCAACTTGTTGTGTGGTAGGCTCTCACTAACATGAGTATCCCATGTCATACTGGGACAATTATTATATTCTCGCTTTATGTATTATTACTATATAGCGAGTCGATGTGCACATTGCATGTATTCATGTGTGGTTAATTACCTAATAACATTGCGATGTCTTTTAGGGGAAACGGAAGTACAAGGGACACACACAACCCCTATGTCTTTAATGGGAATTAGAAGTAAAAGGAACGCACACCACCATAGATTTATAAGACGCCTTCAGCACTACTTCCAAACACACAGACATGCACCACCATATATATGTAAGTAGGTATGAACTACGTGTATCTATATATTTATAAGATGCCTCAGCAGAGTGCTTCCCCCAGCGACGAGGTTTTTACACACATCCTTTCTCTAAATCTTCGAGACTACTCGAAGATTATTATCCTCTCCTTTCTACACTCTCGGATATGCACATTCGAGTGCTTCTCGAATGCTTTGACTATTCAAAGATTATTAATCTCTCCTCTCTAATTTCAAGTTGACGATACCAACTTGTTGTGTGGCACGCTGGCACTAACACGAGTATGCCATGTCATAGTGGGACATGTGATGTCGGTTTTACCATCTAAAATGATATTAGAAATAACAAATAATCATCCATCAGCATTAGACTGTGTAAAGGTTCCAAGGTTGGATCTAGAGTTACATTTACCTCCGAGTAAAAGTCAAATAGAGTTACTATTTCAATGCTCCCTTTTATGTTATTTTTTTGCCTACATAAGGCACATTCGAGTGGTATTACACCACTTCTTCATGGTTGAAAAGTGGTGTACTACTAGTGACAAGTGTTGATACACCTAAAAAAAAAATTGCTAGTAAGAAGATGCTTCCAAGTTGAAACCATGTAGTGAAATTTGACGATGATTCTTAAGTATGCCACTTTTCAGTGGTAGAAAAGTGGTATACTACCTCTAAAACAAGTGCTAGTAAGAAGATGCTTCCAAGTTAAGACCATGCAGTGAACGATGATGCTTCTTAAGTATACCATTTTTGTGGTAGTTTATCACTTTTCAGTGGTAGAAAAGTGGTATACTACCTCTAAAACAAGTGCTAGCAAGAAGATGCTTCTATGCCAAAAACCATAGTGTATGATGATGCATAGAGAGGTTACATGTGGTGTATGATGAAGCATAGACTAAAACATAGAGGTTACACCAATCACATATAGATTTCAGTGGTAGTTTACCACTTTTCAATGGTAGAAAAGTGGTACACTACCTCTAAAACAACTGCTACTACTAAGAAGATTCTTCTATGTCAAAAACCATGTAGTGTATGATGATGCGTAGAGAGATTACATGTGGTGTATGATGAAGCATAGACTCAAACGTAGAGGTTACCCCAATCACATATAGATTTCAGTGGTACGCCAAAATATTACGTATTGAATACATAGTGTAAAAAAGATCTTATTTAATATCAAACAAGTATACGTTGTCACTCATCTTTCGCTTCCATCTCCAACTTCTATGTAGAAATAAAAAACTAGTCTTGAAAGATTTTCCTCTGAGATTGTTGATAGGAAATTTTCTAGTATAATTGAGGTAATCATGATTTACTTCGCATCCACACAGCCATGGAAACAATGTTTCTGTAAGATAATATGGGTCCTCTTCCTCATCATGTGGATCAAAGGAAGGTGGACATATACAATTGTCCCACTAAATCGGCAGATTTTTGTAGCAGTAATCATCTACCAACAATGTCCTTGATGAGGCATACTAAGGGAATTGTTGCCAAACTATGGAAAAGTTCTTAAATGGAGGAACAAACCAAGGCAATCCAAAAGGATATTAAAGCTGCTCAAGATTTGCAAAAGCATTATGCTGACACCAAGAGGTCTGAAAGGATCTTCAAGGAAGGAGACAAAGTTCTTCTCTACGAGTACGACCCAAACAAAGTTCTCTATCACTTGGGAAATATAAGAAGCTCAGCCCTAGGTATTGTGGTCTCTATACAGTTATCAAGTGTCTAGGTAAAAGTGCCTATAAACTCCAGCTCCTTGCCCATATCAAAGTCCACAATGTATTTCATGTAAGTTTGTTAAAACCTTATGTACCCAGTCTCGATCATATTCTTGATGATGAACAAGTTGTAATCCCTACTCAAGGAGTCCTTGAATTACAGCCCATTAGGATCATAGATTCTAGGGAAAGGCAACTCCAAAATACAACCCAGTATAGGATCATATCCACGATGGAGGTATGTGTTGATTTCATTTCGCAAATGGTTCACATTTGTTTTTTCATTTATTTTATCATTTCTACTATCTAAAGACCTTAAATTGTAAACCCTACCAGACCATACATTCACCATTAAGATTAGATCAAATTGGAAAAACTAAAGAAGTATTTAGATCCCATCTATACTTTTGCCATAAAATTTTGTAAAGAAATTCATTAGCCTCTAATTCATTTCTCAAGTAAGAATAGATTTTAGCATGAGAATAGATTTTAGCATGCATACTTTAAATATTTTTCCTACTTGAGCTATTCATTATTAATATTTCAATTAAAAATTTAAATTTACTTAAATAAATTTAAGATAAAGAAAATTTGTATTGAAATTTAAGTTTCAGAGGGCACTCACCTCTATGTCTCAAACTTCTATTCTGAAGGAGTGATATGTGGAGTTAATCTAGTGGTATGGGACATCAAATTTATTTCATATACTTACAATAGACACATTTATGTGTTCTATCTTTTACCTTCTTTGTGTGTTTGTGCAATGCACCTATGTTGTATGGGACACTTAGACTCGTTTCATATATGTTAATTTCATTGGTTCATTGCATAGATGCATTATGTGTTTATTACATTTTTCCCAATGGTTTTTTCATGCCTATCGTGACCTCATCCAATCTTACTTTCAAACATATGCCAGTTGATATAATGCAATTGAGGATGGTTACTATTCCAGACAGGAGACATGTTACAGTTTATATATCCGTCCTTCTGTGGATAATTGGGAGATGCCTAATTACCGCTATGTTCGTAGCATGGCACTTGTGTGATTCTGAATATTCCATGTGTAGGGGATATATGAATTTAAGGAAGGCTGAAACTGAGTGTTAGATTTAATGCTTATGTGTTGTTGTGTAATGTGTTTGAATGGACAAATTGACGACATTTGTTCTTGTAAGCCAGTATGGCTAGGACATGATGACAGTGATTTGGTGTGAGTAATTATTGGGAAGGTTTTCCTTTTAGTATTTTGGATTTTGCAGGATAACTAATAATTTTGGTATTTTGGTCGTGGTATTTACTACAAGATATTTTTGTACTTTGTTAGCTGCCCATGTTTTTATACGTGGACGTAAACCTAGCAATTTGGTTACACGTGAATTAGCCCTTTGGGGGTTTATATGTATTTTTCCTTAGTGATTTCGATAGGAAGGATTTATTTATGCTTTTAATAAAAGAAACTCCTATTTTATGTAAAGGGCAAGCCCATGCAAGAGCATGCAACTATTTTTGGCATGTGGGCTATTTTTGTGAATAAAGACATAAATACCCAAAAAGTAGGAGTATGCTGACACTTCTTGGGGAACAAAGATTGCACCCAATAGTGTGTTGAAGGTGATGTCTATTCTACCTCATGTTTTTATTTTATTTTTGTAACATACCCATCTTCACTAATTTAAAAACAGGTCATAAATATAGTTTCTATAACAAACTCTCGGCTTTCCACATCAATCCACATTATTTAATCCACAAAGATTTATTTTTATTTCAAAAGTATCATTCTAATTAAAATTGAATTTATGCATGGAAAGATGTATAAAGGATTTATTTTTATTTCAAAAGAGTTATTCTCATTAAAAATGAATTTATGCACAGAAAGATGCATAAAGGATTTAATTTTTTTTTCAAAAGTGTTATTTTTTCTAAATTTAAATTATGAATAAATAGATGCATAAAGAATCTTTATATCAAAAATTAGGATCCTCTTAAATTCTATGTTTAAATTCTGTGAATATTGGTGATATGATGTGAGGTGAATAGATTTGATGAGATAAGATGTGAATCAGATAATGGATGGATGGATGTGGATAGATGCGAGTAGTCATACATGTGAACGACTAGATGGATGTGGATGAATGAGATGAGATGTGTATGAATGAGATATGATGTGGATAGAAGTAATGTGATATAATGGTGATGAGAATGAATGTGATGGATATGAATGAATGTGAATGTGATGGATATGAATGAATGTGATGTGATGGGATGTGAATCGGGATAGATGTGAATGAATGAGATGTGAGGTAACATGAATGAGATGTGATGTGAGTGAATGTGATGTGGTGTGAATGGATGAGATGTGAATGAATGTGATGTGATGAGTTGTGGATATGGGTAGATGCGAGTGGACAAGATCTAATGAGGATAAATTGAGGAAAGATGTGATGAGATTAAAATGATGTGATTGAATGAGAATAGAAATACTTATGAAATGGTTGTGGAATTAATAAATGTGGTTTGATGTGGAGCAATGTGGAAAGACGAGAGTTCGTTTTTATAGAAACTGTATTTTTGAACTATTTTTAAATGATTGTTTTATGTCAAGAATGTTGGAGAAGCATTTTGACCATCTTGTGAATGAGGTCGTGGAGACCTAATCTGATAAAGTTGCAATAGCTGATGGAGAGTCAATGGAGGACGTCTCGTGTAGCAAGGTCGGCCGAGGTCTTGACCAGTCTCGGTTCGATTAAAATGGTGAGCTTCCGGTATGGTGGATGAGGGACCAAGGAAGTGGCCTATGAGTGAAGCACTAGGTCACCTGTGAAGGATCCTAGAGGGTGGTGACCATACGGTGCTCGAGCTTTGGGTCGCCGAGGACGACGATACCCACACGTGCATCGTGGAAGATAATGGAACAAGGAGTAAGAGTTGTTTTCTGAATTCGAGCCTAGATCTGGTTGATTGATCTTGCTGGTCACAATGGATGAGTCCATGGCTCTTTTATATGGATCGGTTGGTTGATCTTGCTGATGTTCAACAAAGATTCCATTTTTGATATGTTGCCGGCGGTTACTATGAGCTAGGAACTATCGAAAAGACCCCTGAGTGGACAGGTGGTGAGCGTTCTGGTTGCCAATGATGCCATAGGTACACCGATGAAGGAATGATTGGAAATAAGGATTCAATCGGAGATTTTGAGGATTATGATCAGTGACACAATGGTTTCATTAAAAGATTGTTTTTAGAAGATGTTGATTCTGTGAAAAAGGCAATTTTATATTGGGTGTGTAAGTGGTGTGACTAGTTTTAAGTTTGCATGAATATCTGGCTAGGGGGCTTGGGAACTCTTTTCCCTGTTATTCGAGACAAAACCTAACCAAATTCTTAATTGGATCTTATCACTACAGTGGTTGGACGGTTGGCTAACCCACGAGACTGGATGGGGTAGACTGGATGGGGTAGGCTGGACTGATGGATCCCTAAAATGAGACTCAATTCTGTTATGGTATGATAGATGAAGTAAATCCCAGATAAAAAATTACTCTATGGAAAAGAATCAATGGGTGTGCCTCTCAATGAGGAAAAAAGCGTTGGTCTCTATGATCCAAGTGCAATCTTTTCGTTGATTTGACTTGATACTATGGGTTCGGTCAGATCAGTTCAGTTAGTTAAGGCTTTTGACTAGGTTAGAGAAAAATTTATCCTGGAGGAATTGCCCGTGCTTTCCGGGCAAGGGAAGTTTTTCTGGGTTCGGTTTTGGAAGAACCAATGGATTAGTCTCTTGTCCAGATATCCGTGGGTGAGGCCCCGAGGGTGGGACCCTACCTCGTGCAAGAAGTGCTACTTTCGCTGCTAGCACCCTTGAATTCGTTACGCAGTGGGGACATGGATCTTACAGCTGGTATCAGAGAAAATTGGCTAATGAGGATCAACCGAGAAGCCAAATGTCAAAAATTTATGAAGAAGCAGTAAAAGATTGTAATTGCATAATAAAATTAATACAAATTGTTATTCACACTGAAATTCATAAATTAGTAATTGGGTTTTCAGATGGAAGTACTGCAATTGCATGGAATCCCTAACTTGCTTGAGGCCTAGACATGATGGTATTTACCTTATAATTCCAAGGATCGTGAGGACTATCCGTATATACCGAGGGTATAACTGTAGCTCTTTACCGGCAGTATATACGAGTAAATCTAAGACTTGAAATTATAAGCATAAATGCTATCCAGATGATGAATTCGAATGTGGTTGATATGATTTTTAAATTTTGGTTAAGAACTCATGAGTTGATTTGGATTTTGATTGAAAAATAATGATTCTCGAATTTTGATTGAAATGTAATAAGTTGAGCAAAACCATAATGAGGATGAATGGGACGAGTCTCTGAGATGATGTTCATAACTGGAATGATGTTAAAATGACTTCAGCAAATCACTATAAGATTAGTGAATTGTGCTAACAGATTGCTACTGTTAACACTTGACCCAATGGATCAAGTTAAGGGATGTTAAATTAAAAATCTATATAATTGCAGAATTACCATGGAGGACTGTTTAGATAGAAAGTTCAGTCTAATGGACCATTATTGTGATAAGGATTTAAATGATATGATCTGAGTGAATTGTTATCTGATGATGAGTTCTATATAATGGATCTTTATCCCAGGATTCTGTTGGGTTCACCAGACTATAAGGAACCCCAAAATCAATTGGATCTTAAGGAAAAGGGTTGTCCTCTAATTTTGCGAGATGAGGACATCTCGCATTTTTTAAGTGGGGTAGTATGTATGATTCCTCCCTCGAGCTTCTAAAGTGTGCAGGTGTAAGAACCTCCCCTTCTAATCTTATAATTATTCCCCTCTTTGAAATAAAAGAAATATCATGTTTTACCGTGTTTTGGCCTAGAGAGAGAAAATGTCTAAAGGGAGGTAATTCAAAATTGAGATATTTTTAGATATAAAAATCCTCCTAGTGTCCTGAATAGTTTCCCCTAAAACAGAAATTCAAAAATAACTTTCCAATGTGCAATTGGAATTATTTGAAAGTAGGTAAAAAGGACCTTAGCTTGAGGGTCCAGATTTTTTGAAAATTTTGAATTAAGGTTCATATGGACTAGTAAGATTAATCCAAATGTAGGGAGGAGATAAATTGAAGAATAAAAGAAAATCCCCCAAAAATGAGTAAATTCTCACATAAGATGAAGAGTTGACTAAGGACAAGGTTTATTAGTTAAAAAAGAAGAGATATTTAGAGGAAATGATGCATTTTTGACACCTCAGTGTGGGGAATTCCCCTCATGAAGGAGACGCCTATTTCACATGTGTGGATGAGTTTTAAACTCACAAATAATGAGATATTTTCATCTCTCCTCTCTCCTATTTCAACTAGATCCAAAAAGTAAGCTAAACTGACCTAAAAATGGTCAAAAAGTGACCAAATTGATATAAAAAATTCTAGAATCAGTTTGCTTGGTTAGAGGCTCACTTTTCCCTATAATTAGAAGCCTCCTCCCTTGTAAAAGGTTAATGGTTTTTATACATTGTTACTCTGCTTTTGTCCTCAGCCATTTAACATTGAATTTCTTGATAATTCAATTGTCTTTTGGCCTAATCCTCTCCAAGTGAATTTGGTGGCCACTCTTGCTGCAAACAAGAGTAGAACCTTCAATCCCTCAAGCGAAAGGAAAGCTTACAAGCTCCATAAGCTTAATTCTGACTTATTGCGAATTTTAAATCTATGGTTTTCTTAAATTTTATGCTTTGAAAATGTTTGAATTAAAATTTGATGCTATGCCTTGATGGACCCCCTTCTCTTCTTTACAATTCAGCCCTTCTTAATCCTAAAAAGTTTAATTGAATGATTGATTAAACTCTTTTCATTATTTACTCTCTTGATTTTTGGAAAATGGAGTAGATTAGAGATATTAGAATTCAAATTGGATTAATTCAACTCATAAAGTGAATGTTAAACTTGAGAAATTGTCCGCCATACAAAGGAGGTTATGACAAAGTTTTCTTAAATTTTGTGGAAGTAAATTTTATCATTAGGTTATTCTAAAAGAGTAATTCCTTCCGTTTGTGCATTCTAAAAGATTTATTTTTATCTCAAAAGTGTCATTCTCATTAAAATTGAGTTTATGCATAGAAAGATGCATAAAAGATTTATTTTTATTTCAAAAGTGTCATTCTCATTAAAATTGAATTTATGCATAGAAAGATGCATAAAGGATTTAATTTTATTTCAAAAGTGTTATGTTCCTTAAATTTGAATTATGCATAAATAGATGCGTAAAAAATCTTTATATCAAAAATTAGGATCCTCTTAAATTCTATGTTTAAATTCTGTGAATAGAGGTGATGATATGTCAGGTGAATAGATGTGATTAGATAAGATGTGAATCAAATAGATGACTGGATAGATGTGATGTGAATAGAAGTGATGAGAATATGAGATGAATAGATGTGATGCGAATCAGATAGATGTGAATGGATGGATGGATGTGATGTGAATAGAAGTGATGAGAATATAAGGTGAATAAATGTGATGAGATCCGAAGGGAATTAGATAGATGAAAAGAATGGATGGATGGATGTGATGTGAATAGAGGTGATGAGAATCTGAGGTGAATAGATGTCATGAGATAAGATGTGAATCAGATAGATGATGATTGCATGGATTGATGTGATGTGAATTAGATAGATGTGAATGAATGGATGGATGGGTGTGATGTGAATTAGATAGATGTGAATGAATGGATGGATGGGTGTGATGTGAATAGAGGTGATGAGATGAGAGGTAAATAGATGTGATGAGATGTGATATGAATGAATGCATGGATGTCATGTGAATAGAGGTGATGAGAATGTGAGGTGAATAGATGTGAGATGTGATCTGAATCAGATAGATGGGAATGAATGAATGGATAAATGTGATGTGAATAGAGATGATGAGATGTGAGGTGAATAGATGTAATGAGCTGTGATGTGAATCAAATAGATGGGAATAAATGAATGGATGGATGTGATGTGAATAGAGATGATGAGAATGTGAATAGAGATGATGAGAATGTGAGGTGAATAGATGTGATGAGATGTGATGTGAATCAGATAGATGGGAATGAATGGATGGATGGATGCGATGTGAATAGAGGTGATGAGATGTGAGGCGAATAGATGTGAGATGTGATGTTAATAAGATAGATGGGAATGAATGAATGTGATGTGAATAGAGATGATGAGATGTGAGGTGAATAGATGTAATGAGATGTGATGTGGATCAGATAGATGGGAATGAATGAATGGATGGATGTGATGTGAATAGAGATGATGAGAATGTGAGGTGAATAGATGTGATGTGAATCGAATAGATGGGAGAATGAATGAATGGATGGATGTGATGTGAATAGAGGTGATGAGATGTGAGGTGAATAGATGTGAGATGTGACGTGATTCAGATAGATGGGAATGAATGAATGGATGGATGTGATGTGAATAGAGATGATGAGAATGTGAGGTGAATAGATGTGATGTGAATCAGATAGATGGGAATGAATGGATGGATAGATGTGATGCGTTAGAGAAAAATTTATCCTGGAGGAATCGCCCGTGCTTTCCGAGAAAGGGAAGTTTTTTCGGGTTTGGTTTTGGAAGAACCGATGGATTAGTGTCTTGTCCGGATATCCGTGGGCGAGGCCTCGAGTGTGGGAGCCTACCCCACGCAAGAAGTGCTACTTCTGCTGCTAGCACCCCTGAATTCATTGTGCGATGGGGACAGGGATCTTACAGCTGGTATTAGAGCAAATTGGCTAACGAGGATCAACCGAGAAGCCAAATGTCAAAAATTTATGAAGAAGTAGTAAAAGATTGTAATTGCGTGATAAAATTCATACAAAATGTTATTGAGACTAAAATTCATAAATTAGTAATTGAGTCTTCAAATGGAAGTACCGCAATTGCATGGAATCCCTGACTTGCTTGAGGCCTGAACATGATGGTATTTACCTTATAATTCCAAGGATCGTGACTACTTGTATATACCGAGGGTATAATTGCAGCTCTTTACTGGCAGTATATACGAGTAAATCTAAGACTTGAAATTATAAGCATAAATACTATCCAGATGATGAATTTGAATGTGGTTGATATGATTTTTAAATTTTGGTTGAGAATTGATGAGTTGATTTGGATTCTCATTGAAAAATAACGATTCTTGAATTTTGATTGAAATGTAATAATCTTGAATTTTGATTGAAATGTAATAAGCTGAGAAACACCATAATGAGAATGAATGGGACGAGTCTCTGTGTGATGATGTTCATAACTGGAATGACATTAATGATTTCAGCAAATCACTATAAGATTAGTGGACTGTGCTGACCGATTGCTACTGTTAACACTTGACCCAGTGGATCAAGTTAAGGGATGTTAAATTAAAAATCTGTATAATTGAAAATTCCCATGGAGGACTGTTCAGATAGAAAGTTCGGTCTAATGGACCATTATTGTGATAAGGATTTAAATGATATGATCTGAGTGAATTACTATATGATGATGAAATCTATATAATGGATCTTTATCCCATGATTCTGTTGGGTTCACCAGACTATAAGGAACCCCAGAATCAGTGGGATCTTAAGGGAAAGAGTTGTCCTCTAATTTTGCGAGATGAGGACATCTCGCATTTTTAAAGTGGGGTAGGATGTAAGATTCCTCCCTGCAGGTGTAAGAACCTCCCCTTCTGATCTTATAATTATTCCCCTCTCTGAAATAAAAGAAATATCCAGTTTTACCCCGTTTTGGCCTAGAGAGAAAAGTGATCTGGAAAATTCTAGAATCAGTTTGCTTGGTTAGAGGCTCACTTTTTCCTATAAGTAGTAGCCTCCCCCCTTGTAAAAGGTTAATGGTGTTTATGCATTGTTACTCTACTTGGTTAGAGGCTCACTTTTTCCTATAAGTAGTAGCCTCCCCCCTTGTAAAAGGTTAATGGTGTTTATGCATTGTTACTCTGCTTTTGTCCTGAGCCATTTAACATTGAATTTATGCATTGTTACTCTACTTTTGTCCTGAGCCATTTAACATTGAATTTCTTGATAATTCAATTGTTTTTTGGCCTAATCCTCTCCAAGTGAATTTGGTGGCCACTCTTGCTACAAACAAGAGTAGAACCCTCAATCCCTCAAGCCAAAGGAAAGCTTACAAGCTCCATGTAAGCTTAATTCTTACTTATTTTGTGAATTTTGAATCTATGGTTTTCTTAAATTTTATGCTTTGAAAATGTTTGAATTAAAATTTGATGCTATGCCTTGATGGAAAGGCCACCCCCTTCTCTTCTTTACAATTCAACCCTTCTTAATCCTAGAAAGTTTAATTAAATGATTGAGTAAACTCTTTTCATTGTTTACTCTCTTGATTTTTCGAAAATGGAGTAGATTAGAGATATTAGAATTCAAATTAGATTAATTCAAGTCATAAATTGAATGTAAAAATTGAGAAATGTTCCGCCATACAAAGGAGGTTATGGCAAAATTTTCTTAAATCTTGTGGAACTAAAGTTTATCATTAGGTTATTCTAAAAGAGTAATTCCTTCCGTTTGTGCATTCTAAAAGGCTAAAAGATTTTTTTTAAAAGTGTTATTCTCATTAAAATTGAATTTATGCAAAGAAAGATGCATGAAGGATTCAATTTTATTTCAAAACTGTTATTTTCCTTAAATTTGAATTATGCATAAATAGATGCATAAAAAATCTTTATATTAAAAATTAGGATCCTCTTAAATTCTATGTTTAAATTTTGTGAATAGAGGTGATGAGATGTGAGGTGAATAGATGTGATGAGATAAGATGTGAATCATATAGATGATTGGATAGATGTGATGTGAATATAAGTGATGAGAATATGAGATGAATAGATGTGATGAGATGTGATGCGAATCAGATAGATGTGAATGGATGGATGGATGTGATGAGAATATGAGGTGAATAGATGTGATAAGATGTGATGGGAATCAGATAGATGAGAAGATTGGATGGATGAATGTGATGTGAATAGAGGTGATAAGAATATGAGGTGAATAGATGTGATGAGATAAGATGTGAATCAGATAGATGATGATTCGATGGATGGATGTGAATCAGATAGATGTGATGTGATGTGAATTAGATAGATGTGAATGAATGGATGGATGGCTGTGATGTGAATAGAGGTGATGAGATGAGACGTAAATAGATGTGATGTGAATTAGATAGATGTGAATGAATGGATGGATGTGATGTGAATAGAGGTGATGAGAATGTGAGGTGAATAGATGTGACATGTGATGTGAATTAGATAGATGGGAATGAATGAATGGATGGATGTGATGTGAATAGAGATGATAAGATGTGAGGTGAATAGATGTAATGAGATGTGATGTGAATCACATAGATGGGAATGAATGAATGGATGGATGTGATGTGAATAGAGATGATGAGAATGTGAGGTGAATAGATGTGATGTGAATCAGATAGATGGGAATGAATGGATGGATGGATGTGATGTGAATAGAGGTGATGAGATGTGAGGTGAATAGAGGTGAATAGATGTGAGATGTGATGTGAATCAGATAGATGGGAATGAATGAATGGATGGATGTGATGTGAATAGAGATGATGAGATGTGAGGTGAATAGATGTAATGAGATGTGATGTGAAACAGATAGATGGGAATGAATGAATGGATGGATGTGATGTGAATAGAGATGATGAGAATGTGAGGTGAATAGATGTGATGTGAATCAGATAGATGGGAATGAATGGATGGATGGATGTGAAGTGAATAGAGGTGAATAGATGTGAGATGTGACGTGAATCACATAGCTGGGAATGAATGGATGGATGGATGTGAAGTGAATAGATGTGAGATGTGACGTGAATCACATAGATGGGAATGAATGAATGGATGGATGTGATGTGAATAGCAATGATTTTATATTCACGTGATCACAAAATTTTTTTTAATAACATGTGTTAACATGTTATTAACATGTTAACATGTTCCCAAAAAAGCCAGTGGGAAGCTCCCTGATAACCGGATAAAATCCCGCCGGGGAAAAAGAAACCCCGGCGGGTCCCGGCGGGGTCGTCATCCAGCCCGGCGGGGTACAATTTTCTATATATATGGGCCCGGGGGGCCCTTTGGGAGTTCATTATTGTGCTGATAGTATACACAGGTAATGAAACTTGTGTTTGTTTGTGTGTGTGTGTGTGTGTATGTGGGTGTGTGTTCGTGCGGGCAGCCGCCCATTGTCGCAATGTGCGGCAGGATGTGGGTGGTCCGCCACACGAGGGGTGTGTGTGTAAGGCCATTCTTCGGAATGGTGCTTACCCTGGGGCACTTAGTCGGTAACGCGGCTAGTCTGTGTCCTATGGTAAGTATGGCATGCCGTAGCGGTACTAGTCGGTAACGCGGCAAGCATAGTATCATTATGGCGATGTCACCTTCCCTTCCCTTCCCTTCCCTTGGTCAAATGTGGGCATATGGTCGGTAACGCGGCCAGTGTATGTTCGTATCCTATTCGTATTCCCATAGAATCGGGCGGCATTTTGTCGTTAACGCGGCAAGTTAGTGTCGTCCACTAGTGCATATATTGTTTTTTGCATATTGCGGCATTTGATCGTTAACGCGGTTGAGAAAATGTCGTAAATTTGCTTGCATATTACGGCATATGATCGTTAACGCGGTCGAAAAAATGTCGTAAATTTGTTTGATTTGACTTGTATTGTTTTTATTGTGTTTGATCCATGCGATACTTGGTTGATCCATGCGATACTTGGTTGCTAACGCGGCATGAGTATTTCATGGATCAAAGTTTACATCATATTGTCTAAACATTTTATTTTATAATATCGTGATTCGTAACTCGAAAAAATGAATATCTCTCTCTCTCTTCTTGCCCCCCTCTCTCTCTCTCATGATACACTTCACAACTCTTTCTCTCTCTCTCTCTCTCTCATGATACACTTCACAACACGATAAATGTGTAGATAAGGATTTCTTTTTTTTTTCTCTTAAAATATACATAATTCCTAGTAATTTCTTTTTTCTCCCTCTATTTACTTAAAAATCAAAACAGTACATTATTTTCCTCTTTAGGAACTCACAAAAATATTAAAAATGTCATCTAATGTTTCTTCTCTCTATCTGTCACAACTCTCTCTCTTCCTCTCCTCTCTCTCTCTCTCTCTCATGATACACTTTACAATTCTCTCTCTCTCTCTCTCTCTCTCATGATACACTTCACAACTCTCTCTCTATCACGATAGGTGTGTAGATGAGGAGTGCTTTAGGAATACAAAACATTATTTTCCTCTCTTTAGGAACTCACAAAACTATTAAAAATGTCATCTAATGTTCCCTCTCTCTCTATCTGTCACACCTCTCTCTCTTTCCCCCCCTCTCTCTCTCTCTCTCTCATAATACCCTTCACAACTCTCTCTTTCTCTCTCTGTCACGATAGGTGTGTAGATGAGGAGTGCAACATGTATACACTTGATAAGTAATAATGCGCTTGTTGCGGTTGTCTCATGTTCGATAATGTATTGCATGATGTTGAGTTCAGTAATATTGTTTGATATTCCGTTTTTGTTTGATCATTGATAAGTAATGATACACTTGTTGCTGTTCTCTCACGTTTGATGATGTATTGGATGATGTTGATTTCAGTAAAATTATTTGATATTCCGTTTTTGTTTGAACATTGATAAGTAATGATACATACACTTGTTGCTGTTCTCTCACGTTTGCTTGATGTTGATTTCAGTAATGTTTAATATTCTATTTTTTTGTGTTTAGTGATATTTTCTAGATTTACGAAGACGACCAACATGCTTTCCCCTGAAGAGCGTAAAATCATTCTACGAGCAATTCGCATTGAAGCAGTCATCACAGTGTCACAATGTGCTCATGACGTCGTCAAAAAGATCAATGAGTTTGAGATACTCATGCGAGATCTAATAGACCAGATATGGGAAAATGCACAGTGTCGGCTTCGAAGAAGCGGAGGCAACGCTGAGTTGCTTGATAGACAGAAGATAGCAGATTTCAACCATCAACATATAACACGAACCATTTTGGAGAGCATACGTGTAGCATGCAATGATCTTAGAGATGCTACCCCGCCTGAAGCTAATATGCAACGTCTACAGTTATGGGACGTTGTATGGAGCAAGCAAAGAGCCAGGAGCAAGCGCATGAAGGCGCTGGATGCAGAGTCACTCCCCAAAAGAGTGCGCATTGCCCAGGACGTCACCTGCAACGTCCAGCCAGGCAGATGCGAGTGGGACAGGTGTCATTAATCGTACCATCTACAATTCTATGTGCACACAGCTCATTGGCATCCCGCCACAAGGCTCTGTTCGAAGGGCGAACAATAGGCTCTGGTGTTTTTGGCACAGTAAAAGAGTATACAGTTAAAGGTATATCATTTTTGCCGGAGCACATTACTTTTTGCAGAAAGCACTACAAAGGAGAAGGCAGCGCCAACTTCGAGAGCTTCCAGGCAGAGCAGGGCATGCAAGTTCTACACCCATCAATTGTCAGGTGTATTGCCTTCACAAAAGAATCTCCTTGGATCACTATTTTCCCATACTATAATGGCGGCTCACTTGGTGATACTCTTCTGAAGGTCCCCTTCAGATTCAGTGAGTTCACCAGAGCAATTTTCCGTTTGGATCGAGGATGGAGACAACCCCTGCCCGATAATATTCCTTTAAGTCATCTAGAACTCTCTAAAATAAAACAAATAGTAATAACCATGCCACATATTATGCATGCCCTGGTGGAAGGCCTAGTAGCAGCACATCTGGCAGGAATTGTACATACCGACCTACATCCATTCAATGTAGTGTTGGATTTTACAAAAGAGTTGAAGCCACGCGTAGGTATTATCGATTGGGGGTTACTGCTGAGAGCGCCCAAAAAATGGGTGTCTCTCAATTTTGTATTTGAAGCAGACAAGAACCCTGAGAAGGTGGCACAGGCGGTCTCCTACGCAGACAGAGAGCGAAATAAACGGCTGTGGATAGCCCCGGAGCTTTATGATCCGTTTTTGGTAGATGCATACACTCCTGCATCTGATGTTTTTGCCTTAGGATATTTATTACAAACTTTATATGACTTTTGGCAGAAAGTACAAGAGTTGTGGATGGACAATAGTTCCTATGACAAAGTTACCATGGATACTATTATTTATAGAGTCAAAAATTGGATGTGCCTGCCTAATCGCGAGATGAGCGAAAATCAATTTTGCAAGTAGTGGAATTTTTTAGATCACTAAATACTGACCCAACGAGGGCACAACGTCCTCTTGTAGAGCTATCGGTGTCATTCACCCCAATTTTGTAATGATACAGTATCAGGAGATTAAGTTTCAGGAATGGCACTTTGTTTCTCTCTTCAAAATTTGATGTGTCCATTGTTTGAAATATTATCTCATTGAGTCTTTGCGATATCTCTCTCCTCTTGTGGTGTTTAAGTTTATGTTTTCTCTTCAAAATTTGATGTGCGCGCATTGTTTGAAGTATTGGAGTCAAGTGGATATTTCTCATTGAGTCTTTGCAATACATATCACCTCTCATGGTGTTAAACTTTAAGTTTTTGAGGGTAATGGTCAATTTATCTTACATTGATCTTTACAGTTCATGAAAATCCTAAAGTCATTTACGTTCATGCAGATATGGCAGAGGCGCAAGCAAACGAGCATCAAGATATGCCCAATGGAAAGACATAAACAAACGCGTAACCATAGAGATGATAAAGGAAATATGGCCATGTCCAGATGGCGAGATTAAGAAGGGAAGATGGAAGATTTCACGTTGCACTCACAATGATATCAAAACTAATGCGCCGAGCGCATTTTCTTGGAGGTGTACGGTCGTCCTCTCCATAACACCGACGCTCCACTCTATTTTGCTAAGATGCTATATGCACAATTTATCCTAGAAACTCCAGTGGACTTCGCCTCCAGAGAGGCCACTATCAACACCCACGACATACGTGAAGAGATAGTGACATTCACAAGGGAGGAACTTGCTCTCATTGTGGAGGGCGCTGGATTGGAGTTAAACAAGGTCAAAGAAAGCTTAGGGGCACAGCTAGCAGAGAAGAAGAAAGAAGCTGAGCGATTATCTCAAGCGTCAACTCCTCCCCTGGCCAATAGAGGGATTCAAGAGCAGCTCACAAAGATCAGCCAAGATGTATAGAGCATCTCTTCACGTATTGCTCCTGTGTGCCAAGGAAACCACATCTCTCATTTTTTGATACATCCTGATCTTGTGGGAGTTTCTGCTGAGGCTACTAGTTCCTCCACCCCCCAATGTCCTGTATGTTACAAAGTATTCGATGGGTGGAGCGGCTAGTATATACTACCCTGTGGACACTACTACCACTTAATATGTTTAGTGAGGCAAATGCAAAATACTTCCACATGTGCATTGTGCAGTGTCCCAATAAATCAAGGTATTCATACAGTGTTCGGCATGGCTAGCGAATATAAACCACCAGGATCTTTAGATGCAACTCCTAGTGCAATTCGTAATTTATTTCAAGATGAAAGCTAAGAAAGACATAAATCCTACTTTTGTATTGATAATTTCTCCAAATACGATCATTTGTACAAGTACTTTTTATGAAATTAATGACTTCTTCCTCTATGTCAGTATCTTGCTCCAAAATTCTTTCACCGTTTACTCTCTCGTCTGCTAAATTAAGCTCATCTAAGTCAATGTCTAAATTGTCTTCTATCTCAAGGGTGGTGCACGACGTGCGTCCAACATCAAAGTTCTCGTCTACTACATCATCACAATTGTACATCCATCTAGGCATATCTTCTTCATACTCTTCGCTTTCAATGTCTCGCAAGATCTTTTCATTGCAATACATGTAAACAAGTTTATCTGCTCGATCTGCAAGAAGTCGATTGCGAATAGTACTGTGAATATATTTGTACATGCTCCAGTTTCTTTCTGAGCCTGAGTTTGAAGAGCACTGACTTAGAACCTTCATCGCAAGGTTGCGCAATAAAGCATAATGCTCACCACCATTCATCATCCACCACTTCCATGCAGGTTGCTCTTTAGCCATTTGTTGAACAAGGGAGTTGGAAAATAAACCCACTATCTCCCCAAAAGTTCCATGATGGGTGTCGGGTAGTGTTTATAAACAGAATAGAACCCCGCCGGTGTCGGGCAGTGTTTATAAACAGAATAGAACCCCTTCGGTGTTCTTTGCTTTTCAAGGCGGGCCCGCTGTCGGGAAAGCAGTTATCTCGGCGGGCCCGCCTGGAAAAGCAAAAGCTCGGAGGTGTTACGGGACTAGTGGGTTCTGGCAGGTCATTGCTCAGGTCATGTGAATATACAATGTGATCACAAGTTTAATATGTTAACAATAGGTTTTGTTAACGTGATCACGAAATTGTGAAGACGTTAATGAAATCCCTGGTGAATAGACATGATGAGAATGTGAGGTGAATAGATGTGATGAGATGTGATGTGAATCAGATAGATGGGAATAAATGGATGGATGGATGTGATGTGAATAGAGGTGATGAGATGTGAGGTGAATAGATGTGATGTGAATCAGATAAATGTGAATGAATGGATGAGATGTGATATGAATCAGATAGATGGGAATAAATGGATGGATGGATGTGATGTGAATATAGGTGATGAGATGTGAGGTGAATAGATGTGATGAGATGTGATGTGCATCAGATAAATGTGAATGAATGGATGAGATGTGATGTGCATCAAATAAATGTGAATGAATGAATGAGATGTGATGTCATGTGAACGAGAATGTAAATGAATGATATGAGATGTGAGTGAATGTATGTGATGATAATGGATGTGAATGTGTATGTGAGGAATGGATGTGAATGTGTATGTGAAGAATGGATGTTAATGTGTATGTGAAGAATGGAAGTGAATGAGTATGTGAAAGAATGGATAAGGATGTGTATGTGAAGAATGGATGTGAATGTGTATGAGAAGAATGGATGTGAATGAGTATGTGAAAAAATGGATGTGGATATATGTGAAAGAATGGATATAGATGTGTATGTGAAAGAATGTGATGTGATGTAAAGAGATGAGATGTGAGTCGTGACATGAATATATGTGGATGTGAAGGGATAGATATGAATGTATAGATAGATGCGAGTAGTCGTACATGTGAACGATTGGATGGATGTGGATGAATGAGATGAGATGTGTATGAATGAGATATGATGTGGATAGAAGTAATGGATATAATGGTGATGAGAATGAATGTGATGGATATGAATGAATGTGAATGTGATGGATATGAATGAATGTGATGTGATGGGATGTGAATTGGGATAGATGTGAATGAATGAGATGTGAGGTAAAATGAATGAGATGTGATGTGAGTGAATGTGATGTGGTCTGAATGGATGAGATGTGAATGAATGTGATGTGATGAGATGAGATGTGGATATGGGTAGATGAGAGTGGATGAGATTTGATGAGGATAAATTTATTAGAGATGTGATGAGATGAAAATAATGTGATTGGATGAGAATAGAAATACCTATGAAATGGTTGTGGAATTAATTAATGTGGTTTGATGTGGAGCAATGTGGAAAGAGGAGAAGAAATTGTATTTTTGAATTATATGACTGTTTTATGTCAAGAATGCTGGAGAAGTGTGTGAATGAGGTCGTGGAGACCTAATCAGATAAAGTTGCAATAGCTGAGGGAGAGTCAATGGAGGACGTCTCGCGTAGCAAGGTTGGCCGAGGACTTGATTAAAATGGTGAGCTTCCAGTACGATGGATGAGGGACCAAGGAAGCGGCCTATGAGTGAAGCACTAGGTCACCTATGAAGGATCCTAGAAGGTGCTGACCATACATTGCTCGGGGTTGCCGACAATATCCACACGTGCATCGTGGAAGATATTGGAACAAGGAGTAAGAGTTGTTTTCTGAATTTGGGCATGGATCTGGTTGATTGACCTTGCTGGTCCTCAACAGATGAGTCCATGGCCCTTTTATATTGATCCATTGGTTGATCTTGCTGGTCTTCAAAACGGAGATTCCATTTTTGATATGTTGTCGGCGGTTATTATGAGCTAGGAACTATCGAAAAGGCCCCTGTGAGTGGACAGGTGGTGAGCATTCTGGTTGCCAATGATGCCATAGGTACACCGATGAAGGAATGATTGGAAATAAGAATTCAACTGGAGATTTTGAGGATTGTGATCAGTGACACAATGGTTTCATTAAAAGATTGTTTTTAGAAGATGCTGATTCTGTGAAAAATTCAATTTCATATTGGGTGTGTAAGTGGTGTGACTAGTTTTAAGTTTGCATGAATATCTAGCTATGGGACCTGGGAACTCTTTTTCCTAGTACGCGGGACAAAACCTAACCAAATTCTTAATTGGATCCCATCACTACACAGTTGGGCGGTTGGCTAACCCACGAGACTGACGCTCGACTGATGGATCCCTAAAATGAGACTCAATTCTGTTATGGTACGATAGATGAAGTAAATCCTAGATAAAAAATTGTTATATGGAAAAGGATCAACGGCTGTGCCTCTCAATGAGGAAAAAAGCATTGGTCTAGATATGATCCAAGTGCAATCTTTTCCTTGATATGACTTGATACTACGGGTTCGGTCCTGAGCAGATCAGTTCAATTAGTTAAGGCTACCTTACAGAAAAATTTATCCTAGAGGAATTGCCCGTGCTTTCCGAGCAAGGGAAGTTTTTCCGGGTTCGGAAGAACCGATGGATTAGTCTCTTGTCCGGATATCCGTGGGCGAGGCCCCGAGTGTGGGACCATACCCCACGCAAGAAGTGCTACTTCCGCTCCTAGCACCCGTGAATTCATTGTGTGGTAGGGACAGGGATCTTACAGATGGTATCAGAGCAAATTGGCTAATAAGGATCAACCGAGAAGCCAAATGTTAAAAATTTATGAAGAAGCAGTAAAAGATTGTAATTGCGTGATAAAATTCATACAAATTGTTATTCAGACTGAAATTCATAAATTAGTACTTGGGTCTTCAGATGAAAGTATCGTAATTGCATGAAATCCCTGACTTGCTTGAGGCCTAGACATGATGGTATTTACCTTATAGTTCCAAGGATCGTGACTACCCGTATATACCAAGGGTATAACTGCAGCTCTTTACTAGCAGTATATATGAGTAAATCTAAGACTTGAAATTATAAGCATAAATGCTATCCAGATGATGAATTCGAATGTGGTTGATATGATTTTTAAATTCTAGTTGAGAACTGATAAGTTGATTTGGATTCTGATTGAAAAATAATGATTCTTGAATTTTGATTGAAATGGAATAAGCTGAGCAAAACCATAATGAGGATGAATGGGACGAGTCCCTGTGATGATGTTCATAACTGGAATGACGTTAATGACTTCAGCAAATCACTATAAGATTAGTGGATTGTGCTCACAGATTGCTACTGTTAACACTTGACCCAATGGATCAAGTTAAGGGATGTTAAATTAAAAATCTGTATAATTGAAAGATCCCATGGAGGACTGTTCAGATAGAAAGTTCGATCCAATGGACCATTATTGTGATAAGGATTTAAATGATATGATTTGAGTGAATTGTTATCTGATGATGAGTTCTATTTAATGGATCTTTATCCCAAGATTCTGTTGGGTTCACCAGACTATAAAGAACCCCAGAATCAGTTGGATCTTAAGGGAAAGAGTTGTCCCCTAATTTTGCGAGATGAGGACATCTCGCATTTTTTAAGTGGGGTAGGATGTAAGATTCCTCCCTCTAGATTTTGAGGTATGGAGGAGTAAGAACCTCCCCTTCTGATCTTATAATTATTCCCCTCTCTGAAATAAAAGAAATATCTTGTTTTACCCTGTTTTGGCCTAGAGAGAGAAAATATCTAGAGGGAGGTAATTCAAAATTGAGATATTTTTGGATATTAAAATCCTCCTAGTTTCTAAAATGGTTTACCCTGAAACAGAATTTGAAAAAGAACTTTCTAATGTGCAATTGGAATTATTTGAAAATAGGTAAAAAGGACCTTAGCCCGAGGGTCCAGATTTTCTGAAAATTTTGAATTAAGGTTCCTATGGACCAATAAGATTAATCCAAATGTAGGGAGGGGATAAATTGAAGAATAAAAGAAAATCCCCCAAAAATGAGTAAATGCTCACAATAGATGAAGAGTTGACTAAAGACAAGGTTTATTAGTTAAAAAAGAAGAGATATTTAGAGGAAATGATGCATTTTTGACACCTCAGTGTGGGAAATTCTCCTCATGAAGGAGGCTCCTATTTCACATGTGTGGATGAGTTTTAAACTCACAAATAATGAGATATTTTCATCTTTCCTCTCTCTTGTTTCAACTAGATCCAAAAAGTAAGCTAAATTGACCTAAAAATGGTCAAAAAGTGACCAAACTGATCTGGAAAATTCTAGAATCAATTTTCTTGGTTAGAGGCTCACTTTTTGCTATAAAGAGAAGCCTCCCCCCTTGTAAAAAGTTAATGGTGTTTATGCATTGTTACTCTGCTTTTGTCTTGAGCTATTTAACATTGAATTTCTTTTGATAATTCAATTGTTTTTTGGCCTAATCCTCTCCAAGTGAATTTGGTGGCCACTCTTGCTGCAAACAAGAGTAGAACCCTCAATCCCTCAAGCCAAAGGAAAGCTTACAACCTCCATGTAAGCTTAATTCTTACTTATTGTGAATTTTAAATCTATGGTTTTCTTAAATTTTATGCTTTGAAAATGTTTGAATTAAAATCTGATGCTATGCCTTGATGGAAAGGCCACCCCCTTCTCTTCTTTACAATTCAGCCCTTCTTAATCCTAGAAAGTTTAATTAAATGATTGATTAAACTCTTTTCATTGTTTACTCTCTTGATTTTTAGAAAATGGAGTAGATTAGAGATATTAGAATTCAAATTGGATTAATTCAAGTCATAAATTGAATGTTAAAATTGAGAAATGGTCCGCCATACAAAGGAGGGTATGGCAAAATTTTCTTAAATTTTGTGGAACTAAAGTTTATCATTAGGTTATTCTAAAAGTGTAATTCCTTCCGTTTGTGCATTCTAAAATATTTATTTTTATCTCAAAAGTGTCATTCTCATTAAAATTGAACTTATGCATAGAAAGATGCATAAAAGATTTATTTTTATTTCAAAAGTGTCATTCTCATTAAAATTGAATTTATGCATAGAAAGATGCATAAAGGATTTATTTTTATTTCAAAAGTGTTATTCTCATTAAAATTGAATTTATGCATAGAAAGATGCATAAAGGATATAATTTTATTTCAAGTGTTATTTTCCTTAAATTTGAATTATGCATAAATAGATGCGTAAAAAATCTTTATATAAAAAATTAGGATCCTCTTAAATTCTATGTTTAAATTCTTTGAATAGAGGTGATGAGATGTGAGGTGAATAGATGTGATGAGATAAGATGTGAATCAGATAGACGATTGGATAGATGTGATGAGAATATGAGATGAATAGATGTGATGAGATGTGATGCAAATCAGATAGATGTGAATGGATGGATAGATGTGATGTGAATAGAAGTGATGAGAATATGAGGTGAATAGATGTGATGAGATGTGATGGAAATTAGATAGATGAGAAGAATGGATGGATGTGATGTGAATAAAGGTGATGAGAATATGAGGTGAATAGATGGATGGATGTGATGGGAATTAGATAGATGAGAAGAATGGATGGATGGATGTGATGTGAATAAAGGTGATGAGAATATGAGGTGAATAGATGTGAATCAGATAGATGATGATTGGATGAATGGATGTGATGTGAATTAGATAGATGTGAATGAATGGATGGATGGGTGTGATGTGAATAGAGGTGATGAGATGAGAGGTAAATAGATGTGATGTGAATGAATGGATGGATGTGATGTGAATAGAGGTGATGAGAATGTGAGGTGAATAGATGTGAGATGTGATGTGAATCAGATAGATGGGAATGAATGAATGCATGGATGTGATGTGAATAGAGATGATGAGATGTGAGGCGAATAGATGTAATGAGATGTGATGTGAATCAGATAGATGGGAATGAATGAATGGATGGATGTGATGTGAATAGAGATGATGAGAATGTGAGGTGAATAGATGTGATGAGATGTGATGTGAATCAGATAGATGGGAATGAATGGATGGATGGATGTGATGTGAATAGAGATGATGAGATGTGAGGTGAATCATTAGGGGAAGGTTGAGGTCTATAGGGGTCCTTTAAGCTGCCATATTATGATTGTAATGACTTTTTGTTAAAATGTTAAGTTTCATTGACTTTAGATACCTTCTTATTCTTCAAATGGCTAGAAGTTTGAATTTCAAAGTTTCCCGCCAAAATTGAATTTAAAATTGAGTGGGCAAAACCATATCATGTGACATATCTATGGAAAGAGCTCAGTGAGTAGATTCTGGATCTCTAAACTCCGACAAATTTTGAGCTCATATGTAGAAGTTATGGATGTCCAAAATTTCAAAAACTTTCTCCTCCACTTTTTGGGAATGAAAAGTACAAAAAGGCATCTTCTAGAGAATCTTTTAACCACCTTTAATCACCCAACATTTTTGTATACATGGCATCACATGATTGGTCCTTTTTCTTAATAACCTTTTAATCACATGGCATCTTAAAGGGCCCCTATAGACCTCAACCTTCCCCTAATGAGATGTGAGATGTGATGTGAATCAGATAGATGGGAATGAATGGATGGCTGTGATGTGAATAGAGATGATGAGATGTGAGGTGAATAGATGTAATGAGATGTGATGTGAATTAGATAGATGGGAATGAATGAATGGATGGATGTGATGTAAATAGAGATGATGAGAATGTGAGGTGAATAGATTTGATGAGATGTGATGTGAATGAGATAGATGGGAATGGATGGATGAATGTGAATAGAGTGATGAGATAGATGGGAATGAATGGATGGATGTGATGTGAATAGAGGTGATGAGATGTGAGGTGAATAGATGTTAGATGTGACGTGAATCAGATAGATGGGAATGAATGAATGGATGGATGTGATGTGAATAGAGATGATGAGAATGTGAGGTGAATAGATGTGATGAGATGTGATGTGAATCAGATAGATGGGAATGAATGGATGGATGGATGTGATGTGAATAGAGGTGGTGAGATGTGAGGTGAATAAATGTGATGAGATGTGATGTGAATCAGATAAATGTGAATAAATGGATGAGATGTGATGTCATGTGAATCAGAATGTAAATGAATGATATGAGATGTGAGTAAATGTATGTGATGATAATGGATGTGAATGTGTATGTGAGGAATGGATGTGAATATGTATGTGAAGAATGGATGTGAATGAGTATGTGAAAGAATGGATAAGGATGTGTATGTGAAGAATGGATGTGAATGAGTATGTGAAAGAATGGATAAGGATGTGTATGTGATGATAATGGATGTGAATGTGTATGTGAGGAATGGATGTAAATGTGTATGTGAAGAATGGATGTGAATGAGTATGTGAAAGAATGGATAAGGATGTGTATGTGAAGAATGGATGTGAATGTGTATGAGAAGAATGGATGTGAATGAGTATGTGAAAGAATGGATGTGGATGTATGTGAAAGAATGGATATAGATGTGTATGTGAAAGAATGTGATGTGATGTAAAGAGATGAGATGTGACATGAATATATGTGGATGTGAAGTGATAGATATGAATGTATGGATAGATGCGAGTAGTCGTACATGTGAACGATTGGATGGATGTGGATGAATGAGATGAGATGTGTATGAATGAGATATGATGTGGATAGCAGTAATGTGATATAATGGTGATGAGAATGAATGTGATGGATATGAATGAATGTGAATGTGATGGATATGAATGAATGTGATGTGATGGGATGTAAATCAGGATAGATGTGAATGAATGAGATTTGAGGTAAAATGAATGAGATGTGAATGAATGAGATGTGAGGTAAAATGAATGAGATGTGATGTGAGTGAATGTGATGTGGTCTGAATGGATGAGATGTGAATGAATGTCATGTGATGAGATGTGGATATGGGTAGATGCGAATGAATGAGATCTGATGAGGATAAATTGAGGAAAGATGTGATGAGATGAAAATGATGTGATTGGATGAGAATAGAAATACTTATGAAATGGTTGTAGAATTAATTAATGTGGTTTGCTGTGGAGCAATGTGGAAAGATGTGAGTTTGTTATAGAAGCTGTATTTTTGAACTAATTTTAAATGACTATTTTATGTCAAGAATGCTGGAGAAGCATTTTGATCGTCTTGTGAATGAGATTGTGGTGGAGACCTAATCTCATAAAGTTACAACAGCCGACGGAGAGTCAATGGAGGACGTCTCGTGTAGCAAGGTCGGCCAAGGTCTTGACCAGCCTCGGTTCGATTAAAATGGTGAGCTTCCGGTACGGTGGATGAGGGACCAAGGAAGCGGCCTATGAGTGAAGCACTAGGTCACTTGCGAAGGATCCTAGAGGGTGTTGACCATACAGGCTTTGGGTCACCGACGATACCCACACGTGCATCGTGGAAGATATTGGAACAAGGAGTAAGAGTTGTTTTTTGAATTCGGGCATGGATTTGGTTGATTGACCTTGCTGGTCCTTAACGGATGAGTCCATGGCTCTTTTATATGGATCTGTTGGTTGATCTTGCTTGGTTGATCTTGTTGATCTTCAACGGAGATTCCACTTGTGATATGTGAATATATTGCCGGTTACTCTATGAGCTAGGAACTATCGAAAAGGCCCCTAAGTGGACAGGTGGTGAGCGTTCTGGTTGCCAATGATGCCATAGGTACACCGATTATAAATACAATCAATAGCTTGTACAAAGGACGAGCGATTTCTGCATCGAAAAGAATAAACCGACGGTAGTAGTAGCCGATAGCGCACATGAATCTCAGGACTCCCTTGTAGTTTGTTGATGGGGGTAATTCCAAGATGCACTTGATTTTTCTCTCATTAGTGGAAATCCCATTTATGGACACTATATGCCCAAGAATACATCTGTGTTTTATCCAAAACTGGCATTTGCAAGGTTTTAAGGATATGCAATAAAATCTAGACCTTTCAAAAACCCTTCTTAGGCATGCTAGGTGCCCTTTCCAAGACAAATGAATGCAAAAATCATCCAAAAAAGCTTCAAAAAACTTTCTTGAGAAGTCTTTGGGAACATGGTTGGTGCATTGGTTAGACCGAATGGCATAACTCTGTAAGTGTATACACCATGCTCAGTGACAAAGGCTAACTTGGCTTGGTCCTCAGGGGGTGATCCAAATCTAATTATAACTTGAGTATCCATCCAAAAAGCTATAGGCCTCTTTCCCTGCAACTTGTTTGAGCACATGTTCTGAATATGGCAAGGGGTAGTGATCCCTTTGCATGGCAACATTCACTTTCTTGAGATCAACACACACTCTAAGTTTTCCATTCTTCTTGGGCACAACCACAATGGGTAAGACCTATCTTGAGTGTTCAATTTCATAGATGAATCCACACTTAATGAGTTTATTGATCTCTTCCTTGATGATGCTTGCATATTTGGGATTCATTGGATAGGGTTGTTGTTTGTACTGGTTTAACTTCAGGTACCATGGGGATGGTGTGTTGAACCACTTCTACGGGAAGTCCCTTCATATTGTGGTATGTCCACGCAAAGCAATCCCTATACTCCTTGAGGAGAGCTAAAAGTTCAGCCTCCTTAGCCTTATTTAAGTCTTTGGCTATGTAAAAAGGCTTAGGATATTCCCTTGGTTGAGCCAAGCCTACTTCCTTGACCTCTGTAGGCCTGTCATAGACTCCTCCACCTTCACTTGTGGGGTTATGTTTGGCATTATCAAACACTAACTTGCATTTCCCTATGGTGTATAGGCTTGTAATGCTTGGGTGTTGGACACAAATCAGGCTCATTTTCCTTTCCTTCATCAGTTTCTTTAGCCTCTTGTTCCTTCTGTGTGAGCTCATGATTTTGTTTTCTTCTAGCAGAGTGGCTTGTTTTGGTTCATCAGAGACTTCCACCTTAGCTATATCAATTGGGGGTGGTCTACAATACTGGATCTATTGTGACTCTTCCCCCCCATCATATATAAAATTTTTGATATGTAAGTCAACTGCACCCATGTACTAGAGTCATTGGGTGGTAGTGGTTCTTTCTTGTAGCCTTTTATGATGAATCACTGCATGGTGTTTATGTCTCCACAATCTTCACAGATGTGCCTTAGCACCTTGATGAAATTTATCTCTTTCTTTAGATTGGGAATCCATAACAAATTTAGAGCTACTCCATGTAGTTTCTTTGGATGTTGTGGGCTCTGATTTTATATTCACGTGATCACAAAATTTTTTTTGTTAATAACATGTGTGAACATGTTATTAACATGTTCACATGTTAACATGTTCTCAAGAAAGCCGGTGGCAAGCGACCTGGTAACCGGGAAAAATCCCGCCGGGCTTTTGCTATACCCCGGCGGGCCCGTCGGGTAAAGCAAAAGCCCGACGGGTCCCGGAGGGGTCGTCACATAGCCCAGCAGGGTACGTTTTTCTATATATATGGGCCCGGGGGGCCCTTTGGGATTTCATTGCTGACAGCATACACAGGTAATGAAAACTTGTGTGTATGTGGGTGTGTTCGTGCGGGCAGCCGCCCACTGTCGCAATGCGCGGCAGGATGTGGGTGGTCCGCCACACGAGGGATGTGTGTGTGGGTGAGTTCGTGCGGGCAGCCGCCCATTGTCGCAATGCGCGGCAGGATTTGTGTGGCCCGCCACACGACTGGTGTGTGTGTAAGGCCATTCTTCGGAATGGTGCTTACCCTGGGGCACTTAGTCGGTAACGCGGCTAGTCTGTGTCCTATGGTAAGTATGGCACGCCGTAGCGGTACTAGTCGGTAACGCGGCAAGCATAGTATCGTTATGGCGATGTCACCTTCCCTTCCCTTCCCTTTGTCAAATGCGGACATATGGTCGGTAACGCGGCCAGTGTATGTTCATATCCTATTGGTATTCCCATAGAATCGGGCGGCATTTTGTCGTTAACACGGCAAGTTGGTGTCGTCCGCTAGTGCATAAAATGTTTTTTGCATATTGCGGCATTTGATCGTTAACGCGGTCGAAAAAGTGTCGTAAATTTGCTTGCGTATTTCGGCATATGATCGTTAACGCGGTCGAATAAATGTCGTAAATTTGTTTGATTTGACTTGTATTGTTTTTATTGTGTTTGATCCATGCGATACTTGGTTGCTAACGCGGCATTAGTATTTCATGGATCAAAGTTTACATCATATTGTCTAAACGTTTTATTGTGTTTGATCCATGCGATACTTGGTTGCTAACGCGGCATTAGTATTTCATGGATCAAAGTTTACATCATATTGTCTAAACATTTTATTTTATAATATCGTGATTCGTAACTCGAAAAATATGAATCTCTCTCTTCTTACCCCCCTCTCTCTCTCATGATACACTTCACAACTCTTTCTCTATCTCTCTCATGATTCACTTCACAACACGATAGATGTGTAGATAATGATTTTTTTAATTTCTCTTAAAATATACATAATTCTTAATAATTTCTTTTTTCTCCCTCTATTTACTTAAAAATTAAAACAATACATTATTTTTCTCTTTAGGAACTCACAAAAACATTAAAAATGTCATCTAATGTTTCTTCTCTCTATCTGTCACAACTCTCTCTTCCTCTCCTCTCTCTCTCTCTCTCTCATGATACACTTCACAATTCTCTCTCTCTCTCTCGCAATGATACACTTCACAACTCTTTCTCTCTCTCTCTCATGATACACTTCACATCTCTCTCTCTATCACGATAGGTATGTAGATGAGGAGTGCTTTAGGATTACAAAACATTATTTTTCTCTCTTTAGGAACTCACAAAACTATAAAAAATGTCATTTAATTTTTCCTCTCTCTATCTGTCACACCTCTCTCTTCCTCCCCCTCTCTCTCTCTCTCTCATTCGATAATGTATACACTTCGTAAGTAATAATGCGCATGTCACGGTTGTCTCACGTTCGATAATGTATTGCATGATGTTGAGTTCAGTAATATTGTTTGATATATTCTGTTTTTGTTTGATCATTGATAAGTAATGATACACTTGTTGTTGTTTTCTCACGTTTGATGATGTATTAGATGATGTTGAGTTCATTAAAATTATTTGATATTCCGTTTTTGTATGAACATTGACGATATTGATATACTTGTTGCTGTTCTCTCACGTTTGCTTGATGTTTATTTCAGTAATGTTTGATATTCTATTTTTTTGTGTTTAGTGATATTTGCTAGATTCACGAAGACGATCAACATGCTTTCCCCCGAAGAGCGCAAAATTGTTCTGCGAGCAATTCGCATTGAAGCGGTCATCACAGTATCACAATGTACTGATGATGTCGTCAAAAAGATCAATGAGTCTGAGATACTCATGAGAGATCTAATAGACCAAATATGGGAAAATGCACAGCGTCGGCTTCGAAGCGGAGGCAACGCTGAGTTGCTAGATAGACAGAAGATAGCAGATTTCAACCATCAGCACATAACACGAACCATTTTGGGGAGCATGCGTGTAGCATGCAGTGATCTTAGAGATGCTGCCCCGCCTGAAGCCAATATGCAACGTCTACAGTTATGGAACGTTGTATGGAGCGAGCAAAGAGCCAAGAGCAAGCGCATGAAGGCGTTGGATGCAGAGTCCCTCCCCAAAAGAGTGCGCATTACCCAGGACGTCGCTGCAACGTCCAGTCAAGCAGATGCAAGTGGTACAGGTGTCATTAATCGTACCATCTACAATTCTATGTGCACACATCTTATTGGCATCCCGCACGAGGCACTTCACGAAGGACGAACAATAGGCTCCGGTGTGTTTGGAACAGTAAAAGAGTATGCAATTAAAGGTATATCATTTTTACCGGAGCACATCACTTTTTGCGGAAAGCACTACAAAGGAGAAGGCAGCGCGAAGTTCGAGAGCTTCCAGGCAGAGCAGGGTATGCAAGTGCTACATCCATCGATTGTCCGATGCATTGCCTTTACAAAAGAGGCTCCTTGGATCACAATTTTCCCGTACTATAATGGCGGCGCTCTTGGTGATACTCTTCTGAAGGTTCCCTTCAGATTCAGTGAGTTCACCAGAGCAATTTTTCGTTTGGATCGAGGATGGAGACAACCCCCGCCTGATAATATCCCTTTAAGTCATCTAGAACTTTCAAAAATAAAACAAATAGTAATAAGCATGCCACATATTATGCATGCCCTGGTGGAAGGTCTAGCGACAGCACATATGGCAGGTATTGTACATACCGACCTACATCCTTTCAATGTAGTGTTGGATTATACAAAAGAGCTAAAGCCACGCATAGGTATTATCGATTGGGGGTTGCTGCTGAGAGCACCCAAAAAACGGGTGTCTCTCAATTTTGTATTTGAAGCAGACAAGAACCCGGAGAAGGTGGCACAGGCAGTCTTCTACGCAGACAGAGAGCGAAATAAACGGCCGTGGATAGCCCCAGAGCTTTATGATCCATTTTTGGCAGATGCATATACTCCTGCATCTGATGTTTTTGCCTTGGGATATTTATTACAAACTTTATATGACTTTTGGCAGAAAGTGCAAGAGTTGTGGATGGATAATAGTTCCCATGACAAAGTTACCATGGATACTATTATTCATAGAGTCAAAAATTGGATGTTTCTGCCTAATCACGATGAGCGAAAATCAATTTTGCAAGTAGTTGAATTTTTTAGATCACTAAATACTGACCCTACGAGGGCACAACGTCCTCTTGTAGAGCTATCGGTGGCATTCACCCCAACTTTGTAATGATACAGTATCAAGAGATGAAGTTTCAGGAATGGCATTTTGTTTCTCTCTTCAAAATTTGATGTGTCCAATGTTTCAAAATTTTGTTTCTCTCTTCATTGAGTCTTTGCAATATCTCTCTCCTCTTGTGGTGTTTAAGTTTATGTTTTCTCTTCAAAATTTGATGTGCGAGCATTGTTTGAAGTGTTTTTGGAATCAAGTGGATATTTCTCATCGAGTCTTTGCAATACATATCTCCTCTCGTGGTGTTTGACTTCAAGATTTTGAGAGTAATGGTCAATTTATCTTACGTTGATCTTTACAGTTCATTAAAATCCTAAAGTCATTTACGTTCATGCAGATATGGAGCAGGCGCAAGCGAACGAGCATCAGGAGTTAGCCAAGAAGGCATACGAGCGAATGAAGGCCCTTGCACATGGCCTGACAGCCCGCGAAGCTACAAGAACAGCGTGCAGGTTATCGAAATGGACAAATCCAACTTATGCCCAATGGAAAGATATAAACAAACGCGTAACCACAGAGATGATAAAGGAAATATGGCCATGTCCAGATGGCGAGATTAAGAAGGGAAGATGGAAGATTTCTCGTTGCACTCACAATGATATCAAAACTAATGCCGAGCGCATTTTCTTGGAGGTGTACGGTCGTCCTCTCCATAACGCCGATGCTCCACTCTATTTTGCTAAAATGCTATATGCTCACTTTATCCTAGAAACTCCAGTGGACTTCGCCTCCAGAGAGGCCACTGTCAACACCCACGACATACGTGAAGAGACAATGACATTCACAAGAGAAGAACTTGCTCTCATGGTGGAGGGCGCCGGACTGGAGTTAAACCAGGTCAAAGAAAGCTTAGGGGCACAGCTAGCAGAGAAGGAGAAAGAAGCTGACCGATTAACTCAAGCGTCAACTCCTCCCCCGGCCAATAGAGGGATTCAAGAGCAGCTAACAAAGATCAGCCAAGATGTGCAGAGCATCTCTTCACGTATTGCTCCTGTGCGCCAAGGAAACCACATCTCTCATTTTTTGATACATCCTGATCTTGTGGGAGTTTCTGCTGAGGCTACAAGTTCCTCCACCCCCCAATGTCCTGTATGTTACAAAGTATTCGATGGGTGGAGCGGCCAGTATATACTACCATGTGGACACTACTACCACTTAATATGTTTAGTGAGACAAATGCAAAAAACTTCCACATGTGCATTGTGCAATGTCCCAATAAATCAAGGTATTTATACAGTGTTCGGCATGGCTAGCGAATATAAACCACCAAGACCTTTAGATGCAACTCCTAGTGCAATTCGCAATTTATTTCAAGATGAGAGCTAAGAAAAACAAATTCTACTTTTGTATTGATAATTTCTCCAAATATGATCATTTGTACAAGTACTTTTTATGAAATTAATGAAGTGACTTCTTCCTCTATGTCAGTATCTTGCTCCAAAATTCTTTCACCGTTTACTCTCTCGTCTGCTAAATTAAGCTCATCTAAGTCAATGTCTAAATTGTCTTCTATCTCAAGGGTGGTGCACAACGTACGTCCAACATCAAAGTTCTCGTCTATTACATCTTCACAATTGTACATCCATCTGGGCATATCTTCTTCATACTCTTCGCTTTCGATGTCTGGCAAGATCTTTTTATTGCAGTACATGTAAATAAGTTTATCTACTCGATCTGCAAGAAGTCGATTGCGAATAGTACTATGAATATATTTATACATGCTCCAGTTTCTTTCTGAGCCTGAGTTTGAAGAGCACTGACTTAGAACCTTCATCGCAAGGTTGCGCAATAAAGCATAATGCTCACCACCATTCATCATCCACCACTTCCATGCAGGTTGCTCTTTAGCCATTTGTTGAACAAGGGAGTTGGAAAATAAACCCTCTTTCAACCGAAATGAGGTCATCTCCTTTATGCACTGTACACGATCATCATCATTATTATAGAAAGTGTTTACCACTTTATAAAAATTTTGCACCACCTCAACGTTGGACATCAAATCCATATTCCAATATTCAGGATCTAACATGTAAGCAGCACTGTGCAGTGGTGAATGCGCTCCAATCCATCTAGCATGAAAGTACTTCAACAGAACTTTTCTTTGTCTACTGGAGAATGGTACACGCCATTGCTTTTCCACCACTGAATGCTCTAATTTCTCAGGACACTCCAAAACTCCGCTGGACAGTCCACCATTGCATCCATGCTTTTCCGAGATTAGGCGCTCTTTGATCAAGGCTTCGTACAGCATACATAACAGGCATCATTACATGGTATGCATCCATCACACTGTTCCACCAACTTCTTCTCGTAAGCGCTCCCTTCAAGACTTTGATTTTCTCTTTCACTTTTTCAAGTTGAGTGTTCTCCCAGTCATGAAATGCCATGCATGTAAATGTTTCACAAACTGCATCTTTATTTCTAAGAAGAGACTCAAAAGTGTAAAAGTGAGTGCAAAACCTAGTCTCCGCTGGAACCTTTAACATAACTGACATGCGAGGTCGAAACATATCTAAAACTCTCTGTCTCTTGAGCATGAATTTCACAAGCTGGCGAGCAGTGTCGACGATTGAGGCAAACCATTTGGTATCATCAGATTTATACCAATCTTTTAATACAAGATTCAAACTATGAGTATTACAGCCTACCAAAAAAATATGTGGATATTGTCGCTGTAGGATTCTGGATGCATTTTTACAATTTTTTGCATTGTCCATGACGACTTGGACTACATTTTTGGCACCCACTTCCTCTATCACAGAGCTAATGACTTGAGCAATGTAAGCCCCAGTTTTGATTGAACCAGCTGAATCCACGGCACGGATGAAAGTCTCACCTCTAGGTGAAATAACCATTACATTAATTAATGGTTTTCTTTGCACATTAGACCATCCATCACTTACTATACTACATCCAGAAAACTCTATATTGCTAAGAATTATTCTTTGTACACGTTCTTTTACCTGCGCATAACATTTCTCTAATAGATCATTTCGCATAGCATGGTATGTAGGCGGTGAAAACCCTGGTCCAAACTCACCAATTTTCTTCCATGCTCTCTTCCAATGCTCACTGTCCACCATCATCATAGCACTCCCAGAAAAGTAAATCGCTTCAGCAAGGACGAGTTGTGCATCATTGAGTCGACCTTGACGTAGGCTTTCTTGCAATGAAGTTTGACGCATGGGTATATTTCCTACGTCAAAGTTTCGCTTGCAAGAAGATGCACTGGGTAGATTACTTTCTGGTTGCACATTGCCGTTCGGGGTACAAGTAGGCGATGTAGCGGGAGTTTGATGATTAGAACAACAGTGTTCTTGCTGCCTTGATACATTAACGGTAGGAGTGTCATGTTTTCTTGAATCTTTCTTTTGAATTTCTTCTCTTATGCGTTTGGCCACTATAGGTGCAGAGGGGTGGGTACATGACTTTTTCTTCGGTCCGCCTAAAAAGTGTTCTCTTAGTCGAGGCGCCCCACCTGATTTTACTGCATGGCATAGCTTACACTCCCAATCTATGAATCGATCACCAACGTTAATTGCATATTGCCACTCTATCCCAGGTGCCTTTTTTTTCCTGCTATTTGAAATTTGGACTCTATTGGAGGTATCACTGGATCCAACATTGTCCTCCATCTCAACAAATAACCTATTCAACCAAGCATATAACAATGAATACACAAATGAAAAAACAACAAATCACTCACGTATAACAAAACATACATCTGCAGACAAAGTACTTCGAAACTATCTTGACAAATACAAAAGATCATCACATAACACAAAACTATTTCAAACTATCTTGCAAGGTCTTACTACAAAACTACTTCGAAACTATCATGCACATTGCACCCCCAATGAAGGATGCCTTTTGTACCCAATTAAGGATACTTTACACAATCAAAGATCTATGCTTGCCCAATACTCTAGTATAGGACAATAGACCTTCTCTAACATTCACAAAAAAAATCAAAGATCTATGCTTGCCCAATACTCTAGTATAGGACAATAGACCCTTGTCTACTCTAAACTATATCAAGTATCAAGAACCAATACAAGCCCCTAAGCAGGACTCTTGGCTCCATCAAACCATTCATAAAGCAGAATGAGGTAGATTACGTACGTGGCTCAAATGCAAAGCTGAATGACTCCAAATTTGTCCCTAAATCTCCGCAAGTATTAGCTACGAACCACACCCTGCCCCCAGTTCAAAGAACTAAGGACGAGTGGCCCAATAGCCTTAGGAGTGCCTACAAGGAAAGATGACAGCCCCTAAAATAAGGACGTTCTTCCCAAGAGGACACTTCTAGCAACTCGAGAGCTCTACAAGTACTTTGAGGAGAGATATCACGCCCCCAAAACAAGGACTATCTTCCCAAAAGTTGTACGATGGGTGTCGGGCAGTGTTTATATACAGAATAATACCCCGTCGGTGTTTTTTGTTTTTCCCGGCGGGCCCGCCGGGCTTTTATCTTTCCCGGCGGGCCCGCCGGGAAAACTCTGTATCCCGGCGGGCCCGCCGGGAAAGATAGAAGCCCGGAGGTGTTACTGGAATAGTGGGTTCCGGCAGGTCATTTCTCAGGTCATGTGAATATACAATGTGATCACAAGTTTTAATATGTTAACACTAGGTTTTGTTAACGTGATCACGAAATTGTGAAGACGTTAATGAAATCCCTGGTTGTGGGCTTTGTTTTTCTTGTGGTGCTTGAAGAATTGGTGTCGCTTTCAGTCTCTGTTTTTCAAACCCCTCATCACTATTTGTGCTTGAGATTGAGTCATCCCATGTGTACTCAAGTTCACTATAACCTATCCCCTCAGTATTGAAAGGTAGAGCATGAATCATTCATAGGGGAATGACCTTTGGGAGCTCCTCAACATCAGGTGTAACCCATGTAGATCCTCTACCTCCCCAGCTATCATTTGTAGTCATTATATGTATCTAGTTTAGATCATCTTTAGACTTACTAGCTTTTTTTCAGCATCCTTGTGGGCTAGATCATTTCCTGCCTCAGTCTCCTCTACAAGTATAGCAATATTGCATTTGGGTTGAATGAGTGGTGGCGTTTTAACAGTTTTTAGAAAGTCCTCCACTACCCATGGGATGTATGCGACTAGTCACACAAGATTAACCTTGATGATGGAATCATCGAATTGGAGGTAGACTTGGTTTTCTAACTAGTCCAATACCATCTTTTCTTCTCTCATGAATGGGCATCTTAATATCATTTCATATGATTCTTGTTGTTTGGAAAAGTCCATAACAATGAAGGTAAATTTGACCCAATGTTTAAGAACCTTGATCTGCAAATCTCGTAGCACCCCAATAGGTTTGGCAATAATCTTGTCATCAGCCATCTTGACAATGATGTTCGAGACTTCTAGATGTGGCTTGGCCATATTCTCCCAACATTTCTTGGTGATTATGCTCACTCCCGCACCACCATCTAGGGGCCGTAATTGGTAGTAGTTCCTTCGATTCATCACCTTCGAAATATTTTCCTAGCTTATTAAGTGGAATTTAAACCATGGATTTGGTAATTTCTTCTTTCGCTGGGACTATCAATTCAAGTACAACTCGAGGTGTCTCCATTGTATATTGGGGACGTGGGCCTTATGCATGTCAGTAATCCAACATTGAGTTTTCCATTAAGTAGAGCTCTCATTGCTTAAAACAATTTAGGATCTCCACTCAATTGGTGTGTTATCATTGTATTGCTTTGTGAGGCCATAAAGTCTAACAATTTGGGGATATTTAGAGGTGTGTTCATGATCTCCTTTCCATAAGTAGGTGCCAGTGCGACTGGAAAATCCATTTCTGAGATGGACCCAGTATATTCAATACCCATAAATTATTAATTTTGCATGATAGTTCTATTTATCATCCATATGGTATACTAAAGCTCCTAAAAAAATAAATAAACATCTTGAGGAAATACTAGTATTTGTAGTTTATGATTTCACTATTGGTACTAATGAACATATCAAATACCCCATACTAATAACCCCAAAAGATAAAACCGATATCGATATGTTCATTAGTACCATCAAGCCCCGCCCATCACCAACCACATCTAAAAAAGAAGATAAAGATAAAGATAACCCTTATGAATATATTTATCAATCCAAGTCCCCGCCCACCATCCACATCTAAAAAAGATAAAGAGGGGGATAAGCCTTATCGTTATACTTACCCATTCATTGTTTCGCTTATGTCTAGTTGATTCCTCCCTTTAAATGAAATAATAATGATGGCAAACCTACTAACTTAGAATTTTCTTCTCTTTACTTTGACTTTCCCATTGACACTCTTTTCCCTGAGGAGTCACCAGTAGTGAGGCTGACAAGCAAGTTCCTTCATAGAGGTAACACCACCATATCACTAGTTGCTTTACCATCACATTATTCTGACACATATATTTTGGAAGAAATTCCTCTTATAGAGTATGAAGATTTGATAAGCATTGAAAATCTAATGCTAAAGCTGAAGCAATTTTTCAAAGTACTAATGTAGATAACACCTTTCAACCCTACAACACAATAAAGCTTACAGCACAGTCCCCCAAAAAACACCTTTACATGCCATATCCAATTAGGACCCCAATGCCAGAATGGGAAGAGATGATGCCCATGGGTAGGAGAGAAGGTAAATTATGGGAGAATGTAGCAGTCAACATAAAGCTCGCAAATCCATAGCTGTAGGATCTGCTAGAGATTCATATGATAACATATATGATAGCTTATAACTATACAAGATGGAAAAAGAAGCATCTTGTACATACAAGGGTGGAGCTACTTAAAGATAGAGACAAATGATTAAAAACCATAATGGAGGGAGCAATATCTAGTTAATTATTGTTATTTTTTCTTTCTTATTATAATTTTTTGTCATTTTTAAAAGTAAAATTTAATATTTACTAAATAAAAATATTATTTTATTGATTTATGTTGATGATTTGCACGTGGATCATCGATATGGTGGTTGCAATGCGTGTTACTACTATTCAATGGATGAATTGACGTTGCGGGAGAATTCTGTGAGTTTAATGCTATTTTTTTGGTTTAAAGTAAGCATTAATGGAAATTTTTACCAAAATACCGCATGTTTTATTATGGATATTATAGAATGGATTCCTTGAATTTCTACAATTCTTTTGGAAAATTTTTCTAATTGTGAAAGAAAAATTTAGAGCATTTTTATGGTTAAAAATATATTTTTAATGCATTTTTGTGGTTTTCCACGGATATTCTATCCATTTTCTGCCGGTTTTGTGCTGAAATGCAGTAGAGGCAGCATGTTGATGCATGGAATGCTCTCCTATGTGTGTGGGATCCTCTTCGTCTCTTAAATTTGAATTTCTCTTCTATTTTACTCCCGCCCGTGTGAACTTCTCTTAATAGGAAATTTTCTAATTAAATATTAATCATAATTAATATTTAATTATGATTAAGCTTGGTTTAATTAAATTCTTTAATCAAAAGATTAATCAAGTATTAATCCTCTGATTAACAGAGAAGAGATGGGGTGGAGAGAGAGGAGTTTATTGGAGAAGAAGGAGAGAGGAGAGTGGAGAGAAAGATCATCTTCTCTCCCAAGTTGGATCCAGCTTTGTGTACTTTCTCCTTGGTCTTAATCTCCTTCTACAACCCTTAAACAAAGGACGTATCACAACACCTAAGCATCTACTAGATCTTTGAAAGCTAGTCACAAACCATGAGGCACGGTGCCTTCTTAGACTTACCTAACGTGCTTGCCCAAGCAGCCAGTGAGCTGGGTAGCCCAAAATACCTGCAATTATATCGTACAGATTTTCACATCTGTTGATCAGCACAAGGCATTGACATTCCGCCTCCATGGGAAATTTTGCTACATTGAGAAAAAAATACACGTGGAGACGGATTGTAAATAGCATTCGCGGATCAAAAGGGATTATTTTTTCAAGTAGGGGACCAAGAAGCAAGGGCATAGACATGATGACCCCAAACTACTATGCATGGTCGATGGTTGAACCCTAGCTGTAATCAATACCTTAATCGGGCATTATGTTGCATATTTGAAATTTCGGATTGACAACAATCCAAATGTTAGGAGAAGAGAAATGGATTGTATTTACACACAGTGAAGTACCATTTGCAATAATGTGATAATAAGGTAGTAGACATGTACCTCGTGACCTTTTTTAGGTAGCGAATCTCCCTTTTTGTACATAGATCAAACCACAGGGGGAGGACCTGTGGATAAAATTAGCCTCAAATGAGAACTAGAACTCAGAAGGTCAAGGAGGTGGTTGGCTAGTGGAAGGTGGCTGAGCTAAAAAGGGTCACGGAGGTGCTATCACGGAGAATGGAGAGGATATCCGAAGAGACAATGCAACGAGGTGTTTTATATTGCGTGATGGCCGCCCCTTTGGATAAGAAGCGATCTAGAAGCATTGAGAAGGTTCCAGGACGGACCACACAGAGCTCGAGGGCGCCAATTGTACTCATTTTGCGAGAGGTGACGTAGCCAGGCTCAACAAACGCACAGTCCATGAGGGTGGCACATTCTGCAAGCCATTGCTGAAGCTGGGTGTCTTCAAGAGCATTAGCCTCTCCACGTTGTTGCTGTTGTTGTTGTTCATGTGGGTCGTGCGCACATGCCCTGTTACGGCCGCCACGCACCTCCCAGAAGATGACATAGTGTCCGGGGGCTGTCTTTTGGTCCGCGTAGCTTGTGTAGTCTACCAACTCAATGGCCCTCCCACTCACCTCTCTGAGCCGCTTGGCCGCCCGGCTCACCACCACTTTCAAGTCCTTCTCTGTGTTTTTGTCGATGTTTATGTTGAGCACCACATTCTTCCTGCACACATAGGCAAACTGTGGGCATGCATTGTAGAAGCCCGTCACCCTCAACACGTCCCCGAGGCGATACCTATAGAGTCCTGCGCAAGCAAATAGTTAATGGGTGATCAGTCAACTAATTTCAAACGTTGGCGGCCGGTTAATGCTTGATTCCCGCCCACGGCGTACCGATGCCGCAACCCAGGCATGTGATTATTTCGTCATCCACCAACGATTAATGATCAAGAAAGGAGGCGGCTTGCTTACCCCATGCGGTTGTCATGACGATCTCGTACTCTTGGCCAACTTTAACTTCAGTCAGGCCAACAGGGGAGCCCTCCTCGTACGCGGCAGTTGAAGAGGGGCCACTAATAGCTGCAACGGCAGGGACGTCGTCAATGGCGCTCATGGACTTCCTGGTGGTGCTCGATCTAGATCTGTGCAAGGGAATAAACTCGAAGAAGGCCAAGCTGGGAACAATAGTGAAAGAAACGTTGCTGGGGCGGCTTGACCTTGGGTTTACATTCACTCCAATCCAACCCTCTGTGGCAGCATAGTCAGCGCTAACCAAGGGCACCTTGGAGCCCGCATAATGCCGCAGCTTCTCCACATAGGCCTCCATCGCCCCCGTCATTATCGAAAGCACATATTTACACCGGGGCCACAGCACCTCTATCACCCCATTCCAATCTCCCACCATCAACTCTCTGCACTTCAACGAGATCACCTCTGCTAGCTTAGGATCAGGGCTTACTACATCGCCCATTGCAACCATCAGCAGTGAATTATCTGTGATTTTAGGGTTCAATTTCCCAACCCTAATGTCTTCGCAAAGGTCTTGCCACTCATTCTCCAAGGTTCTCAAAGCCTCCACTAATGTATATGCAAAAGGTGAGCTTAACACCTCCACTTCTTGACTGTACAGAAGGCCACACAGTAAATGGCAATACATTGACTGCCAGCAATCTGAGCCAAACACCACCTCGTCTGGACTGCATGGCCTCACGCCATTGCGCTTTTGCCTCAATTTAAAGGCATCACTCCTAATCATGTGCGTTGTTGCAGTCCCAGCCTTTAATCCTCCTTTTGTAGTGGAGAATTTCCCACAAAATAGGAACTCCAGTATTCGAGCTCCTGGTGCGGTTGGATACACGCTGCATATGGATTGTGTAATTAGCCACAATGAATTATTAAAAAATAAATAAAAAATTGGAGGATTGTGGAGCACATCAAAGCAATAGTGTGGAATAGGGATCCCCAGGAAGGAAGAGAAAGAAAAACAGCAGAAACTGATCATACACACGCGCTATATGCAAGAGGTATCATGAGTCGAACAAGCAATTATATATACGATCTACAGGTAAGCTACTTTAATATTGCAAGTCTCAACTCACCGATCTCGGAATGCAGCAGCAATGCTAGCCACCTCCAAGGTACCTGCCTTCAAGCCCTCGTGGTAAGGAAGGTATTTCTCTCGTGCATCAGTAGTTCCGGAGCTGAACAGATCAGTGCCGTAGCTGAATCTCATTAATACATGGTAGATATAAATTCACTTTGGTATGTTTTTTTACTGATCATATGAGTGAATTACAGAGCAATACGATCGATAAGATTAGATTTTGAATGGAATGTCAAGCTATACTCAGATAAACCTTAAGCAGATGGCATCGATGGGAGACGCCGTAAGAATGGAGGAGATTTCACCATCCACGATCCTCTGTATGTAAGGCTTCAAGTCAGCGTGAGTGACCATAGGCACACACCTTCTGAAAGTGAGGGGATCAATGTGTCCGTTGGGCAATCGGAAATTACGGAGATACTCGCAAGAAGCGTTCTCTTCCAGTATAGAATTGAGCACTGATTCTTGAACTTGAGCTGCATTCGCGGTGATTTTCTCGAATCTGACGATAGTGGGCTCAAAGCCAATATGAGGCAAGGGAAGGCCAGGCATTGTAGTGATCGAGTACGTAGTAGTGGGGCTAATTGATTGTGGTTGGAGCGTAACGGGGATTGTGGGGTGGCTAATTTTGTGTGTGTGTGTGTATGTGTGTGTATAATCGCGAGTGTTTCACGTGCGATGGTTGGAATTCCCTTGCTGCTGCTTTTACAAGGCCCTGTGTTATATAATAAGCCAACACGGGAAATGTTGGACTTTATTTATTCTTCTAGTTTTCTTCATTCAGGCCTTCAACAACACCGACCACATACATATTTCTCCGTATGAAGGATCCCAGGATTCCTAAAGGTGTGCGCTGACATTGGCTCCGGTTGAGTTCGAAGTGCCAAATGGCATCTGAGAGAAGGGACCACGTGTATTTTCCTGTGTGTTTCTCTACGTTGAACATGCGGATGGCGGCGGCCCACATATTGCGCTTTTTGTACACACACCATTCGTGGAGGAGGTGAACTACCATTCGTGGAGGAGGCCGTCGTCTCAACAAGTACCGAGTTATATTTTCTCATCAGCAACGTCATCCCTTTTTGCCCTCCACCTGGCACCACCTACCTTGAAGACCCCACCGACCTAACTGCCCTATGCGCTTTTCTCTTCTGTTCGCTACTATTATTATGATATTAGTTTTGGGCTTGGCTGAAAATTTGAAAGTACACTCCTCTCACACACACACTAGATGGTACCATCGCTTGCTTGCAGAGGGAGAAGAATTGAACCCATCACCTAGGGACTCTCAAACTCCTCTCCTTACTGCACTCTCCTTACTGCACTTATAATGCGCGATTGTCATCTCTTCGCTCATTTCGACGAAGGTGATGACTCGATCTTGATCACCTTACCTTGTTGCGTGGTGGCCTCACTCATGTTACTATCCCATGCCATAGTGGGTGTGGTGTCTGTTGTTGTTGGTTATATCGTCATCAAAAACATGGTCTTCCATTCAAGAGTACTAGATACAATTATTATATTCTCGCTTTATGTATTATTACTATATAGCGAGTCGATGTGCACAGCGCATGGATTGTTGTGTGTGGTTCATTACCTAATAACATTGCTATGTCTTTTAGGGAAATCATAAGTACAAGGGACACACACAACCCCTATGTCTTTAATGGGAATTAGAAGTAAAAGGGAACACACCACCATAGATTTATACGAAGACGCCTTCAGCACTACTTCCAAACACACGGACACACACCACCATATATATGTAAGTAGGTATGTACTATGTGTATCTATATATTTATAAGATGCCTCGGCAGAGTGCTTCCCAACAACATTAATCTCTCCTCTCTAATTTACAAGTTTATGATACCAACTTGCTGTGTGGAAAGCTGGCACTAACACAAGTATGCCATTGCATAGTGGGACATGTAATGTCAGTTTTACCATCTAAAATGATATTAGAAATCATCCATCAACATTAGACTGTGCAAAGGTTCGAGGGTTGGATCTAGAGTTACATTTACCTCGAGTAAAAGTCAAATAGAGTTACTATTTCAATGCTCCCTTTTATGTTATTTTGTTGCCTACATAAGGCCCATCAACTAATGAAGAATAATTCTCTTGCTTTAATCTTCAATACAAGGGACAGACACCACCATATATTTATGAGATGCCTTCAACACTACTTCCAAACACACGGACACGCATTGCCATATATATGTATGTGTATCTATATATTTATAAGATGCCTCGGCATAGTGTTGCCACACCCACGGCAAGGTTTTTACATACATTACATGTTTTCTCAAAAGCTTCGAGACTACATGAAGATTATTAACATCTCCTCTCTACACTCTCAGATATGCACATTTGGGTGCTTCTCAAAAGCTTTGACTATCTTAAGATTATTAATCTCTCCTCTCTAATTTCTAAAATGACGACTCAATCTTGATTACACCAACTTGTTGTGTGGCAGGCTCTCACTAACATGAGTATCCCATGTCACACTGGGACAATTATTATAATCTTGCTTTATGTATTATTACTATATAGCGAGTCGATGTGCATAGCGCATGGATTCATGAATGTACACGGTATGTTATGTGTGGTTCATTACCTAATAACATTGCGATGTCTTTCAGGGGAATCGAAAGTACAAGGACACACACAACCCCTATGTCTTTAATGGGAATTAGAAGTAAAAGCGACGCACACCACCATAGATTTATAAGACGCCTTGACAAACACACAGACACGCACCACCATATATATGTAAGTAGGTATGTACTACGTGTATCCATATATTTATAAGATGCCTCGGTAGAGTGCTTCCCCCAGCCATGAGGTTTTTACACACATTGCATCCTTTCTCTAGATCTTCGAGACTACTCGAAGATTATTAACCTCTCCTCTCTACACTCTCAGATATGCTCATTCGAGTGCTTCTCGAATGCTTTGACTATTCGAAGATTATTAATCTCTCCTCTCTAATTTCAAGTTGACGATACCAACTTGTTGTGCGGCAGGCTTGCACTAACACGAGTATGCCATGTCATAGTGGGACATGTGATGTCGGTTTTACCATCTAAAATGATATTAGAAATAACAAATAATCATCCATCAGCATTAGACTGTGTAAAGGTTCGAAGGTTGGATCTAGAGTTACATTTACCTCCGAGTAAAAGTCAAATAGAGTTACTATTTCAATGCTCGCTTTTATGTTATTTTATTGCCTACATAAGGCACATTCGAGTGGTAGTACACCACTTCTTAGTGGTTGAAAAGTGGTGTACTACCACTGACAAGTGTTGATACACCTTAAAAAAAAGTGCTAGTAAGAAGATGCTTCCAAGTTAGAACCATGTAGTGAAATTTGACGATGATTCTTAAGTATACCACTTTTCAGTGGTAGAAAAGTGGTATACTACCTCTAAAACAAGTGCTAGTAAGAAGATGCTTCCAAGTTAAGACCATGCAGTGAATGATGATGCTTCTTAAGTATACCATTTTTGTGGTAGTTTATCACTTTTCAGTGGTAGAAAAGTGGTATACTACCTCTAAAACAAGTGCTAGCAAGAAGATGCTTCTATGCCAAAAACCATAGTGTATGATGATGCATAGAGAGGTTACATGTGGTGTATGATGAAGCATAGACTAAAACTTAGAGGTTACACCAATCACATAAAGATTTCACTGGTAGTTTACCACTTTTCAGTGGTAGAAAAGTGGTACACTACCTCTAAAACAACTGCTACTACTAAGAAGATTCTTCTATGTCAAAAACCATGTAGTGTATGATGATGCGTAGAGAGATTACATGTGGTGTATGATGAAGCATAGACTCAAACGTAGAGGTTACCCCAATCACATATAGATTTCAGTGGTATGCCAAAATATTACATATTGAATACACAGTGTAAAAAAGATCTTCTTTAATATCAAATAAGTATACGTTGTCACTCATCTTTCGCTTCCATCTCCAACTTCTGTGTAGAAATCAAAAACTAGTCTTGAAAGATTGTCCTCAGGATTGTTGATAGGAAATTTTCTAGTATAATTGAGGTAATCATGATTTGCTTCCCATCCACACAACCATGGAAACAATGTTTTCGTAAGATAATATGGGTCCTCTTCCTCATCATGTGGATCAAAGGAAGGTGGACATATACAAATGTCCCACTAATTCCGCAAATTTTTAAAGCAGTAATCATCTACCAACAATGTCCTTGATGAGGCATATTCAGGGAATTGTTGCGTGCCAAACTATGGAAAAGTTCTTAAAAACAATAGGTTTATCAGACATATCCTTTGGATCTTGTGCGATTTCTCCAAAACTTCTCCACCTCTCACATTCCTTGTCATAATAGATGGCCCTGAAGTAATAGTGTCCCATGTTCCACACTTTTGGCCAACATGATTGGAAGATAAGCTCAATGTTGTGATATGCACAACTACTTCAAATCCTAATATCTTCCGGTTGCCTGCAGACATCCCAAAGAAACAGTTCCACATCTTCTTGAAGAAAGCACCACAGTCGATTGTTGAGTCTCTTAATCAAGATTTGTGGTGATGCCAGAGGCTATGGACTATATGGTCTATAAAACCGCTTTACGATCAATCCATTCAGGTCTAGGACAACCAGCTTCTTGATCTTAACATAATTGGGTACAACAGTTATCCATTCTGGGTCATCCGACGATGATAGCTCCTCAAAGACTATAACCTCAGCAGGTCCATGAGGCTCCTCAGTAGGTTTAATAGGTTCATCATGTGTAACCTCCTTAGTTGGTTCTTCAACTACTATGACATTGCACTTTAGATCTAACACCAATAAAGATATCCAAAGATATCGTTTAAATTAAACACACATATTAAAACATAGTATTTAAATTAAACAAGCATATTAAAACATCACTACCATTAAGGATGCCAATTTTCAACTTTGTAATCTCTTCAACTTTTATCTTCTCGTCATACCACTTGGGTGCCAGTATGTTTTCATTCTCTCTCATCGCTAGCACTTTTAGATACAGTAATCTCTTCAATAGCTAGAAAAAAAAAACACTCTTAAAATATATTGGCAATAACTTAAAAAAACTCTTACAGCACATTCCATCAACAAGAAAAATGATGTTTCATTATCATTGAAAAATTACAGCCATTACATAGCTTTTTAGGTTGGACTATAAGCAAGGCTATTTAGCACTTTCCAGGTTACAAGAAAGCTAAACAAGTTTCTTGTGGCACTTTGGTTTGGGGAGTTTACATTTAGGTGGTTGCTTTTGAGTTTTTTTCCCTAGCAGATGTGGGATCTTTGTTCTTTTTACCTGCAGATACAGACTCTTGATCGTTGGCAACCTTCATTTTCTTCTTGGGTGTCACATACTCCTTGAGGCTCACATCTTTGCTTTTCTTCTTCCTAGTGGCAACTTCGGCGTGGACTGAATCTATTACTCCTTCTGCAACAACATCCAGGTCTAGGGTATCTGAAAACTCTTTGCTCTTTTCTATTGCTAAATCAATTGGCACTTCCATAGCTGATGATTCTTTCTTCTTTTATGTGGCAGAATCAGCTGGCACATTCATAGCATCACTGAATTTGTTCTGCTCTCTAGGTGAATGAACTGGAACTTTTAAATTTTTCTCCTTATGCTAGCTCTCTTCATGCTCGATTGTATTATATAGTTGTTTTTGCAAACCATTCTTCTCCAAGCCACTGTGGCACATGCTATCATTCTCGAGCTTGCACGATGACCCAGCTTGGGAGTGTGCTGCAAAAAGAGGCAATGTAATAAAGGTCAAAATAAGTTAAATGATGATTCAAAGAGAATTAATTAGGACATTTCACATAGAATATTAACCTGTACCATCAATAAGGAGATGCTTCCATAGGTCAAAATAAGTCAAAATAAGTTAAATGATGATTCAAAGAGAGTTAATTAGAAGGACATTTCACATAGAATATTAACCTGTACCATCATAAGGAGATGCTTCCATAGGAATTTTTTCTCCTTCTACATGGAAAATTTAAAGGTTATCAAAATGAACATTAAACAAACTTGATATGATGATGGATGCCAACATCCAGTACCTATGCCATTATGGTCATCTACTTGTGTAGCTCCACGTGTTACTAACTTCACAACATCATTGAATGTTTTCTCAAATTCAGGTGACAAAAACTTCTTGGCAGATTTACAAGCCATTGAAAAGCAAAGTGGATGGTATGTTATGTGTGGTTCATTACCTAATATCATTGCTATGTCTTTCAGGGCAATCATAAGTACAAGGGACACACACAACCCCTATGTCTTTAATGGGAATTAGAAGTAAAAGGGAACACACCACCATAGATTAATAAGAAGACGCCTTCAACACTACTTCCAAACACACGGACATGCACCACCATATATATGTAAGTAGGTATGTACTACGTGTATCTATATATTTATAAGATGCCTCGGCAGAGTGCTTCCCCCAGCGACGAGGTTTTTACACACATTGCATCCTTTCTCTAAATCTTCGAGAGTGCTTGAAGATTATTAACCTCTCATCTCTATGCTCTTAGATATGCACATTCGAGTGCTTCTCAAATGCTTTGACTATTCGAAGATTATTAATCTCTCCTCTCTAATTTACAAGTTTATGATACCAACTTGCTGTGTGGCAGGTTGGCACTAACACGAGTATGCCATTGCATAGTGGGACATGTGATGTCGGTTTTACCATCTAAAATGATATTAGAAATAACAAATAATCATCCATCAACATTAGACTGTGCAAAGGTTCGAGGGTTGGATCTAGAGGTACATTTACCTCGAGTAAAAGTCAAATAGAGTTACTATTTAAATGCTCCCTTTTATGTTATTTTGTTGCCTACATAAGGACCATCAACTAATGAAGAATAATTCTCTTGCTTTATGCTTTTGCTACTCATTACCTCTTGTGTTAATATAATCTTCAATACAAGGGACAGACACCACCATATATTTATGAGATGCCTTCAACACTACTTCAAAACACATGGACACGCACTGCCATATATAGGTATGTGTATCTATATATTTATAAGATGCCTCGGCACAGTGTTGCCACCCACGGCAAGGTTTTTACATACATTACATGTTTTCTCAAAAGCTTCGAGACTGCATGAAGATTATTAACATCTCCTCTCTACACTCTCAGATATGCACATTTGGGTGCTTCTCAAAAGCTTTGACTATCTTAAGATTATTAATCTCTCCTCTCTAATTTCTAAGATGACGACTCAATCTTGATTACACCAACTTGTTGTGTGGCAGGCTCTCACTAACATGAGTATCCCATGTCATACTGGGATAATTATTATATTCTCGCTTTATGTATTATTACTATATAGCGAGTCGATGTGCACAACGCATGTATTCATGTACACGGTATGTTATGTGTGGTTCATTACCTAATAACATTGCGATGTCTTTTAGGGGAATCGGAAGTACAAGGGACACACACAACCCCTATGTCTTTAATGGGAATTAGAAGTAAAAGGGACGCACACCACCATAGATTTATAACACGCCTTTAGCACTACTTCCAAACACACGGACACGCACCACCATATATATGTAAGTAGGTATGTACTACGTGTATCTATATATTTATAAGATGCCTCGGTAGAGTGCTTCCCCCAGCGAGACGAGGTTTTTACACACATCCTTTCTCTAAATCTTCGAGACTACTCAAAGATTATTAACCTCTCCTTTCTACACTCTCAGATATGCACATTCGAGTGCTTCTCGAATGCTTTGACTATTCGAAGGTTATTAATCCCCTCTCTAATTTCAAGTTGACGATACCAACTTGTTTTGTGATAGGCTTGCACTAACATGAGTATGCCATGTCATAGTGGGACATGTGATGTCGGTTTTACCATCTAAAATGATATTAGAAATAACAAATAATCATCCATCAGCATTAGACTGTGTAAAGGTTCGAAGGTTGGATCTAGAGTTACATTCACCTCTGAGTAAAAGTCAAATAGAGTTACTATTTCAATTCTCCCTTTTATGTTATTTTGTTGCCTACATAAGGCACATTCGAGTGGTAGTTCACCACTTCTTAGTGGTTGAAAAGTGGTGTATTACCACTAACAAGTGTTGATACACCTAAAAAAAAAGTGCTAGTAAGAAGATGCTTCCAAGTTGAAACCATGTAGTGAAATTTGACGATGATTCTTAAGTATACCACTTTTCAGTGGTAGAAAAGTGGTATACTACCTCTAAAACAAGTGCTAGTAAGAATATGCTTCCAAGTTAAGACCATGCAGTGAATGATGATGCTTCTTATGTATACCATTTTTGTGGTAGTTTATCACTTTTCAGTGGTAGAAAAGTGGTATACTACCTCTAAAACAAGTGCTAGCAAGAAGATGCTTCTATGCCAAAAACCATAGTGTATGATGATGCATAGAGAGGTTACATGTGGTGTATGATGAAGCATAGACTAGAACTTAGAGGTTACACCAATCACATACAGATTTCAGTGGTAGTTTACTAATTTTCAGTGGTAGAAAAGTGGTACACTACCTCTAAAACAACTGCTACTACTAAGAAGATTCTTCTATGTCAAAAACCATGTAGTGTATGATGATGCGTAGAGAGATTACATGTGGTATATGATGAAGCATAGACTCAAACATAGAGGTTACCCCAATCACATATAGATTTCAGTGGTATGCCAAAATATTACGTATTGAATACACAGTGTAAAAAAGATCTTCTTTAATATCAAATAAGTATATGTTGCCACTCATCTTTCGCTTCCATCTCCAACTTCTGTGTAGAAATCAAAAACTAGTCTTGAAAGATTGTCCTCCGAGATTGTTGATAGGAAATTTTCTAGTATAATTGAGGTAATCATGATTTACTTCCCATCCACACAGCCATGGAAAAAATGTTTTCGTAAGATAATATGGGTCCTCTTCCTCATCATGTGGATCAAAGGAAGGTGGACATAGACAATTGTCCCACTAAATCGGTAGATTTTTGTAGCAATAATCATCTACCAACAATGTCCTTGATGAGGCATATTCAGGGAATTGTTGCCAAACTATGGAAAAGTTCTTAAAAACAATAGGCTTATCAGACATATCCTTTGGATCTTGTGCGATTTGTCCAAAACTTCTCCACATTCACATTCCTTGTCACAATAGATGGCCCTGAAGTAATAGTGCCCCATGTTCCACACTTTTGGCCAACATGATTGGAAGATAAGCTTAATGTTGTGATATGCACAACTACTTCAAATCCTAATATCTTCCAATTGCCTGACATCCCAGAGAATATGTTCCACATCTTCTTGAAGAAAGCACCACAGTCGATTATTGAGCCTCTTAATCAACATTTGTGGTGACGCCGGAGGCTATGGACTGTATGGTCTACAAAACCGCTTCACGATCAATCTATTCAGGTCTAGGACAACCTGCTTCTTGATCTTGATATAATTGGGTACAATAGTTATCCATTCAGGGTCATCCGATGATAGCTCCTCAAAGACTATAACCTTAGCAGGTTCATGAGGCTCCTCAGTAGGTTCAATAGGTTCATCATGTGTAACCTCCTTAGGTGGTTCTTCAACTACTACGACATTGCACTTCAGATTTAACACCAACAAAGATATCCAAAGATATTGTTTAAATTAAAGAAACATATTAAAACATAGTGTTTAAATTAAACAAGCATATTAAAACATCACTACCATTAAGGCTGCCAATTTTCAACTTCGTAATCTCTTTAACTTTTATCTTCTCGTCATACCACTTGGGTATCAATATGTTTTCATTATCTCTCTCATCGCTAGCACTTTCAGATACAGTAATCTCTTCAATAGCTCGAGAAAAAAAACACTCTCTTATATAATATATTGGCAATAACTTAAAAAAACTCTTACAGCACATTCCATCAACAAGAAAAATGATGTTTCATTATCATTAAAGAATTACAGCACATTACATAGCTTTTTAGCTTGGACTATAAGCAAGGTTATTTAGCATTTTTCCAGGTTACAAGAAAGCTAAACAAGTTTCTTGTGGCACTTTGGTTTGGGGAGTTTACATTTAGGTGGTTGCTTTTGAGTTTTTTTTCCCAGTAGATGTGGGCTCTTTATTCTTTTACCTACAGATGCAGACTCTTGATTGCTGGCAACCTTCATTTTCTTCTTGGGTGTCACACACTCCTTGAGTCTCACATCTTTGCTTTTCTTCTTCCTAGTGGCAACTCTGGCGTGGACTGAATCTATTACTCCTTCTACAACAACATCCAGGTCTAGGGTATCTGATAACTCTTTGCTCTTTTCTATTGCTATATCAATTGGCACTTCCATAGCTGACGATCCTTTCTTCTTTTATGTGGCAGAATCAACTAAGACTTTCATAGCATCACTGAATTTGTTCTACTCTCTAGTTGAATGAACTGGAACTTTTAAATTTTTCTCCTTATGCTGGCTCTCTTCATGCTCGGTTGTATTATATAGTTGTTTTTGCAAACCATTCTTCTCCAAGCCACCGTGGCACATGTTATCATTCTCGGGCTTGCATGATGACCCAGCTTGGGAGTGTGCTACAAAAAGAGGCAATGTAATAAAGGTCAAAATAAGTCAAATGACGATTCAAAGAGAATTAATTAGAAGGACATTTCACATAGAATATTAACCTGTACCATCATAAGGAAATGCTTCCATAGGAATTTCCTCTCCTTCTACATGGAAAATTTAAAAGTTATCAAAAAATGAACATTAAACAAAATTGATATGATGATGGATGCCAACATCTAGTACCTGTGCCATTATGGTCATCTACTTGTGTAGCTCCAGATTCTACTTCCAGATGTTACTAACTTCACAACATCATTGAATGTTTTCTCAAAATCAAGTGACAAAAACTTCCTAGCAGATTTACAAGCCATTGAAAAGCAAAGTGGGTGGTATGGGTGTCGACATGGCAACATCTTGTATGATAAAAATGCCGCACGCAACACATTCATCTAGGCTAATATTGCTAACAACAGAACCCAACTGCACAGGAGGTTTGATAGGAAGGACCGGGATCCTCGTATCCTTTAGTAGATGAGTGATGGTCTCCACAAACCTAAGTTAGGTTGTTGCCACTTCTACATCCCCTGATAGGGTGTCATACTCAGCTTGTCAATATAAACATTTGTTAGTACTTTCTAATACAGTGGTTGGGTATCACTTTTTAGTGGCTAGGCACTACTTGTTAGTGGTTGTGCACTACTTTTCAGTGCACAATTGTTGTAATATTCCTCCTCAGCCTGAATATCAAATAAGCCTCTACTTCAATCCCTTGTAATCATTCTATGTTTCTGAATACAAGAAAATATCATTTTTCCTTGTTTTTCCTAGTGAGATAAAAATTTCTAAGGAGTGGTAAATTAAAATTGGGATATTTTTGGATAAATAAATTCTACAAATATCAAAAAAATGTTTCCCTGAAATAGAAAATCAAAATAGATTTTTCAATGTGCAATTGGAATTAATTAAAATTGATTCAGAATACCTTAGCCTAAGGGTCCAAATTTTTATATTCTTTTTTATTATGGTCCAATTAAGGTTCCTATGGACCAATAAGATTAATCCAAGTGTTGAGACAAGATAAACCCAAAGAATCAAAGAAAATACCCAAAAATGAGTAAATATCCACATAAGATAAAGAGATGACCAAGTACTAGGTTTATTAATTAAAAATTATGAAGTATTAATAAAAAATGAGATTTTGGAGTAATCATTCATTTTTGACACATGTGTAAGGAAAAGGGAGACCTTCAAGGAGGTGCCTACTTCACATGCTTGGATGAGTTTAAAACTCAAAATTAATAGGATATTTTTATCTCTTCTCTCTCTTAAATCAAACCAAATCAAAAAGGGAGCCAAACTGGTCCAAATCCTGTCCAAATTCAGCCAAACTGAAGCTGGAAAATTCTAGAACTTAGTTGGACTTAGTTAGTGGTCTCCTTCTCCTATAAATAGACCCTCATTTCTTTGTACTATGCTGGTATTACTCTAAACTAAGCTTAATTTCTATTATCCTCTAAAACTCAGGAGCTCACAGAGACACCAGAGAGGTTTCAACAACAAAAAAAGGTGGCAAGGATGAGACTCCAAACAGTAGGGGCTTCTCATCTTGGGAGTGGTGGTTATGAAACCATGTGCCATGAATTCGTAAGTATTTGTAGCAATTTTGTTTATCTAAATGTATGTATGTGGGCTAAATGTTGATTTCTAAAAGTTGTAATTGTTAATCGTTTATGTAGGAGTTGGTCATGAATCGCCTACCAAGTAGGCGAGAAGAGAAGTACGCTCACAAATATGGCCTTGTGGCCTTATTTGAGATGCTTGAAGCAGAAGGAGAGACCATCAATTGGGAGGCATTACCATAATGTAAGTCCTCTAAACTATTAGTATATGATCAAAATATTCATGAGTAATGTTTCTTTATATCTGAAAAATACAAAAACGAGCACGATTGTCTTTTGTGCTCTATTTTGGACAGAATGGTGCTGTCTGTTTACTGCTGTTAAGTCCTGTTGACTGCAGCATGTAGCAGGCAACACCATTCTGTCCAAAAAAAATTACTGCTATGGTCCTCGGTATGTGCGTCGGTATGTAAGCCGGTATGTGCGTCGGTATGTGAGCCGGTATGTGCGTCAGTATGTGAGCCGGTATGTACGTCGGTATGTGCGTCGGTATGTGCGCCAGTATTTGCATCGGTATGTATATCGGGTATTACCGACGCAAATATCGACATTGTGGTTCCGACGTAGATACCGGGGTTTATATCGATGACGCGGCTTTTTTAGACCCCGTTTAATGACGTCCGTATAAGCGCCGATATTAGGCTATCATGTAGTAGTGGTGATACAAAAGCACACATTCTTTATATATCTATGGCCTCAATCCCTATAGGTGGTGTTTCTCATTCTGGTACCACTTTAGAAGCCATACAGACAATCGTTCCTTATCGGTGAAATCATCATCAAATAGGAGATTTGGGTCTTGCCCTATGAAGCTCGGTCCATATTCTAGATTGAAATCTTCCTTTGTCATACAAAACTTTGTTTGCTTGGGAAAAAACACTCTTGGTACAGTCCACCTAACTGTAAAGTTAAATATACATGTTTACAAATCAACCAAATTTAATAAATAAAGCTTCTCCAAACACAAAAACCAATAAGATGTCCGATTTTGCTAGATGAGTCTGGTTTCCTGCTCTTTCGCTTGGTAGGTCTACCCTTTGAATCCTTTCCTTTTGTAAGAGTTTTCATCCTAAAGAAACAGAAACATAGAATTAAAATATGTGTATGCATGATTAAACATGAACTCGTATATGCACATGTATAAAATAACACACCCTCGACAGCTCACCGAATCTTCACACTGCACAGTAATAAAGTTAAAGAGAAGAATGTTGTGCACAAATGGAAACAAAGATAGAACAGTGATGTACCTCTTCTAAATACACAAATGGATACTGATGCAGCTGAAAAGAAAAGTGATGCCGATAGGGCACACCAAAAGGACACAAAACGGTGATATACAAAGAGAGAGAACACGAAATGGGGAGAGAGAGAGAGAGAGAGAGTGAGAGAGAGTGAGTAACGACATGTAAATATCAGGTACATGAAAATATTAGGCAATACAACAAATCGTGTTATTGAATCATTAAATGTTAAGGCTTACAAATTTTACCTCACGTAATTTGACCTCGCTTTTTGACATTCTAATTAGATCAAAAGCACCCACATTTTCAGACCCAAAAACTATGTGCTTTTAAGCAACAAAAGCAGGCCACCTATACTTGCTTTCACCCATGGCTAGTCTTTGTTGAGGATTATTTCTATCAAAAGCACCCACATTTTCAGACCCAAAAACTATGTACTTTTAAGCAACAAAAGCAGGCCACCTATACTTGCTTTCACCCATGGCTAGTCTTTGTTGAGGATTATTTCTATCCTCATATTGATCACGATGATTTCACTCTAAAGAAAGGTTGAGATCTTCACTCCATGGATATTAATGTGGATGTATAATGCACGGGTTTCCTTTTTTATTTTTGACATTTGGACAGTAAACTCACGACCACCAATTGTTGTTTACCCTTTACTTTGGACACTAACACTACAACACATTAGGAACACAAACATTTTTTCGTAGCGTTTTTAGAACAAAAATATCGAGGGTTTTAACGATGCTGAGTAGCGATTTTGTCACTGCTCTGCACGTTTTCTTGTTGCTCAGCAGCGCTTTTTGCAGTGAAATATCACTGCCCAGTAGAGCAAAATATCGTTGTCCAGTAGTAAAAAATCACTGCTCAATAGCGTATATAGCAGTGAAAATTGCCGCTTTATTGTAGAAATGCCCCTCTTTTTGCCGCTTCTTTTGTTGCCACGTAGTTTTTGTCTTTTGAATATAATAAGCTTGTACTCTAATTGTTTTTGCACGTTTATGCAGTATCTATCACTTCTACCTCTCCTACCTTATCCTCCTCAAGGTCAAGCAAGGTATGTCTACTCTTTTACTTTATCTCCTATGCAAACAAGCTTTCCATAAAAGTTTTCTTGTGAGTATTTCATTTCTCTTTCCTCTCTTTTAAGTTTTTCTTTTCTTTTTTTTTCCTTCTTATTGAATCTTAACCATTACGAGTATTTTCTTTCCTTCTTTTTCCCTAATTGAGAGCTCTCCAGTAAATCTTCATATGATAAGAGATCTTGATTGTTCTTAATACTTTTTTTAATGATTAAATTGGTTTAATTTTGTAGGTTTTCAACACATACAAGCCTCACAAGTTAAGAGATCTCTTTGTCTATTTCTTCTCTTATGCGTTTACCTGTTTATAGGGTTTGTAAGTACCTGTTTATAGGGTTTGTAAGTTTAGGGTTGTTATTTTTTCCATGCTATTTGGATAGCCTTTAGAGAGCTACGCTTCTCTCAAGAGATGGCCATATGTCTTGATCACGCTTCTCTCAAGGTGATGACTCAATCTTGATCAAGTTACCTTGTTGTGTCATAGCCTCACTCATGTTACTATCCCATGCCATAGTGGGTGTGGTGTGTGTTGTTGTTGGTTATATCGTCATCAAAAACATGGTCTTATATATAAGAGTACTAGTTACAATTATTATATTCTCGCTTTATATATTATTACTATATAACGAGTCGATGTGTGCATAGCAAATGGATTCATGTACACGGTATGTTATATGTGGTTCATAACCTAATAACATTGGTACGTCTTTCAAGGGAGTCAGAAATACAAGGGACACGCACAACCCCTATGTCTTTAATGGGAATTAGAAGTAAAAGAGACGCACACCACCATAGATTTATAAGACGCCTTCAGCACTACTTTCAAACACACGCACACGCACCACCATATATATATAAGTAGGTATGTACTACGTGTCTCTATATATTTATAAGATGCCTCCACACAGAGTGCTTCCCCCGGCGACGAGGTTTTTACACACATTGCATCCTTTCTCTAAATCTTCGAGACTGCTCTCGAAGATTATTAACCTCTCCTCTCTATGCTCTCAGATATGCACATTCGAGTGCTTTTCGACTGCTTTGACTATTCAAAGATTATTAATCTCTCCTCTCTAATTTCCAAGTTGATGATGATACCAACTTTCTGTGTGGCAGGCTGGCACTAACACGAGTATGCCATTGCATAGTGAGACATGTGATGTCGGTTTTACCATCTAAAGTGATATTAGAAATAAGAAATAATCATCCATCAACATTAGACTGTGCAAAGGTTCGAAGGTTGGATCAAGAGCTACCTCAAGTAAAAGTCAAATAGAGTTACTATTTCAATGCTCCCTTTTATGTTGTTTTGTTGCCTACATAAGGACCATCACCTAATAAAGAATAATTCTCTTGCTTTATGCTTTCGCTACTCATTACCTCTTGTGTTAATATAATCTTCCATACAAGGGACACACACCACCATATATTTATGAGATGCCTTTAGCACTACTTCAAAACACATGGGCACGCACTTACATATATATGTATGTATATCTATATATTTATAAGATGCCTCGACATAGTCTTGCCACCCGTGGCAAGGCTTTTACGTACATTACATGCTTTCTCAAAAGATTCGAGATTGATGAAGATTATTAACCTCTCCTCTCTACACTCTCAAATAGGCGCATTCGGGTGCTTCTCAAAAGCTTTGACTATTTAAAGATTATTAATCTCTCCTCGCTAATTTCTAAGATGATGACTCAATCTTGATTACACCAACTTGTTGTGTGGCAGGCTCTCACTAACAGGAGTATCCCATGTCATAGTGGGACATGTGATGTCGGTTTTACCATCTGAAATGATGTTAAAATTTATGCCACTATTTAAACTTGCCAAAAGCTTCAGCCTTATCACAAAGGAAATAAACCCACATCTTCCTATTGTAATCGTCGACTAACAGCATAAAGTAAGAAGATCCTCCCAATGCAATAGTAGACATCTTACCACAAAGATCAGCATGTACCAACTCTAGAAGAGGCTTTGCTTGATTGCTGCTCTCTTGTGGAAATGTCTTTCGTTGTTGATTGCCCATCATTAAAGCTTCACATGGCTCCTCAAATTTTGCAAAAGCAGGTAAATTTTCAACCATCCCCATTTTTTGTACCTCCTTTAGCATAGCAAATCCGATGTGATAAAATCGCTCATGCCAAAGTTTGCTTCTGCCCTTGTTTGCAACAACTGTAAGAGGACTTAGCTTTTACAAATTGTTATTCCTCACAGCTTTGCCAATTGTCTTCTTGTCAACATCTAGAATCTTTTCTTGTGTTTTCTTGAAGTGTACTTCAAGGTCACGATCTATTATTGGAGCAACTGAGAGCAGGTTTCTCTTTATTTGGGGCACATAGACCACATCGGATAGCTTCTTTTCTTCTCCTGTAGCTTCCACAAAGGAGATGGTTCCAGACCCTTTGGTTGGACATTTAGCATGATCCCCCACAATAACATTGATGGAATTCTAACACAGGACCTCAATGAAAAAAAATCAAAACTCATATGTACAACAAGATCTAAACAATAGAATTGAACCAAATTAACAAGATTGAGCACAAAATTGTAAGGTTCCCCCCTTCCAAAATAGGGGAAACACTTAAGATAGTCCACTAAGTCTTAACTTGGAGATAATTTCCTATTCATCAACACCTTGACCATGCAAGGATTCAAGAATACGATTCATAGGTAAGACCTAGTCCTATCCCGCAGGGGTAGCGTGATCTTCTAAAAATCAAATCACCCATAGGGTAATTGATCATAAATTGGGCAACTACTAGTCTTGATTTCTAGAGACAACGATTTTTTCCTCATCCATGCACAACCGCTGGCCTAGTGTTCTAGAAAAGAATTGTGCGAGAACCTATTTATCTAGCATAGGGCTTTCACTAAATCTGTTGGAAAGCTACCTGACTAATTAAGTCCACCCGTCTGTAGGGTGGTGCCATCAGGGCATTCCATCCTCCCACTTTTCACCCTACTCACGCGTCAATTTTGTTTGGTAATTAATTCTACCACACTGTTTGACATAAATAAACAGGCTCCTTAATTAAGGCTCTTTCACAAGGTTTGTTAAAACAGCCTTTTTCCACAATATAATAATGCCAAAGACAAGATTTATAAAAAAAGTTTATACATGAATCAATTCCATACAAGCCAAACCGACTCTCTTATTCTTTTTCTTTATACTGCCAATGATCTAGAATTCGGCATTCCAGCCTCTACATGCTGGGCAAAACCCTACGGGACCAGACACCTCATCGTCGGCCACTGGCGACGACTCAGTCGATAGCCTGTCGCCCTCTCAGGCTTTGTCGCTCGATCCTCCCGTCCCTCAGAGGGATGTCTACGCACTAGGGTGGACTTATTCACCGCACTAGCCCGGGCCCTCAGAACTAGACACAGCATCATAATCTCTCGCCTCAATCGGCGAATCTTATTCTCCCAATGGTATGAGAGATACCTTGGGCCATTCCCGGGCTTTGCTAACGACATCGCCCAGCTACACAAGCACGGAACAGAGTTAGCGTCGAAGCCAGGAAAAACTTGCACTCTTTCTCTTAAAGATAACAATTTCAATACAATTCATTGAATACAGCATCACTTCAAATCGTAGCTTCGTACAATTTTATTTCATTATTTTAAAAGGAAAAGATACACATTTATTAAGACTTATATTACAAAAAAAACTCTTCTTTAAAAGATAACCAAGCTAACCTGGCAACCATTTCCTTGAGGAGCTTGTAATGGGAGGGTTGGGGCCGCATTAGGAGCATCTTCTCTAATCTCATTGTTGCGCGCTCCTCCCGAAGCATTATTTTGGCATTTCCAGGATGGTGCCATCTTGGACGTCGCCTTGTAGGGCTTGCTGTTGCGGTCGAAATGCTCTAATCAGATCTCAATTCCTAGATCATTTGCTCACCGTATGAGCAAAAGACCACCGCGCATGAACCCTCTCTAAGGCCAAAACCTCTTGTTAAAGTCCACGCAAATGAGGGGGGGGGGATTTGTGAGATGTCCTTAACAAAAACGTTTTGCTGAAGGGGAGAAGGGTGCTTCTGTGAGTCTGTTCACACAGGGGGGGAGAGAGAGAGAGAGAGAGAGAGAGAGAAAGAAAAGTTAAGGACACTGTCTCCTAACAAGGGGGGAGTATATGCTAGACAGAATTGCGTGCTGCCCATGGAGCACCCTAGGGACTTATATAGCTCTGGGGTATGAGTGTGGGCATTGCGCAAGGCATGATAAAAAAGGACGGTGAGCCGACAAAGGCTGTGGGTCAGTGGCCTGCATGGCCCTAGGAAAAAGGTACGGTGGTGGTTCACAGAGAAAGGAGTGGTACGCATGTACCTTATCTGGTCAGAGGCAGCAGGGTGTCCATGTAGCGAAGCATGTGGACCACACAGTAGGCAGCCGACCTTTGGTTCTTGTACAACCATCGTACGGGCACCCTGGTAAGTGTGCACGGTCCCTTTTTTGGGGCTGGGTCTCCCAATTTGGAGAGCCAGCCTCGATTTGCGTGTCGGACCGCCCGGGGAGGGGACAAATTTATTTTTTTGTCTAGGATGTTCCCCTGGTCATTGAGGTGTAGATTGTTCCGTCAATCGGATACCCGGTCGTTTATTTTTTTAAGGTTTAAAGGTCGTCGCTTTTTAACTAAAAATAACTAAAATTTGCGTATAAGCTTGATCCGGGTCCGTTTTGGATGTTGTAATATCCTATACTAGGGTAAAATCACATGCAGATTCTAAATTTGGGCTCAAAATTTGAAGATTCTAAGTAGAAATGCCTCATTTAATAAAATCATTGATTTTTATACCATAAAAACTCATAAATTCATCTATTACATGGACATTTCTTTATTAGTGAAGATGGGTATGTTACAAAAATAAAATAAAAACATGAGGTAGAATAGACATCACCTTCAACACACTATTGGGTGCAATATTTGTTCCCCAAGAAGTGTCAGCATACTCCTACTTTTTGGGTATTTATGTCTTTATTCACAAAAATAGCCCACATGCCAAAAATAGTTACATGCTCTTGCATGGGCTTGCCCTTTACATAAAATAGGAGTTTCTTTTATTAAAAGCATAAATAAATCCTTCCTATCGAAATCACTAAGGAAAAATACATATAAACCCCCAAAGGGCTAATTCACGTGTAACCAAATTGCTAGGTTCACGTCCACGTATAAAAAACATGGGCAACTAACAAAGTACGAAAATATCTTGTAGTAAATACCACGACCAAAATACCAAAATTATTAGTTATCCTGCAAAATCCAAAATACTAAAAGGAAAACCTTCCCAATAATTACTCACACCAAATCACTGTCATCATGTCCTAGCCATACCAACTTACAAGAACAAATCTCGTCAATTTGTCCATTCAAACACATTACACAACAACACATAAGCATCAAATCTAAAACTCAGTTTCAGCCTTCCTTAAATTCATATGTCCCCTACACATGGAATATTTAGAATCACACAAGTGCCATGCTACGAACATAGCGGTAATTAGGCATCTCCCAATTATCCACAGAAGGATGGATATATAAACTGTAACATGTCTCCTGTCTCGAATAGTAACCATCCTCAATTGCATTATATCAACTGGCATATGTTTGAAAGTAAGATTGGATGAGGTCACGATAGGCATGAAAAAACCATTGGAAAAAATTTAATAAACACATAATGCATCTATGCAATGAACCAATGAAATGAACATATATGAAACGAGTCTAAGTGTCCCATACAACATAGGTGCATTGCACAAACACACAAAGAAGGTAAAAGATAGAACACATAAATGTGTCTATTGTAAGTATATGAAATAAAGTTGATGTCCCATACCACTAGATTAACTCCACATATCACTCCTTCAGAATAGAAGTTTGAGACATAGAGGTGAGTGCCCTCTGAAACTTAAATTTCAATACAAATTTTCTTTATCTTAAATTTATTTAAGTAAATTTAAATTTTTAATTGAAATATTAATAATGAATAGCTCAAGTAGGAAAAATATTTAAAGTATGCATGCTAAAATCTATTCTTACTTGAGAAATGAATTAGAGGCTAATGAATTTCTTTACAAAATTTTATGGCAAAAGTATAGATGGGATCTAAATACTTCTTTAGTTTCCCAATTTGATCTAATCTTAATGGTGAATGTATGGTCTAGTAGGGTTTACAATTTAAGGTCTTTAGATAGTCGAAATGATAAAATAAATGAAAAAACAAATGTGAACCATTTGCGAAATGAAATCAACACATACCTCCATCGTGGATATGATCCTATACTGGGTTGTATTTCGGAGTTGCCTTTCCCTAGAATCTATGATCCTAATGGGCTGTAATTCAAGGACTCCTTGAGTAGGGATTACAACTTGTTCATCATCAAGAATATAATCGAGACTGGGTACATAAGGTTTTAACAAACTTACATGAAATACATTGTGGACTTTGATATGGGTAGGGAGCTGGAGTTTATAGGCACTTTTACCTAGACACTTGATAACTGTATAGGGACCACAATACCTAGGGCTGAGCTTCTTATATTTCCCAAGTGATAGAGAACTTTGTTTGGGTCGTACTCGTAGAGAAGAACTTTGTCTCCTTCCTTGAAGATCCTTTCAGACCTCTTGGTGTCAGCATAATGCTTTTGCAAATCTTGAGCAGCTTTAATATCCTTTTGGATTGCCTTGGTTTGTTCCTCCATCTCTTCGATCATTATCCTGGATGCCTCAACTCTTATGGTCAGGTCAGAGAAATTTAGAGGAGATAAGCATTCTTGCCCATAGAGTGCTTTGAATGGTGACATTCCTATGCTCTGATGATAAGATGTATTGTATGCAAATTCTACTAGAGGAAGGTATTGAATCCATCTTCTTGGTTCCCATCCACAATATGCTCCGAGAATGTCGTCAATTACCTAATTGACTCTCTCAGTCAGGCCATCGGTCTCTAGATGATAAGCTGTGCTAAAGTAAAGTTGAGTGTCCACCAAGGCTTGAAATAAGGACTGCCAGAACTTTGAATTGAAGTCAGAATCTCGGTCACTTACTATCCTTTTTGGGAGACCATGAAGTTTGAAGACTTCCTTGAGATAAATATTCCAGCAACATCAGAAGCTTTGAAGGTCTTTTTTGCTGGTATAAGGTGATCTACTTTGGTAAGTAAGTCCACTACTGCCAGAATGGAGTCATATCCTCCTTGTACAATGGAGAGACTTGTGACAAAATCTATACTAATGCACTCCCACTTCATTTGGGGAATATCCAAGGGTTGAAGTTTACCAGGCATCTTGACCCTTTCAGCTTTGATCCTTTGGCATGAGAGACATTGCTTCAAGTATCGAAGGACATCATTTTTCAAGCCTGCCCAATGAAATCTCCTTCTTACGACATTTAATATTTTTGCATAGCTTGAGTGTCCGTAGTAGGACTATCATGAGCTTCATGGAGGATTAGTTTCTTTAAAGCAAGATCCTTAGGGATACATAGCCTGTCATTGAAGTAGAGGCTTCCTTCATGAGTGGAGTATCCCTTGATTAGATTCCTCTCTTTCTCTGAATTTTTCCCTTATTCTACTAACTTCATCATTGTCTGATAATTTGGATCATGAGATGAGACTTCTTCCACCTTAACCAATATGGAATTATTTGCCATTGAAATTGCACTTAAGAAAGACTTGCAGCTAAGTACATCTGCTACCACATTATCTTTTCCATGGTGGAATTTGATGTCGAAGTCATATTCTTGTAGAATTCCAATCCATCTCCTTTGCCGCATATTGAGGTTAGGCTGGGTGAAGATCCACTTCAGACTTTTGTGGTTAGTTACAAGTTGGAATTTGCCCCCCAAGAGATAATGTCTCGATAATTTGAGGCAATGAATAACTCCTAAGAGCTCCAAATCGTGGGTGGCATAGTTTGCTTCATATTTCTTCAACTTGTGGGAAGTATAAGCGACTGGTCTTCCTTCTTGGCCTAAGACACCACCAAGTGCTAGACTACTTGCATCAATAACCACTTCAAATTCCTTGGTGAAATCAAAAAGTTTCACGACTGGGGCAGAAGTAATAATGACCTTGAGGAGCTGATCAAAACTCTTTTGATGGATTGGCAGCCACACTTTTTTGCAATCCTTCTTAAGAAGATCCGTCAAAGGTGCAGCTACCAAGGCATAATCTTTGATTTAAAAATCCTATACCATCCCGTGATTCCCAAAAACCCACGAACTTCACGAACTGATTTAGGGGGTGGCCACTCTAGAATATCTTTAACCTTGGCGGTGTCTACTAACATGCTATCTTTGAAGACGATGAACCTAAGATACTCAATTTGATGATGAGTAAAGAAAGTACATTTTCTCTTCTTGGCATAGAGTTTGTGTTTGCGCAGGCTGCAGCAATTGCAGAACTCTATGCACATTGATTTGGAGTAGATTAAGATGTCATAAAAAAAACAAGCACAAATTCATCCAATTTAGGACGGAATATATCTTGCATTAGGCGGTTGAAGGTTGCAAGAGCATTGGTTAACCCAAATGACATTACAGTAAACTCATAGTGGCCATAACGAGTATTGAAGGCTGTCTTGGGTATATCTGCTCCCTTGACTCTGATCTGATAAAAACCAGACCTCAAATCTATTTTTGAGAAAACTTTGGCCCCATGAAGCCTGTCAAGAAGTTCGTCGATGCGAGGGATAGGATACTTATTCTTGACAGTGACTTGATTTAGCCCTCGATAATCTATGCAGAGGCGGAGAGTTCCGTCCTTCTTTTTTTGGAAAAGAACAGGTGCCCCCCAAGGAGAGCTACTGGGGTGCACGAATCCTTGCTCAATGAGTTGGGAAAGTTTCTCTTTAAGTTCAATGTCTTCAGGACGGGACATTTTATAGGGTGTTTTTGAGACGGGTTGAGCTCCAAGGATCACCTTGATTTCATGATCGACCTCTCGAGGAGGCGATAGCACTATAAGCTCATAAGGGAAGATGTCAGAGAATTCTTGGAGCCAAGAGGGTTCTGTCTCCTTCCTAGGTTCAATGGCTTTGTTGAGCTTGACTAAGAAAACTTGCTGACCCTTACATGCTCCCTTGAGAAGATTTTTATCCTTGACTACCCTAGATTTAGGTTTTCGTGTTATCCCCTGAATGGATATTACTTGGCCATGCTTATTTTCAAAAGTGATACTCCCTTGGTTACAGTGAATGCTAGCTTTGTTTGCAATTAACCAATCCATCCCAAGGATTCCATCATAAATTCCTAATGGCAAGACTCTAAAGTGGCCATGAGTTTGCTCATTACCCAGCTCAAAATCAAGGTTTCCTACAGAGTAGCGAGATACTACTTCTTTCCCACCACCCACTGGCTAACTCTACAGTCATTCTTCTAGCTATTTTTTGACCCGTGTTTAATTTTTGCAAACACCTAGGAGAAAGAAATGAATGGGTACTACCACAATCAATCAAAAGCTGGGTTGACTTACCGTGATGAGTGGCTGGGGTTTGGATTACACCAAATTATTTATTCGGACCTTGGTGTTCTACTGCCGCATGGACGGTAGTGCACTCTTCTTCAGCCATTTCCAAGGCCGGTTCTTCACTTATAATACAGGCGGTCCTATAGCAACTGCTCCTCCGCGGCCTCTGCCCAACCACCGCCTCTCTTACACCTTGGTGGATAGGGGTTCCACGGCCTTGATTTCCTCTGCCACCTTGGGGAAATGATGTTGCCATCTTGGAACAGTTGGCCCTAAAGTGTCCCGGCTCATTGCATTCAAAACAGAGAGGGCCTTCACTGGAAGAAGCAGCATACGAGGGGGGGGACAAAAGAGTTGCTTTGCCACCCTCTGTTGTAGTAGGGGAAATTCTGTTGGGGTTTCTTGTAGGGTTTATCTTTAGGATTTGCCTCAGGATAAGATCTCTTTTGAGGCTTAGGTTTGTCAGTCCTCATTTCTTTCACAAGGGGCTTTGCTCTTCCTGAGGTATGCGAATCCCATCTATAGTCACACAGAGGTGTCGGCCCTGGGAGTACCACGACAAACCAAAATAAACGGATCATCTTCAACTTTTCAATCCAACAAATCCACTTTAGGTCGGTAGTGAGGTTCCCAATTCAATCCGCTCGGATGAAGAAATATCTTGGCCCACAACGCAAGAAATCTCTACCCCATCCTCTTTTGATACGAGAGAAATGGGGGAGGGACATCTTCTCTAGTATCTGCACCATGGTGTCATGGAGCTCGAAATTTGAGGAGTGACTAAACATCAATTCAACTTGTTTTTAGTAAGATGTTTTTATTAATTAGCATTATGTTAGGTATTACATACATTGTAAAATAGTCCTTTAAATGGCGAGTCCTAGGAGCTAAGATCAGCTCTGATACCAATTGTAAGGTTTCCCCCTTCCAAAATAGGGAAAACCTTAAGATAGTCCACTAAGTCCTTAAATGGCAAGTCCTAGGAGCTAAGATTGGCTCTGATACTAATTGTAAGGTTCCTCCCTTCCAAAATAGGGGAAACACTTAAGATAGTCCACTAAGTCTTAACTTGGAAAAAATTTCTTATTCATCGATACCTTGACCATGCAAAGATTCAAGGATACGATTCATACGTAAGACTCATACGTAAGACCTAGTCCTATCTCGCACAGGGGGAGCATGATCTTCTAAAAATCAAATCACCCATATAGGGTAATTGATCATAAATTGGACAACTACTAGTCTTGATTTCTAGGACAACACTTTTTTCCTCATCCATGCAAGGCACAGCCGCTGCTGGCCTAGTCTTCTAGAATAGAATTTCTCAAGAACCTATTTATCTAGCGTAGGACTTTCACTTAATCTGTTGGAAAGCTACCCGACTAATCGAGTCCACCCGTCCGTAGGAGGATGGTGCCATCGGGGCATTAATCCATCCTCCCACTTTCCACCCTACTCACGTGTCAATTTTGTTTTTTAATTAATTCTACCACACTGTTTGACATAAATAAACATGCTCCTTAATTAAGGCCCTTTTCACAAGGTTTGTCAAAACAGCCTTTTTTCACAGTACAATAATGCCAAAGACAAGATTTATAAAAAAAGTTTATACATGAATCAATTCCATACAAGCCAAACCCGCTCTCTTATTCTTTTCCTTTATACTGTCGATGATCTCAAATTCAGCCTTCTAGCCTCTACATGCTGGGATAAACCCTACGGGACCATACACCTCATCGTCGCCCGCGCTGGCGAGGACTCAAGCCTGCCTATGACCCTCTCAGGATCTGTGGTTCGATCCTTTCGCCCCTCAGAGGGATGTCAGCGCACTAGGGTGGGCTTATTCACCGCACAAGCTTGGGCCCTCAGAACTAGACAGCATCATAATCTCTCACCTCAATCGGCGAGCCTTATTCTCCCAATGGTATGAGGGATACCACGACGTCACCCGATTACACAAGCATGGAACGGAGTTAGCATCAAAGCCAAGAAAAACTTGCACTCTTTCTCTTAAAGATAACAATTTCAATACAATTCATTGAATACAGCATCACTTCAAGTCATAGCTTCATACAATTTTATTTCATTATTTTAAAAGGAAAAGAGACAACGACACCATTTCCTTGAGGAGCTTGTAATAATAGGAGAGTTGGGGCCACATTAGGAGCATCTTCTCTAATCTCATTGTTGCGCGCTCCTCCCGAGGCAATATTCTGGCGTTTCGGGGATGGTGCCATCTTGGACGTCACCTTGTAGGGCTCGTTGTCGTCGCGGTCGAAATGCTCCAGTCGGATCTCAATTCCGAGATCCTTTGCTCACCATATGAGCAAAAGACCACAACACATGAACCCTCTCTAAGGCCAAAAGCTCTTGCTAAAGTCCACGCAAATGGGGGGGGAAAATTTCTGTGATGTCCTTAACAAAAACGTTTTGTTGAAGGGAGAAGGGTGCTATTGTAAGTCTCTTCACATGCGGGGGGGGGGGGGGGGGGGGGGGGGGGGGAAGGGGGGGGAAGAAGAGTAATTTGTGAGATGTCCTTAACAAAAACTTTTTGCTAAAGGGAAGAAGGGTGCTACTGTAACTCTCTTCACACGCGGGGGGGGGGGGGGGGGGGGGAGGGAGAAGAGTTAAGGACACTACCTTCTAAACAAGGGTGGAGTAGAGGAAAGTTGCCTTATCTGAAAAGTGGCAAATGAGGGGGTGTTGAGAGCTCGGGGGGGTCACTATATGTAAAATATCCCTATCGCGTGCGTTCAAGGCCTATATTTTAAATTCCTTATTTGTGAATTTTTTAATCTATATAATATCCCCTTTTCTTTATGAATCTGTAAATTTTTTTGAAAAAAAATTAAATCATACCCTTATGTAAATATATTTCTGTAAGTTTCATAAATTAAAATTATGCTTCTGTTGAACGCACGTGATATTCACATTTTTTTGTGAGTGACCCCCCCGAGGTTGAGAGAGGGGCGGCAGCAAGGGGCAGCTGCACTGCAACAAGTACACTGTGCAGGGATAGATGGCGATATAGACAGCGACATGGCAGAGTATATGCTACACAGAATTGCGTGCTGCCCATGGAGCACCCCAGGGGTTTATATAGCTGTGGGGTACGGGTGTGGGCGCTGCGCAAGGCAGAGTCGAAAGGACAGTGTGCCAGCAAAGGCTGTGGGTTAGTGGCCTCCATGGCTCTAGGGCAAAGGTACGGTGCAGGTTAGTAGGGGAAGGCGTGGTACGCATGTACCTTATCTGGTCAGAGAGGCGGCATGGGGGGACATCGACCTTTGGTTCTTGTGCGGCCATCATACGTGCGCCCTGGTAAGTGTGTACGGTCCCTTTTTTGGGACGGGGTCTCAAAATTTGGGACGTCGACCTCGATTTGCGTGCCAGACCACCTGGGGGGTGATTTTTTTTTTGTTCGGGATGTTCCCCTGGTCGTTGGGGTGCAGACCGTTGGTCAATCGGATGCCCGATCATACATTATTAAGGTTTAAAGGTCGTCGCTTTTTAACCAAAAATAACCAAAATTTGCGTATAAGCTTGTTCTTGTAAGCTGGGTATGGCTAGGACATGATGACAGTGATTTGGAGTGAGCAATTATCGGGAAGGTTTTCCTTTCAGTATTTTGGATTTTGCAGGATAACTAATAGTTTTGGTATTTTGGTCGTGGTATTTACTACAAGATATTTTTGTACTTTGTTAGCTGCTCACGTTTACTATTTAAGGTCTTTAGATAGTAGAAATGAAATCAATACATACCTTCATCGTGGATAGTGTATTGGTGATGATACCCTCACCTAAGATTTTTGTCATCAATTCATTGAGAGTATATAAGAACTTTTTCTTCTTTTTCTCATGCTGCCGACAATCTTTAGCAGAATGTCCTATTTTATGAAATCTGTAGCATGTAAAGATAGACTTCTTGGACTTGTTATTTTATAATGGAGCTACAATTGTTGTCATTACCTTTTTTTAGTTCTTTTTTTACTACTTCTGCTCAATCATTTAAAAAGTTTCTTTTGGAATTTCTATCAAAGTTTCTGTTCTGTATATAACAACTCACGCAAATCGAGTCAATTTTTTCTTGAAATGTGGAGTGTTGTGATAAATCTGCCATAACTGAAACTAAAGAAATAACAAATATTTATGATGAGAAGAATGGTAAAGAATACATTTCTCATTGTTATAGTGTGGTTACAATTATCTGGAAAAAGAAATTTAACACTCCAAAGACATGTGAACCTTTATACTTTCTATGCATACAAAAGATAAACTACTTAATTTAAAGTGAAATATTAAATAAAGAGAGAAATAAAAACTAAGGTTAGAATTTAAGAGTTGTTATTGCAATACACTACTACAAGATCTTTTATTCCCGACACCTAGTTTTAACTGTGGCCGCGTCATCAAAATGAGCGTCGAAATAAATGTCACAAAACTGAACATCGAAATAAACATCGTTCAAATAAAGGTCGAAAAACCTCCATGATTATGTCAAAATAGGCATCGAAATACTGATCGAAAATAGCATTGAAAATTTACTTTTTTTTGTTTTTTTTTGTGACCTCTAAAAAAATTTCAAGTGTTTTTGGTTCTCATAGTCCTTATCAACACAGTTTTTAGTTACTTTTCAAATAAATACAAAGATATGTAATAATAGTTATAAAAAATAAAAAACTAATATTTTTTTACCAAATCTTGCACTAATGATCCCAAATACAAGAATATATGTAGTAATATTTAGAAGAAATTATGACAATTGTCTCCTAAATCCTCATTAATAGTCCCAAACAAGAAAGCTATGACAAAAACCAAGTATTGCTTGGCAAATAAAAATGAAATAAGATGTTATAGCTCATCATCGACTCTCTCATCCTCAACTAGATCCATGGCTCCAAATACATCTATTTCTAGAAATACCTCTCCATCTGCATCTTCGTCAATGGGTGTAGCCTCATTTGTTGAAGTAGAAGGTGGTTCATCCATGTCGTCCCCTTCTATTTCAAGCATTAGAGGTGGTTGTGTTGAAATTTATTCTTCTATTTTAAAGTGATGGCCACAAAATTACCCTCAAAGGGCAATTTGTCTTACGAGCACTTTTTTTCAATACTCTCTCTTTCTCTCTCTCTCTCTCTCTCTCTCTCTCTCACACACACACACACACACACACACACACACACACACACATGAGAAATTGAGTACGCTCTTTCTTTTCCTTTTTGGATGGATGAGAAAGAACATTGGGCTGAACCATAAGGGAGAGGAGAGGAGAGGTGCAATTGGGGATTATTGATTGAAAGTAAAGGTTGTAGTTAGGCAGGGGGATGTTAATTAGGATAGTTTACCAGGGGGAGGATGCAGTTCAAATAGGGGCCTACAATGAGTATAAAAAGAAAATCAATGGAAGTGAATTCAAATGATGGCAAAAGTTCTAAGGTGATTTGACTTAGATTTTTTAAAGGTTGTGATGGAAAAAATTAAACGTTGCAAGTATTGGTGGATTCTATGGTGTCTTTCCCATTGTGTTCCCCTGTGTCTCTCTTTATCTGTCTCGTCGTCTGAGGCATGTTTGGAGATGTGGGAGCATGTAATGCGGTGGAAGTGGGTGGCCAATGAGCATGCCAAGATCTTGTGGGAGTGCAAACATCAACAAGGCTACCACTCAGAGGCATCGTGGCCAGGCCGAGTCTCATCTCGGCGACCACCTTACTCTTCCTCCCTCATGCACTTTTTCTCACTACTGTAGGGTCGGACAATGCAGCTTGATTCTCTTTCACCCTGGCTCCCCTGGATTTCTCTTTTTTCTTACCAAAATGAGATCACGAACAACACCCAGAAAAGGAGATCTCTCTTTTGCTAAGCAGCTAGCATTAAAGAAAAGGCACAATCCTTTGATGATGTGCATTGGGCCTTGGATGCAGAGCGTGAAGAAATGCTTTGCGAGAAGAGCACTCAGTCTTTGAATAGAAGTACGAGGCCTTTGAGAAAGAGCAAGAGCAAGGAAAGGCGAGAAAGAAAGGAAACTATCCTCGGATGAGTGTTGGTCCTTTGCAAGCCTTAGCTTATGCTATTGGATCCAGCTTTGTGTACTTTCTCCTTGGTCTTAATCTCCTTCTACAACCCTTAAACAAAGGATGTATCACAACACCTAAGCATCTACTAGATCTTTGAAAACTAGTCACAACCATGAGGCACGGTGCCTTCTTAGACTTACCTAACCTGCTTGGCCAAGCAGCCAGTGAGCTGGGTAGCCCAAAATACCTGCAATTATATCGTACAAATTTTCACATCTGTTGATCAGCACAAGGCATTGACATTCCGCCTCCATGGGAAATTTTGCTACATTGAGAAAAAAATACACGTGGAGACGGATTGTAAATAGCATTCGCGGATCAAAAGGGATTATTTTTTCAAGTAGGGGACCAAGAAGCAAGGGCATAGACATGATGACCCCAAACTACTATGCATGGTCGATGGTTGAACCCTAGCTGTAATCAATACCTTAATCGGGCATTATGTTGCATATTTGAAATTTCGGATTGACAACAATCCAAATGTTAGGAGAAGAGAAATCGATTGTATTTACACACAGTGAAGTACCATTTGCAATAATGTGATAATAAGGTAGTAGACATGTGCCTCGTGACCTTTTTTAGGTAGCGAATCTCCCTTTTTGTACATAGATCAAACCACAGGGGGAGGACCTGTGGATAAAATTAGCCTCAAATGAGAACTAGAACTCAGAAGGTCAAGGAGGTGGTTGGCTAGTGGAAGGTGGCTGAGCTAAAAAGGGTCACGGAGGTGCTATCACGGAGAATGGAGAGGATATCCGAAGAGACAATGCAACGAGGTGTTTTATATTGCGTGATGGCCGCCCCTTTGGATAAGAAGCGATCTAGAAGCATTGAGAAGGTTCCAGGACGGACCACACAGAGCTCGAGGGCGCCAATTGTACTCATTTTGCGAGAGGTGACGTAGCCAGGCTCAACAAACGCACAGTCCATGAGGGTGGCACATTCTGCAAGCCATTGCTGAAGCTGGGTGTCTTCAAGAGCATTATCCTCTCCACGTTGTTGCTGTTGTTGTTGTTCATGTGGGTCGTGCGCACATGCCCTGTTACGGCCGCCACGCACCTCCCAGAAGATGACATAGTGTCCGGGGGCTGTCTTTTGGTCCGCGTAGCTTGTGTAGTCTACCAACTCAATGGCCCTCCCACTCACCTCTCTGAGCCGCTTGGCCGCCCGGCTCACCACCACTTTCAAGTCCTTCTCTGTGTTTTTGTCGATGTTTATGTTGAGCACCACATTCTTCCTGCACACATAGGCAAACTGTGGGCATGCATTGTAGAAGCCCGTCACCCTCAACACGTCCCCGAGGCGATACCTATAGAGTCCTGCGCAAGCAAATAGTTAATGGGTGATCAGTCAACTAATTTCAAACGTTGGCGGCCGGTTAATGCTTGATTCCCGCCCACGGCGTACCGATGCCGCAACCCAGGCATGTGATTATTTCGTCATCCACCAACGATTAATGATCAAGAAAGGAGGCGGCTTGCTTACCCCATGCGGTTGTCATGACGATCTCGTACTCTTGGCCAACTTTAACTTCAGTCAGGCCAACAGGGGAGCCCTCCTCGTACGCGGCAGTTGAAGAGGGGCCACTAATAGCTGCAACGGCAGGGACGTCGTCAATGGCGCTCATGGACTTCCTGGTGGTGCTCGATCTAGATCTGTGCAAGGGAATAAACTCGAAGAAGGCCAAGCTGGGAACAATAGTGAAAGAAACGTTGCTGGGGCGGCTTGACCTTGGGTTTACATTCACTCCAATCCAACCCTCTGTGGCAGCATAGTCAGCGCTAACCAAGGGCACCTTGGAGCCCGCATAATGTCGCAGCTTCTCCCCGTCATTATTAAAAGCACACATTTACACCGGGGCCACAGCACCTCTATCACCCCATTCCAATCTCCCACCATCAACTCTCTGAACTTCAACGAGATCACCTCTGCTAGCTTAGGATCAGGCCTTACTACATCGCCCATTGCAACCATCAGCAGTGAATTATCTGTGATTTTAGGGTTCAATTTCCCAACCCTAATGTCTTCGCAAAGGTCTTGCCACTCATTCTCCAAGGTTCTCAAAGCCTCCACTAATGTATATGCAAAAGGTGAGCTTAACACCTCCACTTCTTGACTGTACAGAAGGCCACACAGTAAATGGCAATACATTGACTGCCAGCAATCTGAGCCAAACACCACCTCGTCTGGACTGCATGGCCTCACGCCATTGCGCTTTTGCCTCAATTTAAAGGCATCACTCCTAATCATGTGCGTTGTTGCAGTCCCAGCCTTTAATCCTCCTTTTGTAGTGGAGAATTTCCCACAAAATAGGACCTCCAGTATTCGAGCTCCTGGTGCGGTTGGATACACGCTGCATATGGATTGTGTAATTAGCCACAATGAATTATTAAAAGATAAATAAAAAATTGGAGGATTGTCGAGCACATCAAAGCAATAGTGTGGAATAGGGATCCACAGGAAGGAAGAGAAAGAAAAACAGCAGAAACTGATCATACACACGCGCTATATGCAAGAGGTATCATGAGTCGAACAAGCAATTATATATACGATCTACAGGTAAGCTACTTTAATATTGCAAGTCTCAACTCACCGATCTCGGAATGCAGCAGCAATGCTAGCCACCTCCAAGGTACCTGCCTTCAAGCCTTCGTGGTAAGGAAGGTATTTCTCTCGTGCATCAGTAGTTCCGGAGCTGAACAGATCAGTGCAGTAGCTGAATCTCATTAATACATGGTAGATATAAATTCACTTTGGTATGTTTTTTTACTGATCATATGAGTGAATTACAGAGCAATACGATCGATAAGATTAGATTTTGAATGGAATGTCAAGCTATACTCAGATAAACCTTAAGCAGATGGCATCGATGGGAGACGCCGTAAGAATGGAGGAGATTTCACCATCCACGATCCTCTGTATGTAAGGCTTCAAGTCAGCGTGAGTGACCATAGGCACACACCTTCTGAAAGTGAGGGGATCAATGTGTCCGTTGGGCAATCGGAAATTACGGAGATACTCGCAAGAAGCGTTCTCTTCCAGTATAGAATTGAGCACTGATTCTTGAACTTGAGCTGCATTCGCGGTGATTTTCTCGAATCTGACGATAGTGGGCTCAAAGCCAATATGAGGCAAGGGAAGGCCAGGCATTGTAGTGATCGAGTACGTAGTAGTGGGGCTAATTGATTGTGGTTGGAGCGTAACGGGGATTGTGGGGTGGCTAATTTTGTGTGTGTGTGTGTATGTGTGTGTATAATCGCGAGTGTTTCACATGCGATGGTTGGAATTCCCTTGCTGCTGCTTTTACAAGGCCCTGTGTTATATAATAAGCCAACACGAGAAATGTTGGACTTTATTTATTCTTCTAGTTTTCTTCATTCAGGCCTTCAACAACACCGACCACATACATATTTCTCCGTATGAAGGATCCCAGGATTCCTAAAGGTGTGCGCTGACATTGGCTCCGGTTGAGTTCGAAGTGCCAAATGGCATCTGAGAGAAGGGACCACGTGTATTTTCCTGTGTGTTTCTCTACGTTGAACATGCGGATGGCGGCGGCCCACATATTGCGCTTTTTGTACACACACCATTCGTGGAGGAGGTGAACTACCATTCGTGGAGGAGGCCGTCGTCTCAACAAGTACCGAGTTATATTTTCTCATCAGCAACGTCATCCCTTTTTGCCCTCCACCTGGCACCACCTACCTTGAAGACCCCACCGACCTAACTGCCCTATGCGCTTTTCTTTTCTGTTCGCTACTATTATTATGATATTAGTTTTGGGCTTGGCTGAAAATTTGAGAGTACACTACTCTCACACACACACTAGATGGTACCATCGCTTGCAGAGGGAGAAGAATTGAACCCATCACCTAGGGACTCTCAAACTCCTCTCCTTACTGCACTTGTAACGCGCGATTGTCATCTCTTCGCTCATTTCGACTAAGGTGATGACTCGATCTTGATCACCTTACCTTGTTGCGTGGTGGCCTCACTCATGTTACTATCCCATGCCTGTGAGATCCCACTGCCCCCTCCACGCACCTGACTCCCGGTAGCTGACAGCGGAAGCAGCCCCCTCATGCGCAGGGCAAGGTTTCTCACTCGGGGCCTTGTCCACCACACGAATGTCCGGGCACGAGACTAGACTGGTGGTCACTCCGAAAACCGAAACCTGGAAAATTTCCCATGCCCAAAAAGCAGGGACGATTCCACCTTTTTGAATTTTTCTTAACGACACTACTAGAGGTTTAGGGCATACCGACGTTAGAATACTGATGCAAATGTCAAACGTCGGTATGCCCGTCGTAAACTTGGAGGCGAAAAGTCAGGCAGGTAATTTTTAAAAGTTCATATACCGACGCGTATACCGACGTATATACCGACGAATATACCAACGCTCGTAAGTTTTTTACAGCCGAGAACCTATTGTTCTCTGTTTTGCGCGGCGTCGAACTGCATCCATAGAAGGTATGCGTCCGTCCATCTCCTTCAAGCTTTGGTCTTTTTACATTCAACCCACTCTTCTTGTTGTTGTGTGTGTGTGTGTGTATGTGTGTGTGGAGAGACTTAGTGAAAGGTGTGTGTAGATCTCCCTTTCTCTCTCTCTCCTTGGACGGTTTGCCTCTCCCCATCTCCTCATATTCTTATGGCGTTTTGCCTCTCTTTCTTTCCTCATCTTCTTATGTGTGTGTGTGTGCGTGGAGAGATTAAGGTAAATGAAGATTAGGTTAAATGTGTGATGTGTGTGTATATCTCATTCCCCTCTCTCCATCCTTCTTCTAATTACCTTCTTAATTTTGTATGGAGAGAAGATTTGTATGTGTGTTGTGAGAGATGTAGAGAGTGAGAGAGCTTGTGTATGTGAATCTATTAATTACTAATGTATGCAATGTGTGTGTAGGTTTGTTTCTTCCATGTGTGTCCTACCTTGCAGATCTGCTTCGAACACGCACTATCCAATCCACATTTGAGAGGTAAGCATATTACCAATTATGTTGTTTTATTAATATTACTTCTCTTTTTGTTCTCAATTTGTAATTTTTAATAGAAATTGAGTATGCAAGCATGTTGTTTTTAATTTGTTCTCAATTTGTAATTTTTAATTGAAATTGAGTATGCAAGCTTGTTGTTTTATGCACATCTATGCTAATATTAGCATAGATGTGAGTGCATACGAAATTAATGTATGTGCTTATTTGTCTTTATACACACATACACACTTTGAAAGAGAGAGAGAGAGAGGGAGAGAGAGAGAGAGAGATTTTCTTCTTGGCGCTTACCCAAGGCGTTTCGGTCTCTTTTTTGACTTGAAATCTAATGTCTAAGACATGCATGTGAACGCTATGTCTATATGTATATACTCTAATGTAATTGCCTAAAGCACATATCCATAAGCTAATGTATAAGTTATTTTTAAAATCTCCCTCAACGGCTGGGGAAAAGAAGCCCGTTTGACGCTTTTTTTTAATATTTTTAAAATCTCCCTTAACGGCTTGGGAAAAGAAGCCCGTTTGACGCTTTAAATGTTATTTTTAAAATCTCCCTCATGGCTGGGGAAAAGAAGCCATGTTTTATGGTTTACATAATGCTTTGTGTAATGCATAATGATTTGCATTTAATGAGCTACATATACATGTTATCCTGCTAGATGGAGCCTCTCAATCTTGAAGAGAGAATAGCGTGTCCATGCATGCGATGTAAGTACCAAATCTTTCGAAAACGAAAGATTTGCAACCAGCATATTCATGACGCTAGCATATTTCCAATGGAGCGCTTGCAAAATTTACGGTTTCAATCGTACAACCAAGCAAGTGTGAAGCCGCATCTTGATAACATTGCTTTAATTTGCGCCTATGAATTCTCGTCCCCAACAAAGGATGAGAATATCGAAGGAGGGAGTGACAGATGGAGCTCAATTAAACGCACCCGAGGAATGGAAGAAGGTCAAGAAATGGAAGAAGGTCCAATGGAGGAAATGTTGGATGCCTTCATCGAGCAACAAGAAGCTCTCTTCGAGGAGCATGAACATGAAGATCATCAACCACGACATTCTCAACGGTCAAATTATGGACCAGAGGAAGAGGCCATGCATAAACTTGCACACCTTCCACTATACAATGGTGCCAAGATATCTGTATTGCGTGCATCTCTTACGATGCTAAATTTACGGTCAATTTTTGGATGGTCTAATACAAGTGTCACTGAACTCTTCAAGTAAGGATTTTTTGGAGATTACACCTAATGTTGAAATGATCAATTTTCAACTTGTATTTGACTAAATCTTAATAGTAACGATCAGATATTGCAGTACTTACAGGCTTTTGAAAGACCAGATATTGCCCCCCGACAACGAGATGCCTCCATCTCGTGCAGATGCCAAGAAGTTATTGAAATCCATAGGCATGGATTACAATAATATTCATGCTTGTCGCAATGATTGTTGCCTCTTCCGCCATGAATATGAGCATTTGCAAGAATGTCCCCATTGTGGCTCTAACAGATACAGAGAAGATGTTCAGTGGGAAGCTGTCCTGATAAAGGTTCTTAGGCACTTTCCAATCATCCCAAGAATAAAAAGCATGTTCAGGTGCAAATCTATAGCAAGCTTGATGACATGGCATGCCACAACTCGATCCACAGATGAAGTGATGCGTGTGCCTGCTGATTCACCCGCATGGAGACACATTGAAGAGAAATGGCCGGCTTTTAGGGAAGATCCTCGTAACCTCCGTCTTGGCCTAGCAATGGATGGTGTAAACCCTTTTGGTTTAAGGAGCTCTTCATGGAGCACATGGCCTGTTTGCCTTGTGAATTATAATCTTCTGCCATGGTTAGCAATAAAGAAAGGTCATTTGTTGCTCTCATTAATAGTTCCAGGAAAGTACAAGGTGAAGAACATGGATGTATATTTGGCACCACTTATTGATGAGTTACGCACCTTGTAGAATGGAATTGAAGTGAAGGACATGTCAAAGCAGAGTGGCCAAAGACTTGCAACTGTGCAAGGTATTCTCATGTGGACAATGCATGATTGGCCTGGCTATGGAGAATGCTCAGGTTTGTCTATATCGGGTTACAATGCATGTCCTGTATGTGGTCCTCGACTTGATTCAAGATACTCAAAAGCATTACGAAAGAATGTCTACTAAGGACATGTTAGGTATCTTCCAAAAAATCATGAATTGCGGGATGGTAATCTCGGAAGACCTCCTCCAAGTGCAGGCAAGCGATTGGAAGATCAAATGGGAGGAATGTGGCAACTTGGCATGTCCTGGGATGAAGAGGCTCTCTATCTTTCACCAACTCCCCTATTGGGGTGATCTCCTTATAAACCATTTGCTTGACCCGATGCATATTTTCAAGAATATAGCTGACATTCTGTGGAAGACCATGACAGGAAAAAAGGAGACTAAAGGCCAAAGGGACGACTTGGAAGAGATAGGCTGCATGCAAGAGTTGTGGGCTTGCACTAGACCCAATGGAAAGGTGCTACTTCCAAGAGCCCCATGGGTTTTTAGTAAGATGGAGGAACAACAAGTGAAGAGGACAATTTCAGAGTTTCGGACTCCTACAGGTTGTATGCATTGGTTAAAAAGTGCATTTACAAAGGATAATGATCTTAGTGGCCTCAAGAGTCATGATTGGCACAAGTTTCTACAATTTGTGCTACCCATAGCAATAAAAGATTGCCTCACTGAAGACATTAGAGCTACTATCTATAAGATTAGTACATTGGTGCGTTGGATTTCTTCAAAAGAGATAAAGAGAGACACTTTGGAGACAACGCGTTTAAACTCCATAGAGGCAGTCTGCATGGTAGAGAAGTTTTTCCCTACAAGTTTATTAACAATCCAGATGCATCTGCTAGTTCATGTCGTAGATGAGGTTGCAGTTGCTGGAACAGTCCATTCAAGATGGATGTTCTTTTTGGAGAGGTTTATGAAGACATTAAAGGGATTTGTTCGCCAAATGGCTCGCTCGGAGGGTAGTATGTCAGAAGGGTGGCTGACACAAGAGTCCCTTGTTTACATCACTGAATATTTAAGTTCTTCAGTTCCAGAGATACCTCGACTATGGTCTCAAGAGTCTAACAAGCGAGTCATTGGTGAGGAGCCTCAAGGCCAAGGCATTAAGAGAAAGATGGATAACAATTAGAGGGAAAAAATCAACAAATTTTGCATCTTGAACTCTCATGTAATGGAGAAGTGGATTGAGACATATGAAGCTCTCAGGTGACAACGAGTACAAGATCGTTTAAGTTTCAGAAGGAATCGCACTACAAGAAATCTCCCATATCCAGAAGGTATGCAAGCTCTTCCAGACTTTCCCACAGGTAGATGGCTGGAAGCTACAATTTTAGAAGCCAAACGTGCTGGTTTAACTATAGCAGAGGAGGAGGAGGAGCTTACAAAAGGATGCAAGTGTTTAAGTTCTACATGTCTCTCTTTTTTTTCTCTACATGTCTCAGTTTTTGTTTGTCCATCAACAATCTTTATGTGCTATTTGTAGTATCACAAATATGGGGCGCTTTGGTCACATGGACGTCATTTTCGAGTAGAACGAATAGACCAAAGAAGAGCAACCTTTGATTGTGGTGTCACAGCACAGTTTGTTCAAGAAAGTCATGCAAGTGCAAGTGATGATAACACAATTACTGGAATGCTTGATTACTTTGGAACCATTCAAGACATATTAAAGGTTGGCTTCAGAAGTTTTGAGTTGTTTATCTTTGATGTGAAGTGGTTCAAGGTAATCACAAATGGGCCACATGCAACTGTACGTAGAGACAAGAGTGGCCTCATCCAAGTGGACTCCACAAAGGTATGGACCGATCAGCAAGATACTTTTGTGCGCCCAGAGCATTGTGAGCAGATTGTCTTTAAAGCGGATCCAAAAGATCCACGCTGCTATTTGTGGTTCAAGTAGCCCCCCGCAAAAAGCAAATTTTTGAAGAATTTGAGCTACAACAGGGTGATGTGGATTCACAGGGTGGTGGGGAGCAGCAAGAACAAGCCGATATCAACAATGAAGAGGAGCAAGCAAATGAAGAGGAGCAACTAGAGCAAGATCCAAATGAAGAGGTGCAAACCAATGAAGCTGGAAAACATGTTGAGGAAGAAGACATAGATGATGAGGACATCCTTCATCAAGGGACTTTTAATGATGAGGATGCTGAAATGTACATAGACATCCTTCATCAAGGGACTTTTAATGATGAGGATGCTGAAATGTACATAGACATAGATCTCTTTGGGGCTACTGATCTTAATGAGGATGATATAATAGATAATGATTTTTAAAATGATGTATCTTAATGATTATGCAAATAGTTATGACATATTTGTAATGATTTTATGACATTGAAGGTGCAAAGTGATATGGTTTACCATTGTTGTTTAGGAAAGTTAATGTTTGTCATATGGTCCTTTCATTGTTTACCATTGCTAATGTTTACTGTCATAATCACTAGTGCAGGTGCAAATTGATATGGTTTTACCATTGTTGTTTATCATTGTTAATGTTTGTCATATGGTTATTTCATTGTTTACCGTGTAATTTTCATTTCGCACAAGTTTGTCATATGGTTTTTTGTCCACAGGCCATGGGTGATGACGCTCGACTACAGTCCTGATTTCTCATTTAACCCTACACCGCAGGGCATGAGTCCCAAGCAGTTATATGGTTTTCTCTCGTCCATGACTCCAGAGCAGAGAGCCATGGCTCAGAGTTATTGGGGTTCTGGAGCAGGGACATCTGCCTCACCAACTGGCTTCACGACGCCAGTTCCCACACCCGTAGGTACGACAACAGCTCCCACACCTCATACCACACAGCCTTCCACTCCTCTTACAGCTCGATCTACCACCTCTTCACATAGATGTCGCTCACGTAGTAGGTCTTCAGGGGGAGGTTGTTATGGTGGTAGTGCCACAGATGCTGTGACACCACCACCACGTGAGCGTCGTCCTTTGCTCTCATCTGTTGATAGCACACCCATAGGTTCACCTTCCACTCCTTGGGGTGCACATGACCATGACAACAGCAAGATATACACGAGTTTTCTAACAAGATCAAAATCTAAAACCTGAATAAACCAGATAGAAGGAAACTATCACTGATATAATTTGATCATCTGAGCAATTCAATGCTTTTTTTCTAATCAAGATTAGGCACAGCCGTTGATCCACTCAATCCAGAAATTTATCACGGAATTAACTATCTACACGAATCCTAGCGTAATCCTAAGATTTTTCAGTTTGATTATTAAAACTCCACTGATTCCAGCCTAACCCCATCCGGCCCATGGGTTAGCCACCACCCTACCACTGGAATCGGTAGATCCGAACAAGTACTCACCCACCCATAATTCAAATGCCTTTCTTAACTTTAGCTTTAGAAAATAGATACGCACACACTCCTCTTTAAAACTTTATTAAAAACAATCCATTGATAAACAATTTACTGGTTACACATGTCATACTTCAAAATTTCCATTGAGTCTTTGTTTCTCTCAAAACAGTATCACTCTGGACTCTCCATTGAGACCAACGAGTCAACAACGAGATCCACTGATAGATTACAATAACATTGGTCCTTCATACAATATCTTCCTCGACATACACATTGGTGTCCTTGGCACCGCAAGCCCATGCATCGCCTGGTCAGAACCCTCCAGGATCCTCCTTAGGTGTCCTGGTACTTCACTCAGGGACCGCTTCGTTGGCCCTCGCCCATCGTACCGGAAGCGCACCATTTTAACCATACCGAGGCTGGTCAAGACCTCGGCAGGCTTTGCCGCGTGAGCTGTCCCTCGAACACTCCCCGCTAGCTGTTGCAACCGAACTTCCCTTAGGTAAACATATATGCCAAATGCTCCCTCCAGCATTCTGGCGTAAGACAGTCTTTTAAGAAAATAGGGTTTCTATGCAAGTTTTCAGTTTTGATTTTGTTTGAAAACCATGAATAATCTTAAATCCATATCTCAATACTTCTAGATCTAGGTCTGAATTCCAAACAGAATTCCTTGAATTCTGTTAACTTGATCCTTAGATCAAAATCAAAAGTCTTAACTTAGTTTCAGATTCGGTGGGTGTTTTGAGTGCATTTTTCATGAATTGATCACATCGTCATTGACGAAGGAATTAGGTCTTGGTCAATAGTCTGAATCAGAGTTTGGGTCTGGAAAGGTTCTTCCTAAACTATCTTTCTCGAAAGGTACTATTTCAATTTCTCTTTTTCTAAATTTTGTTTGACGAATATTTGCTTACAGATTTCTAAAACATGAATTTCTTATGAGGAATAAAATAATCATTTATCTCAATCTCCGACTTCGATAGTTTAATTGAATTTTCTCATTACCATCTTAGTGAATATGAAACATGCTCCTTAATTAAGGCCCTTTTCAAACAGCCTTTTTCCACAACACTACAATAATGCCAAAGACAAGATTTATAAAAAAAGTTTATACATGAATCAATTCCATACAAGCCAAACCTGCTCTCTTATTCTTTTCCTCTACATGCTGGGCAAAACCCTACGGGACCATACACCTCATCGTCGACCGCTGGCAAAGACTCAAGCCGTCCTGTTGCCCTCTCAGGCTCCGTCGCTCGATCCTCTCGCCCCTCAGAGGGATGTCTACACACTAGGATGGGCTTATTCACCGTACAAGCCTAGGCCCTCAGAACTAGACAGCATCATAATCTCTCACCTCAATCAGCGGCCTTATTCTCCCAATGGTATGAGGGATACCTTGGGCCATTCCCGGGCTTTGCTAACGACGTTGCTCGGTTACACAAGCATGGAGCGGAGTTAGCATCGAAGCCAAGAAAAACTTGCACTCTCTCTTAAAGATAAAAATTTCAATACAATTCATTGAATACATCATCACTTCAAGTCGTAGCTTCATACAATTTTATTTCATTATATTAAAAGGAAAAGATACACATTTATTAGCACTAATATTATAACCAAGCTAACCTGGCCACCATTTCCTTGAGGAGCTTGTAACAGGAGGGTTGGGTCCGCATTAGGAGCATCTTCTCTAATCTCATTGTTGCGCGCTCCTCCCGATGTAATTTTATGACATTTTCGGGATGGTGTCATCTTGGACGTTGCCTTGGAGGGCTCGCTGTCGCGGTCAAAATGCTCCAGTCAGATCTCAATTCCAAGAACGTTTGCTCACCGTATGAGCAAAAGACCACAACGCATGAACCCTCTCTAAGGCCAAAACCTCTTGCTAAAGTCCACGCAAATGGGGGGTGGGAATTTGTGAGATGTCCTTAATAAAAATGTTTTGCTGAAGGGGAGAAGGGTTCTATTGTAAGTCTCCTTACACGCGGGGGCGGGGGGGGGGGGGAAGAGTTAAGGACACTGCCTTCTATAACAGCAAGGGGGGAGTAGAGGAAAGTTGCCTTATCTGAAAAGTGGCAAATGAGGGGGTGTTGAAAGAGGGGCGGCTGCACTGCAGCAAGTACACTGTGCACGGATAGATGGCGGTATACACGGTGACACGACTGAGTATATGCTATGCAGAATTGTGTGTTGTCCATGGAGCACCCCAGGGATTTATATAGTTGTGGGGTATAGCTGTGGGGTACAGGTGTGGGCGCTGTGCAAGGCACAGTCGAAAGGACGGTGTGCCGGCGAAGGCTGTGGGTTAGTGGCCTGCATGGCTCTAGGAGAAAGGTACAGTGTGGGTTAATAGGGAAAGGAGTGGTACGCATGTACCTTATCTGGTCAAAGGAGACAGCATGGGTGTCCATGTAGTGGTGCATGTAGTGGTCCATGTAGTGGTGCATGTAGACCACACAGTGGGCCATCGACCTTTGGTTCTTGTGCGACAATCGTACGGCACCCTGGTAAGTGTGTACGGTACCTTTTTTGGGGCGAGGTCTCCAAATTTGGGGCGCTGACCTCGATTTGCGTGCCTGACCCGCCTTTTTTTTTAAATCCGAGATGTTCCCCTGGTCATTGGGGTGTAGACCGTTGGTCAATCGGACGCCTGGTCATGCATTATTAAGGTTTAAAGGTCATCACTTTCCAACAAAAAATAACCAAAGTTTGCGTATAAGCTTGAGCCGGTGTTCATTTTGGATACTATAAAATCCTATTCAGGATAAAATCGTGCGCAGATTCTAAATTTAGGCTTGAAATTTGAAGATTCTAAGTAGAAATGCCTCATTTAATGAAATCATTGATTTTTATACCATAAAAACTCATAAATTCATCTATTACATGGACATTTCTTTATTAGTGAAGATGGGTATGTTAAAAATAAAAAATAAAAACATGAGATAGAATAGACATCACCTTCAACACACTATTGGGTGAAATCTTTGTTCCCCAAGAAGTGTCGACATACTCCCACTTCTTGGTTATTTATGTCTTTATTCACAAAAATAGCCCACATGCCAAAAATAGTTGCATGCTCTTACATGGGCTTTCCCTTTACATAAAATAGGAGTTTCTTTTATTAAAAGCATAAATAAATCCTTCCTATCAAAATCACTAAGGAAAAATACATATAAACCCCCAAAGGGCTAATTCACGTGTAACCAAATTGCTAGGTTCACGCCCACGTATAGTAAATGTGAGCGGCTAACAAAGGACGAAAATATCTTATAGTAAATACCACAACAAAAATACCAAAATTATTAGTTATCCTGCAAAATCCAAAATACTAAAAGGAAAACCTTCCTAATAATTGCTCACGCCAAATCATTGTCATCATGTCCTAGCCATACCAGCTTACAAGAACAAATCTCATTAATCTCACCAACCTACAGGTTGTCCATGCAAACACATTACACAACAACACAAGCATTAAATCTAACACTCAGTTCTAGCCTTCCTTAAATTCGTATGTCCTACACATAGAATATTCAGAATCACACAAGTGCCATGCTATGAACATAGTTGTAATTATCCACAGAAGGATGGATATACAAATTGTAACATGTCTTTGCATCTCTTAACTTGAAGAAAATGGTAGGATCAATAATACGAACTGTATGCTGTACAGCGTGGTTAAGCCAGCTTCTCATCATGCTGCATTGGACCAAACAATAATTAGGGTAGGGTGTAAAGAAGGTACAAGAAGGATTGTTTTGCAAACAAATGTAAAATAAAAGACACTTACTAGAGCATTGCAAGAATGATAGTATCTGAGCAATACTCATTCTTATGAGCCAATGCTGCCAAGCATGGTTTTGTCAAGTCAAAATTATTCACTAAAGTTTCATCCTCAATATGGACAACTATGTTAGGGCCCTGCAACCTTCTCTGTATCTGCAGCTCCATCTGTACAGTCTCCACATCTATAACAGATTTGGATTCTTTTATTTGTTGCTTCAGTGACTCCTCATAAGCAGATTTCCCTCTGGTGCTCTTTGAGTGAGTTACTTCAACAACCTTAACCTCATCTGCCTTCAACTTTCTTGTAGGTGGAATTAATAATATGTCTCTCATTTTGATGTCCTGCCATTCCACAGGATGGACCAGCTTGTCATACCTCCATCTCACTCTGGACAAAGTGTTGAAGTCTTTGACCATCAGAGTTACCCTGTGAGCATGGGCTGCTACCAGCATTGCATCTTCAAAATATTTCTCCAAGTAATCCTCTGCCATTTCCTGTAAGGAAAGAATGGCAGTCCTGTTCCACCTGAAACCAAGGTGCCAACTATCACATATGTCTCTCACTAGTCTCTGAAAAGGTGCCTTGGGGATTGCAAAGCCGATAGCTTTCTGTTGCTTCCTGGTCTCCTTTAGCACACCCGCACCATGTTTCAATCTCTTGGCCTTTTGTTGGAGCAGGCTCATTGGCTTCCCCTTCCTGCCATGTGCAACTCTTCCCTTTGGAGGCACACTAAATTCCTTGATACCTGCCCCAGTTGCTGCTGCTTCTGCAAGCCTTAACCCCTTGCCAGCTCTCCTTGCAGTTGACTTGGTTCTTGCCATCACTCTGACAAGCAATGGGAAGAGATTACAGCCATGGAGAACATGGAATGATACAAGAAGGCAATGATAGGGGTGGATGAAGCAACATTTATAAATTTGCAACAAAACGCGATTTTGACAGTTTGAAATTCCTAGCAGCTCACTCTTGCGTTTTCTTGCAAATACCTGAAGTAACATGCTATTACATTCCTACAGTGATTTCTCTGTCTTTACAACTAAAGACAATATGGATTGAGTTTATGCAAGGAGTGTACAGCCATGGATAGCTTAGAAAGACACAAAATGACAATGATAGGGGTGGATGAAGCAACAGTTTTATATTTGCAACAAAATGCGATTTCGGCTGTTTGAAATTCCTAAAGCCTTCTCCTCGCGTTTTCTTGCAAATTCATGAGGCAGCATATTGGAACATGCCTTCAGTCATTTCAGTGTGTTTGCAACTTGGTGCAGGATGGATTGAGTCTATGGAAGGCAAGAAGTAATCAATCTCTCACTCAACCAGCCCAATTCAAAAGTCTTCCTGCTTGTGGTTGCAGTGGAAAAAGCTAAGGAATGCATATAATATTTATCCTAATATCTAAGGGTTGTTGCAAGATCAGGGTGTCCAGTTTTATCCAGTTTATGCTGGACTGGGACAATGCTTGGAGAGCAAATTTTGGGGGGCAAGGTACTTAAAATGAGATCAAGCAAATAATAGAAAATATGCTTGACCTTAAATTAACCCAATATAACTTAAATTAATAAAAATTAGTCTAATTAATCAAAATTAATCAAAAATATGATGAAATGATAAACAAATGATCTTTCCATACTTAGAGTGATCCAATTTATTTTTCCATAGATGCACCATTACAAGTACACTAGTCCCTATAGGTTTTAGATGATTCACATCAAAAATGTAATTTTACTAATTAGATTATTAATATTTGCAGGCCTTCTGATAGTCTGGAAGAATTTTGAAAACGAGATCATTAAAAATCCAACCATTGGATTTGCAATTTTTACTAACCACCACATTCTACTAATGTCTCAGTATCTACCCACTCTTTTGATCTACAAGATTGAGGATTTTAAGTGGTAGCTATTGTGGGTACAAAAAGTGGCGTATATTATAACACTTTAAAGACCTTGAAATATTTAAAGAAAATAGACAAATATCTTAAAATTTTCTCAAAAAATCAAGGTAAGCTCCATATTATGTGAAGATATAAGGTACAAAGTGGGAATCTCATATGAGCTTATATGTGAAAGATATTAGCATTTTACGAAATCAGTTCAAATTTGGGACAGGGTGTATACATTGACTTTGTACCTAAGAGAATGAGGACTTTTGACTATCTAATGCTTAATCAAATTATGCAACTGTATTTCTAACTTTGAATATAATGTTCCAACAATAGAACTTGAAACGAAATTCCTTCATTTACTAGGAGATATTAGCCACTAAAGGTAAACAAATGCCTGTTTTTTTACTGTTTACAGGGTGCCTGAGTGGACAAAACTGGGCACCCTGATCTTGCAACCACCCCTAAGCTACATCACATCACTCAGTACCTTATCCTAATATACTATTAAACAAGAAGATAAGGATATAGAGAGTCTTATTGACCTGGAAGCTATCTGTAGGTGTGTTGTGCTGGTGATGAGTACCCTGTGCTGGGGATGAACCTGTGCTGCTGGTCAGGATGCTAATGGTGTAGAGTAGGGAGGTAGAGAGACAAGAGAGCTGAGAGGGGAGGGCCAAGATAGGAGAGATTAAACAGGAGGAAAAAGATTAGTGCAAAATACAAACAAAGCAGCTACTAAATACCACACGTGTGGAATGGAGTCGTTTTTTCACACGTGTGGATGGGACCCAGATCTCTTGGAGTTTGAAACTTGGCACGTGTGAATGGCACTTTTTGCCTTGGAACTTATGCTAGTCATGATTTCATAATCAGATCCATAACCACTCTTCCCTCCCTGTCTTTCATCCCTGCCAGCACCCTCCCATCATCCTTTTCCTTCCCCCTCTGATCCCTTCCTGCCCAACACACTCCATCCAGACTGCAACTTGCTTGAAGACTACTACCACTACCAGACCTCCAAGTTACCTAGGCTGCAGCTCAAGTTTGGAAGAGAGCAGAAGATTCACTAGTGCAACTCAAACAGCATGGAAAAGGAAAGGAAAGGTCAGAGATCTATATTCTTTTCAATGTTTTTTGATGTATACTTCTTCCATCCATAGAATTCTTGAATCTTACTGCCCAGGAATCTGGTACATCACCCTAGGATTTGATTGGAGATGGATATCAATAGAACCTAGAAGTTTGCAACAAAATGCGAGGAGAGTGCTTAACATTTTCCAAATGGCCCTATATCGCGTTTTTCTACAAATTCTTATATTCCTTTTGGTTTTCATTTCTTCCTCATTGTTTTGCTTTCTTTGGCCCTGGGGAATTATTCCTAGTATCATCTACTGTCCAAGAATCTGTGAGATGATCCTAGCATTTGATTGGAGATGGATATCAATAGAAATGGAGAATTTGTAACAAAATGCGAGGAGAGTACTTGACATTTTTCAAATGGCCCTACATCGCGTTTTCTTGCAAATTCCTGTGTCCCTTTTGGTTTTCACTTCTTCCTCATTGTTTTGCTTTCTTTTGTCCTAGGGATTTCTTCCTTGATGATGAGAAAAGTTTTTGCTTTGGAACAGTTGATTCTCAGGCCCCTCCTTTCAAGAGGAAGCTGGACTTTTCTGCTGCTATACTTACACCACAGCAATCACTAGGTGAGTCATGTGTGCTCATGAAGGGAGTTGTTGGTGATATCCTATATATTCCCTGATTGCATATGTCAGCATATAGAATTCATGATATATAAATTTTTGTTTAGGAAAAAGGAAGAGACTGGAGCAGAAAGCTGAGTCTTCCCTTTCAAAACAAAAGGAACCAGAAGAGGACAAATCTCCAGATTTTCTCCTATTTGACTTTCTTCACAAGTGCAAGGCTCAGAGGAACTTCCACATATACCACAATATTTTCAACAGGGAGTTCATTATGGGCTCTGTACTGGAGTATCACAAAGATTTTCTTTCAGACCATTGGGATACCTTCAAACAACTGACAGAGGCAGGAAGAATTGTGGAAGGTGAAAAGGTTTTTGTGCATATAAATCATATTGTCTCCATTGACAGACTGAGGTACCATGTGAATAGAAGATTTGACAGCCTGCCTGAGGAATATAAATTCAACTGTAACTTGCACACCAGAAAGTGTAGAGTGCTTGAGGAAACCATGGCATTCCTTATGTACATTGTCTTCCATCAGCACTCTCTAGAAGAGCAAGGGCAGGAGGCTAAAGAAGAAGACACATCTGAAGCAGAGGAAAAAAACACCATATTGGGGAATATGGGAATTTTCCATAAGTTTGGGACATGTGGTCAAATCTTTGGATTAATCATAACTTGAACACCGTTACTCCAAATTGAGCGCTCTATAGCTCACTAGATTCCATTTTCCAAGCGCTTTCCAACAATAGGTCACATGATATGGTTTTGAAAAACTTTTAGGCATGTTATCCAGGTCCCATCTTTTTAGTATTCAAAAAATAGGAGTTGGGAAATTCCCAAACTCACGAATATAGTGTTAAAAGAGGATGTTCCTATGGCAACTGAAATGGCAGAGCAAGAAGAAGATATCAACCTCCAGGATGAGGGGCTGCAAGTGGCTGCTCTTGACCTTGTTCAACTAAGGACTGAAACTCTTAGGGCAGCACAGCCAGTTGAAGATTTTGATGTTCAGAGCAGCAACTATGCAGTGCCCATGCTTCCAGGTGTCTTGATTGGTGGTAAAGATTATGTTTTCCTCCATGATATAGAGTGTATGTTCAATTTGAGGGAGGACTATGCCATTTCCCTTATTGCCCAGGCTTCAAGGCTTGACAAGGAGGTTGGCATAGAGACTGACCATTCACTACTGGCTTTGGAAACAACTTTTGATCCTGCAGAGGCCCTTACTATTTGTTTCAAAGAGGCTGAAAAGTTCCAAGAGCCAGATGAAGCTGCCTTCCAGATGTGAATCTCTCAGCACTATACAAGGGAAAGCTTAAAGAAGAGGCTGGACTGGAGGGGAGAGGAATAAATCTTTGGAAAGATGAACTTCTTGTTGCTGATGAAAATGAGAAGGTATGATCTTGTTACTTCAAATCAAATACTTTATCTTGTGTTTAAATGTTTTGTAGTTGTGTATTGTCTCACTCCAATCTTTTGATATGTGGCAGCTACAAATTGAGGATGACACATTCCTCCAGAGAGAACAAGTGGAAGCAGGCCGGCTGGGTTTGGCAAAATGTCAAGCCTAGCTCATTATATTCATGATCTAGGCAGTGCTAAGATCTTGATTTACCATAGGCAGTTGAGAAACAATGGAGAAGCCATTGTTTACTTCTTTAAATGTTTGTCTAGGGTTTTAGGTGGACATGATCTTTCATGGCAAAAGGAAAAGATCATTTTAATAGAGAGGTTGTCTGCCATAGATATATTTGGGGATTATGTGAATAAGCAGGCCTCTAGGGCCTCTTACTTTTTGTCTTATACTTCTTATGCATTAGCATGTGGTGTTAAGGAGCCCAAATGTCTAGAGGGCTATGGAAAACACAAGCTCATAAGGTTTCGAGATCCACCCATGATTGCATCAGGCGACACAATCCAAGAAGAAGAACATGTGGAGATAGCTGAAGACAAGGATACCCCTCCCAGACAAGCAATAGAGGCAAGCATTGATAAACAGACAGTCGACATCAAGCCAACAAGGAAGAAAAAGAGTCCAATCAAGATCAAAAAAGAGAGTTCCGATTGGCAGGCCCTGGAAGTAATAGGATTTAGTCATCAAATATAGCACAAACATTATGTTGAAGTTGAACTGATTTGTACAAAGTCTTTGATCCTCATCAGTTCCTTGTCCGTACGAACGATCAGTACCCTTTTGCATTTGTCCCATCACCGTACGACACTTCAGTACTCTTCCCACACTCAGTAGATTCTAAAAGCATTTGACACTCAGTACCTTATTGGTAAGGATCAATAGTGTGTCTAGCATAATTAAGTAGTATTGATTGAATTTTTTGTGTGTAGCTCATGGATGTATTGATACTTGTTAATATAGATCACATGTTTCACAAAAGAAATACTTTTGATGGAGTCTCAAAACATATAGGCTTAACACTAAGAGTCACTTGTTCCACAAAATAAAAATCTATTGATTGAGTTTGAAAACATGTGGACATAACACCAGTAAGTTACAAACTGCTATTCATGTTTACTTGTCCATTTATGGTTTCTAAATATCTTCGAATCCCTCCATTGTCTATGTCTCTCTGCTGCCATTGAATTGTCCAAAGTTTGTCTTTGTCTTTGCTTTTGGGCTAGAATAAAAGCAAGCTTGACTTTGGAACTAGAAACTTTTCTTTTAGCATGCAGCCTCTGTAGAATGCCTCGGTAAAACCATTGGAAGACTTCCTTCAGAGTATTTGCCTTTTGACTCCCTCCGTAGTGTTGTGTCTGAAAAATGCATTACGTGCCATGTAGTGAGACTTCTCCATGCCTTGGGTAGACCAAATTGCTGGGCATCCATACTTTTTGACAAAATAGGGAAGGTCGTTGTAGATGATATGCTGTTTTCACAGAGACATAAGAATGCATAGTAAGTTATAAAAAAAAAAGAGGATCACACTTAAGTAAAAGAAGAAGACAGAACTTTACCATGTAGTGAGTTATATTGCAGGCTGTCCATGCGTCTTTCATTGACTTCCCAAAATGTTTAATTGCCCCTTCAAAGTTCTTGTAATCACTCTTTGTCCATGTTACATTGTCACAAAACATGAAGAGTTGATCAAGAGACCTCCACACCTCTGCCTTCACATTTCATGCTTCCCCATCTGCCTCATGATCTTTCACGGCATTATGGACTTGCTTCCACAATCCATAATTAATCCTTGAAACTGTTCTACCTTGCCTTACTTGCTTATTACTGTGTTTGGGTCGAGACAAGAATCTTCTTGCCTTAACACCATCAATAGAGGGCTTGATTGGTGCCTCCTTGCCATTGGTAGACTTTTTAAAATCCTTTGTGATATGAACATCACCTCCATGCAGACCTATATCGGATAACATTTTTTCCAATGCTTGAAGAGCATCCTTTCTATTTTTTTCAGGACGGAGTTTCCAAGCAAATCCAATATACAAAAATACCAATTTCTCAATAATTCGACATAGAGCATGCAATGTGCATATGTGAACATTACATAGTGGAATGTCAAGAATGGCCTTGAAGTCAGGGTCAACTTTATCTCTATTAGGTGCTCTCTTCCACCATTTGGAATCCATTACTTGAGCTGATTCTTTGCAGTAAAGACAAGGAGACTTTGAGTTGCCTCCTTTACTAACGTTATACATGCACTTAAGTGTTTTAAGATCCCCCGCCATGTGCCACTCTACTTGAAAATCACCTTTTCCTGCAACATGTAGATTCTCTCCTTGCACTTGTCTTTTAATTATTCTTGGTATTTTCGTGTGGTGAAACACCCAATCTAGTGTTTCATGGTCTTCTGTCTTCACCTGTGATTATAGAAAACAAAAGTCTTACTATAAAAGATTTGAAAACAATGACTAAAATCAAGTACGAAACAAAAAATGATCATACCTGGAACGAGCCTAACCACCATATGTGTTTCTCCGACTGCACACTAAAATACTTCGAACTCACTTCAGTCAATGATGTATCAAGTGCTCCATTCATCAATGTAATAGTAATCCTTTCCATTTTCTTTTCCTTTACGACCTCACACTCATCTAGTTTGATGACAAATTTTAAAATGCCTTTGCACTCCTCAAATGTTATTCCATAAAACTCGACCATTCTTCTTTGAAGTTGTTGTAAATCTACAGATATATTGTTCCAAGGGTCATACATAGTGGTTCCTTTACCACCATGAAATATTTCTTCAATATGGATATATTGCCCAATAAACTCATCTATACTTTCATTCAAATGACCTCTTATCCTCCACATGGTTGCTGGATTTGGCAGTAAAACTCGTTTAATCCTTTGATCTCTAAAAGTTGAGGATATCGCATGGAAAATCGAACTATATCCCTTCCTGCTAACTCCACTAACATCAAGAGCCTCTTGGATTGTAGCGCCATCAACTTGATTATTGGATATAAAGTCCTCTACAACATTGCGTTTGATTGTTTTGTATTTTTTTTCTTCAATCAAACCTTTTGCTACGCCACAAGAAAGCAATCCTTTCATTTGTTTAACAGGAAGAAGGTTGGGATCCATATTTTCTTTTACAGGATCCAATAGTTTCCTATAGTAACAACACAATATGCCTATATCATTCAACACCTCCATTCTTGTTTTGCGTTAATGGACAAAATCGATATAATCATTTGAGAGTCTTTTTGAGTATAAAAAATAAAAAATTTCAAACTAGACTTGCTTCCTGAATTCTTCGCTTGCATCCACCAGTCCTAGCCTTCAAATTTACAATGTTTTTAATCTTCGTGCTTCGTAGTCTGTCTCCAAGCACGGTTCTCTTCCTTCTTGCTCTTGTGAACTCTTTTTTACTCTTTGAATGCTCCTCAATTTCATTCTGCAACTGCTGCTCCAATTTTGCACGAATGGCTATCTCTTGCATCCTGGCCCCCTTTTCTTGTAGGTACATCATTTTATATTGGATATATGCTTCCATCGCACCATAAGTCAATATGTTGAAGCCCTTCTCTTCTCATATTTTCCCGTTGTTGAGCATTCAGCACCGTATCCTTTCGTCTTTTTTGTGCTGGAGCATATTGTTCTTCTAAGTCGATGTGAAGATGGTGTAATCGCTTCTTCTGAGATTGTGACTCACTAGTATCGGCCATTTTTTGTGCTTCTAAGGTTGCAAAGTTTGCTTGTCAATCTCATAGTCTTTTTGTAATATGAATCGTGGAAGTGTGGCGGTATCCATGCAATCATCAAGTTCAATGATGGATTCTTTATGAGAGGCCTGCACACGTCGTCAAAAGAGATGCGGAATCTTTGGGAAACAAAAAAAAACTAAGGAGATATTTAATACAAAATCGTGTTAGTTAGACAAAAGATTATCTTATTCGTTTTTGAACTGACAGTTCTGTAGTCCTTACTGACAGTCCTGAGCCACGTTTTTGTATTTTACTATTTTTGAGGTCTTTTAGGAGAGAAATAAATCAAAAAATAGTGAATTTCTTACAAGGCCCCAAAATGAGCTCCCTTTTTCCCTAATGCACCACCATATATTTATGAGATGCCTTCAACACTACTTCAAAACACATGGACACGCACTGCCATATATATGTATGTGTATCTATATATTTATAAGATGCCTCGGCACAGTGTTGCCACCCACGGCAAGGTTTTTACATACATTACATGTTTTCTCAAAAGCTTCGAGACTGCATGAAGATTATTAACATCTCCTCTCTACACTCTCAGATATGCACATTCAAGTGCTTCTCAAAAGCTTTGACTATTTAAAGATTATTAATCTCTCCTCTCTAATTTCTAAGATGACGACTCAATCTTGATTACACCAACTTGTGTGGCAGGCTCTCACTAACATGAGTATCCCATGTCATACTGGAACAATTATTATATTCTCGCTTTATGTATTATTACTATATAGCGACTCGATGTGCACAACGCATGTATTCATGTACACGGTATGTTATGTGTGGTTCATTACCTAATAACATTGCGATGTCTTTTAGGGGAATCGAAAGTACAAGGGACACACACAACCCTATGTCTTTAATGGGAATTAGAAGTAAAAGGGACACACACCACCATAGATTTATAAGACGCCTTCAGCACTACTTCCAAAGACACGGACACGCACCACCATATATATATAAGTAGGTATGTACTACGTGTATCTATATATTTATAAGATGCCTCGGCGGAGTGCTTCCCCCAGCGACGAGGTTTTTACACACATCCTTTCTCTAAATCTTCGAGACTACTCGAAGATTATTAACCTCTCCTTTCTACACTCTCAGATATGCACATTCGAGTGCTTCTTGAATGCTTTGACTATTCGAAGATTATTAATCTCTCCTCTCTAATTTCAAGTTGACGATACCAACTTGTTGTGTGACAGGCTGGCACTAACACGAGTATGCCATGTCATAGTGGGACATGTGATGTCGGTTTTACCATCTAAAATGATATTAGAAATAACAAATAATCATCCATCAGCATTAGACTATGTGTAAAGGTTCGAAGGTTGGATCTAGAGTTACATTTACCTCCGAGTAAAAGTCAAATAGAGTTACTATTTCAATGCTCTCTTTTATGTTATTTTGTTGCCTACATAAGGCACATTCGAGTGGTAGTACACCACTTCTTAGTGGTAGTACACCACTTCTTAGTGGTTGAAAAGTGGTGTACTACCACTGACAAGTGTTGATACACCTAAAAAAAAAGTGCTAGTAAGAAGATGCTTCTTCCAAGTTGAAACCATGTCAGTGGTGTACTACCACTGACAAGTGTTGATACACCTAAAAAAAAGTGCTAGTAAGAAGATGCTTCCAAGTTGAAACCATGTAGTGAAATTTGACGATGATTCTTAAGTATACCACTTTTTAGTGGTAGAAAAGTGGTATACTACCTCTAAAACAAGTTCTAGTAAGAAGATGCTTCCAAGTTAAGACCATGCAGTGAATGATGATGCTTCTTAAGTATACCATTTTTGCGGTAGTTTATCACTTTTTAGTGGTAGAAAAGTGGTATACTACCTCTAAAATAAGTGCTAGCAAGAAGATGCTTCTATGCCAAAAACCATAGTGTATGATGATGCATAGAGAGGTTACATGTGGTGTATGATTGGGACCCAATACTGTGTCCTCTCCATCTCCCCCTTCTCTCTCTATTTTTTGCACATCTCCTTTCAGTTTGTGCATTAATTTCTGTCGCGAAAAGAGTGCTGATTTCTGAGTTTTGAAGTACCGATCTTTCTCGGAAGCTTCCGCATACTACAACCTTGGTCCCACACAAAGCTATAATAAGGGTTATACCAACCATCCTTCAAGCACTATAATGCAAGCCTTCCCAAGTTTACCTCTATATACCTGGCTACTCCCTTCTCAAGTGTGCATCCCCCTACAGTTAGCAACAATAATGCAAGCCTTCCCAAGTTTACCTCTATATACCTGGCTACTCCCTTCTCAAGTGTGCATCCCCCTACAGTTAGCAACAATATTCTCAAATGTGACATTAAACATGTATGCCTAAAAAACTATATTCGTGCAAATGTCCAACAACATTAGTGGTGGGATCTTAGTAGCTCTTTCCAAGATATTCCCCACCATAATGAGCCTTGTGGAGGCATAAATGTTTGACAGCTTAACCTGCCACTCCTACCATTTGTATTTCTTTATCATCGAGTGGATGTTGGAATCTTCATCACGAGCTTCTTTAATAGCCATTTTAGCCTATAGAGCCAATAGCTCTAGATTAGTCACAAAGGCATAAATGTGACTAGTACACCCTTTCCCAAAGACACTAGAATTCCTATCTTTCCAAATATGGCAGAGAAGACTACTCCCAATGTTATTCCATAGAATAGGATCCATATGCCTATATTCACCAAGAAGTATCTCTTTCCATGAGAAGGGGATAGCAATCATGCAAGATGTTAAGAAATTTCTTATTGCTTTCACAATTCATGGATAGATGCATTAAATATTCTACACCTTTGCCACACCTAGAGCAAATGCCATTATAAACCCCCACTCTTGTAGCTCTCTAGCCAGACCAAACTACTTTGTGCAGAATAAGCCCGAGAAAACAAGCATGTTTGGAGCTACTAGAAAAGACCCAAATAGATTTGAATCTATAGGTCCATTGATAGGCATTCAAATTGATGCCCCATCTATCATTCAAATTAGCTATAAGAGCAGAGTTATCACCTAGAAAGTTGATTATAGCACCTGATATCCAAGAGAGATTCCTTTTAATACCTCTTACCATCCCCTATGAGAGGGGCCAAATACCTATATCAGAAATTTGTTTGATCCTTTCCCTTAGAAGCGCCTTGCAACAAAAAGTAGTAGACAAGTGTTCCAACAGAAGTGAAGAGTATTCCCACTTATCTTTGTTCCACAAATCTCTCCAAGATTTGATACCAACTTTGTACAGCTTGTGAGCTCTATTGAAATCCTATTTATCTATGCTAGGAAGGAGGGAACCAAACCAGCCAAAGTCCTCTAGAATGAGTCTAGACTTAGAATGGTGGGTGCCTTTTACCTGAAGGTAGGGTTTCCAAGCAGCCCCCCCACATGCTCCTAATCAGAGTTGAACCTTTAGGAATGAATTCCTTCCTAGACATAAAGATTTGTAGAGGAGAGAACCTTGTCTAGCACTTCTTTTACTTAAGCTCAAATATGTGACAGTCTATTTTGATCAATAGGGCTCAATAATCAGTACTATCAATCCCTCTACAGACCCACTTAGCTATGCAAACTTGTCAACAAGTTTACTTAGGTCCAAAACTCCAAGCCCCATTTCTCTTTAGGTAAACTCCAAGTTCCTCCTTTCTCTTTAGGTAAAACATAAATTTTATAGGCAACTTTAGCAATCTTCTTGACTCCTACATTCCCACCCCACAAAAAATTAGAGTCTAGAGAGATAATGTTTTGCAGGTGGGACTTAGGAGGCTTCTAGCAAGATAGGAAGTAATTAACAGAAGGGAGAAGGTAGTGATTGAGGACAAACACTCTAGCAAGAAGGGAGGGTTGATAGCCCTTCCAAAGATCAACTTTGTCTACTACCCAATTCCATCTATATTTTAGAGAAACCTTAAAGCCCATAGGAATGCCCAAAAGTCTAAAAATCTCACCATTCATAATTTGCTTGCATCTAGCCTTAGTGACCACATCAAGAGCAGTGCCATTATGAGTCCAGTAACCTATTTTGGCATGATTAATGATATACCCACTAGCTAAACAAAAGGTATTTAAGCAACTTCAAAAAGTCTTTATAGATTAAGCATCATTAAAAACAAGAGAGTTAGTATCATCAGCAAACTTTGTAGACAAAGATATTTGGGAAATCTAGGGAGCTTCAGCCCTTTCAAAGAGCCTTTGTTCAAGGCATTAGAGACAAGCCATCCTAGGGCATCAGTAGTAATGACAAAAAGGAGAGGGGCAAGGGGACATCCCTATTTGATAGTTCTCCCTAGTGGAGGGATGGGTTCAGTGAGAGTACCATTCAAAGAAATAAGAGCGCTAAAATTCCCAAAGTGGGTGTGGACTGACCCTCTGAAATTTTCCCAAACCCCATATCCTCAAGAGAGTAGAAAACAAAATCCCATTGCAAAATCAATTTTAAAGAAAACAATATCCATCTGATGATCATTAGCATACTCCATACCTTCCCACACAGCTACGATAGCATCCAATATGTACCTACCTTTGATGAAACCCTTTTGCTCTTTAAGAATAAAAGAATCTAATAGAGGAGATATTCTTCTAGCAAGAGCAAGAGCAAAGATTTTATAAACAGAAGTGAGGCAGGTAATGGGCCTTCAATTAATCAATCTAGTTCTTGGACCCCCTCTTGTGTATAAGCTTTATAACCCCAGTATTAACTGAACTTGAAAGAGAAAAAACCTACAAATTCCCTTCAAACCAAAATGAGATAAAGGGGAAAAAATCCACGTAAGCTATATAGAACTCATTTGGTAGCCCATCAAGACCAGGGGTTTTTCCCAAAGCTAGAGCATCAACAGCTTCTTTAAACTTCCCTTCAGTTAGAGGCAAATCCATTTGAGCCTTAACTTCAATGGGGATAGCTTTTCCCCTAATTCTAGCAATAAGGGCTCTAGCTTGAGTAACCTCTCTGACCTAGTAGGAGACTTAGAGAAGATGTTGCTGAAAAATTCTTGCACAAATTTAAGGTTGTCTTCTTTCATCATCATGATGTTTTCGGAGTTTTCCTTGTTTTCCTTTAATGGAGGAACCATTTCTCTAATTTTCTTTTTTTTGAGTGGGTTAAACATGTGTTTGTTTGGTTGTCTATTTTCCCTGCCCCAAACTCCTTAGTGTAGAGGAGAATCTTTTCATATTCAAGAAGCTCTTCCAATTTTAGAGAGTTTTTAAGATCTGAAAGCTTGGTTGAGAGGTTCTCAATGGCCTCCAAAGATTCCAAGTCATTTATCTCTTTTTGGATCTCATTTCTCCTTCTTTTTTTGATTTTCCTATCTTTTCTCATGAGTTTACAAAACCCCTTGAGTTTTTTTTAACAAAACTCACACAAGACTGAGAGGAAGAACAACCTGGTTGAAAAGCTTTGGCAAAAATATCATACACAACATTTTTAACTTCCTCAAGCTGAAACAAAGAATGGTTAGCATGGAGCCCCCCATTCTTGCTGATGTTGACATCTTGCTTAAATTTGAAAACAAGAGGGAAGTGATCAGAAATGAGAATAGACTTGTCAAGAGAGAAATCAAAAACAAAAGACAAATTAGACAGAGAGAAATTTACATAAACCTTGTCAAGTCTAGCTGCCTTGTAGTAGCTCCCCTCCTATTTGTTAGTCTAAGAGACCCTCTGTCTGTGTGCACCTCGAATAAACAAATCTCTCCCACGGCTGGGCTGGGCTGGGGATAGAAATTTTTTAGCCGTCTCTTAAGTGACGCATATCAGTATGCAAACGTCGCTAAAATAGGCATTTTAGACATTCGCTTAAACGACGGCTCTAAAAACGTCGTATAAGCGACGAATTTTTTTTTTAAAATTTTTAGGCGTCGCTTAAGCGACGTATTCGTCATCGTATAAGCAACGCTAGATAATTTAAACCCCCTCGCTAGACCCCCCAATGGCTTGTAGTGCATGTCTCCCAATGCCTCCTTTCTAACAGATATGATGGCCTCGCGCTTAAGAATCTTGTCCTCTTTTGGAACCAACTCGGCCTTATGTAGGTTCAACTCCTCCATATCCTTCTTCAACCTTTCCAATATCTTGCTGGTCCCCCGCAGCACCCCAACTTGCTCATGTCTCCTTGTTTTTTACTATTCTAATGCAATTTTTGTCTCATCAAGACATTGTCGCGCTTCCCTTTCAACTTCGCAACCGTACTATTCAAAGCTGATAAGTCTACACTCTTGAGGCAGGTACCGTTGTGCAGGATGTAGGCATTTCAAGAGTTGAAATAGAGCTAAATGCCCTCTCAAGGTTAGGTCTCTTTCCACTTATAGAAAATGTAGGCTTTTCATCACCCTCACTCATAAATTTGGTTTCTCCATGTGATATCCATTCTTCAAGGTTGACTTTAGGTTCAAAGCATGGTCTGTTACTCAACCTCCATTTCTCCATCTTTCATTCTAACTTATTTTGATGGTGTATTGTTTTGATGACACTGTCAGCTAACACAGCCCATGCCACTAAGTTATCGAAATTTGCAGTACTTTTGCACTTTTTCCATGTGAATCCACGTGCAAAATGTACACCAAGTTCACTATTCAGAGGAGCTCCCTGATACACTTTGTGATACAAAAGCACACATTCTTCATATAATTATGGCCTCAATCCCTATAGGTGGTGTTTCTCATTCTGGTACCACTTTAGAAGCCATACAGACAATCACTCCTTATCGGTGAAATCATCATCAATGAGGAGATTTGGGTCTTGCCCTACGAAGCTCGGTCCATATTCTAGATTGAAATCTTCCTTTGTCATACAAAACTTTGTTTGCTTGGGAAAAAACACTCTTGGTACCGTCCACCTAACTGTAAAATTGGATATACATGTTCACAAATCAACCAAATTTGATAAATAAAGCCGCTCCAAACATAAACACCAATAAGATGTCCGATTTTGCTAGATGAGTGTGGTTTCCTGCTCTTTCCCTTGGTAGGTATACCCTTTGAATCCTTTCCTTTTGTAAGAGTTTTCATCCTAAAGAAACAGAAACATAGAATTAAAATATGTGTATGCATGATTAAACATGAACTCGTATACGCACATGTATAAAATTACACACCCCCGGCAGCTCACTGAATCTTCACACAGCACAGTAATAAAGTTAAAGAGAAGAATGTTGTGCACAAATGGAAACAAAGATAGAACAGTGATGTACCTATTCTAAGTACACAAATGGAAACTGATGCAGCTGAAAAGAAAAGTGATGCCGATAGGGCACACTCAAAGGACACAAACGGCGAGATACAAAGAGAGAGAACACGAAATGGGGAGAGAGAGATAGAGAGAGAGAGAGAGAGAGAGAGAGAGAGAGAGAGAGAGAGAGAGAGTGAGTAACGACATGTAAATATTAGGTACATGAAAATATTAGGCAATACAACAAATCGTGTTATTGAATCATTAAATGTTAAGGCTTACAAATTTTACCTCATGCAATTTGACCTCGCTTTTTGACATTCTAATTAGATCAAAAGCACCCACATTTTCAGACCCAAAAACTATGTACTTTTAAGCAACAAAAGCAAGCCACCTATACTTGCTTTCACCCATGGCTAGTCTTTGTTGAGGATTATTTCTATCCTCATATTGATCATGATGATTTCACTCTAAAGAAAGGTTGAGATGTTCACTCCATGGATATTAATGTGGATGTATAATGCACGGGTTTCCTCTTTTATTTTTGACATTTGGACTGTAAACTCACGACCACCAATTGTTGGTTACCCTTTACTTTGGACACTAACACTACAACACATTAGGAACACAATAACATTTTTTCATAGCGTTTTTAGAACGAAAATATCGAGGGTTTTAACGATGCTGAGCAGCGATTTTGTCACTGCTCTGCATGTTTTCTTGTTGCTCAGCAGTGCTTTTTGCAGTGAAATATCACTGCCCAGCACCAAAATATTGTTGTCCAGTAGTAAAAAATCACTGCTCAATAGCGTATATAGCAGTGAAAATTGTCGCTTTATTGTAGAAATGCCCCTCTTTTTGCCGCTTCTTTTGTTGCCGCGTAGTTTTTGTCTTTTGAATATAATAAACTTGTACTCTAATTGTTTTTGCATGTTTATGCCGTATCTATCACTTCTACCTCTCCTACCTTATCCTCCTCAAGGTCAAGCAAGGTATGTCTACTCTTTTACTTTATCTCCCATGCAAACAAGCTTTCCATAAAAGTTTTCTTGTGAGTATTTCATTTCTCTTTCCTCTCTTTTAAGTTTTTCTTTTCTTCTTTTTCCCTTCTTATTGAATCTTAACCATTACGAGTATTTTCTTTTCTTCTTTTTCCCTAATTGAGAGCTCTCCAGTAAATCTTAATATGGTAAGAGATCTTGATTTTTCTTAATACTTTTTTTAATAATTAAATTGGTTTAATTTTGTAGGTTTTCAACACATACAAGCCTCACAAGTTAAGAGATCTCTTTCTTGTCTATTTCTTCTCTTATGCGTTTACATGTTATAGGGTTTGTAAGTTTAGGGTTGTTATTTTTTCCGTGCTATTTGGATAGCCCTTAGGGTTGTCTATTTCTTCTCTTATGCATTTACATGTTATAGGGTTTGTAAGTTTAGGGTTGTTATTTTTTTCGTGCTATTTGGATAGCCCTTAGAGAGCTATGCTTCTCTCAAGAGATGGCCATATGTCTTGATCACGCTTCTCTCAAGGTGATGACTTAATCTTGATCACGTTACCTTGTTGTGTCATAGCCTCACTCATGTTACTATCCCATGCCATAGTGGGTGTGGTGTGTGTTGTTGTTGGTTATATCGTCATCAAAAACATGGTCTTATATATAAGAGTACTAGTTACAATTATTATATTCTCGCTTTATGTATTATTACTATATAACGAGTCGATGTGCATAGCAAATGGATTCATGTACACGGTATGTTATATGTCGTTCATAACCTAATAACATTGCTACGTCTTTCAGAGGAGTCAGAAATACAAGGGACACACACAACCCCTATGTCTTTAATGGGAATTAGAAGTAAAAGAGATGCACACCACCATAGATTTATAGGACGCCTTCAGCACTACTTCCAAACACATGCACACACACCACCATATATATGTAAGTAGGTATGTACTACGTGTATCTATATATTTATAAGATGCCTCCGCAGAGTGCTTCCCCCGGCGACGAGGTTTTTACACACATTGCATCCTTTCTCTAAATCTTCGAGACTGCTCTCGAAGATTATTAACCTCTCCTCTCTATGCTCTCAGATATGCACATTCGAGTGCTTCTCTGACTGCTTTGACTATTCAAAGATTATTAATCTCTCCTCTCTAATTCCAAGTTGATGATGATACCAACTTTCTGTGTGGCAGGCTGGCACTAACACAAGTATGCCATTGCATAGTGGGACATGTGATGTCGATTTTACCATCTAAAGTGATATTAGAAATAAGAAATAATCATCCATCAACATTAGACTGTGTAAAGGTTCGAAGGTTGGATCTAGAGTTACCTCGAGTAAAAGTCAAATAGAGTTACTATTTCAATGCTCCCTTTTATGTTGTTTTGTTGCCTACATAAGGACCATCACCTAATGAAGAATAATTCTCTTACTTTATGCTTTTGCTACTCATTACATCTTGTGTTAATATAATCTTCAATACAAGGGACACACACCACCATATATTTATGAGATGCTTTTAGCACTACTTCAAAACACATGGGCACGCACTGATATATATATGTATGTGTATCTATATATTTATAAGATGCCTCGGCATAGTCTTGCCACCCGCGGTAAGGTTTTTACGTACATTACATGCTTTTTCAAAAGATTCGAGATTGCAGGAAGATTATTAACCTCTCCTCTCTACACTCTCAAATATGCTCATTTGGGTGCTTCTCAAAAGCTTTGACTATTTAAAGATTATTAATCTCTCCTCTCTAACTTCTAAGATGATGACTCAATCTTGATTACACCAACTTGTTGTGTGGCAAGCTCTCACTAACAAGAGTATCCCATGTCATAGTGGGACATGTGATGTCGGTTTTACCATTTGAAATGATGTTAAAATTTATGACACTATTTAAACTTGCCAGATGCTTCAACCTTATCACAAAGGAAATAAACCCACATTTTCCTATTGTAATCGTCGACTAACAACATAAAGTAAGAAGATCCTCCCAATGCAATAGTAGACATCTTACCACAAAGATCAACATGTACCAGCTGTAGAAGAGGCTTTGCTTGATTGCTGCTCTCTTGTGGAAATGTCTTTCATTGTTGATTGCCCATCATTAAAGCTTCACATGGCTCCTCAAATTTTGCAAAAGTAGGTAAATTTTCAACCATCCCCATTTTTTGTATCTCCTTTAGCATAGCAAATCCGATGTGACCAAATCGCTCATGCCAAAGTTTGCTTCTGCCCTTGTTTGCAACAACTGTAAGAGGACTCAACTTTTACAAATTGTTATTCCTCACAGCTTTGCCAATTGTCTTCTTGTCAACATCTAGAATCTTTGCTTGTGTTTTCTTGAAGTGTACTTCAAGGCCAGGATCTATTATTGGGGCAACTGAGAGCAGGTTTCTCTTTATTTGGGGCACATAGACCACATCGGATAGCTTCTTTTCTTCTCCTATAGCTTCCACAAAGGAGATGGTTCCAGACCCTTTGGTTGGACATTTAGCATGATCCCCAACAATAACATTGATGGAATTCTAACACAGGACCTCAATGAAAAAAAAATCAAAACTCATATGTACAACGAGATCTAAACAATAGAATTGAACCAAATTAACAAGATTAAGCACAAAATTGTAAGGTTCCCCCTTCCAAAATAGAGAAAACACTTAAGATAGTCCACTAAGTCTTAACTTGGAGAAAATTTCCTATTCATCGACACCTTGACCATGCAAGGAGACAAGGATATGATTCATAGGTAAGACCTAGTCCTATCCTGCAGGGAGAGCATGATCTTCTAAAAATCAAATCACCCATAGGGTAATTGATCATAAATTGGGCAACTACTAGTCTTGATTTCTAGAGACAATGATTTTTTCCTCATCCATGCAAGGCACAACCGCTGGCCTAGTGTTCTAGAAAAGAATTGCCCGAGAACCTATTTATCTAGCGTAGGACTTTCACTAAATCTGTTGGAAAGCTACCCGACTAATTGGGTCCACCCGCCGTCGGTAGGATGGTGCCATCAAGGCATTCCATCCTCCCACTTTTCACCCTACTCACGCGTCAATTTTGTTTGGTAATTAATTCTACCACACTGTTTGACATAAATAAACATGCTCCTTAATTAAGGCCCTTTCACAAGGTTTGTTAAAACAGCCTTTTTCCACAGTACAATAATGCCAAAGACAAGATTTATAAACAAAGTTTATACATGAATCAATTCCATACAAGCCAAACCGACTCTCTTATTCTTATCCTTTATACTGCCGATGATCTAGAATTTGGCCTTCCAGCCTCTTATACATGCTGGGCAAAACCCTATGCAACCATGCACCTCATCGTCGGCCACTGGTGGCGACAACTCAAGCCGGCATGTCGCCCTCTCAGGCTCCGTCGCTCGATCCTCCCATCCCTCAGAGAGATGTCTGCGCACTAGGGTGGGCTTATTCACTGCACTAGCCTGGGCCCTCATAACTAGATAGCATCATAATCTATCACCTCAATCGGCGAATCTTATTCTCCCAATGGTATGAGGGATACCTTGGGCCATTCCCGGGCTTTGCTAACGACGCCGCCGCCCGGCTACACAAGCACAAAACAGAGTTAGCGTTGAAGCCAGAAAAAACTTACACTCTTTCTCTTAAAGATAACAATTTCAATATAGTTCATTGAATACATCATCACTTCAAATCGTAGCTTCATACAATTTTATTTCATTATTTTAAAAGGAAAAGATACACATTTATTAACACTAATATTACAAAAAAAACTCTTCCCTAAAAGATAACCAAGCTAACCTAGCCACCATTTCCTTGAGGAGCTTGTAAACGGGAGGGTTGGGGCCACATTAGGAGTATCTTCTGTAATCTCATTGTTGCGCGCTCCTCCCCAAGCAATATTCTGGCGTTTCCAAGACGGTGCCATCTTGGACGTTGCCTTGTAGGGCTCGCTATCGCGGTCGAAATGCTCCAGTCAGATCTCAATTCCTAGATCATTTGCTCACCATATGAGCAAAAGACCACAGCGCATGAACCCTCTCTAAGGCCAAAACCTCTTGTTAAAGTCCACGCAAATTAGGGGGGGGGGGGATTTGTGAGATGTCGAGGTCCTTAACAAAAACGTTTTGCTGAAGGGGAGAAGGGTGCTTTTGTAAGTCTCTTCATACGGGGGGGGAGGGGGAGAGAGAGAGAGAGAGAGAGAGAGAGAGAGAGAGAGAGAAGAGTTAAGGACACTGTCTTCTAACAAGGGGGGAGTATATGCTAGACAGAATTGCGTGCTACCCATGGAGCACCCTAGGGGTTTATATAGCTGTGGGGTACGGGTGTGGGCGTTGCGCAAGGCACGGTCAAAAAGGACGCTGTGCCGACAAAGGCTGTGGGTCAGTGCCCTGCATGGCCCTGGGGAAAGGTACGGTGGCGGTTAATAGGAAAAGGACTGGTACGCATGTACCTTATCTGGTCAGAGGAAGCAGGGTATCCACGTAGCAAAGCGTGTGGACAGCACAGTGAGTAGTCGACCTTTGGTTCTTGTACGACCATTGTACAGGCACCTTGGTAAGCACAATACAATAAATGCCAAAGATAAGATTTATAAAAAAAGTTTATACATGAATCAATTCCATACAAGCCAAACCTGCTCTCTTATTCTTTTCCTTTATACTGCCGATGATCTCAAATTCGACCTTCCAGCCTCTACATGCTGGGCAAAACCCTACGGGACCATACACCTCATCGTCGGCCGCACTGGCAAGGACTCAAGCCATCCTGTTGCCCTCTCAGGCTGCTGCGTCGCTCGATTCTTTCGCCCCTCAGAGGGATGTCTGCGCACTAGGACGGGCTTATTCACCACACAAGCCTGGGCCCTCAGAACTAGACAGCATCATAATCTCCCACCTCAATCGGCGAGCCTTATTCTCCCAATGGTATGAGGGATACCTTGGGCCATTGCCGGGCTTTGCTAACGACGTCACTCGGTTACACAAGCATGGAACGGAGTTAGCATCAAAGCCAAGAAAAACTTGCACTCTTTCTCTTAAAGATAACAATTTCAATACAATTCATTGAATACAGCATCACTTCAAGTCATAGCTTCATACAATTTTATTTCATTATTTTAAAAGGAGAAGATACACATTTATTAGCACTAATATTATAACCAAGCTAACCTGGCCACCATTTCCTTGAGGAGCTTGTAATAGGAGGGTTGGGGCCGCATTAGGAGCATCTTCTCTAATCTCATTGTTGCGCACTCCTCTCGAGGTAATATTCTGGCGTTTTCGAGATGGTGCCATCTTGGACGTCACCTTGTAGGGCTCGCTGTCGCGGTCGAAATGCTCCAGTCAGATCTCAATTCCGAGATCGTTTGCTCACCATATGAGCAAAAGACCACAACACATGAACCCTCTCTAAGGCCAAAAGCTCTTGCTAAAGTCCACACAAAGGGGGGGGGGAATTGTGAGATGTCCTTAACAAAAACGTTTTGCTGAAGGGGAGAAGGGTGCTATTGTAAGTCTCTTCACACGCAAGGGGGGTGGGGAGGGGGGGCGAGGGGGGAGAAGAGTAATTTGTGAGATGTCCTTAACAAAAACTTTGCTAAAGGGAAGAAGGGTGCTACTGTATGTCTCTTCACACGCGGGGGGGGGAGAGAGAGAAGAGTTAAGGACACTACCTTCTAAACAAGGGTGGAGTAGAGGAAAGTTGCCTTATCAAAAAAGTGGCAAATGAGGGGGTGTTGAGAGAGGGGCGGCTGCACTGCAGCAAGTACACTGTGCAAGGATAGATGGCGGTATAGAAAACGACACGGCTACACAGAATTACGTGCTGCCCATGGGGCACCCCAGGGGTTTATATAGCTATGGGTACAAGTGTGGGCGCTGCGCAAGGCACAGTCGAAAAGAACGTTGTGTCGGCGAAGGCTGTGGGTTAGTGTCTGCATGGCTCTGGGGGAAAGGTACGGTGCAGGTTCATAGGGAAAGGAGTGGTACGCATGTACCTTATCTGGTCAGAGGAGGCAGCATGGGTGTCCATGTAGTGGTGCATGTAGACCACACAGTGGGCCATCGACCTTTGGTTCTTGTGCGACCATTGTACGGGCACCCTGGTAAGTGTGTACGGTCTCTTTTTTGGGGCGGGGTCTCCAAATTTGGGGCATCGGCCTCGATTTTCGTGCCAGACCGCCTGGGGGTGATTTTTTTTTGTCTGGGATGTTTCCTTGGTCATTGGGGTGCAAACCGTTGGTCAATCAGACGCTCGATTGTGCATTATTAAGGTTTAAAGGTCGTCGCTTTTTAACTAAAAATAACCAAAATTTGCGTATAAGCTTGAGCCGGTGTTCATTTTGGATACTATAAAATCCTATATTAGGGTAAAATCATGTGTAGATTTCAAATTTGGACTCAAAATTTGAATATTCTAAGTAGAAATGCCTCATTTAATGAAATCATTGATTTTTATACCATAAAAACTCATAAATTCATCTATTACATGGATATTTCTTTATTAGTGAAGATGGGTATGTTATAAAAATAAAATACAAACATGAGATAGAATAGACATCACCTTCAACACACTATTGGGTGAAATCTTTGTCCCCCAAGAAGTGTCAGCATACTCCCACTTCTTGGGTATTTATGTCTTTATTCACAAAAATAGCCCACATGCCAAAAATAGTTACATGCTCTTGCATGGGTTTGCCCTTTACATAAAATAGGAGTTTCTTTTATTAAAAGCATAAAAAAATCCTTCCTATCAAAATCACTAAGGGAAAATACATATAAACCCCCAAAGGGCTGATTCACGTGTAACCAAATTGCTAGGTTCATGCCCACGTATATATAGTAAACGAGAGCGGATAACAAAGTACAAAAATATCATGTAGTAAATACCACGACCAAAATACCAAAATTATTACTTATCCTGCAAAATCCAAAATACTGAAAGGAAAACCTTCCCGATAATTGCTCACTCCAAATCACTGTCATCATGTCCTAGCCATACCGGCTTACAAGAACAAATCTCGTCAATCTCACCAACCTAACTACAGGTTGTCCATGCAAACACAATATACAACAACACATAAGCATTAAATCTAACACTTAGTTCTAGCCTTCCTTAAATTCGTATGTCCTACACATGGAATATTCAGAATTACACAAGTGCCATGCTACGAACATAGTGGTAATTAGGCATCCCCCAATTATCCAGAGAAGGACAGATATACAAACTTTAACATGTCTCCTGTCTGGAATAGTAACCATCCTCAATTGCATTATATCAACTGGCATATGTTTGAAAGTAAGATTGGATGAGGTCATAATAGGCACAAAAAAACCATTGGGAAAAACTTAATTAACACATAATGCATATATGCAATAAACCAATGAAATGAACATATATGAAACGAGTCTAAGTGTCCCATGCAACATAGGTGCATTCCACAAACACACATAAGATGGTAAAAGATAGAACACATAAATTTGTCTATTGTAGGTATATGAAATAAATTTGATGTCCCATACCACTAGATTAACTCCACATATCACTCCTTCAGAATAGAAGTTTGAGACGTAGAGGTGAGTGCCCTCCTCTGAAACTTAAATTCCGATACAAATTTTCTTTATCTTAAATTGATTTAAGTAAATTTTAATTTTTAATTGAAATATTAATAATTAATAGCTCAAGTAGGAAAAATATTTAAAGTATGCATGCTAAAATCTATTCTTACTTGAGAAATTTCAAATGAATTAGAGGCTAATGAATTTCTTTACAAAATTTTATGGCAAAAGTATAGATGGGATCTAAATATTTCTTTAGTTTTTCCAATTTGATCTAATCTTAATGTTGAATGTATGGTTTGGTAGGGTTTACTTTTTAAGGTCTTTAGATAGTAGAAATGAAATCAACACATACCTCCATCGTGGATAGTGTATTGGTGATGATACCCACACCTGAGATTTTTGTCATCAATTCAGTGAGAGTATATAAGAACTTTTTCTTCTTTTTCTCGTGCTGCCGACAATCTTTAGCAGAATGTCCTATTTTATGAAATCTGTAGCATGTAAAGAAAGACTTCTTGGACTTGTTGTTTTATAATGGAGCTACAATTGTTGTCATTACCTTTTTTTAGTTCTTTTTTTATTGCTTCTGCTCAATCATTTAAAAAGTTTCTTTTGGAATTTCTATCAAAGTTTCTGTTCTGTATATAACAACTCATGCAAATCGAGTCAATTTTTTCTTGAATTGTGGAGTGTTGTGATAAATCTGCCATCATTGAAACTAAAGAAATAACAAATATTTATGATGAGAAGAATGGTAGAGAATACATTTCTCATTGTTATAGTGTGGTTGCAATTATCTGGAAAAAGAAATTTAACACTCCAAAGACATGTGAACCTTTATACTTTCTATGCATGCAAAAGATAAATTGCTTAATTTAAAGTGAAATATTAAATAAAGAGAGAAATAAAAACTAAGGTTAGAATTTAAGAGTTGTTATTGCAATACACTACTACAAGATCTTTTATTCCCGACGCCTAGTTTTGACTGTGGCCGCGTCATCAAAATGAGCGTCGAAATAAATGTCACAAAACTGAACATCAAAATAAAAATCGTTCAAATAAAGTTCAAAAAACCTCCATGATTATGTCAAAATAGGCATCGAAATACTGGTCCGAAATAGCATTGAAAATTTACTTTTTTTGTTTTTTTTTGTGACCTCTAAAAAAATTTCAAGTGTTTTTGGTTCTCATAGTCCTTATCAACACAGTTTTTAGTTACTTTTTAAATAAATACAAAGATATGTAATAATAGTTATAAAAAATAAAAAATCAATATTTTTTTAACCAAATCTTGCACTAATGATCCCAAATACAAGAATATATGTAGTAATATTTACAAGAAATTACGACAATTGTCTCCTAAATCCTCATTAATAGTCCCAAACAAGAGAACTATGACAAAAACCAAGTATTGCTTGTGGCAAATAAAAATGAAATAAGATGTTATAGCTCATCATCGACTCTCTCATCCTCAACTAGATCCATGGCTCCAAATACATCTATTTCTAGAAATACCTCTTCATCTGCATCTTCGTCAATGGGTGTAGCCTCATTTGTTGAAGTAGAAGATGGTTCATCCGTGTCGTCCCCTTCTATTTCAAGCATTAGAGGTGGTTGTGTTGAAATTTATTCTTCTATTTCAAAGTGATGGCCACAAAATTACCCTCAAAGGGCAATTTGTCTTACGAGCCCTTTTTTTCAATACTCTCTCTGTCTCTCTCTCTCACACACACACACACACACACATGTGAAATTAGGTACGCTCTTTCTTTTCCTTTTTGAATGGATGAGAAAGAACATTGGGTTGAACCATAAGGGAGAGGAGAGGAGAGATACAATTGGGGATTATTTGATTGCCAGTAAAGGTTGTAGTTAGGCAGGGGGATGTTAATTAGGATAGATTACCAGGGGGGAGGATGCAGTTCAAATAAGGGCCTACAATGAGTATAAAAAGAAAATAAATGGAAGTGAATTCAAATGCTGGCAAAAGTTCTAAGGTGATTTGACTTAGATTTTTTAAAGGTTGTGATGGAAAAAATTAAACGTTGCAAGTATTGGTGGATTCTATGGTGTCTTTCCCATTGTGTTCCCCTGTGTCTCTCTTTATCTGTCTCGTCGTCTGAGGCATGTTTGGAGATGCGGGAGCATGTAATGCGGTGGAAGTGGGTGGCCAATGAGCATGCCAAGATCTTGTGGGAGTGCAAACATCAACAAGGCTACCACTCAGAGGCATCGTGGCCAGGCCGAGTCTCATCTCGGCGACCACCTTACTCTTCCTCCCTCATGCACTTTTTCTCACTACTGTAGGGTCGGACAATGCAGCTTGATTCTCTTTCACCCTGGCTCCCCTGGATTTCTCTTTTTTCTTACCAAAATGAGATCACGAACAACACCCAGAAAAGGAGATCTCTCTTTTGCTAAGCAGCTAGCATTAAAGAAAAGGCACAATCCTTTGATGATGTGCATTGGGCCTTGGATGCAGAGCGTGAAGAAATGCTTTGCGAGAAGAGCACTCAGTCTTTGAATAGAAGTACGAGGCCTTTGAGAAAGAGCAAGAGCAAGGAAAGGCGAGAAAGAAAGGAAACTATCCTCGGATGAGTGTTGGTCCTTTGCAAGCCTTAGCTTATGCTATTGGATCCAGCTTTGTGTACTTTCTCCTTGGTCTTAATCTCCTTCTACAACCCTTAAACAAAGGATGTATCACAACACCTAAGCATCTACTAGATCTTTGAAAACTAGTCACAACCATGAGGCACGGTGCCTTCTTAGACTTACCTAACCTGCTTGGCCAAGCAGCCAGTGAGCTGGGTAGCCCAAAATACCTGCAATTATATCGTACAGATTTTCACATCTGTTGATCAGCACAAGGCATTGACATTCCGCCTCCATGGGAAATTTTGCTACATTGAGAAAAAAATACATGTGGAGACGGATTGTAAATAGCATTCGCGGATCAAAAGGGATTATTTTTTCAAGTAGGGGACCAAGAAGCAAGGGCATAGACATGATGACCCCAAACTACTATGCATGGTCGATGGTTGAACCCTAGCTGTAATCAATACCTTAATCGGGCATTATGTTGCATATTTGAAATTTCGGATTGACAACAATCCAAATGTTAGGAGAAGAGAAATCGATTGTATTTACACACAGTGAAGTACCATTTGCAATAATGTGATAATAAGGTAGTAGACATGTGCCTCGTGACCTTTTTTTAGGTAGCGAATCTCCCTTTTTGTACATAGATCAAACCACAGGGGGAGGACCTGTGGATAAAATTAGCCTCAAATGAGAACTAGAACTCAGAAGGTCAAGGAGGTGGTTGGCTAGTGGAAGGTGGCTGAGCTAAAAAGGGTCACGGAGGTGCTATCACGGAGAATGGAGAGGATATCCGAAGAGACAATGCAACGAGGTGTTTTATATTGCGTGATGGCCGCCCCTTTGGATAAGAAGCGATCTAGAAGCATTGAGAAGGTTCCAGGACGGACCACACAGAGCTCGAGGGCCCCAATTGTACTCATTTTGCGAGAGGTGACGTAGCCAGGCTCAACAAACGCACAGTCCATGAGGGTGGCACATTCTGCAAGCCATTGCTGAAGCTGGGTGTCTTCAAGAGCATTATCCTCTCCACGTTGTTGCTGTTGTTGTTGTTCATGTGGGTCGTGCGCACATGCCCTGTTACGGCCGCCACGCACCTCCCAGAAGATGACATAGTGTCCGGGGGCTGTCTTTTGGTCCGCGTAGCTTGTGTAGTCTACCAACTCAATGGCCCTCCCACTCACCTCTCTGAGCCGCTTGGCCGCCCGGCTCACCACCACTTTCAAGTCCTTCTCTGTGTTTTTGTCGATGTTTATGTTGAGCACCACATTCTTCCTGCACACATAGGCAAACTGTGGGCATGCATTGTAGAAGCCCGTCACCCTCAACACGTCCCCGCCGAGGCGATACCTATAGAGTCCTGCGCAAGCAAATAGTTAATGGGTGATCAGTCAACTAATTTCAAACGTTGGCGGCCGGTTAATGCTTGATTCCCGCCCACGGCGTACCGATGCCGCAACCCAGGCATGTGATTATTTCGTCATCCACCAACGATTAATGATCAAGAAAGGAGGCGGCTTGCTTACCCCATGCGGTTGTCATGACGATCTCGTACTCTTGGCCAACTTTAACTTCAGTCAGGCCAACAGGGGAGCCCTCCTCGTACGCGGCAGTTGAAGAGGGGCCACTAATAGCTGCAACGGCAGGGACGTCGTCAATGGCGCTCATGGACTTCCTGGTGGTGCTCGATCTAGATCTGTGCAAGGGAATAAACTCGAAGAAGGCCAAGCTGGGAACAATAGTGAAAGAAACGTTGCTGGGGCGGCTTGACCTTGGGTTTACATTCACTCCAATCCAACCCTCTGTGGCAGCATAGTCAGCGCTAACCAAGGGCACCTTGGAGCCCGCATAATGCCGCAGCTTCTCCACATAGGCCTCCATCGCCCCCGTCATTATCGAAAGCACATATTTACACCGGGGCCACAGCACCTCTATCACCCCATTCCAATCTCCCACCATCAACTCTCTGCACTTCAACGAGATCACCTCTGCTAGCTTAGGATCAGGGCTTACTACATCGCCCATTGCAACCATCAGCAGTGAATTATCTGTGATTTTAGGGTTCAATTTCCCAACCCTAATGTCTTCGCAAAGGTCTTGCCACTCATTCTCCAAGGTTCTCAAAGCCTCCACTAATGTATATGCAAAAGGTGAGCTTAACACCTCCACTTCTTGACTGTACAGAAGGCCACACAGTAAATGGCAATACATTGACTGCCAGCAATCTGAGCCAAACACCACCTCGTCTGGACTGCATGGCCTCACGCCATTGCGCTTTTGCCTCAATTTAAAGGCATCACTCCTAATCATGTGCGTTGTTGCAGTCCCAGCCTTTAATCCTCCTTTTGTAGTGGAGAATTTCCCACAAAATAGGAACTCCAGTATTCGAGCTCCTGGTGCGGTTGGATACACGCTGCATATGGATTGTGTAATTAGCCACAATGAATTATTAAAAAATAAATAAAAAATTGGAGGATTGTCGAGCACATCAAAGCAATAGTGTGGAATAGGGATCCACAGGAAGGAAGAGAAAGAAAAACAGCAGAAACTGATCATACACACGCGCTATATGCAAGAGGTATCATGAGTCGAACAAGCAATTATATATACGATCTACAGGTAAGCTACTTTAATATTGCAAGTCTCAACTCACCGATCTCGGAATGCAGCAGCAATGCTAGCCACCTCCAAGGTACCTGCCTTCAAGCCTTCGTGGTAAGGAAGGTATTTCTCTCGTGCATCAGTAGTTCCGGAGCTGAACAGATCAGTGCAGTAGCTGAATCTCATTAATACATGGTAGATATAAATTCACTTTGGTATGTTTTTTTACTGATCATATGAGTGAATTAGAGAGCAATACGATCGATAAGATTAGATTTTGAATGGAATGTCAAGCTATACTCAGATAAACCTTAAGCAGATGGCATCGATGGGAGACGCCGTAAGAATGGAGGAGATTTCACCATCCACGATCCTCTGTATGTAAGGCTTCAAGTCAGCGTGAGTGACCATAGGCACACACCTTCTGAAAGTGAGGGGATCAATGTGTCCGTTGGGCAATCGGAAATTACGGAGATACTCGCAAGAAGCGTTCTCTTCCAGTATAGAATTGAGCACTGATTCTTGAACTTGAGCTGCATTCGCGGTGATTTTCTCGAATCTGACGATAGTGGGCTCAAAGCCAATATGAGGCAAGGGAAGGCCAGGCATTGTAGTGATCGAGTACGTAGTAGTGGGGCTAATTGATTGTGGTTGGAGCGTAACGGGGATTGTGGGGTGGCTAATTTTGTGTGTGTGTGTGTATGTGTGTGTATAATCGCGAGTGTTTCACGTGCGATGGTTGGAATTCCCTTGCTGCTGCTTTTACAAGGCCCTGTGTTATATAATAAGCCAACACGGGAAATGTTGGACTTTATTTATTCTTCTAGTTTTCTTCATTCAGGCCTTCAACAACACCGACCACATACATATTTCTCCGTATGAAGGATCCCAGGATTCCTAAAGGTGTGCGCTGACATTGGCTCCGGTTGAGTTCGAAGTGCCAAATGGCATCTGAGAGAAGGGACCACGTGTATTTTCCTGTGTGTTTCTCTACGTTGAACATGCGGATGGCGGCGGCCCACATATTGCGCTTTTTGTACACACACCATTCGTGGAGGAGGTGAACTACCATTCGTGGAGGAGGCCGTCGTCTCAACAAGTACAAGGGACACACACAACCCCTATGTCTTTAATGGGAATTAGAAGTACAAGGGACACACACAACCCCTATGTCTTTAATGGGAATTAGAAGTAAAAGGGAACACACCACCATAGATTTATAAGAAGACGCCTTCAGCACTACTTCCAAACACACGGACACGCACCATCATATATATGTAAGTAGGTATGTACTATGTGTATCTATATATTTATAAGATGCCTCGGCAGAGTGCTTCCCAACAACATTAATCTCTCCTCTCTAATTTACAAGTTTATGATACCAACTTGCTGTGTGGCAAGCTGGCACTAACACGAGTATGCCATTGCATAGTGGGACATGTGATGTCGGTTTTACCATCTAAAATGATATTAGAAATCATCCATCAACATTAGACTGTGCAAAGGTTCGAGGGTTGGATCTAGAGTTACATTTACCTCGAGTAAAAGTCAAATAGAGTTACTATTTCAATGCTCCCTTTTATGTTATTTTGTTGCCTACATAAGGCCCATCAACTAATGAAGAATAATTCTCTTGCTTTATGCTTTTGCTACTCATTACCTCTTGTGTTAATATAATCTTCAATACAAGGGACAGACACCACCATATATTTATGAGATGCCTTCAACACAACTTCAAAACACACGGACACGCATTGCCATATATATGTATGTGTATCTATATATTTATAAGATGCCTCGGCATAGTGTTGCCACACCCACGGCAAGGTTTTTACATACATTACATGTTTTCTCAAAAGCTTCGAAACTGCATGAAGATTATTAACATCTCCTCTCTACACTCTCAGATATGCACATTTGGGTGTTTCTCAAAAGCTTTGACTATCTTAAGATTATTAATCTCTCCTCTCTAATTTCTAAAATGACGACTCAATCTTGATTACACCAACTTGTTGTGTGGCAGGCTCTCACTAACATGAGTATCCCATGTCGCACTGGGACAATTATTATAATCTTGCTTTATGTATTATTACTATATAGCGAGTCGATGTGCATAGTGCATGGATTCATGAATGTACACGGTATGTTATGTGTGGTTCATTACCTAATAACATTGCGATGTCTTTCAGGGGAATCGAAAATACAAGGGACACACACAACCCCTATGTCTTTAATGGGAATTAGAAGTAAAAGCAACGCACACCACCATAGATTTATAAGACGCCTTGACAAACACACAGACACGCACCACCATATATATGTAAGTAGGTATGTACGACGTGTATCTATATATTTATAAGATGCCTCGGTAGAGTGCTTCCCCTAGCCATGAGGTTTTTACACACATTGCATCCTTTCTCTAAATCTTTAAGACTACTCGAAGATTATTAACCTCTCCTCTCTACACTCTCAGATATGCTCATTCGAGTGCTTCTCGAATGCTTTGACTATTCGAAGATTATTAATCTCTCCTCTCTAATTTCAAGTTGACGATACCAACTTGTTGTGCGGCAGGCTGGCACTAACACGAGTATGCCATGTCATGGTGGGACATGTGATGTCGGTTTTACCATCTAAAATGATATTAGAAATAACAAATAATCATCCATCAGCATTAGACTGTGTAAAGGTTCGAAGGTTGGATCTAGAGTTACATTTACCGCCGAGTAAAAGTCAAATAGAGTTACTATTTCAATGCTCACTTTTATGTTATTTTATTGCCTACATAAGGCACGTTCGAGTGGTAGTACACCACTTCTTAGTGGTTGAAAAGTGGTGTACTACCACTGACAAGTGTTGATACACCTCAAAAGAAAGTGCTAGTAAGAAGATGCTTCCAAGTTAGAACCATGTAGTGAAATTTGACGATGATTCTTAAGTATACCACTTTTCAGTGGTAGAAAAGTGGTATACTACCTCTAAAACAAGTGCTAGTAAGAAGATGCTTCCAAGTTAAGACCATGCAGTGAATGATGATGCTTCTTAAGTATACCATTTTTGTGGTAGTTTATCACTTTTCAGTGGTAGAAAAGTGGTATACTACCTCTAAAACAAGTGCTAGCAAGAAGATGCTTCTATGCCAAAAACCATAGTGTATGATGATGCATAGAGAGGTTACATGTGGTGTATAATGAAGCATAGACTAAAACTTAGAGGTTACACCAATCACATAAAGATTTCACTGGTAGTTTACCACTTTTCAGTGGTAGAAAAGTGGTACACTACCTCTAAAACAACTGCTACTACTAAGAAGATTCTTCTATGTCAAAAACCATGTAGTGTATGATGATGCGTAGAGAGATTACATGTGGTGTATGATGATGCGTAGAGAGATTACATGTGGTGTATGATGAAGCATAGACTCAAACGTAGAGGTTACCCCAATCACATATAGATTTCAGTGGTATGCCAAAATATTACATATTGAATACACAGTGTAAAAAAGATCTTCTTTAATATCAAATAAGTATACATTGTCACTCATCTTTCGCTTCCATCTCCAACTTTTGTGTAGAAATCAAAAACTAGTCTTGAAAGATTGTCCTCAAGATTGTTGATAGGAAATTTTCTAGTATAATTGAGGTAATCATGATTTACTTCCCATCCACACAACCATGGAAACAATGTTTTCGTAAGATAATATGGGTCCTCTTCCTCATCATGTGGATCAAAGGAAGGTGGACATATACAATTGTCCCACTAATTCCGCAAATTTTAAAAGCAGTAATCATCTACCAACAATGTCCTTGATGAGGCATATTCAGGGAATTGTTGCATGCCAAACTATGGAAAAGTTCTTCAAAACAATAGGCTTCTCAGACATATCCTTTGGATCTTGTGCGATTTCTCCAAAACTTCTCCACCTCTCACATTCCTTTTCATAATAGATGGCCCTGAAGTAATAGTGTCCCATGTTCCACACTTTTGGCCAACATGATTGGAAGATAAGCTTAATGTTGTGATATGCACAACTACTTCAAATCCTAATATCTTCTAGTTGCCTGCAGACATCCCAAAGAAACGGTTCCACATCTTCTTGAAGAAAGCACCACAGTCGATTGTTGAGTCTCTTAATCAAGATTTGTGTGATGCGAGAGGCTATGGACTATATGGTCTATAAAACCGCTTTACGATCAATCCATTCAGGTCTAGGACAACCAGCTTCTTGATCTTAACATAATTGGGTACAACAGTTATCCATTCAGGGTCATCCGATGATAGCTCCTCAAAGACTATAACCTCAGCAGGTCCATGAGGCTCCTCAGTAGGTTCCATAGGTTCATCATGTGTAACCTCCTTAGTTGGTTCTTCAACTACTACGACATTGCACTTCAGATCTAACACCAACAAAGATATCCAAAGATATCGTTTAAATTAAACACACATATTAAAACATAGTATTTAAATTAAACAAGCATATTAAAACATGCATCACTACCATTAAGGCTGCCAATTTTCAACTTTGTAATCTCTTCAACTTTTATCTTCTCGTCATACCACTTGGGTGCCAGTATGTTTTCATTATCTCTCTCATCGCTAGCACTTTTAGATACAGTAATCTCTTCAATAGCTAGAAAAAAAAACACACTCTTAAAATATATTGGCAATAACTTAAAAAAACTCTTACAGCACATTCCATCAACAAGAAAAATGATGTTTCATTATCATTGAAAAATTACAGCCATTACATATGTCACGTAGGCTGTAATGCCTGTGACCGACGGCGGCAGACCGGATGGCCATATCCGGGGTTCAGTGGGAGAGGACGCCCATGCGGAGTCATGGGCGGCCAGGCTAGTGTGGACGGCAGGCCACACACTATATAGCCTGGGGGATGAGGGGCAATCCTCATTCTTCCTCTATGGCTGGGTGGTGAGCCAGAGGCCGTCCCCTCTCGTGGTAACGCCCGTAGTGGCGTTACGGATATCTAACACTGGTATCAGAGCATGGTTCGAAGGGATCGTGAGAGTCCGCGCGCGCGAACGGGGGGACCGGAGCCCACTCGGTGGTTTTCATCCACAATCTCCTCACCCTTATCTCCACAAGGGAATGTGTGGAGGAAGGAGGGCCAAGACTCTTGAAGGGAAGAACTCTTTCTCTCTCTCTCTCTCATTCTCTCTCCCCGTCACACGCAGCATCGAGGTAAGCAAAATGTGTTGTTTTCATTTTTTTTCTGCGTTGAATCGATTTGAAAAACTGTGCGTTGAAGGTTTTCAAAAGAAAACGCCTGTGTGTTGAGGTGGGGGGGGCGCAGACCAACCCCACGAAACCGGTGTGTGTGGGGGGTGGGGCGGCGAAAACCAACCAGCCCCAGCAAGCCCTGGGGCGCAGACCACCCCCACGACCAGCCCTGTGTGTGATGGGGCGGCGAAACACATATCCAGCCGAAGCTGCAACTCCGTGTGTGAGGCGGCGAAACAGAGTAGCTTAGGCTGCAACAGGTAGCTGAACCTCAGTGTGTGGCCTGTGTGTGTGGGGGTGGGGCGGCAAAGACCAGCCCGGCCAGCCCCACGAGATGCGTGAATGCGGTGTGCGGGGGGGAGCGAACAGCAGCCCCTACACACACCGTTGTGCTGCGTGGAGAATCAAAACCATAGTAGCGCGCGCCTGCTATACACCGCGTTGAGTGAGCGAAGAAATGCGTCAAAAGGGAGGCGCAGGAGCACCGCATTGAGTGTGAGGTCATGCAAAAGTCTTTTCGCCGCTATGTCTGAAGGTACCCAGGCGGCCAGCGGCGGCGGCCAGCCAGCCAGGCCGGCCAGCGGCGGCGGCGGCCAGCCAGCCATGGGCGGCGGCGGCCAGCCAGCTAGCCAGGCCAGCCATGGGCGGCCAGCGGCGGCGGCCACCACACAGCCGGCGATAAACGCCCAGCACACGCCAGACGCCCACCAGCGGCCAGGGACAAGCCCCCCCAAAAAAAAAAGGAAAAGAAAAAAAAAAGAAAAAAAACCATTTCTTTTTTATATATATATATTTTTTTCATTATTCAATTTGAAAAAATTAAAAATCAGAAAATTCAAAGACCCTTTCTCTCTCGGCTGGGGAGGAGAATCATTCCCGTAAGAAATAATCCCGACAAGGGATAAGTGTTTCCGGAGTTAATTTTTGTTATGAGTTGCAGGCATATTTTCTCGTGGATCGGAGCATCCCGGAAGCGTCCTTGTAGAGGCTCGCAACGCAACAAATCGACAGGCGACCGTAAAGGGGGGTGACTATTATTCTCTCTCCACCATTGCTCATTTTTATTAGCGTTTTTTTTAGTAATTTCCGAGTTCTCGCATTATTTTTGCAAGAATTAAAATGTCTGCAAGGCGTAGTGTGTCTCCACCGCCTTCTACTTCTCTAGGTTTTTCCAGTCTCTTGTCCTCGGTCGCGGGTTTGACCCCGACCGAATTGTCAGGTCGTACATGCCCGACCGTTGTTCGGTCTGGAGCGCGCTTATCGATCACTCGTGATCCGCCAGCGCCCTCCTCGTCTATTGACCCTGCCTTAGGACCCAGCGAGCCCGCAGTGGCCGCATTGGCTGATGACCCCTTTCTGGCCGATGAGCCAGAGGACATGAACACTGACGTCGCCGAGGGGACCGAGGAGGACCTCTTGGATTATGACGACGATGACTATGACCTACTGGACCCTGCTGATGTCCTGACAGAGATGGAGCTCTCTAGTGGACTGTTTAAATATCTTAATGCCAAATTGAATACTATGGGTAAAGTCCAGGCTGATTTAGTCACGATGCTACAGAGCATCTCCACACGGTTAGATGCACTGACAGCCGCCTCGGCTAGTACTCCGACTCCTCGTGGTAGCCGAGCTCCTACAGCACGGGTGAGCGTAGCCTCGCCAGTGGTTGTAGGAGTACAGGCCGATGCGCCTGCGGGGCCGTCCGTAGCGACAGCTTCGTCGTTGTTAAAAGACTTAAAGCCGCCTAGTTTTGGTGGCGAAGAAAAGGAGAGAAACAAGGACTCAGTCAATATCTTTCTAGCGAAGTGGTCAGATTTGCACGCGCTGCGACAGCAGCCTAGCCGTATACAGCCCGTAGAGGCTAGCCTCTCTTTAACCGGCAAAGCGTACAAGTGGTGGATGAGTCTGACAACTCGCCCTGCCACTTGGACGGAATTTGAAACAATGTTTCGAAAAGAATTTTTGCCTGTTAATGAGGCAGAGAGAAGCTGGGAGTTATGGGACAAGTGCTCGATGGAGAACAAATCCCTAACTCAGTACATCTCAAACTACAGGGAGATAGTACTCAAGTTAAAAGGAATCGATGCATTCCAAACATTGCGGGGCTTTAAGAGAGGCCTCAAAGATGATTACCTTGAGTACGTAGAACCCCTACAGCCTAAAGACTTAGCAGAGGCAATTCAATATGCACAGATATTCGATGACATCAAGCGCCGTAGTGCGCGTGGTGGTTCTAGCAGGGCCGAGGGTAGTGAAAAGAGGAGGTCAGGCCTCAAAAGAAAAGGGTTCCGCAGTGAGAAACAAGGGGATAGGACGGACCAGGAAGGACAGGGTGGTCATTGGTCTAAAAAACCGCGACCATCCAGAAAAAAAAGAGACACCGAAAACCAAAAGAAAGAGCAATATATTAAAGCGCGAAAGGAAAATCGCTGCTTTAATTGCAATGAAGTAGGACACACGAAGGCTGAGTGTCCAAAGCCTAAAGCCAGCACGAGTGGCAACGAGCCCAAGAAAGATGGTAAATCTTCTAGGCAGTTACATACAGTGCAGAGACTCCCTCTCAGAACCGCAGAGTTCAGAGAGGTGACAGTGTGTCATTGTGATGAGCATCACGCTTGTTCAGTGACACTAGCGATGTGGCAGCTTACTGTAGGTCCGCATGTATGGCACCATAGGTGGCCGTAGAGTCACAGTTTGTATTGATGATGGAGCTAGTCACAACTTCTTGAACTACTCGTTAGTCAAGAAATTGGGATTGACTGAGACCCAGAGTGATCATGAGTATATTGTTGGCCTAGCCAACGGATATGACAAAATGGTATGGAATACCGTAGTATTGGGAGTCCCATTATCTATGCAGGACTACAAGGCTCCGCTTGACTTTCAGGTCATGCACTTAGCCAGAGCAGACGTATATCTAGGCAGGGAGTGGCTGTATGGCTTGGGCCCTAGTCTAGCTCGGAATTACTTACATAACACGCTATGTTTTGAGCATGGAGGTAGAGTCATCACCCTGCAGGGCGACCGTACTGTCCCTGCCACACCACTTATTTCCTCCATGGAGTTGTGTACAGCGGTCCGCAGAGACCAGATAGCAGAGGTATATGCTTGTTACCCTCTTTTGAATTCTGTTTCCGTAGATGAAACGATAAATGATGTTTGCATAGACAAACAAGAAAAACAAAATAACCTTGGATGAGACACACTGTTTGAAAACCCTGTTTGTCATGCATGTGATTCAAACAAGAAAAAATCCAAGGTGAATGAGACATTAAAGAAAAAGTACGTAGATACTTTAACGAATTTATTAGAGGAATTTCAGGATGTTTTTCCTGATGATTTACCAGATGGTTTACCACCATCTAGGGAAGTAGACCATGGCATCGAAGTTATGCGAGGATCAAAACCTATAAGCAAACCTGCTTATAGATTAAGCCACTCCGAGGCACAAGAGGTGGAAAAACAATTAACGGAATATTTGAACAAAGGCTTTATTCGGCCTAGTTCAAGTCCGTGGGCATCGCCTATTCTTCTGGTAAAGAAGAAAGACGGATCTATGCGGATGTGCATAGAAGATAGGGCTCTTAATCAGATAACGATTAAGAACAAGTATCCGATGCCACGCATGGATGAGTTGTTTGATCAACTCTATGGATCGAGATACTTCACAAAAATAGACCTGAGATCTGGGTATCATCAGGTTAGAATAAAAGCAGAAGATGTTGCGAAGACAGCATTTAGGACCCGTTTCGGGCATTTTGAGTTTTTGGTTATGCCATTTGGGCTAACCAATGCTCCAGCGACGTTTATGACGCTGATGGACAGTATTTTACGTCCATATCTGGGAAAATTCGTAGTAGTTTTCCTAGATGATATTCTTGTGTACAGTAAGACACAGAAAGAACACATAGAGCATTTGCGTCTAGTGTTCAAGTTGTTGCGAGAGCACAAATTATTTGCAAAGAAAAGCAAATGTGAATTTTTTGAAACAGAAATTCACTACCTTGGCCATATTATATCCGCCGATGGTACGCGGATGGAGCCAGAAAAAGTAGAGGCTATTCTTAAATGGCCAGCGCCGAAGAATCTCGAGGAACTGCAGATTTTTCTTGGCATGTCGGGGTTCTACCGACAGTATGTGAAGGACTACGCAAAGATCGCAGTCCCGTTGACTGACCAATTACGGTCAAAAACAAAGAACATTAGTTGGGGGGACGCCCAATAGAAAAGCTTTGATAAGCTCAAGGTGACCGTAGCAGCTGCACCTGTTTTGACAATTGTCGATCCGAATGAGCCGTTTGTTTTGGAAACAGACGCTAGTAATGAGGCCATTGGGGCCGTACTTATGCAAAGGGGACGCCCAATTGCATTTGAAAGTAAAAAGTTAGATCGTGCGCAACGTAACTACTCGGCTTACGAGCGAGAGTTACTAGCGATAGTTCATGCACTGAAAAAGTGGAGACACTATTTATATGGTGCCACTTTTGAGGTCCGGACGGACCATGAAAGTCTGAAATGGCTTTCAAGTCAAAATGAACTGAAGGGTAGAAAAGCTCGGTGGGCGGAGATTCTACAAGAGTTTGACCTTCAGATACGTTACCAGAAAGGTAAGTATAACGTGGTGGCAGATGCACTTAGTCGCATGCCACAGATTAATGAACTTAGTTTCACAGTCTTCAAGAATGATTTCTTGGAGTCCCTACGTGGTTTATGTGAGCACGATCCATCTTTTACAGAGGTCTGGCGCGCTGTACGCGTATGCACTTCTTCACAGATGCGACCACCTCCCTCGTTGGCACGTATTGCTAGTCCGGAGAGACTGGCCGAAGGTGCAACGGGAAGGGAAGCGAGAGTTAGTCCGGAGAGACTAGCCGTGTCTTCTGGGTATAGTTTGGAACCGGAGAGTTCTGACGTAGGCCCCTCATCACCTTTGACTGCCACGGCTTCAAAGGGGAGTGATAAACTTCGTCGGGGGGAGAAATATGCTAATTACTCCATTGACGACGGGTACTTACTCTACAAGGGTAGAATATGTGTACCAACTATTGGTGACTTTCGGGCCCAAATTCTTAAAGAAAGTCATGATAGTCCAAGTGCGGGTCATCCCGGGATTCAGAAGACCTATGCACTAGTAAAAAGACAGTTTTATTGGCCTAGTTTGTTTAAGGACGTCCAGACTTATGTGCTGAAATGCAATAAGTGCCAGGTCAATAAACATGAACGTCTTAAGGTTGGAGGACTACTCCATCCGGCCGCTGGAGATTCCTCAAGGGAAATGGGAAAGCATTTCCATGGATTTCATTACTGGTTTACCCAAGACGAGTCGAGGGAATGACTCGGTGTGGGTGGTAGTGGACAGGTTAACTAAAATGGCAAAGTTTATTGCCACGAAGAAAACTGTTAAAACGCCAGAGTTGGCAAAACTCTTTATTGAACATCTCTACAAGCTATATGGCCTGCCCGCAGATATAGTGTCGGATAGAGATAGAAAGTTCAACAGTCATTTTTGGAGGGAAGTCTTCAAAAAGCTGGATACTACTCTGAGTATGAGTACGACAGATCATCCGGAGTCTGATGGTCAAACTGAAAGAGTTAACCAAATTCTAGAGGATATGTTGCGTTCTTATGTTAGTAAGAAGCAATCTAATTGGGAAGAGTACTTACCCTTACTGGAGTTTGCCTATAACAGCTCCAAACACTCAGCAACTGGATTTACACCATTCATGTTAATGTATGGATTCCAGCCAAGATCTCCAATGGCTGTAGGCCTAGAAAAGGAGAAGATTCAATCTGTCAAGGATTTCCTTGAAGATATGAATGATATGCTCAGAGCCGCACGTGAGAGCATTCGTAGCGCTCAGGATCGCGCTAAAACTTGTGCGGATCAAGGACGAAGAAAGGTGACCTTTGCAGAAGGTGACTTTGTATTCCTCAAGGTTCCTGCGCAGTCAGAAACCATGAAAACGGGAAAGTGTGATAAACTTTCTCCGAGATATTGTGGTCCTTTTAAAATCCTTAAGAAGATTGGGGACGTAGCATATAAACTTGAGTTACCGGAGAGTTCTCAAGTCCATCCTGTCTTCCATGTCAGTAAATTGAAGAAATGAGTTCACGGGTTAGAGAACGCAGTTTCTCCAGAGATTTTGGTGGACTTGATAGAGCCACCAAAGATACCACATGAACCTGAAAAGATTCTACAGTATCGTGATAGACAGACCCGACATAAAGTGTACCAGGAGGTACTTGTTAAATGGACAGATAGGGATGAGGAGGTAGCTACCTGGGAACGCCGTAGTGCAATTTCCAAAAGGTTTCCCCAGTTTGTTTTCGAGGACGAAAACTCTTCTTAAGGGGGGGGTAATGTCACGTAGGCTGTAATGCCCGACGGCAGACCGGATGGCCATATCCGGGGTTCAGTGGGAGAGGACGCCCATGCGGAGTCATGGGCGACCAGGCTAGTGTGGACGGCAGGCCACACACTATATAGCCTGGGGGATGAGGGGCAATCCTCATTCTTCCTCTATGGCTGGGTGGTGAGCCAGAGGCCGTCCCCTCTCGTGGTAACGCCCGTAGTGGCGTTCCGGATATCTAACAACATAGCTTTTTAGGCTGGACTATAAGCAAGGCTATTTAACACTTTCCAGGTTACAAGAAAGTTAAACAAGTTTCTTGTGGCACTTTGGTTTGGGGAGTTTACATTTAGGTGGTTGCTTTTGAGTTTTTTTCCCTAGCAGATGTGGGCTCTTTGTTCTTTTTACCTACAGATACCGACTCTTGATCGTTGGCAACCTTCATTTTCTTCTTGGGTGTCACATACTCCTTGAGGCTCACATCTTTGCTTTTCTTCTTCCTAGTGGCAACTCCGGCGTGGACTGAATCTATTACTCCTTCTGCAACAACATCCAGGTCTAGGGTATCTGAAAACTCTTTGCTCTTTTCTATTGCTAAATCAATTGGCACTTCCATAGCTAATGATTCTTTCTTCTTTTATGTGGCAGAATCAGTTGGCACATTCATAGCATCACTGAATTTGTTCTGCTCTCTAGGTAAATGAACTGGAACTTTTAAATTTTTCTCCTCATGCTAGCTCTCTTCATGCTCGGTTGTATTATATAGTTGTTTTTGCAAACCATTCTTCTCCAAGCCACTGTGGCACATGTTATCATTCTCGAGCTTGCACGATGACCCAGCTTGGGAGTGTGCTGCAAAAAGAGGCAATGTAATAAAGGTCAAAATAAGTTAAATGATGATTCAAAGAGAATTAATTAGAAGGACATTTCACATAGAATATTAACCTGTACCATCAATAAGGAGATGCTTCCATAGGTCAAAATAAGTCAAAATAAGTTAAATGATGATTCAAAGAGAGTTAATTAGAAGGACATTTCACATAGAATATTAACCTGTACCATCATAAGGAGATGCTTCCATAGGAATTTTTTCTCCTTCTACATGGAAAATTTAAAGGTTATCAAAATGAACATTAAACAAACTTGATATGATGATGGATGCCAACATCTAGTACCTGTGCCATTATGGTCATCTACTTTTGTAGCTCCACGTGTTACTAACTTCACAACATCATTGAATATTTTCTCAAATTCAGGTGACAAAAACTTCTTGGCAGATTTACAAGCCATTGAAAAGCAAAGTGGATGGTATGGGTGTCGACATGGCAACAACATCCTGTATGATAAAAATGCCGCACGCAACACATTAATCCAGGCTAATAGTGCTAACAACAGAACCCGACTACACAGGAGGTTTGATAGGAAGGACCGGGATCCTCGTATCCTTTAGTAGATGAGTGATGGTCTCCACAAACCTAAGTTGGGTTGTTGCCACTTCTACATCCCTTGATAGGGTGTCATACTCAGCTTGTCAATATAAACATTTGTTAGTACTTTCCAATACAGTGGTTGGGTATCACTTTTTAGTGGCTAGGCACTACTTGTTAGTGGTTGTGCACTACTTTTCAGTGCACAATTGTGCACTACTTTTCAGTGGTGTAATACCTCTACTTCAATTAGTGTTTTAGCAACACTCTCTAGTGGTGTAATTTATCACTTTTCACTCCTAATACACACCAATTTTCAAATGTGAAATACCATAAAAAAGTGGTAGTGGAAAAGCACTAAAAAGTGGTCTAAGCTATGTACATTACTTTTAAGTGCTACTAAGCTAGTATAAAAAACTACATTTTTGCAATTCAGCTATCTTGTTTCCTAGTACTTCATGATTTCTAAATTCATCATTGAATCCCATGTCTCCCAATGCCTCCTTTTTGACTGATATGATGGCTTCAATCTTAAGAATCTTGTCCTCTTTTGGAACCAACTCGGCCTTATGTAGTTGCAACTCCTCCATATCCTTCTTCAACCTTTCCAATATCTTGCTGGTCCCCCGCAGCACCCCAACTTGCTCATCTCTCCTTGTTTTTGACTGTTCTAATGCAATTTTTATCTCAATAAGACGTTGTTACTTCGCTTTCAACTTTGCAACCATAATATTCATCATGTTATTCATAGCTGATAAGTCTACACTTGAGGCAGGTATCGTTGTGCAGGATGTAGACATTTCAAGAGTTGAAATAGAGCTAAATGCCCTCTCAAGGTTAGGTCTCTTTCCACCTATAGAAAATGTAGGCTTTTCATCACCCTCACTCATAGATTTGGTTTCTCCATGTGAGATCCATTCTTCAAGGTTGACTTTAGGTTCAAAGCATGGTCTATTACTCAACCTCCATTTCTCCATCTTTCATTCTAACTTATTTTGATGGTGTGTTGTTTTGATGACACTATCAGCTAACACAGCCCATGCCACTAAGTTATTGGAATTTGCAGTACTTTTGCACTTTTTCCATGTGAATCCACGTGCAAAATGTACACCAACTGTTCAGAGGAGATCCCTGATACACTTTGTGATACAAAAGCACACATTCTTCATATAATTATGGCCTCAATCCCTATAGGTGGTGTTTCTCATTCTGGTACCACTTTAGAAGCCATACAGACAATCACTCCTTATCGGTGAAATCATCATCAATGAGGAGATTTGGGTCTTGCCCTATGAAGCTTGGTCCATATTCTAGATTGAAATCTTCCTTTGTCATACAAAACTTTGTTTGCTTGGGAAAAAACACTCTTGGTACCGTCCACCTAACTGTAAAATTAGATATACATGTTTACAAATCAACCAAATTTGATAAATAAAGCCGCTCCAAACACAAAAACCAATAAGATGTCCGATTTTGCTAGATGAGTGTGGTTTCTTGCTCTTTCCCTTGGTAGGTCTACCCTTTGAATCCTTTCCTTTTGTAAGAGTTTTCATCCTAAAGAAACAGAAACATAGAATTAAAATATGTGTATGCATGATTAAACATGAACTCGTATATGCACATGTATAAAATAACACACCCCTGTTAGCTCACTGAATCTTCAAAAGAGAGGCACACCACCATAGATTTATAAAATGCCTTCAACACTACTTCCAAACACACAGACATGCACCACCATATATATGTAAGTAGGTATGTACTACGTGTATCTATATATTTATAAGATGCCTCCGTGCAGAGTGCTTCCCCCGACGAGATTTTTACACACATTGCATCCTTTCTCTAAATCTTTCTCTCGAAGATTATTAACCTCTCCTCTCTATGCTCTCAGATATGCACATTCGAGTGCTTCTCGACTGCTTTGACTATTCAAAGATTATTAATCTCTCCTCTCTAATTTCCAAGTTGATGATGATACCAACTTGCTGTGTGGCAGGCTAGCGCTAACACGAGTATGCCATTGCATAGTGGGACATGTGATGTCGGTTTTACCATCTAAAATGATATTATAAATAAGAAATAATCATCCATCAACATTAGATTGTGCAAAGGTTCGAAGGTTGGATCTAGAGTTACCTCAAGTAAAAGTCAAATAGAGTTACTATTTCAATGCTCCCTTTTATATTGCTTTGTTGCCTACATAAGGCCCATCACCTAATGAAGAATAATTCTCTTGCTTTATGCTTTTGCTACTCATTACCTCTTGTGTTAATATAATCTTCAATACAAGGGACACACACCACCATATATTTATGATATGCCTTTAGTACTACTTTAAAACACATGGGCACGCACTGACATATATATGTATGTATATCTATATATTTATAAGATGCCTTGACATAGTCTTGCCACACGCGGCAAGGTTTTTACGTACATTACATGCTTTCTCAAAAGATTCGAGATTGCATGAAGATTATTAACCTCTCCTCTCTACACTCTCAAACATGCACATTCGGGTGCTTCTCAAAAGCTTTGACTATTTAAAGATTATTAATCTCTCCTCTCTAATTTCTAAGATGACGACTCAATCTTGATTAAAGACAATATTAGATAATTTGGGAAAAATCTCATACTTTGGGAATTACCTTTTTGACATAGTTTTGGCCATATCTTGAGCATATTAACTGCAAATTTGTCGAACATTATATATTTAGATACTACTCTTCAAGATCTTTCCAATGATATGTCACATGAGGGGGTTTTGACAAAAGCTTGGATAGGTTCACCATGATCCCATTTTTTAAATGGGAATGGGATTTTTCCCAAATTATCTAATATGGTATTATTACACCAACTTATTGTGTGGCAGGCTCTCTTTAACAGGTGTATCCCATGTCATAGTGGGACATGTGATGTCGGTTTTACCATCTGAAATGATGTTAAAATTTATGCCACTATTTAAACTTGCCAAAAGCTTCAGCCTTATCACAAAGGAAATAAACCCACATCTTCCTATTGTAATCGTCGACTAACAGCATAAAGTAAGAAGATCCTCCCAATGCGATAGTAGACATCTTACCACAAAGATCAGCATGTACCGGCTCTAGAAGAGGCTTTACTTGATTCCTCTCTTGTGGAAATGTCTTTCGTTGTTGATTGCCCATCGTTAAAGCTTCACATGGCTCTTGCAATTTTGCAAAAGCAGGTAAATTTTCAACCATCCCCATTTTTTGTATCTCCTTTAGCATAGCAAATCCTATGTGACCAAATCGCTCATGCCAAAGTTTGCTTGTGCCCTTGTTTGCAACAACTATAAGAGGACTCAGCTTTTACAAATTGTTATTCCTCACAGCTTTGCCAATTGTCTTCTTGTCAACATCTAGAATCTTTGCTTGTGTTTTCTTGACACTACTATATATTAGCCTAATACCGGGGCTTGTACCGGCGCTATTTAACGGGATCTAAAAAAGCTTCGTCATCGGTATAAGCGCCGGAACCGTAGCGTCGGTATAAGTGTCGGGTATTAATACCGGCGTATATAACGGCGCCTATACCGACGCTCACCGGGGGTAATACCGACGCCTCAACCGGCACCTATACCGGCTTCTATACCGACGAATAAACTGGCGTCTATACCGGAATATATACCGAGGCGTAAACCGGCATCTATACCAATGTATATACCGACTCTGATACCGGGGCATATACCGACGCTGTAGCAGAATTTTTTTTTTGGGCAGAATAGTGCTGCCTGGCTGTTGCCTAGCTGCCTGCAATGAGCAGGATCAACAACAGCAAACAGACAGCACCATTCTGTCTACAATAGAGCACAGAAACAACCGTGCTCGTATGCATATTTTCCTGATCGACAAACAAGAAATTAAATTAAACATTAATACTCAAGAATGTTTTTGATCATATTTCATTAGTTTGAATGTCATCTTACATCATGGTAATGCCTCCCAATTGACGGTCTCTCCTTCTTCTTCAAGCATCTCAAACAAGGCCACAAGGCCATGTTTGTGAGCGTACTTCTCCTCTCGCCTACTTGGTGGGCGATTCATGGCCAACTCCTGCACACACGATTAACAATTATAACTTTTAGAAATCAACATTTACTCCACATACATACATTTAAATAAATAAAATTGCTACAAACACTTACGAATTCATAGCGCATGGTTTCGTAACCACCACTCCCGAGATGAGAAGCCCCTACTGTTTGGAGTCTTGCCCTTGCCGCCTCTCTTTGTTGTTGAAACCTGTCTGGTGTCTCGGTGAGCTCCTGAGCAATGGCTGCCCACTCCCTGTCATCTAGCCAAACAGGTTTCTCCTTCCCCTCTCTGAATGCGTCCCTCGCCTCTGACCTACGATGCCCCATCAAAATGCGAGCTGTATACTGTATCCACTCATTAGAGACGACATTCATAGGGTCAGATGGCTGGAACTCTTGCTTTATCTTTGTGTTTATATAATTTTTCTTCCCCTTGTCTTGCTGATCCCATTTAGTCATGACAGAGTCATGAAACTGTATAGTGCACAATTGTCGAATGCGTGTCTTCATTGCCTTCCCTGCACTATCCATTATTGGTGCCCCATCCCTAATTGTGTAAATCTTGCTGTTGTCATGGTCATGTGCACCCCAGGGAGTGGAAGGTGACCCTATGGGTGTGCTATCAACAGATGAGAGCGAAGGACGACGCTCACGTGGTGGTGGTGTCACAGCATCTGTGGCACTACCACCACAACAACCTCCCCCTGAAGACCTACTACGTGAGCGCCGTCTATGTGAAGAGGTTGTAGATCGAGCTGTAAGAGGAGTGGAAGGCTGTGTGGTATGAGGTGTGGGAGCTGCTGTCGTACCCACGGGTGTGGGAACTGGCGTCGGGAAGCCAGATGGTGAGGCAGATGTCCCTGCTCCAGAACCCCAATAACTCTGAGCCATGGCTCTCTGCTCTGGAGTCATGGACGAAAGAAAACCATATAACTGCTAGGGACTCATGCCCTGCGGTGTAGGATTAAATGAGAAATCTGGACTGTAGTCGTAGGGCGGTGAGTCACCCATGGCCTGTTGGACAAAAAACCATATGACAAACTTGTACGGAATGAAAATTACACAGTAAACAATGAATGAAAGAACCATAAGATAAACATTAACAATGATAACCAACATTGGTAAAACTATATCAACTTGCTCCTACAGTAGTGATTATGATGGTAAACATTAACAATGGTAAACAATGAATGGACCTTCAATGTCATAAAACCATTACAAATATGTCATAACTATTTGCATAATCATTAAGATACATCATTTTAAAAATCTTGAACTATTCTATCATCCTCATTAAGATCAGTAGCCCCAAAGAGATCTATGTCTATGTACATTTCAGCATCCTCATCATTAAAAGTCCCTTGATGAAGGATGTCTTCATCATCTATGTCTTCTTCCTCATCTTGTTTTTCAGCTTCCTTGGTTTGCACCTCTTCATTTGGATCTTGCTCTAGTTGCTCCTCTTCATTTGCTTGCTCCTCTTCATTGTTGATATCGGCTTGTTCTTGCTGCTCTCCATTACCCTGTGCATCCACATCACCTTGTTGTAGCTCAAATTCTTCAAAAATTTGCTTACTGCGGGGGGCGACTTGAACCACAAACAGCCAGCGTGGATCTTTTGGATCCGCTTTAAAGACAACTTGCTCACAATGCTCTGGGCGCACAAAAGTATCTTGCTGATCGGTCCATACCTTTGTGGAGTCCACTTGGATGAGACCACTCTTGTCTCTACGTACAGTTGCATGTGGCCCATTCATGATTACCTTGAACCACTTCACATCAAAGATAAACAACTCAAAACTTCTGAAGCCAACCTTTAATATATCTTGAATGGTTCTAAAGTAATCAAGCATTCCAGTAATTGTGTTATCATCACTTGCACTTGCACGACTTTCTTGAACAAACTGTGCTGTGACACCACAATCAAAGGTTGCTCTTCTTTGGTCTATTCGTTCTACTCGAAAATGACGTCCATGTGACCAAAACGCCCCATATTTGTGATACTACAAATAGCACAAAAAATTTGTTGATGGAGAATCAAACACAGAGACATGTAGAGAAAAAAATGGGAGACATGTAGAACTTAAACACTTACATGCCAATCGCATCCTTTTGTAAGCTCCTCCTCCTCCTCTGTTATAGGTAAACCAGCACGTTTGGCTTCTAAAATTGTAGCTTCTAGCCATCTACCTGTGGGAAAGTCCGGAAGAGCTTGCAAACCTTCTGGATATGGGAGATTTCTTGTAGTGCGATTCCTTCTGAAACTTAAACGATCTTGTACTCGCTGTCGCTTGAGAGCTTCATATGTCTCAATCCACTTCTCCATTACATGAGAGTTCAAGATGCAAAATTTGTTGATTTTTTCTCTCAAAGTGTTATCCATCTTTCTCTTAATGCCTTGGCCTTGAGGTTCCTCACCAATGACTCGCCTGTTGGACTCTTGAGACCATAGTCGAGGTATCTCTGGATCTGAGGAACTTAAATATTCAGTGATGTAAACAAGGGACTCTTGTATCAGCCACCCTTCTGACATACTACCCTCTGGGCGAGCCATTTGGCGAACAAATCCCTTTAATGTCTTCATAAACCTCTCCAAAAAGAACATCCATCTTGAATGGACTGTTCCAGCAACTGCAACCTCATCTACAACATGAATTAGCAGATGCATCTGGATTGTTAATAAACTTGTAGGGAAAAACTTCTCTACCATGCAGACTGCCTCTATGGAGTTTAAACGCGCTGTCTCCAAAGTGTCTCTCTTTATCTCTTTTGAAGAAATCCAGCGCACCAATGTGCCAATCTTATAGATGGGTGGTTGCAAGATCAGGGTGTCCAGTTTTGTCCACTCAGGCACCCTGTAAACAGTAAAAAAACAGGCATTTGTTTACCTTTAGTGGCTAATCTCTCCTAGTAAATGAAGGAATTTTGTTTTAAGTTCTTTTGTTGGAACATCATATTCAAAGTTGGAAATATAGTTGCATAATTTGATTAAGCATTAGATAGTCAAAAGTCCTCATTTTCTTAGGTACAAAGTCAATGTATACACCCTGTCCCAAATTTGAGCTGATTCCATAAAATGCTAATATCTTTTACATATAAACTCATATGAGATTCCCACTTTATACCTTACATCTTCACATAATATGGAGCTTAACTTGATTTTTTGAGAAAATTTTAAGATATTTGTCTATTTTCTTTAAATATTTCAAGGTCTTTAAAGTGTTATAATATACGCCACTTTTTGTACCCACAATAGCTACCACTTGAAACCCTCAATCTTGTAGATTAAAAGAGTGGGTAGATACTGAGACATTAGTAGAATGTCATGGTTAGTGAAAATTTCAAATCCAATGGTTGGATTTTTAATGATCTCTTTTTCAAAATTCTTCCAGACTATCAGAAGGCCTGTAAATATTAATAATCTAATTAGTAAAATTACATTTTTGATGTGAATCATCTAAAACCTATAGGGACTAGTGTACTTGTAATGGTGCATCTAAGGAAAAATAAATTGGATCACTCTAAGTATGAAAAGATCATTTGTTTATCATTTCATCATATTTTTAATTAATTTTCTTTAATTAGACTAATTTATATTAATTTAAGTTATATTGGGTTAATTTAAGGGCAAGCATATTTTCTATTATTTGCTTGATCTCATTTTAAGTACCTTGCCCCCTAAAATTTGCTCTCCAAGCATTGTCCCAGTCCAGCAGAAACTGGATAAAACTGGACACCCTCATCTTGCAACAACCCAGATAGTAGCTCTAATGTCTTCAGTGAGGCAATCTTTTATTGCTATGGGTAGCACAAATTGTAGAAACTTGTGCCAATCATGACTCTTGAGACCACTAAGATCATCATCCTTTGTAAATGCACTTTTCAAGCAATGCATACAACCTGTAGGAGTCCGAAACTCTGAAATTGTCCTCTTGACTTGTTGTTCCTCCATCTTGCTAAAAACCCATGGGGCTCTTGGAAGTAGCACCTTTCCATTGGGTCTAGTGCGAGCCCACAACTCTTGCATACAACCAATCTCTTCCAAGTCATCCCTTTGGCCTTTAGTATCCTTTTTTCCTGTCATGGTCTTCCACAGAATGTCAACTACATTCTTGAAAATATGCATCGGGTCAAGCAAATGGTTTATAAGGAGATCACCCCAATAGGGGAGTTGGTGAAAGATAGAGAGCCTCTTCATCCCAGGACATGCCAAGTTGCCACATTCCTCCCATTTGATCTTCCAATCACTTGCCTTCAATGCACTTGGAGGAGGTCTTCCTAGATTACCATCCCGCAATTCATGATTTTCTGGAAGATACCTAACATGTCCTTGGTAGACATTCTTTCGTAATGCTTTTGAGTATCTTGAATCAAGTCGAGGACCACATACAGGACATGCATTGTAACCCGATATAGACAAACCTGAGCATTCTCCATAGCCAGGCCAATCATGCATTGTCCACATGAGAATACCTTGCACAGTTGTAAGTCTTTGGCCACTCTGCTGCTTTGACATGTCCTTCACTTCAATTCCGTTCCACAAGGTGCGTAACTCATCAATAAGTGGTGCCAAATATACATCCATGTTCTTCACCTTGTACTTTCCTGGAACTATTAATGAGAGCAACAGATGACCTTTCTTTATTGCTAACCATGGCGGAAGATTATAATTCACAAGGCAAACAGGCCATGTGCTCCATGAAGAGCTCCTTAAACCAAAAGGGTTTACACCATCCATTGCTAGGCCAAGACGGAGGTTTCTAGGTTCTTCCTTAAAAGCCGGCCATTTCTCTTCAATGTGTCTCCATGCGGGTGAGTCAGCAGGCACACGCATCACTTCATCTGTGGATCTAGTTGTGGCATGCCATGTCATCAAGCTTGCTATTGATTTGCACCTGAACATGCTTTTTATCCTTGGGATGATTGGAAAGTGCCTGAGAACCTTTACCGGGACAGCTTCCCCCTGAACATCTTCTCTATATCTGTTAGAGCCACAATGGGGACATTCTTGCAAATGCTCATATTCATGGCGGAAGAGGCAACAATCATTGCGACAAGCATGAATATTATTGTAATCCATGCCTATGGATTTCAATAACTTCTTCGCATCTGCACGAGATGGAGGCATCTCGTTGCCAGGGGGCAATATTTGATCTTTCAAAAGCCTGCAAGTATGGCAATATCTGATCATTACTATTAAGATTTTCTCAAATACAAGTTGATAATTTAACATTTCAACAGTAGGTGTAATCTCCAAAAAAAGACCTTACTTGAATAGTTCAGTGACACTTGTATTAGACCATCCAAAAACTGACTGCAAATTTAGCATCGTAAGAGATGCACGCAATACAGATATGTTGGCACCATTGTATAATGGAAGGCGTGCAAGTTTACGCATGGCCTCTTCCTCTAGTTCATAATTTGACCGTTGAGAATATCGTGGTTGATGATCTTCATGTTCATGCTCCTCGAAGAGAGCTTCTTGTTGCTCGATGAAGGCATCCAACATTTCTTCCATTGGACCTTCTTCCATTTCCTGACCTTCTTCCATTCCCTCGGGTGCTGTTAATTGAGCTCCATCTGTCACTCCCTTCTGCGATATCCTCATCCTTTGTTGGGGACGAGAATTCACAGGCGCAATGTTATCAAGATGCGGCTGCACACTTGCTTGGTTGTACAATTGAAACCGTAAATTTTGCAAGCGCTCCATTGGAAATATGCCAGCGTCATGAACATGCTCGTTGTAAATCCTTCGTTTTCGAAAGATTTGGTACTTACATCGCATGCATGGACACGCTATTCTCTCTTCAAGATTGAGAGGCTCCATCTAGCAGGATAACATGTATATGCAGCTCATTAAACACAAATCAGCTTATCTCCTCTCCATACAAAATTAAATAGAATTTGAACAAGGATGGAGAGAGAAGCTATCTCTATTCATAAATAGCTGTTTATAAAGGCCTTATGCAATAATCTAAATGCATATTATAAGTATAAGCTTGCATAATAAGGCTGCAAGACTTATGCATAAGCTCTATGCATAAGCCTTATGCATAAGTCTTATGCACACGCTCTATGCATAAGTCTTGCCCAAATGCATCCACAAAGTCGATGGTGAGGATTGTTGAGGACGCGCGTTGAAGCTTGCCGATCTCCCGGCCAAGCTCTTCTCACCCCTTCACCGAGTTTTCCTCCAAGGTGAAGGTTGAGGCCATTTCTTCACACCGGTGTACCTAATCCCCCTTCGTACCGCTTTACCAAGCAATCACGGCACAAAGAGTTCAAGCCATTCTCCCCTTGGCCTCTCCAACCAATGCCAAGGTACCCTCACACATTGCTAGATTCTATAGAAACTTGAAGTGGTTGCAATGGTGAGTGTAGGTACAAAATGATGTGGATAATATCAAATGATAGAACAAGTTTGTTGGCTTACAAGTATTGAGCATGACTCATGCCCTTTTACAATTTAGAACTCATCAATAAAGCATGGACTCATGCCTCAATCCATCATCCAAAAGCTCCAACACAAACCAACAATTCACAATGCCCTCACCATGGCATTTGCATAAGCATTTGTTAACCACAATCAAGGCATTTGCCATTGCATACTTACAATCCCTTTCACATAAGCCTTATGCACATGCTCTATGCAATTACGCTCTATGCAATTACGCTCTATGCATAAGCCTTATGCACACGCTCTATGCATAAGCCTTATGCATGAGCTCTATGCATAAGCCATATGCATAAGTCTTATGCATACGCTCTATGCATAAGCCATATGCATAAGTCATATGCATAAGTCTTATGCATACGCTCTATGCATAAGTCTTATGCATACGCTCTATGCAAGACTTATGCATAAGCTCTATGCATAAGCTCTATGCTATATGCCTTATGCACTATGCTAACCCTTAATCCCTTTCACATAAGCCTTATGCACACGCTCTATGCAATTACGCTCTATGCAATTACGCTCTATGCATAAGCCTTATGCACACGCTCTATGCATAAGCCTTATGCATAAGCTCTATGCATAAGCCATATGCATAAGTCTACCTGCGTACGCTCTATGCATAAGCCATATGCATAAGTCATATGCATAAGTCTTATGCATACGCTCTATGCATAAGTCTTATGCATACGCTCTATGCAAGACTTATGCATAAGCTCTATGCATAAGCTCTATGCTATATGCCTTATGCACTATTATGCTAACCCTTAATCCCTTTCACATAAGCCTTATGCACACGCTCTATGCAATTACGCTCTATGCATAAGCCTTATGCACACGCTCTATGCATAAGCCTTATGCATAAGCTCTATGCATAAGCCATATGCATAAGTCTTATGCGTACGCTCTATGCATAAGCCATATGCATAAACTCTATGCATAAGTCATATGCATAAGTCTTATGCATACGCTCTATGCATAAGTCTCTTGCATACGCTCTATGCAAGACTTATGCATAAGCTCTATGCATAAGCTCTATGCTATATGCCTTATGCACTATGCTAACCCTTAATCCCATCACTCAATGGTGTAATAAACATGATCTTGTTTTACGTACATGGATAATAGAGATTGCAAGCTTATTATAGGTTTCATGCATAGATATTAAATTAATCCTATGTGTAAGCTTACAAGAACCCAAAACTAACCCTAAACCATAAAATAGGGATGTAAAAATTCATAGAAAAAAGCATAAACAAGAAAAATCGAAAGAGGATCTACCTCTTTTTTGCAAAGCTAAAGGAGAGGATTGGTGAAAGATTGGTGAGGTGAAAGAGCTGCAAAACAAAAGATTAAACAAACTAATTAGTAAATTAAACACAAGAAAAAGAACTAATACAAAACCCTAAAATCTCTATGCATGCATTAGGAGATCTATGCATACATAGAGAGCTCTCAACATGCATAGAGAGCCAAAAAAACACAAAACCCTAAACGTCCTAATTCTTAAATTAAAAACTAAAAGCAATTGCAATAACATGTTAGGAGAAGGAGAAGAGGAGAAAAGAAGAAAGAAGGAGAAAAGAGGAGAGAGGAAAAAAGAGGAGAGAGAGAGAAAGAGAAGAGGGAGAGAAAGCACCTCCTTCGCTTCTCCTTGCGTTTCTTCTGCGAAAAAACCAGAGAATAGGCTCTCGGCTGTGAAAAACTTACGAGCGCCGGTATATGCTACGGAATATACGTCGGTATATGCCACGGAATATGCGTCGGTATAGACGTCGGAATAAGCGTCGGTATAGGCGTCGGTATACGCGACGGGACACGAAAATTTAAAAAAACCCCGCCATGCTTGTCTCCTCCAACATGACGACGGACATACCGACGTTCGACATTTGCGTCGGTATTTTGGCGTCGGTATGTCCTCAAACTCTTGTAGTGTGAAGTGTACTTCAAGGCCACGATCTATTATTGGAGCAACTAAGAGCAGGTTTCTCTTTATTTGAGGCACATAGACCACATCGGATAGCTTCTTTTCTTCTCGACCTGTAGCTTCCACAAAGGAGATGGTTCTAGACCCTTTGGCTGGACATTTAGCATAATCCCCGACAATAACATTGATGGAATGCTAACACAAGACCTCAATGAAAAAAAATCAAAACTCATATGTACAACAAGATCTAAACAATAGAATTGAACCAAATTAACAAGATTGAGCATAAAATTGTAAGGTTCCCCCCTTCCAAAATAGTGGAAACACTTAAGATAGTCCACTAAGTCTTAACTTGAAGAAAAATTCCTATTCATCGACACCTTGACCATGCAGAGATTCAAGGAAACGATTCATAGGTAAGTCATAGTCCTATCCTGCAGAAGCAGGGGGAGCGTGATCTTCTAAAAATCAAATCACCCATAGGGTAATTGATCATAAATTGGGCAACTACTAGTCTTGATTTCTAGAGACAACGCTTTTTTCCTCATCCATGAAAGACACAACCACTGGCCTAGTCTTCTAGAATAGAATTGCCCGAGAACCTATTTATCTACTAGCATAGGGCTTTCACTAAATCTGTTGGAAAGCTACCCGACTGATTGGGTCCAACCGTCCGTAAGATGGTGCCATCAGGGCATTCCATCCTCCCACTTTCCATCCTACTCACGCGTCAATTTTATTTTCTAATTAATTCTACCACACTATTTGACATAAATAAACATGCTCCTTAATTAAGGCCCTTTTCACAAGGTTTGTTAAAACAGCCTTTTTCCACAGTACAATAATGCCAAAAACAAGATTTATAGAAAAGTTTTATACATGAATCAATTCCATACAAGTCAAACCGGCTCTCTTATTCTTTTCCTTTATACTGTCGATGATCTAGAATTCAGCCTTCCAGCCTCTACATGCTAGGCAAAACCCTACGGGACCATACACCTCATCGTCGACCACTGGCAATGACTCAAGCCGGCCTGTCGCCCTCTCAGGCTCCGTCACATGATCCTCCCGCCTCTTAGAGGGATGTCAACGCACTAGGGTGGGCTTATTCACTGCACTAGCCTAGGCCCTCAGAACTAGATAGCATCATAATCTCTCACCTCAAACGGCGAACCTTATTCTCCCAATGGAATGAGGGATACCTTGGGCCATTCCCGAGCTTTTCTAACAATGCCGCCCAGAAGCACGGAACGGAGTTAGCATCGAAGCCAGGGAAAAACTTGCACTCTTTCTCTTAAAGATAATAATTTCAATACAATTCATTGAATACAACATCACTTCAAATCGTAGCTTCATACAATTTTATTTCATTATTTTAAAAGAAAAAGATACACATTTATTAACACTAATATTAAAAAAAACTCTTCTTTAAAAGATAACCAAGTAACCTGGCCACCATTTACTTGAGGAGCTTGTAACGGGAGGGTTGGGGCCACATTAGGAGCATCTTCTCTAATCTCATTGTTGTGCGCTTCTCCCGAAGCAATATTTTGGCATTTCCAGGATGGTGCCATCTTGGACGTTGCCTTGTAGGGCTCGTTGTTGCAGTCGAAATTCTCTAGTCAGATCTCAATTCCGAGATCGTTTGCTCACCGTCATATGAGTAAAAGACCACAGCGCATGAACCCTCTCTAAGGCCAAAACCTCTTGCTAGGTGCTACTGTAAGTCTCTTCACACACCGGGGGAGCGGGGGGGGGGGGAAGAGTTAAGGACATTGTCTTCTAACAAGGAGGGAGTATATGCTACACGCAGAATTGTGTGCTGCCCATGGAGCACCCCAGGGGTTTATATAGCTGTGGGGTACGGGTGTGGGCATTGCGCAAGGCATAGTCGAAAGGACGGTGTGCAAAAAAGGCTGTGGGTTAGTGGCCTGCAAGGCTCTGGGGGAAAGGTACGATGGCAGTTAATAGGGAAAGGAGTGGTACGCATGTACCTTATCTGGTCAGAGGCAGCATGGGTGTCCACGTAGCGGTGCAAGTGGACCACACAGTGGGCAGCGGACCTTTGGTTCTTTTGCAGCCATCGTACACGCACCCTGGTAAATGTGTACAGTCCCTTTTTTGGGGCGAGGTCTCCAAATTTTGGGGGCGAACCTCGATTTGCGTGCCGGACCGCCCGAGGGGACGATTTTTTTTTGTCTCGGATTCTCCTTGGTTGTTGGGATGCAGACCGTTCGTCAATCGGATGCCCAGTCATGCATTTCTTAAGGTTTAAAGATCATCGCTTTTTAAAGATCGTCGCTTTTTAACTAAAAATAACCAAAATTTACGTATAAGCTTGATCCGGTGTCCGTTTTGGATGCTGTAAAATCCTATATTAGGATAAAATCACACGCAGATTGCAAATTCGGGCTCAGAATTTTAAGATTCTAAGTAGAAATGCCTCATTTAATAAAATCATTGATTTTTATACCATAAAAACTCATAATTTCATCTATTACATGGACATTTCTTTATTAGTGAAGATGGGTATGTTACAAAAATAAAATAAAAACATGAGATAGAATAGACATCACCTTCAATACTATTGGGTGCAATCTTTGTCCCCCAAGAAGTGTCGGCATACTCCCACTTCTTGGGTATTTATGTCTTTATTCACAAAAATAGCCCACATGCCAAAAATAGTTGCATGCTCTTGCATGGGCTTGCCCTTTACATAAAATAGGAGTTTCTTTTATTAAAAGCATAAATAAATCCTTCCTATCAAAATCACTAATAAGAAAAAATACATATAAACCCCCAAAGGGTGGATTCATGTGTAACCAAATTGCTAGGTTCATGCCCACATATATATAGTAAACATGAGCGGCTAACAAAGTACAAAAATATCTTGTAGTAAATACGACGACCAAAATACCAAAATTATTAGTTATCCTGCAAAATCCAAAATACTGAAAGGAAAACCTTCTCGATAATTGCTCACTCCAAATCACTGTCATCATGTCCTAGCCATACCGGCTTACAAGGACAAATCTCGTCAATCTCACCAACCTACAGGTTGTCCATGCAAACACATTACACAACAACACATAAGCATTAAATCTAACACTCAGTTTCAGCCTTCCTTAAATTCATATGTCCTACACATGGAATATTCAGAATCACACAAGTGCCATGCTACGAACATAGTGGTAATTAGGCATCCCCCAATTATCCACAGAAGGTCGAATATACAAACCGTAACATGTCTCCTATCTGGAATAGTAACCATCCTCAATTGCATTATATCAACTGGCATATGTTTGAAAGTAAGATTGGATGAGGTGACGATAGACACGAAAAAACCATTGGGAAAAACTTAATTAACACATAATGCATATATGCAATGAACCAATGAAATGAACATATATGAAACGAGTCTAAGTGTCCCATACAACATAGGTGCATTCCACAAACACACATAAGATGGTAAAAGATAGAACACATAAGATGGTAAAAGATAGAACACATAAATGTGTCTATTGTAAGTATATGAAATAAATTTGATGTCCCATACCACTAGATTAACTCCACATATCACTCCTTCAGAATAGAAGTTTGAGACGTAGAGGTGAGTGCCCTCTGAAACTTAAATTCCAATACAAATTTTCTTTATCTTAAATTGATTTAAGTAAATTTAAATTTTTAATTGAAATATTAATAATTAATAGCTCAAGTAGGAAAAATATTTAAAGTATGCATGCTAAAATGTATTCTTACTTAAGAAATGAATTAGAGGCTAATGAATTTCTTTACAAAATTTTATGGCAAAAGTATAGATGGGATCTAAATATTTCTTTAGTTTTCCCAATTTGATCTAATCTTAATGTTGAATGTATGGTTTGGTAGGGTTTACTATTTAAGGTCTTAAGGTCTTTAGATAGTAGAAATGAAATCAACACATACCTCCATCGTGGATAGTGTATTGGTGATGATACCCTCACCTGAGATTTTTGTCATCAATTCAGTGAGAGTATGTAAGAACTTTTTCTTCTTTTTCTCGTGCCGCCGACAATCTTTAGCAGAATGTCCTATTTTATGAAATCTGTAGCATGTAAAGATAGACTTCTTGGACTTGTTGTTTTATAATGGAGCTACAACTGTTGTCATTACCTTTTTTTAGTTCTTTTTTTACTGCTTCTGCTCAATCATTTAAAAAGTTTCTTTAACACCGTATTGGGGAATATGGGAATTTCCCACAAGTTTGGGACATGTGGTCAAAACTTTGGATTTTCCATAACTTGAACACCATTAATCCAAAATGAGTGGTTTATGGCTCTTTAGATCCCATTTTTCAAGCACTTTCCAATGATAGGTCACATGATAGGGCTTTGAGAAACTTACAAACATGTTATCCATGTCCCCCTTTTTTAGTATTCAAAAATGGGAATTGGGAGATTCCCAAATTCTCTAATATGGTGTTCTTTTGGAATTTCTATCAAAGTTTCTGTTCTGTATATAACAACTCGCGCAAATCGAGTCAATTTTTTCTTGAATTGTGGAGTGTTGTGATAAATCTGCCATAACTGAAACTAAAGAAATAACAAATATTTATGATGAGAAGAATGGTAGAGAATACATTTCTCATTGTTATAGTGTGGTTGCAATTATCTGGAAAAAGAAATTTAACACTCCAAAGACATGTGAACCTTTATACTTTCTATGCATACAAAAGATAAACTGCTTAAGAAAATGTTCAAAGCCTGAATTGCTCGCTGAAGCTCATGCTCCCCCCTGCTCGCGCTGCTGCCTACACGCCCTCCCCCCCTTCCCGCCCACGTGTGTGCTCCCCCTCTCGCCTGCCCTCACGCAAGCTTCCCCCCTCCTCCGCCTGGCTTTCTTGCATGCCCCAATGCACCCGACCCCTGCTCCTCTCCTTCGCACCCCCTCCCTTCATCAGCGCCCCGCCCCCCCTCTGCCAGCAGCCGCCGTCGCCCTCTCTCCCCCCCCACCCGGGTTTTTTTTGTCTTCATCGCCTTATCCCCCCCTCCCCTTCTTTCTCTTTTTTCGTCCCCTGGGGTTTTTCTTTGCCTTCCGCCTTTCCCCTCCGCCCTTTGTGTGCAGCTCGGTTCTTGTAGGACTCTCCGCATTCGCTCCGCCTTCGACATAGCTTCAGACTCTGATGGAGGCTCCTCTCGCCCCACCTTAGAGGGACTCTCCCGCAGCCCCCTCACCCGCCGCTAAGGATACCCCCATCAGGCTCTCTCTTTCGCCAGAAGAGGAAGCGAACCTCGCCGCAGAGGTGGAACGCCTCCAGGCACATTCCACCATTTGCCGTATAGTTAGCACTCGCCCCAGCAGAGGGGAGATCCGGGATCTTCTCTAGGCCCGCCTTCTTGCAGATGTGGGCAAGATCCTGGATGTTCAGCTACTAGGCCGTGGACACTACCGGATCGAGTTCGAGACAGCCCAGAGCATGGCCAAGGTCCTAGCCATGAGTCCCCTTGACATCAGGGACGCTCGGGCATTCTTCAGACCTTGGCAGCATGGCTTTGACCCAGCATCGGCCGAGCAGGGAGAGCCCCTTTTCCATGTTACAGTTTGCTTCCTTGGGCTCCGTTGTGAGTATCTATCGCTTCTTTCTAGGCTAGGAGCATTGGTGGGTTTGGTGCTTGAGGCTGGCCCCACAGCAGCTTCAGTGGCGGCCAGAGCAGCTGGACTACCTTCGGTCAGAGTTTTGGTTCTTGACATCTCCTCCCTTCCGAAGGTCATTCAGCTACCTAGGATGGGGGGGACGGATTGATCAGAGAGTGGAGTTTTCAGGGCTCCCGAACCAATGCTTTATCTGTAGGCAGGTTGGCCACCTGGCCCTCGTAGGAGACCCCAACCTTCACTGCAGCAGCAGGCCCCTGATGGCCCGCCCACAGATGCGGCTCGGCAGGCAGCCTCCGGGACACCTGCTTAGCCCACAGAGACCTCGGAGTGGCAGCCTGGACAGGGGGGCCATCGAGGGAGACAGCCCCAGCAGCACGCCCAGAGACCGATGTAGTAGCAACCACAGTCTCAACATCACTGGGTTCCCGTGAGGAACAGCTTTGCTCCCCTACAGGAGGAGATCCCAGCACCGACTGAGGACCAGGAGATGCCAGCACCCCCTCCTTCGCCCCCACCCCCCTCCCCCGTCCCCCCCTCCCGCCTTGCTTCCACCTTCGCCTCTTCCCGCCTGCGCTCCGGTTTTGGCAGCGGCTCCTTCTCCACCCCCTTCTCCCCCCTTCCTCCCCCCCCACTCGCCTCAGCTCCCCGGGAGGCCCTGGTAGTTCCCTGGCGCTCACCTGCAGTCCGGCGAACACTAAGCATCGACTTTGCTCGAGCACCGCAGAGGAGACTTACCATGCCGATTCGGGCTTCACGCATATCCTCTATCCGCAGTCGGCTAAGTCGCCTCGACATTAGACAGCGCTGGGAGGCTTTTGATTATTCCTTCATACGGCTTTTTGGAGCAGAGGGCCCCCATGAGCCAGCACCCATCAGAGTTCATGTAGTGATACCTCTGGCCCGAGGGGGGAGGAGGCACTTGATTCAACGGTGGCCTTCTCATTCCCTCTCTATGGCCCTAGCGACCAGGAGGAGGGGACAATGGATCTCGCTCTTAGCACTTTGAGGACTCAGGCAGTTGAGTTTTCTCACCATGTGAGGGATCTGGAGGTGACAGATGTGATAGGCCGACTATGGGAGTAGGCTCATTTTTCCCTTGATCCCGGGAGTGTGGATGCCTCCGAGATTCGACATTTGGTGGTTCGCATAGTGGCAGACTTAGCACGCGACCCTGGATATGTATGCATACACGAGGTTGCTCTGTCTGAGCGGGAGGCACTCGCCATGGGACAGCCCCACTGGCGCCTGATTCGCGAGATTTTTGCAGCACACCGGGTGGATAGATTTGTAGCCGCTCGGATGGGGACTATTCTCCATCCAAGCCGCTTGCGAAAGCCCGCCGTACGGCTGAGACAGCATCCACCTCAACAGGTCATCCATGAGGATCATCTCATGGAATGTACAGGGCCTTCGCGGCACACACTATATATGTTACCATGGTTGCTTGAGGCAGGAGCTTCACAGATGCCTGGTTGGGAGCAGTATTGATATTTTGATGATGTAGGAGCACCATTTGGGTGAGAGCAAGATCCGAAGATACGGTTCGGTGATGCCTGGTAGATGGGACACCTTTTGGTCCTGCAAGGTTTGGCCCCTTGGTTGGGTGGGTAGGGAGGAGTATGTATGGTCATTGTGGATGTATGGCGGCAGGCCATTGTGGATCGCGGGAACATTGTGCCTGGTAGAGCACAGTATGTCATTCTGAGGATGCATGATGAGCTTTTTGGCGTGCTCAATGTCTATGCGCCCAACCATGCTAGTGCCAGAGCAGAATTCTGGACCCAGGTTACGGATGCATTGCTAGAGGCCGCACATTGGTGTGTCGGGGGAGACTTCAACATGCTTGAGGACCCAGTGGATAGGGTGGGAGGCAGTCATGTCACAGTGCACGGCACGGAGCTTGCAGCTTGGGAGCGATTTTGCATGACACTGAGGATCACTGATGCATGGCAGCATGAGGCTTTCTCCCGCTCTTAGGACAGTGTTAGTTTCTCTTGGTCGGATCGCCAGCGGATCGCCGGCAAGGAGGGACTAATCTTTCATGAATTGATCGCTTCTATGTGGGCGACAGGTTAGGGGAGCGAGGGGGCTCCGTTGGCATTCTCCCTGGCACCTCTTTTTCAGACCATGCGCCAGTTATTTTGACACTTGAGGAGAGGACACGGGAGACCAGCTTGCAGTTGAGGATCCCAGAGAGGATACTTACAGATCCTAGTCTCGCTGAGGACATTGAGAGGATATGGCATGATAGCCACAGCTCTGACCAGGATGCAGCAGGCCAATGTGCCCAGGGACTCATCGAGCTCAGCTCTTTTTTGCACGCTGCAGCCTTGACATGGCTGGGAGAGACACGCGAGCGAGAGCGGTGGTTGAGACGTAGCCTTGCTTCGCTTCAGCGCCTTCAGGAGCAGCAGCCTACATGTAAGTGGGTGGCGTCCCAGCTGAGTCAGGCACGCCAGGAGGTTAGAGAGGCAGAGGAGCAGAGGCATGAGTTTTACTATCATCGCCAGGCCTCTCAATGGACGCAGCTTGGTGATAGAGTGACTTGGGAGTTTTTTGAGATTACTGGACCTCTTCATGCTCGAGCAGGAGTCCGCCAGCTCAGGAGGCAGGACGGATCGGTAGCCACTGAGCCCGGGGAGATTAGAGCCATTGCCACTGAGTTCTATAGAGACCTGCTTTCAGCGGAGCCAGCCACTGAGGCTCGGGATGCTTGCCGAAAGACTGTGTGGGTCCATGTGTAGAGGAGGGTCACAGATCGTATGCGTACAGTTCTGGGTGAGCCTCTTTCAGAGGTTGAGCTTGTTGAGGCCTTGAGAGTCCTTCTACGCCACAGTTGCCCTAGGGAAGACGGATTGACGCCTGCCTTTTTAATGCGATATTGGGACCTTTTGGGGCCAGGCCTCCGCAGGGGCTTTCAGTATGTTTTGGACACTAGGGTGATGCCACAGAGCTTTTCAGAGGGCTTGATCTTTCTTATCCCCAAGGGGGAGGGAGTATCAGATGATATTCGGCATTGGAGACCTATTACGATCCTCAATATTGTCTACAAGGTCTTAGCAAAGGCCTTGAGTTTGAGGATCCAGCCCTTCCTGGGGGAGTTGATTCATGCTACCCAAACAGGATTCGTCAAGGAGCGTAGTATCCTTGACAACATTTTCACCTTCTGGGAGGCGACGGCCCGAGCTAGATTTCTCGGTGAGGAGACCTGGTCTCGTGATGCTTCTCGATTTTGAGAAGGTATACGATCGAGTCGATTGGAGTTTCTTAGAGGGCACGATGCTTCGCCTGGGCTTTGAGCTAGTTTGGATTCGAGGAGTGGCGGCTCTATATTCCACAGCTCGTAGCCAGGTGCTGATGGCAGGAGGACGGGGGCCGAGTTTTGAGTTGACCAGATTAGTCCGTCAGGGGTGTCCTCTCGCCCCGTTTCTTTTTCTCTTCTTTGCTGAGGCTATGAGCATGTATCTGATGGCAGAGGAGGTTGGTTTGAGAGGACTCCAGCTCCCAGTCCGAGGGGAGGACCTGCTCGATGCTGAGTTTGCTGATGACACGGGTTTATTTTTGCATGGCCAGGAGGCCAATCTTCAGAGGGTAGAGCAGTCGCTTCAGGTTTTTAGTGCAACTTCGGGAGCATTGATCAATTGGCGCAGAATAGTGGCCTTTTGGATCAGTAGTGCTCGCACTCAGGCATGGAGCCTAGACTCGAGTTTTCGATGGATTCCTCCTGGCACAGCAGTGCGGTATTTGGGATGCCAGATTGGACTAGATTTGTCACCTGAGCAGCAGATTGCCCCGCTTCTTCTGAGCATTCGGAGGAAGCTTTTGTATTGGAGTACAGCTCGGCTATCCTTGGCTGGGAGGGTGGTGGTGGCAAATCAGATGCTTTTAGCGACCATCTGGTACATCACGTCTTGCTGCATCTTCTCGAGCTCTTGCATCAGCCAGGTATATAGAGGCTGATTAGGAACTTTCTTTGGTCTGGGCGGGACGATCAGTCAGCTCGGGCTAAGGTCGCTTGGGCAGTTATTACACTTCCACTGGCCCAGGGGGGCTTGGGCATTATAGATCGAGTTGATCAAAGTAGAGCCTTATTGGGGAAGCTTATTTTTCGGGGGCTGCTTCCAGGCACGCACTGAGCATTGGAAAGAGCTTCTGTTGCAGCGGGCTGCAGGCTCGGGCTCCTCCAGCAGGGGGCTCTTGGGCACCGGAGATACGATGGATCTTCATAGAGATGAGGAGGACAGTCCTCAGTAGAGGATGGGAGGACAGATTTGCCTTGAGCATCTTGCGAGCTTGGGGGTTGCTGAGACCGGAACTCTCTCAGAGACCTCCTTCTTGTGATGAGGAGCGGGCCAGACAACCGCTCATCTGGAGCCCAGCGGTTCGCACAGAGCAGGGTCATATGCTGGGTTCTCGGCCTCATCTAGCCTGGGGACCATTGGCGGTAGGTCCAACACGTAGTTTTGGAGACTGGCAGGCCTTCTGCAGTCTCCCAGAGGAGATCCAGGTGGAGAGGCTGAGTCACCTCAGAGGGGGGCTAATTATGAGGGATGACATTCAGGAGGCACTCACAGAGGAGTGGTTCACGCCTCTCGAGCCAGTGGCCCCACGATGGATGGGAGCCTTTACACAGTTGGAGTTCTTGATTGCTGTCAGCACTAAGGATGGTAGATGCCTTTACTTCTATGAGATCCAGGATGAGAGCAGACTTCAAAGAGTGGAGGTGGAGTCGCCTTTGGTTGCAGAGTGCATTTTTCAGAGGATACGGGTAGTGGCCACCGCTTCTCGGAAATGGCATATTGACCCAGACCCTGCAGCAAATGTGGACTCTGATTGGCGCATATCGGCTTATGCAGCGTGCCCCTTGGCCCGGCTCCAGTGGGACCCTAGCGAGTACGAGTGGCATGATCCTTATGCATCCCCCGAGGCCACAGAGATCACCTTTTTCTAGTATACTGTTTGATTGGGGCGACATATTTTGACGGCGAGGAGATTGGTCTCTCAAGTTGCATTGGAGCATTGGCGGCTACTACAGGGACTCTCACAGGAGTTTTTGGAGGATTTTTGGACCAAGCTCTGGGCTAGTCGACAGGCACGCAGGATCTCGACTTTTCAGTGTGGCTGGTCGCCCCAGAGGGGATCTGCAGTTGGCACCTGGCTTATCTACAGCAGTCTTCCGGTGGCCTGCGATGGCCGATGCGGCCACCCTATGGAGACACAGAGACATTGCCTATGGGACTGTCCTCAGGCGCAGCAGATTTGGCTACGGATGCTGCGCATTCTGGCCCCCCTCTCTCCAGAGGGTATGTATACGTGGGGTGCCGCCGCTTGGTCGACTTCGTCAGGGCCTACTATGGGCTATGAGACGCAGCAGGACAGCCATGCCATCACATTCATTAGGGGCAAGCCTCGCTTGGTTCCTTCACCGGATTTCTCATCCGTCGGGGCTGGACACAGGAGAGGGATCTACGATGGGAGCTCCTCAGCAGCCTCACCATATGGTTCACCTGGAGAGCCCGGTGTTTCAGGGCCTTTGAGGGGAGACTAGAGCCACCAGCAGAGACTGTTCGGGGGATTTGGCAGGAGTTGATCCACACTCTGCGAGGACAGTATGACCGCATCCGCCGGGGTGACTCTGCGGATGAGGTGATCTTGCAGCGCCAGGCCTTCCACACCACTTGGCGCAGTGGCCCCTTCTATACCCTACACGCGGGTTCCCCCGGCTAGCACTATAGGCCACCTGTTTGGCTTTTCCCCCCTCCTATTGTATGATATAGCCCCTCAGTCTTTGTACTGATATTTGTACCTAGGGAGAGTCTCCCTAGCTGCCTTGCTTGGATCTCTGCTTTGTTTTCTTATGAGCAGGAGAGGATCTTTTATAAATTGTAGCCATACGGGCGTTTTTATATAACTAATGAAAGGATCTTTTCTAAAAAAAAAAGATAAACTACTTAATTTAAAGTGAAATATTAAATAAAGAGAGAAATAAAAACTAAGGTTAGAATTTAAGAGTTGTTATTGCAATACACTACTACAAGATCTTTTATTCCCGACGCCTAGTTTTGATTGTGGCCGCGTCATCAAAATGAGCGTCGAAATAAATGTCACAAAACTAAACATCGTTCAAATAAAGGTCAAAAAACCTCCATGATTATGTCAAAATAGGCATCGAAATACTGGTCCGAAATAGCATTGAAAATTTACTTTTTTTGTTTTTTTTACTGTGACCTCTAAAAAAATTTCAACTGTTTTGGTTCTCATAGTCCTTATCAACATAGTTTTTAGTTACTTTTCAAATAAATACAAATATATGTAATAATAGTTATAAAAATAAAAAACCAATATTTTTTTACCAAATCTTGCACTAATGATCCCAAATACAAGAATATATGTAGTAATATTTACAAGAAATTACGACAATTGTCTCCTAAATCCTCATTAATAGTCCCAAACAAGAAAACTATGACAACAACCAAGTATTGCTTGGCAAATAAAAATGAAATAAGATGTTATAGCTCATCATCGACTCTCTCATCCTCAACTAGATCCATGGCTCCAAATACATCTATTTCTAGAAATACCTCTCCATCTGCATCTTCCTCAATGGGTGTAGCCTCATTTGTTGAAGTAGAAGGTGGTTCATCCGTGTCGTCCCCTTCTATTTCAAGCATTAGAGGTGGTTGTGTTGAAATTTATTCTTCTATTTTAAAGTGATGGCCACAAAATTACCCTCAAAGGGCAATTTGTCTTACGAGCCCTTTTTTTCAATACTCTCTCTCTCTCTCTCTCTCTCTCTCTCTCTCTCTCTCTCTCTCACACACACACACACACACACCACACACACACACATGAGAAATTGAGTACGCTCTTTCTTTTCCTTTTTGGATGGATGAGAAAGAACATTGGACTGAACCATAAGGGAGAGGAGAGGAGAGGTACAATTGGGGATTATTTGATTGCAAGTAAAGGTTGTAGTTAGGCAGGGAGATGTTAATTAGGATAGATTACCAGGGGGGAGGATGCAATTCAAATAGGGGCCTATAATGAGCATAAAAAGAAAATCAATGGAAGTGAATTCAAATGCTGACAAAAGTTCTAAGGTGATTTGACTTAGATTTTTTAAAGGTTGTGATGGAAAAAATTAAACGTTGCAAGTATTGGTGGATTCTATGGTGTCTTTCCCATTGTGTTCCCCTGTGTCTCTCTTTATCTGTCTCGTCTGAGGCATGTTTGGAGATGCGGGAGCATGTAATGCGGTGGAAGTGGGTGGCCAATGAGCATGCCAAGATCTTGTGGGAGTGCAAACATCAACAAGGCTACCACTCAAAGGCATCGTGGCTAGGCCGAGTCTCATCTCGGCGACCACCTTACTCTTCCTCCCGCATGCACTTTTTCTCACTACTGTAGGGTCGGATAATGCAGCTTGATTCTCTTTCACCCTGGCTCCCCTGGATTTCTCTTTTTTCTTACCAAAATGAGATCACGAACAACACCCAGAAAAGGAGATCTCTCTTTTGCTAAGCAGCTAGCATTAAAGAAAAGGCACAATCCTTTGATGATGTGCATTGGGCCTTGGATGCAGAGCGTGAAGAAATGCTTTGCGAGAAGAGCACTCAGTCTTTGAATAGAAGTACGAGGCCTTTGAGAAAGAGCAAGAGCAAGGAAAGGCCAGAAAGAAAGGAAACTATCCTCGGATGAGTGTTGGTCCTTTGCAAGCCTTAGCTTATGCTATTGGATCCAGCTTTGTGTACTTTCTCCTTGGTCTTAATCTCCTTCTACAACCCTTAAACAAAGGATGTATCACAACACCGAAGCATCTACTAGATCTTTGAAAGCTAGTCACAACCATGAGGCACGGTGACTTCTTAGACTTACCTAACCTGCTTGACCAAGCAGCCAGTGAGTTGGGTAGCCCAAAATACCTACAATTATATCGTACACATTTTCACATCTGTTGATCAGCACAAGGCATTGACATTCCGCCTCCATGGGAAATTTTGCTACATTGAGAAAAAAATACATGTGGAGACGGATTGTAAATAGCATTCGCGGATCAAAAGGGATTATTTTTTTAAGTAGGGGACCAAGAAGCAAGGGCATAGACATGATGACCCCAAACTACTATGCATGGTCGATGGTTGAACCCTAGCTGTAATCAATACCTTAATCGGGCATTATGTTGCATATTTGAAATTTCAGATTGACAACAATCTAAATGTTAGGAGAAGAGAAATCGATTGTATTTACACACAGTGAAGTACCATTTGCAATAATGTGATAATAAGGTAGTAGACATGTGCCTCGTGACCTATTTTAGGTAGCGAATCTCCCTTTTTGTACATAGATCAAACCACAGGGAGGACCTATGGATAAAATTAGCCTCAAATGAGAACTAGAACTCAGAAGGTCAAGGAGGTGGTTGGCTAGTGGAAGGTGGCTGAGCTATAAAGGGTCAGGGAGGTGCTATCACGGAGAACATGCCTCAGACGGAGAAAATCAATGGAAGTGAATTCAAATGCTGGCAAAAGTTCTAAGGTGATTTGACTTAGATTTTTTAAAGGTTGTGATGGAAAAAATTAAACGTTGAAAGTATTGGTGGATTCTATGGTGTCTTTCCCATTGTGTTCCCCTGTGTCTCTCTTTATCTGTCTCGTCTGAGGCATGTTTGGAGATGCGGGAGCATGTAATGCGGTGGAAGTGGGTGGCCAATGAGCATGCCAAGATCTTGTGGGAGTGCAAACATCAACAAGGCTACCACTCAGAGGCATCGTGGCTACCACTCAGAGGCATCGTGGCTAGGCCGAGTCTCATCTCGGCGACCACCTTACTCTTCCTCCCTCATGCACTTTTTCTCACTACTGTAGGGTCGGATAATGCAGCTTGATTCTCTTTCACCCTGGCTCCCCTGGATTTCTCTTTTTTCTTACCAAAATGAGATCACGAACAACACCCAGAAAAGGAGATCTCTCTTTTGCTAAGCAGCTAGCATTAAAGAAAAGGCACAATCCTTTGATGATGTGCATTGGGCCTTGGATGTAGAGCGTGAAGAAATGCTTTGCGAGAAGAGCACTCAGTCTTTGAATAGAAGTACGAGGCCTTTGAGAAAGAGCAAGAGCAAGGAAAGGCGAGAAAGAAAGGAAACTATCCTCGGATGAGTGTTGGTCCTTTTTGCAAGCCTTAGCTTATGTTATTGGATCCAGCTTTGTGTACTTTCTCCTTGGTCTTTATCTCCTTCTACAACCCTTAAACAAAGGATGTATCACAACACCTAAGCATCTACTAGATCTTTGAAAGCTAGTCACAACCATGAGGCACGGTGCCTTTTCACATCTGTTGATCAGCACAAGGCATTGACATTCCGCCTCCATGGGAAATTTTGCTACATTGAGAAAAAAATACATGTGGAGATGGATTGTAAATAGCATTCGCGGATCAAAAGGGATTATTTTTTTAAGTAGGGGGCCAAGAAGCAAGGGCATAGACATGATGACCCCAAACTACTATGCATGGTCGATGGTTGAACCCTAATCGGGCATTATGTTGCATATTTGAAATTTCGTATTGACAACAATCCAAATGTTAGGAGAAGAGAAATCGATTGTATTTACACACAGTGAAGTACCATTTGCAATAATGTGATAATAAGGTAGTAGACATGTGCCTCGTGACCTTTTTTAGGTAGCGAATCTCCCTTTTTGTACATAGCTCAAACCACAGGGAGGACCTGTGGATAAAATTACCCTCAAATGAGAACTAGAACTCAGAAGGTCAAGGAGGTGGTTGGCTAGTGGAAGGTGGCTGAGCTAAAAAGGGTCACGGAGGTGCTATCACGGAGAATGGAGAGGATATCGGAAGAGACAATGCAACGAGGTGTTTTATATTGCGTGATGGCCGCCCCTTTGGATAAGAAGCGATCTAGAAGCATTGAGAAGGTTCCAGGACGGACCACACAGAGCTCGAGGGCGCCAATTGTACTCATTTTGCGAGAGGTGACGTAGCCAGGCTCAACAAACGCACAGTCCATGAGGGTGGCACATTCTGCAAGCCATTGCTGAAGCTGGGTGTCTTCAAGAGCATTATCCTCTCCACGTTGTTGCTGTTGTTGTTGTTCATGTGGGTCGTGTGCACATGCCCTGTTACGGCCGCCACGCACCTCCCAGAAGATGACATAGTGTCCGGGGGCTGTCTTTTGGTCCGCGTAGCTTGTGTAGTCTACCAACTCAATGGCCCTCCCACTCACCTCTCTGAGCCGCTTGGCCGCCCGGCTCACCACCACTTTCAAGTCCTTCTCTGTGTTTTTGTCGATGTTTATGTTGAGCACCACATTCTTCCTGCACACATAGGCAAACTGTGGGCATGCATTGTAGAAGCCCGTCACCCTCAACACGTCCCCGAGGCGATACCTATAGAGTCCTGCGCAAGCAAATAGTTAATGGGTGATCAGTCAACTAATTTCAAACGTTGGCGGCCGGTTAATGCTTGATTCCCGCCCACGGCGTACCGATGCCGCAACCCAGGCATGTGATTATTTCGTCATCCACCAACGATTAATGATCAAGAAAGGAGGCGGCTTGCTTACCCCATGCGGTTGTCATGACGATCTCGTACTCTTGGCCAACTTTAACTTCAGTCAGGCCAACAGGGGAGCCCTCCTCGTACGCGGCAGTTGAAGAGGGGCCACTAATAGCTGCAACGGCAGGGACGTCGTCAATGGCGCTCATGGACTTCCTGGTGGTGCTCGATCTAGATCTGTGCAAGGGAATAAACTCGAAGAAGGCCAAGCTGGGAACAATAGTGAAAGAAACGTTGCTGGGGCGGCTTGACCTTGGGTTTACATTCACTCCAATCCAACCCTCTGTGGCAGCATAGTCAGCGCTAACCAAGGGCACCTTGGAGCCCGCATAATGCCGCAGCTTCTCCACATAGGCCTCCATCGCCCCCGTCATTATCGAAAGCACATATTTACACCGGGGCCACAGCACCTCTAACACCCCATTCCAATCTCCCACCATCAACTCTCTGCACTTCAACGAGATCACCTCTGCTAGCTTAGGATCAGGCCTTACTACATCGCCCATTGCAACCATCAGTGAATTATCTGTGATTTTAGGGTTCAATTTCCCAACCCTAATGTCTTCGCAAAGGTCTTGCCACTCATTCTCCAAGGTTCTCAAAGCCTCCACTAATGTATATGCAAAAGGTGAGCTTAACACCTCCACTTCTTGACTGTACAGAAGGCCACACAGTAAATGGCAATACATTGACTGCCAGCAATCTGAGCCAAACACCACCTCGTCTGGACTGCATGGCCTCACGCCATTGCGCTTTTGCCTCAATTTAAAGGCATCACTCCTAATCATGTGCGTTGTTGCAGTCCCAGCCTTTAATCCTCCTTTTGTAGTGGAGAATTTCCCACAAAATAGGAACTCCAGTATTCGAGCACCTGGTGCGGTTGGATACACGCTGCATATGGATTGTGTAATTAGCCACAATGAATTATTAAAAAATAAATAAAAAATTGGAGGATTGTCGAGCACATCAAAGCAATAGTGTGGAATAGGGATCCACAGGAAGGAAGAGAAAGAAAAACAGCAGAAACTGATCATACACACGCGCTATATGCAAGAGGTATCATGAGTCGAACAAGCAATTATATATACGATCTACAGGTAAGCTACTTTAATATTGCAAGTCTCAACTCACCGATCTCGGAATGCAGCAGCAATGCTAGCCACCTCCAAGGTACCTGCCTTCAAGCCTTCGTGGTAAGGAAGGTATTTCTCTCGTGCATCAGTAGTTCCGGAGCTGAACAGATCAGTGCAGTAGCTGAATCTCATTAATAAATGGTAGATATAAATTCACTTTGGTATGTTTTTTTACTGATCATATGAGTGAATTAGAGAGCAATACGATCGATAAGATTAGATTTTGAATGGAATGTCAAGCTATACTCAGATAAACCTTAAGCAGATGGCATCGATGGGAGACGCCGTAAGAATGGAGGAGATTTCACCATCCACGATCCTCTGTATGTAAGGCTTCAAGTCAGCGTGAGTGACCATAGGCACACACCTTCTGAAAGTGAGGGGATCAATGTGTCCGTTGGGCAATCGGAAATTACGGAGATACTCGCAAGAAGCGTTCTCTTCCAGTATAGAATTGAGCACTGATTCTTGAACTTGAGCTGCATTCGCGGTGATTTTCTCGAATCTGACGATAGTGGGCTCAAAGCCAATATGAGGCAAGGGAAGGCCAGGCATTGTAGTGATCGAGTACGTAGTAGTGGGGCTAATTGATTGTGGTTGGAGCGTAACGGGGATTGTGGGGTGGCTAATTTTGTGTGTGTGTGTGTATGTGTGTGTATAATCGCGAGTGTTTCACGTGCGATGGTTGGAATTCCCTTGCTGCTGCTTTTACAAGGCCCTGTGTTATATAATAAGCCAACACGGGAAATGTTGGACTTTATTTATTCTTCTAGTTTTCTTCATTCAGGCCTTCAACAACACCGACCACATACATATTTCTCCGTATGAAGGATCCCAGGATTCCTAAAGGTGTGCGCTGACATTGGCTCCGGTTGAGTTCGAAGTGCCAAATGGCATCTGAGAGAAGGGACCACGTGTATTTTCCTGTGTGTTTCTCTACGTTGAACATGCGGATGGCGGCGGCCCACATATTGCGCTTTTTGTACACACACCATTCGTGGAGGAGGTGAACTACCATTCGTGGAGGAGGCCGTCGTCTCAACAAGTACCGAGTTATATTTTCTCATCAGCAACGTCATCCCTTTTTGCCCTCCACCTGGCACCACCTACCTTGAAGACCCCACCGACCTAACTGCCCTATGCGCTTTTTCTTTTCTGTTCGCTACTATTATTATGATATTAGTTTTGGGCTTGGCTGAAAATTTGAAAGTACACTCCTCTCACACACACACTAGATGGTACCATCGCTTGCTTGCAGAGGGAGAAGAATTGAACCCATCACCTAGGGACTCTCAAACTCCTCTCCTTACTGCACTCTCCTTACTGCACTTATAATGCGCGATTGTCATCTCTTCGCTCATTTCGACGAAGGTGATGACTCGATCTTGATCACCTTACCTTGTTGCGTGGTGGCCTCACTCATGTTACTATCCCATGCCATAGTGGGTGTGGTGTCTGTTGTTGTTGGTTATATCGTCATCAAAAACATGGTCTTCCATTCAAGAGTACTAGATACAATTATTATATTCTCGCTTTATGTATTATTACTATATAGCGAGTCGATGTGCACAGCGCATGGATTGTTGTGTGTGGTTCATTACCTAATAACATTGCTATGTCTTTTAGGGAAATCATAAGTACAAGGGACACACACAACCCCTATGTCTTTAATGGGAATTAGAAGTAAAAGGGAACACACCACCATAGATTTATAAGAAGACGCCTTCAGCACTACTTCCAAACACACGGACACACACCACCATATATATGTAAGTAGGTATGTACTATGTGTATCTATATATTTATAAGATGCCTCGGCAGAGTGCTTCCCAACAACATTAATCTCTCCTCTCTAATTTACAAGTTTATGATACCAACTTGCTGTGTGGAAAGCTGGCACTAACACGAGTATGCCATTGCATAGTGGGACATGTAATGTCAGTTTTACCATCTAAAATGATATTAGAAATCATCCATCAACATTAGACTGTGCAAAGGTTCGAGGGTTGGATCTAGAGTTACATTTACCTTGAGTAAAAGTCAAATAGAGTTACTATTTCAATGCTCCCTTTTATGTTATTTTGTTGCCTACATAAGGCCCATCAACTAATGAAGAATAATTCTCTTGCTTTAATCTTCAATACAAGGGACAGACACCACCATATATTTATGAGATGCCTTCAACACTACTTCCAAACACACGGACACGCATTGCCATATATATGTATGTGTATCTATATATTTATAAGATGCCTCGGCATAGTGTTGCCACACCCACGGCAAGGTTTTTACATACATTACATGTTTTCTCAAAAGCTTCGAGACTGCATGAAGATTATTAACATCTTCTCTCTACACTCTCAGATATGCACATTTGGGTGCTTCTCAAAAGCTTTGACTATCTTAAGATTATTAATCTCTCGTCTCTAATTTCTAAAATGACGACTCAATCTTGATTACACCAACTTGTTGTGTGGCAGGCTCTCACTAACATGAGTATCCCATGTCACACTGGGACAATTATTATAATCTTGCTTTATGTATTATTACTATATAGCGAGTCGATGTGCATAGCGCATGGATTCATGAATGTACACGGTATGTTATGTGTGGTTCATTACCTAATAACATTGCGATGTCTTTCAGGGGAATCGAAAGTACAAGGACACACACAACCCCTATGTCATGGGAATTAGAAGTAAAAGCGACGCACACCACCATAGATTTATAAGACGCCTTGACAAACACACAGACACGCACCACCATATATATGTAAGTAGGTATGTACTACGTGTATCCATATATTTATAAGATGCCTCGGTAGAGTGCTTCCCCCAGCCATGAGGTTTTTACACACATTGCATCCTTTCTCTAGATCTTCGAGACTACTCGAAGATTATTAACCTCTCCTCTCTACACTCTCAGATATGCTCATTCGAGTGCTTCTCGAATGCTTTGACTATTCGAAGATTATTAATCTCTCCTCTCTAATTTCAAGTTGACGATACCAACTTGTTGTGCGGCAGGCTTGCACTAACACGAGTATGCCATGTCATAGTGGGACATGTGATGTCGGTTTTACCATCTAAAATGATATTAGAAATAACAAATAATCATCCATCAGCATTAGACTGTGTAAAGGTTCGAAGGTTGGATCTAGAGTTACATTTACCTCCGAGTAAAAGTCAAATAGAGTTACTATTTCAATGCTCGCTTTTATGTTATTTTATTGCCTACATAAGGCACATTCGAGTGGTAGTACACCACTTCTTAGTGGTTGAAAAGTGGTGTACTACCACTGACAAGTGTTGATACACCTTAAAAAAAAGTGCTAGTAAGAAGATGCTTCCAAGTTAGAACCATGTAGTGAAATTTGACGATGATTCTTAAGTATACCACTTTTCAGTGGTAGAAAAGTGGTATACTACCTCTAAAACAAGTGCTAGTAAGAAGATGCTTCCAAGTTAAGACCATGCAGTGAATGATGATGCTTCTGAAGTATACCATTTTTGTGGTAGTTTATCACTTTTCAGTGGTAGAAAAGTGGTATACTACCTCTAAAACAAGTGCTAGCAAGAAGATGCTTCTATGCCAAAAACCATAGTGTATGATGATGCATAGAGAGGTTACATGTGGTGTATGATGAAGCATAGACTAAAACTTAGAGGTTACACCAATCACATAAAGATTTCACTGGTAGTTTACCACTTTTCAGTGGTAGAAAAGTGGTACACTACCTCTAAAACAACTGCTACTACTAAGAAGATTCTTCTATGTCAAAAACCATGTAGTGTATGATGATGCGTAGAGAGATTACATGTGGTGTATGATGAAGCATAGACTCAAACGTAGAGGTTACCCCAATCACATATAGATTTCAGTGGTATGCCAAAATATTACATATTGAATACACAGTGTAAAAAAGATCTTCTTTAATATCAAATAAGTATACGTTGTCACTCATCTTTCGCTTCCATCTCCAACTTCTGTGTAGAAATCAAAAACTAGTCTTGAAAGATTGTCCTCAGGATTGTTGATAGGAAATTTTCTAGTATAATTGAGGTAATCATGATTTGCTTCCCATCCACACAACCATGGAAACAATGTTTTCGTAAGATAATATGGGTCCTCTTCCTCATCATGTGGATCAAAGGAAGGTGGACATATACAAATGTCCCACTAATTCCGCAAATTTTTAAAGCAGTAATCATCTACCAACAATGTCCTTGATGAGGCATATTCAGGGAATTGTTGCGTGCCAAACTATGGAAAAGTTCTTAAAAACAATAGGTTTATCAGACATATCCTTTGGATCTTGTGCGATTTCTCCAAAACTTCTCCACCTCTCACATTCCTTGTCATAATAGATGGCCCTGAAGTAATAGTGTCCCATGTTCCACACTTTTGGCCAACATGATTGGAAGATAAGCTTAATGTTGTGATATGCACAACTACTTCAAATCCTAATATCTTCCGGTTGCCTGCAGACATCCCAAAGAAACTGTTCCACATCTTCTTGAAGAAAGCACCACAGTCGATTGTTGAGTCTCTTAATCAAGATTTGTGGTGATGCCAGAGGCTATGGACTATATGGTCTATAAAACCGCTTTACGATCAATCCATTCAGGTCTAGGACAACCAGCTTCTTGATCTTAACATAATTGGGTACAACAGTTATCCATTCTGGGTCATCCGACGATGATAGCTCCTCAAAGACTATAACCTCAGCAGGTCCATGAGGCTCCTCAGTAGGTTCAATAGGTTCATCATGTGTAACCTCCTTAGTTGGTTCTTCAACTACTATGACATTGCACTTCAGATCTAACACCAATAAAGATATCCAAAGATATCGTTTAAATTAAACACACATATTAAAACATAGTATTTAAATTAAACAAGCATATTAAAACATCACTACCATTAAGGATGCCAATTTTCAACTTTGTAATCTCTTCAACTTTTATCTTCTCGTCATACCACTTGGGTGCCAGTATGTTTTCATTCTCTCTCATCGCTAGCACTTTTAGATACAGTAATCTCTTCAATAGCTAGAAAAAAAAAACACTCTTAAAATATATTGGCAATAACTTAAAAAAACTCTTACAGCACATTCCATCAACAAGAAAAATGATGTTTCATTACCATTGAAAAATTACAGCCATTACATAGCTTTTTAGGTTGGACTATAAGCAAGGCTATTTAGCACTTTCCAGGTTACAAGAAAGCTAAACAAGTTTCTTGTGGCACTTTTTTTTCCCTAGCAGATGTGGGATCTTTGTTCTTTTTACCTGCAGATATAGACTCTTGATCGTTGGCAACCTTCATTTTCTTCTTGGGTGTCACATACTCCTTGAGGCTCACATCTTTGCTTTTCTTCTTCCTAGTGGCAACTTCGGCGTGGACTGAATCTATTACTCCTTCTGCAACAACATCCAGGTCTAGGGTATCTGAAAACTCTTTGCTCTTTTCTATTGCTAAATCAATTGGCACTTCCATAGCTGATGATTCTTTCTTCTTTTATGTGGCAGAATCAGCTGGCACATTCATAGCATCACTGAATTTGTTCTGCTCTCTAGGTGAATGAACTGGAACTTTTAAATTTTTCTCCTTATGCTAGCTCTCTTCATGCTCGATTGTATTATATAGTTGTTTTTGCAAACCATTCTTCTCCAAGCCACTGTGGCACATGTTATCATTCTCGAGCTTGCACGATGACCCAGCTTGGGAGTGTGCTGCAAAAAGAGGCAATGTAATAAAGGTCAAAATAAGTTAAATGATGATTCAAAGAGAATTAATTAGGACATTTCACATAGAATATTAACCTGTACCATCAATAAGGAGATGCTTCCATAGGTCAAAATAAGTCAAAATAAGTTAAATGATGATTCAAAGAGAGTTAATTAGAAGGACATTTCACATAGAATATTAACCTGTACCATCATAAGGAGATGCTTCCATAGGAATTTTTTCTCCTTCTACATGGAAAATTTAAAGGTTATCAAAATGAACATTAAACAAACTTGATATGATGATGGATGCCAACATCCAGTACCTATGCCATTATGGTCATCTACTTGTGTAGCTCCATGTGTTACTAACTTCACAACATCATTGAATGTTTTCTCAAATTCAGGTGACAAAAACTTCTTGGCAGATTTACAAGCCATTGAAAAGCAAAGTGGATGGTATGTTATGTGTGGTTCATTACCTAATATCATTGCTATGTCTTTCAGGGCAATCATAAGTACAAGGGACACACACAACCCCTATGTCTTTAATGGGAATTAGAAGTAAAAGGGAACACACCACCATAGATTAATAAGAAGACGCCTTCAACACTACTTCCAAACACACGGACATGCACCACCATATATATGTAAGTAGGTATGTACTACGTGTATCTATATATTTATAAGATGCCTCGGCAGAGTGCTTCCCCCAGCGACGAGGTTTTTACACACATTGCATCCTTTCTCTAAATCTTCGAGAGTGCTTGAAGATTATTAACCTCTCATCTCTATGCTCTTAGATATGCACATTCGAGTGCTTCTCAAATGCTTTGACTATTCGAAGATTATTAATCTCTCCTCTCTAATTTACAAGTTTATGATACCAACTTGCTGTGTGGCAGGTTGGCACTAACACGAGTATGCCATTTCATAGTGGGACATGTGATGTCGGTTTTACCATCTAAAATGATATTAGAAATAACAAATAATCATCCATCAACATTAGACTGTGCAAAGGTTCGAGGGTTGGATCTAGAGTTACATTTACCTCGAGTAAAAGTCAAATAGAGTTACTATTTAAATGCTCCCTTTTATGTTATTTTGTTGCCTACATAAGGACCATCAACTAATGAAGAATAATTCTCTTGCTTTATGCTTTTGCTACTCATTACCTCTTGTGTTAATATAATCTTCAATACAAGGGACAGACACCACCATATATTTATGAGATGCCTTCAACACTACTTCAAAACACATGGACACGCACTGCCATATATAGGTATGTGTATCTATATATTTATAAGATGCCTCGGCACAGTGTTGCCACCCACGGCAAGGTTTTTACATACATTACATGTTTTCTCAAAAGCTTCGAGACTGCATGAAGATTATTAACATCTCCTCTCTACACTCTCAGATATGCACATTTGGGTGCTTCTCAAAAGCTTTGACTATCTTAAGATTATTAATCTCTCCTCTCTAATTTCTAAGATGACGACTCAATCTTGATTACACCAACTTGTTGTGTGGCAGGCTCTCACTAACATGAGTATCCCATGTCATACTGGGATAATTATTATATTCTCGCTTTATGTATTATTACTATATAGCGAGTCGATGTGCACAACGCATGTATTCATGTACACGGTATGTTATGTGTGGTTCATTACCTAATAACATTGCGATGTCTTTTAGGGGAATCGGAAGTACAAGGGACACACACAACCCCTATGTCTTTAATGGGAATTAGAAGTAAAAGGGACGCACACCACCATAGATTTATAACACGCCTTTAGCACTACTTCCAAACACACGGACACGCACCACCATATATATGTAAGTAGGTATGTACTACGTGTATCTATATATTTATAAGATGCCTCGGTAGAGTGCTTCCCCCAGCGAGACGAGGTTTTTACACACATCCTTTCTCTAAATCTTCGAGACTACTCAAAGATTATTAACCTCTCCTTTCTACACTCTCAGATATGCACATTCGAGTGCTTCTCGAATGCTTTGACTATTCGAAGGTTATTAATCCCCTCTCTAATTTCAAGTTGACGATACCAATAGGCTTGCACTAACATGAGTATGCCATGTCATAGTGGGACATGTGATGTCGGTTTTACCATCTAAAATGATATTAGAAATAACAAATAATCATCCATCAGCATTAGACTGTGTAAAGGTTCGAAGGTTGGATCTAGAGTTATATTTACCTCTGAGTAAAAGTCAAATAGAGTTACTATTTCAATGCTCCCTTTTATGTTATTTTGTTGCCTACATAAGGCACATTCGAGTGGTAGTTCACCACTTCTTAGTGGTTGAAAAGTGGTGTATTACCACTAACAAGTGTTGATATACCTAAAACAAAAGTGCTAGTAAGAAGATGCTTCCAAGTTGAAACCATGTAGTGAAATTTGACGATGATTCTTAAGTATACCACTTTTCAGTGGTAGAAAAGTGGTATACTACCTCTAAAACAAGTGCTAGTAAGAATATGCTTCCAAGTTAAGACCATGCAGTGAATGATGATGCTTCTTATGTATACCATTTTTGTGGTAGTTTATCACTTTTCAGTGGTAGAAAAGTGGTATACTACCTCTAAAACAAGTGCTAGCAAGAAGATGCTTCTATGCCAAAAACCATAGTGTATGATGATGCATAGAGAGGTTACATGTGGTGTATGATGAAGCATAGACTAGAACTTAGAGGTTACACCAATCACATACAGATTTCAGTGGTAGTTTACTAATTTTCAGTGGTAGAAAAGTGGTACACTACCTCTAAAACAACTGCTACTACTAAGAAGATTCTTCTATGTCAAAAACCATGTAGTGTATGATGATGCGTAGAGAGATTACATGTGGTATATGATGAAGCATAGACTCAAACATAGAGGTTACCCCAATCACATATAGATTTCAGTGGTATGCCAAAATATTACGTATTGAATACACAGTGTAAAAAAGATCTTCTTTAATATCAAATAAGTATATGTTGCCACTCATCTTTCGCTTCCATCTCCAACTTCTGTGTAGAAATCAAAAACTAGTCTTGAAAGATTGTCCTCCGAGATTGTTGATAGGAAATTTTCTAGTATAATTGAGGTAATCATGATTTACTTCCCATCCACACAGCCATGGAAAAAATGTTTTCGTAAGATAATATGGGTCCTCTTCCTCATCATGTGGATCAAAGGAAGGTGGACATAGACAATTGTCCCACTAAATCGGTAGATTTTTGTAGCAATAATCATCTACCAACAATGTCCTTGATGAGGCATATTCAGGGAATTGTTGCCAAACTATGGAAAAGTTCTTAAAAACAATAGGCTTATCAGACATATCCTTTGGATCTTGTGCGATTTGTCCAAAACTTCTCCACATTCACATTCCTTGTCACAATAGATGGCCCTGAAGTAATAGTGCCCCATGTTCCACACTTTTGGCCAACATGATTGGAAGATAAGCTTAATGTTGTGATATGCACAACTACTTCAAATCCTAATATCTTCCAGTTGCCTGACATCCCAGAGAATATGTTCCACATCTTCTTGAAGAAAGCACCACAGTCGATTATTGAGCCTCTTAATCAACATTTGTGGTGACGCCGAAGACTATGGACTGTATGGTCTACAAAACCGCTTCACGATCAATCTATTCAGGTCTAGGACAACCTGCTTCTTGATCTTGATATAATTGGGTACAATAGTTATCCATTCAGGGTCATCCGATGATAGCTCCTCAAAGACTATAACCTTAGCAGGTTCATGAGGCTCCTCAGTAGGTTCAATAGGTTCATCATGTGTAACCTCCTTAGGTGGTTCTTCAACTACTACGACATTGCACTTCAGATTTAACACCAACAAAGATATCCGAAGATATTGTTTAAATTAAACAAACATATTAAAACATAGTGTTTAAATTAAACAAGCATATTAAAACATCACTACCATTAAGGCTGCCAATTTTCAACTTCGTAATCTCTTTAACTTTTATCTTCTCGTCATACCACTTGGGTATCAATATGTTTTCATTATCTCTCTCATCGCTAGCACTTTCAGATACAGTAATCTCTTCAATAGCTCGAGAAAAAAAACACTCTCTTATATAATATATTGGCAATAACTTAAAAAAACTCTTACAGCACATTCCATCAACAAGAAAAATGATGTTTCATTATCATTAAAGAATTACAGCACATTACATAGCTTTTTAGCTTGGACTATAAGCAAGGTTATTTAGCATTTTTCCAGGTTACAAGAAAGCTAAACAAGTTTCTTGTGGCACTTTGGTTTGGGGAGTTTACATTTAGGTGGTTGCTTTTGAGTTTTTTTTCCCAGCAGATGTGGGCTCTTTGTTCTTTTACCTACAGATGCAGACTCTTGATTGCTGGCAACCTTCATTTTCTTCTTGGGTGTCACACACTCCTTGAGTCTCACATCTTTGCTTTTCTTCTTCCTAGTGGCAACTCTGGCGTGGACTGAATCTATTACTCCTTCTACAACAACATCCAGGTCTAGGGTATCTGATAACTCTTTGCTCTTTTCTATTGCTATATCAATTGGCACTTCCATAGCTGACGATCCTTTCTTCTTTTATGTGGCAGAATCAACTAAGACTTTCATAGCATCACTGAATTTGTTCTACTCTCTAGTTGAATGAACTGGAACTTTTAAATTTTTCTCCTTATGCTGGCTCTCTTCATGCTCGGTTGTATTATATAGTTGTTTTTGCAAACCATTCTTCTCCAAGCCACCGTGGCACATGTTATCATTCTCGGGCTTGCATGATGACCCAGCTTGGGAGTGTGCTACAAAAAGAGGCAATGTAATAAAGGTCAAAATAAGTCAAATGACGATTCATAGAGAATTAATTAGAAGGACATTTCACATAGAATATTAACCTGTACCATCATAAGGAAATGCTTCCATAGGAATTTCCTCTCCTTCTACATGGAAAATTTAAAAGTTATCAAAAAATGAACATTAAACAAAATTGATATGATGATGGATGTCAACATCTAGTACCTGTGCCATTATGGTCATCTACTTGTGTAGCTCCAGATTCTACTTCCAGATGTTACTAACTTCACAACATCATTGAATGTTTTCTCAAAATCAAGTGACAAAAACTTCCTAGCAGATTTACAAGCCATTGAAAAGCAAAGTGGGTGGTATGGGTGTCGACATGGCAACATCTTGTATGATAAAAATGCCGCACGCAACACATTCATCTAGGCTAATATTGCTAACAACAGAACCCAACTGCACAGGAGGTTTGATAGGAAGGACCGGGATCCTCGTATCCTTTAGTAGATGAGTGATGGTCTCCACAAACCTAAGTTAGGTTGTTGCCACTTCTACATCCCCTGATAGGGTGTCATACTCAGCTTGTCAATATAAACATTTGTTAGTACTTTCTAATACAGTGGTTGGGTATCACTTTTTAGTGGCTAGGCACTACTTGTTAGTGGTTGTGCACTACTTTTCAGTGCACAATTGTTGTAATATTCCTCCTCAGCCTGAATATCAAATAAGCCTCTACTTCAATCCCTTGTAATCATTCTATGTTTCTGAATACAAGAAAATATCATTTTTCCTTGTTTTTCCTAGTGAGATAAAAATTTCTAAGGAGTGGTAAATTAAAATTGGGATATTTTTGGATAAATAAATTCTACAAATATCAAAAAAATGTTTCCCTGAAATAGAAAATCAAAATAGATTTTTCAATGTGCAATTGGAATTAATTAAAATTGATTCAGAATACCTTAGCCTAAGGGTCCAAATTTTTATATTCTTTTTTATTATGGTCCAATTAAGGTTCCTATGGACCAATAAGATTAATCCAAGTGTTGAGACAAGATAAACCCAAAGAATCAAAGAAAATACCCAAAAATGAGTAAATATCCACATAAGATGAAGAGATGACCAAGTACTAGGTTTATTAATTAAAAATTATGAAGTATTAATAAAAAATGAGATATTTTGGAGTAATCATTCATTTTTGACACATGTGTAAGGAAAAGGGAGACCTTCAAGGAGGTGCCTACTTCACATGCTTGGATGAGTTTAAAACTCAAAATTAATAGGATATTTTTATCTCTTCTCTCTCTTAAATCAAACCAAATCAAAAAGGGAGCCAAACTGGTCCAAATCTTGTCCAAATTCAGCCAAACTGAAGCTAGAAAATTCTAGAACTTAGTTGGACATAAATTTGTCTATTGTAGGTATATGAAATAAATTTGATGTCCCATACCACTAGATTAACTCCACATATCACTCCTTCAGAATAGAGGTTTGAGACGTAGAGGTGAGTGCCCTCCTCTGAAACTTAAATTCCGATACAAATTTTCTTTATCTTAAATTGATTTAAGTAAATTTTAATTTTTAATTGAAATATTAATAATTAATAGCTCAAGTAGGAAAAATATTTAAAGTATGCATGCTAAAATCTATTCTTACTTGAGAAATTTCAAATGAATTAGAGGCTAATGAATTTCTTTACAAAATTTTATGGCAAAAGTATAGATGGGATCTAAATATTTCTTTAGTTTTTCCAATTTGATCTAATCTTAATGTTGAATGTATGGTTTGGTAGGGTTTACTTTTTAAGGTCTTTAGATAGTAGAAATGAAATCAACACATACCTCCATCGTGGATAGTGTATTGGTGATGATACCCACACCTGAGATTTTTGTCATCAATTCAGTGAGAGTATATAAGAACTTTTTCTTCTTTTTCTCGTGCTGCCGACAATCTTTAGCAGAATGTCCTATTTTATGAAATCAAATGAGAACTAGAACTCAGAAGGTCAAGGAGGTGGTTGGCTAGTGGAAGGTGGCTGAGCTAAAAAGGGTCACGGAGGTGCTATCACGGAGAATGGAGAGGATATCCGAAGAGACAATGCAACGAGGTGTTTTATATTGCGTGATGGCCGCCCCTTTGGATAAGAAGCGATCTAGAAGCATTGAGAAGGTTCCAGGACGGACCACACAGAGCTCGAGGGCGCCAATTGTACTCATTTTGCGAGAGGTGACGTAGCCAGGCTCAACAAACGCACAGTCCATGAGGGTGGCACATTCTGCAAGCCATTGCTGAAGCTGGGTGTCTTCAAGAGCATTATCCTCTCCACGTTGTTGCTGTTGTTGTTGTTCATGTGGGTCGTGCGCACATGCCCTGTTACGGCCGCCACGCACCTCCCAGAAGATGACATAGTGTCCGGGGGCTGTCTTTTGGTCCGCGTAGCTTGTGTAGTCTACCAACTCAATGGCCCTCCCACTCACCTCTCTGAGCCGCTTGGCCGCCCGGCTCACCACCACTTTCAAGTCCTTCTCTGTGTTTTTGTCGATGTTTATGTTGAGCACCACATTCTTCCTGCACACATAGGCAAACTGTGGGCATGCATTGTAGAAGCCCGTCACCCTCAACACGTCCCCGAGGCGATACCTATAGAGTCCTGCGCAAGCAAATAGTTAATGGGTGATCAGTCAACTAATTTCAAACGTTGGCGGCCGGTTAATGCTTGATTCCCGCCCACGGCGTACCGATGCCGCAACCCAGGCATGTGATTATTTCGTCATCCACCAACGATTAATGATCAAGAAAGGAGGCGGCTTGCTTACCCCATGCGGTTGTCATGACGATCTCGTACTCTTGGCCAACTTTAACTTCAGTCAGGCCAACAGGGGAGCCCTCCTCGTACGCGGCAGTTGAAGAGGGGCCACTAATAGCTGCAACGGCAGGGACGTCGTCAATGGCGCTCATGGACTTCCTGGTGGTGCTCGATCTAGATCTGTGCAAGGGAATAAACTCGAAGAAGGCCAAGCTGGGAACAATAGTGAAAGAAACGTTGCTGGGGCGGCTTGACCTTGGGTTTACATTCACTCCAATCCAACCCTCTGTGGCAGCATAGACAGCGCTAACCAAGGGCACCTTGGAGCCCGCATAATGCCGCAGCTTCTCCACATAGGCCTCCATCGCCCCCGTCATTATCGAAAGCACATATTTACACCGGGGCCACAGCACCTCTATCACCCCATTCCAATCTCCCACCATCAACTCTCTGCACTTCAACGAGATCACCTCTGCTAGCTTAGGATCAGGGCTTACTACATCGCCCATTGCAACCATCAGCAGTGAATTATCTGTGATTTTAGGGTTCAATTTCCCAACCCTAATGTCTCCGCAAAGGTCTTGCCACTCATTCTCCAAGGTTCTCAAAGCCTCCACTAATGTATATGCAAAAGGTGAGCTTAACACCTCCACTTCTTGACTGTACAGCAGGCCACACAGTAAATGGCAATACATTGACTGCCAGCAATCTGAGCCAAACACCACCTCGTCTGGACTGCATGGCCTCACGCCATTGCGGTTTTGCCTCAATTTAAAGGCATCACTCCTAATCATGTGCGTTGTTGCAGTCCCAGCCTTTAATCCTCCTTTTGTAGTGGAGAATTTCCCACAAAATAGGAACTCCAGTATTCGAGCACCTGGTGCGGTTGGATACACGCTGCATATGGATTGTGTAATTAGCCACAATGAATTATTAAAAAATAAATAAAAAATTGGAGGATTGTCGAGCACATCAAAGCAATAGTGTGGAATAGGGATCCACAGGAAGGAAGAGAAAGAAAAACAGCAGAAACTGATCATACACACGCGCTATATGCAAGAGGTATCATGAGTCGAACAAGCAATTATATATACGATCTACAGGTAAGCTACTTTAATATTGCAAGTCTCAACTCACCGATCTCGGAATGCAGCAGCAATGCTAGCCACCTCAAAGGTACCTGCCTTCAAGCCTTCGTGGTAAGGAAGGTATTTCTCTCGTGCATCAGTAGTTCCGGAGCTGAACAGATCAGTGCAGTAGCTGAATCTCATTAATAAATGGTAGATATAAATTCACTTTGGTATGTTTTTTTACTGATCATATGAGTGAATTAGAGAGCAATACGATCGATAAGATTAGATTTTGAATGGAATGTCAAGCTATACTCAGATAAACCTTAAGCAGATGGCATCGATGGGAGACGCCGTAAGAATGGAGGAGATTTCACCATCCACGATCCTCTGTATGTAAGGCTTCAAGTCAGCGTGAGTGACCATAGGCACACACCTTCTGAAAGTGAGGGGATCAATGTGTCCGTTGGGCAATCGGAAATTACGGAGATACTCGCAAGAAGCGTTCTCTTCCAGTATAGAATTGAGCACTGATTCTTGAACTTGAGCTGCATTCGCGGTGATTTTCTCGAATCTGACGATAGTGGGCTCAAAGCCAATATGAGGCAAGGGAAGGCCAGGCATTGTAGTGATCGAGTACGTAGTAGTGGGGCTAATTGATTGTGGTTGGAGCGTAACGGGGATTGTGGGGTGGCTAATTTTGTGTGTGTGTGTGTATGTGTGTGTATAATCGCGAGTGTTTCACGTGCGATGGTTGGAATTCCCTTGCTGCTGCTTTTACAAGGCCCTGTGTTATATAATAAGCCAACACGGGAAATGTTGGACTTTATTTATTCTTCTAGTTTTCTTCATTCAGGCCTTCAACAACACCGACCACATACATATTTCTCCGTATGAAGGATCCCAGGATTCCTAAAGGTGTGCGCTGACATTGGCTCCGGTTGAGTTCGAAGTGCCAAATGGCATCTGAGAGAAGGGACCACGTGTATTTTCCTGTGTGTTTCTCTACGTTGAACATGCGGATGGCGGCGGCCCACATATTGCGCTTTTTGTACACACACCATTCGTGGAGGAGGTGAACTACCATTCGTGGAGGAGGCCGTCGTCTCAACAAGTACCGAGTTATATTTTCTCATCAGCAACGCATCCCTTTTTGCCCTCCACCTGGCACCACCTACCTTGAAGACCCCACCGACCTAACTGCCCTATGCGCTTTTTCTTTTCTGTTCGCTACTATTATTATGATATTAGTTTTGGGCTTGGCTGAAAATTTGAAAGTACACTCCTCTCACACACACACTAGATGGTACCATCGGTTGCTTGCAGAGGGAGAAGAATTGAACCCATCACCTAGGGACTCTCAAACTCCTCTCCTTACTGCACTCTCCTTACTGCACTTATAATGCGCGATTGTCATCTCTTCGCTCATTTCGACGAAGGTGATGACTCGATCTTGATCACCTTACCTTGTTGCGTGGTGGCCTCACTCATGTTACTATCCCATGCCATAGTGGGTGTGGTGTGTGTTGTTGTTGGTTATATCGTCATCAAAAACATGGTCTTACATTCAAGAGTACTAGATACAATTATTATATTCTCGCTTTATGTATTATTACTATATAGTGAGTCGATGTGCACAGCGCATGGATTGTTGTGTGTGGTTCATTACCTAATAACATTGCTATGTCTTTCAGGGAAATCATAAGTACAAGGGACACACACAACCCCTATGTCTTTAATGGGAATTAGAAGTACAAGGGACACACACAACCCCTATGTCTTTAATGGGAATTAGAAGTAAAAGGGAACACACCACCATAGATTTATAAGAAGACGCCTTCAGCACTACTTCCAAACACACGGACACGCACCATCATATATATGTAAGTAGGTATGTACTATGTGTATCTATATACTTATAAGATGCCTCGGCAGAGTGCTTCCCAACAACATTAATCTCTCCTCTCTAATTTACAAGTTTATGATACCAACTTGCTGTGTGGCAAGCTGGCACTAACACGAGTATGCCATTGCATAGTGGGACATGTGATGTCGGTTTTACCATCTAAAATGATATTAGAAATCATCCATCAACATTAGACTGTGCAAAGGTTCGAGGGTTGGATCTAGAGTTACATTTACCTCGAGTAAAAGTCAAATAGAGTTACTATTTCAATGCTCCCTTTTATGTTATTTTGTTGCCTACATAAGGCCCATCAACTAATGAAGAATAATTCTCTTGCTTTATGCTTTTGCTACTCATTACCTCTTGTGTTAATATAATCTTCAATACAAGGGACAGACACCACCATATATTTATGAGATGCCTTCAACACTACTTCCAAACACACGGACACGCATTGCCATATATATGTATGTGTATCTATATATTTATAAGATGCCTCGGCATAGTGTTGCCACACCCACGGCAAGGTTTTTACATACATTACATGTTTTCTCAAAAGCTTCGAGACTGCATGAAGATTATTAACATCTCCTCTCTACACTCTCAGATATGCACATTTGGGTGCTTCTCAAAAGCTTTGACTATCTTAAGATTATTAATCTCTCCTCTCTAATTTCTAAAATGACGACTCAATCTTGATTACACCAACTTGTTGTGTGGCAGGCTCTCACTAACATGAGTATCCCATGTCACACTGGGACACTTATTATAATCTTGCTTTATGTATTATTACTATATAGCGAGTCGATGTGCATAGCGCATGGATTCATGAATGTACACGGTATGTTATGTGTGGTTCATTACCTAATAACATTGCGATGTCTTTCAGGGGAATCGAAAGTACAAGGGACACACACAACCCCTATGTCTTTAATGGGAATTAGAAGTAAAAGCGACACACACCACCATAGATTTATAAGACGCCTTGACAAACACACAGACACGCACCACCATATATATGTATGTAGGTATGTACTACGTGTATCTATATATTTATAAGATGCCTCGGTAGAGTGCTTCCCCTAGCCATGAGGTTTTTACACACATTGCATCCTTTCTCTAAATCTTCGAGACTAATCGAAGATTATTAACCTCTCCTCTCTACACTCTCAGATATGCTCATTCGAGTGCTTCTCGAATGCTTTGACTATTCGAAGATTATTAATCTCTCCTCTCTAATTTCAAGTTGACAATACCAACTTGTTGTGCGGCAGGCTGGCACTAGCACGAGTATGCCATGTCATGGTGGGACATGTGATGTCGGTTTTACCATCTAAAATGATATTAGAAATAACAAATAATCATCCATCAGCATTAGACTGTGTAAAGGTTCGAAGGTTGGATCTAGAGTTACATTTACCGTCGAGTAAAAGTCAAATAGAGTTACTATTTCAATGCTCACTTTTATGTTATTTTATTGCCTACATAAGGCACATTCGAGTGGTAGTACACCACTTCTTAGTGGTTGAAAAGTGGTGTACTACCACTGACAAGTGTTGATACACCTCAAAAAAAAGTGCTAGTAAGAAGATGCTTCCAAGTTAGAACCATGTAGTGAAATTTGACAATGATTCTTAAGTATACCACTTTTCAGTGGTAGAAAAGTGGTATACTACCTCTAAAACAAGTGCTAGTAAGAAGATGCTTCCAAGTTAAGACCATGCAGTGAATGATGATGCTTCTTAAGTATACCATTTTTGTGGTAGTTTATCACTTTTCAGTGGTAGAAAAGTGGTATACTACCTCTAAAAAAACAAGTGCTAGCAAGAAGATGCTTCTATGCCAAAAACCATAGTGTATGATGATGCATAGAGAGGTTACATGTGGTGTATGATGAAGCATAGACTAAAACTTAGAGGTTACACCAATCACATAAAGATTTCACTGGTAGTTTACCACTTTTCAGTGGTAGAAAAGTGGTACACTACCTCTAAAACAACTGCTACTACTAAGAAGATTCTTCTATGTCAAAAACCATGTAGTGTATGATGATGCGTAGAGAGATTACATGTGGTGTATGATGATGCGTAGAGAGATTACATGTGGTGTATGATGAAGCATAGACTCAAACGTAGAGGTTACCCCAATCACATATAGATTTCAGTGGTATGCCAAAATATTACATATTGAATACACAGTGTAAAAAAGATCTTCTTTAATATCAAATAAGTATACGTTGTCACTCATCTTTCGCTTCCATCTCCAACTTCTGTGTAGAAATCAAAAACTAGTCTTGAAAGATTGTCCTCAGGATTGTTGATAGGAAATTTTCTAGTATAATTGAGGTAATCATGATTTACTTCCCATCCACACAACCATGGAAACAATGTTTTCGTAAGATAATATGGGTCCTCTTCCTCATCATGTGGATCAAAGGAAGGTGGACATATACAATTGTCCCACTAATTCCGCAAATTTTTAAAGCAGTAATCATCTACCAACAATGTCCTTGATGAGGCATATTCAGGGAATTGTTGCATGCCAAACTATGGAAAAGTTCTTCAAAACAATAGGCTTCTCAGACATATCCTTTGGATCTTGTGCGATTTCTCCAAAACTTCTCCACCTCTCACATTCCTTTTCATAATAGATGGCCCTGAAGTAATAGTGTCCCATGTTCCACACTTTTGGCCAACATGATTGGAAGATAAGCTTAATGTTGTGATATGCACAACTACTTCAAATCCTAATATCTTCCAGTTGCCTGCAGACATCCCAAAGAAACTGTTCCACATCTTCTTGAAGAAAGCACCACAGTCGATTGTTGAGTCTCTTAATCAAGATTTGTGGTGATGCGAGAGGCTATGGACTATATGGTCTATAAAACCGCTTTACGATCAATCCATTCAGGTCTAGGACAACCAGCTTCTTGATCTTAAAATAATTGGGTACAACAGTTATCCATTCAGGGTCATCCGATGATAGCTCCTCAAAGACTATAACCTCAGCAGGTCCATGAGGCTCCTCAGTAGGTTCCATAGGTTCATCATGTGTAACCTCCTTAGGGGGATGCCACTATTTAAACTTGCCAAAAGCTTCAGCCTTATCACAAAGGAAATAAACCCACATCTTCCTATTGTAATCGTCGACTAATAGCATAAAGTAAGAAGATCCTCCCAATGCAATAGTAGACATCTTACCACAAAGATCAGCATGTACCAGCTCTAGAAGAGACTTTACTTGATTCCTCTTTGATTCCTCTCTTGTGGAAATGTCTTTCGTTGTTGATTGCCCATCGTTAAAGCTTCACATGGCTCTTGCAATTTTACAAAAGCAGGTAAATTTTCAGCCATCCCCATTTTTTGTATCTCCTTTGGCATAGCAAATCCTATGTGACCAAATCGCTCATGCCAAATTTTGCTTGTGCCCTTGTTTGCAACAACTATAAGAGGACTCAGCTTTTACAAATTGTTATTCCTCACAGCTTTGCCAATTGTCTTCTTGTCAACATCTAGAATCTTTGCTTGTGTTTTCTTGAAGTGTACTTCAAGGCCACGATCTATTATTTTAGCAACTAAGAGCAGGTTTCTCTTTATTTGAGGCACATAGACCACATCGGATAGCTTCTTTTCTTCTCCTGTAGCTTCCACAAAGGAGATGGTTCTACACCCTTTGGCTGGACATTTAGCGTAATCCCCGACAATAACATTGATGGAATGCTAACACAAGACCTCAATGAAAAAAAATCAAAACTCATATGTACAACAAGATCTAAACAATAGAATTGAACCAAATTAACAAGATTGAGCATAAAATTGTAAGGTTCCCCCCTTCCAAAATAGGGGAAACACTTAAGATAGTCCACTAACTCTTAACTTGAAGAAAAATTCCTAATCATCGACACCTTGACCATGCAGAGATTCAAGGAAACGATTCATAGGTAAGTCATAGTCCTATCCTGCAGAAGCAGGGGGAGTGTGATCTTCTAAAAATCAAATCACCCATAGGGTAATTGATCATAAATTGGGCAACTACTAGTCTTGATTTCTAGAGACAACGCTTTTTTCCTCATCCATGAAAGGCACAACCACTGGCCTAGTCTTCTAGAATAGAATTGCCCGAGAACCTATTTATCTACTAGCATAGGGCTTTCACTAAATCTGTTGGAAAGCTACCCGACTAATTGGGTCCACCCGTCCGTAGGATGGTGCCATCAGGGCATTCCATCCTCCCACTTTCCATCCTACTCACGCGTCAATTTTATTTTCTAATTAATTCTACCACACTGTTTGACATAAATAAACATGCTCCTTAATTAAGGCCCTTTTCACAAGGTTTGTTAAAACAGCCTTTTTCCAGAGTACAACAATGCCAAAAACAAGATTTATAGAAAAGTTTTATACATGAATCAATTCCATACAAGTCAAACCGACTCTCTTATTCTTTTCCTTTATACTGTCGATGATCTAGAATTCAGCCTTCCAGCCTCTACATGCTAGCCAAAACCCTACGGGACTATACACCTCATCGTCGACCACTGGCAATGACTCAAGCCGGCCTGTCGCCCTCTCAGGCTCCGTCACTCGATCCTCCCGCCTCTTAGAGGGATGTCTACGCACTAGGGTGGGCTTATTCACCGCACTAGCCTAGGCCCTCAGAACTAGATAGCATCATAATCTCTGACCTCAAACAGCGAACCTTATTCTCCCAATGGAATGAGGGATACCTTGGGCCATTCCCGGGCTTTTCTAACAATGCCGCCCGACCGGCTACAGAAGCATGGAACAGAGTTAGCATCGAAGCCAGGGAAAAACTTGCACTCTTTCTCTTAAAGATAATAATTTCAATACAATTCATTGAATACAACATCACTTCAAATCGTAGCTTCATACAATTTTATTTCATTATTTTAAAAGAAAAAGATACACATTTATTAACACTAATATTAAAAAAAACTCTTCTTTAAAAGTTAACCAAGTAACCTAGCCACCATTTACTTGAGGAGCTTGTAATGGGAGGGTTGGGGCCACATTAGGAGCATCTTCTCTAATCTCATTGTTGTGCGCTTCTCCCGAAGCAATATTTTGGCATTTCCAGGATGGTGCCATCTTGGACGTCGCCTTGTAGGGCTCGTTGTTGCAGTCAAAATTCTCTAGTCAGATCTCAATTCCGAGATCGTTTGCTCACCGTCGTATGAGCAAAAGACCACAGCGCATGAACCCTCTCTAAGGCCAAAACCTCTTGCTAGGTGCTACTGTAAGTCTCTTCACACACCGGGGGGGCGGGGGAAGGGGGGAAGAGTTAAGGACATTGTCTTCTAACAAGGGGGGAGTATATGCTACACGTAGAATTGTGTGCTGCCCATGGAGCACCCCAGGGGTTTATATAGCTGTGGGGTACGGGTGTGGGCGTTGCGCAAGGCAAAGTCGAAAGGACGGTGTGCGGAAAAGGCTGTGGGTTAGTGGCCTGCAAGGCTCTGGGGGAAAGGTACGGTGGCGGTTAATAGGGAAAGGAGTGGTACGCATGTACCTTATCTGGTCAGAGGCAGCATGGGTCTCCACGTAGCGGTGCGAGTGGACCACACAGTGGGCAGCCAACCTTTGGTTCTTTTGCAGCCATCGTACAGGCACGCTAGTAAATGTGTATAGTCCCTTTTTTGAGGCGAGGTCTCCAAATTTTGGGAACCGACCTCGATTTGCGTGCCGGACCGCCCGAGGGGACGATTTTTTTTTTGGTCTCGGATTCTCCTTGGTTGTTGGGATGCAGACCGCTCGTCAATCGGATGCCCAGTCGTGCATTTATTAAGGTTTAAAGGTCATCGCTTTTTAAAGATCGTCGCTTTTTAACTAAAAATAACCAAAATTTACGTATAAGCTTGATCCGGTGTCCGTTTTGGATGCTGTAAAATCCTATATTAGGATAAAATCACACGCAGATTGCAAATTTGGGCTTGGAATTTTAAGATTCTAAGTAGAAATGCCTCATTTAATAAAATCATTGATTTTTATACCATAAAAACTCATAATTTCATCTATTACATGGACATTTCTTTATTAGTGAAGATGGGTATGTTACAAAAATAAAATAAAAACATGAGATAGAATAGACATCACCTTCAACACACTATTGGGTACAATCTTTGTCCCCCAAGAAGTGTCGGCATACTCCCACTTCTTGGGTATTTATGTCTTTATTCACAAAAATAGCCCACATGCCAAAAATAGTTGCATGCTCTTACATGGGCTTGCCCTTTACATAAAATAGGAGTTTCTTTTATTAAAAGCATAAATAAATCCTTCCTATCAAAATCACTAAGGAAAAATACATATAAACCCCCAGAGGGTGGATTCATGTGTAACCAAATTGCTAGGTTCATGCCCACATATATATAGTAAACATGAGCGGCTAACAAAGTACAAAAATATCTTGTAGTAAATACGACGACCAAAATACCAAAATTATTAGTTATCCTGCAAAATCCAAAATACTGAAAGGAAAACCTTCCCGATAATTGCTCACTCCAAATCACTGTCATCATGTCCTAGCCATACCGGCTTACAAGAACAAATCTCGTCAATCTCACCAACCTACAGGTTGTCCATGCAAACACATTACACAACAACACATAAGCATTAAATCTAACACTCAGTTTCAGCCTTCCTTAAATTCATATGTCCTACACATGGAATATTCAGAATCACACAAGTGCCATGCTACGGACATAGTGGTAATTAGGCATCCCCCAATTATCCACAGAAGGACGAATATACAAACCGTAACATGTCTCCTATCTGGAATAGTAACCATCCTCAATTGCATTATATCAACTGGCATATGTTTGAAAGTAAGATTGGATGAGGTCACAGTAAACACGAAAAAACCATTGGGAAAAACTTAATTAACACATAATGCATATATGCAATGAACCAATGAAATGAACATATATGAACCGAGTCTAAGTGTCCCATACAACATAGGTGCATTCCACAAACACACATAAGATGGTAAAAGATAGAACACATAAATGTGTCTATTGTAAGTATATGAAATAAATTTGATGTCCCATACCACTAGATTAACTCCACATATCACTCCTTCAGAATAGAAGTTTGAGATGTAGAGGTGAGTGCCCTCTGAAACTTAAATTCCAATACAAATTTTCTTTATCTTAAATTGATTTAAGTAAATTTAAATTTTTAATTGAAATATTAATAATTAATAGCTCAAGTAGGAAAAATATTTAAAGTATGCATGCTAAAATCTATTCTTACTTAAGAAATGAATTAGAGGCTAATGAATTTCTTTACAAAATTTTATGGCAAAAGTATAGATGGGATCTAAATATTTCTTTAGTTTTCCCAATTTGATCTAATCTTAATGTTGAATGTATGGTTTGGTAGGGTTTACTATTTAAGGTCTTAAGGTCTTTAGATAGTAGAAATGAAATCAACACATACCTCCATCGTGGATAGTGTATTGGTGTGATGATACCCTCACCTGAGATTTTTGTCATCAATTCAGTGAGAGTATGTAAGAACTTTTTCTTCTTTTTCTCGTGCCGCCGACAATCTTTAGCAGAATGTCCTATTTTATGAAATCTGTAGCATGTAAAGATAGACTTCTTGGACTTGTTGTTTTATAATGGAGCTACAACTGTTGTCATTACCTTTTTTTAGTTCTTTTTTTACTGCTTCTGCTCAATCATTTAAAAAGTTTCTTTAACACCATATTGGGGAATATGGGAATTTCCTACAAGTTTGGGACATGTGGTCAAAACTTTGGATTTTCCATAACTTGAACACCATTAATCCAAAATGAGTGGTTTATGGCTCTTTAGATCCCATTTTTCAAGCACTTTCCAATGATAGGTTACATGATAGGGCTTTGAGAAACTTACAAACATGTTATCCATGTCCCCCTTTTTTAGTATTCAAAAATGGAAATCGGGAGATTCCCAAATTCTCTAATATGGTGTTCTTTTGGAATTTCTATCAAAGTTTCTGTTCTGTATATAACAACTCGCGCAAATCGAGTCAATTTTTTCTTGAATTGTGGAGTGTTGTGATAAATCTGCCATAACTGAAACTAAAGAAATAACAAATATTTATGATGAGAAGAATAGTAGAGAATACATTTCTCATTGTTATAGTGTGGTTGCAATTATCTGGAAAAAGAAATTTAACATTCCAAAGGCATGTGAACCTTTATACTTTCTATGCATACAAAAGATAAACTGCTTAAGAAAACGTTCAATGCCTGAATTGCTCGCTGAAGCTCATGCTCCCCCCTGCTCGCGCTGCTGCCTGCGCGCCCTCCCCCCCTTCCCGCCCACGTGTGTGCTCCCCCTCCTGCCTGCCCTCACGCAAGCTTCCCCCTCCTCCGCGTGGCTTTCTTGCGTGCCCCAGCGCACCCGACCCCTGCTCCTCTCCTTCGCGCCCCCCCTCCCTTCATCAGTGCCCCGCCCCCCCTCTGCCAGCCGTCGCCCTCTCTCCCCCCCCACCCCCCCTTATTCACGCTGCTTCCGCCCCCCTTGGGGTTTTTTTTGTCTTCACCGCCTTATCCCCCCCTCCCCTTCTTTCTCTTTTTTCGTCCCCTGGGGTTTTTTTTTTTTGCCTTCCGCCTTCCCCCTCCGCCCTTTGTGTGCAGCTCGGTTCTTGCAGGACTCTCCGCATTCGCTCTGCCTCGACATAGCTTCAGACTCTGATGGAGGCTCCTCTCGCCCCACCTTAGAGGGACTCTCCCGCAGCCCCCTCACCCGCCCCTGAGGATACCCCCATCAGGCTTTCTCTTTCACCAGAAGAGGAAGAGAGCCTCGTCGCAGAGGTGGAACGCCTCCAGGCACATTCCACCATTTGCCGTATAGTCAGCACTCGCCCCAGCAGAGGGGAGATCCGGGATCTTCTCCAAGCCTACCTTCTTGCAGATGTGGACAAGATCCTGGACGTTCAGCTACTGGGTCGTGGACACTACCAGATCGAGTTCGAGACAGCCCAGAGCATGGCCAAGGTCCTAGCCATGAGTCCCCTTGACATCAGGGACGCTCGGGCATTCTTCAGACATTGGCAGCATGGCTTTGACCCAGCAGCGGCCGAGCAGGGAGAGCCCCTTTTCCATGTTACACTTGCTACCTTGGGCTCCGCTTTGAGTACCTACCGCTTCTTTATAGGCTAGGAGCATTGGTGGGTTTGGTGCTTGAGGCTGGCCCCCCAGCAGCTTCAGTGGCGGCCAGAGCAGCTGGACTACCTTCGGTCAGAGTTTTGGTTCCCATGCCGATTCGGGCTTCACGCATATCCTCTATCCGCAGTCGGCTGAGTCGCCTTGACACTAGACAGCGCTGGGAGGCTTTTGATTATTCCTTCATACGGCTTTTTGGAGCAGAGGGCCCCCATGAGCCAGCACCCATCAGAGTTCATGTAGTGATACCTCCGGCCCGAGGGTGGAGGAGGCACTTGATTCAACGGTGGCCTTCTCATTCCCTCTCTATGGCCCTAGCGACCGGGAGGAGTGGACGATGGATCTCGCTCTTAGCACTTTGAGGACTCAGGCAGTTGAGTTTTCTCACCATGTGAGGGATCTGGAGGTGACAGATGTGATAGGCCGACTATGGGAGTTGGCTCATTTTTTCCTTGATCCCCGGGAGTGTGGATGCCTCCGGGATTCGACATTTGGTGGTTCGCATAGTGGCAGACTTAGCACGCGACCCTGGATATGTATGCATACACGAGGTTGCTCTGTCTGAGTGGGAGGCACTCGCCATGGGACAACCACTGGCGCCTGATCCGAGATTTTTGCAGCACACCAGGTGGATAGTTTTGTAGCCGCTTGGATGGGGACTATTCTCCATCCAAGCCGCTTGCGAAAGCCTGCCGTACGGCTGAGACAGCATCCACCTCAACAGGTCATCCATGAGGATCATCTCATGGAATGTACAGGGCCTTGGCGGCACACACTATATATGTTACCATGGTTGCTTGAGGCAGGAGCTTCACAGATGCCTGGTTGGGGGCAGTATTGATATTTTGATGATGCAGGAGCACCATTTGGGTGAGAGCAAGATCCGAAGATACGGTTCGGTGATGTCTGGTAGATGGGACACCTTTTGGTCCTGCAAGGTTTGGCCCCTTGGGTGGGCAGGGAGGAGTATGTATGGTCATTGTGGATGTATGGCGGCAAGCCATTGTGGATCACGGGATCATTGTGCCTGGTAGAGCACAGTATATCATTCTGAGGATGCATGATGAGCTTTTTAGCGTGCTCAATGTCTATGCGCCCAACCATGCGCGCTAGTGCCAGAGCAGAGTTCTGGACCCAGGTTATGGATGCATTGCCAGAGGCCGCACATTGGTGTGTCGGGGGATACTTCAACATGCTTGAGGACCCAGCCGATAGGGTGGGAGGCAGTCATGTCACAGTGCACGGCACGGAGCTTGCAGCTTGGGAGCGATTTTGCATGACACTGAGGATCACTGATGCATGGCAGCATGAGGCTTTCTCCCACTCTCAGGACAGTCTTAGTTTCTCTCGGTCGGATCGCCAGCGGATCGCCGGCAAGGAGGGATTAATCTATCACGGATTGATCGCTTCTATGTGGGCGACAGGTTAGGGGAGCGAGGGGGCTCCGTTGGCATTCTCCCTGGCACCTCTTTTTCAGACCATGCGCCAGTTATTTTGACACTTGAGGAGAGGACACGGGAGATCAGCTTGCAGTTGAGGATCCCAGAGAGGATACTTACAGATCCTAGTCTCGCTGAGGACATTGAGAGGATATGGCATGATAGCCAGAGCTCTGACCAGGATACAGCAGGCCAGTGTGCCCAAGGACTCATCGAGCTCAGCTCTTTTTTGCACGCTGCAGCCTTGACATGGCTGGGAGAGACACGTGAGCGAGAGCGGTGGTTGAGACGTAGCCTTGCTTCGCTTCAGCGCCTTCATGAGCAGCAGCCTACATGTGAGTGGGTGGCGTCCCAGTTGAGCCAGGCACGCCAGGAGGTTAGAGAGGCAGAGGAGTAGAGACATGAGTTTTACTATCATCGCCAGGCCTCTCAATGGACGCAGCTTGGTGATAGAGTGACTTGGGAGTTTTTTGAGATTACTGGACCTCTCCATGCTCGAGCAGGAGTCCGCCAGCTCAGGAGGCAGGACGGATCGGTAGCCACTGAGCCCGAGGAGATTAGAGCCATTGCCACTGAGTTCTATAGAGACCTGCTTTCAGCGAAGCCACCCACTGAGGCTCGGGATGCTTGCAGACAGACTGTGTGGGTCCATGTGCAGAGGAGGGTCACAGATCGTATGCGTACAGTTCTGGGTGAGCCTCTTTCAGAGGTTGAGCTTGCTGAGGCCTTGAGAGTCCTTCTGCGCCATAGTTGCCCTAGGGAGGACAGATTGACGCCTACCTTTTTAATGCGATATTGGGACCTTTTGGGGCCAGGCCTCCGCAGGGGCTTTCAGTATGTTTTGGACACTAGGGTGATGCCACAGAGCTTTTTAGAGGGCTTGATCTCTCTTATCCCCAAGGGGGAGGGAGTATCAGATGATATTCGGCATTGGAGACCTATTACGATCCTCAATACTGTCTACAAGGTCTTAGCAAAGGCCTTGAGTTTGAGGATCCAGCCCTTCCTGGGGGAGTTGATTCATGCTACCTAGACAGGATTCGTCAAGGAGCGTAGTATCCTTGACAACATTTTCACCTTCTGGGAGGCGACGGCCCGAGCTAGATTTCTCGGTGAGAACCTGGTCTCGTGATGCTTCTCGATTTTGAGAAGGCATACGATCGAGTCGATTGGAGTTTCTTAGAGGGCACGATGCTTCGCCTGGGCTTTGAGCTAGTTTGGATTCGAGGAGTGGCGGCTCTATATTCCACAGCTCGTAGCCAGGTGCTGATGGCAGGAGGACAGGGGCCAAGTTTTGAGTTGACCAGATCAGTCCGTCAAGGGTGTCCTCTTGCCCCGTTTCTTTTTCTCTTCTTTGCTGAGGCTATGAGCATGTATCTGATGGCAGAGGAGGTTGGTTTGAGAGGACTCCAGCTCCCAATCCGAGGGGAGGACCTGCTCGATGCTGAGTTTGCTGATGACACGGGTTTATTTTTGCATGGTCAGGAGGCCAATCTTCAGAGGGCAGAGCAGTCGCTTCAGGTTTTTAGTGCAGCTTCAGGAGCATTGATCAATTGGCGTAGAATAGTGGCCTTTTGGATCAGTAGTGCTCCCACTCAGGCATGGAGCCTAGACCCGAGTTTTCGATGGATTCCTCCTGGCACAGCAGTGCGGTATTTGGGATGCCAGATTGGACTAGATTTGTCACCTGAGCAGCAGATTGCCCCGCTTCTTCTGAGCATTCGGAGGAAGCTTTTGTATTGGAGTACAGCTCGGCTATCCTTGGCTGGGAGGGTGATAGTGGCGAATCAGGAGCTTTTAGCGACCATGTGGTACATCATGTCTTGCTGCATCTCGAGCTCTTGCATCAGCCAGGTACAGAGGCTGATCAGGAACTTTCTTTGGTCTGGGCGGGACGATCAGTCAGCTCGGGCTAAGGTCGCTTGGGCAGTTATTACACTTCCACTGGCCCAGGGGGGCTTGGGCATTATAGATCGAGTTGATCAGAGTAGAGCCTTATTGGGGAAGCTTATTGTTTGGGGGCTGCTTCCAGGCACGCACACTGAGCCTTGGAAAGAGCTTCTATTGCAGCGGCTCTGCAGGCTCGGGCTCCTCCAGCAGGGGGCTCTTGGGCACCGGAGATACGATGGATCTTCATAGAGATGAGGAGGACAGTCCTCAGTAGAGGATGGGAGGACAGATTTGCTTTGAGCATCTTGCGAGCTTGGGAGTTGCTGAGACCGGAACTCTCTCAGAGACCTCCTTCTTGTGATGAGGAGCGGGCTAGACAACCGCTCATCTCGAGCCCAGCGGTTCGCACAGAACAGGGTCATATGCTGGGTTCTCGGCCTCGTCTAGCCTGGGGACCATTGGCGGCAGGCCCAACACGTAGTTTTGGAGACTGGCAGGCCTTCTGCAGTCTCCCAGGTGGAGAGGCTGAGTCACCTCAGAGGGGGGCTAATTATGAGAGATGACATTCAGGAGGCACTCACAGAGGAGTGGTTCACGCCTCTCGAGCCGTCTCTCGAGCCAGTGGCCCCACGGTGGATGGGAGCCTTTACACAGTTGGAGTTCTTGATTGCTGTCAGCACTAAGGATGGTAGATGCCTTTACTTCTATGAGATCCAGGATGAGGGCAGACTTCAGAGAGTGGAGGTGGAGTCGCCTTTGGTTGCAGAGTGCATTTTTCAGAGGATACGGGTAGTGGCCGCCGCTTCTCGGAAGTGGCATATTGACCCAGACCCTGCAGCAGATGTGGACTCTGATTGGCGCATATCGGCTTATGCAGCGTGCCCCTTGGCCCGGCTCCAGTGGGACCCTAGCGAGTACGAGTGGCATGATCCTTATGCATCCCCCGAGGCCACAGAGATCACCTTTTTCTAGTATACTGTTTGGTTGGGGCGACATATTTTGACGTCGGCGAGGAGATTGGTCTCTCCAGTTGCATCGGAGCATTGGCGGCTACAGGGACTCTCACAGGCTCTCACTAACATGAGTATCCCATGTCATACTGGGATAATTATTATATTCTCGCTTTATGTATTATTACTATATAGCGAGTCGATGTGCACAACGCATGTATTCATGTACACGGTATGTTATGTGTGGTTCATTACCTAATAACATTGCGATGTCTTTTAGGGGAATCGGAAGTACAAGGGACACACACAACCCCTATGTCTTTAATGGGAATCAGAAGTAAAAGGGACGCACACCACCATAGATTTATAACACGCCTTTAGCACTACTTCCAAACACACGGACACGCACCACCATATATATGTAAGTAGGTATGTACTACGTGTATCTATATATTTATAAGATGCCTCGGCAGAGTGCTTCCCCCAGTGAGACGAGGTTTTTACACACATCCTTTCTCTAAATCTTTGAGACTACTCAAAGATTATTAACCTCTCCTTTCTACACTCTCAGATATGCACATTCGAGTGCTTCTCGAATGCTTTGACTATTCGAAGGTCATTAATCACCTCTCTAATTTCAAGTTTGCGATACCAACTTGTTGTGTGATAGGCTGGCACTAACATGAGTATGCCATGTCATAGTGGGACATGTGATGTCGGTTTTACCATCTAAAATGATATTAGAAATAACAAATAATCATCCATCAGCATTAGACTGTGTAAAGGTTCGAAGGTTGGATCTAGAGTTACATTTACCTCTGAGTAAAAGTCAAATAGAGTTACTATTTCAATGCTCCCTTTTATGTTATTTTGTTGCCTACATAAGGCACATTCGAGTGGTAGTTAACCACTTCTTAGTGGTTGAAAAGTGGTGTACTACCACTAATAAGTGTTGATACACCTAAAAAAAAGTGCTAGTAAGAAGATGCTTCCAAGTTGAAACCATGTAGTGAAATTTCACGATGATCCTTAAGTATACCACTTTTCAGTGGTAGAAAAGTGGTATACTACCTCTAAAACAAGTGCTAGTAAGAATATGCTTCCAAGTTAAGACCATGCAGTGAATGATGATGCTTCTTATGTATACCATTTTTGTGGTAGTTTACCACTTTTCAGTGGTAGAAAAGTGGTATACTACCTCTAAAACAAGTGCTAGAAAGAAGATGCTTCTATGCAAAAAACCATAGTGTATGATGATGCATAGAGAGGTTACATGTGGTGTATGATGAAGCATAGACTAGAACTTAGAGGTTACACCAATCACATACAGATTTCAGTGGTAGTTTACTAATTTTCAGTGGTAGAAAAGTGGTACACTACCTCTAAAACAACTGCTACTACTAAGAAGATTCTTCTATGTCAAAAACCATGTAGTGTATGATGATGCGTAGAGAGATTACATGTGGTGTATGATGAAGCATAGACTCAAACGTAGAGGTTACCCCAATCACATATAGATTTCAGTGGTATGCCAAAATATTACGTATTGAATGCACAGTGTAAAAAAGATCTTCTTTAATATCAAATAAGTATATGTTTCCACTCATCTTTCGCTTCCATCTCCAACTTCTGTGTAGAAATCAAAAACTAGTCTTGAAAGATTGTCCTCCGAGATTGTTGATAGGAAATTTTCTAGTATAATTGAGGTAATCATGATTTACTTCCCATCCACACAGCCATGGAAAAAATGTTTTCGTAAGATAATATGGGTCCTCTTCCTCATCATGTGGATCAAAGGAAGGTGGACATAGACAATTGTCCCACTAAATCGGCAGATTTTTGTAGCAATAATCATCTACCAACAATGTCCTTGATGAGGCATATTCAGGGAATTGTTGCCAAACTATGGAAAAGTTCTTAAAAACAATAAGCTTATCAGACATATCCTTTGGATCTTGTGCGATTTGTCCAAAACTTCTCCACATTCACATTCCTTGTCACAATAGATGGCCCTGAGGTAATAGTGCCCCATGTTCCACAGTTTTGGCCAACATGATTGGAAGATAAGCTTAATGTTGTGATATGCACAACTACTTCAAATCCTAATATCTTCCAGTTGCCTGACATCCCAGAGAATATGTTCCACATCTTCTTGAAGAAAGCACCACAGTCGATTATTGAGTCTCTTAATCAAGATTTGTGGTGACGCCGGAGGCTATGGACTGTATGCACGATCAATCTATTCAGGTCTAGGACAACCTGCTTCTTGATCTTGATATAATTGGGTACAATAGTTATCCATTCAGGGTCTTCTGATGATAGCTCCTCAAAGACTATAACCTTAGCAGGTTCATGAGGCTCCTCAGTAGGTTCAATAGGTTCATCATGTGTAACCTCCTTAGGTGGTTCTTCAACTACTACGACATTGCACTTCAGATTTAACACCAACAAAGATATCCAAAGATATTGTTTAAATTAAACAAACGTATTAAAACATAGTGTTTAAATTAAGCAAGCATATTAAAACATCACTACCATTAAGGCTACCAATTTTCAACTTCGTAATCTCTTTAACTTTTATCTTCTCGTCATACCACTTGGGTATCAATATGTTTTCATTATCTCTCTCATCGCTAGCACTTTCAGATACAGTAATCTCTTCAATAGCTCGAGAAAAAAAAACACTCTCTTATATAATATATTGGCAATAACTTAAAAAAACTCTTACAGCACATTCCATCAAGAAGAAAAATGATGTTTCATTATCATTAAAGAATTACAGCACATTACATAGCTTTTTAGCTTGGACTATAAGCAAGGTTATTTAGCACTTTCCAGGTTACAAGAAAGCTAAACAAGTTTCTTGTGGCACTTTGGTTTGGGGAGTTTACATTTAGGTGGTTGCTTTTGAGTTTTTTTTCCCAGCAGATGTGGACTCTTTGTTCTTTTTACCTACAGATGCAGACTCTTGATCGCTGGCAACCTTCATTTTCTTCTTGGGTTTTCACACACTCCTTGAGTCTCACATCTTTGCTTTTCTTCTTCCTAGTGGCAACTCTGGCGTGGACTGAATCTATTACTCCTTCTACAACAACATCCAGGTCTAGGGTATCTGATAACTCTTTGCTCTTTTCTATTGCTAAATCAATTGGCACTTCCATAGCTGACGATCCTTTCTTCTTTTATGTGGCAGAATCAACTAAGACTTTCATAGCATCACTGAATTTGTTCTACTCTCTAGTTGAATGAACTGGAACTTTTAAATTTTTCTCCTTATGTTGGCTCTCTTCATGCTCGGTTGTATTATATAGTTGTTTTTGCAAACCATTCTTCTCCAAGCCACCGTGGCACATGTTATCATTCTCGGGCTTGCATGATGACCCAGCTTGGGAGTGTGCTACAAAAAGAGGCAATGTAATAAAGGTCAAAATAAGTCAAATGACGATTCAAAGAGAATTAATTAGAAGGACATTTCACATAGAATATTAACCTATACCATCATAAGGAAATGCTTCCATAGGAATTTCCTCTCCTTCTACATGGAAAATTTAAAAGTTATCAAAAAATGAACATTAAACAAAATTGATATGATGATGGATGCCAACATCTAGTACCTGTGCCATTATGGTCATCTACTTGTGTAGCTCGAGATGTTACTTCCAGATGTTACTAACTTCACAACATCATTGAATGTTTTCTCAAAATCAAGTGACAGAAACTTCCTGGCAGATTTACAAGCCATTGAAAAGCAAAGTGGGTGGTATGGGTGTCGACATGGCAACATCTTGTATGATAAAAGTGCCGCACGCAACACATTCATCTAGGCTAATAACAGAACCCGACTACACAGGAGGTTTGATAGGAAGGACCGGGATCCTCGTATCCTTTAGTAGATGAGTGATGGTCTCCACAAACCTAAGTTGGGTTGTTGCCACTTCTACATCCCCTGATAGGGTGTCATACTCAGCTTGTCAATATAAACATTTGTTGGTACTTTCTAATACAGTGGTTGGGTATCACTTTTTAGTGGCTAGGCACTACTTATTAGTGGTTGTGCACTACTTTTCAGTGCACAATTGTTGTAGTATTCCTCCTCAGCCTGAATATCAAATAAGCCTCTACTTCAATCCCTTGTAATCATTCTATGTTTCTGAATACAAGAAAATATCATTTTTCCTTGTTTTTCCTAGTGAGATAAAAATTTCTAAGGAGTGGTAAATCAAAATTGGGATATTTTTGGATAAATAAATTCTACAAATATCAAAAAAATATTTCCCTGAAATAGAAAATTAAAATAGATTTTCCAATGTGCAATTGGAATTAATTAAAATTGATTCAGAATACCTTAGCCTAAGGGTCCAAATTTTTATATTCTTTTTTATTATGGTCCAATTAAGGTTCCTATGGACCAATAAGATTAATCCAAGTGTTGGGACAAGATAAACCCAAAGAATAAAAGAAAATACCCAAAAATGAGTAAATGTCCACATAAGATGAAGAGATGACCAAGTACTAGGTTTATTAATTAAAAATTATGAAGTATTAATAAAAAAATGAGATATTTTGGAGTAATCATTCATTTTTGACACATGTGTAAGGAAAAGAGAGACCTTCAAGGAGGTGCCTACTTCACATGCTTGGATGAGTTTAAAACTCAAAATTAATAGGATATTTTTATCTCTCCTCTCTCTTAAATCAAACCAAATAAAAAAGGGAGCCAAACTGGTCCAAATCTTATCCAAATTCAACCAAACTGAAGCTGGAAAATTCTAGAACTTAGTTGAACTTAGTTAGTGGTCTCCTTCTCCTATAAATAGACCCTCATTCCTTTGTATTATTATCTGTGAACTAAACTATGCCGGTATTACTCTAAACTAAGCTTAATTTCTATTATCCTCTAAAAACCTCTATAAAATTGAAGAGATTGGAGCTTCTCTCTGTCTTCAATCTTCCTTGGTGAATCCTACAATATACCAAACCAATTGATTTGTTGGGGGCCTCTACTGTGATCAAAGAATCAAGTAAATTAGAAGGTAAAGTGTGGATTATTATCTTTTTCTTATTAAAACTCTACATGCTTCTCTTCTCAACCCCTCTCAAGCTTGAAAAGCTTTAATTTGAATGGCTTTTGATTACTATTGAAGTTCTTTTATGAATTGTAATAAAGAAACACATAAATTTCTATTTATGCTTAATTTTAATGGTTTTTAAGAATTTCTCTCTCTCCTCCCAAAGAAAGGTCATTCTTATGACCTATTCTCAATTCAAATGAAGCTTCTCATGAAGCATTTCTCTAATCCAAAAGTAATTTCTATGCTTGTCTAATTGGAGGCCAAAATAATGGCTTTTTAATATTTTTATGATATTTATTTCATAGAGAAATTATGAATCAATCCATAATTAGATAATCATCCAATTAGTGGTCATTCTAATCATATCAATAATATTAAACTTCATTCTTTCAATTAAATTGAGAATTATCAGTAATAGCAGCGCGGAGCTATGGTAAAATTTCTGTAAAATAAACACATAAAACATTTTTATTCATAATATGAAAAGAGGACTTCCTACCATATTCTAGGAATTATCATCCTAGATTAATTGAATGATTCTCATTGTAATCATGGAGAAATTAATTTTTATGTTTATGCATAATTAGTTTTAAAAAATAGAATGCTAAAATAATGTATATTTTATGAAAGATTTTAGTTAAATTTATCTTTTTGTATAGATAAATTTTATGATGAAAGAGGAATTTTCACCATATTGAAATTCAAATATTTAAATAAGGAAAGTATAATTCCTAATGCAAAGGAATTAATGAAGATTTTTCTTTAATTTTTAAGAGAAAATATAGTTAAATTTTTATGATGAAAGAGGAATTCCCACCATATTGGAATCCAATTATTTAAATGAAGAAAGTGTAATTCCTAGTGCAAAGGATTTAATGGAGATTTTTATTTAAATTTTAAGAGAAAAATTTAGTTAAATTTATCTTTTTGCATAGATAAGTTTAAATGATAAAAGAGGAATTCCCACTATATTGGAATTCAAATGTTTAGATGAGAAAAGTGGAATTTTTAGCTTAAAGGAATTAATGGTTATTTTTATGTAATTTAAAGAAGAATTTTAATAGATTTAATTTATGAAAAAGAGGAATTCCCATGATAATTGGATTGCACACTCATTGAAATGAGAAAAAGAAGGATTTCAAGTTTATTTTAAAAAAAAGGTATTGATATTTTAGTTAAAAGATGAATTTCCATGATATCTGAGTCGAAAAGATGGATTTGAATTAAATTCTAATGTTAAAAGATGAATTTCCATCATAATTCTACCTAATGAATTAAGGTTGAGAATTTATGTGGGAAAAAGAATATCTTGGATATTTTAATTGGTAAAATCACTAAATGGATATTTACCCAAAAACTAGATGTTTAGTTGAAAGGAATCCTGGTAGAACTAAACCGAATGAATTTGGTTAGATTACGTGAGGGACAAACAGTAAACCTAATTGTCCTTTTTGATTTGAATCAGACAAAAACTTCATGACCAATTCCAGTTACGAAATCCAAAGAATAGACTATTGGAACTAATCTAATTTTTCCCTGACCAATCTCACCAAGAATCGAGTTGGATAAATGGATAAAATGATGGGTAGATTACCCTCGTGAGAGATCAAGGATCCTCATTATGAAGCTGGGAATTATTGGAAAAGGGTCCTTAGAACCGCTTTCAAAATGGAATCTCGCTTGCATTGGAAACTCTGTTTTTCATTCAAAGGACGGTTTTACGCTAGAATGCTGGAGGAAGCATTTGGCTTATGTTTTTCTAAGAGGAGGTTCGTTGTAACAGCTGGCGGGGAGTCGTCAAGGGACATCGCCCGTGGCAAAGCCTACCGAGGTCTTGACCAGCCTCTGTACGGTTAAAATGGTGCGCTTCCGATACAATGGGCGAGGACCAACGAAGCAGTCCCTGAGTGAAGATCTAAGACACCTAAGGAGGATCCTAGAGAGTTCTGACCAGGCGATGCACAGGCCTCCCGGTTGCTAGGACACCGAGGCGTACATCGAGGAAGATATCTGATGGACAAAAAGAAAAGGTTTTTGGGAACAAAAATTTGATACTGGATCTCGTTGGTTGCCCAGCTGGTCTTCAATGGAGAGTTCAAAGGATGTATTTTTGTAATCCAATGGACTTGGAATTTTGGAAAATGATGATCAGAAATATTATGATTTTATTTAAGGATTGTCTTAAGCCAGTCGAATCTATTATAAATGGTAGTTTCATATTGGGTGTGTACGTGGTATGCCTACTTGCTTTTTGCATGAATCGCCGGCTACGGGGCCTGGGAACTCTTTTCCTCGGTACCCGGGCAAAAACCCAATCAATCTTTATAAAGGAATCCCACCAATTCATCAGTGTGGTCGGCGGGTGGTTGGCTAACCCATGGGGGGCCGGATGGGGTTAGGCTGGATCAGAGGATTCCTGAGAAACAACTATATACGATTAGTTACATTAATCAGTTTAAATCCTGAGAAGACCTTGTTCTGTGGGAAGGGATCATCGGCTGTGCTTCGCAAATGCAGAAAAAAGAGGTGATTCCATGGACCAAGTGCAAGTCTCTTCTTGATCTGACCATGTGACTTCAGGTTCGGTCAGATCAGTTTAATTTAGTCAACACTTGACTCGTTAGAGTAATCTCCTAGTTAACCCTTCCTCCTCATAGAATCGCCCGTGCCTTTCAAGGGAGGGGAGTCTTCCGCCGGGGCCCGAGCCTCTCGTCCCGCCGGACATCCGCGAGCCGGACATCCGCGACGGGCGAGGCCACGAGTGTGTAGGACCCCCGCCCCGTGCGAGAGGCCGACACCGCTTTTGCCGCCACCAGGAGCCCCGGGGGACCTCACAATTGTGCACTACTTTGCAGTGGTGTAATACCTCTACTTCAATTAGTGTTTTGGCAACACTCTCTAGTGGTTAGTTTATCACTTTTCAGTCCTAATACACTCTCTAGTGGTTAGTTTATCACTTTTCAGTCCTAATACACACCAATTTTCAAATGTGAAATACCATAAAAAAGTGGTAGTGGAAAAGCACTAAAAAGTGATCTAAGCTGTGTACATTACTTTTAAGTGCTACTAAGCTAGTACAGAAAACTACATTTTTGCAATTCAGCTATCTTGTTTCCTAGTATTTCATGATTTCTAAATTCATCATTGAATCCCATGTCTCCCAATGCCTCCTTTCTGACTGATATGATGGCCTCGAGCTTAAGAATCTTGTCCTCTTTTGGAACCAACTCGGCCTTATGTAGTTGCAACTCCTCCATATCCTTCTTCAACCTTTCCAATATCTTGCTGGTCCCCCACAGCACCCCAACTTGCTCATCTCTCCTTGTTTTTTACTATTCTAATGCAATTTTTGTCTCATCAAGACATTGTCGCTTCCCTTTCAACTTTGCAACCGTAATATTCATCATATTATTCATAGCTGATAAGTCTACACTTGTGGCAGGTACCGTTGTGCAGGATGTAGACATTTCAAGAGTTGAAATAGAGCTAAATGCCCTCTCAAGGTTAGGTCTCTTTCCACCTATAGAAAATGTAGGCTTTTCATCACCCTCACTCATAGATTTGGTTTCTCCATGTGAGATCCATTCTTCAAGGTTGACTTTAGGTTCAAAGCATGGTCTGTTACTCAACCTCCATTTCTCCATCTTTCTTTCTAACTTATTTTGATGGTGTATTGTTTTGATGACACTGTCAGCTAACACAGCCCATACCACTAAGTTATCGGAATTTGCAGTACTTTTGCACTTTTTCCATGTGAATCCACGTGCAAAATGTACACCAAGTTCACTGTTCAGAGGAGCTCCCTAATACACTTTGTGCACTACTAGAGGTTTAGGGCATACCGACGCTAGAATACCGATGCAAATGTCGAGCGTCGGTATGTACGTCCTAAACTTGGAGGCAAAGAGTATGGGTGGGTAATTTTCAGAAGGGAGTATACCGACACTTATACCGTAGCAGATACCGATGCATATTCCGACGCATATTCACAGATACCGACGCCCGCAAAATTTTTACATCCGAGAACCTCTCATTCTCTGTTTTGCAAGGCTTGGAATGTCAAGACAAGGTACATGCGTGTCTTTCCCCTCATCTCCCTCAGGCGTTCGCCTTGTTCCATTCGACCCACTCTTGATGTGTGTGTGTGTGTGTGTGTGTGTGTGTGTGGAGAGAATAAGTGAAGTGTGTGTGTAGATCTCCCTCTCTCTCCTTGGGCGTTTTGCCTCTCCCCATCTCCTCATATTCTTATGTGTGTGTGTGTGTTTGTGTGTGTGTGTGTGTGGAGAGAATTAGGGTAAATGTGTGATGTGTGTGTATATCTCCTTCCCCTCTCTCCATGCTTCTTCTTACCTTCTTAATTATGTTTGGAGAGAGGATTTGTATGTGTGTGTTGTGAGAGATGTAGAGAGTGAGAGAGCTTGTGTATGTGCATCTATTACTAATGTATGCAATGTGTGTAGGTTTGTTCCTCCCACGTGTGTCCTAGCTATCTGCTTCGAACACGCACTATCCAATCTACATTTGAGAGGTAAGCACATTACCAATTATGTTGTTTTATTACTTCTCTTTTTGTTATGTTTTAATTTGTTCTCAATTTGTAATTATTAATTGAAATTATGAGTATGCAAGCTTGTTGTTTTATGCACATATATGCTAATATTAGCGTATATGTGAGTGCATAAGAAATTAATGTATGTGCTTATTTGTCTTTACACACACACACACACACTTTGCAAGAGAGAGAGAGAGAGAGAGAGAGAGACAGAGAGATTTTCTTTTTGGTGCATACCCAAGGCATTTCGGTCTCTTTTTCGACTTGAAATCTAATGTCTAAGACATGCATGTCAACGCTATGTCTATATGTATATACTCTAATGTATATGCCTAAAGCACATATCCATAAGCTAATGTATATGCCTAAACATCGCTAATGTATACTTGATCTCCCTCAACGGCTGGGGAAAAGAAGCCCGTTTGATGCTTTAAATGTTATTTTTAAAATCTCCCTCACGGCTGGGGAAAAGAAGCCCTGTTTTATGGTTTACATAATGCTTAATGATTTGTGTAATGCGTAATGATTTGCATTTAATGAGCTACATATACATGTTATCCTGCTAGATGGAGTCTCTCAATCTTGAAGAGAGAATAGCATGTCCATGCATGCGATGTAAGTACCAAACATTTAATGAGCTACATATACATGTTATCCTACTAGATGGAGTCTCTCAATCTTGAAGAGAGAATAGCGTGTCCATGCATGCGATGTAAGTACCAAATATTTCAAAAACGAAGGATTTGCGACCAGCATATTCATGACGCTGGCATATTTCCAATGGAGCGCTTACAAAATTTACGGTTTCAATCGTACAACCAAGCAAGTGTTCAACCACATCTTGATAACATTGCGCCTATGAATTCTCGTCCCCAACAAAGGATGAGAATATCGAAGGAGGGAGTGATAGGATGGAGCTCAATTAACAGCACCCGAGGGAATGGAAGAAGGTCCAATGGAGGAAATGTTGGATGCCTTTCTCGAGCAACAAGAAGGTGTCTTCGAGGAGCATGAACATGAAGATCATCAACCACGACATTCTCAACGGTCAAATTATGAACCAGAGGAAGAGGTCATGCGTAAACTTGCACGCCTTCCACTATACAATGGTGCCAAGATATCTGTATTGCGTGCATCTCTCATGATGCTAAATTTACAGTCAATTTTTGGATGGTCTAATACAAGTGTCACTGAACTCTTCAAGTAAGTGATTTATGGAGATTACACCTAATGTTGGAATGATAAATTTTCAACTTGTATTTGACTAAATCTTAATAGTAACGATCAGATATTGCCATACTTGCAGGCTTTTGAAAGACCAGATATTGCCATATGGCAACAAGATGCCTGCATCTCGTGCAGATGCCAAGTCTGAAGTTATTGAAATCCATAGGCATGGATTACAATAATATTCATGCTTGTCGCAATGATTCTATTCTCTTCTGCCATAAATACGAGCATTTGCAAGAATGTCCCCATTGTGGCTCTAACAGATATACATAAGATGTTCAGGGGGAAGCTATCCCAGTGAAGGTTCTTAGGCACTTTCCAATCATCCCAAGAATAAAAAGCATGTTCAGGTGCAAATCTGTAGCAAGCTTGATGACATGGCATGCCACAACTCGATCCACAGATGAAGTGATGCGTGTGCTTGCTGATTCACCCGCATGGAGACACATTGAAGAGAAATGGCCAGCTTTTAGGGAATATTCTCGTAACCTTCGTCTTGGCCTAGCAATGGATGGTGTAAACCCTTTTGGTTTACGGAGCTCTTCATGGAGCACATGGCCTGTTTGCCTTGGAATTATAATCTTCCGCCATGGTTAGCAATAAAGAAAGGTCATTTGTTGCTCTCATTAATAGTTCCAGGAAAGTACAAGGTGAAGAACATGGATGTATATTTGGCACCACTTATTGATGAGTTACACACCTTGTGGAACGGAATTGAAGTGAAGGACATGTCAAAGGAGAGTGGCCAAAGACTTGCAACTCTGCAAGGTATTCTCATGTGGACAATGCATGATTGGCCTGGCTATGGAGAATGCTCAGGTTTGTCTATATCGGGTTATAATGCATGTCCTCTATGTGGTCCTCGACTTGATTCAAGATACTCAAAAGAATTACGAAAGAATGTCTACCAAGGACATGTTAGGTATCTTCCAGAAAATCATGAATTACGGGATGGTAATCTAGGAAGACCTCCTCCAAGTGCACTGAGAAGGCAAGCGATTGGAAGCTCAAATGGGAGGAATGTGGCAACTTGGCATGTCGTGGGATGAAGAGGCTCTCTATCTTTCACCAACTCCCCTATTGGGGTGATTTTCTTATAAACCATTTGCTTGACCCGATGCATATTTTCAAGAATGTAGCTGACATTCTGTGGAAGACCATGACAAGAAAAAAGGAGACTAAAGGCCAAAGGGACGACTTAGAAGAGATAGGTTGCATGGAAGAGTTGTGGGCTCGCACTAGACCCAATGGAAAGGTGCTACTTCCAAGAGCCCCATGGGTTTTTAGTAAGATGGAGGAACAACAAGTGAAGAGGACAATTTCAAAGTTTCGGACTCCTACAGGTTGTATGCATTGCTTGAAAAGTGCATTTACAAAGGATGATGATCTTAGTGGCCTCAAATCTTATGATTAGCACAAGTTTTTACAAAGGATGATGATCTTAGTGGCCTCAAATCTTATGATTGGCACAAGTTTTTACAATTTGTACTCCCCATAACAATAAAGGATTGCCTCACTGAAGACATTAGAGCTACTATCTATAAGATTAGCAAATTGGTGCATTGGATTTCTTCAAAAGAGATAAAGAGAGACACTTTGGAGACAGCGCGTTTAAACTCCATAGAGGCACTCTACATGGTAGAGAAGTTTCTCTCTACAAGTTTATTAACAATGCAGATGCATCTGCTAGTTCATGTTGTAGATGAGGTTGCAGTTGCTGGAAGTCCATTCAAGATGGATGTTCTTTTTGGAGAGGTTTATAAAGACATTAAAGGGATTTGTTCGCCAAATGGCTCGCCTGGAGGGAAGTATGTCAGAAGGGTGGCTGATACAAGAGTCCCTTGTTTATATCACTGAATATTTAAGTTCATCAAATCCAGAGATACCTCGACTATGGTCTCAAGAGTCTAACAGGCGAGTCATTGGTGAGGAACCTCAAGGCCAAGGCATTAAGAGAAAGATGGATAACAATTTGTGGGAAAAAATCAACAAATTTTGCATCTTGAACTTGCATGTAATGGAGAAGTGGATTGAGACATATGAGGCTCTCAAGCGACAGCAAGTACAAGATCGTTTAAGTTTCAGAAGGAATCGCACTACAAGAAATCTTCCATATCCAGAAGGTCTGCAAGCTCTTCCAGACTTTCCCACAGGTAGATGGCTAGAAGCTACAATTTTAGAAGCCAAACGTGCTGGTTTAACTATAACAGAGGAGGAGGAGGTGCTTACAAAAGGATGCGTTTGGCATGTAAGTGTTTAAGTTCTACATGTCTCTCTTTTTTTTCTCTACATGTCTCAGTTATTAGTTGTCCATCAACAATCTTTATGTGCTATTTGTAGTATCACAAATATGGGGCTTTTTGGTCACATGGACGTCATTTTCGAGTAGAACGAATAGAACAAAGAAGAGAAACCTTTGATTGTGGTGTCACAGCACAATTTGTTCAAGAAAGTCGAGCAAGTGCAAGTGATGATACAATTAGTGGAATGCTTGATTACTTTGGAACCATTCAAGACATATTAAAGGTTGGCTTTAGAAGTTTTGAGTTGTTTATCTTTGATGTGAAGTGGTTCAAGATAATCACAAATGGGCCACATGCAACTGTACGTAGAGACAAGAGTGGCCTCATCCAAGTGGACTCCACAAAGGTATGGACCGATCAGCGAGATACTTTTATGCGTCCAGAGCATTGTGAGCAGGTTGTCTTTAAAAAGCGGATCCAAAAGATCCACGCTGGCTATTTGTGGTTCAAGTCGCCCCCCATAGTAAGCAAATTTGTGAAGAATTAGAGCTACAACAGGGTGATGTGGATTCACAGGGTGGTGGGGAGCAACAAGAACAAGCCGATATCAACAATGAAGAGGAGAAAGCAAATGAAGAGGAGCAACTAGAGCAAGATCCAAATGAAGAGGTGCAAACCAATGAAGCTGGGAAATCTATTGAGGAAGAAGAGGTGCAAACCAATGAAGCTGGAAAACCTGTTGAGGAAGAGGACATAGATGATCAGGACAGCCTTCATCAAGGGACTTTTAATGATGAGGATGCTGAAATGTACATAGAAGTAGATCTCTTTGGGGCTACTGATCTTAATGAGGATGATAGAATAGATAATGATTTTAAAAATGATGTATCTCAATGATTATGCAAATAGTTATGACATATTTGTAATGATTTTATGACATTGAAGGTGCAAAGTGATATGGTTTACCATTGTTGTTTAGGGAAGTTAATGTTTGTCATATGGTCCTTTCATTGTTTACCATTGTTAATGTTTACCGTCATAATCACTAGTGCTTACACTACTTGACGTTTATTAGTAGAAGGTGGGGAGGGACGATCTCAATTCTCTGACCCAACACATAGACTACAGGTGCAAAGTGATATGGTTTACCATTGTTGTTTATCATTGTTAATGTTTGTCATATGGTTCTTTCATTGTTTACCATGTAATTTTCATTTCGCATAAGTTTGTCATATGGTTTTTTGTCCAACAGGCCATGGGTGATGACTCACTGTCGCTCAACTACAGTCCTAATTTCTCATTTAACCCTACATCTCAGGGCATGAGTCCCGACCAGTTATATGGTTTTTTCTCGTCCATGACTCCAGAGCAGAGAGCCATGGCTCAAACTTATTGGGGTTCTGGAGCAGGGACATCTGCCTCACCATCTGGCATCACGACGGCAGTTCCCACACCTGTAGGTACGACAGCAGTTCCCACACCTCATACCACAGAGCCTTCAACTCCTCTTACAGCTCGATCTACCACCTCTTCACATAGACGTCGCTCATGTAGTAGGTCTTCAGGGGGAGGTTGTTGTGGTGGTAGTGCCACAGATGCTATGACACCACCACGTGAGCATCCTTCGCTCTCATCTGTTGATAGCACACCCATGGGTTCACCTTCCACTCCTTGGCGTGCACATGACCATGACAACAATAAGATATACACAATTAGGGATGGGGCACCTATAATGAATAGTGCAAGGAAGGCAATGAAGACACGAATTCGACAACTGTGCACTATATAGTTTCACAACTCTGTTATGATTTTATGGGATCAGCAAGATAAGGAGAAGAAAAATTACATAAATACAAAGATAAAGGAAGAGTTTCAGCCATCTGACCCTAGGAATCTCGTCTCTAATGAGTGGATACAATATACAGCTCGCATTTTGATGGGGCATCATAGGTCAGAGGCGAGGGATGCATTTAGAGAGGGGAAAGAGAAACCTCTTTGGCTGGATGATAGGGAGTGGAAAGGAATAGCTCAGGAGCTCATAGAGACACCAGAGAGGTTTCAACAACAAAGAGAGGCGGCAAGGATGAGACTCCAAACAGTAGGGGCTTCTCATCTTGGGAGTGGTGGTTATGAAACCATGCGCCATGAATTCATAAGTATTTGTAGCAATTTTGTTTATCTAAATGTATGTATGTGGGCTAAATGTTGATTTCTAAAAGTTGTAATTGTTAATCGTTTATGTAGGAGTTGGTCATGAATCGCCTACCAAGTAGGCGAGAAGAGAAGTACGCTCACAAATATGGCCTTGTGGCCTTATTTGAGATGCTTGAAGCAGAAGGAGAGACCATCAATTGGGAGGCATTACCATAATGTAAGTCCTCTAAACTATTAGTATATGATCAAAATATTCATGAGTAATGTTTCTTTATCTGAAAAATACAAAAACGAGCACGATTGTCTTTTGTGCTCTATTTTGGACAGAATGGTGCTGTCTGTTTACTGCTGTTGAGTCCTGTTGACTGCAGCATGTAGCAGGCAACACCATTCTGTCCAAAAAAAATTACTGCTATGGTCGTCGGTATGTGCGTCGATATGTGCATCGGTATGTAAGCCGGTATGTGCGTCGGTATGTGAGCCAGTATGTGCCTCAGTATGTGAGCCGGTATGTACGTCGATATGTGTGCCGGTATTTGCGTCGGTATGTATATCGGGTATTACCGACACAAATATCGACATTGTGGTTCCGACGTAGATACCGGGGTTTATACCGATGACGCGGCTTTTTTAGACCCCGTTTAATGACGTCGGTATAAGCGCCGGTATTAGGCTATCATGTAGTAGTGGTGATACAAAAGCACACATTCTTCATATATCTATGGCCTCAATCCCTATAGGTGGTGTTTCTCATTATGGTACCACTTTAGAAGCCATACAGACAATCATTCCTTATCGGTGAAATCATCATCAAATAGGAGATTTGGGTCTTGCCCTATGAAGCTCGGTCCATATTCTAGATTGAAATCTTCCTTTGTCATACAAAACTTTGTTTGCTTGGAAAAAAACACTCTTGGTACAGTCCACCTAATTGTAAAATTAAATATACATGTTTACAAATCAACCAAATTTGATAAATAAAGCTGCTCCAAACACAAAAACCAATAAGATGTCCAATTTTGCTAGATGAGTCTGGTTTCCTGCTCTTTCCCTTGGTAGGTCTACCCTTTGAATCCTTTCCTTTTGTAAGAGTTTTCATCCTAAAGAAACATAAACATAGAATTAAAATATGTGTATGCATGATTAAACATGAACTCGTATATGCACATGTATAAAATAACACACCCTCGAGAGCTCACCGAATCTTCACACTGCACAATAATAAAGTTAAAGAGAAGAATGTTGTGTACAAATGGAAACAAAGATAGAACAGTGATGTACCTCTTCTAAGTACACAAATGGAAACTGATGCAGCTGAAAAGAAAAGTGATGCCGATAGGGCACACCGAAAGGACACAAACGGCGAGATACAAAGAGAAAGAACACGAAATGGGGAGAGAGAGAGAGAGAGAGTGAGAGAGAGTGAGTAACGACATGTAAATATCAGGTACATGAAAATATTAGGCAATACAACAAATCGTGTTATTGAATCATTAAATGTTAAGGCTTACAAATTTTACCTCAACTCACACAATTTGACCTCGCTTTTTGACATTCTAATTAGATCAAAAGCACCCACATTTTCAGACCCAAAAACTATGTACTTTTAAGCAACAAAATTAGGCCACCTATACTTGCTTTCACCCATGGCTAGTCTTTGTTGAGGATTATTTCTATCCTCATATTGATCATGATGATTTCACTCTAAAGAAAGGTTGAGATCTTCACTCCATGGATATTAATGTGGATGTATAATGCACGGGTTTCCTTTTTTATTTTTGACATTTGGACAGTAAACTCACGACCACCAATTGTTGTTTACCCTTTACTTTGGACACTAACACTACAACACATTAGGAACACAAACATTTTTTCGTAGCGTTTTTAGAATAAAAATATCGAGGGTTTTAACGATGCTGAGTAGCGATTTTGTCACTGCTCTGCACGTTTTCTTGTTGCTCAGCAGCGCTTTTTGCACTGAAATATCAGTGCCCAGCAGAGCAAAATATCGTTGTCCAGTAGTAAAAAATCACTGCTCAATAGCGTATATAGCAGTGAAAATTGCCGCTTTATTGTAGAAATGCCCCTCTTTTTGCCGCTTCTTTTGTTGCCACGTAGTTTTTGTCTTTTGAATATAATAAGCTTGTACTCTAATTGTTTTTGCATGTTTATGCACTATCTATCACTTCTACCTCTCCTACCTTATCCTCCTCAAGGTCAAGCAAGGTATGTCTACTCTTTTACTTTATCTCCTATGCAAACAAGCTTTCCATAAAAGTTTTCTTGTGAGTATTTCATTTCTCTTTCCTCTCTTTTAAGTTTTTCTTTTCTTCTTTTTTCCCTTCTTATTGAATCTTAACCATTACGAGTATTTTCTTTCCTTCTTTTTCCCTAATTGAGAGCTCTCCAGTAAATCTTCATATGACAAGAGATCTTGATTGTTCTTAATACTTTTTTTATGATTAAATTGGTTTAATTTTGTAGGTTTTCAACACATACAAGCCTCACAAGTTAAGAGATCTCTTTCTTGTCTATTTCTTCTCTTATGCGTTTACCTATTTATAGGGTTTGTAAGTTTAGGGTTGTTATTTTTTCCATGCAATTTGGATAGCCTTTAGAGAGCTACGCTTCTCTCAAGAGATGGCCATATGTCTTGATCACGCCTCTCTCAAGGTGATGACTCAATCTTGATCAAGTTAAATTGTTGTGTCATAGCCTCACTCATGTTACTATCCCATGCCATAGTGGGTGTGGTGTGTGTTGTTGTTGGTTATATCGTCATCAAAAACATGGTCTTATATATAAGAGTACTAGTTACAATTATTATATTCTCGCTTTATGTATTATTACTATATAACGGGTCGATGTGTGCATAGCAAATGGATTCATGTACACGGTATGTTATATGTGGTTCATAACCTAATAACATTGGTACGTCTTTCAAGGGAGTCGAAAATACAAGGGACACGCACAACCCCTATGTCTTTAATGGGAATTAGAAGTAAAAGAGACGCACACCACCATAGATTTATAAGACGCCTTCAGCACTACTTTCCCACACACGCACACGCACCACCATATATATGTAAGTAGGTATGTACTATGTGTATCTATATATTTATAAGATGCCTCCACATAGTGCTTCCCCCGGCGACGAGGTTTTTACACACATTGCATCCTTTCTCTAAATCTTCGAGACTGCTCTCAAAGATTATTAACCTCTCCTCTATGCTCTCAGATATGCACATTCGAGTGCTTCTCGACTGCTTTGACTATTCAAAGATTATTAATCTCTCCTCTCTAATTTCCAAGTTGATGATGATACCAACTTTTTGTGTGGCAGGCTGGCACTAACACGAGTATGCCACTGCATAGTGGGACATGTGATGTCGGTTTTACCATCTAAAGTGATATTAGAAATAAGAAATAATCATCCATCAACATTAGACTGTGCAAAGGTTCGAAGGTTGGATCAAGAGCTACCTCGAGTAAAAGTCAAATAGAGTTACTATTTCAATGCTCCCTTTTATGTTGTTTTGTTGCCTACATAAGGACCATCACCTAATAAAGAATAATTCTCTTGCTTTATGCTTTTGCTACTCATTACCTCTTGTGTTAATATAATCTTCAATACAAGGGACACACACCACCATATATTTATGAGATGCCTTTAGCACTACTTCAAAACACATGGGCACGCACTTACATATATATGTATGTATATCTATATCTTTATAAGATGCCTCGACATAGTCTTGCCACCCGCCGTGGCAAGGTTTTTACGTACATTACATGCTTTCTCAAAAGATTCGAGATTGATGAAGATTATTAACCTCTCCTCTCTACACTCTCAAATAGGCGCATTCGGGTGCTTCTCAAAAGCTTTGACTATTTAAAGATTATTAATCTCTCCTCTCTAATTTCGGGTGCTTCTCAAAAGCTTTGACTATTTAAAGATTATTAATCTCTCCTCTCTAATTTCTAAGATGATGACTCAATCTTGATTACACCAACTTGTTGTGTGGCAGGCTCTCACTAACAGGAGTATCCCATGTCATAGTGGGATATGTGATGTCGGTTTTACCATCTGAAATGATGTTAAAATTTATGCCACTATTTAAACTTGCCAAAACCTTCAGCCTTATCACAAAGGAAATAAACCCACATCTTCCTATTGTAATCATCGACTAACAGCATAAAGTAAGAAGATCCTCCCAATGCAATAGTAGACATCTTACCACAAAGATCAGCATGTACCAACTCTAGAAGAGGCTTTGCTTGATTGCTACTCTCTTGTGGAAATGTCTTTCGTTGTTGATTGCCCATCATTAAAGCTTCACATGGCTCCTCAAATTTTGCAAAAGCAGGTAAATTTTCAACCATCTCCATTTTTTGTATCTCCTTTAGCATAGCAAATCCGATGTGATAAAATCGCTCATGCCAAAGTTTGCTTCTGCCCTTGTTTGCAACAATTGTAAGAGGACTCAGCTTTTACAAATTGTTATTCCTCACAGCTTTGCCAATTGTCTTCTTGTCAACATCTAGAATCTTTTCTTGTGTTTTCTTGAAGTGTACTTCAAGGCCACGATCTATTATTGGAGCAACTGAGAGCAGGTTTCTCTTTATTTGGGGCACATAGACCACATCGGCGGATAGCTTCTTTTCTTCTCCTGTAGCTTCCACAAAGGAGATGGTTCCAGACCCTTTGGTTGGACATTTAGCATGATCCCCGACAATAACATGTTGAGATTCAAGCTCGATGTCAGTGTGAGCCAGCTATGCTATGTGCTGGCAGATTAGGTAGGAACATGTGTGAGACATAAATGACCGCGTGTCCAGCTGGTCATAGTGTGTGGACATTAGCTAGGGTTAGTAGAGTGTGGACACAACTCATTGTGTGTTGTGTGGATTATGGATTAGTGCATTATGCTTTGTGTGAGTGGGGACATGGCTTCCCTCTATGGTTAGGGTTTGCAATATACATTAGGGTTTGCTCTTGTGTGTGTGTCTCCTCTCCCTCTACCGTTCTTTCAACATGGTATCAGAGCCTTGTGCTGTTTATTAGGGTTTATGAGTGAGTGAGTGAAGAGGGAGAAGAAGAAGCTGTGAAGAGAAGCTGTGAAGCTTGCCATTGGAGCTGTGAAGCTTGGAGCACACCAAATACTATCAAATCTGAGAGCTTGGCCTACCGGGTAAGGTCTTCTAAACATCCTTGAGCGGATTGCAGGTGATACAAGCAAAAACAAAGCATTTTAGAGCAAATCAAAGCAAAGCAAAATTCTGGTTTTTGAAGCTTTCCATTAAAGCTTGGCAACATTGATGTATGGTGGAAATACATGTGATTCTGGCAAAAGACATATGTATCTGACAATGAGCGATGTAATGGCAACTCTTATGCAAGCCCTATTGTGATTTTGGAGCAATTTGATTGCATTTCAAAGTGTGAAAATCTCTGGTTTTTGAGCCCTCACAAAACAGTGAAAAAGAAGCCCAAAATTGAAGCATTTGGAGCATGTATTTGGCAAAAATCAAAGCATTGGTGGATTGCACATGTGCCTAGGTGTGTTGGGCACTCAATACCATCATCAAATAGCACTTCAATCACTCCCAAAGAGCTCTATTGCAGGCGGCGCAGCCAGAGAGGAGGAAACAGAGCAGTTTTCTGGTTTTTTGACTACGAGGAGATCGATTTCTCATTGGTTGCTTGATATCTTCCACAAATTCTTTAGCAATTGGATGCTTTATACTTTGGAGAAGAGGTCTATGTGATTTGTTTGGTCAATGATGCTTAATTGAGCTGGGAATGAGCTGATTAAAACAGGCTGTCCACTGGTTGCAGAGAAACAGAGCATTTTTAATTGAGCAATTAATCCTTGGTGTTTTACAATTGGACAAATTCCTCTTACATGGAGTTGATGGACACTAATGCTAAGCTAATGAATGCCTGGTTGCCCAATTTGGACAAATATTGAAGGAATTAGAGCAAATTTTCTACTGGTTTTTCTGGTTTTTCCAAAAACAGAGAAAGGGGTTTTCAAAAATCGATATGTACACATGTCAGATGGTGTTGATACTCAACATTGAGGTTGATTAGGTGTCAATGCAAGTTGCCCATACTTGATTGCACCATTACATTGTGATTTGGAGCCTTGGAAGGCGTGTAAATTCAGGGTATCCCGCACTGAGTGAGTCAGTTCATCTTGGATGATTACAGGTTGATTTTCTACATCAAATTTGGAGTTTGTTGGCTATCTTGGAGTATCTGGAACATTCATTGGAGTGTGGTTGAGCTGAGGAAGGCTCATTTACAGATTTGAAGTGTGCGGAAGGTGTATGCATTGAGCAACATGTCGGATAATCCAGTTCAGATTGTTGGTGAGAAGCTGGATAGGAAGAACTTCCAGGCATGGAAGTATAGGATAAAGCCACTTGAGATCGTACATAGTGATGTATGGGGTCCTGCACAAAACCCATCTATCAAAGGCAGTTTATACTATGTTACATTCATAGATGATTTCAGCAGGATGACATGGATATACTTTCTGAAAGAGAAGAGTGAAGTGTTGGAAAAATTCATGGATTTCAAAGCTTTTGCAGAAAAGCAGTATGGCTGTTGGATTAAATGTCTGAGGACAGATGGAGGTGGTGAATACACCTCAAAAGCTTTTGAGCATTTCTTGAGGAAGCATGGAATAAGAAGACAGTTGACTTGCAGGTATACACCTCAGCAGAATGGTGTGGCTGAGAGAAAGAATCGAGTCATATGTGAAGTGGCAAGGGCAATGCTCAATGAAAAGAGCATGCCAGATTACTATTGGGCAGAAGCATGTGCTACTGCAGTGTATATATTGAACAAAACACCTACAGCAGCCATTCATGGAAGCACGCCAGAGATGCGGCTTACAGGTTACAGGCCAGACATTGGACATCTTAAAGTTTTTGGATGCATAGCTTATGTACATGTGCCTGATGAAAGAAGAAGGAAGTTGGATCCTAAGGCAGAGAAATGTGTATTTGTTGGATATGCATAGGATAGAAAGGCATACAAATGTTATAACCCTCAAACTAGACAAGTTGTCATCTCACGAGATGTGGTGTTTGATGAGCTTGCTAGTTGGTACAAAGCAAAAGATGAGGGTGTTATTGAGTCACTTGAGGCTGATGTTCATGTGAACTTGCCACCACAAGCAAGTTATAGTTCTACTACTATGTCTCGGCCAGCAGCAGAAGCTGAGAGTAGCAGTGTACGTCCATGGTCAGGACGTTTGAGGCATGAGAGTGTGAGCACTGGGAGTAGTGCTATGGATAAAGGCAAAAAGAAAGTCGAAGGAATTGGAATCACAGGTTATGAGTCATCTAGTTCTGAGAGTTTGGATGAGGAGCTTGGCATACCTGTTTTACGCACACCTGGTGCTAGACAGGATAGATATGTGCCACCACATGCTAGAGTTACAGGTGTACAGAGTGACCCGCAGGCATTGCGGAGATCCCAGAGAGTCAGATATCCTGTTGTGACAGATTGACATACAGAGATTTTGCTATGCACTATGCATACATGACATCTATGGTGAAGCATGTGGAACCTACATGCTATACAGAGGCTGTTGGAGAGCATGTATGGGAGAAAACAATGGATGTTGAGATGGACGCATTGGTCCATAATGATACATGGGACTTGGTTGCATTACCAAAGGACAAGAACGTTATTGGATGTAAATGGGTTTACAAAGTGAAGTGCAAATCTGATGGTTCTATCGAGAGACATAAAGCAAGATTGGTAGCAAAGGGTTATGCACAGACCCAAGGATTGGATTATGATGAGACGTTTAGTCCAGTGGCTAAGATGGGCACAGTGAGAGCAGTCATTGCTATGGCTGCAGCTAATGGTTGGGAAATGCATCAGATGGATGTCAAGAATGCATTTTTGAATGGAGATCTAAAGAGGAAGTGTACATGGCACAGCCAGAAGGGTATGTACACCCTAGATATCCCACTCACGTATGCAGGTTGAAAAAGGCATTATATGGTCTGAAGAAAGCACCACGTGCTTGGAGTGATAAGATGAGCAGATATCTTATCTCACTTGGTTTTCAGATTTCTACAGCAGATTCTTCACTCTATGTGAAGAAGACACAGCATGGGATTGTTTTACTAGTCATCTATGTGGATGATTTGATTATCATAGGTGATCATGGAGCAGATGTGATGCATGTCAAGAAAGCCTTGAGTGGGCAATTTGACATGAAAGATCTTGGTGAGTTGAGATACTTCCTTGGAATTGAAGTGGTGAAAGATCATGCAGGTACTTGGTTAGTACAGCGCTAATATGCAGTGGATATGTTGGCAAAGTATGGCATGACAGGGTGTAAGCCTATGAGTACACCATTGGAGCAAAATGTGAAGTTGCGGGCTGATTATGGCGAGGAATTGGGATGATCCTTCTATGTACAGGAAGATGGTTTCCATCCTCCCACTTTTCACCCTACTCACGCGTCAATTTTGTTTGGTAATTAATTCTACCACACTGTTTGACATAAATAAACATGCTACTTAATTAAGGCCCTTTCACAAGGTTTGTTAAAACAGCCTTTTTCCACAGTACAATAATGCCAAAGACAAGATTTATAAAAAAAGTTTATACATGAATCAATTCCATACAAGCCAAACCGACTCTCTTATTCTTTTTCTTTATACTGCCGATGATCTAGAATTCGGCATTCCAGCCTCTACATGCTGGGCAAAACCCTACGGGACCCTACGGGACCAGACACCTCATCGTCGGCCACTGGCGACGACTCAGTCGATGCTGGGCAAAAACCCTACTGCCAATGATCTAGAATTCGGCATTCCAGCCTCTACATGCTGGGCAAAACCCTACGGGACCAGACACCTCATCGTCGGCCACTGGCGACGACTCAGTCGGGAGGGATGTCTATGCACTAGGGTGGACTTATTCACCGCACTAGACCGGGCCCTCAGAACTAGACACAGCATCATAATCTCTCGCCTCAATCGGCGAATCTTATTCTCCCAATGGTATGAGGGATACCTTGAGCCATTCCCGGGCTTTGCTAACGACATCACCCAGCTACACAAGCACGGAACAGAGTTAGCGTCGAAGCCAGGAAAAACTTGCACTCTTTCTCTTAAAGATAACAATTTCAATACAATTCATTGAATACAGCATCACTTCAAATCGTAGCTTCATACAATTTTATTTCATTATTTAAAAAGGAAAAGATACACATTTATTAACACTTATATTACAAAAAAAACTCTTCTTTAAAATATAACCAAGCTAACCTGGCCACCATTTCCTTGAGGAGCTTGTAATGGGAGGGTTGGGGCCGCATTAGGAGCATCTTCTCTAATCTCATTGTTGTGCGCTCCTCCCGAAGCATTATTTTGGCGTTTCCACGACGGTGCCATCTTGGACGTCGCCTTGTAGGGCTTGCTGTTGCGGTCGAAATGCTCTAATCAGATCTCAATTCCTAGATCATTTGCTCACCAAATGAGCAAAAGACCACAGCGCATGAACCCTCTCTAAGGCCAAAACCTCTTGTTAAAGTCCACGCAAATGAGGGGGGGGGATTTGTGAGATGTCCTTAACAAAAACGTTTTGCTGAAGGGGAGAAGGGTGCTTTTGTAAGTCTCTTCACACGGGGGGGAGAGAGAGAGAGAGAGAGAGAGAGAGAGAAGTTAAGGACATTGTCTTCTAACAAGGGGGGAGTATATGCTAGACAGAATTGCGTGCTGTCCATGGAGCACCCTAGGGATTTATATAGCTCTGGGGTATGAGTGTGGGCGTTGCGCAAGGCATGATAAAAAAGGACAGTGTGCTGACAAAGGCTGTGGGTCAGTGGCCTGCATGGCCCTGGGGAAAAGGTACGGTGGTGGTTCACAGAGAAAGGAGTGGTACGCATGTACCTTATCTGGTCAGAGGCAGCAGGGTGTCCACGTAGCGAAGCATGTGGACCACACAGTGGGCAGTCGACCTTTGGTTCTTGTACAACCATCGTACGGGCACCCTGGTAAGTGTGTACGGTCCCTTTTTTGGGGCTAGGTCTCCCATTTGGGGAGCTGGCCTCGATTTGCGTGTCAGACCGCCCGGGGAGGGGACAAATTTGTTTTTTTGTCTAGGATGTTCCCCTGGTTGTTGAGGTGTAGACCGTTCCATCAATCGGATACCCGTTCGTTTATTTTTTTAAGATTTAAAGGTCATCGCTTTTTAACTAAAAATAACCAAAATTTGCGTATAAGCTTGATCCGGTGTCCGTTTTGGATGCTGTAATATCCTATATTAGGGTACAATCACATGCAGATTCTAAATTTGGACTCAGAATTTGAAGATTCTAAGTAGAAATGCCTCATTTAATAAAATCATTGATTTTTATACCATAAAAACTCATAAATTCATCTATTACATGGACATTTCTTTATTAGTGAAGATGGGTATGTTACAAAAATATAAAAAAAACATGAGGTAGAATAGACATCACCTTCAACACACTATTGGGTGCAATCTTTGTTCCCTAAGAAGTGTCAGCATACTCCTACTTTTTGGGTATTTATGTCTTTATTCACAAAAATAGCCCACATGCCAAAAATAGTTGCATGCTCTTGCATGGGCTTGCCCTTTACATAAAATAGGAGTTTCTTTTATTAAAAGCATAAATAAATCCTTCCTATCAAAAGCACTAAGGAAAAATACATATAAACTCCCAAAGGACTAATTCACGTGTAACCAAATTGCTAGGTTCACGTCCACGTATAAAAAACATGGGCAGCTAGCAAAGTACGAAAATATCTTGTAGTAAATACCACGACCAAAATACCAAAATTATTAGTTATCCTGCAAAATCCAAAATACTAAAAGGAAAACCTTCCCAATAATTACTCACACCAAATCACTGTCATCATGTCCTAGCCATACCGGCTTACAAGAACAAATCTTGTCAATTTGTCCATTCAAACACATTACACAACAACACATAAGCATTAAATCTAACACTCAGTTTCAGCCTTCCTTAAATTCATATGTCCCCTACACATGGAATATTCAGAATCACACAAGTGCCATGTGCCATGCTACAAACATAGCGGTAATTAGGCATCTCCCAATCCACAGAAGGACGGATATATAAACTGTAACATGTCTCCTGTCTGGAATAGTAACCATCCTCAATTGCATTATATCAACTGGCATATGTTTGAAAGTAAGATTGGATGAGGTCACGATAGGCATGAAAAAACCATTGGGAAAAATTTAATAAACACATAACGCATCTATGCAATGAACCAATGAAATGAACATATATGAAACGAGTCTGTCCCATACAACATAGGTGCATTGCACAAACACACAAAGAAGGTAAAAGATAGAACACATAAATGTGTCTATTGTAAGTATATGAAATAAATTTGATGTCCCATACCACTAGATTAACTCCACATATCACTCCTTCAGAATAGAAGTTTGAGACATAGAGGTGAGTTCCCTCTGAAACTTAAATTTCAATACAAATTTTCTTTATCTTAAATTTATTTAAGTAAATTTAAATTTTTAATTGAAATATTAATAATGAATAGCTCAAGTAGGAAAAATATTTAAAGTATGCATGCTAAAATCTATTCTCATGCTAAAATCTATTCTTACTTGAGAAATGAATTAGAGGCTAATGAATTTCTTTACAAAATTTTATGGCAAAAGTATAGATGGGATCTAAATACTTCTTTAGTTTTCCCAATTTGATCTAATCTTAATGGTGAATGTATGGTCTGGTAGGGTTTACAATTTAAGGTCTTTAGATAGTAGAAATGATAAAATAAATGAAAAAACAAATGTGAACCATTTGCGAAATGAAATCAACACATACCTCCATTGTGGATATGATCCTATACTGGGTTGTATTTCGGAGTTGCCTTTCCCTAGAATCTATGATCCTAATGGGCTGTAATTCAAGGACTCCTTGAGTAGGGATTACAACTTGTTCATCATCAAGAATATGATCGAGACTGGGTACATAAGGTTTTAACAAACTTACATGAAATACATTGTGGACTTTGATATGGGCAGGGAGCTGGAGTTTATAGGCACTTTTACCTAGACACTTGATAACTATATAGGGACCACAATACCTAGGGATGAGCTTCTTATATTTCCCAAGTGATAGAGAACTTTGTTTGGGTCGTACTCGTAGAGAAGAACTTTGTCTCCTTCCTTGAAGATCCTTTCAGACCTCTTGGTGTCAGCACAATGCTTTTGCAAATCTTGAGCAGCTTTAATATCCTTTTGGATTGCCTTGGTTTGTTCCTCCATCTCTTCGAGCATTATCCTGGATGCCTCAACTCTTATGGTCAGGTCAGAGAAATTTAGAGGAGATAAGCATTCTTGGACTGGGACAATGCTTGGAGAGAAAATTTTGGGGAGCAAGGTACTTAAAATGAGATCAAGCAAATAATAGAAAATACGCTTGCCCTTAAATTAACCCAATATAACTTAAATTAATATAAATTAGTCTAATTAATTAAAATTAATAAAAAAATATGATGAAATGATAAACAAATGATCTTTCCATACTTTGAGTGATCCAATTTATTTTTCCATAGATGCACCATTACAAGTACACTAGTCCCTATAGGTTTTAGATGATTCACATTAAAAATGTAATTTTACTAATTAGATTATTAATATTTGCAGGCCTTCTGATAGTCTGGAAGAATTTTGAAAAAGAGATCATTAAAAATCAAACCATTGGATTTGCAATTTTTACTAACCACCACATTCTACTAATGTCTTAGTATGTACCCACTCTTTTGATCTACAAGATTGAGGATTTTAAGTGGTAGCTATTGTGGGTACAAAAAGTGGCGTATATTATAACACTTTAAAGAGATTGAAATATTTAAAGAAAATAGAAAAATATCTTAAAATTTTCTCAAAAAATCAAGTTAAGCTCCATATTATGTGAAGATCTAAGGTACAAAGTGGGAATCTCATATGAGTTTATATGTAAAAGATATTAGCATTTTATGGAATCAGTTCAAATTTGGGACAGGGTGTACACATTGACTTTGTACCTAAGAAAATGAGGACTTTTGACTATCTAATGCTTAATCAAATTATGCAACCATATTTCCAACTTTGAATATTATGTTCCAACAAAAGAACTTGAAACGAAATTCCTTCATTTACTAGGAGAGATTAGCCACTAAAGGTAAACAAATGCCTATTTTTTTACTGTTTACAGGGTGCCTGAGTGGACAAAACTGGGCACCCTGATCTTGCAACCACCCTGGATAGGGGTTCCACGGCCTTGATTTCCTCTGCCACCTTGGGGAAATGATGTTGCCATCTTGGAACAGTTGGCCCTAAAGTGTCCCGGCTCATTGCATTCAAAACAGAGAGGGCCTTCACTGGAAGAAGCAGCATACGAGGGGGGGACAAAAGAGTTGCTTTGCCACCCTCTGTTGTAGTAGGGGAATCTTGCAGGGTTGATCTTTAGGATTTGCCTCAGGGTAAGATCTCTTTTGAGGCTTAGGTTTGTCAGTCCTCATTTCTTTCATCACAAGGGGCTTTGCTCTTCCTGAGGTATGCGAATCCCATCTATAGTCACACAGAGGTGTCGGCCCTGGGAGTACCGCGACAAACCAAAATAAACGGATCATCTTCAACTTTTCAATCCAACGAATCCGCCGCTTTAGGTCGGTAGTAAGGTTCCCAATTCAATCCGCTCGGATGAAGAAATATCTTGGCCCACAACGCAAGAAATCTCTACCCCATCCTCTTTTGATACGAGAGAAATGGGGGAGGGACATCTTCTCTAGTATCTGCACCATGGTGTCATGGAACTCAAAATTTGAGGAGTGACTAGCACTCTCGAAGATGCATTGGAAAACTAGAAACTTCGAGTAGGCATCTTCTTCTTCCTACAATCATTCAAACATCAATTCAACTTGTTTTTAGTAAGATGTTTTTATTAATTAGCATTATGTTAGGTAAAACATACATTGTAAAATAGTCCTTTAAATGGCAAGTCCTAGGAGCTAAGATCGGCTCTGATACCAATTGTAAGGTTCCCCCCTTCCAAAATAGGAAAAACCTTAAGATAGTCCACTAAGTCCTTAAATGGCAAGTCCTAGGAGCTAAGATCGGCTCTGATACCAATTGTAAGGTTCCCCCCTTCCAAAATAGGGGAAACACTTAAGATAGTCCACTAAGTCTTAACTTGGAAAAAATTTCCTATTCATCGACACCTTAACCATGCAAAGATTCAAGGATACGATTCATACGTAAGACCTAGTCCTATCCCGCACAGGGGGAGCATGATCTTCTAAAAATCAAATCACCCATATAGGGTAATTAATCATAAATTGGACAACTACTAGTCTTGATTTCTAGGACAACACTTTTTTCCTCATCCATGCAAGGCACAGCCGCCGCTAGCCTAGTCTTCTAGAATAGAATTTCTCAAGAACCTATTTATCTAGCGTAGGGCTTTCACTTAATCTGTTGGAAAGCTACCCGACTAATCGGGTCCACCCGTCCGTAGGAGGATGGTGCCATCGGGGCATTAATCCATCCTCCCACTTTCCACCCTACTCACGTGTCAATTTTGTTTTCTAATTAATTCTACCACACTGTTTGACATAAATAAACATTCTCCTTAATTAAGGCCCTTTTCACAAGGTTTGTCAAAACAGCCTTTTTTCACAGTACAATAATGCCAAAAGACAAGATTTATAAAAAAAAGTTTATACATGAATCAATTCCATACAAGCCAAACCCGCTCTCTTATTCTTTTCCTTTATACTGCCGATGATCTCAAATTCGGCCTTCTAGCCTCTACATGCTGGTGGGCAAAACCCTATGGGACCATACACCTCATCGTCACCCGCGCTGGCGAGGACTCAAGCCTGCCTATCACCCTCTCAGGCTCTGTGGCTCGATCCTTTCGCCCCTCAGAGGGATGTCTGCGCACTAGGGTGGGCTTATTCACCGCACAAGCTTGGGCCCTCAGAACTAGACAGCATCATAATCTCTCACCTCAATCAGCAAGCCTTATTCTCCCAATGGTATGAGGGATACCACGACGTCACCCGATTACACAAGCATGGAACGGAGTTAGCATCGAAGCTAAGAAAAACTTGCACTCTTTCTCTTAAAGATAACAATTTCAATACAATTCATTGAATACCGCACCACTTCAAGTCATAGCTTCATACAATTTTATTTCATTATTTTAAAAGGAAAAGATACACATTTATTAGCACTAATATTATAACCAAGCTAACCTGGACACCATTTCCTTGAGGAGCTTGTAACAGGAGGGTTGGGGCCACATTAGGATCATCTTCTCTAATCTCATTGTTGCGCGCTCCTCCCGAGGCAATATTCTGGCGTTTCGGGAATGGTGCCATCTTGGACGTCACCTTGTAGGGCTCGTTGTCGCGGTCGAAATGCTCCAGTCGGATCTCAATTCCGAGATCCTTTGCTCACCATATGAGCAAAAGACCACAACACATGAACCCTCTCTAAGGCCAAAAGCTCTTGCTAAAGTCCACGCAAATGGGGGGGGGAATTTCTGTGATGTCCTTAACAAAAACGTTTTGTTGAAGGGAGAAGGGTGCTATTGTAAGTCTCTTCACATGCGGGGGGGGGGGGGGGGGGAGGGGGAGGAAGAAGAGTAATTTGTGAGATGTCCTTAACAAAAACTTTTTGTTGAAGGAAAGAAGGGTGCTACTGTAACTCTCTTCACACGCGAGGGGGGGGGAGAAGAGTTAAGGACACTACCTTCTAAACAAGGGTGGAGTAGAGGAAAGTTGTCTTATCTGAAAAGTGGCAAATGAGGGGGTGTTGAGAGAGGGGCGGCAGCAAGGGGCGGCTGCACTGCAACAAGTACACTGTGCACGGATAGATGGCGATATAGACAGCGACACGACAGAGTATATGCTACACAGAATTGCGTACTGCCCATGGAGCACCCCAGGGGTTTATATAGCTGTGGGGTACGGGTGTGGGCGCTGCGCAAGGCAGAGTCGAAAGGACGGTGTGCCAGCAAAGGCTATGGGTTAGTGGCCTCCATGGCTCTAGGGCAAAGGTACGGTGTGCCAGCAAAGGCTATGGGTTAGTGGCCTCCATGGCTCTAGGGCAAAGGTACGGTGCAGGTTAATAGGGAAAGGAGTGGTACGCATGTACCTTATCTGGTCAGAGAGGCGGCATGGGGGGGCATCGACCTTTGGTTCTTGTGCGGCCATCATACGCGCACTCTAGTAAGTGTGTACGGTCCCTTTTTTGGGGCGAGGTCTCCAAATTTGGGGCGCCGACCTCGATTTGCGTGCCAGACCGCCTGGGGGGGCGATTTTTTTTTTTTGTCCGAGATGTTCCCCTGGTTGTTGGGGTGCAGACCGTTGGTCAATCGGATGCCCGGTCATACATTATTAAGGTTTAAAGGTCGTCGCTTTTTAACCAAAAATAACCAAAATTTGCGTATAAGCTTGTTCTTGTAAGCTGGGTATGGCTAGGACATGATGACAGTGATTTGGAGTGAGCAATTATCGGGAAGGTTTTCCTTTCAATATTTTGGATTTTGCAGGATAACTAATAGTTTTGGTATTTTGGTCGTGGTATTTACTACAAGATATTTTTGTACTTTGTTAGCTGCTCACGTTTACTATTTAAGGTCTTTAGATAGTAGAAATGAAATCAGCACATACCTCCATCGTGGATAGTGTATTGGTGATGATACCCTCACCTGAGATTTTTGTCATCAATTCATTGAGAGTATATGAGAACTTTTTCTTCTTTTTCTCGTGCTGCCGACAATCTTTAGCAGAATGTCCTATTTTATGAAATCTGTAGCATGTAAAGATAGACTTCTTGGACTTGTTATTTTATAATGGAGCTACAATTGTTGTCATTACCTTTTTTTAGTTCTTTTTTTACTACTTCTGCTCAATCATTTAAAAAGTTTCTTTCGGAATTTCTATCAAAGTTTCTGTTCTGTATATAACAACTCGCGCAAATCGAGTCAATTTTTTCTTGAATTGTGGAGTGTTGTGATAAATCTGCCATAACTGAAACTAAAGAACTAACAAATATTTATGATGAGAAGAATGGTAAAGAATACATTTCTCATTGTTATAGTGTGGATACAATTATCTGGAAAAAGAAATTTAACACTCCAAAGACATGTGAACCTTTATACTTTCTATGCATACAAAAGATAAACTACTTAATTTAAAGTGAAATATTAAATAAAGAGAGAAATAAAAACTAAGGTTAGAATTTAAGAGTTGTTATTGCAATACACTACTACAAGATCTTTTATTCCCGACGCCTAGTTTTGACTGTGGCCGCATCATCAAAATGAGCGTCAAAATAAATGTCACAAAACTGAACATCGAAATAAACATCGTTCAAATAAAGGTCGAAAAACCTCCATGATTATGTCAAAATAGGCATCGAAATACTGATCGAAAATAGCATTGAAAATTTACTTTTTTTGTTTTTTTTTGTGACCTCTAAAAAAATTTCAAGTGTTTTTGGTTCTCATAGTCCTTATCAAAACAGTTTTTAGTTACTTTTCAAATAAATACAAAGATATGTAATAATAGTTATAAAAAATAAAAAACCAATATTTTTTTACCAAATCTTGCACTAATGATCCCAAATACAAGAATATATGTAGTAATATTTAGAAGAAATTATGACAATTGTCTCCTAAATCCTCATTAATAGTCCCAAACAAGAAAGCTATGACAAAAACCGAGTATTGCTTGGCAAATAAAAATGAAATAAGATGTTATAGCTCATCATCGACTCTCTCATCCTCAACTAGATCCATGGCTCCAAATACATCTATTTCTAGAAATACCTCTCCATCTGCATCTTCGTCAATGGGTGTAGCCTCATTTGTTGAAGTAGAAGGTGGTTCATCCATGTCGTCCCCTTCTATTTCAAGTATTAGAGGTGGTTGTGTTGAAATTTATTCTTCTATTTTAAAGTGATGGCCACAAAATTACCCTCAAAGGGCAATTTGTCTTATGAGCCCTTTTTTTTCAATACTCTCTCTTTCTCTCTCTCTCTCTCTCCTCTCTCACTCTCTCTCTCTCACACACACACACACACACATGAGAAATTGAGTACGCTCTTTCTTTTCCTTTTTGGATGGATGAGAAAGAACATTGGGCTGAACCATAAGGGAGAGGAGAGGAGAGGTGCAATTGGGGATTATTTGATTGAAAGTAAAGGTTGTAGTTAGGCAGGGGGATGTTAATTAGGATAGATTACCAGGGGGGAGGATGCAGTTCAAATAGGGGCCTACAATGAGTATAAAAAGAAAATCAATGGAAGTGAATTCAAATGCTGGCAAAAGTTCTAAGGTGATTTGACTTAGATTTTTTAAAGGTTGTGATGGAAAAAATTAAACATTGCAAGTATTGGTGGATTCTATGGTGTCTTTCCCATTGTGTTCCCCTGTGTCTCTCTTTATCTGTCTCGTCTGAGGCATGTTTGGAGATGTGGGAGCATGTAATGCGGTGGAAGTGGGTGGCCAATGAGCATGCCAAGATCTTGTGGGAGTGCAAACATCAACAAGGCTACCACTCAGAGGCATCGTGGCCAGGCCGAGTCTCATCTCGGCGACCACCTTACTCTTCCTCCCTCATGCACTTTTTCTCACTACTGTAGGGTCGGATAATGCAGCTTGATTCTCTTTCACCCTGGCTCCCCTGGATTTCTCTTTTTTCTTACCAAAATGAGATCACGAACAACACCCAGAAAAGGAGATCTCTCTTTTGCTAAGCAGCTAGCATTAAAGAAAAGGCACAATCCTTTGATGATGTGCATTGGGCCTTGGATGCAAGAAATGCTTTGCGAGAAGAGCACTCAGTCTTTGAATAGAAGTACGAGGCCTTTGAGAAAGAGCAAGAGCAAGGAAAGGCGAGAAAGAAAGGAAACTATCCTCGGATGAGTGTTGGTCCTTTGCAAGCCTTAGCTTATGCTATTGGATCCAGCTTTGTGTACTTTCTCCTTGGTCTTAATCTCCTTCTACAACCCTTAAACAAAGGATGTATCACAACACCTAAGCATCTACTAGATCTTTGAAAACTAGTCACAACCATGAGGCACGGTGCCTTCTTAGACTTACCTAACCTGCTTGGCCAAGCAGCCAGTGAGCTGGGTAGCCCAAAATACCTGCAATTATATCGTACAGATTTTCACATCTATTGATCAGCACAAGGCATTGACATTCCGCCTCCATGGGAAATTTTGCTACATTGAGAAAAAAATACATGTGGAGACGGATTGTAAATAGCATTCGCGGATCAAAAGGGATTATTTTTTCAAGTAGGGGACCAAGAAGCAAGGGCATAGACATGATGACCCCAAACTACTATGCATGGTCGATGGTTGAACCCTAGCTGTAATCAATACCTTAATCGGGCATTATGTTGCATATTTGAAATTTCGGATTGACAACAATCCAAATGTTAGGAGAAGAGAAATCGATTGTATTTACACACAGTGAAGTACCATTTGCAATAATGTGATAATAAGGTAGTAGACATGTGCCTCGTGACCTTTTTTAGGTAGCGAATCTCCCTTTTTGTACATAGATCAAACCACAGGGGGAGGACCTGTGGATAAAATTAGCCTCAAATGAGAACTAGAACTCAGAAGGTCAAGGAGGTGGTTGGCTAGTGGAAGGTGGCTGAGCTAAAAAGGGTCACGGAGGTGCTATCACGGAGAATGGAGAGGATATCCGAAGAGACAATGCAACGAGGTGTTTTATATTGCGTGATGGCCGCCCCTTTGGATAAGAAGCGATCTAGAAGCATTGAGAAGGTTCCAGGACGGACCACACAGAGCTCGAGGGCGCCAATTGTACTCATTTTGCGAGAGGTGACGTAGCCAGGCTCAACAAACGCACAGTCCATGAGGGTGGCACATTCTGCAAGCCATTGCTGAAGCTGGGTGTCTTCAAGAGCATTATCCTCTCCACGTTGTTGCTGTTGTTGTTGTTCATGTGGGTCGTGCGCACATGCCCTGTTACGGCCGCCACGCACCTCCCAGAAGATGACATAGTGTCCGGGGGCTGTCTTTTGGTCCGCGTAGCTTGTGTAGTCTACCAACTCAATGGCCCTCCCACTCACCTCTCTGAGCCGCTTGGCCGCCCGGCTCACCACCACTTTCAAGTCCTTCTCTGTGTTTTTGTCGATGTTTATGTTGAGCACCACATTCTTCCTGCACACATAGGCAAACTGTGGGCATGCATTGTAGAAGCCCGTCACCCTCAACACGTCCCCGAGGCGATACCTATAGAGTCCTGCGCAAGCAAATAGTTAATGGGTGATCAGTCAACTAATTTCAAACGTTGGCGGCCGGTTAATGCTTGATTCCCGCCCACGGCGTACCGATGCCGCAACCCAGGCATGTGATTATTTCGTCATCCACCAACGATTAATGATCAAGAAAGGAGGCGGCTTGCTTACCCCATGCGGTTGTCATGACGATCTCGTACTCTTGGCCAACTTTAACTTCAGTCAGGCCAACAGGGGAGCCCTCCTCGTACGCGGCAGTTGAAGAGGGGCCACTAATAGCTGCAACGGCAGGGACGTCGTCAATGGCGCTCATGGACTTCCTGGTGGTGCTCGATCTAGATCTGTGCAAGGGAATAAACTCGAAGAAGGCCAAGCTGGGAACAATAGTGAAAGAAACGTTGCTGGGGCGGCTTGACCTTGGGTTTACATTCACTCCAATCCAACCCTCTGTGGCAGCATAGTCAGCGCTAACCAAGGGCACCTTGGAGCCCGCATAATGCCGCAGCTTCTCCACATAGGCCTCCATCGCCCCCGTCATTATCGAAAGCACATATTTACACCGGGGCCACAGCACCTCTATCACCCCATTCCAATCTCCCACCATCAACTCTCTGCACTTCAACGAGATCACCTCTGCTAGCTTAGGATCAGGCCTTACTACATCGCCCATTGCAACCATCAGTGAATTATCTGTGATTTTAGGGTTCAATTTCCCAACCCTAATGTCTTCGCAAAGGTCTTGCCACTCATTCTCCAAGGTTCTCAAAGCCTCCACTAATGTATATGCAAAAGGTGAGCTTAACACCTCCACTTCTTGACTGTACAGAAGGCCACACAGTAAATGGCAATACATTGACTGCCAGCAATCTGAGCCAAACACCACCTCGTCTGGACTGCATGGCCTCACGCCATTGCGCTTTTGCCTCAATTTAAAGGCATCACTCCTAATCATGTGCGTTGTTGCAGTCCCAGCCTTTAATCCTCCTTTTGTAGTGGAGAATTTCCCACAAAATAGGAACTCCAGTATTCGAGCTCCTGGTGCGGTTGGATACACGCTGCATATGGATTGTGTAATTAGCCACAATGAATTATTAAAAAATAAATAAAAAATTGGAGGATTGTCGAGCACATCAAAGCAATAGTGTGGAATAGGGATCCACAGGAAGGAAGAGAAAGAAAAACAGCAGAAACTGATCATACACACGCGCTATATGCAAGAGGTATCATGAGTCGAACAAGCAATTATATATACGATCTACAGGTAAGCTACTTTAATATTGCAAGTCTCAACTCACCGATCTCGGAATGCAGCAGCAATGCTAGCCACCTCCAAGGTACCTGCCTTCAAGCCTTCGTGGTAAGGAAGGTATTTCTCTCGTGCATCAGTAGTTCCGGAGCTGAACAGATCAGTGCAGTAGCTGAATCTCATTAATTCATGGTAGATATAAACTCACTTTGGTATGTTTTTTTACTGATCATATGAGTGAATTACAGAGCAATACGATCGATAAGATTAGATTTTGAATGGAATGTCAAGCTATACTCAGATAAACCTTAAGCAGATGGCATCGATGGGAGACGCCGTAAGAATGGAGGAGATTTCACCATCCACGATCCTCTGTATGTAAGGCTTCAAGTCAGCGTGAGTGACCATAGGCACACACCTTCTGAAAGTGAGGGGATCAATGTGTCCGTTGGGCAATCGGAAATTACGGAGATACTCGCAAGAAGCGTTCTCTTCCAGTATAGAATTGAGCACTAATTCTTGAATTTGAGCTGCATTCGCGGTGATTTTCTCGAATCTGACGATAGTGGGCTCAAAGCCAATATGAGGCAAGGGAAGGCCAGGCATTGTGTGTGTGTGTGCGCGCGCGCGCGCTCGCTCGCGTGCTCGCAAGTGTTTCACGTGTGATGGCTGGAATTCCCTTGCTGCTGCTTGTACGTTATATAATAAGCAGCGGAGGGGCCGCCAGTTGTCCAATGCATACCTAAGGACGGGAAGTCCTTGACTTGTAAGTAAGGCCCTCAACAACACCGGCCAAATATGTCGTAAAGGTGTGCGCGTCCCTACGCTGCATTGAAAATTCCTTGACATTGGCTGACTTTGGCGCCGGTTGAGTTTGAACAGTACAGTGGCAGCTGAGAGAAGGAACCACACGTATTTTTGCCTCTGTGTTTCTCGTTTTCTTCTTCGTTACACTGCTCTACGTTGAACATGTGGTAAGGGGGGCTAGACAACCACATCTTACACTTTCTGACCACCTACCTTGAAGACCCGTCACCCCACCAACCTTACTGCCCTATCTTTCCATCGACACAATGGAACGCTTTTTCTTTTCTGTTCGCTCTTGTCTAATACTAATTGGGAACCTGTGCCAAGCGCGTCTTTTGAGGCTTCCAAAATCAAATTCTACTCAAAATTCCTCCTCTCTTTCTCGAACTTCCAAATTCTTGCCTCGTGGCAGCTCTGTAACTCTTCTTTAAGATAATATAGAGATAGTGCAAATTAATTATGTGTTTCTCAGAAGCTTTGAGTATTATTATTGGGCCCCGTTGGAAATTTGAAAGTACACTACTCACACACACTAGAGGCCATCACTTACGGAATCAAAAGTAAGAGCTAAAACATTAGAAAAAGAACACCATTAGAAAAAGAGAAGAATCAAAAGTAAGAGCTAAACCATTGGAAAAAGAGAAAAATCAAAAGAAAGAGCTAAAACATTAGAAAAAGAACACCATTAGAAAAAGAGAAGAATCAAAAGTAAGAGCTAAACCATTGGAAAAAGAGAAAAATGAAAAGAAAACCATTAGAAAAAGTAACATAGAGAAAACCATTATAAATGAGAAGAATCAAAAGTAAGAGCTAAACCGTTAGAAAAAGAGAAGAATCTAAAGGAAGAGCTAAACCATTACAAAAAGAGAAGAATCAAAATTAAGAGTTAAAGCACATAACTTAAAAGTACAAAAACATTGTAAGATGAGAGAAAACATAATAAACTAAAAGAGACTCAGTAATTGTGATGTTGAAGGATTAAAAGCCCTTTGCAAAGGAAGCGATAATTAAGTTGTGTGATGTTTTTGGCCTCATAATTTTATATAACATAAAGAAATCCATTGTGAAAAAGAGAAGAAACAAAACCAAAGAAAACCATTCTAAAAAGTGAAGAATCAAAAGTAAGAGCTAAACCATTAGAAAAAGAGAAGAATCAAAACTAAGAGCTAAAACATTAGAAAAAGAAAACCTTTAGAAAAAAAGAAAAACCAAAAGTTAGAGCTAAACCATTAGAAAAAAGACAAGAATAAAAAGAAAACCATTAGAAAAGTCTACTTATGTTTCATTGTGTCATTTCTTCCTATGTGTTTTTAAAAGCTCCACCTCTTCCACTCATAAGAATCTTGGAGCTTAAAGCAGTGATGTTCTCTCTTTGTTTCATCCTTCCTTACTAATGCATCTAAAACTTCACCTTATCTTCTCTATAAAGGATGCTAATAGCAATTCAATCACGGAATGCCTTTTTTTCCCATAGGAAAGCTAAAGGGAGCTAAAGCTCTAAATCATTTCAAAATATGATTGTCATAAAATCTTTCTTTCAAATTCTCAATAACTAAGGTAACAAGAGACTCTTGAAATACCATTGATCGATCTAAGTCATCTACCTCTCTATGAATTTTGATACTTTTATACATGTTACCTCAAATAGATGTCTAAAGTGTATAAAGTTGCCCATAATGAAGTCCATAGTCTTAGATGATTTGGTAAATATTCCTGTCAAGAACTCATGCATTTACATCAAATTCTCGATCTGATAAGCAATACATCTTATGAGGAGTAAACACCACTACAGACCGCCTAAATTCCAACATTTAATCCGACAAAAATGAATTACAATAAAAATAAAGGAACATCCATATGCATGTCAACACTTCCATCAGTATCAAATCGTGAGTATACTCATCTAAACAACGATCTAATAAACCGTGAAAATTATCATCTATATATCTATCAGAATAAGTGTCTTTAAAAATGTCTTTACATTTGTCTCTGAAAACTAGTCAAAAAATAGTTCAGTTATTATTGATATTCCGACGCTTTTTTAGACGATTTTTTTGATGCATAAATCGACTATTTTTTAGACGCTGCTTCTAACATCTTTTTCGATGCTATTAAAGCCAGATGCAGGATTTTTTTTTTTTTTATAATGGTGCATCTAGGTGCAGATTTGTACTTGGATGCACCATTATGCCAAATGTATAGAGACCTTGCTTCAACTGGTCTCAAATGAAGAAATTGACACAATTCAACATTTAAGACAAAGATTCATTAATACAATGATATGAGTAATTGCCACAACCAGATATTAAACATTATATGAAAATTGTTGCAAATATAAATGTTGTCGTACAAGCGAGCAAATTATACAACCCCAAAAAGGGTGCAAAATGGATCTATACAACCCCATCTACATATCTAAGCAAAAAGAAGCTTTGAGATGAGAGCTACTAAGGGGTATCCATCCACGAGCTAGTCTCCTTTGGGGTGGCTCAGGTATTTCTCTCTGCAAAAACAATGCAATACCCACAAATCAACCCCTGCAAACTAAAGTGATCTACAAGCTCATAACATATATTCAAAAGGTACAAAGTACTTACCGAAACCACAACTACCCCCAATTCACATTCTCACCGTTATGCTCAATTCTTGTGTGCAAGCAAGGCATAAGTGCCATGCTTGAATGCATAGCGCTCCTCCAACTCAATAGGAGGTCAGCGTTTATCACCTCTTTTGCATACATGCAAACAACACATAAAACATACAACTATAAACTTTACATACACATGAGAGGCCACAAGAAGCATGGATACTTGCTATTACACCAAATGTGCACAAGAAAAAGCAACAGTGCATGCCGATGCTTGGTTGATTGCCAAGTTTTTTGTATGAAAATGTATTCACACAATTTGGTTGTCCCCTATAAATTATAAGAGATAGAGAAACCCATGTCTTAAATGAAGTAGCGACGTTCCTATTGGAAGAATTCATCCATAGAAAATCATCACCTTATTATCCACAAGAAAATGGGCAACCTAAAAGCACCAAATAAATTCCTTTGTTCAAACTTGACTAAGACTATAGAGTCATCATGTTCAGAATGGGAACTTAAACTTTCCACTACTCTTTGGGGTTATCAAATGGCTTACAAAATAGCTACTGGCATGACACCTTTTTTCTTAGTATATGGTCTTGATGCTATCACTCCAATTGAATTGTTGATCCCCACCTTGTGGGTAGCAAAAGAAGAAAATCTTGTAGCCCACAACCTTTCTGAACGATTGGTTGAATTGTGAAAGCTGGATGAAGCACAACTATATACGGTGATCGGAATGTGGAGAGAGAAGTGCCGATGAAAACGTTTGTTTTATTTTATACCAATATTAAAAAGGGTAAGTTCCACGTGGGTGACGTAGCTTCAATATATAACATCAAGAAAGAAAAGAAGAAACTAAAGCTTTGAAGCTTAGGACCTTACAAAATTATTGAATTGTCCAAAAGTGTTGTGGTTTGATTAGAAAAATTAGATGGAACTCCTATGGATACCTTTGTCAATGGCAAACTCCGTTAATATTTTGAGCCATTAATGGAGGAACAATTGAAAAGCATACATGTTGCCCAAGAACGGCCGAAAACTAAAAAAAGAAATGCAAAGGCAAGATTTCAAGGGAGCTAAAGAACATGAGGAAAAAAACAAATGCAGATGCCAAGAGTTGCAAGTCAACATGGCAGGAGTTGTGGGAATTGAAGAGGACGAAGAGTGGGAAACTTGTAAGTCTTTCTAGGCTATGGTTACACATGACCACAAGCCACACATCCCACACAAATCATTACAATAATCACAATCAAAAAATACATACATCATTTGTAAGTACAATCCAAAAAAATAAGAAATTACGATGAATTATGTGGATCCCAAAAAGCCTCTTAAGAGCCCAAGGATACTTCTAGGGTAATCACTTTCTCTGGATTCAAATGTCTCGGCCGTTGACGATAGAATCCAATCCACCACAACAAAAGAATACTTCTAGGGTAATCACTTTCTCTGGATTCCAATGTCCTAGCCTTTGATAATCAAATCCAATCCACCACAAGAACCCTCTGCACAGGGGTGGCCTCAACCTGGAGCCATCTTCCTGGATCAATTTATAGTTAAAATATTGATAAAATAAGTGTCGCCAAATCCAAACAAAGGCATCTCTCCAACTTACAATTATAAATAACATCAAAGTATCCTTGTTGTTGGTAAGGATTTTATTATAACTTGTTAAGATTATGCTCGCTTTGCAAAATCCTTCAAATACTAAACATGTTTTAAATTCCATTCAACAAAACACACACTAATTACTAGACTTTTGCAGATGGCCATGAGTTTCACACACCCCTGTGGGAGGAATCCTCAAGGGGAATCTGTGGATCATCACAAGAAGACCATCTAGGCAACTGATGGGCCTAATGGTTGTCAGCTCCTCTTTGACAAAATAGTACAAGAGGGTTGTTGCAAGATTAGGGTGTCTAGTTTTGTCCACTTTATGCTAAACTAGGACAATGCTTGGAGAGTAAATTTGTGGAGGCATGGTACTTCACATAAGATCAAGCAACTAATAGAAAATACACATGCACTTAAATTAACCCAATATAACTTAAATTAATATAAATTAGTCTAATTAATCAAAAAATATGATAAAATGATTAAAAATGATCTTTCCATACTTAGCTAGAGTGATCAACCTTGTTTTTTCATAAATACACCATTACAAGTACAATATTCCCTATAGGTTTTAGATGATTTACATCAAAAATGTAATTTACTAATTAGATTATTAATATTTGTAGGCCTTCTCATAGCCTGAAAGAATTTTGAAAAAGAGACCATTAAAAATCCAACCATTGGATTTGCAATTTTTACTAACCACCACATTCTACTAATGTCTCACTATCTACCACTCTTTTTATCTACAAGATTGAGCATTTTAAGTGGTAGTTATTGTGGGTACATAAAGTGGCATATATTATAATACTTTAAAGACATTGAAATATTTAAAGAAAATAGACAAATAGCATAAAATTTTCTCAAAAAATCAAGTTAATCTCTACATTATGTGAAGATCTAAGGTACAAAGTGGGAATCTCATATGAGTTTATATGTAAAAGATATTAGCATTTTATGGAATCATTCCAAATTTGGGATAGGGTGTATACATTGACTTTGTACCTAAGGAAATGAGGACTTTTGACTATTTAACACTTAATCAGATTATGCAACTATATTTTTAACTTTTAATGTGATGTTCCAACAAAAGAACTTGAAAGTAAATTCCTTAATTTGCTAGGAGATATTAGCCACTAAAGGTAAATAAATGCTTGTTTTTTTACTATTTACAGGGTGCCTAAGTGGACAAAACTGGGCACCCTGATCCTGCAAGCACCCAAGATAGCAATATGTATAATTTGGAATACTACTCTCCAGAGTGCTTCTTGGTGTGCTAAAGGAGCCTTTTATGCAAGACAAATTGAAGGAGCTAGGTGTATGGAGCATGGCACATACCAACTTCCATGGCGAGCTCATTTTACCATTTCTTCACCATGTGTCTAAGAAGGGAACTAGGGTCTTTGTGCTTCAATGGTGTGGAGTGATCACACTTATCACCTCCACCTCACAAAAGCATTAATATTCTACACATTTTAGCGCCTGGTGTGGCAGATCCACAACCAAACCCTTGAGCTTATGGATTCCACAACATCTTCCAATCCACAACTCTTGGTGTAGCAACTATGAACAATAATGGGATACTATATGATGCCATGGTGATGATGATAAGCTCCGTATTAGTTGCAAAGCTATCGCCCTCATCATCCAAGTATGAAGGTTCAAAAGGTAAATCCAGACCCCTATAATGCTCTTCGAGGTCATTTTAAATGGCAAAGTTGATGATTGATCAAATATCATTGGCAAGGAGATTGACTCTTACACAAAAAACCACAGGTAAGTTATTCATAAATCCTACATCCTCAACACCTGATTAATCATAGCAATAAGTCTCCTTGATGTAGCTAGACTTGGTTCTTGAAACTCCATCCTTGGTAGTCTTGCCACCCCCTATTGTTAACCTCACACCTTCCTCTTCACCAAAATCCTCAACATCCCTACCCACATTTTCCACCCCACTATCGACTTCACCACTGCCCCTTTCTACTTTATCTCCCTTACCCATATCTCCTACCACTCATTCCATAGAACTCGTATCTTTTGCCAATCCCTCTCCCACCATGGAGTCCTACATTCAAAAGAGAAGGTGGCCCAAATTCAGCTCTATCGAGCAAGAACTTTAGTTGGACATGTCTATCCTTAAGTTCCACAAGCTTGCATAATTTATGAAAAATCCTACAAACATCCTTGAGTCTATTTCTAGACCCAAATAGCAAAGCCTTTAGTATATACTTTACCTTGACAGTTTGCATGACATATTTATTTGCTTTATAAGTAGATAGTGGGCAGCAGCATGATATACAACCAATGTTAAGAGTTTAGAGACAGTAACTATGGAGGCTCTGAGTAAACCTAAGCATGTTAAAAGAGTAGAAAATTGAAATATTTTTTCGACAGGACAATTTTAGAGGCAAACATCATATAGCCTATGGGTGTAAATTTCGACCCATGTAGGCATTTGTTTTCATGAAGGAAATTCTTGTTATGCAATATGGATAAGGGTGGTGGGAAGAAATTGTAGCCTATATCATGTACATACGTGGTGGTGGCAAAAATTCATAGTATGCATATGTCGATGTTTAATCCAGATAGCCATTATCATGAAAGTAGGTGATGGTATATCTAAGAGTAGTGTAAGAATGAGCTCTAGTTATAATTATTTAGAGTGCATGTGAAGGATGTTGAGAGATGGTATGTCTAAGGGTAAATGAGCTCTGGTTATAATTATTTAGATGACATGCAAAGGATGCTGATTCACCCGCGACATTGTCTTTGTGTATAAAGAGAAAAGAGAGGAGCTTAGGACTTCTGGAATGGTGGTAGAGAGGAGCGTGGAGCTTTCATAATGACAGTAGATTCAAGGTCCCCTATGCTAGAGAGCATACTACTGCACATAGGCATGGAAGAGTCCAGGCTCACATGCACCCCCCTCGCCGACATAGATGGTCCCACCACGTGTATTCGCTTAAAAACCAATGGATTACATGTCATCATGGATTATCTCATCTAGGTCTTCTACTATCATGAATTTTTGGCAACTACTATGTAGCAATATTATTTATGATACAAAGGTTATGGATACATAGACAACCATTTTTTTAAATGACCTCCTCTCAAATTTGTAGTCAAAGTTTGCGACCATGTGTGTTTTTCAAGTCCTTAGCCCTAAACCTATGTTCTACCTATATCACCTTATCCTAAGCATATTTTTTCTTTAATTCTATGATTTATAAGATTTTTTTTTCAGTTTTTTTGGCTACTATCTATGATTTGGAATTAGTTTTTACACATTTATTAGTGGTAAAAATAAACAATTCTCATAAAAAATGTAAAAATATTTTAAAGTTAAGAAAATGGCCCCCTACAGTTGATGTTTTACATCAAAGTTGATGCAAAACATCAACTTTTCCACACAACTTGATGTTTTGCATCAAAGTTGATGCAAAACATCAACTCTACCATAAAACTTGATGTTTTGCATCAAGTTTCAAATGCTTCGAAGAAGAAAGTTGGAGGATCGAAGGTCGATTTTCACAAACGGCCTATTTTAGAGCGATTCCATTCACACTAGCATGCTCAGACGACCTATTCCATAAATTTTTAATACCAACATGACAATGTTTTGATGCGATATGTAGACATCACAGAGCGATTTGCTAATGTAGCAAATCGCTCTGTGACATCGTCAGCAAATTGCTCTGTGATACCTGCATATCGCATCGAAACATAATTGTGTTGGTACTCAAAATTTGTGGAATAGGTCATTTGAGCATACTAACGCGAATGAAATTGCTCTACAACAGGCCGTTTGTTAAAATTGACCTTCGATCCTCTAACTTTCTTCTCCAAAGCATCAAATTTGATGCAAAACATCAAGTTTTGTGGTAGAGTTGATGTTTCTACTTTGATGCAAAACATCAAGTTGTGTGAAAAAGTTGATGTTTTGCATCAACGCGATATGCAAAACATCAAAACAACAACTTCTCCACAAAGCTTGATGTTTTGCATCAAAGTTTTATGGAAAAGTTGATGTTTTACATTGAGTTGATATTGCAAAACAACAACTTCTCCACAAAGCTTGATGTTTTGCATCAAAGTTGATGCGAAACATCAAGTTTTGTGGGAAAGTTGATGTTTTGCATAACATTGATGCAAAACATCAAGTTTTGTAAAAAAATTGATCTTTTGTGTAGAAAGTTGGTTTTACATATAAAATTGATGTTTTACATCAACTTAATGCAAAATATCAAATTTTCATAAAAGTTGATGTTTTGTATCAAGTAGATAAAAAACATCAACTCTTAGATGAGAAGTTCTTACTCAGCATTAAGTTAGCCGTGCAAATGTTGTAGCTAAAATATCCTTACCATGTGTAGTAACTAGTAGGATTCAAACCCAAGTCCCTGCCTATATTTTACAAAAAAAAAGTATTTTTGAAAGTGTAAACTTTTGTTTCTTAAAGCCAGCTTTCTCATGCTTTCTAAACTCATTTAATAACTAAAATTACCATTTTAACTCCTTTTTGTCACATCAAGGACACGTCTTCTTTTAAAATGAGTGTGTAATTATTCTTCAAAATTAGAGAACTTTTAAATAGCTTATTCATGATATTTTAAAATTCATCTGAACGTAATGAACTCTTTTAAAAAAAAGTATAAATTATCAATTAAGAAATTGTGATACTCAAGAGCTTCAAATGGATTTTAATACTACTCTCATCAAGAGCCAAAATAGGGTTTTATAATTAAGATAATAACTGTATCAAGATAACGCTTTTGTAATATAATCATATAGATAGTTGTTTATAGTTGCACTTCGTAACACATCCTCAATCATGCTAACATAGCAGATGACCCAAGGAGTCTAAGCTTTAAGTGTACACATAGAAGAAAAAAATGTATTTGTGGATAGTGATGAAGAGGATGCCTCGTCTACCTTCTCAAGGAAAGGCACATCAACTAGTGATGGTGTTGGTATAGATAGCAATGATTATGAGGAACCATAACTATGCCATAAGCTTTATGTTTAGAAAATAGCTTCTTTTTATAGTTGTATCATTTTTTTGTAGATTGAAGATGGAAATAATAAACATTGTCTCTATTTTGGCATGTTTTTTGGAAACTTATTGTTCGATTTTCAATTATAATCTCAAAAAGTAAGCAAAACGAAGTCTTTTTTTTCATGTCAATTTTTGTAAGAAACATGTAAAGTGCCCAAAATATTATCATTTTTTGGTAGTGTTGAACGCATGCGTAGACCACTTTTGAAAAAGAGGTTAAAAACTAAACTTTTTTTATGGAATCTTTGAAAGATGCCAAATGTTTCTCGTTTTTCAGAAAATATTACCTATTTGTCCACAACAGTATTTCTACTGATTATGAAGTCAGCTGTATTCTTAAATGATGAGAAAATGCATGAGCTTAAAGTGCCAAATGTATCGAAGGAATCCATGGACTACCCTCAAAGGAAATTGTAGATCAACTTAGCATAACTCTTAGAAGCACATGTGACATACCATTATCTTGATTCAGGGACTTCGCCACCACTGTATATGTCACGTGGAATTTTAAGGCTTTGTTGCATTATTACTTAGCATATTCTTCAACTAATACAAAGTTTAGGTTCCAAAGGACACTTCAGTGAAGACCATGTCAATTACCCACAAGTCCCACCACTGAAAGAAAAAGTGCAGTGGTGGAAAACCTATCTTTTTCGACAACCCTATAAATGGCCAAAAGAGTGTGACATGATAGAGTCACAAAGCAGGTTAAACCAATTGACTCATCCTCATCAATCTTAGCTTTCTTAGTTTCACAGGATAGTAGATAAGAATGTAGATGATCTACAACATAAGCTACATGATGATGAAGATTACCCAGTGCAATCAATCATGATACTTAGAAGGACACTCAGGATGTTCTACCAAAGCAGTTCTTTGACATAGTAATGCTCATATCTTTAATAGTATCGAGACCTGGGAATATGACTTCATCGTCAAAGGAGAAATACACAAAAGACCAAATCTTCTGTACAAAGCTATAAGGCAACTTCATCCATATGATCCTATATGCAAAGCAATCCTCCCAAAGGATGATGTCCAATAGATTCTCTTGGCTTATGCACCATGCCTCAAAAATTAGGTAACAATGGAATTATGGCCATCATCAAGAGAAAAAACATTATGGGACACAATAGCACGCGATGCAAGTCTCTCCAATCCCCATTTTATAGATCTCTTGGAGACATGAATGGTAGCTTTTATTATTCACAGGTTCTATAAAATATGGAGAAGATAGCACCACCCTAAGAACAAAGGAGGTTAAAAAATCATCGAGCAAGATAGAGTGGGCTAGACTGAAGGATGGTATGGGAAACAACCTGAGTGAAGGATCAAGTGGTTGAACAAACCACATTACTGAAATTTATATGCCAATGCACCTCTCTCTTGAAAAATTGAACTAGCATATATAATGGTCCAATTTGGAGTTCTACAACCTATAAAAGCAGGATCCCAACCACCTTTACAACTTTCCTCGCTTCCAACCGGCACACCAGTCATCTTTTAAAGATTTTTGGGACCACATCTTGTCAATTCTTCTCTTATGGAAATATATCATTTCTTTGTATTTTGTTGTAACCAGTCACTTTATAAACCTCACCATCATTCTAATCAACCGAAGGCAGCCAACCACATGGGGAAACTCCCATTTCATTTTTTATCTCAATGAAGGCCCTCACATGGATCATATCACCTTTTACTATTATTATTTTCAGTACTTGCCCAAGTACTTTCATGTCACATCTGAATATATGATCCACACACACTTTTGGAGAATCCCAAAAACCACATATCATCACCATACTCCTATCCAGAGTCATCAATTGGGAAAGTTTTGTAAACAATCCAAAATCATTCCTACCATAGCCCAATTCATCTAGTCCACAAGACTAGAGTGAGTCCCGTTATCTCACATACTTCATTTTAGTCCAAGTTGCATGTGCTAGAGGGACATGTATAAGAGTCTATGTCAAGTCACATGTGCTAGAGAGACATGCATAAGATTCTAAGTCAAGTCACATGGGCTAGAGAAACATGCATAAGAGTCTAAGTCGAAGTTGCTTGTCTCACACATGGAAAAGCATTAGTCAACTCATTGTTTTTTGGAGAAGGGTGAAGGGCATCCTTCAAAGAACTTCCTAGAAATGTTTATAAGTGTTCATGGATGATTTGTGTGCAAATTCCTCTTGGATAGAACACCTAGACTATCTACGAAAAGTATTTTAAAAATGATGGTTGTATTGCATCTCTGTAAACCCAAAGAAGTGTTAGTTCATGGTATGCCATGGAGTAATTCTTGGACACATCATTTTCAAGAATGGCATATCCACTGATGCGAGTAAAGTAAAGGTTATCATAGAACTTCCATGACCCCTTAACTTCAACAATGTCCAAAGGTTCATGGGACATTGTGGATATTGCAAGAGATTTATCTTTGTGTACACATACCTCACATGACCACTACAAAGATTGCTCATCATCTTTGAATGGACCAAAGAATGTGAGGAGGCATTCCACAGGTTGAAAATGGCATTTTCTTTAGCTCCAATCCACCTCCAATATGGGAGGTGTTTTTTCATGTGCACATTGATGCATCTTCTTTTCACATTGGCTCTATCTTAGCATAACCAGGGTAAAACAACATGGATTTTCCTATGTTCTATGCAAGTAGGCAACTCAATGACATTGAGAAAAACTACACAACCATCGAATGAGAAGGATTGGTCATGGTATATGTACTAATGAATATTAGACATTACCTTTTTCCCAATAAGTTCATTGACCATCAAGCACTTCTATATTTTGTGAATAAGCCTTGTGCCACTATATGGATCACTCGGTGGTGGTTTCTCGTTCGGTGGTTGCTAATTCTCATGGAATTCAACCTTATAGTGGTAATTAGAAAAGGATCCCAGCATGTTCTAGTTTATCATTGTCCATAATTCGAAATGGATAACTTCCACTAGGAGTGGAGGTTTATTTGCTTGATGCATTCCTATTTCACTTCAGCATGATACTAGATTGGAGCCATGAAATAGCTCATTTCTTGTCCATTGGCTTACTAGTGGATAAAGACATCACTCACAAATGACTAAGCTCGTAAGTTAATCAAGGTAGCATCTCCATCATTAGGAACTCAATGGAGTCTTCTTGGGCCCTTTTATTTGGCAGTTTAAGGAAGTCAAACCTTTTCTCTTAAGAAGAAACGTTTTCTAATTTGAAGCTTCAAAACGGCTACTTTATTCGAATTTGAATTTGGGAGGGAAAATGGAATTTAAAATCTAGCGGATAAAACCATATCATGTAACATATCTATGGAAAGCTCTTGATGCGTAGATCACGGATCTGTAATCTCCGCTCAGATCAGAGCTTGTATGTAGAAGTTATGGAGGTCCGAAAATTGTGAAATTGCCCCCCCCCCTTTTTGGGGGAAAAAGTGCACCCTTTGACCACTCTTACACCTCTCTTACAAACCAATGGTTTTTGCTTACATGGCGGGCTCCTATTTGTCAAAAAGTTAAACGTTTCCATAACCTCATGGCAAATTAAAGGGCCCAAGAAGACTCCATTGAGTTCCTAATGTACAGCCACCAACTTGTGTTGACAAGGCAAGGATGGCATATTGAGGCTATATGCATTCATGAGGATCATTATATTAAAATTTTGGAAGAATCCCATGCAAGCATTTGTGGTTGATACTTTGCTACAGAAATCCCCACACAAAATTTTGCAAGCTGGGATGTGGTGGCCTACCCTTTTTGGTGAAGCAACTGAATTCCTCACAAGAGATGTGACATATGTCAAAGAGTTTTGGTGTAGCGATGAGGCAAGGATGGCATATTGAGGATATGCATTCATGAGGACCATTATATCAAAATTCTCGAAGAAGCCCATGTAGGCATTTGTGGTTGCCACTTTGCTATAGAAATCCCCTCACACAAAATTTTGCAAGCTGAGATGTGGTGACCTACCCTTTTTCGTGACGCAACTGAATTCATCACAAGAGATGTGACATATGTCAAAGAGTTTTGGTGACTCAAAGCAAGGACTGCATGCCCCTAACCTTTATTATGTCCTTATTGTAGCCATTTGCCACAAATGGGGCATTGACTTTGTAGGACCATAAGTCTAGTGGCTTGCTATATGCAAGCTCACTACATCATTATAGCCACTTGCTATTATACCACATGTGTAAAAGAAAAAGCAACAGTGTAGGCCAATGCTAGGTCGATTTCCAAGTTTTTGTACAAAATATATTCACATGATTTGGCCGTCCCCTAGAAATTAGAAGAGATAGAGGAACCCATTTCTTAAATGAAGTAGTGATGTTCCTATTGGAAGAACATCCATATGAAATTATCACCTTATTATCCACAAGAATGGACAAGCTAAAAGCACCAAATAAATTCCTTTGTTCAAGCTTGACTAAGACTATAGAGGCATCATGTTCAGACTAGAAACTCTTGGGCTTATCAAATGGCGTACAAAACTGGCATGACACCTTTTTGCTTAGTATATGATCTTGATGCTATCACTCCAATTGAATTATTAATCCACACCTTGTGGGTATCAAAAAGAAGTAAATCTTGTAGCCCATGACCTTTCTGAATGATTTGTTAAATTGTGAAAGCTGAATAAAGCATTGCTATATGCGGTGATCAAAATGTGGAGAGAGAAGTAAACATTGGTTTGATGCCAATATTAAAAGGGTAAGTTCCATATGGGTGACCTAGTTTCAATGTATAGCATCAAGAAAGGAAAGAAGAAACTAAACTTTGAGGCTTAGGACCTTATAGAATTCTTGAATTTTCCAAAAGTGGTGCGGTTTGATTAGAAACATTAGATGGAACTTCTATGGATACCTTCATCAATGGCAGCAAGCTCCGTTAATATTTTAAGCCATTAATGGAGGAGAAATTGAAAAGCATACATGTTGCCTTGGAACAACCAAAACTAAAAAAAAGAAATGCAAAGGCAATCTTTCAAGGGAGCTAAAGAGCATGAGTAAAAAAACAAACGGAGACACCAAGTGTTACAAGTCAACATGGCACGAGTTGTGGGAATTGAGGATGACAAAGAGTAGGAAGTAAGGCTTTCCAGGCTATGGTTACACATGACCATGAGCCACACATCCCTCACAAAATTAGCATTTCTAGATTGTGGTGCAAGTCATAATCTAATGTCATATGGATCTAGGACATCTCTAGGCAAATCCAAACTAACTCCTACAACTTCTCAAGTGCACATTGTGGGAAATCACTTAGTGGACTTTGTTGGCACATGAAAAATGGTATTTTCAATAGCTGACATACATGTTGAAGGAAATTCTTTGTTACACACTATTTGAGGAAGTGATGCTAGGGCATAAAAGGATGGGACATCACCAATGTACCATCGATTGGGATGCAAGGAAAACAACTTTAAGGATTGCTAATCAGCAAATCCACATCCTTTTGTCAGAGGATGAACCCATAAACTTTCTTGATGAAATCTGCCTCCTTGCATTACCTTGGTCCACACCTCTTACAACCCATGACAAGGGGAAATAAATCCGAACTAAGTCAACCATTGTACTTGTTCCTCTTACCCCGGAGGTCAATTCCAACAAATCCCAACCATTCAAACACACAACCCACTAGACAAAGACCACCAATCAAACAACCACAAGCCCAAGCCCAAGCCTCATAATGATGGGTACCCAAATGGCTTTTGGAAGCTCAAAAATGTCTCGCGATGACCATAGAAATCTGGGTATAACACATGGCCACCATTGTCCGCAACTTCAACCAACACATAGAAAAACACAAAACCCACACAAATAATTACAATAGTGACCATCAAAAAAGGCATGCACCACCTGTAAGTATAATCAAGACAAAGAGGAAATTGTGAGAAATGGTCTGGGTCCCAAAAATCCTCTTAAGAGCCCAAGGATACTTCTAAGGTAATCACTATCTCTAGATTCCAATGTCCTAGCCTTTGACAATAGAATCCAATCCACCACAAAACCCTCTGCAGAGGATTGGCCTCAACCTCTGTCTTCCTGGATCAGTACAATTAAAATATCGACAAAATTGATAAGTATCACTAAATCCAGACAAAGGTATCTCTCCAACCTACAATTAAAATAACATCAAATGACCCTTGTTGGTAAGGATTTTATTACTTGTTAATATTTTATTAAAACTTGTTAAGATTATGCTCGCATTGCAAAATCCTTCAAATACTAAACATGTTTTCAAATCCATTCAACAAAATACACACTAATTACTAGACTTTTGTAGATGGCTACGAGTTTCACACACCCGTGTGGGAGGAATCCTTAAAGGGAATCTTTGGATCATTACAAGAAGACCATCTTGGCACAACTGATGGCCCTGATGGCTGTCAGCTCTCCTCTCCGACAAAATAGCACAAGATAGCATTATGTATAATTTGGAATACTAGTCTTCATAGTGCTTCTTTGGTGCTGAAAGGGCCTTTGTGCAAGACAAATTGAAGGAGCTAGGTGTAGGGAGCGTGGCACATATTGACTTCCATGGTGGTGAGCTCATTGTACAATTTCTCCTCAATCCACTAGGGTCTCTGTGCTTCAGTGGTGGTAGCGGGATCACACTTATCACCTCCACCCCATGAAAGCATGAATATTCTACACAACATTCTAGCATCCGATGTGTTAGATCCACAACCAAACCCTCAAGATTATGGATTTGACATCACAGCTAATGGTATAGCAACTCTGAACAATAATGGAATACTATATGATGCTATCATGCTGATGATGGAATAGTATATGATGCCATATGCTGATGACAAGCTCCGCATTAGCTGCACAAATTTCCCCCTCCCCATCTAGGTATGAGGGTTTGAAAGGTAAAACCGGATCCCTAAAATGCTCTTCTAGGTCATTTTAAATGGCAAAGTTGATTATTGGTCAAATATCATTAGCAAGGAGATTGACTCTTACACAAAAAACCACTGGCAAGTTATTGATAACTCCTCCACCATCAACACCTTGTTAATCATAGCAATAACTCCCCTTGATGTAGCCCATCAATCAAATGTGGATCTAGACTTGGTGCTTGAGACTCCATCCTTGGTAGTGTTGCCACCCCCTATTGTCAACCTCACACCTTCCTCTTTAGCAAAATCCTCAACATCCCTACCCACATCTTCCACCCCACTATCCACTTCACCACCACCCCTTTCTACTTTATCTCCCTTACCCATATCTCCTACCACTCATTCCATAGAACTCGTATCTTTTTCCAATCCCTCTCCCACAATGGAGTCATACATTCAAAAGAGAAGGTGGCCCAGATTCAGCTCTATCAACCAAGAACTTTAGTTGGACATGTCTATCCTTAAGTTCCACAAGCTCGATTCTCCCATGCCTCATAAAGTATCTCCCAAAGTCCAAAAAAATCTTCTCGGTGATGAATCCACTTTAACTCGTGAACCAAATGACTCATTACACCTATGGAGGAGACTGTGGCATTGCAATATGTCTTAATGGGGTAGAGAAGCTCTAAAATCACATTTGAGGATCTATGGAGAAGTTAGCAGATTTGCAAAGGCAAAATGAGGGATTGATGTAGAAACTCCAAGAGGCCAACATGCAACCAATCTATAGAAAGAAGGTGACATAGTAGTTGAAATGGAGAAAGTGTCCATCAGCCTTAAGAAAAGCTAGATACTATGACACAAAATCACAAGAAAAAGGAGGAGTCTCTTAAAACGTAGCTCGTAGATCAATATGGTTCACTCACTCACATGGAAATTGAAAGGAATTACTTGAGGGACGAAGTAGCAAAAACTCAAAAGACTCTAGAGGAAAAAGATAAGCTCTACTCAAAAGAAATAAAAAATTTGACAAAAAGGACTGAAACAACACTACAAAAAGTAGATGCCAAGTATTAGGAATTGGACGGTAGATCACTCAAAGCACAACAAAAAATGCAAGACACCATACGCCGCTTGATTAAGGAGAGGGATCAATTAAAGAAAACATGTGGAACATTATCACAAGAAAACAAGGAGATCAAGCAAGGGTGGCTTGCAAAAACAATAGAGTAGATAGAAAAGAAAGGGATGGGGGATCTTGCCATGGCTACAATCAAGAATCATGCTTCCTCTTCCTGAGTTAATCGCTCAGTTAAAAATATTTAAGTGTAGCATGTGAGTTCATTAGGAGGGGTATATTAATTCAAAAAAGTTATAGAATTACATTACAGGAGGGGTTTTTTAAACCAATTTTGAAAAAAAATTGATAAGTTTATGAAAAAAGGGGTCATTTTACTCATAAAAGTATATAAGTGTAAGGGGTTTTTTAAATACATGCACATGATACATAAAATTTCTTAAAGGTGAATCCCCCAAGGGTGTATTTGGGCTTTCCATACTTGCAAACACATAATAAAGAAAAATCAATACACAATATTAGGTCCAATTTACCCCCCCATACAAGAGTGAGCCCATGCTTCCTCTTAGTGTATTTTAATCATGTAAACTTGAAATAGCTTGTGGGGCTGAAAATAGCTTTCACTTTTACAAATGTGTCGACTTCAAATAAAAATAGTTTTCTTTATTGAACATGCAAGTTTGTCTACTCAAAATAGGTGTAGACCCTTAACCATATAAATCTATTTAGCCTTTGTAATAAAATCATATGTCCAACATAAGGAAGCTTTCATGTGTCCAAATAAATATATCTACTCACAATACATATGAACATAATTTCCAAAATGGAAATAGTGTGTATTGCACAAAATCAACTTGTAGTAATCTGCCGACACACCCAAAGCCGAGTACCTCAAAATCTTCATGAGCACCACTAGATCACCTCCGTTATCCAACTCTTCTACACTTACAATTCTTCTACAACCTCATCATCATTTTCATCAAACGGTTTAAGGTTGAAGATGATGACCACATGTGCTTGAGCATCCTTATGAAGTCACAGTTGGCTCGGCATCAGCCCCGATAACAATACCCCAGAGCCAATAATACTGGAGTAAAGTCTTCATCTACAAAGACCAATCAAGGTAGTTGGTCGCATCTGGGATGGATTCTTTGGGAAGTTGGGGAATAAAATAAGAGATGACAATCGATGTAGAAGCCATGGAATCCTCCTCTTAAATCTATAGCAGAAAGGTTGCAAGGAGGTACGCGGGGGCTGCTCACTCCTCCCTAGATGCTAAGTGAGATGACATTCAGTGTAGAAGCCATGGATTCCTCTTGAATCTACAAGGAGAAAGGCTGCAAGGTACCTGCTGTTAAAACCATAAGATCTCTCTAGATAATTGTTATGCATAAACATGCATAAATCAGGCATAAACTCATCCACCCAACCACCCCCAAGCCCAAGGGATGCACACATGAATTATAATGAAGTACATCATACCTTTACCTTGATGTCCCATACCATCAAGAGGAATAACTCCAATCCAATAGCATGAAGCTATAGTGTGAAATGGTAGGTGAGTAGTTATGATCCTCTACACAAGAGAACATAACATAACCTAGCCTCAAGATAACATCAAGAGACCATACCGTGAGCCTCCCTTGAGTGTGCCCCATGCCCCTATTATATACGAGGGCCCTCAAGTGACTCTTGACTCTCCATTTCCCATGTGCGACCCTTGGATGCCTGACCCTAACCTTAACCCTTAAGGTTAGTCCTAACCCATGCTCCACTAAAGCTTGTTCCCATGCTCCCATGCTCACAAGCCTAATGTGGGTTAGCCTCCTAGTATATGCACACATAATGTGCACATAACATACTTCCCCTCTCTCAAAACATTGCACTAATGAAAAGAAGGAGAACTACGCTGAACAATCTCAACCGACTCCCAAGTCGAATCCTCTATTTCCCTATCTTTCCACCTAATTTTAACCTCAAGGATTAGTCAACTACAAAGTTTCCTTTCCTTGAATTCAAGTACCTTATCAGGTTCATGTGGAACATAGGATAAATCTTCAACTTCAACGAGTTAATGAGGAGTAACTGTGTTATCCTCACCTCTCAGTTTCCCTTTCAATCTATTGATATAAAAGACTAGATGAACTCTAACATGTGGAGGTAGTTTAAGTTCATACGCAACCGTGCCAATCCGATGTAGAACTCGAAATAGACCACAATGTCTAGGAGATAAATTCGAGCATTTTCCTATTGACAAAGTTTGAGAATCTTTAGGAACATTAAAATAAACCAACGCTCCTAGTTCAAAATACCGAGATGAGCATCCCCTATCAGCTTAAAACTGTGCCCTATCCTGAGCACTCCTGATAGAATCCCGAGCTTTAGTCAGCATTTTCTGCATATCACGCAAGAAATCCCTTTATACATCAAGCTCAATGTCCTTAAGATCGACATCAATAGGTGCCGTGGAAGTTGATACCCATACATAAGCATGAACAGACTAAAACTAATAGCTGTATGCTTAAAACTGTTAAAGGCAAATTCCATCATTGGAAGATATTTTTTCCAATTTGATGCTTTTCCAAAGACATATGCACGAAGCATATCCTCTATAATCTGATTCATACGCTCTGTTTGCCTGTCAGACACTGCAGATGATCAGAGGAATTCATACTCAAAATAGTTTCCTCTTTGTAAACCATTCATAAGGAAAACATGGCATTATAATAGTAGGAACCAAGTATCCATCGCGGCGGCCCGATGTACCCCACATCTGCTCATGGAATTATCGGCGTCCCGAGTTACCCATATCAACATAGAGAGTCATCAATGTCTCAATGAGTCACATATTTCCATCCATAAAACCATCAGGTTGACTGTATAAATCACCTAAAGTACGGAACTAGAGAAAGAAATGCCAACAAATAAAAAATTCAAATTTTCTTAATCCGAAAAAAACAAGATAAACTCGTTGAACTCTAAAGAAAGAGATTTCAACAAATGAATATGCCGACGAGATTACACTCAATACATATAGGCTATAGATAAAAGAAGTTTATCTAGAGAATGTCTACCTTTAAATGAATTCTTAAAATGAGATTGTCTTTGAATGTTGAGGTCAACATGCCAAGTGATGTTAGCAAAGCAACAATCTTGAGCCCAAATTATCCCATAAGATAATATATATGAGGGATCGCTAGCATCCCATACCACCATGATACCACCCATACATACCTTACCAATTTGAAACTCCCTAGTATGCCATCTAGGAAATATGAATAAAATCCTGTATAAAAGGAATAAAATGGCCTTATCCCAGACTTTCACATACTAAAACCTGTCTCTATATACCTGAGACTACATCAAGGAATAACTCTTTCCGAGTACATCATTAGAAAAGAATTTGAATTATTGGCGCCTTCCTAATGATAACTACCCAATAAACACACTAAAGCTAGGTATAAAAATAACTCACCTAGATACATAAGCAATTAGGTATACAAGTTGGAATATGTACAAAAGTACAAGCAATATACTCCAAAATTAAGTGCAAAAAACGAAGGCAAATGCTACCTTCAAAGCACATGATATTATGCAAAAGATCAAAAGATCCCTATAAACCATGGATAAAAGCATAAAAGCTCCTCGAGTCCATAAAAACCATAGTTGATCATAAAAAACAATGCATGCCATCTAATGGACATTAATCATGCCAAAAGAGGCATTAAAATTGGTGGCCAACTCATCAATCCCGGAGTATATGAACATGGTGTTGTTCACGCAAAACTCCAAAGTAAGCAAGTGAAACACATGTGTAGCACTCATTAAAAAACCCCTAGACACAAGTGATCTAGGCAAAACCTAATGAGTCCAAATAAAAGTTGGAAAACATCCAATAAAATCCACCAAAACAAACCGATCAACTAACCCATGATAGAATCTGTCTTAGGCTTAAGAAATTAAGCACAGACCACACTTAAACAAGTACAAAATAAATTATCATAGAAAATTATCAAAGGTGAAACACACTTTGAACGCAGATTCTAGCCATCATTGAAGAAATTATTAACATGTCCAAAAAGAATGGCTAAACAATGGTAAAAAATCATGAAAACATCGTTTAGAATTAATCCAAATAGAAATAACTATTAATACAAGGTACAATCGTATTAATAATATGCGAATAACCCACATCTATCTAATGTTAGCACAAGAAAACGTACTTCAACATTAAATAATCCTCAAAAATATTAAATTCTTGAGAAAAAGAATTATCATAATTTTTTTCAAATTTTCCCTAATTTTATAGGGCCTCAAAATATGATAATTTTGAATTCCACAAAACCTATCTTATGGCATTCCAAACCTATATTTTTCTTGAAAATTTTTAGCAATTTAAATTTGCAAAAATACCATTGATATTTACAAAAATACCATTGATATTTTAAAAATATCAATTTTTAGGATTTCTAAAAATAATTTCTAGAAAATTCCTATTTTTTCTTGAGAATCCCATTGTTCAAATTTTCTCATTTTTTTACTTTTTTTCAAGCTTTTTTGGAATTTAAAAAAAACATTTTTGTTAAATTTTTTAAAAAAAGTTAAAATAAAGCTTAATTAAGCTTTGTAAAAAGCTTATAAAAAATTTCTAGGGGGGGGCATTTTTTCACCCGACAGCTGCCGCGCCCCTGCCCCCCCCCCCCCCCCCCCCCCCCCGGCGTCAACGAATTACAAAGAGGGAGAGAAGAGGATCTCTCTCTCCACTCCCCTCTCTCCTCCTTCTCCAATAAACTCCTCCCTCTCCACTCCCCTCTCTCTCCTTCTTCTCCAATAAACTCCTCTCTCTCCACCCCATCTCTTCTCTGTTAATCAGAGGATTAATACTGGATTAATCTTTTGATTAAAGAATTTAATTAAATCAAGCTTAATCATAATTAAATATTAATTATGATTAATGTTTAATTAGAAAATTCCCTATTAAGAGAAGTTCACACGGGCGGGAGGAAAATAGAAGAGAAATTTAAATTTAAGAGACAAAGAGGATCCCACACACACGGGAGAGAATTCCATGCATCAACATACTGCCCCTACTGCATTTCAGCAGAAAATCGGCAAAAAATGGATAGAATATCCGCCAAAAACCCACAAAAATGCATTAAAAATACGTTTTTAACCATAAAAATGCTCTAAAATTTTCTTAAAAATTAGAAAAAATTTCCAAAAATTTGTAGAAATTCAAGGAATCCATTCTAAAATATCCATAATAAAATATGCGGTATTTTGGTAAAAATTTCCATTAATGCTTATTTTAAACTAAAAAAATAGAAAAAAATAGCATTAAACTCACGAAATTTCCCCGCAATGTCAATTCGTACGTATTCCAACCGCCATATCGATAATCCACGTGCAAATCATCAACATAAATCAACAAAATAATATTTTTATTTAGTAAATATTAAAATTTACTTTTAAAAATGATAAAAAAAATTAATAAGAAAGAAAAAAAAACAACAATTAACTATAGATTGCTCTGATACCATTGTTAAAACCCGAAGATCTCTCTAGATAATTTTTATGCATAAACATGCATAAATCAGGCATAAACTCATCCACCCGAGCCCAAGGGATGCACACATGAATTATAATGAAGTACATCATACCTTTACCTTGATGTCACATACCATCAAGAGGAATAACTCCAATCCAATAGCATGAAGCTATAGTGTGAAATGGTAGGTGAGTAGTTATGATTCTCTACACAAGAGAACATAACATAACCTAGCCTCAAGATAACATCAAGAGACCATAGCCTGAGCCTCCCTTGAGTGTGCCCCATGCCCCTATTATATAGGAGGGCCCTCAAGTGACTCTTGACTCTCCATTTCCCATGTGTGACCCTTGGATGCTTGACCCTAACCTTAACCCTTAAGGTTAGTCCTAACCCATGCTCCACTAGATCTTGTTTCCATGCTCCCATGCTCACAAGCCTAATGTGGGTTAGCCTCCTAGCATATGCACACATAATGTGCATATAACAACTGCCCACTCCTCCCTAGATGCTATGTGAGGTGAAAGAAAGATGTAGAATTTTACATGTACTCCTTTCGGAGATCAATGCACACAAGTGAAGATGGAAGCCAACCCAATGCACGATGAAGTAAGGGATGGAGAGGCAAATGGAGCAAGTGCATGCTGCTACCATTAGTCTGGGGTAGGCACACGAAATATAAAAATTAGGGAAACAAAACAATTACGTTAAAAACAAGATCCCGGGGAACGAAATATAAAAATTAGGGAAACAAAAGTTTTGCATTAAAAAAACTACCTCCTTTACTGCTGGGGAGGGTTGGAAAAAAAGAAAACGATGGTTGTAGAGTGTATAAGCAACAGACATTTGTTGTTCCCAACAAGTGGTGAATCCAGTAGAAAATAGTTCAAGACCTTGACCCATCTCGGCAAATGTGGGTGTGCCCTTTATACGCCTTCTGTGATGGACAAGAGGCGTCTCCCATTATACAGGGCAGTGGAGTATACGGTGGATTGGAACCCGAGTGGTTGATCACTTATGATCTCCTATGCATTGGTGGTTGGCCAAAGCGTTCTTCCCTTGAGTGTGGTATAGCTGCTCCGAAGATTTTTACATGGTTGCTTTAGGATTTGGGTTGAGACTTGTGGACTCTTCACTAGACGACATAGTGGTCTTGAGGATCACGACGTGGTGCTAGGAGGATTATATAGTAATATTTTGTATTTGTATATTGTTACAGTTGATTTACATATTATTAGAGTTGATTTTCCTATTATTATAGTTGATTTATTAAGTTGATTTGCATATTGTTAGAATTGGTTTCTTAAGTTATTACAATTTTAAATTAGGAAAGAATTGTTTAAATACCATTGGGTGCATGTGTGAACTCTATTTTCTATTGGGTATGTGTGTAATGAATAAGGAATATCAATTATGGGTGTGTGAGTTCACATCAGCTCCTCCGTAGGTACAGTGGAGGGTGGCAAGCTACTAGTAGGCCCATTGTGAGTAGATGGGATCTAGGTTGTGCCTCTGGATCTAGTCGAAGTAGAAATTGGATACACCACTATGTGAATTATATTTTTTATTTTCTATTGGGTGTATGTGTAATGAATAAGGAATATCAATCATGGGTGTGTCAGTTCACACTAGCTCCGTTGTAATTACTGCTTGTAACCTTGATTACAAACCAATGGCATCTACCCATGTGCTCTAGGTAAGGAGATTTGATGGTCATCTAGCAAAATTAAATATGGACTTCCTCCAACCTGCTCTCACCTCTCATCATCTCACATGTCTGATTTTGTTAATTGAGTGGGCTTGACGGTTTGTGGGTCCTGGAGTCTAAATGGTAGCCAAGTGGGTCAGACGGTTTGTGGGTCTGATTGGAATCTAAACGGTAGCCAAGTGGGTTAGACGGTTTGTGGGAGGACTTTGGATTAGCCCTGGTGTGGTGTGGATGTGGAGATGCTAAATATGTACTCTAAATGGAGGATTTATTGTTTACAAGAGTGCTTAACTACAATGAACTCACACTACTAGATGTGGGTTAGCCACGTCGGCCAACCCATGACTTGGTCCAAAATGACCAGCTCACCATATCATTTGGTTGGGACCATATTAAACTATAACCATGCCCCTACAAAGACTTCATGTATCTCCTATGACCATATGAGACCATCTAAACTCCCTCAAATGGGCATTGTAAACCCAAGAACAATGTGTTCTCAGTTTGTTATTGTCTAGAACTCACTAATACGATGGTCACTTAGCTTGCCTAAGCATGTATCCTATTGGGTAGAGTTTCAACTCTACATAAGCCATCTCCTAAACATCTAGCCACACTTGGCCACCATCCAATGTCTGAACTCTAGTAACTGCTGAGTGCTCAAGTGCTTACCATAAAATGACTACTCCTTATAAAGGGGCCTTACATAATGGAGCACATCCACCACCCACAAAAATAACATGAGATTGCTTTTCTAACACATGCAACCTGGCAAGCATCAAGATGATGATAGTAGCACATGATTTACTCCCTTTTTGGACCCCTATTCATATCAAAGCATAGGATTTCTCAATCATGATTTAGAATTTTCAAACGCTTCTTTCTTCTAGTCGAGGAGTACCAAGATTAGCTTTATAAATCTATGCTATAATCAATAGATCATGTATCCTTTGCCAGGCTCTTATCCATAATAGGAGACATTGTCTTTGGCTTTCTATGTTATTGCAGCGTGCTGGATCAAATAAAGGAAAGTTATAAAACAAACATGAGAATCTTTCCTTATGTTGTAAACTCCATCGGTGTGAGCCTCCATGTAAAAAGGATCCACGTTGAGTGTTGTCAATATTCTTGAATAACGGTCAAGAACTCTTTCCTCCATTATGGTTTTTAATCATTTGTCTCTATCTTTAAGTAGCTCCACCCTTGTATGTACAAGATGCTTCTTTTCCCATCTTCTATAGTTATTATAAGCTATCATATATGTTACCATATGAATCTCTAGCAGATCCTACAGCTATGGATTGGTGAGCTTTATGTGACTACTACATTCTCCCATAATTTACCTTCTCTCCTACCCATGGGCATCAGCTCTTCCCATTCTAGCATTGGGGTCCTAATTGGATATGGCATGTAAAGGTGTTTTTTGGGGTTGTGAGGCGTGGCAAGAAATATGTCATGGCGGATCATCTATCTTGCATACCTAATGGTGAAGCACCAATTAGGGTTGATGATGCTACACTATTCAAGGCTGAGACTATTCTAGAATGCAGTAAGAAAATCGTAACTTTTTAGGTAATGTTTTTCTAGAAGGAAAGGAACTAAGGAAAGATTTAGCAAGAAAGTTGGTAAAAGAGCGTGCACCTTGCCAACTTATTTCCACAGAACTCTTTATAGAAGAGGTAAGGATGACATACTAAGATGATGCCCCATGGAGGATAAATACTTATACATCATCAAACAAGCACACCATGGGGTAGCTAGTGCACACTTCACAGGCGACATTATAGCAAGAAAAATACTCAAATCAAAGTATTGGTGGCCCACTCTCTTCAAATATTATGCACTATTTGTCAAGGGACGTAACGAGTGCAAACGATCTGCAAAGCCACAGAAGAAGGACATGATGCCACTATATCCTGTCAAAGTCAACCAACCTTTCACAAAAAATGGGACTTAGATTTCATTGGTCCTATTAGTCCTACTGTATGTGGCACACAAGCACGCTTCAACATTGTTGCCAACAAATTATGTCACCAAAGAGGCTGAAGCAAGAGCTTCATGAAAAGCGGATGCTATGGAAACTCTTAAGTTTCTCTATGAGAACATCATTACATGCTTTGGATGTCCATTTGAGTATTAAGTGATCAAGGTAAGTATTTTATCAATGATGTGATCAAAAATCTCACTAGCACATTCATGATCACTCACCCATAAGTCAACGCCATATTACCCATAGGCAAATGGCCAAGTAGAGAGCACCAAGAAGGTTCTTATTTCAATAATGACAAAGATTATTGAAGCTCAATGCATTGACTGGGAATCTAAGCTCATAGCAGCAGCTTTATGGGCCTATCGCACATCATTCAAAGTTGCAATTAATTGCACACCTTTTAAGATGATGTATGGACTTGAGGCAGTAATGCCCTGGGAGTTCATGATCCCTAGCTTAAGGGTAGCTCTAAGTGAAAAGCTTGATAGTAATGAATTGGCTACCAACTATTTATTTTAGAACAACTCACTGAGGAGTGACAAATTGCAATGCAAAACATGCAGATAGAAAAGGACCGAAGAAAGAAGCGGTTTGACAAAAAACTCAAGGACAAGGAGATTGAGGTAGGAGATCTTATACTTATGTATGGGGCCTATAGTGAGAAGAAAAAGCTTAAACATACCGGAAAGGAACCATTTAGGGTTTGTGAAGTTACTCCACAAGGTACTATACGTGTTGAGACTCTTGACGGAGTTAAAATTGTTGGTTTCCTTAATGGAAGTAAGTTTAAAAAATACTATGGATCTCTTACCAAAGAATCCTTACATCCTTCACATGATAAGAAAGCTTCCAAGGAAAGGGCTGCTCAAAAGAAGACCTAACCCAAGAGGAGGCAAGGGAAAGATAAACCAAACTATAACGACGAGAAGGGAACCTTAGACCTGCTGCACAAGCCTTTGTGGGAGAAGTTGAAGGGGACAAAGAGGAGCACATAGTGCCTCTACGAACATCCATTCAATTTCCTAGCCCTTATGGTGAAGTGCTTTATAATGCATTACTTGATACGGGGGCTAGTCACAATCTAATTTCCTTCAATGCATAGAACCAGTTGGGAAAACCCCAACTTGTAGATACCTCCTTAAAGGTGAAAGGTATCCATGGTAGAAATACCAAGGTTCTTGGGCATTACAAATAGAGATATAATGTGATGGCAGCAATCAACTAATGGCAGACTCCCTAGTTATGCCTACTAGAACATTACCTGAACCAATAATACTTGGTCGTACATGGATGAAGGCTGTAGAATGTATGATTGAACAGGGAGGGTCTCTATGGGTGACACCACAACTGAACAATCTAATCATAAACCCCTCTCACCTCTCACTATTATCGAGGGTTGCAAAGAGAAGGAAGCTTCAACCCCCTCCACTTCAGTGTCCAATATCCAAAAAAACTCTCAGTCCTTCTACCTCCACACGGCAGACACCTACATATGAAAAGAACAAACAGATTTGATGAGCTACAAAGTGGCAACCCAAATCTACCTGGAAATGGAAGGCTTCTCAATCCATACCACCTCAATCGGGACCTCAACACAAGAATCGGCGCGCAAGAAGTCCAAATTACAAATTACACCCAAATGGATCCCCAAATTACAAATTACACCCAAATGGATCCCCAAATGCTTATTAAAAGCTCAAGGATAATACGAGGGTAACCATTGTATTTGGATACCAGAACATAAAAGTATACCCATAATCTCACTACCACCGCTTACCAATTCCTAGACCTCCTCATCAATGATGGATAAAGGCTTCAATAGCTCAAATACCAAAACAAAGGAAAAGCTATTGTAATAGAGCCTTCACCACCAACACCCAAAAGGCCTAGATCCCAAAGACAAAACCCTATCACACAAGACATGGTGATTGATGGTGAAGCCTCTATATCGCTAAAGGTTTCAAAACCATTGATGGTGGCTATCCAAACCCCAACCCCATTGGTCCCCCTAGATGAGTTACCCACTATGCAAGTGTCAAGTCCATTGCTCATCAATACTGGTGAAACCATAAGCTCCATGTGGTCTTATAAGAGCCCTTTACCGCCATTAAAGATGGGAGTTGACCTACCACCACAACAAAAAACAAAGAGCGCTCCAACAAACATTAATGGAGCAAAGGTGGAAGGGATGGTTGCAAAAAACCTACAATACCTTCTGTGAGGTCAAGGTATGATAGAAAGCTGGAAGGGGGGACTTAGGCATTACTTTTGCACTCCACGTTTTGCTCCCCGACAAAGTTTATGTCCATATCAAGTGGGAGCCTATTGGAAAAAAGCTAACCCATGACAATCTAGCTTGACCCAATAGTATACAGCAATATAGCAACTATACACATACTAAAAAACCAACTAATCATACAAATTATTATTTTCTAAGAGAAGGAGCACATATCAAATAGAAGAATGAAATACGACTCTGCTATGACTATAGGCCATGAGCATGGACTTTTCGTGGACCGACACGAGTGACCCTATCCTGGACCTGTATTTCCAAGAATGGTACTATCGTGAGTATTCCTCCTTTCCAAACCCACTCACACTATTTTTATGCACCACTAGTGGGAGAGATGTTGTGGAGCCACCTTTGTGGACCTGTTCTACCTACATTTCCATCCCCGTGCACCATGCATTACCTATAGGCATCGTATGTTGTATGCAATGTCCTACTTATGTTGGTAGTGTAGAACTTTTTTTAGGCGCTACGGGATAGCACTATCGTAGTCCATGGTAGGAGAGACACCACAGCAACATGATCACGATAGTGTTTGTTACCCCATGGGAGGACCCCAACAAGATAAAACTACATAGGATCAACTTGTAGAGCAGTGGAGGAGGGAAAAACTTATGGACTTAGACCATTAGATATGGCATATGCATTTCCACTTCCTTGTTTCTTCTCGTGGGTGATTTCCTAGATAGCTTAGCTCACGGTAGCTACTTAGCTAACTTACCTATAGTATCCATGCCCTATCACAGTGAGGAGGCACTCAAACCATTACCTAGTAGACCACAGGATGCATATATATATGGAGCACACCGAGTGAGGGGGAAAGTCAAAATGACGAGGAATCAGAGCATGCTTATGAACTATGGTTATCTAACGATGAGCTTGCTAGATAGTATGATTTGTACATTATTGAGGTGTCACCATGTAGGCCAGATCCAAAATACAACATGTGGTGGACATGCAACCTCAATATGGACAAGATTTTCCTCATTGCCCAGGTGTATTTTAACCCATCCTCACCTTTTGTTTATTGTTTGTGATTCTCCATTTACTTTTTGTTTGAGTGTTTGCATGCATTGCTGGGTATCTGGTCTATCAATTTTCTAGTTATTACTTGTTGGTAACATATAGGCTTTGGTCCTAGTCCAATCTTCCCTGAGATCGACCTTAGAGTATGCCAAAGGAGTATGCGCGGTAACATTTAGGCTTTGGTCCTGGTCCAATATTCCCTAAGATCGACCTTAGGGTATGCCAAAGGAGTATGCCAAGTACTCCACCTTCCTTAGTGTGCCCTCTTTAGTTAGAATAGAGCCTTTTAGGGGAATTGTGAAAGTGACACTAGTTTATTTTAAAAAAAACAACAACAACAAAAAACAAAAAAAACCCACAAGAAATAAACATCGCCATGTGCGATCTAGGTAGGACTTTTGGTTATTAGTGATGGAGCCTTGAGATTGTACCCTTGATTTCCATGATTTCCATGGGATGGGACCTTGTGGCTAAAAATCTATCAATAAAGGGCCTTTTTAAAAAAACAAAAACAAAAAACCATCGTTGTGGAGGTACTTACAGTTCTTAGATACTCTTGTTTCTTGTTGTATGAGGTCTCTAGACCATTGCTTAGGTCTCTGTAGGGTAGTGCTCTACTTTTCTATTTTTAAAATTAAAGAGAAAACTTATAATAATCACTTTGGAGTTCCATTTAGGAGGCTAGATATTAGCTAGAGATGGTTTCACCAAAGGATAGTGTGTCAAGACTAAGGTAATAACCGGAGTCATGCTTTTTTCTCCTTCTTAGCTTAGATAGAATTTGGACCAAGCTTCATAGTACCCTTGTCTTAACTAGAAAATTTGACCAGTTATTAAATATCATTCCTCACTACATAATTGGTGTTTGCATTATGCTTAAATGCACCTTAATTGTGGTACCATGTTGCTTTGCAGACCTTCCACCACACGACCTCCAACATTTCATGCATCCACAACAACAGCCTCAACAAATCTTCATTAACATATTTTGAGAACGAAATCTGCTTCAAGAAGGTGGGCATGTTAACCGTTATCGGCCAATGTCATTGTATATTTTACGTGTGCGATCACTACCTGTCTATGAAAGGCACGCCATGGGATTAATAATGGAGATTGTATTCTTTGATTAGGTGTTTGCATAAGCCTAGGCGGCCGTGGATAGCCATGGACCTATTTTTAAAGTATGGACGTCCAAGGTGTGAAGGCTATGGACCAAGATAAGGGTCATTGTGTATACTCACCATTGATTCTTTTATGCTAATTCAAGAGAGTTCTCTTCTTCTCTACACTCCTATGCTATTTCTTTCTTGCTTGCCTCTTGATTGTTCGATCTCTTATGTGCTTGCTTACATGTGTGTGAGAGAGTGAGTGTGTGATTGAGTGTAAGAGAGGAGGGTGGAGCTTCCATTGGAGTGTGCTTGCTTGCCTCTTGCTTGTTTGAGCTCTTGTGTGCTTGCTTGCATGTGTGTGAGAGAGTGAGCGCGTGATTGAGTGTAAGAGAGGAGGGTGGAGCTTCCATTGGAGTGTGCTTGCTTGCATCTTGCTTGTTTGAGCTCTTGTGTGCTTGCTTGCATGTGTGAGAGAGAGTGAGCGCGTGATTGAGTGATTGAGTGAGCACGTGATTGAGTGAGAGAGGAGGGTCAAGCTCTGGAGCAGAGCTTGGAGTGTGGCTGTGCAACAATAAGGCCTCCTACAACAATCCAAGCATAAGCAATTAGGTGAGTGACACATCTTGTTTATGCAATTTTAGGCTAGGTTATGGTAGATTAACCTCTCGATTTAAGCTATTTATGATCTCGAGTGCGATGAGGCAAGGCCCCGCGACATTGGCTAGTTCTTGCACTCTTTATATGGTGCAAGGGCTTCCCAAAGCTTTAAAAATCTAGTTTGCAAAATCCTTTTTGTGCCACAACATTGTTACTCATTTCCCAGAAAAAAACTTGTGCCACTATGTCCTCCTCTTTCATTTTGCAAGTCGCAACTGTCATGGGCTCTTGCAAGCTACATATATATACCATCATATAATAGTTGGAAATTAGCTGAAAACAAGTTCAATTTTTTGAAGAATTTGATAAGACCACACTATACCTTGGATCATATGCATGTGTAGCCATTGTTGTCTATCCCTGCACATGCCTGATGTGATCAAAACAAACCCAAGCCCTCAGCAAATCACCGTCTCCTGTTTGGTGCATACAGTTCACCAGATCCAAACCCGATGCGGGCCTTATGGTTGAGATTTTAAACACATAACACTTCTCTCACTCGTTTAAATCTTGCATAGGAAAACGACTACCATGGAAGAACTCAAAAGTGCATTGTCTCTTTAATTCAAGGATACTCAACTCTTCTCCTTACACTGAACCACTAATCCTAAAAGCACGTACCATGCTCCTAAATCTACAAGAGAATTGGACGACTTAACAAACTATGTAAACTTAAGTTAACAAGAATAATAAAAAAATTAATATTAATATGGAATACGCATTACCTTTGACATTGAATTAGGGGATGCATGTGTTCCAATATATCTCTTCTCCCTTTGTTTTTATCTTCTTGGTTTCTTTCTTTTTTGTTTACTTTGTTTGTTTGGTCTCTTTCTCTCCTCTTCCAATCTCCTTCCGAAGCAGTCTTATTTTACAATCCTCTTCCGGGCTCCTCTTTTCTACATGGTGCCGTCCGAATGCGAACAAGGGACACAGGTGTTCTTAATGTTCAATGATACCAAAGTAGCTACTGGGATCGTTTTGCATGTAAACCTCACTGTGGATACCGTCGTCCATGGAATTTCTTTGGCTCCTGGTCATGTTGGCATGTCAATTGAGGATGTTAAAGTGGGAGAAGTACCTCTTTCTTTTCCCCTCGAAGATGGTGATATCGACACATTAAATCAAACCATAGGCTACATCATTATATGACCAGCAAGCGATTGCGTAAGTGCTGTTATATCTCTCTCTCGCCTTTGTAATTATGCTCTTTTTTATGGTTTTGTTGAGAGTAATTTGTAGCAAAGTGATTGCATTAGTGTTGTTATATCTCTCTCACCTTTGAAATTATGCTCTTTTTGTGGTTTTGCTGAGAATAATTTGTAGCAAGAAATTATGTAAGCGATTGAGTAATTTGTCTTGTATATGTCTATGTTTGTAGATTGATCCAAACACATCAAAGGAAACCCCACATCTAAAGCGTGCACAATGTTTAAAGAGCACACTTGACAGACAAGCAAGCCAAGAAGTGACAAGTACAAAGAAGAGGAGGAAAATAGTGTAAGAAGATGATGATGATTATGCTCCTCCTCAAAGAAATCCACCATGCTTTTCAAAAAAATGTGCTTCTTCAAAATCCATAAAAGCAACAAAGGAAGTAAGAGAGGTGGAGGAGGGAACTGAAAAAGAAGGCGAGAATGAAGACCACTTCATGGTGACACATGCAACTCATTTGCGACTAGAACTCCTATAGGACAACCTAAACAGACTTAAGGTAATTATTATCCACTTTTTACCAAATCTTGCATGAGGCATTTTTATGGCTTCGAAGTGCATCTTGTGTGTGTATTGTAGGTGAAGAAATCCACTCCTTTACCACTTATTCTCTTGAGCAGACTTGTGCCTAACCCCTCTGTACGAAGAGTACAGTTTAGGTACAAGAATCTGGTAAGGGAATTCTATACAAATGGCTATGTTGCTGATCGATGATGTAGGTTCATTTGCTCTATCTCCTCATCCCATAATCCTATTAGATAAGTAACGTAACATGATGTTAGTGCATGGGATGACATATGGCGAATGAGAAATGAGGAGTTCAAGAATGTGATTAAAGGCACGGAGTGTGTGAGCAACATGATGTTTTGTGTGTGGGACGGCAATCTCATCACGTTGTGGCATGGATGGAGGAGATAAGTAAATGTGAGTCATCTTAAAATGCTTACTTTTTCTATGCGCTAATAAGTTTTTTTAAAATAAAATTAGGACTAATTAGATTTGCACTGAGACTGTAGCATTCAAAGATGTATATCAAAGCATCCATGTGTTCACGCTATCCTTATTGAATTCAATGAGGATAGAAAGGGGAGGTCCTCACATTCATAGCTTGCTTAAATAGGTAACAAAACATACACATTACGAGAATATATGTCTTAAGTAACTTTGACATGGGATGTTCCAAGTGTAGTACGTTTTATCCTTCATTAGCTTTTTTGCCATAGGATGAATGAAGTGGGCTATGTTGCTTCGTCTCTTGTGGACAAAGTGTACCTCATTAGGGCACTCAGATTAGAAAATAAATAAACAATTATGAGGCATACTAGAGTGAAAAACAAGGCATGGATTGAGAAGCATGCCCCGATGTAGAAAAAAAAAAGGATCACTCGTTAGTACAACTACGAGCTTTCAAAACTTTCCCAAATAGTATTCCATGTAAACCTTTAATCTTCTAACACTTATAATATATGATTAACATTTACATATTGTCACTAATGTTGTAACATGTGAATAATAGGATGAGTACATCGAAGCCACCCAAGATATTGACCCCCTAGTAAGCTTGCCTACAAATGAGTTTGAAGAGAAATGGAGAACCGCATTTTATAAAGATGAAAGAAAGTGGAGGCATGCTACAAGGTGGCTAGCGGTGATTGTAAACCCTACACAAGGAGAAGGTTTCTTTGAGCAAGAAATCCTACACTCTTCCCTCTTTGTCTATTTGGTAGGCAACAACATTTATGGTTTTAATGTTGCGATTTAATTTTGGTGCTGTGTTACAGACGACTGGTTCAAGTTAATTGGGACGAGAAACCAGATTATTTGACAGAGGATAGGCTATACAGCTTGGCATTTAGCTCATTTCCAAATGACCAAAAAGCACAGATTTTAGATATTTTGATTGATGGCAATTCATAGATACTGAAGGACACACAACTCCCTAAAAGTAAGTAATACTTTCTTCCCTTTTCTTCTTGCTATATACAAAGCACTGTATTTTGTTTGAATAACAATTTCAATGGCAATGCAACAAATGCAAGTTTATTCAAGGATTGGCTTTGAAGAGAAGCATATGGCATGAGATTGGAGCACAAAGTGTGGCCGTCCTCGTAGAAATATTAGAAAAGTACAAGATAATTTTTCCATATACATTTTAGGAGGACCTCTCCGATCTTAAGAGAATGTATTTAGGGAAGCTGTTTGAGGACATGGTGGGATTCTTGAAGAAACAAGGAGTGGTAGATTCAAACCCCACTATCGTCAAAGCTACCAAGAGTGTTATGTTCAGGTGCATATCATTCTACAAAGCTTACTTATACTACTTAATTGTGCTCTGATATTCGTAAACTAAACGAAAACAATAATTTGTAGATGGATTCGTAAGTGCCATGCAGAGAGATATATTGCATATGTGCCTGCAATCTTAAATGATTGGTGTGATCCACAAAATGATTGGTGTGATCCACAAAATGAGAGCACTATGTATATAAAACAACAACTTCAAGACCTTTAGGATGTAGGGATATAGAAGAGATTCCCATTGTTCCTTGACTTTCCAAGTGGCAAATTGACCAAGAGCAAGAAGGAGATGTATCCTCGAGCCTGTAAATCAAAGCAATCAACTATGGTATGAACTATATAATTAGATATTTTAGTTCTTTTTTAATATTGTTTCTTATATCTTTTCAAATCGTGATTTCTATTGTGAAGCCTAGAAGTCTATGTGACCAATCACATGTTCAAGACAAGGGCAAATGTCTTATGAAAGATGAAGGGGATGATGAAGAGGATGATGATGATGATGATGAAGGGACAAAAGTAACAAATAAGGATGCAATGAAGGAAAAGAAAAAAGAAAAGGCACAAGAGGAAGAGGACGATTCTGATGTCTCTACATCAGAATATAATGAAAGCAGCTATGAGAATAGCATTCACAAGATCGAGGTAATCCCAAAATTTAAAGAAGTGGATCATGCAGCAACATATGCAGGGCACTCTTTTACTTGTGGTTCATTAGTTTTATTGTTACATAGTTCAGATGCTAACATGGATGAATAAGTTATGGATCCAAATAAGCTTATATTTGTGGTGCATGCACTTACAAAATGTACGCTTTGTAGGAGTGTCTCATCATACGGCCTCAAAAGTAGTCCTCGATGTTCCATGCGAACATCAAAGTGCTAGTTCCTCTATTGTTATAGAAGCCTTGGTGCTGACAAGTGTAATAATCAATTGTGAACACATGTGAAACGATTATGAAGGTGTGTCTTTTATAAATTTCTATAATAACAATTAATGTGTAACTCTTCTCAACATGGTGTAGCAAGACATGATTCTACAAAGATGAGGGAATTTGTTGGGAATCCTTTGAAGACAGGCCATGCAATTCGGAACCAGGAGTGTCCACAAGAGCTAGTACATCTTTTTGATATGTTGCATATGGTCAAAGAGGGATACTAGACCTTTAATGTTAAAGGTGTCAATACAAGCACGTGTGATTGTATTATAGTGAAGTTGCCCATAGGAGATTCCATTTATGGCTACCCCGATGACATTGTACCACCATGGAATCTCTGTACATGTGAGTGATGAGATGATTTTTCCTTCATTAAGACCTTAAGTGTTGTTGTGTATATGTTGTGTGTATGTCATTCTTACATTTTATGTTTATGCCAGATAGATGAAGAGGAGCCTTTATTGATTTAGATTTTTGAGACCATCTTAAATGACAATGGCTCTATTATTGTCATCGCTACTATGTATCAAGTGGCAACCATTATAGCGTAGGTCGAGCAATCTAGATTCTCCTTAGATAACCTGGTGAATTTGTGGTGAACAACACAGATTGGAAAGGTGTTTGGACAAGAGGTAAGTAACACTAACCATAGAGGTTGCCATTGAACATCACTTTTTGTTACAATAAATCATCACATACTTTTATGCAGACATATACCCTTGCTGCTACCTTTACGAGCATAGTTGGATTAAACCATACACAACCTTTCTTGCCTGATTATATCATTGATCCTTGCACCATGATGCACTGAGGCAGACACCCACCAGACAGGACAGCATGGCGAGGTATGGTACAAACATATCAGTGTTCCAAATTAAGGGTGGTACATTTTTTTGTAGAATTAAGAGAGATGTTCTTTGCAGGTGGATGTCAGTGTGTGGATGACTTTTGCGATAGACTATTAAAGCATCATGTAAAAAAGGACAAGTGATAGTAGAGATTTATGTAGGATGTAGATATTTTGCTATGGTAGCACACAAATTAGGCAATAACATTGTTTATATTGATCCTGAAGAGGATATTGTAGAGAGTGTCTTGATGCAGATTTTATTGTAGTGCAATAAACATATTTGTTTGTCAATATTCAAGTGACTGGATTTAGAAATTATTTATGATTATGTCATGATCTTATTTTTCATATGAAAAAAAAAGAGAAAGAGGGTGAGAGCAATCCATGTTGGGGTTTTATAAAAGTAATAAAGAATTGACATTTTCTATATTGTGTGGATAAATAAGGCAGTGTTAAGTTTGTAGACTCGATGATCTGTATGCAAAACATGAGTTAAGTGTACTATGTTGAGAAATGAGAAGGAAATAAAGAGAGAGAGAGAGAGAGAGAGAGAGAGAGAGAGAGAGAGAGAGAGAGAGGGAGTGAGGATAGAGAGAGTGAGCAAAGAGATGGAAATAGAGAAATAGAGAGAGACGAAGAGAGAGAGAGAGAGAGAGAGAGAGAGAGAGAGGGAGAGGGAGGGAGAGGGAGAGAGGGAGTGAGGATAGAGAGAGTGAGCAAAGAGATGGAAAGAGAGATGAAGAGAGAGAGAGAGAGAGAGAGAGAGAGAGAGAGAGAGGGAGGGAGGGAGAGGGAGTGAGGGAGTGAGGATAGAGAGAGTGAGCAAAGAGATGGAAAGAGAGAAATAGAGAGAGACGAAGAGAGAGAGAGAGAGAGAGAGAGAGAGAGAGAGAGAGAGGGAGTGAGAGCAAATATAAGGATAGAGAGAGAGAGGGAGGATAGAGAGAGTGAGTAAAGAGAAGGATAGAGAGAGTGAGATAGGGAGGATAGAGAGAGTTATCAAAGAGAGAGAAGGATAGAGAGAGTGACATAGGGAAGATAAAGAGTAAGTAAAGAGAAGGATAGAGAGAGTGAGATAGGGAGGACATAGAGAGTTAGTAAAGAGAAGGATAAAGTGAGAAAGGAGAAGGACGGAGAGAGAGAGAGAGAGAGAGAGAGAGAGAAGATAAGGATAGAGAGAATGAGAGGGAGGATAGAGACTGTGAGTAAAGAGAAGGATAAAGAGAGAGATAGGGAGGACAGAGAGAGTTAGCAAAGAGAGAGAAGGATAGAGAGAGTGAGATAGGGAGGATAGAGAGAGTGAGTAAAGAGAAGGATAGACAGAGTGACATAGGGAGGAAAAAGAGAGCTAGAAAAGAGAAGGATAGAGTGAGCAAAGAGAAGGACAAAAAGAGAGAGAGAATACTATAGAGAGTGAACGAAAAGATGGATAGAGAGAGGGAGGGAGGATAGAGAGAGTCATTAAAGAGAAGGATACACACACACACACACACACACACACACAGAGTGAGTGAGCAAAGAGATGGATAGAGAGAGAGAGAGAGAGAGAGGAGGATGTATATATATATATATATATATATATATATATATATATATATATATATATATATATATATATATAGAGAGAGAGAGAGAGAGAGAGAGAGAGGAGGATATATATATATATATATATATATAGAGAGAGAGAGAGAGAGGATAAGAAGAAAGAGAAGGATACACACACACACACACACACACACAGAGAGAGAGAGGGGGGGATGGTAGATAGAGAGAGTAAGCAAAGAGATAGATATAGAGAGAGAGAGAGAAAAAGAGAGAGAGGGGAGAGTGAGACAAGGGACAAAGAGAAGAGCAACAAAAAGATGTGAGATGGTTGGAGAGAGGAGAGGAGAGGAAGGGAAGATGGTAATAGATAGAGAGAGAAAGGGAGGAGCAAGGTTGGTGGTGGAGGGGGTTGGGCTAGGCTGGGAGGTGGTGGGTGGAGATGGTGGTGGAAATAGTTAGAGAGAGATTGTTCAAGTAGAGAGGGCAGCCAAGAAAAGCTCCCTCCACCATATAAACTCCACCATTCTAGATGAGAGAGAGGAGTTGCTAGAACAGTTCACACTGCCCAACCTTCCCTCCACAAAAGTTAATTTTGAAACCATATCTAATAATTTTTCTTGGTTCTAAGTTAATTGTGAAACCATATCTAACAATTTTGCCAGTTCTAGACTCATAGGATGGTAGTTGTCCCTTAAACCAATCAGGGATTAAACTATGAGAGGTCGAGGCCTCAGTCTTTTCCATGATGACACTCGGTATATCTAGAGGTTTGTGAATCTCAGTAGTAGGCATTAAGGTACTAGGGATTCTAAGGGTCAGGATAAGAGCCAAGTTTTGTCATGTGTGATCTAGTCTCAGGAATCACACGTTCCCATGGGGTCTCCTTCCCCGTGCTCCTAGTTTTGGAGGGTATTTCACTACCCTGTTTAGAATCAGCCCTTGTATCCAAGGAGTCCGAGTCCTCATCTAGGTCCCTAATGAAGACTGGCTCTTGAGGCGTCCCAAGATTTGTCTTTTTGGTTTTCTTTAATTTCCCATCCTTAACAGAATTTTTTCTCCTATTTGCTTCTTCTTCTCAGATTCCACTATCGAAACTATAGATCATTGCTCGAATATATATTGGTGTGATGATGGGTGCTATTTGTGGACTTGTCTCACCACAATCTTGTTAGGGCAGTCCTAATCCAATGATCTATGCCCACAACACAGTTACAAGTAGCCGGTGACATGTTTGAGAGCACTTCTTGGTTGAGATGGGGAAACTTAAGAGGGCATTTTGAAACTCGATGGGGACCTTGACAGTGGTAGGATTTAAGAGAAATTCTTCTAGCTATGGCATTGATGTCTCGGCCCCTGCCCATCGTAGCAAGTTGGTAAACTCGCTTGACTCCCCCTCTGCCATATCCACTACATAATTGTTAGGATGAAGCTCTCTGGGGTCCTCAAAGAGGTGGGTGGTGGGTGGTGGGTGGTGGGTTCGACATCTACCTCTGCCATATCCACTACATAATTGTTAGGATGAAGCTCTCTGGGGTCCTCAAAGAGGTGGGTGGTGGTAAACTCGCTTGACTCCCCCTCTGCCATATCCACTACATAATTGTTAGGATGAAGCTCTCTGGGGTCCTCAAAGAGGTGGGTGGTGGGTTCGACATCTACCTCATATTCTCGATAATCAATAGGCAAGATCTTCGTAGAGCTTACTTGATTATTAAGAGGTGTGATCCTCGAGGGAAGTGGTTGGCATCCCAACATTGGTGGAGGTAACGACACATTTTGTGCATTGTAAATCCCCCTTTCAAGGGGTTTTTGTGTCATTTGATCTATATTGGGTTGAGATATTGCTAGAGGCGTTATGGCTTGTGGCATGGGGCTAGTAAAGCCAAGTGTTGAGGTCTAGAGGCGTTAGCCAGGGTTTGCAAACGCGTGCGGCACTATGAAGCCTCATGACCATAATGACCACAAAAAGTACAATTACCATTATAGCGTACCCTTAGGACTAGACACTCATACTAGTCAATGCCCTTGTCACAGATTGAGCACCATTGAAGCTCTCACCTTGGGCACATATGTATGTTTTTGGGGGCTTGATTGGCCTTCATTCCCTCTTGGAGTGCTTTCATGAAATCCATAAAATTCATCTCCGCTAAAGTGTTGACTTTAGCGAGGGGTTTAATTTTAGAAGTGCTCTGTCATGTGACTCTAGAGGCAATATATTTAGAATCTGATGCTTTATCGGAGGCAATAGATTTAGAATCTGATGCTTTAGCTCCTTTGACCATAAGATTATCCTCTAGTTGGATGGAATTTGTTGTGAATTCATCCCATGTAGTGATCCATCTAATGACTAATCCATTATAGATCACTTCATGGTTAAGTCCATGGATGAACCTATCCAACAATTGATTATTAAAATAGCATTCATGCGAAAGGCAACGAGACTCCAAATGCAACTTATAAAATCTCTAACCGATTCCTCTTCCTCTCTCTCAGCTTTGTGTAGCTGGGAAGCTATACCCCATAAGACTCCTTCACGCACAAATTGCTTCAAGAACAATCTCCTAAGAGTGGTGAAGTTGTAAGGTTTCCCCCTTCCAAAATAGGGGAAACACTTAAGATAGTCTACTTAGTCTTAGCTTGGAGAAAATTTCCTACTCGTGCGACACCTTGACCATGCAAAGATTCAAGGATACGATTTGTAGGTAAGACCTAGTCCTATCCCGCACGGGGGGAAGCATGGTCTTCTAAAAATCAAATCACCAATAGGGTAATTGATCCTAATTTGGGCAACTACTAATCTTGATTCCTAGAGACAACGCTTTTTACCTCATCCATGCAAGGCACAGCCCCGTTGGCCTAGTCTTCTAGAATAGAGTTGCTCGAGAACCTATTTATCTAGCATAGGGCTTTCACTTAATCTGTTGAAAAGCTTCCCGACTAATCGGGTCCACCCGTCCATAGGATGGTGCCATTGGGGCATTCCATCCTCCCACTTTCCACCCTACTCACACGTCAATTTGTTTTCTAATTAATCCTACCACATTGTTTGACATAAATAAACATGTTCCTTAATTAGAGCCCTTTCACAAGGTTCGTTTAAAATAGCCTCTTTCCATAGTATAATAATGCTAAAGACAAGATATCTATATCTATATCTATATATATATATATATATATAAGTTTATACAAGAATCAATTTCATACAAGCCAAACCGGCTCTCTTATTCTTTTCCTTTATACTATCGATGATCTAGAATTCGGCCTTCCAGCCTCTACATACTGGGCAAAAACCCTACAGGACCATACACCTTGTTTTATCGGTAGAGCTGGTGAGGACTCAAGCCGACCTGTTGCCCCCTCAGGCTCCGTCGTTTGATCCTCTCACCCCTTAGAGGGATGTCTACGTGCTAGGGTGGGCTTATTCACCGCACTAGCTTGGGCCCTCAGAATTAGGCAGCATCTTAATCACTCGCCTCAATCGGCAAACCTCATTCTCCCAATGGTATGAGGGATACCATGGGTCGCAATTTTGGGCCTTGCTAATGATGTTGCCCGGCTACACAAGCATAGAAACGGAGTCAGCATCGAAGCCAAGAGAAAATACATGTACTCTTTGAGAGCTGGTGCCCAAATCCCTGACATCCGAAGCATTTGTTCTCGCTTTGAAGCTCTTCCCTTTGCATTCTCAAGAGAGCCAGAGTTCCTGAGAATGTACTTCGGGGGAAAGGTCTTCCTTCAATTCTGAAGCTTCCCGTCTCCACATTCTGGTTAGGACCTTGGTGTCTCTTCGTCGGAGGCGAAAAGTTGGAAGAACTTCCCGGTGTCTGAAATCTTTTAAAGGATGAGGGAGCTGGCTTTGGTGGGACTTTCACGATGAAGGCTTTGGCAAAGTCCTTCACCATTCTGACAGCTTCTGCCACCATGGACACTGGCTTGGCATTCTTGAGACCAGTGTGTCCAAGGGTTTGTTCATTCCCCGAATGAACCTAGCCATGAGTTGCTCTTCATCTAGAGGTGGTGAATATTTGAGTAGAAGAGCGAAGGCCTAGTGATATTCCTCGATGGTTTTGCTCCCCTGCTTTAGCTCTAATAATTTGTTGATTTTGGTTTCCAAAAACCCAAGGGGACAAAATCTCTTCCTCAAATAGGTTTTAAGGTCGTTCCAGGACTGAGTATTCCTGTCCTCCAGACGGTTGGTGTCACAATGGTTCCTCCATGCTACCCTGGCTGTTTCCACTATTTTTAGCCTGGCAAGAGCCATTTTGCTTCGCTCATTGTAGCCCGTGACGTCAAAATATTCTTCCATAGCTTCCACCCATTTCTCCACAGCCTCGCCCAGGTTCTCCCCTTCTCCTTTAAAAGGGTCCTGGCTGAGTTCTACGAAGAGCCTTGCGAACGTCGGGGTCAAGCTCATCATCTTCAGAGAGAGGGTCTCGCTGACGGCCACGATTTCCTCGTCTCATGATTCTACCAAGAATGATATATTATTAAATTTTTATTTTGATATCATCCACGAGATCCTAATACTTAAGGGATTCGGAAAATAATTTCTTAAACAAGATAAATGATCTTATTGGAGAGCTATGACATATACCCGGTAACAGATTTTTCTCTATCAGTTCTTCATCCATAAACAATCACTTATACAACAGGCAATTTTTCTCCAGAAAACATTTCTTTATTTATATAAAAGTTGCAATATGTACATAGAGCAGCTCGGCTCCAGAAATCAAAATCTCCTCAGGAGACGCATAAGACGACGGTACTGGGCCATAGTCATGCCCTGATACAAACGTTCTCTTACTGCCAAGGGAGCTATTATCTTCTCCTTTTAGGAATAAAGCGACTAAGGAGTCTATAGATTTGGCATGAAAGTCTGAAATGCCAAGGCGTTGAATGATACAGAATGACACCATGTACCACTTTCAGCTTCATTAGAATCATGGCCAATGAGAGGTTCTGCCTCAGCATTGCATGCTGGTCACACAAGAGGCGTGGACATACTATCCTGCAAACTACTTATGCTATTGTCTCTCCGTTGGGTCAGGAAAATATAAATCCTCGAAATGGCGTGTGAGTCTGACTGAGCTTGTTCGAGTTGCAACAGAAGAGATGAGATGCTCGAAGGCGAATGCAGTCATGTCTTGTGGACTGGGTGAGGTTGGGAACACCAGATAAATATGGAACTTCCATCTAAAAAAATAATTTCTTTGATTAAAAATTCTTTATTAATGAGACTTGCAGAATGAAAATACATTATGAAAAATGCTTTTTCTGAGTTTTTTATTATCAATTTCTGATAAGAATTCGTTTATCCTTATTAGCTTTCAACAAAGCTCTTGTAAGATTCCTCCCTCCAGCTTTTGAGGTGTACATGTGTAAGAAAACCCCCTTCTGATCTTGTAGTTTTTTCCCTCTTTGAAATAAAAGAAAGATTCTGCTTTACCCTGTTTTAGCCTAGAGAGAGAAAATGTCTAGAGAGAGGTAATCCAAAATTGAGATATTTTTGGATATAAAAATCCTCCTAGTGTCTAAAATGGTTTATCCTGAAACAAAAATTCAAAAAGAACTTTCCAATGTGCATTTGGAATTAATTGAAAAGAAGTATAAAGGACCTTAGCCTAAGGGTCTAGATTTTCAAAAAATTTAGATTATGGTCCAATTAAGGTTCTTATGGGCCAATAGGATCAATCCAAGTGTGGGAAGGAGATAAATCCAATTTATAAAAGAAAAACCCCCAAAAATGAGTAAATGCTCACATAAGATGAAGAGTTGACTAAGGACAAGGTTTATTAGTAAAAAACTATGAGTATTACTAAAAAATGAGATATTTTGGGTATAATGATTCAATTTTGACACCTTGGTAAGGAGAAGAAATCTCTTGAAGGAGGCGCCTATTTCACTTGTGCGGTGGAGTTTTAAACTCAAAAATATTGTGATATTTTTATCTCTCCGCTCTCCTAGATCAAACCAAATCAAAAGGAAGCCAAACTAGGTCCAAATCTTGAACCTAGAAAATTCTAGAAACTAGTTGGACTTGGTTAGAGGCCTCCCTCACCTATAAATAGATCCTTAGCCCTTTGTAAAAAAATATGAGAACTATACCATGCTAGTATTATACTAAAATAATGATATTTTCTATTATCCTCTACAAATTGAAGAGATTGGAACTTCTCTCTCTCTTCAATCTTCCTTGGTGACTCCAACAACATACCAAACCAATTGATTGGTTGGGGGCCTCTACTGTGATCAAAGAATCAAGTAATTTAGGAGGTAAAGTGTGGATTATTGTCTTCTTTTTCTTAAAACTCCAAATGTTTCTCTTCTCAATCCCTCTCAAGCTTGAGAAGCATTAATTTGATGGATTTTGAATACTATTGAAGTTCTTTAATGTATTGTAATGAAGAAATACATAAATTTCCATTTATGTTTAATTTATAATGGTTTTTAAGCATTTCTCTCTCTCTCCCCCGAAGAATGGTCATTCCTATGACCTATTCTCAATTTAAATGAAGCTTCTCATGAAGCATTTCTCTAATCTAAAAGTAATTTCTATGCTTGTCTAATTGGAGGCCAAAATAATGGCTTTTTAATACTTTTATGCTATTTAATTTATGGTAAAATTAAGAATCAATCCATAATTGGATAATGATCCAATTAGTGGTTATTCTAATCACATGAATAATACTAAACTTTATTCTTTCAAATTTATTGAGAATTATCAGTAATAGCAGCGGAGCTATGGCAAAATTTTTGAAAAATAAACACATAAATTATTTTCATTCATAATATGAAAATAGGACTTCCTACCATATTCTAGGATTAATCATCCTAGACTAATTGAATGATTCTCATTATAATCATGGAAATTTTTATGTTTATGCATAAATAGTAATTAGCAAAAGAAGAATTTCTAGTAATTCATTTTTAATGTTAAAAGAGGTTCAAAGATAAAATTTAGATAAATTTATTTTATCGATGAGAAATATTTAAATGTTAAAAGAGGAATTCCTATGACATTTGGAATTCCATCATTGAGATGGAAAAAGAGAAATTCCTAGCACTTTAGAATTAATGAATATTTTAATTAAATTCAAAGATGAAATTTAGATAAATTTATTTTATCTATGAGACATGTTTAAATGTTAAAAGAGGAATTCCTATGACATTTGGAATTCCATCATTGAGATGGAAAAAGAGAAATTCCTAGCATATTGGAATTAATGAGTATTTTAATTAAATTCAAAGATAAAATTTAGATATATATAAAAAATTATCTATGAGAAATACTTAAATGTTAAAAGAGGAATTCCTATGACATTTGGAATTCCATCATTTAGATGGGAAAAGAGAAATTCCTAGCATATTGAATTTATGGGTATTTTATTATAGATGAAAATACTTTATGAGAAATAATTGATGAATAAAATAGGAATATCCATGACATTGGAATGCAATTAATTAAATGCAAAAAGAGGAATTCCCATGGTATTTGAGATCCAAGAAATTAAATGGGAAGAAGAGGAAATTTTAGCATAATTCAATTTATGATTACTTATCAAAAGTGAAAATATGGGTAGAATTGATTTCTGTAAATCCCATGAATTCTTCTATTCCAAAAGAGGAATATTGAATACAATTTATTTGAGAAATTGAGAATGAATATGGAACTAATCGTCGAGAAAAAGAACCTTTAATTAGGCCAAGCACTTGGCAGAAATTTAGAAAAAGTCCCATTATCGGGATCAACCTAGAAAAAGCTATTAAATGGGAATAGCATGTGATAGGATGTGATAAGATGAAAATAGGATATGATAAGATGTGATATAATGAGAATGGATATGGATGTGTATGTATGGAAGTGGATGTGTATGTGGAAGAATGAATGTGGATGTGTATGTGGAAGTATGAATGGGGATGTGTATGTGGAAGAATGAATGTGGATGTGTATGTGGAAGTATCAATGGGGATGTATATGTGGAAGAATGGATGTGGATGTGTATATGGAAGAATGGATATGTATGTATGGATATGGATGTGTATGTGGAAGAATGGATGTGTATGTATGGATATGGATGTGTATGGGGAAGTATGAATGTGGATGTGTATGTGGAAGAATGGATGTGGATATGTATGTATGGATGTGGATGTGTATGTGGAAGAATGAATGTGGATGTGTATGTGGAAGTATAAATGTGGATGTGTATGTGGAAGAATGGATGTGGATGTGTATGTGGAAGAATGGATATGGATGTGTATGTGGAAGTATGAATGTGGATGTGTATGTGGAAGAATGGAGGTGGAAGAATGGATGTGGATGTGTATGTATGGATGTGGATGTGTATGTGGAAGAATGGATATGGATGTGTAGGTGGATGTGTATGTGGAAGAATGGATGTGGATGTGTATGTGGAAGAATAGATATAGATGTGTATGTGAAAGAATGGATGTGGATATGTATGTGAAAGGATGTGATGTCGATGTGAGTGAATGGATGAGATGTAATGTGATGTGAATCTGGATGTGAGTGAATGAGATGTGATGTCATATGAATCGAATTTAAATGAATGATATGGGATGTGAATGGATGAGACGTGATGTGATGTGAATCGGGATAAGAATGAATGAGATGTGATGTGAAATGAATGTGACAAGGTGTGATGTAAATTGAAATAGATGTGAATGAATGAGGTGTGATGGGATGGGAATATAGGTTGATGCAAGTGGATGAGATGTGATGAGGGTAAATGGGGAAATATGTGATGAGATGAAAAATGATGTGATTGGATGAGAATAGGAATAGGAATGAATTGGATATGGATTAAGTAATGTGGACAGATGTGGAACAATGTGAAAGACGAGAGTTCATTATAGAAGCTGTATTTATGACCTATTTTTAAATGATTGTTTTATGTCAAGAATGTTGGGAAAGCATATTTACCGTCTTATGATTAAGGTTGTGGAGACCTAACTGATAAAGTTGCAACAGCTGACGGAGAGTCAACGGAGGACGTCTCGCGTAGCAAGGTCGGCCGAGGTCTTGACCAGCCTCGGTTCGATTTAAATGGTGAGCTTCCGGTACGGTGGATGAGGGACCAAGGAAGCTGCCTATGAGTGAAGCGCTAGGTGACCTGCGAAGGATCCTAGAGGGTGCTGACCATACAGTGCTCGGGCTCTGGGTCGCCGAAGATACCCGCACGTGCATCGTGGAAGATATTGGAACAAGGAGTAAGAGTTGTTTTCTAAATTCGGGCATGGATCTAGTTGATTGACCTTGCTAGTCCTCAACGGAAGAGTCCATGGCTCTTTTATATGGATCCGTTGGTTGATCTTGCTGATCTTCAACGGAGATTCCATTTTTGATATATGAATATATTGCCGGTTACCCTATGAGCTAGGAACTATCGAAAAGACCCTTGAGTGAACATGTGGTGAGCATTCTGGTTGCCAATGATGCCATAGATACACCGATGAAGAAATGACTGGAAATAAGGATTCAACCGGATATTTTGGAGGATTATGATCAATGACTGGAAATAAGGATTCAACTGGATATTTTGGAGGATTATGATCAATGACACTACGGTATCATTAAATGATTGTTTTAAAGATAGCTAAATCTGTGAAAAAGGCAATTTCATATTGGGTGTGTAGTGGTGTGACTGGCATTAAATTTGCATGAATATCTGGCTAGGGGACCTGGGAACTCTTTTTCCTAGTACCTGGGACAAAACCTAACCAAATTCCTAATTGGATCCCATCACTACGGTGGTTGGGCGGTTGGCTAACCCATGGGACTGGATGGGGTTAGGCGCTGGACTGATGGATCCATAAAATGACACTCAATTCTGTTATAGTACGATAGATGAAGTAAATCCCGGATAATAATTGTTCTATGGAAAAAGAATCAACGGTTGTGCCTCCCGATGGGGAAAAAAGCGTTGGTTTCTATGATCCAATGGTTTCTATGATCCAAGTGCAATTTTCTTCCTTGATCTGACCAAGTGACTCACAAGTTCAATCGGATCAATTTGGTCAGTAATAACCCTGACTACGTTAGAGTACAACTATCCTGGAGGAATCGACCGTACTTTCTAGTAGGGGGAAGTTTTTTCGGGTTTGGTTTTTGAAGAGCCAAGGGATGAGTCTCTTGTCCGGATATCTGTGGGCGAGGCCCTGAGTGAGGGTGCCCGGTGCAAGAAGTGCTACTTCTGCTGCTAGCACCCCCAAATCCGTTGCACGGGGCAGGGATCTTTCAGCTCTGATACCAGATGTGAGGTCCCTGCCCCCTCCGCGGTGCCCAAGCCGGCGGCGGAAGCACCGTCGGCCTCCCACGCGGGGCAGGGATCCACACTCGGAGCCTTGCCCAGGACAAGAGGCTAGCCTAGGTGGTCCCTCCAAGACCGGGCCCAGAAGACTCCCCTTGCCCGAAAGGCACGGGTGATTCCACCATGCGAAAAATCTTCTAACGGGGGAATTACTCTAACGAGTCAAAGTCTTAACTAGTTGAACTGATCTGACCGAACCTGAAGTCACATAGTCATATCAAGAAGAGACTTGCACTTGGTCCATGGAATCATTGGTTTTTTCCTCATTTACGAGGCACAGCCGTTGATCCCCTCCCACAAAACAAGGTCTTCTCAGGATTTAAACTAATTAACGTAACTAATCGTATCTAGTTGTTTCTTAGGAATCCTTCGATCCAGCCTAACCCCATCCGGCCCATGGGTTAGCCAACCACCCGACCAATGTATTCGTGGGATTCCTTTATAAAGATTTGGTTGTGTTTTTGCCCGGGTACCGAGGAAAAGACTTCCCAGGCTCCCTAGCTAGCGATTCATGCAAAAATTTAAGGTAGGCATACCACGTACACACCCAATATGAAATTACCATTTATAACAGATTCAATCAATAGAAATCATAATATTTTTTATCATCATTTTCCAAAATTCCAAGTCCATTGTATTACAATAATATCCTCTGGACTCTCCGTTGAAGACCAGCTGGCCAACCAACGAGATCCAGTATCAAAATTTGGTTCCCAAAAATCTTTTCTTTTAGTCCATCCGAAATCTTCCTTGACATACGCATGGGTGTCCTAGCAACCGCGAGCCTGTGCATCGCCTCTGGTCAGAACCCTCTAGGATCCTCCTTAGGTATCCTAGCACTTCACTCAGGGGCCGCTTTGTCGGTCCTCGCCCATTGTACAACCAGAAGTGCACCATTTTAACCGTACCGAGGCTGGTCAAGACCTCGGCAGACTTTGCCGGACAAGCAACATCCCTTGACGACTCCCCGCCAACTGTTCCAACAAACCTCCTCTTAGAAAAACATAAGCCAAATGCTTCTTCCAGCATTCTGGCGTAAAACGGTCCTTTGAATTAAAAAAAAAACAGAGATTCCAATGCAAGTAAAATTCCAATTTGAGATTGGTTCCAAAAACCCTTTCTTCCATAATTCCCAGTTTCATAATGAGGATCCTTGATCTCTCATCAGGGTAATCTACCCATCATTCAGTCTGATTGTCCAACTAGATTCTTGGTGAGTTCAGTCAGGAAAACTAGTTTAGTTCCGGTAGTCTATTCTTTGTGATTAGAAACTGGAATTGGTCACAAAGTTTTTACTTGATTCAGATCGAGAGATGGACAAGTAGGTTTACTCTCCGTCCCTCTCGTAGTTTAACCAAATTCATTCGGTTTAGTTCTACAAGGATTCCCTTCAGATAAACATCTAATTTTGGGTAAATATCCATTTAGTGATTTTACCAATTAAAATATCCAAAGATATTTCTTCTATCACATAATTTCTCAACCTTAATTCATTAGGTAGAATTATGGTGGAAATTCATCTTTTGACACTAAAATTTAATTCAAATCCATCTTTTTTTAATTATCATAAAAATTCTTCTTTTTAACTAAATATCATACCTTTTTTTAATAAACTTGAAATCCCTATTTTTCTCATTTTAATGAGTGCAATCTAATTATCATGGGAATTCCTCTTTTACCATAAATTAAATCTATTTAAAATTCTTCTTAAAATTTACATAAAAATATCCATTAATTCCATTAAGCTAAAAATTCCACTTTTCTCATTTAAATATTTGAATTCCAATATGGTGGGAATTCCTCTTTCATCATTTAAACTTATCTATGCAAAAAGATAAATTTAACTAAATTTTCTCTTAAAATTTAAATAAAAATCTCCATTAATTCTTTTACACTAGGAATTACACTTTCCTCATTTAAATATTTGAATTCCAATATGGTGGGAATCCCTCTTTCATTATTTAAACTTATCTATGCAAAAAGATAAATTTAACTAAATTTTCTCTTAAAATTTAAATAAAATTCTCCATTAATTCCTTTACACTAGAAATTACACTTTTCTCATTTAAATATTTGAATTCCAATATGGTGGGAATTCCTCTTTCATCATTTAAATTTATCTATGCAAAAAGATAAATTTAACTAAAATCCTTCTTTAATTTTTAAATAAAATATACATTATTTTAGCAGTCTAATTTTTCTCTTACTTCATTGGAATACATGGATTTCCATTGTCATGTGGGGATTACTCTTTTAACATAAAAATGGATTACTAGAAATTCCTCTTTTTCCTAATAAACTATTTATGCTAAAACATAAAAATCAATTTTTTCATGTGATTATAATGAGAATCATTCTATTAATCTAGGATGATTAATCCTAGAATATGGTAGGAAGTCCTCTTTTCATATTATGAATGAAAATGATTTATGTGTTAATTTTTTAGAAATTTTACCATAGCTCCGCTGCTATTACTGATAATTCTCAATAATTTTGAAAACATAAATTTTAGTAATATCATATGATAGAATAACCATTAATTGGATCAATATCCAATTATGGACTTGTTTCCTAATTTTTCCATGAATTAAATAGCATAAAAGCATTAAAAGTCACTTTTTTGCCTCAATTTGACAAGCATAGAAATTACTTTTAGATTAGAGAATTGCTTCATGAGAAGCTTCATTTGAATATAGAATAGGTCATAGGAATGACCATTCTTTGGGGGGGAGAGAGAAATGCTTTAAAAAAAACATTATAATTTAAGCATAAATGAAAATTTATGTGTTTTATCACTACAATTCATTAAAGAACTTCAGTTGTATTAAAAAACCATTCAATTGAATGCTTCTCAAGCTTGAGAGGGATTGAGAAGAGAGAAACGTTTGGAGATTTTTTTTTTAAAAAGACCATAAACCACACTACCTCCTAGATTGCTTGATTCTTTAATCAAAGTAGAGGCCCCTAACCAATCAATTGGTTTTGTATGTTGATGAAGACTCCAAGGAAGATTGAAGAGAGAGAGAAGCTCCAATCTCTTCAATATGTTGATGAAGACTCCAAGGAAGATTGAAGAGAGAGAGAAGCTCCAATCTCTTCAATTTGTAGAGGATAATAGAAAATAAGCTTATCTTAGAGTAATACCAGCATAGTTTAGTTCACAGATGAGAATACAAATAATGAGGGTCTATTTATAGGTGAGGGAGGCCACTAACTGAGTCCAACTGAGTTCTAGAATTTTCCAGCTTCAGTTTGACTGAATTTGGACAAGATTTGGACCAGTTTGGCTTCTTTTTTTATTTGGTTTGATCCAGGAGAGAGGAGAGATAAAATGTGTCAAAAATGAATGATTACTCCAAAATATCTCTTTTTTTTATTAATACTTCATAATTTGTAACTAATAAATCTAGTATTCAGTCAACTCTTCATCTTATGTGGGCATTTACTCATTTTTGGATATTTTCTTGTATTCCTTGGATTTATCTTATCCCAACACTTGGATTAATCTTATTGGTCCATACAAACCTTAATTGGACCATAATCTAAAATTTTCAAAAAATCTTAACCCTTAGGCTAAGGTCTTCTAAATCATTTTTAATTAATTCCAATTGCACCTTGGAAAATCTATTTTTATTTTGTATTTCAAGAAACATTTATTTATATTTGTAGAATTTATTTATCTAAAAATATCCCAATATTGATTTACCACTCTCTAGAAATTTTTATCTCACTAGGCCAACCAAGGAAAAATAATATTTTCTTGTATTCAGAAACATAAAACGATTACAAGGGATTGAAGTAGAGGCTTATTTGTTATTCAGGCTGCTGAGAGGAGGAATCTTACAGGGTTAGTTAAGCATTCTAGGTACCATTGGGTAGAGCTCAAGCCACTCATAAAAAGAAAACACAAAACAACATCACAAAAAAACCCAAAATCTCAAAAATCTCAGGAGGATAATTGGCACATTTTTAGGCTCTACCAGTCTTCTGAGAAGAGTAAGGCCATATGCTTCTTAGAGCCATGGCCTTTCCTTCCTTAGCCTTGGTTGTTCCTTTCTTCTAGGTAGATCTTTCCAAATTTTCTCCATAAATATGAGCCATGTCCATTCAAGGTGAATAAATTGCATTTACAAATTTTCTCCATAAATATGAGCCATGTCCATTCAAGGTGAATAAATTCCATTTACAAAGGTATAAAGAGCATTAAAGAGGGGTACACAAAGGGTACAAATGTATAGTTATTAGAAATTAGGGGGTGGTTGTTAGAAGACATGTTGTCCCAGTGCATTTAGGATATCTGCTTGAGCTACAAATGTATGCTTGTTCCTTCACAAGTATACAACTGTAGCTTCCTCCTAAAGCGTATGCCGGGACCTTCCTGAAGCATACTCGTGTACCTTCTTCCCAGCCACGCTCATGTCCTTCCAAGCGAACATCCGTATAGCGACTCAGCCATGCTCGTGGCATCTGATAAGCTCACTTTCATACCTTCCACAAGCATACATCTAGACCTTCCCCAAGCGTATGCGCGTACCTTCTTCCCAGCCACACATGTTTCCTTCCAAGTGAATGCACCTACCGTGACTCAGCCATGCTCATAGCATCTGATAAGTGCACGACCGTACCTTCCACAAGCGTATGTCTGTACCTTGTCCAAAGAATGTCCATTCCTTAACTAGCGTATGGTCATACCTTAACAAAAAAAAAAATCAAAAATTGTTCAAGAGGGATCCAGCACTACCACTTCCCACATTCATACACTTACGCGTGGGGAAATTAGTGTGAAACAACCCTCTATTCAAAGACGTCGACCCTTTTGATGCTCCCTTGTTTGCAGGATCAGACTCTTTGGTCAACATAGCTTGGAGCCAAATGGTGTTAGTCTTTGGCAGCACTAGTGAAAGTGAGAAGCATCCTAGCATGGGACATACTACCCCTAACTTAGAGGTAGCAAATTGGTGGCCCAGTGGACACCACCTACCTTAGAGCAAGGTCCAGAGTCCCCCACGCATTCACACAGATAAGTCTTGCTTCAAACATGCAATCAAACAATCCACATCCCAAGGATAGAGGAATGGAACGCTAGCCTGAAAGAGAGCCCATGTCTCCTCTAGACCATGGACTGGACATAGGGAAAAATGAAGGTAACCCATTCTAGACTAATCCACTAGCTTGAAGGGCCATGCCAACCACTGGAATGGTAGACACGTACCAAGACCATAGGCATGTAAGGATTTCCTCAGGTTGGAGTACCATCTGGCCTTGAGTCGGAAAGATGCATAAAGGAATTTATTTTTATTTCAAAAGAGTTATTCTCATCAATTTTGATTTTATGCATAAATGATGCATAAAGAATTTATTTTTATTCCAAAAGTGTTATTCTCATCAATTTTGATTTTATGCATAGAAAGATGCATAAAGAAATTTATTTTTATTTCAAAAGAGATATTCTCATTGATTTTGATTTTATGCATAGAAAGATGCATAAAGGAATTTATTTTTATTTCAAAAGAGTTATTCTCATTAATTTTGATTTTATGCATAGAAAAAGATGCATAAAGGAATTTATTTTCTCATTAATTTTGATTTTATGCATAGAAAGATGCATAAAGGAATTTATTTTTATTTCAAAAGTGTTATTTTCCTTAAAATTGAATTTATGCATAAATAGATGTATAAAAGGATTTTTATAAAAGTGTTATTCCCACAGAAGTTAATTTTTATAAAAGAATGAATGGATGGATAGATGTGATGTGAATCAGATAAATGTGAATGAATAGATGAATAGATGTGATGTGAAGCAGATAAATGTGAATGAATGGATGGATAGATGTGATGTGAATCAGATAAATGTGAATGAATGGATGGATGGATGTGATGTGAACAGATGTCATGTGAATCACGATGTAAATGAATGATATGGGATGAATGTGGATGTATGTGAAAGGATGGATGAGGATGTATGTGAAAGGATGGATGTGGATGTATGTGAAGAACGGATGTGGATGTGTATGTGATAAGTATGGAAGTGGATGTATGTGAAAGCATGGATGTGGATGTATGTGAAAGCATGGATGTGGATGTGTATGTGATAAGTATGGATGTGGATGTATGTGAAAGGATAGATGTGGATGTGTATGTGATAAGTATGGAAGTGGATGTATGTGAAAGAATGGATGTGGATGTATGTGAAAGGATAGATGTGGATGTGTATGTGATAAGTATGGATGTGGATGTATGTGAAAGGATAGATGTGGATGTGTATGTGATAAGTATGGATGTGGATGTATGGATGTATGTAAAAGGATAGATGTGGATGTGTATGTGATAAGTATGGATGTGGATGTATGTGAAAGGATAGATGTGGATGTGTATGTGATAAGTATGGATGTGGATGTATGTGAAAGGATAGATGTGGATGTGTATGTGATAAGTATGGAAGTGGAAGGTATGTGAAAGAAAGGATGTGGATGTATGTGAAAGGATAGATGTGGATGTGTATGTGATAAGTATGGATGTGGATGTATGTGAAAGGATAGATGTGGATGTGTATGTGATAAGTATGGATGTGGATGTATGTGGAAGAATATATGTGGATGTGAATGTGATGGATATGAAGGAGAATAGAGGCGATGAGATGTGATGTAAATTGGATAGATATGAATGATAAAGGATTTGAATGAATGATATGGGATGTGAATGAATGTGTTAGCATGTGAATCAGGATGTGAATGAATGATATAGGATGTGAATGAATGTGATAGCATGTGAATCGGGATGTGAATGAATGATAAGAGATGTGAATGGATGTGATGATGTGATGTGAATCGGGATGTGAATGAACGATAAGGGACGTGAATAAATGTGTTATCATGTGAATCAGGATGTGAATGAATGAGATGTAATGTGAAATGGATGTGATAAGATGTGATGTAAACTAGATAGATGTTAATGTATGTGAAGTGATGAGATGTGTGGGTAGATGCAAGTGGCTGATGAGGATAAATGAGGAAATAAGTGATGAGATAGAAAAAGATGTGATTAGATGAGAATGAGAATAATCATGAAATGAATGTGGGTTGATGTGGATTGATGTGTGGATAATGTGGATTGATGTGGATGGATGAGTGGATTATGTGGATTGATGTGGATGATGTTGATGGATGTATGGATGATGTGGATTGATGTGTGGATAATGTGGATTGACGTGAATGGATGAATGAATGATGTGGGTTGATGTGTGGATAATGTGGATTGATGTGGATGGATGTATGGAGGATGTGGATTGATGTGGATGATGTGGATGGATCTATGGATGATGTGGATTGATGTGTGGATGATGCGATTGGATGTGATTTGATGTGGGAATGATGTGATGTGATAGGAATTGATGAAGAAGAAAAAAATTGTGGGAAGATGAGAGAAGATGGGCATTGGGGACTAATGTGAAAGGATGTGGAGTGATGAGAAAAGATGGAAATATTGTTAGAACTGTATTTGTATGTGAAATCTGTTTTAAATGACTGTTTTATGTCAAGAATACTAGGGAAACATTTTGACCGTCTTGTGAATGAGGTCGTGTGGAGACCTATCTGTTAAAGTTGCAACTGCTGACGGAGAGTCAACGGAGGACGTCTCGCGTAGCAAGGTGGGCCAAGGTCTTGACCAGCCTCGGTTTGATTAAATGGTGAGCTTCCGGTACAGTGGATGAGGGACCCAGGAAGCGGCCTATGAGTGAAGCGCTAGATGACTTGCGAAGGATCCTAGAGGGTGCTGACCATACGGTGCTCGAGCTCTGGGTCGCCGAAGATACCCACAAGTACGTCGGGGAAGATATTGGAACAAGGAGTAAGAGTTGTTTTCTGAATTCGGGCATGGATCTAGTTAATTGACCTTGCTGGTCCTCAACAGATGAGTCCATGGCTCTTTTATATGGATCCGTTGGTTGATCTTGCTGATCTTCAATGGAGATTCCATTTTGTTATGTGAATATATTGCCGGTTACTATGAGCTAGGAACTATCGAAAAGGCCCCTGTGTGGACAGGTGGTGAGTGTTCTGGTTGCCAATGATGCCATAGGTACACCGATGAAGGAATGATTGGAAAAAAGGATTTAACTAGAGATTTTGAGGATTATGATCAGTGACACAATGGTTTCATTAAATGATTGTTTTGAAAGATAGCTGATTCTGTGAAAAAGGCAATTTCATATTGGGTGTGTAAGTGGTGTGGTCCTAGCTTTAAGTTTGCATGAATATCCGGCTAGGGGACCAGGGAACTCTTTTCCCTGGTACCCAGGATAAAACCTAACCAAATTCCTAATTGGATCCCATCACTACAGTGGTTGGGCGGTTGGCTAACCCATGGGACTGTAGGCTGGACTGATGGATCCCTAAAATGAGACTAAATTTTTGTTGGTACGATAGATGAAGTAAATCCTAGATAAAAATTGTTCTATGGAAAAGAATCAACGGCTGTGCCTCTCAATGAGGAAAAAAGTGTTGGTCTCTATGATCCAAGTGCAATCTTTCCCTTGATCTGACTATGGGACTTATTACGAGTTCGGTCAGATCAGCTCAGTTAGTTAAGGCTTTTGACTACGTTAGAGAAAAGTTATCCTGGAGAAATCGCCTGTGCTTTCTGGGCAAGGGAAGTTTTTTCCGGGTTCGGTTTCGGAAGAACCGATGGATTAGTCTCTTGTCCGGATATCCATGGGCGAGGCCCCGAGTGTGGGACCCTTGCCCGCGCAAGAAGTGCTACTTCCGCTGCTAGCACCCCTGAATTCGTTGTGCAGTGGGGACAGGGATCTCACAAGAACCCTCTAGGATCCTCCTAAGGTGTCTTAGCACTTCACTCAGGAACCGCTTCATCGGTCCTCACCCATTGTACTGAAAGCGCACCATTTTAACCGTACACCGAGGCTGGTCAAGACCTCGGCGTCCCTTGACGACTCCCCGCCAGCTGTTCCAACGAACCTTCTCTGAGAAAAACATAAGCCAAATGCTTCTTCCAGCATTCTGGCGTAAAACAATCCTTTGAATTAAAAAAACAGAGGTCCCAATGCAAGTAAATTTCCAATTTGAGATTGGTTCCAAAAACCCTTTTTCCATAATTCCCAGTTTCATTAATGAGGATCCTTAATCTCTCATCAGGGTAATCTACCCATCATTCAGTCTGATTGTCCAACTAGATTCTTGGTGAGCTCGGTCAGGAAAACTAGTTTAGTTCCGGTAGTCTATTCTTTGTGATTAGCATTTGGTTTAGTTCTACAAGGATTCCCTTCAAATAAACATCTAATTTGGGTAAATATCCATTTAGTGATTTTACCAATTAAAATATCCAAAGATATTCTTTCTATCACATAATTTCTCAGCCTTAATTCATTAGGTAGAATTATGGTGGAAATTCATCTTTTGACACTAAAATTTAATTCAAACCCATCTTTTCTTAATTCTCATAAAAATTCTTCTTTTTAACTAAATATCATACCTAACTAAATATCATACCTTTTTTTTAATAAACTTGAAATCCCTCTTTTTCTCATTTTAATGAGTGCAATCCAATTATCATGGGAATTCCTCTTTTACCATAAATTAAATCTATTTAAAATTCTTCTTAAAAATTACATAAAAATATCCATTAATTCCATTAAGCTAAAAATTCCACTTTTCTCATCTAAATATTTGAATTCCAATATGGTGGGAATTCCTCTTTCATCATTTAAACTTATCTATGCAAAAAGATAAATTTAACTAAATTTTCTCTTAAAATTTAAATAAAAATCTCCATTAATTCCTTTACACTAGGAATTACACTTTCCTCATTTAAATATTTGAATTCCAATATGGTGGGGATTCCTCTTTCATCATTTAAACTTATCTATGCAAAAAGATAAATTTAACTAAATTTTCTCCTAAAATTTAAATAAAAATCTCCATTAATTCCTTTAAACTAGGAATTACACTTTCCTCATTTAAATATTTGAATTCCAATATGGTGGGAATTTCTCTTTCATCATTTAAATTTATCTATGCAAAAAGATAAATTTAACTAAAATCTTTCTTTAATTTTAAATAAAATATACATTATTTTAGCATCCCAATTTTTCTCTTACTTCATTGGAATACATGGATTTCCATTGTCATGTGGGGATTACTCTTTTAACATAAAAATGGATTACTAGAAATTCCTCTTTTTTCTAATTAACTATTTATGCATAAACATAAAAATTAATTTTTCCATGATTATAATGAGAATCATTCAATTAATCTAGGATGATTAATCTTTAGATAATTCTCAATAATTTTAAAAACATAAAGTTTAGTAATATCATATGATAGAATAACCATTAATTGGATCAATATCCAATTATGGACTTGTTTCCTAATTTCTCCATGAATTAAATACCATAAAAGCATTAAAAAGCCACTTATTTGGCCTCAATTTGACAAGCATAGAAACTACAGAATCGCTTCATGAGAAGCTTCATTTGAATATAGAATAGGTCATAGGAATGACCATTCTTTGGGGGGGAGAGAGAATTGCTTTTAAAAAAACATTATAATTTAAGCATAAATGGAAATTTATGTGTTTTATCACTACAATTCATTAAAGAACTTCAATTGTATTGAAAAGCCATTCAATTGAATGCTTCTCAAGCTTCAGAGGGGTTGAGAAGAGGGAAACGTTTGGAGATTTTTTTTTTAAAGACCATAAACCACACTTTACCTCCTAGATTGCTTGATTCTTTAATCAAAGTAGAGGCCCCCAACCAATCAATTGTATTAAAAAGCCATTCAATTGAATGCTTCTCAAGCTTGAGAGGGGTTGAGAAGAGAGAAACGTTTGGAGATTTTTTTTTTAAGACCATAAATCACACTTTACCTCCTAGATTGCTTGATTCTTTAATCAAAGTAGAGGCCCACAACCAATCAATTGGTTTGGTATGTTGATGAAGACTCCAAGGAAGATTGAAGAGAGAGAGAAGCTCCAATCTCTTCAATTTGTAGAGGATAATAGAAAATAAGCTTATCTTAGAGTAATACTGGCATAGTTTAGTTCACAAATGAGAATACAAAAGAATGAGGGTCTATTTATAGGTAAGGGAGGCCACTAATTGAGTCCAACTGAGTTCTAGGATTTTCCAGCTTCAGTTTGGCTGAATTTGGATAAGATTTGGACCAGTTTGGCTCCCTTTTTGATTTGGTTTGATCCAGGAGAGAGGAGAGATAAAAATATCCTATTATTTTTTAGTTTAAAACTCATCCACACATGTGAAATAGATGCCTCCTTGAAGGTCCCCCTTCTCCTTACCAATGTGTCAAAAATGAATGATTACTCCAAAATATCTCATTTTTTATTAATACTTCATAATTTTTAACTAATAAATCTAGTACTCACTCAACTCTTCATCTTATGTGAGCATTTACTCATTTTTGGGATTTTTTTTTTCTTCCATTTATCTTATCCCAGCACTTGGATTAATCTTATTGGTCCATAGGAACCTTAATTCGACCATAATCTAAAATTTTCAAAAAATATTGACCCTTAGGCTAAGGTCTTCTAAATCATTTTTAATTAATTCCAATTGCACCTTGAAAAATCTATTTTGATTTTCTGTGTTAGGGTCACATTTTTTTTATATTTGTAGAATTTATTTATCCAAAAATATCCCAATATTGATTTACCACTCTCTAGAAATTTTTATCTCACTAGGCCAACCAAGGAAAAATAATATTTTTTTGTATTCAGAAACATAGAACGATTACAAGGGATTGAAGTAGAGGCTTATTTGTTATTCAGGTTGAGAAGGAATCTTATAGGGTTAGTTAAGCATTCTAGGTACCATTGGGTAAGCTCAAGCCACTCATAAAAAGAAAACACAAAACAACATCACGAAAAAACCCAAAATCTCAAAAATCTCAGAAGGATAATTGGCACATTTTCAGGCTGCTCTACCTGTCTTCTGATGAGAAGAATACGACCATATGCTTCTTAAAGCCATGGCCATTCCTTCCTTAGCACAGTCGTTCCTTTCTTCTAGGTAGATCTTTCCAAATTTTCTCCATAAATATGAGCCATGTCCATTCAAGGTGAATAAATTGCATTTACAAAGGTATAAAGAGCATTAAAGAGGGGTACACAAAGGGTACAACTGTATAGCTATTAGAAATTAGGGGGTGGTTGTTGAAGACATGTTGTCCCAGTGCATTTAGGATATCTACTTGAGCTACAAATGTATGCTTGTTCCTTCACAAGTATACAATTGTAGCTTCCTGAAGCGTATGCCGGGACCTTCCTGAAGCATACTCGTGTACCTTCTTCCCAGCCACGCTCATGTCCTTCCAAGCAAACATCCATACAGTGACTCAGCCATGCTCGTGGCATCTGATAAGCTCACGGTCATACCTTCCACAAGCATACATCTAGACCTTCCCCAAGCGTATGCACGTACCTTCTTCCCAGCCACACATGTTTCCTTCCAAGTGAATGCACCTACCGTGATGACTCAGCCATGCTCATAGCATCTGATAAGTGCACGACCTGTACTACTGAGATCCAAGAAAGTTCCTATTGCTTCAAAGAACGCAGTCCAGAATTTTGATGTGAATTTGGGATCTCTGTCACTTACTATCCTCCTGGTGGGTAAAGCATGCAATTTGAAGATCTCCTCCTGGGTAAACCATGCAATTTAAAGATCTCCTTAAGGAAAACTCTGGCAACATCCACTGCAGAGTATGTTTCTTTCACTAGAATCAGATGGGCAACTTTGGTTAGCCTGTCAACTACCACAAAAATGGAGTTGTAACTTGATTGCAGTGAAGGTAATCGAGTGACAAAGTCCATACTGATGCATTCCCACTTCATCTGTGGAATGTCTAGAGGCTGCAGTTTCCCTGGCATCTTGACTCTCTCTGCCTTAACTCTTTGGCACATCAAGCATTTTCGCACATGATCAAGTACATCCTTTTTGAGTCCTAGCCAGAAGAAGCTTTTCTTCACAGACATATAGGTTTTTATAAACCCTAGATGTCCAGCTATCAAGCTATCATGGGCTTCTCTCAGAATTCTTCCCTTTATTTCCACATCATTGGGGATACATAGCCGATTATTATAATACATGCATCCTTCATCTAGTTTGTATCCAAGAACTCAACTCATTTCTTGAGGAGTCTTGCTTTCTTGCATCAGAAGGGTAGCAATAGGGGCAAAGAATTTGTCCTGCAAGATTTTCTCCTTTATTTCATTAATCAATGGGTTTAACACCACGGTTATTGCAAGCAAGGAGGCTTTTCTGCTGAGCGCATCTGCAACCACATTTTCTTTTCCCGGCCCTGATAATTTATTTCAAAATCAAATTCCTGCAGGGTTTGCATCCCTTTGGGTGAAGATCCACTTCAGACTTAAATGATCTGTCATCATCAAGGTGAACCTTTGTCCCAAAAGATAATGTCTCCACACAACTTCAGAGCATACACTACTACTGAGAGTAACTCCAAGTCATGGATGGCATAATTCCTCTCATGTGTTCTGAGTTTTCTGGATTCATAGGCCACTGCATGACCTTCTTGCATCAGAGCACTGCCTAAGGCAAAACCCACTGGCATCTACCTCAAAGGGTTTGGTAAAATCTTGCAATTTAAGGACAGGGTTGGTTACTAAGGCTGTCTTTAGCTTGTCAAAGGCACTCTAACACATTGCAGTCCACTGAAAATCATAAAGTGGTGCTCGATTTGTCAAGCTAACCATACTAGCATGGAGTGTCCACATTTGAGACCCCGTCCCGCTCTCTATTTATTGTCAGAGATGGGACAATCATGAAACCACAAATTGCTACCAACAAGCCTTGTTGGCAAACCCTAGGCAATCGTTGGCCGCCTTGCCAACACTAGCACTACATAATGCACCCCAACTAGGCCATGAAGTGGCCCAGAGAGGAATTCTTATGGTACTAGAAGTGCCCTTGCCACCCCTTGTACTTCCACCACAGCTCCGACTACCTCAAATCACCCTCTTTTGTCAGTTAACCTTGATTGAAGAAGGTGACGAGGGGGAAGGCACTGAAGGGACCACCTTCTCCAACTAGTCCACCCTTTTAGATTCTAAGTCACTATGTGATGGAGGGAGACCGGATGTACCCCGTATACCTAGCACAACAACACCAACTCCACATGGATAGGATGAAAAACATGGCTAACAACCACCCATGCAATGCTATCATTGTGCAGGACCTCACCAAGTAGCTCAGTGTCCGGTCAAGAAAGGGATGGCAAGTACTCCTGTGAATACTTCCACCTTAACTCCTTTATGCATAGGGTGTGGAATTGACCATATTTACAAGGACTATCCACTAAGAGTAATGGCTTCATCCACACGGTCCCACTTAATGCAGTTACCAAAATGCAAGTCAAAGAAGGGCCGTAGTTCACACTGCTATAGCTGAGGCATTAACCTTGCAAAATCAGGGAAACCCTCGACTCACAAAAGTTCTATCCCATAAGGATGTCCCAGAGTAAGCACACATAATAAGGCGCTCGTGGAAGAAGAAGGCCACAAGGATAGGCAAGGGGGATAGCCATGTGGTCATAAAAAGTGTGGATCCGAAGATGGAACAATCACCAATGACTCAACCTCCTCATCTTAAGGGGGAAAGTACTACCTTCAGTAGGATGAATAGATCCCAACCAGCTACCTCGGAAGTTAGCTAAATATCCCAACCCCATTGAAGAAAAGGAAAGGCTAAAAGCAGCTCAAGAGTTGGTCAGTGACTTTCAATCTCAACTGGAGGATGAGCCTCCAATGGCGTATCTTGAACCATGTACCTCGATGTCCAATCTAAGACCAACTGAGGAAGCTCCGGGACATAGCGGAGGTTTCTAAGACAAAACACCCTCTGAGAGACCTCCTTAAGTGGTAGCACCAACAGTTGTAGATACCCCCCACTAGGGAAACCTAGTTGAAGAGTATTTCAAAAACCATGGAGATGATTGCCCGAAAAGGATAGAAACATAATTCCAGGTCCTAATACCCTACACCTGCAAAACAAAAGCCTAAAAATGGACAAGGGTGATCCAACTCAAGAATCTGCATCCGTCCTAGAGACATTGCAAGTCTCTCCTCCTTCCTCTCTTCTCAAATCCAAATCCCCATTGGCACCTTACTCCAAGGTAGCCTGAGCTTATGGAAAGATTTGAAAGATTGGATGGAAGGATGTCTAGGAGCAGGAATGTAAGAGCTCACAGAGCTAGACAGCTCTAACAAGATAGATGAGGATGAATTCATAGAGCCCCGAGTAATCACCGGTGCCCCATTATTCGAGTTAACAAACTGGTGCAATACTTTGAAGGTGACAAACTCAATGCAGTGCTACCCATAACCTTCAATGGCCTTCAGCATGTCACCGCCATTCTAGATGGAGGGGTGAGAGTGAGCATTATTACTAAACAATGCTGGGAAAAATGGGGAGAACCTACCCATGGATGACCTGCCCCGCTGCACGTGAAACTTGCTGATGGAGCCATCACAAGGCTAATAGGCCTCTTGAGGGATTTGAAGATCAAGATCCTTGGGACCAACTTCCAACCAGACCTTCGTGTGGGGTGATGAATTTTGGCCAGCTGTTGCCTATTTCATATGATTGCATCCTAGGATATCCCTTTATGAGAGAAACAAAAAATGATCCGAAAAAAAGAACAAACGGTCAAGATCAACCTGCACACTTGGAAGGTCCATCCCATGAGTGGTCATCCTTTTGCAAAGAATTCAATAACAAAAACTTTATCCACTGCAGTCCACTTATGCCAAACATGAGGAAAGGGATAGCATGGAATTCACACCTCTCCTAGATCCGGAAGACTTTGAGAATCGATGCATATCCTTGCTATCTGCCCTGCATGTATGCCCGAACTCACAAGTCATGAGCCTGAAAATAACAATAGTGAGGAACCATTATGGGGAAACCATCCATGCAAAACTCATAAACCCAATGGTTTTTTTGGAAAAGATACATACGTCACCCCTCTGATTTAGACACACATTGGTTAAAATCTTCATGCCTCTTGTTTTGTTGCTCCTGGCATTCTTCCTCTCCCTCTTGATTTCACAAAGGTTCTTTATTCTATTGTTCTTGATCTTGCTGGAACAAAACCCCTTCCGGAAACCTTCTTGGGATGATGCGGTCACCCATCACTTCTGGAGGCCTTTGACTGCCCACAGCCGCCTGTAGGTACTGCATTGCTATGCTTGAGCTTCCCTCATTCTCCATGCACTGTCTATTGCACTACTATGACTCCCTCTCGTGAACATACCTGACACAAGGACATGGATACTTCCACTCTTGATCTACCCTGACTAGCTTCTTTATGTCAGACATTTTCCAGGTGAATATGCATGTCATAAGTTTTCCAGAAGAATATGCATGTCATGCGCAGCTCAGTTCAAGATTCTTGTGGTCTGTTGAAATATAAAAGTGAATAGGGTGTGTGAGGGAACAAGCCCTTCGCAAGAGGCTATAAAAGAGAATCTATAAATGAGTGAGAAGCTGTGAAAAGGTGAGAAGTATCTACTGGGAGAGAAAAAAGGGTAGCATGAGAAGATTTAGGATGTGTGGAGATATTCTGGGAAGAGGTGGAGAGAATCAAGCAAAAGAGGTGGAGTGAATCAAGGAGAGATCAGTGGGATTTAGATGCTTGGATGTAAACTCTATAAATTGAGGCATTAGTCTAATGAGAATTTGCTGGTTTTTGATTATCCATGCCTAATGAGAATTTGCTGGTTTTTTATTATCCATGCCTACATTAAGCTATCAGTTAATTGCTCACATCTTAATCATCGTCTAATCTCTTTGTTAATAATGTTAATTCTAGCATTTGATCCACCATAGCTCATCACATTGCTGCAAATTTAACATGGTATTAGAGCCTAGCTTAGGATCCATCAAATTTATGAGCCCATTATCTTGCTAATCACCTAGTTAATTAGGATTAGGAAAAATCAATTTTTTAGCTCTTTTTCAATTAACCTCTGTAACCCCAGCTAGTGGAGGAGCTCTCTCTCCCTTCACACATAACATTGGCCCAAAATCTCTTAGCCGCATGTAGCCATACTCCTTGTGCTTCAGCCTATCAAAACAAAATGCCAAACCACCATCGCATGCTGTCGATTTTCGCTAAAAAGCCAGTGCTATTTTTCTGAAGGAAAATGGAGATCTTCTCTTCCACAAATACAATGGGTCTAATTCCTCTTGGCCCCAAGGGTTTTCAAGGGTGCTGCTCTACAAGTTGGTGAAGACAGTTTTTTATTTCATCAAGTCTATAATGAGATCCAAGCTCTGCATCAAATCTGCAGGTGACTTTGGTAAAACAAAGATTAAGCATTTAATGTTTAGTCAAATCTTGTGTTTCTTGGCTTAATCCTCTACTGGACTAACTGCTATTAAAGGCTTTGAAAGGAGTTGAGCTCATTTGAACTCTAAGGCCCTAGATCTGGACTCCCCGCATACTCTGTTTTTTGCACACAAAACAGAGGATTATTTTGTTAATCAATGATTAATCAACACTAATCACTATATTTTGGTGCAATTGAGGGTTCAAATTAACCATTGGGTATCTAATACAGATCCTTATAACTTTAGATTACAATTCGAAGATGTTTTGGCACTCCAACCATTCAGTACAGATTTGTTACCCTTTGTTTTATGTAATTTCTGGTGAATTTACGCTGATAAATCTGTTGTAATCATCACTTAAACAAGTTGTAAAAGGGTAGACACTGCCCTTGAATCTTGAAATAGGATCAAGAGGTAAGACCCCCTTCACATCATCGAGCACGGCACAAGAGATAGCCAAATTTAATGGGGAGCAGTTTTATACATGGCAAACAAAAACCATGTATTTGAGGAAACATCTGTGGGGGCTAGTTGAGGGAAGAGATGAATGCCCAGAGGTGAGTGGAGAAAATGAGTGGAAGAGCAGGAATGAGAAAGGATTAGGACTTATCGCACTCAGTTTAAATGATGAAATCATTCATCACATCACAGGGATATAAGGGCAAAAGATGTATGGGATGAACTCAATAAATTATTTGGCACTCAAGGAAAAAATTTAAAAAATAAATCTGTTAATGTAATTCTACAAATTGGATATGAAAGAAAGTGAACCTTTAATCACACACTTAAACAAATACAAAAGCATTAAGCAACAACTAGCAGCCATTGGTAAAAAGGTAGAAGATGATGAGGCACTAGCAATGCTTCTGAAGAGTGTGGACAAAGGTGAATATGAAAACATTGTAGCAATCTTAAAGAATGTACCTAAATTGAAGCTGCACGAGATAGAAGGAGCTCTACTAGAGCAAGAGACCAAGATCAAAGAGAAGAAATGGCTAGACTCAATAGCTGGAGAGGAAAAAGCATTCTTCACCCGAGGAGGATTCTCTCGAGGACGAGGACGAGGACAAGGAAGAGGCAAAGTAGGAGGAAGGACCTTCACTTGCCACAACTGTGGGAAGCCAGGACACATGGCAAGAGACTGCTACAGCAAACCCAGTGGAGAAGGAACAACATCGGCAAACTTCATGGAGGAAAGTGGAGTCAAATCATCTTTTCTGAGAGAGAGAGAGAGAGAGAGAGAGAGAGAGAGAGAGAGAGAGAGAAACCCCACAACCCAATGTAACCTCCCCCCCCAACAGAGTAAAATCACCTCTGAGCCATCGATGATGTAGGCCATGTGGTAGATGTATGTGTGAGCACTTTAGTCAAGGTCACATGCACTTGTAGTAGCCTTGGACACATAGAGAGAGAGAGTGTCAAGGACTATGAGTTTAGGGACTTGAGGCACGGGTCACACGGACTACCAAGTAAGAGGGAAACTTGGTATAGGGTGTGCTAGGAGTATTCACTTGAGGGGAGGTGTTGAAATATACAAGTGAATAGGGTGTGTGCGGGAACAAGCCCTTGGCAAGAGGCTGTAAAAGAGAATCTTTAAATGAGTGAGAAGCTGTGAAAAGGTGAGAAGTATCTACTGGGAGAGAATAAAGGGTAGCATGAGAAGATTTAGGATGTGTGGAGATATTCTTGGAAGAGGTGGAGAGAATCAAGCAAAAGAGGTGGAGTGAATCAAGGAGAGATCAGTGGGATTAGATGCTTGGATGTAAACTCTATAAATTGAGGCATTGGCCTAATGAGAATTTGCTAGTTTTTTATTATCCATGCCTACATTAAGATATCAGATAATTACTCACTAATCATCATCTAATCTCTTTGTTAATGATGTTGATTCTAGCATTTGATCCACCATAGCTCATCACATTGCTGTAAATTTAACATAGTCTAGCCTCCATCTTCCTACTCCCCTTCCTGGCATACCATTACCCAATAGGATCACCAAAAGTGTTAATGTTTGACTGAAGAATGGTCTATAGTTGAGTGTGATGTTGAGGGCTAATGAAATGAAGGGAGACTGAGGAAGAAATGCTATGGAACTGGGCTCTAATACCAAGAAAAGAAGAATGCAAGCTCTATAGCTATGGTGAGTGTGTGTGTGTGTGTGTGTGTGTGTGTGTGTGTGTGTGTGTGTGTGTGTGTGTGTGTGTGAGAGAGAGAGAGAGAGAGAAGCTATGGAGGGAAGGAGTATTATTGATTAATAGGTTGTAAGATAGGGAAAGAACCACAATTCAGCAAGATGTGGACTAGAAAAAAAAAGGATCTTTCTTTCATTAACACAAAGCTTTTAATATAGGCTTTATACATCAATCTCCTTTACAATCATTGGTGCTACTTTGCCATTAGTTTGCTCCTATTGGACCCTTAAATTTCCAACAAATGCTATTATACCCCTTTAGATAACCATTCCATTTTCCTCTCATTCTCCTCATGCTCTAGTGCTCATTAGCACATCTAGACATGCTAACATCACTATTTCAAGAGTGCGAGAATAAATTTGATTTATAAGATATTATTGTTCCCACTGCTAAGTTGATGAGAAATTGAGTCAACCTCGATTGATTTTGTTGTTTCTTGAGGGCTTGAAAGATCAAAACTTGCATAACTACCTTTATTAACTACCTCGATTGATTTTGTTGTTCCTTGAGGGCTTGAAAGATCAAAACTTGCATAACTACCTTTACAACCTTTAATGAGTGCTGCATAGATGCCATTGACTTTGATGATAATATGTCTGGAATGAAAAGGTCATAGAGAACAAGCACACCATCAAAAGCCCTCATAGCACAATGAGAAGTAGTAAAAGATCAAATAAATTGAGTGTCCATGGGGACATGGCTCCTACCATGCTCAAGAAGATGGAGGAGAATTAGAAAGTGCTTCCTAGGGATCCTGGAGCTTACCCGAGGAGAGAGGCAACATTGTGTCCTTACTGTCGAGGTAATCACATTAGTAAAATGAGTGTTCATTCAATAGCAGATAGATGGGCTCATGGTGTGGTTATTTCCAGAGATACAATAATCACAATACCTGAAATTATCGGTATGCCTATACCAACTCTTCTTGCCACCACCACCACCCAAACTTTAACACTGCCTGCTCTTGGGTAGTGGGACCAACCCCCTACCTAGAGGAACTCTTAAGTTGCCGAATATGCCTTCCTCTAATCTTGGACCTTAACCTGTCTCCTAGGGTGACACCCATGAGACACATTAAGGTAGGACCACTCATAGAGGATGTCACCAACACTTACATGACACAACCAAACCCCTTAGACCTTAGCTTCCATTTATAATATGTCAACCTTTGGCACCTATGGTCCTGAGTAACTAAAGAGCTCTAAGGAGCAAGAGACAAATTCTATGACCCCTTGCCAACCTTTAGCTTGCTATACTTGTGGGGGCGCACACCTCAAAAGTGAGTGCCCCTTTTGAGTCTCAGCAGAAGCTACCAAAAGCATCTTAGTGTTGTCACAATGGTGTCTAAACTAGGCATAATGCACATCATTGAGGATTTCCCTAACAAACCTCCCCCCAGGAAGTGATCAGGGACCCACCACTCAATCGAACATGCTGAGTGGCTTGAGAGAAAAAAGCTCTTTGGGTGATAGTCAATGCAAGCGCAAACCAAGAGAGTACATGATGTTGGGGACAAAGAAAGTGGTAAGGTTTCACACAAATCTTTAAAAAGATACAAGGGACAACGAGAGAGAGAGAGAGAGAGAGAGAGAGAGAGAGAGAGAGAGAGAGAGAGAGAAGACAACATAAGAAAGCCAAGTCGTCAACAAGAGAGACAGTTAGAGGGAAAAAGGAGGGTAGTGTAATCTTAGAGAGTGATGATGGGGAAATTAAGTCATCTACTTCATTAGAGGGAGAACCCTAGAGATGAAGTTTTGGACATACCTCAAATAACTATAGCTAGAAGACCTCAATGGAATAGACTCCAGGAACGTCCAAAGAAATTGACATAATATCCCAACCCCATTGAGGAAAAGATGAGGTGCAAGGCTGCACAAGACCTGGTGAAGGAGAAATAATCCCAATTAGAAGGATCCCTAGGCTTAATCCTCCTAGATCCTTATAAATTTGTGCCCAAGGTAGCCCTTGATCCTATACATGAAGGATCCATGGAAGGAAGTGTATTGTCACCTCCACAGATTCTCTTCAAAAAATCAATATTTGTGATCAAGCCTGATGATGTAGTGATCAATGTAAATCTCGGTGCTAAGACAACAAGGGAAGAACCTAATGTAGGGTAAGATCAAGGAGACTGACAAACACCAAGGAGTATCGTCTAAATGACTAACATGATGAGCAAGCCAAAACCTATGCTTCTCCACCATCCATGCGATTGAGTGAATCCTGACCAAACTCCTTGAAGACTCTTCCCTCATATTTGAGTTTGGAAGGAGCAATAACTTCAATTAGAGCATTTATCTTTGGTTGAGAAAAAACAAAACTTCAATGAGAACAATAACTTCAATGAGAGCATCTATCTTTGGTCAAGAAAAAAGATAAAACTTCAATGAGAGCAATAACTTCAATGAGAGCATCTATCTTTGGTCGAGAAAAAAGACAAAATCACACTCACATTGGATGAGTTCCTATCAAGAGATCCATGTCTTTGGCAAGATATGAGAGAGTGGATGGATGCAAGATTTGACCAAAACCCTATCCACGTGTCAGAAACAGAGTCTGAGGAGTGCAATTATGATGATGAAAATCCCAATACAAATGGTAACACTAGTTTTGTAATGTCTGTGGAAATACTTATGTCCTCTTTATTGACAAACTTTATGGAATTATTTAGAACACATGGACAGTGAAAATCAAAGGTTTCCTTTTTTCATATCATCATGTACATAGTGAAGTAAAACTGGGATTTTTTAGGATGACATTGGTTACCTCCAGGCTTTTCAATTTCATAAGAATTCATAAGTCAAATTACAGTCATAATGCAGAGCTATTTGGAATATATTTGGATTAAAGGATTTAATTAGCCAATTTCTCCCTAAACTTGGTACTTTGAGTTTTTTGCAAGTTTATGTCTAATCTATCACTTCTACCTCTATTACCCTATCCTCCTCAAGCTCAAGTAAGGTGTGTTTTCTCTTTTCCTTCATCTCCTATGCAAACAAGCTTTCTTGTGAGTATTTCCCTTCTCTTTCCTCTCTTTTAAGTTTTTCTTTTCTTCTTTTTTCCTTCCTATTGAAGCTTAACCCTAACCCTAGATCCTACATAGAAACCCTAATAAAGAGCTCTTTATTAGGGTTAACCCTAGGTCCTACATAGAAACCCTAATAAAGAGCTCTTTATTAGGGTTAACCCTAGATCCTACATAGAAACCCTAATAAAGAGCTCTTTTCCTTCATCTCCTATGCAAACAAGCTTTCTTGTGAGTATTTCCCTTCTCTTTCCTCTCTTTTAAGTTTTTCTTTTCTTCTTTTTTCCTTCCTATTGAAGCTTAACCCTAACCCTAGATCCTACATAGAAACCCTAATAGAAACCCTAATAAAGAGCTCTCCCATCAAAGCTCTTTATTAGGATTTCTATGTAGAATCTAGGATTAGGGTTAAGCTTCAATGAGAAAGGAAAAAAAGATTCAATAAGTTTTCTATATTATTTAAAAGCTTTCATTTTAAGATTACAGTTTTTTATATGCTTTCTATTAAGGCTAAGATTAGGATTATTAATACTATTTTTCTTAATTTGGTTTGATTTTGTAGGATATCGACACATACAAGCCTCACAAGGTAAGAGATCTCTTTCTTGTATGTTTCCTCTCTTATGCTTTCTTGTCTGTTTCCTCTCTTATGCTTTTACATGGTATAGGGTTTGTAAGTTTTAGGGCTTTTAAGATTAGGGTTTGTTATCTTTTCCATGCTCTGAGGCTAGTTGTTTAGCATAGATTGAGCCCAGAAGATTCAGTTTTGCATCGCCAAAAAGAGTTGCTGAAATTAGAGGAGGATAGGATTTACAGTGCATATGCAGCAGAAATTGGTCAGCATAGAAGACAGGCATGGATGGCAAGGCAGGTGAAGTTCAAGATCTTTCAGAAAGGTGACTAGGTAATGCTATATAATTCAAAGTTGGGGCACACCCAGGCAAACTGAAGCTTAGGTATTTTGGGCCATATCAGATAGTGGGAGAATTGGGCCAAGGAACGGGATGTGTTTGGAACTTCGATTCAGAAGCCATTTAATGGGTTCAGATTGAAGAAGTTCTTTGGGAGAATTCCTGAGATTCATGAATGGATGATAAAAAAAGCTGAGGACATTTGAGTTAAGTATGTGGGTGTTGATTTTGAGGAGGAAGATAAATCAGTTTTGGAGTTTGAAGAATGTCGTTCAGACGCGGATTGTGGATTATTGGGAGTTGAAAGCGGAATCAGAATACCGTGTTGTCAGCAGTCAGCATGTCATGTGCGGAGAACTGTTGTTTTAAATGTTCAAGATAATGCGGAGCCAAATGCAGCAAAAGGCAAGGAAGCGGAAGTCAGATTGGGTGCAGTGGACAAAAGTGTTGGATAAGGTAGAAGGTTTGGCGGATCAAGGGATTGTGAGTCCGAAGTTAGCCTCTGGCTCAAGCCACTGGGCTGTGCCAGGTGTTTAGGGGATGAACTTAGGAGGATTATTATTTTGTCATATGATATGTAACCTTAGGGAAATCAAATGTGACTGTTGGGATCTTAGGGAAAGTTGGAATGTCTTTTGGCGTTGGATACAAATCAGCAGTTATGTTTGTGCACAAAGAAAAATGTAGACGGATGTAAGCAGAACTGTGTTTTGGGCAATGAAGAAGTCAGCAAGTTTGTCAATTTATCGGTTGATGTTTATGTTTTTGAAGTCAGCAAGTTTGTCAATTTATCGGTTGATGTTTATGAAGAAGTCAGCAAGTTTGTCAATTTATCGATTGATGTTTATGTTTTTGAAGCTTTGACAGTAATGTTTATCAGTCTCATTTATGGAAGGTGTTTCTCTCTTTGTAGTACTCTGTACAATGTTGTTCATCTTTGTTTGTCTTAGAGAGAATGTGGAAGTTAGAGTCTTTTTGTCAGATCAGAAGTCAGGTTATTCATCATCCTGTTCAATCTGCTATAGGAAGTTACACTAGTTTACAGGCTGGAAATGGGCTTATCCGAGAGGTGGGAGATTTGGGGGGGGCTGAGAGGAATAATGCATGATCATCTAGAGTGGGACAACCTAGGGTCCCCACCTATCACCCTGCATACTCAGCTTGGTAGAAGCAACTCGAAGTCTTAGAAGAGACCTGCCAACTCGCTCGGAGAGCTATAGAGGTGAAGCGACTTCGACGCAAAGCGTGATCAACACTTGAGACTTTCTCAAATTTCTGAAGGTGATTTGGCTTTAGTCTACAATTCTAAATATTTAAAAAAGGCTCGAAAGTTGGTGTGTGCTTGGCAGGGTTCCCTCCAGGGAGTGGAGATCTTGCCCATGGGTGTGGTGCTCTCCAAGGTGCCTCCCTCCCATTGGTGAACGGATCGAGAGTTAAGAAGTATTGGGCTCCTCCGGTGTGGCAGGTAGCCAAGCGATCGTGATGACAACTGTTGTACATATCTTTTTTTTTTAATCTTCTTTATCACTTTATTTATTTTCTTAGTATTTTTCTTTTCCTCTTTTGGGTAAGGTAGTTGCCTTCCATCTCCGCCGACCACCCTACCCCCTCACCTTTCACTTCTCTCCTCTTACCTCCTCACCGACCAACCCCCCTTGCTCTCACCCCCCATGCGGCCCCTCTCATCGACCAATGTTTGTGTTGAAACAACTTGTGGGAGCACAAGTTCCTTATAGCTTTTTCAATGAGTAAGACCAACCTGATTTTTAAAAAAAACCAAAAAAAATAAAAATCCCCCCTTTTTAGTATTTTTTCCATTGCAAACACACACAAAAAAAGCCCCCTCGTAGTATTTTTTTCCAAAAAACAAATCCCAAACAAAACAAAGAAAACAAAAAAAAAGACCCCCTTCCTAGTTTTTTTTCCTTTATATGTTGAAAAAAAAAACAAAAACAAATCACAAACAAAACAAACCAAAAACCAAAAAAAAAAACGTCTCTCACCCCTTCTCTCCCACCCCCCTTTTTTTCATTTTTTCTCTCTATCCCATCGACACCCCTCTCCCCCTTTTTCTCTCTCCTACCCACATCCCCCTCTCCCTCTCTCACTGCCCCCTCTCTATCTCTCCCACTTACCAACCCCCCTCTCACTATCTCTCATAGTCCAACCCCCCTCATCTCCCTATCTCTCTCTCTCACAAGTCCACCCCCCCTCTTTTGCTCACATTGACCCCCTTTTACCCCTCTCTCTCACTTTCTCACCCCACCCTTGCAATCGGTCCTCCTTTTGTCGTCCGTCCCCCCGCCGCCACCATGGAGGAGCGCCTTGTTCATGCCAACACCACCACTTTAGCAACCAGCAACAGTCAGCCCCACACCCATGGGTTGACTTCCACCCTGGGAGTGTTGCTTCTCTCTGACCCACCACCGCGACTGTTGCCTTGACTTCTTGGATCCCACTTGTGCCCACCTCTGTTGTGGCCTCCATTGCCATCGCCATCACGTCTCGCACCGCTTCCTCCTTGATAGTCGCCACCGCCACCACAGCACAGCGTCATCGGCTCTGGCACTAGCTGAGGTATCATTTCATTGCCACCCTCTGGGTCCTTCTTTATCTCATGTTTTATCGTCAGAGACAAGCTTGCCCTAGTAGGGTTGGCTCATTTTGATTACTTAGACTTTGCCACAGTGTCTGAGGACTTATGTCGCTCCTTCCTAGTGGACCTCACCACCAAGCGCATCCCCACTCCAGGAAGCTTCACGCCTTGAAGCTCACACGTGTGAGGCTCATGCCCGTGAGGCTTATGTCTCAAGAACCACACTAAGGAGGCTAAGAGGTGAAGGAACCACCCCACTTAACAATACTTGACAGGTAGAAATATGAGGGGATCAACCTAACAAATCACTGTAGGATCTGGGAGTATGAGGATCACACCTCGAGGGAAAAATTGAGGATGCCTGGAGATATGAGGCCCACATAAGCATTCCCACAACTAGAAGTTCAAGGACAGAGCACTCACACCTCAAAGGCAACACTAAGAAGGTCAGCAGGTGTGAGACTCACATCCGTGAGGCAGCTCATGGCCATGTAGAGACCCATGTGAAAGCTAGGTAGGACCTTGATAGATCCATTAATGCTAGTTGTCATGTCTATGTGAAGTAAATGAGGAAATTAAATGTACAAAAATGACACCACAAAATATTCCTTCATCTAATGCAATTGGAAAACAGATATCTGCATACATGCTGACGAGCCGGCATTGGTAACATGTATGCCGCCCGAGTGCCCGAGTAAATCCTACATGCCTTTAAAATTGGACAGAGGGCCTAATCTGAGAATAACAATGATCTTGTCGAGATCCGAATCCGGCTGAGATGATGCAATGCTTATAAAAGACCCACGGGCATATGTTTTTCATGTGAACTAGTTCTTATTTGGGACACGTTACACTAGCCCTTATATAGCAACTAAGGGTAACCCTTAGGGTGTTTTTCATCAAAAAAATGAAAAAGAAGAGAGCGTTTATTGATTACGTTTGCAAAGTCTCACAAGTCTCTGTGGATGCACCGCCTATGGAGATCAAGATGGGACTGACTACTACTACTGTTATGACTCCTTCACTGTATGGGCTACCTGGGAGTTCCATTGGCGATATCAGCACATTGTTGTGTGCTGAGCACTAAGCAGGAAGAGCTGCAGGCTCGGCATATCTGGTTGGTAACCTCGGGCTAAGTAAGCATCACAAGTCAGACATTAATGTAGTAGCACAGGGTAGTGCACAAGTGGATTTAGGCAGCTTTGCAGGAAGATGATAGCACAGTAAGTAGCTTTTGTTAGCACATTGTTGTGTGCTGACCACCAAGCAGGCAAAGTTGCTGTAAGCTTGGCATAGATGGTTTGTGACCTCGGGCTACGTAAGCATCACAGGTCATAGACATTCATGTGGTGGTAGCACAGGGTAGCACAACAAAAATTAAGCCTTATTAGACACCTACTATAAAAATTATTATACTAAGGTCTACTTTTGATTAAATAATCAAAAAAATCCATCATGTGGTGTATTGAAACAAAACCTGATTTCTTAAGATTTAATACCGAAAAAAATAGCAGGTACAAAAAAAAAGGGTAACCCTTTGACAAAAATTAAAAACTAAGGTCTACTTTTTACACAGCAATAAACTTTTGGCTTAGGTGGTAAGGAGCACATAAATTGAAATAGTATAGATGCATTCATTCAACATACTTTTGTCTCATATTAGATGTCAGTAGGCCACCAAAATCAAATTTTGGGCCCATTTAATTAATTACTTGTTTTGAAGTGAAACTTTTATAAGGTTGTGCTTTTTGAAGTTCTTTTAATGAATTACTTGTTTTGAAGTAAACTTTTGTAAGGTTATGCTTAAAGCCTTTTTGAAGTTCTTTTAATAGCATAGAGACGATTGTCTACAATTATTTATAGGAGATTTTGACAATTGTCCTCGCATGCTCTCAACCCACGGATTCCCTGGTTTCATCCCCATCTGTTAAAGAGAATGTGGGGGAGAGGGAGAGCTTCAAACCCTAGCAAGCAAACACACACACATAAGAGAGAGCAAGACACAAGAGAGAGATGGATGGCTGAATTTTCTTCTATCTTCTTCTTCTCTACTCAACCAACATGACATAAAGCTAAGAGTACACACTATATGGGTTAGTACTCAACTACTACAACATACAAGGGTCGGTCCATAATGTGAACCCGACTAAATGAGCTGGCGCTATAACTATGCCAGTCTCTAGTAATCCAAAATGGCTGTCACACAGCTTGTCATCCCACTAGCTGCATATCACCCATAATCTCGCCAACCATGCGAAAGCTATCACACCCTGGCGGGTCATCAATGTCTGCCGTAGCACTAGTTGAGCTCGATATCTCACTCCCTCCCCCCTCAAGCTCAACTCCACACACTGCACTCCAAGTAAGCTCCCAAACCTGTGGAGCTTCTCTATGCCCAATGCCTTCGTGAAGATGTCAGATCCTCTGTCATGATATATACAAGATCTACATCTCCTGCTAGAACCTTTTCCCTCACAAAGTGATAATGCACCTCAATGTGCTTCGTTCTAGCATGATACACTAGGTTACTGGCCAAATGTATGCTGCTCATGTTGTCACAATATATGACAACTGCCCTATCCACTGGCTCTCCCATGTCATCAAGTAACTTCTGAAACCAAGCTACCTCACAAGCTGCCATAGTAGCACCCATGTACTCTGCCTCTGTACTCGACAAGGTAACTGTTGGCTACTTGTTACTGCTCCAACTCACAGCAGCACTACCAAATGAGAACATAAAACCATTGTTAGATCTCATGTCTGCAATACTATCAGCCTTTGTGTACCCATGCAACTGTATCTCTGTCCTCCAAAAGCTAACATGTATCCGCGGAAAGCTTTGTGTTCTGCTCCAATGGCACTGAAATAGGCTTATAGCTTGTCATACCATACTTGGACAACATGTGCAAGCCATACTATCTCTGCAATAGCAAAATGCCATGAGGTGATCTCACCACCTCTATGCCCAAGAAATACCGCAGCTCACCCAAATCCTTTATCTCAAACTTCTGCTTCAAAAGCATCCTGACATCATGTATGTCTGCATCACTATCACCAGTGATAATCAAGTCATCCACATAGATGACTAATAGCATGATCCCTCTATCTGTCTTTTTCACATATAGTGAAAAATCTGCATTGGATATCTGAAATCCAATGGTAACAAGATACTTCCCAATCTTGTTTGACCATGCTCTGGGTGCCTGCTTCAAGCCATACAAGGCTTTACGTAACCTGCATACAAAATTTGGATGTGCATCACTCTCATAACCTGGTGGCTGCATCATGTACACTTCTTCTTGTAAATCACCATGCAAGAAAGCATCCTTTGCATCCATTTGATGTAAAGACCAACCCTTCGCAGCCATAGCAATGACAGCTCTCACGGTTGCCATTCTTGCAACCGGACTGAATGTCTCCTTATAGTCTATGCCATAAGTTTACGCATAGCCCTTGGCAACCAATCTTGCCTTGTACCTACTCACTAAACCATCAGCATTGTGCTTGACTTTATACACCCACTTACATCCAAGTACCTTCTTTTCCTTAGGCAAAGGCACTAACTCCCATGTTGTATTTGCATCCAATGTTGCCATCTCCTTATCCATGGCATCTTCCCATTTCTTATTTCTAATTACTTGCTCAAAGCAAGTGGGCTCAACCTCTTGTATTGCTTTTACCAAGTAAGCATAATGATGGACTATATATCCATCATATCTCAACCTGTCAACAGGGTATCTAACCCTCGTAGACCTGCGTACACCTGGATCACTGCCAGGTGTCCTCAAAATAGCCCTGGTTCTCCTTATACCAAGAGTAAGCACAAACAGAATGCCAAGCTCCTGAGCAAGGCTCTGCTCAAAGCCACTAGAGTCACCATCCACATATGTTGACAGATCAGGCACAAAAGGTTGATCTACCTTTTCCTTCCCTTTCCAAATGATACATGTGTACCTGCATCATTTCTCAACCTGCCTGACCATGGGCTAACATTGGATTCACTGCTCAAGGACTCCCCAGGTCCACTTAGCACCTGTGATTCCTGTTCTACATGTGGTGCAACATCAGCACTTCTTACATCTGCGTCTTCTGTTGTCTTCACTACTGGTGCATACCAGCTACTCATCTCATTGAAGAAGACATCTCTGCTTAATCGCATCTCACGAGTGGTAGGGTTATAGCATCTATAACCTTTTTTCTCCATAGCATAACCAATGAAGATACATTTCTCTGCCTTTGGATCCAGCTTTGTTCTCACTTCATCAGGAACATGTACATATGCAATACACCCAAACACTTTCTGTTGAAATATACAAGTGAATAGGGTGTGTGCGGGAACAAGCCCTTGGCTAGATTCTGTAAAAGAGAATCTGTAAATGTGAGAGAACCTGTGAAAAGGTGAGAAGTATCTACTGGGAGAGAATAAAGGGTAGCATGAGGAGATTTAGGAGGTGTGGAGATATTCTGGGAGAGGTGGAGAGAATCAAGCAAAAGAGGTGGAGTGAATCGAGAAATCAGTGGGATTAGATGCTTGGATGTAAACTCTATAAATTGAGGCATTGGCCTAATGAGAATTTGCTGGTTTTTTATTATCCATGCCTACATTAAGCTATCAGTTAATTACTCACTAATCACGTATTAATTATCGTCTAATCTCTTTGTTAATGATGTTGATTCTAGCATTTGATCCACCATAGCTCATCACATTGCTGTAATTTTAACATGGTATCAGAGCTTAGCCTAGAATCCATCAATTTGTGAGCCCATTATCTTGCTAATCACTTGGCTAATTAGGATTAGTAAAAAATTAATATTTTCACCTCTTTTTCAACTAGCTCACTATTCCCCCAACCAGTGGAGGGGCTTGATCTCCCTCCAGGAGCAACATTACGGCAAGCCCTTCTAGGCAAACCTAGCTAACTCAATGGTGCTCCAGCCAAGCGAATTAGCGCAGCAAACCGCCGACCACAGCTCCCGATTTTTGCTGATTTGCAGGCACCGTTTTTTTTAGGAAAAATGAGATCTTGTCTTCTCCAATTGCAATGGGTCTAATTCCTCTTAGCCCCAGGGGTTTTCAAGCATGCTCTACAAGCTGGTGAAGTCAGAATTTGATTTGATCAAGTCTACAGTGAGATCCAAGCTCTTCATCAAATCTGTATGTGACTTTGGTAAAACAGAGATTAAGCATTCAATGTTTGGTCAAATCTTGTGTTTCTTGGCTTAATCCTCTACTAGAGAATCTCTGAGAGAGAGAGAGAGAGAGAGAGAGAGAGAGAGAGAGAGAGAGAGAGAGAGAGAGAGACCCCACAACCCAATGTAACTTGCCTCAACAGAGTAAAACCACCTCTGAGCCACCGATGATGTAGGCCATGTGGTAGATGTATGTGTGAAAACTTTAGTCAAGGTCACGGGCACTTGTAGTAGCCTTGGACACATAGAGAGAGAGAGAGTGTCAAGGACTATCAAGTAAGAGGGAAACTTGGTATAGGGTCCAGGTGTACTAAGATTGTTCACTTGAGGGGAGGTGTGCCCTATAGGCACTGGTCGCAGACTATCAAGTAAGAGGGGAACTTGGTATAGGGTCCAGGTGTGCTAGGAGTATTCACTTGAGGGGAGGTGTTGAAATATACAAGTGAATAAGGTGTGTGCGGGAACAAGCCCTTGGCTAGAGGCTGTAAAAGAGAATCTGTAAATGTGAGAGAACCTATGAAAAGGTGAGAAGTATCTACTGGGAGAGAATAAAGGGTAGCATGAGGAGATTTAGGAGGTGTGGAGATATTCTGGGAGAGGTGGAGAGAATCAAGCAAAAGAGGTGGAGTGAATCAAGGAGAAATCAGTGGGATTAGATGCTTGGATGTAAACTCTATAAATTGAGGCATTGGCCTAATGAGAATTTGCTGGTTTTTTATTATCCATGCCTACATTAAGCTATCAATTAATTACTCACTAATCACGTGTTAATTATGATCTAATCTCTTTGTTAATGATGTTGATTCTAGCATTTGATCCACCATAGCTCATCACATTGCTGTAATTTTAACATGGTATCAGAGCCTAGCCTAGAATCCATCAATTTGTGAGCCCATTATCTTGTTCAAGTGAGACACATCCGGTCTTATGCCTGTAAACTTCTATTCATCAGGAGTCATCCATGAACAGCTGTAGTGGGTGTTATGTTCATAATGTACACAACAGTTGCTACTGCTTCTGCCCAAAATTAATGTGGCATATTCTTTTCAGATCAAGGCACGTGCCACTTCTGCAATGTGCCTATTTTTCCTTTCTGCAACACCATTTTGTTGCGGAGTGTACCTGCACATAAACTGCCTCTTGATTCCCTGCTTTCTCAGGAAATCGTTGAACTCATTGGAGAAATGTTCTCTTCCACCATCTGATCTTAGGCATTTTATTTGCATGCCTTTTTCCTTCTCGACCACCAAGGCTTTAAATCTCTGAAAGTGAGCAAACACCTCACTTTTCTCCTTCATGAAATAAACCCATACTTTCCTAGTGTGGTCACATCAATGAATGTAACATAGTACCCACAACCTGCAATTGCAGTCTTGGTCGGTCCCCATACATCTGAAGGTATGACATCCAATGGCCTTGCACTAACATGCTTTTCATGTGGGAAAGCATGTTTGGCCTGCTTACCAAGTTGGCATGCTTTACATACTTTATGCATACCATCAACCTTAAACTTTGGCAAACCCAAACAATATTTTGGCCTACATAGACTTCAGTCGTTGTGCATTCACATGACCAATGCGCTTGTGCCATATGTCATGTTCCATGCACAAACATGGATGCCTTTATCTCAGGCATGTTCACATCCAAAGTAAACATCCTACCACTTCTGTTACCCTTTGCAACCAAGCGACACTGATTTTTGAAGTCTTCCACAAAACATCCTTGAGGATTAAACCTCACTTGCAGACCCTACTCAACCATCTGTCCAACAGAAACCAGGTTCTTTGTAATATTCGAAACATGAAGTACATTAGCCAAGTACTTCATTTTGCCATCCTGCATAGACAATGGCACTTTACCAACATGCGCAATGGGATGCGCAGTATCATCACCTGTTTCTACATAACCTGGTTTTTCCATTTTTTGCATATCTCTAAACCACTCAGCATGATTGGTCATGTGGTTAGAGGCGCCAGAATCCACATACCATATATAACAGCGAGTCATGAAAAATGTTCACAAGTCGTGAGTAGTCGTTTGCAACAGGCTATCTTGATTTTTCACTAGTCTTAAATATTGATCAATTTTACAATCTTTTGGAGACATTAAAGAGAACGTTTTTTATAACTTTTGCAAAATAAGCATAGTTTCAAACTTCTTTTAAAAATGTACCTATTGCTAATTTAAAGGTGAAAATTTTCACTTTTCATGTCCAATAACAAAATGGAAAAAACAAGGTCAATGACAAGATCTAATATTCTTTAAAACTACTAATAATTCACGCATGTCTATGCAATCTATAATACATTCTTTACTTAGAATTACAAAAATGTGCTTTTTCTTCTACAAGAATTTAACTAACTTCATCCCAATCATTGCACTTTATCCCAATCATTAAATTAGAGCATATATTTGATATTAAGATAAGAAGGTATATGGAGTCCATGGCATAGAAGAGGCTTATTGAAAGTAATGATTTCTCTAGATTCAGATAGAAAACCAACGATCCAAACGATCAAATTTTAGATGGTAGTGAGTACTACAATTTATTAGTTTACTTTATTTTTTGATCTAGTAGTTCAATTTAGAGTTATAGTCTTTGCAAAAACATAATATTTGGTTTAATTTTGAACCATGAAAATAACAACAGTTGTCATTTTGAAAAATTGATGGAAGTTTGGTTCCTAGAATCCACTTTGTTAACAAAGTAGATTCTGGAATCCAAAAGACTGACGTTTCTATCATGACAGTGAAATTTCCATCCGAAAAAGATAAATTTTGGTCCATAATGAACAAAAATTTCACTTTTATAAGACAAAAAAATTAGTTCGTCGACAGTAAAAAATTTCATCGATGTAAAAAATCCCTCGATGGGAAAAAAAAATCGTCGACGATGAGAATTTAGATTCCACAATTCACTTGGATTCTGAAATCCAAATTTCTGTCGAAGGTGAAAATTTCAATCTGACGACGTAAATGTCAACTTGTCGACGAAAATTTGGATTCTAGAATCCAAATTCTCATCGTGACGAATTTTTTTCCCAAGGTCGATGAAAAAAATTTCTATCGACGGAATTTTTTCTATCGATGGAATAAATTTCTATCGACGGAATTTTTTCCATCGACGAAAAAATAAATTTGTTGATGAGAATTTGGATTCCCTCGATGGAAATTTTTTCGTCGATGGAATTTTCCCATCAACAAAATTTTTGATGAAAAAAAATCATCGATAAAAATATCAAACCATTAACGAAAATTTGGATTCCAGAATCCAAGTGGATTCTAGAATCCAAATTCTCATCAAAAACGAAAAAATTCCATCAACCAAAATGTTTTCCACCGATAGACTAAATTTTTCGTCTAATAAAAGTAAAATTATTATGGACCAAAATTTCTCTTTTTTTGGATGAAAATTTCACTATCACGATAGAAACATCAGCTTGTCACGAAATTTTGGATTCCAAAATCAACAAAGTGGATTCTAGAATCCAAATTTTCATCAATTTTTTAAAATAACAACTATTGTCATTTTCATGGCTCAAAATTTAATTGTTATAAACTAAAAATTATGTTTTTGCAAAGACTATAACTCACAATCAAACTATTAGATCAAAATAAAGTAAAGTGATAAATTGTAGTACTCATCACTACCGTCTAAAATTTGATCGTTTGGATCGTTGGATTTTTATCTAAATCTACAGACATCTTTGCCTTCAATAAACCTCTTCTATGGCCATGGACTCCATATACCTACCTACCTTAATATCAAAATATGCTTAAATTCAACCATTGGATCAACTTTGTATACAAAGAAAATTTATTTTCTTAGATAATGCACTAGTCCCATGTAAGAGAGTTTCATCAAATTATATTGGGTCTAAAAGTAACGTCAATTTTACCACCTATTAGTTTGTAGATAACACGCTACATACAACACGCAGTCTAGAAACGTGTATTGGTATAAAACTTATATGTGCTCACAAGAGAAAGTATGATCTAGAGATGCTTGAACAAAGCAAAAAAGGAAAGAAAAGTGTAATTCATCATGTGGACATGCTTAATTTGTATGATATAGAAATTCTTGTGTATGGATTTAAGTTAAAAAATTATGGACACTTACGCCAGAAAACAATTGATATTTTTAAGCAAAAGGTCCAATGACTCTTTTAGTTGATTGGAAGAGTTTCTTCTCCTTTGTAATTCTTTTTTCAAATTGGACGTTTTTGGGTTTAGAGTAAAATGTAAGTAATGTTTTATGCATTTTTTTCCACAAAAGTAGTGGTTTTTTTTAAATGTTTGACATGAAAGTATGTCTTTTGTCTCCATAAATTTGAAAAAAGGTACTTTTTTTTTATGGAGTTGAGTGAACGTTTGCAGTGAACGTTTGCATGATTTTGCGAACATTTTTCATGACTCGCTATTATATCTTGAGATCCTGACACATCTCTTGTTATGGAACTAAGCATGTGCTGCACCACAAACAGTTGCTCACTTCTGTCAATCATCAACTCCATGTTTGCTAGATGATGCATAGTTGCCTTGTTGCAACTTCCCACTTCTAATGTCATTCTACTTTTTGTAGCAGTCCTTTGCCATGTGCCCTGGTTTGCCACAGTAATAGCACTCTATGCTATTTGTATTCTGATTTCTTTGCCAACCACCTCGGCCTCTTTGGCTCCCCCTACCTCTAGACTAGCCTCTTCCACCTATGTATGATTGTTGTTATGAATCATTGGACTGTTGTCCAAAATTCTAATTTCCTTGTTGGCCCACGGCCTCTACCACCTTTGCCTCTACTACCTGAATTAGAGTAGAAGGCCTGTTCCGATGTGTTCTTGCTTTATGAAGAAGAATCCTCACCTAAAGCCTTTTCTTCTATGATCAACATAGATATCAAGTCCCGAAAGTTAGGAATATTCTCCCTAACTACAATGAAGGTCTTGAATGGCTTGTACTCTTTGCCAAGCCCATTCAGATAGACACTCACCAAATCATCATCCTCCACCAGTGATACATTGATAGACCCAAGGGATTCAACAATGCCCTTGATCTTTAAGGCATATTCATTGATGGACATGCTTTTCTTTTCCACAGTATGCAACTCTTGCTTTAACTGCAACTTCCTTGCCTTTGTGTTAGTCTGGAACATCTGAACTAGATTCTGCATGCAACTGCTGCTGGAGTGTTTGCATCCTGTATATGTCCTATCATAGTGTCTGTGACACTAATTAAAAGCCACTACATGACTTTTCTTGCACCCTGGTTCCAATCCTTGAATGCCTTTATATCTGCAGGAGTGGCATTCTCCTCAGATAACTCTGGAGGCTCCTCATTGTCTCCTTCTACATAATCCCAAAATCCTTTACCCATTAGGAAATTGTTCATTCAAAACTTCCAGGCATGGAAGTTATTCTTATCCAGCTTCTCACTAACAATCTGATTAATTTCGTTAGACATGTTTTCCTGCAGCAATCAAATAACCTACAAATAGACAACTTATGTATGCAACCTATAGTAATACAATAGTATCTCCTGTACTGCTACAACAACGGTACTTCAGCACAACCTGTGTGTCACCAAATGTGACCAAAGTACATGTACATACACCTAGTATCAACAATACATGTGCAAACCCTGTCTCTGCAGTGCTGCACTGCAATAACCAAATTTTGAGTAGAAACAATTCTCTACCAGAACTTCGAGAAAAGTGCCAAAAATACTCTGCAGTGGTGAAACGGGACCCGTAACGCACCCGAAACGCGAATATGGATGAAAAAATAGTATACCTGCCCTATAGCTCCGCTCCTGTGAAGACAGCTCCTCAATCGGAGATGTGTAGCTCCCAGAGCTACAAAGGGGGTGTTGTACATAAACCAAGAAGGGGAAAGAGATGATGGTGCTCTTACCCATGTAGTACCGCTTCCTTCCTTGCTTGTTCTTGCCTCTTGCTTGCCTCCTTAGCTCTCACACGAACCAGGCTGCTCTGATACCATAAAGAGAATGTGGGGGAGAGGGAGAGCTTCAAACCCTAGCAAGCAAACACACACACACAAGAGAGAGATGGATGGCTGAATTTTCTTCTATCTTCGTCTTCTCTACTCAACCAACATAACATAAAGATAAGAGTACACACTATATGGGTTAGTACTCAACTACTACAACATACAAGGGTCGGTCCATAATGTGAACCCGACTAAATGAGCTCGCGCTATAACTATGCCAGTCTCTAGTAATCCAAAATGGCTATCACACAGCCTATCATCCCACCGGCCGCATATCACCCATAATCTCACCAACCATGCCAGTGGTGTAGATGCGGAAGCTATCACCCAGGCGGGTCATCAATGTCCGTCCGTAGCACTAGTTGAGCTTGATATCTCAACACATGTGTCATAGTCCAGTCTCCCTCATTACATTGATGACACCCCTAGAAGGGTTTGACCCACCTTCAACAACCCGTTCAAGAGAATGATGACTTGTAGAGAAGAGGCACCAGGCTACTAGCAAAAAACACGCAGATTTAAGGCAAATTTGATCAATTACTTTAGTGGCGAGGCATGCATTAATGATTTGAAGGTGGTCCTAAAAGGGTTTAGCAAATGGGTGCAAGGGTTGGCAATGGCAAGCTCAAGAAAAACATGCCACAAGCAATGGATATAGATAAGGGTGGGATTAGTGAGCTTAATGGATGATTAATATTAAATTAAATCGCTAATGAGATGCTAAAGACTAATGTAGAGAGAGCTTAACCTACACTCTAATACCAAGTTGAAAAAACACAGCACATCAAGCTATGGCTATGGAAGGTTGTGGGCTAAAGAAAGAAAAGCCTCCTTGCTTGCAATAACAGTGGTGTTAAACCCATTGATTAATGAAATAAAGGAGAAAATCTTGCAGGACAAATTCTTTGCCCCTATTGCTACCCTTCTGATGCAGGAAAGCAAGACTCCTCAAGAAATGAGTTGAGTTCTTGGATACAAACTAGATGAAGGATGCATGTATTATAATAATCGGCTATGTATTCCCAATGATGTGGGAATAAAGGGAAGAATTCTGAGAGAAGTCCATGATAGCCTGATAGCTGGACATCCAGGGTTTATAAAAACCTATATGTCTGTTAGAAAAGCTTCTTCTGGCCAGGACTCAAAAAGGATGTACTTGATCACGTGCGAAAATGCTTGATGTGCCAAAGAGTTAAGGCAGAGAGAGTCAAGATGCTAGGGAAACTGCAACCTCTAGACATTCCACAAATGAAGTGGGAATGCATCAGTATGGACTTTGTCACTGGATTACCTTCACTACAATCAGGTTACAACTCCATTTTTGTGGTAGTTGACAGGCTAACCAAAGTTGCCCATTTGATTCTAGTGAAAGAAACATGTTGCCAGAGTTTTCCTTAAGGAGATCTTCAAATTGCATGGTTTACCCAGGAGGAGATCTTCAAATTGCATGGTTTACCCAGGAGGATAGTAAGTGATAGAGATCCCAAATTCACATCAAAATTCTGGACTGCGTTCTTTGAAGCAGTAGGAACTTTCTTGGATCTCAGTACAGCCTATCACCCCGAAACAGATGGCTAGATGGAAAGGAGGAATCAGGTAATAGAAGATATCCTTCGATCATGCTGCGATAGGGAACCCAAGAAGTGGTTAAGTCATCTGCATCTGGTCAAATTTGCTTACAATGCTTCTTATCATCAGAGCATTGGGATGAGTCCTTTCAAAGCTTTGTATGGACAAGATTGCCTTACACTATTGACTTGGTCTAACCCATTGATCAGAGTTGAAATATCCAAAAAAATGCTTGATGACATGGACCAGCAGATGCAATCAATCCGTAAAGATATAAAGGCAGCCCAAGACAAACAAAAGCATTATGCAGATAAAAAGAGGTCAGAGAGAGAGTTTGAAGAGTCAGATATGGTCTTCATTCGAGTATGACCAAAAAGAAGTTCCTTATCCTTAGGCAAGTACAAGAAGCTCTCTCCCAGATACTGTGGGCCGTATGCTATCATAAAGAAAGTGGGCGATCTAGCCTACAAACTTCTTCTATCTCCCCATCTCAAGGTACATGATGTATTCCATGTCAATTTGCTTAAGAAGTATGTACCTAGCCCGAGTCACATGCTTGATGAATGAACAATTGATCTCTCTGACTCAAGGCCAAATGGTACTCCAACCTGAGGAAATCCTTGATGTTCCTGACCTTGGATTGGTACATGCCTATGGTCTTGGTACGTGTCTACCATTCCAGTGGTTTGAATGGCCCCCCAAGCTAGTGGATTAGTCTGGAATGGGTTACCTTCATTTTTTCCTATGTCCAGACCATGGTCTAGAGGAGACATGGGCTCTCTTTCAAGCTAGCGTTCCATTCCTCTATCCGTGGGATGTGGATTGTTTGATTGCACGTTTGAAGCAAGACTTATCTGTGAATGCGTGGGGGACTCTGGATCTTGCTCTAAGGTAGGTGGTGTCCACTGGGCCACCAATCTGCTACCTCTAAGCCAGGGGTAGTACGTCCCATGCTAGGATGCTTCTCACTTTCACTAGTGCTGCCAAAGACTTGTTGAAAGAACAGTAGAGGGGGAGGAGACACACACACAGGAGAAAAACCTAATGTATATTGCAAACCCTAACCATAGAGGGAAGCCATCTCCACTCTCACACAAAGCATAATGCACTAATCCATAATCCACACGACACACTATGAGTTGTGTCCACACTTCTATGCATGTGATGTGTTTGATCTGATTTTGATGTCATTTAACTCTATGAACGTTACCAGGTACCCTAACTTGAAGAGTGTCAAGGAGCTGATCTACAAAAGAGGCTTTGGCAAGGTGGACGAGCAAAGAATTCCTTTGATGGACAACTCCATTATTGAGCAGGTCATTCTACTGTTTGTAGAGATTTTTACAATGCCCGTGTACATGCCTCAAAGTCTGACTGTCAATCTGTCTGTATATTTCACTCAGGCCCTTGGCAAGTATGGCATCATCTGCATTGAGGATCTTATACATGAAATTTACACAGTTGGCCCTCACTTCAAGGAGGCAAACAACTTTCTCTGGCCATTTAAGTTGAGCGCCCCACTTGGGGGCTTAAAGAAAAAAAGGAATCATTTCATTGAGTCTGGAGATGCAGGAAACCGAGAGGATTTTGTCAATGCTCTCAAATCAGAAGAATGAACTAGACTTCTGTTGGACTCTCTAGGCTTGACTTGGTCAGATGGTGTTTATTTGTGGTAGTCTGATTGGCCCCTTGAATTTTCCAATCCTGTCAGGATTGTCTTTTTGAAGTTTTCATTTTTTGAAGTTAATTTCGAATTAAGTATGTTAGCTGCACAGGCTCTAATTTATTATCTGTTTCATTATTGTTTAGTAATGTGCTTGTCTATCTAAAGCTAAATCTACAAAGGATTGCAGTGGAGTTGCTCTGTGGAGTCATTAGAGGAAAAATTGCTTTGTTAATTGTGTGATGCTATGGAATGTATGGGGCAGACTTAATCTGTCTGCTTGGAAGTTGATCCGGGGAGTCCAGTCTGAAGGAATCTTTTCACCATCTATATTGTTTTAATTCCTCTCTCTAAAGCTCCTCTCATGCCAAACACCTGTGGAATGTCAGAAAAATTGAGGACCCGCTTGGAAAATAGTGTCTAGAGTCTTCAGATATGTCAGTTTACCTTTTCAAATATGCATTGATTTTTTTCTAGACCATTTAAAATGACCTTTTGTGAACCCTCCTAGTACCTACCCTTGTCCTATCCCTAGCAATTCTCTTTTAAGTCTAGATGTTAGAATGAAATGTACTTAAAACACATCTTAAATATTGTTTTATCTGTGAATGCATGCCTCTTCCAAGGTTTTTTGATATGCAAGGATAGGTTAGCATCCCAGACTATTTTTTATTAAACTGTATATAAGCACTTATTTGTCCAAGGCAAGGCTAGCATCCTCGACTTATTTTTATTGAACTGTAAATAAGCACAGCTTGTTTTTTGGGTGAGTCGGTTTAGGCTTGGATGTATGAGGACAGAACTTCGGAGGTGTGGACAAGTGTAGTGGAACTTTCCAATATATTGACCTCATACATGACCATTCAATTTTGCATTTGCTGCTCGTTAGGTGTTCAACAAATTCAAGCAGTCCCCCTCCTCTCTCTCTTTCTCTCTCTCTCTCTCTCTCTCTCTCTCTCTCTCCAGTTGATGCTGTCATCTCAAAGAAAATCACTGCTTTGCCTGGCTGTAGGTTTGCATTACAAGTAGATGAACTGGGTTGGTAACAATTGATAATGTGCTCACATGGTGGTTGGGGAACCATCTTGCACTGCTGCATTTTTTCGTTGTGCGCTTATGCCCTGAATAACTAGGCAGGTCTCCATGATATACTTATTGCGGTCTTGTGGTTGATATTGTTAACTTGGGCCAAGGGAACACTGGATGATTTCTGGGTAAGAGTTGGAGGGGGTTGCTTCACTATATGGAAATTTGAGTATGTTGCAAGGGAAGTTAACTCTATTTGAAATCTTTTAACTTTACTTTGCGCGTGCCTATAATGTAGATAATGGTGCTTTACCGTTGTAGCAGCTCCCTCTCTCTCACAGTGCTAGAGTAGTGCGATATGGATATCAAGATGCCAATCAAGTGCCAAATATGCATATATTAGGATGCCAATAAAGCCCCAAACCTCAGTGTTGTGTTGTCACATGGATCATATATGGTCCATTGGCTTGGCTATGATCTCTCTCTCTCTCTTCATACATTCCTTGTCCCTACTGTATAGTCTGCTTCTCTCTTCTGATTTTAGCTCTACTGTTATCTGTCCTGACACTTTCAACGGTATTCTTCCTCATCTCTACAAACCTCTGTGGCTTTTGGCTAGTGTTTTATGTATGTCTAAATCCTCCCTTCCAGCCATTTAAGATGTTTATAAAAGTTCCAACCTGCTTCCTTTAATCTACTCTTTCGTAGATATTAACACATCCAAAAAATCTCCTGTCTTTGCAATGTGACCTGTTGCCAAATCATTTGAAGTTATAGTAGTTTCTCATTCAATGTGGATAATGGTCGCCATTTGTCTAGCTGGCACTGTTGTTTATCTGGAATGGTGGTACAAACCAACCATGACCTTGTGAATGGTCTTCGATCTCCGACATCAAGATAGCAGCTGAAGGAAATCATCATAGCATTTCACAAAACAAAAGTGTCCATGCTTTTAGATTCATCTACAACATTGCAAAAATTGACTTTTTATAATACTCTTGTGACAACTGGTGCTACCACAATTGTGAAACTTTGATCTTTCACCCCAACATTGGATTCTTAATTAAAAAATTGCATAATATTTAACGTGGTGCTGGTTACCAACATTTTTGAGAAATGTATTTACTTCAATAGTGGAAGCTCCAAATGCCTCATCTCTACGTTCTTTGTCCAACTACATTTATTTTTTGAAATAGCCACAGTGAAGTTGCCTTTCATGGTCAGGTTTGTATGTGTCTTCCTGGATTGTGCAGATGAACAATCCAAGATTAATGATAGAGCATGCTCGACAAGAAAGTTAAGGGGCATCATCCTATCTACATCCCTCACAAACACATCAAATGTATTCTTGCACTTCTTCACTCCGTGTCCATCAACAAAGGTTCCAAGGTAAATGTTGGAGCATGCTTAATAGGTAACTTCAAGGTTATCCTCTCTCTATCCCTCAAAAGCACGTCAAACTCATTCTTACACTTCTTCACTGCAACAATAGCTGGACATGCAACAAGATGAAACTAGGGGGTGGAACAATAGTTGGGTGGTTAAGGAGGTGCCACTCTCCTCCCAGAACGTGAATTCGATATTTTGACCCACCCTCTCCCTTTTCTCAACACAAAGAGGTGAAGGAGTGGGTTTCTTCTTTGCAAAAAGTAAAAAACAAAACAAGGAAGTAACTAGAAAATCATACTATATCTCAAACCATATGATGATCATAACTACTCTTGGCCAATCTTAGATTAAGGATGCATATGCCCATGTGAAAAGCTAACATACCCCATGCCAATCTTAGATTAAGGATGCATATGCCCATGTGAAAAGCTAACATACCCCGTGACATAAGGCACTACCAAGGTCTTTTCAAATGATAACTTCCCTTTGACACTAAACTTTTGTAAGCTCCTAATATAGGAAGGTACAAAATTTTCCACTTTAAAACATCTTTGCTACAAGCACTGAAGTAACATAAATCAAGAACCTTACCATCCATTCAAGGCAATTTCTTTTTCTTCCAATGGTTATCTCATAGCTCCCATTTTTGTATGTGATATAATGATCCTTGGAAATCAAAATTAACTGTTTTTGACTTAGGTAGGTCATGACACTTTAGCACTCTTTTGGTAACATGATTGCCCATTTGTATTTTTAACCTTTCTCCAATGTAGATTTCCTTCAATGTGTGTACCATACATTACTAAAAGAACATAGAAAAAAATGTTAAAATAAAAGAGAAGGCTCAATATTTCCTTTTAACCAATGGGGGGGTATTGTGTCATGTGTGTTTGCTATAAAAACGCAACATCTAATGCAAAAAATAAACTAGGTTCTACAAAATTATTTTTTCCTTGTGTTTTAGAGAACAAATGTTAGTGGACTTTGAGGTACTAAAAGATATTAGAGTCCCAAAGTTTTTCAATAAATGCTCAATACAAGAATGGATAGCAAATGTACAAACTTTGAATTCTTTTTCAAAATGCATTTATCATGGACATCAACATGTTAGAAAAGCTCCACCTTAATTATCCACACCATCATCATCTTCTCATCTAGTTATAATATTGTGCTCTACCTTCCATGGGATTGATTATAGAGTATCATGTGTTTTGTAATCCATGAGACTAGCGATAGAGTATAATGTGTTGTGCCTTCCTCAAGACTAGTCTAGTGATAGCCAAGATCTTGGTCAACTTGGGTATGAACTTAAGTGCCTAACTAGGAATACAAACTGCTAAACAAAATATGGTTGGGGACTAATAAATATTAGATTCTATACAAGGTCCAAATAGCAATTAGCATAGAAAGTAAAGTTAAGCTTTTTTTACAAGAAGTTATATCTCTTTAGTACATTGTCACAAAAAATGCTCCAAAGAATTGAAGTACTAAACATATGACAAGTTTTGAACTACTAAAAAGTTTGAACTGTTTTCACACAAACTACTCAATTTTCAAGCAATAGTCTCATAGTATTGTTGGACATCACCGAAGTTTTTGGGTGTTTCTTTCACTTTTATAATGATTCCCAAAGTGCATGGTCACTTCCACATTGCACAAATCCATGCTTTTCTAAATATCAATGCTAAAATTGCATTCATGGATTAAACTCATCATTATGGTGTACTTAGCTATAAGTTTCTGCAACTAAGAAGATTGAAAATTTCACAAACTTGATAAGAAAGTAGGTCCTAACTATTCATATGCTTGTGGGAACCCTCTTCCTCCTTGCCTTCACAAAAAAATTAAATACGTTCTTGCATTTTTCCACAACACTATTTTGAAATAAATATATTTGGGGGATGCACAGGCTTGTACCTGTAATCACATTAAGCGCATGAGTACTCTTTACAATCTTAGATTAGATGATGCATATGCCCATGTGAGCTAAATTACCTCTTGATATATGGCACTACAAAGGTCCTCCAAAATGATGATCATCTGCAACATGTGAACATGGGAAGCATAGAGGTGTTTCAATATTAAGTGGGTGACCACAAGCAAGAAAGGAAAAACATGTAGCTAAAACTATCTAGTTAGATCTCTTTCAAAGTTGGCACTATTGGATATTTTAGATCATTAGAACTTCCCACCTTCCAATAGAAATAAGAACTACCCCACAATGCCCCATTTAACCACCCCAACATGTGGCTCTAGCCACTAGTGTTGCCCAACCTAAATCACATGGCCATACTATGCAATTAGAAACTTTCAATAAATGGAGACAAGTGGTATGCTTTCCTACACATCATAGAGAATCATCCGTTTTACAAAAGCACGACAACCATTTCCTAATGCTACATGCTTATATTGCCTATGGAGTTTTACTTACCCAATATTTACACAAAGATCTATCTTCTACAAGCACTCATTGTAAGTGCAAACTAGATACAAGAAAGATATTTTAGTTATTAGAATATCTTAGATCATTGTTTTTTTTATGTTTAATATGTGGTAGAACTTTCCACCATCTTCCACTAGCAAGCACTACACCCCAAAATGCCCCACGTAACCACCCCACAAGTGGCCTCTAGCCACTAGTGATGCTTAGCCTAAATCACATGGCCATACTACACAATTTGAAACTTTCAACAAATGGAGATAAGAGATATGATTTCCTACACATTGTAGAGAAACATCTATTACAAAAGCATGATCACCCATTTCCTAATGCTACATGCTTATACCACCAATGGAGCTATACTTACCTAATACCTATACAAAGATTTATCTTCTACACAGGCATCACTGATTGTACGGCCAAGCTAGATTTGTTGAGAAAGATATTTTAGTTATTAAAATCTCATGTGTATTCATGCTATTATCTTGTTATTTTTCATGTCCTACAAAGGCATGTGTTATGAAGGATTATGTTGTTTTATTATTATATGTTATATGTCATTCATGGGTCATGTGGTATATGTTGTGTGTTATGTATGAAATGGTGTACCCAAATGTTATATGTTGTGTCACAAATTTTTGCATGTCATGTGCCGTGTGATACATGCTATGTGTTATGTTACTCGTCATGTATTACAAATCAAATTCATGTATCAAATGGTTTATGTTGTGCTATGCAATATGTGCTATATTTTGTGTCTATTGTATGTTATGTTTTGTGATGTATGTCAAATATGGTTTATGTTGTTTGTTATTCATAACATATAACATAAAGTGGTATATGTTATGAGTTACAAATCATATGTCACAATGTCATGCTATGTCTGCTATGCCATTTGACATATACCACTGCATAACACGTAATGTTATAAAGTGGTATATGTCATGAGTTACAAATCATGTCACAATGTCATGCTATGTATGCTATGCCATTTGACATTTACATGAAATGATATGTTCAAGATATAATATACACGTTAATAAATACATGAACTCTTATAAAAGATAATAATATAGACATTAATAGGTACATAGAGCTAGCATGCTTTCTCTCAATTAAAAAATAGGTACATAGAGCTAACATGATTTCTCCCAAACAGCTATAAAATATAAAATCAAGAATGATACTTTCCTTCTTTGCAATATAAAGATAGTGCCATGTGCTATGTGAGTAATCCATCATATGTCTTAATATACATACTCTATGTGTGCAAGGCTATACATTGTGTTGTGTGCTATGCAGCATATGTGATATATTATATATATATATATATATGTTATATGGATGGTATCAATAGTATCTCATATCTTTTATGTGCCATGTGTGGTGATGAAAAATACGTTGAGAAATATGGTGCCATGGAGCACAAGGAAGGAGTGTAAGTCTAGCAAGCTGCCACATTGGTAAGTATGAATTGTCCCACATGAGCTAACAAAGCCAAGATGTACCCACTTCATATAAAAGGGGTTACTTTCAAGCAATCAAATCAAGCAAGCTCTCAATTCTTTCTATGAGTACACACTTTAGTCTTGTAACCTAATTGAACTTGAGTCTAAAGCTTAATTAGTTAGGTTTTCATCTCATTATGTGGGTACCTAGGAGGCATCCACCTTAGTTTAGGGTTGAGCGCATCTGCAACCACATTTTCTTTTCACGGCCGATAATTTATTTCAAAATCAAATTCTTGTAGGGTTTGCATCCCTTTGGGTGAAGATCCACTTCAGACTTTGATGATCTGTCATCAAGGTGAACCTTTGTCCCAAAAGATAATGTCTCCACACATCTTCAGAGCATACACTACTGAGAGTAACTCCAAATCATGGACGGCATAATTCCTCTCATGTGTTCTGAGTTTTCTGGATTCATAGGCCACTGCATGACCTTCCTGCATCAGAGCACTGCCTAAGGCAAAACCCACTGGCATTAGTAACTACATCAAAGGGTTTGGTAAAATCTTGCAATTTAAGGACAGGGTTGGTTACTAAGGCTGTCTTTAGCTGGTAAAATCTTGCAATTTAAGGACAGGGTTGGTTACTAAGGTTGTCTTTAGCTTGTCAAAGGCACTCTGACACATTGCAGCCCACTAAAAATCATGAGAAGTGGTGCTCGATTTGTCAAGCTAACCATACTAGCATGGAGTGTCCACATTTGAGACCCTGTCCCGCTCTCTATTTATCGTCAGAGGAGATGGGACAATCATGAAACCACAAATTGCTACCAACAAGCTCGAGCCCTACCCCAAGCCTTGTTGGCAAACCCTAGGCAATCGTTGGCCTTGCCAACACTAGCACTACATAATGCACCCCAACTAGGCCACGAAGTGGCCCAGAGAGGAATTCTTATGGTACTAGAAGTGCCCTTGCCACCCCTTGTACTTCCACCACAACTCGCACTACCTCAAATCACCCTCGTTTGTCAATTAACCTTGATTGAAATCTTCGAAGAAGGTGACGAGGGGAAGCCACTGAAGGGACCACCTTCTCCAACTAGTCCACCCTTTTAGATTCTAAGTCACTATGTGACCGGATGTAACCCATATACCTAACACAACAACCCCAACTCCACATGGATAGGATGAAAAACATGGCTAAACAACCACCCATGCAATGCTATCATTGTGTAGGACCTCACCAAGTAGCTGAGTGTCCAATCAAGAAAGGGATGGCAAGTACTCCTGTGAATACTTCCACCTTAACTCCTTTATGCATAGGGTGTGGAATTGACCATATTTACAAGGACTATCCACTAAGAGTAATGGCTTCATCCACACGGTTCCACTTAATGCAGTTACCAAAATGCAAAGTCAAAGAAGGGCCGTAGTTCACACTGCTATAGCTGAGGCATTAACCTTGCAAAATCAGGGACACCCTCGACTCACAAAAGTTCTATCCCATAAGGATGTCCCAGAGTAAGCACACATAATAAGGCACTCGTGGAAGAAGAAGGCCACAAGGATAGGCAAGGGGGATAGCCATGTGGTCATAAAGAGTGGATCCAAAGATGGAACAATCACCAATGACTCAGGGAAAGTACTACCTTCAGTAGGATGAATAGATCCCAACCAGCTACCTCAAAAGTTAGCTGAATATCCCAACCACCCCATTGAAGAAAAGGAAAGGCTAAAAGCAGCTCAAGAGTTGGTCAGGGACTTTCAATCTCAACTGGAGGATGAGCCTCCAATGGCATATCTTGAACCATCTCCCTCAATGTCTGATCTAAGACCAACTGAGGAAGCTCCGGGACATAGCAGAGGTTTCCAAGACAAAACACCCTCTGAGAGACCTCCTTAAGTGGTAGCACCAATAGTTGTAGACAAACCTAGTTGAAGAGTATCTCAAAAACCTTGGAGATGATTGCCCGAAAAGGATAGAAACGGAATTCCAGGTCCCAATACCCTACAACTGCAAAAGCCTAAAAATGGACAAGGGTGATCCAACTTAAGAAACTGCATCCGTTCCTAGAGACATTGCAAGTCTCTCCTCCTTCCTCTCTTCTCAAATCCAAATCCCCATTGGCACCTTACTTCAAGGTAGCCTAAGCTTATGGAAAGATTTGAAAGATTGGATGGAAGGACGTCTAGGAGCAGGAATGTAAGAGCTCACAGAGCTAGACAGCTCTAACAAGACAGATGAGGATGAATTCATAGAGCCCCGAGTAATCACCGGTGCCCCCATTATTCGAGTTAACAAACTGGTGTAATACTTTGAAGGTGACAAACTCAATGCAGTGCTACCCATAACCTTCAATGGCCTTCAGCAGGTCACCGCCATTCTGGATGGAGGGGCGAGAGTGAGCATTGTTACTAAACAATGCTAGGAAAAATGGGGAGAGGATGACCTGCCCCGCTGCTCATGAAACTTGCTGATGGAGCCATCACAAGGCTAATAGGCCTCTTGAGGGATCATCAAGATCCTTGGGACCAACTTCCAACAGACCTTTCATGGGGTGATGAATTTTGGCCAGCTGTTGCCTGTTTCATATGATTGCATCCTAGGATATCCCTTTATGAGAGAAACAAAAAATGATCCGAAAAAAAGAACAAATGGTCAAGATCAACCTGCACACTTGGAAGGTACATCCCATGAGTGGTCATCCTTTTGCAGAGAATTCAATAACAACAACTTGATCCACTGCAGTCCACTTATGCCAAACATGAGGAAAGGGATAGCATGGAATTCGCACCTCTCCTAGATTCGGAAGTCTTTGAGAATCGATGCATATCCTTGCTATCTTGGACATTCTTCCAACGTGTATAGGAACCCGATTTGCCACATCTGCTAGGCAAGAAATCACATCCGTCTACATGCTAAGCCCTGCATGTATGCCCGAACTCACAAGTCATGAGCCTGAAAATGACAATAGTGAGGAACCATTATGGAGAAACCATCCATGCAGAACTCATAAACCCAATGGTTTTTTTGGAAAAGATACATACGTCACCCCTCTGATTTAGACACACATTGGTTAAAATCTTCATGCCTCTTGTTTTGTTGCTCCTGGCATTCTTCCTCTCCCTCTTGATTTCACAAAGGTTCTTTATTCTATTGTTCTTGATCTTGCTGGAACAAAACCCCTTCCGAAAACCTTCTTGGGATGATGCGGTCACCCATCACTTCATCTGGAGGCCTTTGACTACCCACCGTCGCCTGCAGGTACTGCATTACTATGCTTGAGCTTCCCTCATTCTCCATGCACTGTCCATTGCACTACTATGACTCCCTCTCGTGAACATACCTGACACAAGGACATGGACACTTCTACTCTTGATCTACCCCGACTAGCTTCTTTATGTCAGACATTTTCCAGGTGAATATGCATGTCATAAGTTTTCCAGAAGAATATGCATGTCATGCGCAGTAGCTCAGTTCAAGATTCTTGTGTAGTCTATTGAGATATAAAAGTGAATAGGGTGTGTGAGGGAACAAGCCCTTAGCAAGAGGCTATAAAAGAGAATTTGTAAATGAGTGAGAAGCTGTGAAAAGGTGAGAAGTATCTACTGGGAGAGAAAAAAGGGTAGCATGAGAAGATTTAGGATGTGTGGAGATATTCTGGGAAGAGGTGGAGAGAATCAAGCAAAAGAGGTGGAGTGAATCAAGGAGAGATCAGTGGGATTAGATGCTTGGATGTAAACTCTATAAATTGAGGCATTAGCCTAATGAGAATTTGCTAGTGAATGTCTTGTGGGTTAGTCTGTATCTTGTCTCTATTCTCTGTATTGCATAGATCTGTCCATTTTTTGTCAATCGCATGCATGTCTAGAAGTTAACTTCTATTCAAAATCATGAAGGATCTAGGTACTTACTTGTGCATCATGACTAACTCCCCAAGCTTAGGTGTCTAGGTCGGTAGCTCAACACGCTAGCATTGGCTTGTAACATTGGGTATATCTATATTAGTTGCTACTCTTCAGGAGCTGATGAGGTGATCCGGAACCATGCAAGTGTCAGGTCTTGATCAAACATTAACACTTTTAGTGATCCTATTGGGTAATGGTATGCCAGGAAGGGGAGTAGGAAGATGGAGGCTAGACTATGTTAAATTTGCAGCAATGTGATGAGCTATGGTGGATCAAATGCTAGAATCAACATCATTAACAAAGAGATTAGATGATGATTAGTGAGCAATTATCTGATAACTTAATGTAGGCATGGATAATAAAAAACTAGCAAATTCTCATTAGGCCAATGCCTCAATTTATAGAGTTTACATCCAAGCATCTAATCCCACTGATCTCTCCTTGATTCACTCCACCTCTTTTGCTTGATTCTCTCCACCTCTTCCCAGAATATCTCCACACATCATAAATCTTCTCATGCTACTCTTTATTCTCTCCCAGTAGATACTTCTCACCTTTTCACAGCTTCTCACTCATTTAAAAATTCTCTTTTACAGCCTCTTGCACTAAGGGCTTGTTCCCGCACACACCCTATTTACAATCCTTCTGATCTCTCCTTGATTCACTCCACCTCTTTTGCTTGATTCTCTCCACCTCTTCCCAGAATATCTCCACACATCCTAAATCTTCTCATGCTACCCTTTATTCTCTCCTAGTAGATACTTCTCACCTTTTCAGAGCTTCTCACTCATTTAAAGATTCTCTTTTATAGCCTCTTGCTGTTCCCGCACACACCCTATTCACTTGTATATTTCAACACCTCCCCTCAAGTGAATACTCCTAGCACACCCTATACCAAGTTTCCCTCTTACTTGTTAGTCCGCCTCAAGTCCCTAAACTCATAGTCCTTGACACTCTCTCTCTCTATATGTCCAAGGCTACTACAAGTGCCTATGACCTTGACTAAAGTGCTCACACATACATCTACCACATGGCCTACATCATCGGTGGCTCAGAGGTGGTTTTACTCTATTGGGGCAGGTTACATTGGTTGTGGAGTTTCTCTCTCTCTCTCTCTCTCTCTCTCTCTCTCTCTCTCTCTCTCTCTCTCAGAAAAGATGATTGACTCCACTTTCCTCCATGAAGTTTGCCGATGTCGTTCCTTCTCCACTGGGTTTGCTATAGCAGTCTCTTGCCATGTGTCCTGGCTTCCCACAGTTGTGGCAAGTGAAGGTCCTTCCTCCTACTCTGCCTCTTCCTCGTGCTCGTCTCCTCGAGAGAATCCTCCTTGGGTGAAGAATGCTTTTTCCTCTCTAGCTGTTGAGGCTAGCCATTTCTTCTCTTTGACCTTGGTCTCTTGCTCTAGTAGAGCTCCTTCTATCTCGTGCAGCTTCAATTTAGGTACATTCTTTAAGATTACTACAATGTTTTCATATTCACCTTTGTCCACACTCTTCAGAAGCATTGCTAGTGCCTCATCATCTTCTACCTTTTTGCCAATGGCTGGCAGTTGTTGCTTAATGCTTTTGTATTTATTTAAGTGTGTGATTAAAGGTTCACTTTGCATTAACAGATTTATCTTTGAATTTTTTCCTTGAGTGCCAAATAATTTATTGAGTTCATCCCATACATCTTTTGCCCATTGTATCCCTGTGATGTGGTGAATGATTTCATCATTTAAACTGAGTGCGATAAGTCCTAATGCTTTCTCATTCCTGCTCTTCCACTCATTTTCCCCACTCACCTCTGGGCATTCATCTCTTCCCTCAACTAGCCCCCACAGATTTTTCCTCATGAGCAAATACATGGTTTTTGTTTGCCATGTATAAAATTGCTCCCCATTAAATTTGGCTATCTCTTGTGTCGTGCTCGATGATGTGAAGGGGGTCTTACCTCTTGATCCAATTTCAAGATTCAAGGGTAGTGTCTATCCTTTTACAACTTAATCTGGTGTTTAAGTGATGATTACAATAGATTTATCAACATAAATTCACCAGAAATTACATGAAACAAAGGGTAACAAATCTGTACTGAATGGTTGGAGTGTCAAACCATCTCCGAATTGCAATATGAAGTTATAAGGATCTGTATCAGGTACCCAATGGTTAATTTGAACCCTCAATTGCACCAAAATACAGTGATTAGTGTTGATTAATAAGGCTCTAATACCATGTTAAATTTGCAGCAATGTGATGAGCTATGGTGGATCAAATGCTAGAATCAACATTATTAACAAAGAGATTAGATGATGATTAAGATGTGATTAGTGAGAAATTAAGATGTGATTAGTGAGAAATTAATTGATAGCTTAATGTAGGCATGGATAATAAAAAATCAGCAAATTCTCATTAGGCATGGATAGGAATTTCCATTGAGAGCTAAGAAGGTCTATGAGGTTGAACATAACTTCCTTTGCCACTACTTTGCGTAAGGGCTTTCAAAAGTAGGATCATGAAGGAGGGCGATAAGGTCCGACCACTTGATGCATAAATGCACCAAAACCCTCCACCCATCATTGGTATTGCCACAAGCCTCTTTAAGAAAATCCCTATAAAGCAAACTGTAATCACTGCTGTTAAAATATAATGGCATTAAGTTAGTAAGAACAATTGAGCCAAAGTGTAGTGCAAACTTACTTAGTGGCATGAATTCTCCTTTTCTGAGTACCACTGCCCAACTTTTTCAATTGACTCCCAATGCTTTCTTGCACTCCCTGCCTCCATTTGGGGTGCATTTTAACCGTTTAAATGTCTCTTCTAGCTTTGTGATGCGTACATACTTCTCTCCATTATTAGTAGAGCCTAGATCCTTCATCTTTTGATTGGCCTCTATCAAGGCTTGCTGGCATTGATTAGAAGGGATTGCATGCCCTGTAGTAGATGAGAGTGTAGATATCAGCTTTGCAATGCTCTAGACATGGATAGCCTTTTGCAGTAGCCCAATAATCCCTTATCCCTTTCACCTACAAATTGTACAAATGTGGATAAGTCCCTGAATGGAGGAGTATCTAGAATAGGTAGATCGATGACCACCAACCCAAAGATATACATTCTTCTTTCCTGTGCTCCTCAATGCATACACAGTATGAGGAGGGATTGATTGTTTAGGATTCGCATACTTCAAACATGGGTACTCCTCATGAACATGCACATACTTCAAACATGGGTACTCCTCATGAACATGCACATACATATCAAGATTACTTTTAGGTAGTGAGACATTAGTATTGGTGATTTCTTGTAAGAGGTTGGAAATCAAAATTCAAAAAGAAATCAGAAGAAATGCTTGAAAATTTTTAACAAAAAAAAAGAGAAGAAGGAGAAATGTTTTTTATGAAATGAGGAAAAAATGAAATTTAATCATTTTGCCTTGGTGGGAACATGCAAGGTGACCTCCGGTCACTATCTTTGTATACAGAGGGTTAGTGCTAAACTGATACCACTCACAACTTTCCTAGACCATAAGTGCATATGGTCGACCTTCTCAAAAAGATATCTCCTTGTAGCCAAGATTGTTTAACACTAGTCTTGTAATTGAGCCACTTTTGTGGCTTTGAGCCACAAAAGTGGCTTCAAGGGTACCTTCAACAATTTGATAAAATGAAGTGTTATTTTTTTGTAATTTTCTATGAAATTTGGTTGACTTGAAGTAGAGTCATGTTCTAATGGGGTGGCAAAATCTCAAGGCTTGATGTTTTTGTATTAAAAAACTACCAAAGATTTTAAAATGGACCAATATTGAAGAAAATCAGAGGGAAAAACTTAAGGAAAGAGTGGGTTGAACTGTGTTTTTATTTGGTGGCTGGCTCATTGGTCGCTTTGTGATCTCAAATTAGCAAAATCATTGGCTTGCTTATTTATTCACAAGTTACTTTAATCATTTTGATCATCTTACGTTTCTTTAATAACCTTACGCACTTATATAAGCATATAAAGGTAACCTGTTGACACCTGCGTATAAATCTGTAGCACTAAGTCCTCAAAAGAGCCATGGGTAGAATTATATACACACAAAGAAGCAAATATGCCCTGTGTTTGCTATTCATAAGTTGCATACCATCCCTTGAAGGGGTTGCATGTTATCTAAGAAAGTTGCATACCATCCCTTGAAGGGGTTGCATGTTCACTATTTAAGGGGGTTGCATGCTATCTAAGAAAGTTCTTTGTGCCTAAATATTAGTGTTTAGGGTTTAATACCAGAGATAATTAAATGGTTTAACAATATTGATTACATTTATCACAACATAGTGCTAGATATAATGATGGTATGAACTATATCAATAGATACATACATATGAAGTATTGATATATACATATGAAGTGTTGTAACATAAAGTGCTCAGTTAAAAGTATGCCATAAGGTGTTCTTGGTGTTTGAGTAATGTTGTGAATTGTGAATCTCTCTCTCTTGGTTTTTGAGTAATGTTGATGATGGTGAATCTCTCTCTCTTGGTTTTTGAGTAATGTTGATGATGGTGAATCTCTCTTGTAAGAGCTCTCTCCACATCTTATGTAGTTATGTGTTCCACATGTTCTGTTCTAATAACAAGTCTCCATGCAAGTGTAGTTGATTGTTCTACTAAGAAATTCCTTATCTTTTGATACAATTAATAGAATTTATACCAACAATTGTTTGTTTCAAGTGATGATTGTGCCAAACAATTGTGCCAACAAGAGGTTGAACTAGTTTGCAATAGACATGATCAATTTTAGATAGAAGAGGGGAAAGAAGGTGAATGAAATTCCCACATCCCAATTCATGAAACGGACAAATGTGACACAATGAGAATATGGCCATTACATAAGTGTGTGAAATGTTGCCGACATTCCCATTATAGCACCATATAATGGGTGCGATCATTATGTAATGGGTGCTTACAATCCTTAGGGTAGAAAGTGGGGAAATACAACCATCCCACATGATATTATATCGTAGGTAACCCACTTTTAAAATCCACGTGCCTATGTTAGGAGGAGACAAGACAAGCAATGTCCTCCTAAGGTGATATGCCACTCTCACATTTTAGAAATGCAACATTACAACAGGGATGTTTGCTTAAAAAATTGAAAGAATATGGTGGTAACTTAAAAGGTGTACCTTTGAATGATGATCTTGAAAGTGAAGCCTTTGTGAGAATGATGTGGAAAATGTCATAGTTGATCAAGATGCCCTTGAAATGGGTGTGAATTTAATCATATCTCCTTACCTAAATAGAAGGGAACAAGGAATTGAATCAGCAAACATGGATGACATGCCTGTTACTAAAAGTGATCTAGGTGTTCATCGTAGAAAATGAGGGAGGCCTAAAAAGTTTGTAGTAAGGGAAAGGGAAGAATGGGGTTCATCTCCTCAAAATTAATCATTGCATGAAACATCCCTAGCTGAAGCAAATGAATCAATAGAGAATGCCTCATGGAGGAAAAGAGGAAGACCAAAAAAGCAGATTGTGCTTGAGGTACCCTGTGTGCCTAATGGACAAGAGTTTGAGGCTAGGCCATTTGAAACCATAGAGTGGGAAAATGGTGCAGTTCTTTTGTGTGAGCCTCCTAATACCTTCATGCTAATCCCTTCATGTGATGTGGAACCATATCCATTGATTCAATCATAGAAAAGAATGATTGAGTTTCCATTCTAGTTGTTTCTTACATTGTTTTCATTAGAGTTAGTTGACTCTATCATCATAGAGACAAATAGGTATGCACATGAAGTAAGAGCTAATGTGAGAGAGCGGCATTCCACAATGAGGTCATTGGGAAATCTTGACATGCATTCTTTCTTTAGATTCTTGGGTTTAGTACTTCCTGCTACATTATTGCAGAAGTGTCCAAACATTGAGGCTTATTGGAAAGGGGAAACAAAAGGGGCCTTGCAATATCCTAATTTTTGCAAGAAGATGAGTCTCATGAGGTTTCAACAAATTAAAAGATTTCTTAATTTGAGAGATAAGAATAAGCCAATCAATAAAAAGACTCGTGAATATAGATGTTGACAATTTTTGCAAATGGAAGAGACTAAATAAAACTCTCAAGAAGTGTTATCATGTGGGAAGGGATGTGACAATTGATCAGAGGATGATCCCTACTCATATCGTATAACAAGCACAACCCTATCAGGATGTACTTGTCTAAGAAGCCACACAAATTTGGAATTGAAGTGTATAATTTGTGCGATTCTAGAACTGCATATAATTATCATTTTCATGTTTATGATAAGCTTCCACGAAATAAGGGTTTGGGCTATTTAATGGTAACTGAGCTTGTCAAAACCCTACCGTCAAAGGGACATTATGTGTATTTTGATCAAGGCTTTACTTCATTTAAACTTTTACAGTGGTGGCTAAAACATAATGGGTTTGGAGGGACACGCACCATGGTGGTTGCTAAAAATTCTAGAGTGTGGCCAAAACAATTTGTGTGGCTAGATAACTGAGCTGCTCGTGGTTCATCACAATATGCATTTTGTAGAAAAACTGCCTTATTTGCTTCTTGTTGGATGGATGCCAAACCTGTGTTTGTCACAAGCAATGTTTGGGGTATGGGAAATGTGACTTGCACTCACCAAGTTGGCAATGCACAAGCCATAGTATGATGCGCAAAAGCAGTAATGCAATATATTGCAAACAAAGTAGGTTGTGACACATTCAATCAAATGTGTCTTGCTGCATCATATTCAGTGGAAGAAAGCATGGTTTGTTGGAAGTAGTGGCACAAAACATTTTGGGGATCGTTAGATGCTATTTGCATGAATGCTTTCATAATATATAAGAACTGGCATAAAAATGTGATGCACCATGAGCTTCTTGTGAGCGTGCAACATGTCACAAGGGCTAGCAATGTAAATGGCAATATAAATAGAGGTGAAAATACTACTCTCTATGCAAATCATGTACTTGTGAAGAAGCAGGGCCTAGAAACAAGCATTGTGTGGTATGCGCCAAACGATGGAAAGAAGATGCAGGCATTGGAAAGAAATGGCATGCAAAGTGCACAATTTGAAAATGTGCAAAATGTAACAAACATATGTGTCCACATGAATTCTTTGTGGACTACCACACCTCAGTGAGGCCTAGTCAACTATCTTTTATACATCTTAGTTATACACTCAACCATATACTTTTACAAACTTTGTTTTCTTTGAATTTTTTTAAAACTTGCTAAGTGTGTTGAATCATCACTAATGTGTGGGCTTTTGGCAAGTTTTTTGGCATGGATGGTGGAAATGCTAGATGCTGACTGGGAGATGGATGCTAACTTATGAGAGACTTGATAGAGTTATGCTGCTCATCTTTTTATTAGACTTTGTAGTTACATTTATGTAATAATTTTCATCCACTTTGGCAAATATCTATATTTACAAATCAATTTAGATGCTTATTGTAGTCTTATATTTGGAAGATATATATATATATATATTTAGTTCATGTCCCCCACAGTGCAATGCTACTTATTTGAACGTAATAAATTTCATACTCAACAATTATTTTTTGTGTGCCATATTTTTTTTCAACTCTTATGATATATGAAGGATTTTTACAATTAGTGGCATTCATATAAATTTCACATATTATTAGTAATGAAGTATTCCAAATCATAAAAATTAGCCACAAAAGTGGCTTTGTAAATAAAAATACCAATTGTTTTAACAAAATTACCACAACAATTCGCACGCTAAATTTCAATAGTGTATTGATTGTATGTTTGCTTATATATAGAAGTATTTTTTTGGTGTGAACATGATTGTGCTAAAAAAATCATGACTATAGTTTTTTATGAGAAGTTTAAAAGTTATAGCAAAAATTGAAATTCGTCCTAACATATGCAACATAAACACATATATATGAGTGTCTAGTTTAGCATCCTATGAAGTTTTCTTATAATTCTTTGTCATGAATGTTTCATTATTTTTTCAAAAAAGTCTCATGTAACCACAAAAGTGCCTTTTTTTTTACAAGACTAGTGTTAACATAGGTTGGGAGAAAGTGATTCTCCTCCCACCCCCATACATGTTTTTGATGAGGTGGAGAGGTGGGAAGGTTTAATTATGGAGAAAGTGTTAAAATTTCTAAAAGTAAAAATTTACATTTTTGGGCCCCATTCAAAAACACTCATTAAGAAGTTCATGATGTGTGGCAAGAGAGAGGAGTGAGGTTGGGGATCAAAATTTCAAAAAGTAATAGGAGGGAATGTTTAAAATTCAAAAAATTAAAGAGGGAGGAATGTTTCTATATTAAAAATGTAGGGGGAGGGAGGGTAATGATTGGTGATCTTTGGTTTTAGGCCTTATAAATAAGGTAAAGTGGAGGCAAGTAGGGGGGCTTGAAAGTCTATAAAAGAGCCCAAGAATAGGGGTCTTCATTGGCCTTGTCCACTTAAGCCTCTAGATTTTTAGCTTTAATCCCTTAAAATTAGGAATCCTTAGAGGGCCCTTTTGGAGTCCAAATGCATATTAATGCATTTCCTTGGTGCAATGCTAGTAGACTTTGCTCGTACAATCCTCTCCTCTTGTAGTGTTGGTGTATGTAACTTACATGGTTGGCATTGTTGCGTAATAGATGATGAGCACTACGACGGATCCGGCTATGATATCGTATGGGTGCAAGGTTATGCATAGCACATATTTACCATTTGCTGGATAATGTGGAGTTACTTCATTTATTTTTCCATGAGCTGACGTTTTGTTATTATGCTTGATGTCCATTTTGTATAGTTGGGACATGTAATAATTTATGCACATATGAGTGTAATTATTAATGGTTGCAACCTTAGATGAAATACTTATGGTTGTTTTTATAAAAGACAAGACCAATTTTGCAAGGAAAGTTATAGATGGCCCCTTTAGTTATTTTGTGAGAAATATAAAAAATACTCCCGTGTGAGAAGTGGAGCCACTCACATCGGAGGGGAGGGGGGGGGAGAATATTGCACCCAATGCTTTGTGTTCATGCATTTATATGCTTTCATATGTTCTCCAACCATGAGCTGTGGATTTAAGATATTCTTTGATGCCATAGGAAGGCGCCACCATAGAGGGAGTGGATATAATGGCCCTATACTCTAATGACACATTAGATTTTTTTCTAATTAGTACATTATATACATAGTAATCTACATAATATTACATATTAGACCCCACTCTTTTTCTTTTCATCAATTTTGACATCATCTAGTTTAACATGTTTTTTGTCTCATAAATCGTGTGGACCTCTAATAGATTTATATGTTCTCTCTCTCTCTCTCTCTCTCTCTCTCTCTCTCTCTCTCTCTCTCTCTCTCTCTCTCTCTCTCTCTCTCTCTCTCTCTCACACACACACAATACATCTCTCACATGTAACACACATGTGGGTACCATCTAGACATGTGAGTACCACGTGGACATGCATCTCTCACATAACATGCATGTGGTTACCATCTAGACATATAAGTACCTCCTAGACATGTGGGTAGCATCTCTCACATGTGGGACGCACCACCTAGACATGCTTCCTACTTGTAGCCACCTTCTAGGGGGCATAGTTTGGCTACACCAACATATGCTTAGATGTTCCCTCAATTGGTACACAATTTGGACAAAATATGACATAGTAAAGGGTATTCTTCTATACTCTTTCTGGTTATAAAAGTCTTAGTTGACTTGAACCAAACTTGAGCTGTCACTTCCCTTTGGAAACCAATTTAATCAAATGTTCATATGCGAGTATTAGAGAATAAAAACCATGGGAGATACTAACCAAGACCTTTGTATCCTTATATACTCTCCTATAACCAATAAATATTGAGCAACACTCATGTGTGTTATGTGGATAACCTTTTATATGTATCAATAGATAGGTATGCATGAGTAGGATCCATGATTCAAATTAATCATGTTTCTAAAAATGCAATAGATTAGGTATGTCTCTCCCTCTCTCTTGTTTCTTGCTCACTTTTAAATGATGTTAATCTCTCATGTGCTTAGTGATTAAGTTATGTTTAAGTGTTTCACTACTTTACTCAGCTCTCTCTCTCTCTCTCTCTCTCTCTCTCTCTCTCTCTCTCTCTCTCTCTCTCTCTCTCTGGTTGAGTAAAACTCAAAAAAACTCACTTATGATAGTTCTTATAGATCACTAGAGGTAAAATGGGAAATCTTAAAGGATACCACATATAGATAAGGAAGCCTATCAAAATGCTATTCAGAGGTTCCATGCCCTCACTAAAGGAAAGGAAAAAGAGCACAAATCCAAGTAAGCATGACAAAAGGTAAAAGAATGTGAAAAAATTTGGTGAAATGTAAATATACAAGAAGTTCTACGTGATTTCCCTCTTCTTGAAGATATTAATAAACATTGGAAGGAAATAGAATTCTAAGATAAGAAATATTTTCTAGGAAATTTCTCTCTTAAAGACATAAATGAACATTGGAAGGAGCCTAACTAGTAGGATGAGGTAGGAAAAATGCCCACAAATGACTCTCTTCTCAGCCCCTCATCTTTCTTTACTAGCAAAGCTATAGAGCTAGACACAAAAAGTTATCAATTTGCAAAGAAGAAAGCCTTCAAGGGCTTCTGCTTAAATGGATAGTGGATTAGCTAGACTCAAGCTTAAACTAGAAAAAAATGGAGGCTTGAGATTAAGGTCACCTTAGCTTCAAAATCTTGAGTTCCTTCTCCCACTTCAACTAAGGCTCAAGAAAGACTGCCACTTGAGTGAGAAATGACTTGATTTTTGCAACCTTCTTGTGAAGCTTCAATGGAAATCTTAAGCTAGAAGGAAAGGTAATGAGATTGGTGAAGAATGGTGGTCTATAGTTGAGTGTGATGTTGAGGGCTAATGAAATGAAGGGAGACTGAGGAAGAAATGCTATCGAATTGGGCTCTAATACCAAGAAAAGAAGAATGCAAGCTCTATAGCTATGGTGAGTGAGTGTGTGTGTGTGTGTGTGTGTGTGTGTGTGTGTGTGTGTGTGTGTGTGTGTGTGTGTGTGTGTGTGTGTGTGTGTGTGAGAGAGAGAGAGAGAGAGAGAGAGAGAGAGAGAAGCTATGGAGGGAAGGAGTATTATTGATTAATAGGTTGTAAGATAGGGAAAGAACCACAATTCAGCAAGATGTGGACTAGAAAAAAAAGGATCTTTCTTTCATTAACACAAAGCTTTTAATATAGGCTTTATACATCAATCTCCTTTACAATCATTGGTGCTACTTTGCCATTAGTTTGATCCTATTGGACCCTTAAATTCCCAACAAACGCTATTATACCCCTTTAGACAACCATTCCATTTTCCTCTAATTCTACTCATGCTCTAGTGCTCATTAGCACATCTAGACATGCTAACATCACTATTTCAAGAGTGCGAGAATAAATTTGATTTATAAGATATTATTGTTCCCACTGCTAAGTTGATGAGAAATTGAGTCAACCTCGATTGATTTTGTTGTTTCTTGAGGGCTTGAAAGATCAAAACTTGCATAACTACCTTTATTTACAACCTTTAATGAGTGCTGCATAGATGCCATTGACTTTGATGATAATATGTCTGGCATGAAAAGGTCATAGAGATCAAGCACACCATCAAGAGCCCTCATAGCACAATGAGAAGTAGTAAAAGATCAAATAAATTGACTGTCCATGGGGACATGGCTACTACCATGCTCAAGAAGATGGAGGAGAATTGGAAAGTGCTTCCTAGGATCCTGGAGCTTACCCGAGGAGAGAGGCAACATTGTGTCCTTACTGTCGAGGTAATCATATTAGTAAAATGAGTGTTCATTCAATAGCAGATAGATGGGCTCATGGTGTGGTTATTTTCGGAGATACAATAATCACAATACCTAAAATTATCGGTATGCCTATACCAACTCTTCTTGCCACCACCACCCAAACTTTAACACTCCCTGCTCTTGGGTAGTGGGACCAACCCCCTACCTAGAGGAACTCTTAAGTTGCCAAATATGCCTTCCTCTATTCTTGGACCTTAACCTATGTCTCCTGGGGTGATACCCATGAGACACATTAAGGTAGGACCACTCATAGAGGATGTCACCAACAACCAAACCCCTTAGACCTTAGCTTCCATTTATAATATGTCAACCTTTGACACCTATGGTCCTAGTAACTAAAGAGCTCTAAGGAGCAAGAGATAAATTCTATGACCCCTTGCTAACCTTTAGCTTGCTATACTTGTGGGGGCGCACACCTCAAAAGCGAGTGCCCCTTTTGAGTCTCAGCAGAAGCTACAAAAAGCATCTTAGTGCTGTCACAATGCTGTCTAAACTAGGCATAATGCACATCATTGAGGATTTCCCTAACAAACCTCCCCCCAGGAAGTGATCAGGGACCCACCACTCAATCGAACACGCTGAGTGCCTTGAGAGAAAAAAGCTCTTGGTGATAGTCAATGCAAGCGCAGACCAAGAGAGTACATGATGTTGGGGACAAAGAAAGCGGTAAGGTTTCACACAAATCTTTAAAAAGATACAAGGAACAACAAGAGAGAGAGAGAGAGAGAGAGAGAGAGAGAGAGAGAGAGAAGACAACATAAGAAAGCCAAGTCGTCATCAACAAGAGAGACAGTTAGAGGGAAAAAGGAGGGTAGTGTAATCTTAGAGAGTGATGATGGGGAAATTAAGTCATCTACTTCATTAGAGGGAGAACCCTAGAGATGAAGTTTTGGACATACGTCAAATAATTATAGCTAGAAGACCTCAGTGGAATAGACTCTAGGAACTTCCAAATTGACATAATATCCCAACCCCATTGAGGAAAAGATGAGGTGCAAGGCTGCACAAGACCTGGCAAAGGAGAAACAATCCCAATTAGAAGGATCCCTAGGCTTAATCCTCCTAGATCCTTATAAATTTGTGCCCAAGGTAGCCCTTGATCCTCTACATGAAGGATCCATGGGAGGAAGTGTATTGTCACCTCCACAGATTCTCTTCAAAAAATCAAAATTTGTGATCAAGCTTGATGATGTAGTGATCAATGTAAATTTTGGTGCTAAGACAACAAGGGAAGAACCTAATGTAGGGTAAGATCAAGGAGACTGACACCAAGGAGTATCATCTAAATGACTAACATGATGAGCAAGCCAAAACCTATGCTTCTCCACCATCCATGCGATTGAGTGAATCGTGACCAAACTCCTTGAAGACTCTTCCCTCATATTTGAGTTTGGAAGGAGCAATAACTTCAATTAGAGCATTTATCTTTGGTTGAGAAAAAATACAAAACTTCAATGAGAACAATAACTTCAATGAGAGCATCTATCTTTGGTCGAGAAAAAAGATAACTTCAATGAGAGCAATAACTTCAATGAGAGCATCTATCTTTGGTCGAGAAAAAAGACAAAATCACACTCACATTGGATGAGTTCCTATCAAGAGATCCATGTCTTTGGCAAGATATGAGAGAGTGGATGGATGCAAGATTTGACCAAAACCCTATCCACGTGTCAGAAACAGAGTCTGAGGAGTGCAATGATGATGATGAAAATCCCAATACAAATGGTAACACTAGTTTTGTAATAGGGCAGAAAAGTGTCTATGGAAATACTTATGTCCTCTTTATTGACAAAATTTATGGAATTATTTAGAACACATGGATAGTGAAAATCAAAGGTTTCCTTTTTTCATATCATCATGTACATAGTGAAGTAAAATTGGGATTTTTTGGGATCACATTGTTTACCTCCAGGCTTTTCAATTTCATAAGAATTCATAAGTCAAATTACAGTCGTAATGCAGAGCTATTTGGAATATATTTGGATTAAAGGATTTAATTAGCCAATTTCTCCCTAAACTTGGTACTCTGAGTTTTTTGCAAGTTTATGTCTAATCTATCACTTCTACCTCTGTTACCCTATCCTCCTCAAGCTAAAGCAAGGTGTGTTTTCTCTTTTCCTTCATCTCCTATGCAAACAAGCTTTCTTGTGAGTATTTCCCTTCTCTTTCCTCTCTTTTAAGTTTTTCTTTTCTTCTTTTTTCCTTCCTATTGAAGCTTAACCCTAACCCTAGATCCTACATAGAAACCCTAATAAAGAGCTCTCCCATCAAAGCTCTTTATTATTAGGATTTCTATGTAGAATCTAGGGTTAGGACTAAGCTTCAATGAGAAGGGAAAAAAAGATTCAATAAGTTTTCTATGTTATTTAAAAGCTTTCATTAAGATTACGGTTTTTTATATGCTTTCTATTAAGGCTAAGATTAGGATTATTAATACTATTTTTCTTAATTTGGTTTGATTTTGTAGGTTATCGACACATACAAGCCTCACAAGGTAAGAGATCTCTTTCTTGTATGTTTCCTCTCTTATGCTTTTACATGTTATAGGGTTTGTAAGTTTTAGGGCTTTTAAGATTAGGGTTTGTTATCTTTTCCATGCTCTATAGATAGCCTTTTGACAGCTATGCTTCTTTTAGGAGGTGGCCATATGCCTTAGCCTCATGCATGAGGCTAGGACATAAAGCTTATGCATGAGGCTAGTGCATAAGCCTCACTGTAGTGATGGAGAGAGAGAGAAAGAACTTCACTCATAATGGAGTACCACATGCACTCAAGGGAGTGCCACCATAGCCATGGAAGCTTGAAGATCCAAGAAAGTATGATTTGATTAGTAAAATGATTAGTTGATTTGAATTACAATTTGTTCACTTATATACTTACCCACCTTTTCACACTTATTAATGTTGGGCCCCCATACTTGCACGGCCATATCCATGCCCATGGGCTTCTCTTATGTCTAAGATCAAGCCCCCTTCATTACAAACCATCCCCACCCAAAGGTTTCATCCTCGAAACCATGTATGGGCTGTTGGAAATATTCTTGACTTCCCTCATGAATGCGGAAGTACAATCGTTGCAATCCCAAAAAGTATCTCACACAAGAGAACTGCACACAGAGAGCTGTCCACTTATTTTATGTACATATGGACTGCTCTCTATGATGTCCATAATCCCACAGAGTCTTGTTGAGCTTTGATTAATGAGTGGTGAAGTACACTAATGGCCATGGTTGTCCATACAGTAAATTTACAGTAATGACACCCTTCATGCCATCATCCCAATTCTTGCATATAGTTGTCCACCAAAAACACCATACAGTTGTACCCACTTTATCCACTATGATCCATTGCTTGTAGAAACTCCAGATGGTCTTTCATGAAGCCTTCTAACTACCAAGAAGCTTCTTCATTAGGAAAGCCTCTCAACTTCATAAGGTACTCAACAATAGACCCATTCTGAAGGTGTCTTTTCCTCATTCCAATCACCTTCTCCCACCGCATATTGAAGCATTAACACCTTGTAAAGTCCATAAAAGTGATGAGCAAGCTTTGTATTGGTGTATCCCTTCAATGAAGCATACCTTGACTTGGGGATTCTCAAGAATACAGAATCCCTTCAATGAAGCATACCTTGACTTGGGAATACATAATCCCCTTCTTTGAAAACCACATGCTTCCTTGACTCATCATATTGCTTCATTTGATTTTGTGCCTTAGCCATGTTATCCTTGCACCTTTGAAATATTGCACACATCTTCTCAATCTTCTCTTTGGCTTGAGGATTCACCTTTTCCTCATTGAATGCAATAGAAGGTATATGCACGTTATACCCATACATGGCTTCAAATGGAGACATGCCAATACTCATGTGATAGAGGTGTTGTTGTGACAAAATTCAGCTATGTGTAGCCATATATCCCATGATGCTTGGGTTTCATAACAATAGTGTCTCAAATAGATTTCGAGCCACTTGTTCACCCTCTCGGTTTTGTCATCTGTTTGTGGATGATAGGCCGTACTTGGGGTGAGTGTAGTCCCCATGGAATCAAAGACACTCTTCTAAAAATGGCTCATGAACTTGAAATCCCTATCGCTTTACCACTTGCTTAGGCATTCCATGCAACCTAAACACATGCTCCATAAATTGTTGAGCCACCATAGAAGTTGTATATTGCACCTTTGTGGGGTATGAAATGAGCCACTTTTGTCAATCTATCCACTACCACATAGATGCTATTCCACCCTTGCTTTAGTAGTGGGCAGGCCGATAATGAAATCCATGGCTATGTGTGTCCACTTCCCTTTCGGAATAGGCAATGGTTGCAATAATCCTCCCGGCAATTGGTTAGGATCCTTGTTTTGTTGGCAAGGCAAACACTTTTGCATATAGTCATGCACATCCTTCCAAAGCCCTTTCCAAAAGAAACTCTTCTGTATCTTATCATAGGTCTTGAACACTCCCAAATGACCTGCCATGGGTGAAGAGTGCATCTCTTATAGGATTTTCAGCTTGAAGGATGAGTGAGGAACCAAATAGACCTTTCCCTTGTACCAAAGCAACCCATTGCGCACCTCAAAATGTGGATATTCATCACATAATCCTTGCTGTAATTTTTGAAACATTGGACCAGCCATGTCATCCACCAAATACTCCTCTTGTATCTCATGAATCCAATCATGATGCACCTTCGAAATGGCATGTATAGTGCAAGCCCACATCCTAGAAAGCGCATCCGCTACCACATATCATTTCCTGTCGTGTAAGAGATCTCAAAATCATAGTTTTGCAATGTAGTAAGCCATCTCTTTTGCTTTGGAGAAAGGTCTTGTTGGGTGAGAAAATATTGGAGTACACGGTGATCGGTCCTTACTTTGAAATGCCCACCATAAAAATAGTGATGTCACTTATTCATGGCATGCAAAATGGCCAACATTTCTTGATCATAAACATGAAGCTCCCTCTCCTTCTTGGTGAGCTTTTTGCTCTCATAAGCAATCACCCCATGCTCTTGATATAACACAGCGCCAATTCATCTCCCACTTGCATCAGCCCCTATAGTGAAAGCCTTAGAAAAAACAAGGCAAACCAATATTGGAGATGAAAGTAGTGCTTCCTTGAGATCTTGGAAGCTCTTATTGGCCACAGCATCCCCAAAAAAATGTTCCTTCTTAAGCCTATCTCGGTAAGTGGGGCTGCCATGTGAGCATAGTGGCATATGAACCTCCTATAAAAAGATGATATTCCCAAAAATCCCCTTAGTTGAGTGGTGTTGGTGGGTGTAGGCCACTCTTTAACACATTGTAGCTTCTTGGGATCCATCTTAATTCCATCATTGCTCACAATGGGACCCACGTATTCAACCTCTTGTGACATAAATGTTCACTTGCTTTGTTTGGCGAACAACTTGTGCTCTGTCAACACCTTCAACACTTGCTCCACATGCATCAACTGCTCTTACCTTGACTACACAAGTATGTCATCAAAGAAGACCGAAACTGATTTATAGAGAAATGGCTTCAAAACTTTGTCATAAGAGCTTGAAATGTGGCAGGGGCATTTAATAATCCAAAAGGCATAACCATGAATTGAAATAGACCCCATTCAATCTGGAATGTCATCTTAAACTCATCTCCATCTTTCATCCTTATTTGATGATACCCGGACTTGAGATCTATCTTGGAGAAATATTTTGCTCCTTTCAACTCATCAAGTAAATCATCAATCCTTGAAATGGGATATCGATTCTTTATAGTGATCTTGTTGAGATCCCTATTAATCAATGCACGTTCTATAAGATCCATCCTTCTTCTTCACCAACAAGACAGGTGAGGCAAAGGATGATTGGCTTGGTTGTATGAACTCCATTTCCAAAAGCTCCTCCACTTGCTTTGCCATCTCTTCCCGCTCAAACTTTGAAATCCTATAAGGAGGACTATTGATTGGTTTTGCATCCTTCTCAAGCTCTATGGCATGGTCAACTTCTCTAGTAGGTGGCAAGCATTTTGGTGCCTCAAACACATCTTTGTACTCTTGCAACAAGGCATCCATCCCTTCATCATGTATTTGTAGCCCATTGTCCTCTTCTTGACGAGTGAGTTGTAGCATGTAAACAAGGTATAAGCTCTTCAACTCTCTCTTCATTTGCTTCATATAGACACCAAGATTAATGCATGGGTGCAAATTCCATCCAAACATAGCTCTTTGCCTTCATGCATAAAGCACATTTGTGCTTCAAATCCATTGAAAACCTGCCCAAAGTGTGCAACCAATCGCATCCAAGCACCACATCAATAGGCCACATGTCAAGCATAATCAAACGGGCATCATAAGCATAATCGAAAGATAAAGAAATCCTTGTTGCAACCCAACTCTTACTCAGCTCATGCTATCCATTTGCAACCTCCGCTTTTAGAGGCTTCATCATCTCCCGTGGGCATAGTCTCAAAGAATTTATTGATTTAGAGTTCACAAAATTATGTGTGCTCCCTGAATCAACAAGTATGTGAATTATATTTCTTTTATTTCAACTTCTACCCAATCCTCTCCACCCGGATTAAATGGAAACTCTTGAGAAGGGTCAAGAGTAGGCTCTTCTATCACATCATTAGCACAATCCTAAAATTCAACCTCATCCATGTATTCCAATGGTGCCTCTTCATCTTCAACCACCTCAAAAATCATGTTAGCTTGTACCCCCTTTGCCTTACATATCTTTTTATGCTCGGGACTCCATTTCTCATTTCATAGAAAAAAGCAAAACCCCCTTCTTCCTCTTCTCATCCATTTCCGCTTGTGTCAATCGCTTAATCACCTTGCCTTGAAGGGAAGAGGATTTAGCATCACTTTTGGGTGGAGGTTTGGCCATAGAACCACTCCATTTCACATTCCTTGGCTGTCCATACACACTAGGATATCATTGTATGGGAGTAGAGGTTGAAGTGAAGCTTGCACAAGGTACATAAGGTGTAGTGGAGGTAGAAGTTGGCCATTTTACTGCATTTGGGCTAAAAGTGGATGGTTTAGTTGTCCCCACATTCCATCTATTGGCAACACCCACCTTAGATTCAAAGACCTCTGCATAATACATGGCCTCTTGCAAAGATTGAGGTCTTTGAGCCATGACTACTTAAAAGAGAAGGAAAGAGAGTGCAATAATTTACAAGATATGGTCCATGAGATGCAACTTCAAAATGCCCAATTGTTTGCTAAAGTTAATAAAAGACCCATAATAAGTTACAAGAAAACTTCAATCATTACATATCATAGGTGGGCCTTATGAGCATGTGGAGTGGCTAAAGCTAATTGAAAGACTTGTCATTAAAGGTGGTTATTAATATAAATGTTAAATTAAAGCCTACAATAATTTTTAAATTTTTCTTAGTGCTTAATTGCATGAAGAAACTAGATTTCTGAGGAATGTGACAAACTCTTGGATCTCGGCCATGGCATTCTGAACACGCACGACAGCCATTGTAAGGTTTCCCCCTTCCAAAATAGGGGAAACACTTAAGATAGTCCACTAAGTCTTAACTTGGAGAAAATTTCCTACTCATCGACACCTTGACCATGCAGAGATTCAAGGATACGATTCATAGCAGGTAAGACCTAGTCCTATCCCACAGAATAGGGGGAGCGTGGTCTTCTAAAAATGAAATCACCCATAGGGTAATTGATCATAATTTGGGAAACTACTAGTCTTGATTCCTAGAGACAACGCTTTTTTTCTCATCCATGCAAGGCACAGCCACTGGCCTAGTCTTCTAGAATAGAATTTCTCGAGAACCTATTTATCTAGCGTAAAGCTTTCACTTAATCTGTTGGAAAGCTACCCAGCTAATCGGGTCCACCCATCCGTAGGATGCTACCGTCGGGGCATTCCATCCTCCCACTTTCCACCCTACTCACGCGTCAATTTATTTTCTAATTAATCCTACAACACTGTTTGACATAAATAAACATGTTCCTTAATTAAGGCCCTTTTCACAAGGTTTGTTAAAACAACCTTTTTCCACAGTACAATAATGCCAAAGACAAGATTTATAAAAAAAAGTTTATACATGAATCAATTCCATACTAGCCAAACCGGCTCTCTTATTCTTTTCCTTTATACTACCGATGATCTAGAATTCAGCCTTCTAGCCTCTACATGCTGGGCAAAACCCTACGCGACCATACACCTCGTCGTCGGTGTCTCGCTGGGGCGAGGACTCAAGCCGGCCTATTGCCCTCTCAGGCTCCGTCGCTCGATCCTCCTGCCCCCCCTCAGAGGGATGTCTACACACTAGGGTGGGCTTATTCACCACACTAGCCTAGGTCCTCACAACTAGACAGCATCACAATCTCTCGTCTCAATCGGCAAACCTTATTCTCCCAATGGTATGAGGGATACCTTGAGCCAATCTCGGGATTTGCTAACGACAACGCCTAGCTACACAAGCATGGAACGGAGCTAGCATCAAAGCCACGAAAAACCTGCACTCTTTCTCTTTTAACGATAACAATTTCAATACAAATCATTGAAGACAGCATCACTTCAAATAGTAGCTTCATACATTTTTTTCAAAGGAAAAGATACACATCTTCTTTCTTCATTTATTAACATTAATATTAAAGAAACACTCTTTTTAAAAGATAACCAATCTAACCTGGCCACCATTTCTTTGTGGAGCTTGCAATAACGGGAGGGTTGGAGCCGCATTAGGAGCATCTTCTCCAATCTCATTGTCATGTGCTCCTCTTGAGGTAATATTTTGGTGCTTCCAGGATGGGACCATCCTGAACGTCGCCTTGTTGTGCCCGCTGCTTTGGTCGCAATGCTTCAATCGGATCTCAATTCCGAGATCGTTTGCTCACTCTATGGGCCAAAAATAGTAGTGTGCGCTAAGGTAGAAAACCTCTTGCTAAAGTCCATGCAAATGGGGGGGAGGAGGAATTTGTGAGATGTCCTTAAGAAAAAGGCCAAAACGTTTTGAAGAGTGGAGAGGACTGTTGTTGCATGTTTCTTTACACGGGGCGGGGGGGAGGGGGGGGAGAGAAGATGTAAGGACACTCTCCCCTCACAACAACGGTGGGTAGTTGGCTGTGTTTAGGGGATGAACTTAGGAGGATTATTATTTTGTCATATGATATGCAACCTTAGGGAAATCAAATGTGACTTTTGGGATCTTAGGGGAAGTTGGAATGTCTTTTGGCGTTGGATTTAAATCGGCAAAGAAAAATGTAGACGAAGAACTGTGTTTTGGGCAATGAAGAAGTCAGCAAGTTTGTCAATTTATCGATTGATGTTTATGTTTTTAAAGGTTTGACAGTAATGTTTATCAGTCTCATTAATGGGAGGTGTTTCTCTCTTTGTAGTACTCTGTACAATGTTGTTCTCTTTGTTTGTCTTAGAGAGAATGTGGAAGTTAGAGTCTTTTTGTCAGATCAGAAGTTAGGTTATTTGTCATCCTCCTGTTCAATCTGCTAGGAAGTTATACTAGTTTACACTGGCGATCACGGTGCTTGTGATGGGTTGTCATGGTCGAATTCATTTTCTTCTATAAGATTGATGAGTGCCAAAGAGGTTACAAAGCAGTTGTTTGGGATGACGTTTGGAATTCTTTCAGAAGTTGTATAATTTCGACGGCTGTTCAGTTTCAACCTGGAGGATTTGGGAAGACCATCTCATCCTTATTTTACAAGATCAATAGCAAGGCGGCAAAGTACACAGCAGGAGGAGGATGATCAGAATCAGGTATTGCAGGAAGGAGGTGAAGAAATTAGGATGCAATGTGATAGTTTCGAGGAAGAATCGAAAGCGGATACAGAAGAATTCGATGAAACGGAGGATTATGCTGGTGAACCATCAGCTTAATGGATGATTAATATTAGAGTAATGAGATGCTAAAGACTAATGTAGCTATGAGAGAGCTTAACCTACACTCTAATACTACCAAGTTGAAAAAACACAGCACATCAAGCTATGGGCTAAAGAAATGATGCAAAACCCTAAACTAAGGTGGATGCCTCCTAGGTACCCACATAATGATGAAAACCTAACTAAATAAGCTTTAGACTCAAGTTCAATTACAAGACTAAAGTGTGTACTCATAGAAAGAATTGAGAGCTTGCTTGATTTGATTGCTTGAAAGTAACCCCTTTTATATGAAGTGGGAACATCTTGGCTTTGTTAGCTCATGTGGAACAATTTGTACTTACCAATGTGGCAGCTTGCTAGACTTACACTCCTTCCTTGCGCTCCATATGGCACCATATTTCTCAACGTATTTTCCATCACACATGGCACACAAAAGATATGAGATACTATTGATACCATCCATATATAACATATATATATATATATAATATGTCACATATGCTGCATAGCACACAACACAATGTATAGCCTTGCACACATAGAGTATGTATATTGAGACATATGATGGATTACTCACATAGCACATGACACTGTCTTTATATTGCAAAGAAGGAAAGTATCATTCTTGATTTTATATTTTATAGAGCTGTTTGGGAGAAATCATGTTAACTCTATGTACCTATTTTTTAATTGAGAGAAAGCATGCTAGCTCTATGTACCTATTAATGTCTATATTATTATCTTTTATAAGAGTTCATGTATTTCTTAACGTGTATATTATATCTTGAACATATCATTTCATGTAAATGTCAAATGGCATAGCATACATAGCATGACATTGTGACATGATTTGTAACTCATGACATATACCACTTTATAACATTACGTGTTATGCAGTGGTATATGTTATGAATAACAAACAACATAAACCATATTTGATATACATCACAAAACATAACATACAATAGACACAAAATACAGCACATATTGCATAGCGCAACATAAACCATTTGATACATGAAATTTGATTTGTAATACATGACGAGTAACATAACATACAGCATGTATCACACGGCACATGACATGCAGAAATTTGTGACACAACATATAACATTTGGGTACACCATTTCATACATAACACACAACATATACCACATGACCCATGAATGACATATAACATATAATAATAAAACTCACAACATAATCCTTCATAACACATGCCTTTGTAGGACATGAAAAATAACAAGATAATAGCATGAATGCACATGAGATTTTAATAACTAAAATATCTTTCTCAACAAATCTAGCTTGGCCGTACAATCACTGATGCTTGTGTAGAAGATAAATCTTTGTATAGGTATTGGGTAAGTATAGCTCCATTGGTGGTATAAGCATGCAGCATTAGGAAATGGGTGATCATGCTTTTGTAATAGATGTTTCTCTACAATGTGTAGGAAATCATATCTCTTATCTCCATTTGTTAAAAGTTTCAAATTGTGTAGTATGGCCATGTGATTTAGGCTAAGCATCACTAGTGGCTAGAGGCCACTTGTGGGGTGGTTACGTGGGGCATTTTGGGGTGTAGTGCTTGCTAGTGGAAGATGGTGGAAAGTTCTACCACATATTAAACATAAAAAAACCAATGATCTAAGATATTCTAATAACTAAAATATCTTTCTTGTATCTAGTTTGCACTTACAATGAGTGCTTGTAGAAGATAGATCTTTGTGTAAATATTGGGTAAGTAGAACTCCATAGGCAATATAAGCATGTAGCATTAGGAAATGGTTGTCGTGCTTTTGTAAAACGGATGATTCTCTATGATGTGTAGGAAAGCATACCACTTGTCTCCATTTATTGAAAGTTTCTAATTGCATAGTATGGCCATGTGATTTAGGTTGGGCAACACTAGTGGCTAGAGCCATATGTTGGGGTGGTTAAATGGGGCATTGTGGGGTAGTTCTTATTTCTATTGGAAGGTGGTTAAATGGGGCATTGTGGGGTAGGGGTAGTTCTTATTTCTATTGGAAGGTGGGAAATTCTAATGATCTAAAATATCCAATAGTGCCAACTTTGAAAGAGATCTAACTAGATAGTTTTAGCTACAAGTTTTTCCTTTCTTGCTTGTGGTCACCCAGTTAATATTGAAACACCTCTATGCTTCCCATGTTCACATGTTGCAGATGATCATCATTTTGGAGGACCTTTGTAGTGCCATACATCAAGAGGTAATTTAGCTCGCATGGGCATATGCATCATCTAATCTAAGATTGTAAAGAGTACTCATGCGCTTAATGTGATTACAGGTACAAGCATGTGCATCCTCCAAATATATTTATTTCGAAATAGTGTTATGGAAAAATGCAAGAACGTATTTAATTTTTTTGTGAAGTCCTCATATGGTTTGAAATATAGTATGATTTTCTAGTTACTTCCTTGTTTTTTTTTTTACTTTTTGCAAAGAAGAAACACACTCCTTCACCTCTTTGTGTTGAGAAAAGGGAAAGGGTGGGTCAAAATATCGAGTTCACGTTCTGGGAGGAGAATGGCACCTCCTTAACCACCCAACTATTGTTCCACCCCCTAGTTTAATCTTGTTGCATGTCCAGCTATTGTTGCAGTGAAGAAGTGTAAGAATGAGTTTGACGTGCTTTTGAGGGATAGAGAGAGGATAACCTTGAAGTTACCTATTAAGCATGCTCCAACATTTATCTTGGAACCTTTGTTGATGCCCCTAAACTTTCTTGTCGAGCATGCTCTATCATTAATCTTGGATTGTTCATCTGCACAATCTAGGAAGACACATACAAACCTGACCATGAAAGGCAACTTCACTGTGGCTATTTCAAAAAATACATGTAGTTGGACAAAGAACGTAGAGATGAGGCATTTGGAGCTTCCACTATTGAAGTAAATACATTTCTCAAAAATGTTGGTAACCAGCACCACGTTAAATAATATGCAATTTTTTAATTAAGAATCCAATGTTGGGGTGAAAGGTCAACGTTTCACAATTGTGGTAGCACCAATTGTCACAAGAGTATTATAAATAGTCAATTTTTGCAATGTTGTAGATGAATCTAAAAGCATGGACACTTTTTTTTTGTGAAATGCTATGATGATTTCCTTCAGCTGCTATCTTGATGTCGGAGATCGAAGACCATTCACAAGGTCATGGTTGGTTTGTACCACCATTCAAGATAAACAACAGTGCCAGCTAGACAAATGGCGACCATTATCCACATTGAATGAGAAACTACTATAACTTCAAATGATTTGGCAACAGGTCACATTGCAAAGACAGGAGATTTTTTGGATGTGTTAGTATCTATGAGAGAGTAGATTAAAGGAAGCAGGTTGGAACTTTTATAAACATCTTAAATGGCTGGAAGGGAGGATTTAGACATACATAGCCATTAAACACTAGCCAAAAGCCACAGAGGTTTGTAGAGATGAGGAAGAATACCGTTGAAAGTGTCAGGACAGATAACAGTAGAGCTAAAATCAGAAGAGAGAAGCAGACTGTACAGTAAGGACAAGGAATGTATGGAGAGAGAGAGAGAGAGAGAAAAAGAGAGAGATCATAGCCAAGCCAATGGACCATATATGATCCACATGGAGAGAGATAAAGAGAGAGAGCGAGAGAGAGAGAGAGAGAGAGAGAGAGAGAGAGAGAGATCATAGCCAAGCCAATGGACCATATATGATCCACGTGACAACACAACACTGAAGAGGGGTTTGGGGCTTGATTGGCATATCCTAATATATGCATATTTGGCACTTGATTGGCATCCTAATATACATCTAGATTTAAAAGAGAATTGCTAGGGATAGGACAAGGGTAGGTACTAGGAGGGTTCACAAAAGGTCATTTTAAATGGTCTAGAAAAAAATCAATGCATATTTGAAAAGGTAAACTGACATATCTGAAGACTCTAGACACTATTTTTATAGCAATCCACGCGGGTTCTCAATTTTTCTGACATTCCACAGGTGTTTGGCGTGAGAGGAGCTTTAGAGAGAGGAATTAAAACAGTATAAATGGTGAAAAGATTCCTTCAGACTGGACTCCCCAGGTCAACTTCCAAGCAGACAGATTAAGTCTGCCCCATAACAAGCCATTCCATAGCATCACACAATTAACAAAAGCAATTTTGCCTCTAATGACTCCACAGAGCAACTCCACCACAATCCTTTGTAGATTTAGCTTTAGATAGACAAGCACATTATAACGAAACAGATAATAAATTAGAGCCTGTGCAGCTAACATACTTAATTCGAAATTAACTTCAAAAAATGAAAACTTCAAAAAGACAATCCTGACAGGATTGAAAAATTCAAGGGGCCAATCAGACTACCACAAATAAACACCATCTTAGGTCTACAGCAACCAAGTCAAGCCTAGAGAGTCCAACAGAAGCCTAGTTCATTCTTCTGATGAGAGCATTGACAAAATCCTCCCGGTTTCCTGCATCTCCAGACTCAATGAAATGATTCCTTTTTTTCTTTAAGCCCCCAAGTGGGGCGCTCAACTTAAATGGCCAGAGAAAGTTGTTTGCCTCCTTGAAGTGAGGGCCAACTGTGTAAATTTCATGTATAAGATCCTCAATGCAGATGATGCCATACTTGCCAAGGGCCTGAGTGAAATATACAGACAGATTGACAGTCAGACTTTGAGGCATGTACACGGGCATTGTAAAAATCTCTACAAACAGTAGAATGACCTGCTCAATAATGGAGTTGTCCGTCAAAGGAATTCTTTGCTTGTCCACCTTGCCAAAGCCTCTTTTGTAGATCAGCTCCTTGACACTCTTCAAGTTAGGGTACCTGGTCACGTTCGTAGAGTTAAATGACATCAAAATCAGATCAAACACGTCACGTGGCATAGAACTTTAGACGCACAAGTTAGAGGTAGGGACGTTCACAAATGCAATACCCATATGTGACATAAGGTTCAACCCTCCGAAGCATGTTCACAGTTGCCTTGTTGACTTTCAAGAACACTCCATTGAAAATCTTTGCAGAAGACATTAAACATCCACTGGGTGAGGACCTTGGTGATACGTTTACCCTTAACAGAAAGTGAAGCTACAATGCATAAGCTCATAAACACCTGTCTCAGCCGCAGAAGCTGTAAGATCTTCCGGGTCTTTGGATGCATATCATTGATACTGCCGGCATTCACCCAATGTCAGTACGCAGCAAGCACTAGCACGGACGAACAGAACTGCTTTATGCTGGGTAGCTCAGAGAGCATTTGTAAGAGCTTTTACTTACCCCCTAATGCGAATGACAAAGAGCAACTTTGCTTCAGGATCGACATAGAAACCGCCCTTCAGCTTAGCTTCTCGCTTCAACCTGATGAGATCTTCCTCCTGCAGCATGCATCAGATAGAAAGCATAACACATATGTACTATATAGAGCTCATAAATCAAGAAGAGACTCCACACACCTGTTGTCTATACTCCTTGATATACTGCTCGGCTCGCTTGAAGATGACTTTCCTGTTGGCCACACTCTTCAGTTTAGACTCCTGGGCCTGCTTCTTCCGTGAGAGGGCCCACTGCTCATCACGCTTCCTCTTCTTCAGAACCGACTCAGGCACAGTGGCAGGTGGGGCAGCTGCCTCCTCTGAGCTCATGGTGATGCCCCTCTTTTGATCTGCACAAGAAGAAAACGAAGAAATGATGAATCCAAGTCACAATGAAGACTAAATGTTGCTCTTCTGACAACATGTGAAGCTAACCCTAAAATTGCTGTAAAAAAGACACCTCAAAAAATAACATTGATACCCTACATTTCAAATAGAAAAACATGCACTTGGCGTAAGGTTACAGACAATCCTTGACCCTAATTTTTGACAACTCATACAACGGAGCTGATCCTCGACACAGAGCAAACTCTACACGCACGGTCAGACAGACGCAAACCCTAATTCTCTAAAAAGCTAAACCCTACATCGTAAACCGATAGCAACCAAACCCTAATTCGGGCAGACCAAAGGAACTTTGAGATCGTGGGCAATAAAGAATGCAAACACAACTAGAGCTAAGAAGGATCGCCTGCTGTCTCATGAAAGACCCCCTGGCAAATGCATCTGGACGTGCGATCATACCTGATAAACAGCTGCTTCGCCGTAAACCCTAACCCCGCTCGCTGCTGAAAGAGAAACGAAGAAGTTGAATCAGTCACTTATTTGTTGCAATGAAGGCATCACAGCAGCCGTCCGATCTTCTTAATCGACGGTTTCAGGGCCCATCTTCAATAGCCCGTTATATTTATATTAGCCCATTATTATTTATCATGTCTATTACATTACATTACATTACATATTAACCATGGACAACCAAGGCACAAGGAGAGAGAAAAAATAAATCCTGGATTTCTAAAAAATAAGGAACGCCTGGAAGAAGACAATCAAGCCATCTCTGAGGAAATCGACTTGCTTTTCAAGGACTCAGAACTACATAATTATATTGTACATCTCACGAAAGTGAGAAATATGATTGCATGAAACTCTGACATTTTGATATAAGTTATGCTTCTTGAAAAAACATTTTTTGTAAATTTTCTCTTTATCCTTTAATATAGCCGTACTTTATTTCAAAAAAAATAAGAGGAAAAAATCCCATCAATTTGACTCTTTGTATTCCGATTTCCATTCCTGATTTGCCCTTTGTATTCCGGCTTCCATTCCTGCATTTTGCTTCTTAATGTCTTTTACATACCGCAGCAACGCGCAGGTTGAGTTCTAATTACATATTAGCCATGGACAACCAAGGCACAATGAGAGGAGAGAAAAAAGAAATCCTAGATTTCTAAAAAATAAGAGGAAAACCCATTCCTGATTTGACCCTTTGTATTTCGGCTTCCATTCCTACGTTTTGCTTCTTAATGTCTTTTACATACCACAACAACGTGCAGTTTGAGTACTAGTAATTCCAACTATTGCATAAGATTCTTAATAAAGCCTTCCACTTGGCTTGCCTGCGCGCACGTGCAAGTGCATAAGCATGTGCTTGCGTGCGTGTGTGCGTGTCTATGTGTGTGAGAAAGAGAGAGATTGAACCAATGAAGGCATCACAACAGTCGTTCGATCATCTTACTCAACGATTTCTTAAATTCAGGGCCCATTTTCAACATGCACGTGCAAGTGAATGAGTATATGTCTGCGTGCATGCGTGTCTATGTATGTGAGAAAGAGAGATTGAACCAATGAAGGCATCACAGTTACTCAATGGTTTCTTAAATTCAAGGCCCATTTTCAATATCCCATTCTATTATAACTCTAACTATTGCATAAGTTCTTAATAAAGCCTTCCACTTGAGTCTCCTAAGTGCATGTGCATGTGCGCATGCATCCGTACATATGTGTGTGAGAGAAAGAGAGATATTGAACCAACATAGCCAAAGTGATATACTATCTTCAATGTAAATTCAAAGCAATAGTGCAACACTGCGTGAGCAACGATATTTTTGTGCCAAGGTTGTAGAATGAAGGAAAGCTATAGACAAAGGAGAGAGATTGTCCTTTTGTCAATCCCCCCTCTACATGCCACCCATGTGGCTCAAAGCCAAGCCTTTAGAAAGACCTAACTGGAGCATCGATTTTGGTAAGTACCAGCAAGCATGTATCCAACAATGTGACGATGTTGGTGAGCAACAGACTTCGGAAGGAATCCTCTAAACCAGCGGAATATGACATGGAAGGTACGACTATATTGACTATGTATCCAACAACATGACACTATTGGTGAGCGTCAAACTTCGGAAGGAATCCTCTAAACCAGTGGAATATGACATGGAAGGTATGACTATGTTGACTATGTTGAGTCAAAAAAAGAAGGGAATGATGTCACTTTATTCATGTGCATGCCCTTGTGCACATCAATTTGTCCATGAACAGAAGAACTATGGTATAGCTTTAACAAGTCATCACTCAAGAATTTCATGGCTAGAAAAGAGAAGAGTGGCCAAGAGCTCATAGACCTCAGTGTCTTCCATGGATTCCATGGCGGGCAATCCAACTTATAGTACATGCAAGTGAGCTCTATCTTGGGCAGTGCACTCGAGCTCATTTATGCAAAATGGTCTTGTCGCCATGGATTCCATGGAGGCAATCCAACTTTATAGTACATGGAGGTGAGCCCTATCTTGGGCAGTGCACTCGAGCTCATTCATGCAAAAAGGTGTTGCTATCTTGTCTATTGGGCCCGCAAAGATCAGAATTTTTGTGTACATATGTTGATGGGACTCAATGAGCTCCCCTTGTAGCTTCTAGGTGGTTCACTGTAACCTGTTTGCAGGTTCTTCTGGAGATTTTCTATGCTCTAAGGTACCAAATAATAAGTATCGACAATGCTAGCCTTGGAAGTCCAGGTGTGAATGCCCTACACACGAGCACTTTTTACCCTGTGTTGGTGGGGCATGGTTTTTTCCCCATCTAGTGTGTTAGCCACATCAACCCTAGGGCTAGGGCTACTAGTACTTTGTACTCCACTCATTTCGTATCATTATCATCGAGTACTTTCAGCTATCACTTCTGGTCTCTCTCTCGCACTCTGTGCTTGATACGACTGTGTGTGTCTATGTGTGTTTGCAGAGCATCAACTCCCTTATCCAACATTGGTATTAGAGTGGTGTTTCAAAGCTTTGTTTGAGATTCTAGGTTTCAGTGCCTAGGTCTCAGAGCTAGGTTTCAAAGCCAATAGCTCCATGCCATTATTCTCTTTCTCGCGATTCATTAATCTATGTCATTGTACATCTCCAATATGCTCACGCCCTTCTGTATTTGCTGGTGTCATTAATCTTGACCGTCGTACATTATGGGTAAGCTCTCGCACTTTCCACAAATCGAGGGTTTCTACCTCCTTCTGTACATTGGTATCATTCATTTATTATGCCATACATTCTGGGCAACCATGCACACTACCACTACACTTTCGGCAGCATCAAATTTTAGTATCCGCCAATTTCTGTTTGCTACTGTTGTGCTATCTGAGTACCAGCTTTCAACTTTCAACATCCGACTTCTACGTCCATCGATTTTTCCCCGATCAGCCATTTAGCATTTCTTTCGGCATTGGACTTTTGCATCCGTCAATTTTACCCGATCAGCCATTTAGCATTTCTTCTAGCATTGGACTTTTGCATCTGTCGATTTTTCTCGGTTAGCCATTCAGTTGTGTCCATTAGCTTTGCCTCATCAGCAGTTCAACCTTTGGTTTTCCTCATTCAGCTTCGGCATTTACATTCAGCATTCAGCTTCAATTTTACTCGATCAGCGTCAGCCACCATTCAGCTACATCGGTCGGTTTTGCTTGATTAATCTTTTAATGCTTGGCTTTTCACTTTTGGCGCTTGGCTTTTCACATTCAGCAACAAACAACAATCAGCTTTTAGGCTTCAGCTTTCTGCATTTAGGAGTCAGCTTTCGGCATTCAGCAACAGTTGGCCGGGTTTACTTTCTTGGTTGGGTTTACCCTTCAACAGTTGGCTTTCTGCATTTGGCGTTCGACTTTCAACACTTAGCATTCGGCATTCAATATTTCGCATACGACCTTGGACATTTGCTATTTGGGTTTCTGACTTCGTCAGCTGATTCAGTTAGCTAATTCCACATCCATCTGCTATACAGCAAGCCAATTCAGCATTCGTTAGTTGATTCCATGCCCGTCCGTCATGGTTCAGTGTCCATCCGTTAACAGTTGGTTCCACGTCTGTTTGTCAGCTGATTCAGACCTAACGACTCCACCTTTAGCTTCTGACCTGCTGATTCCATGCCAGCTTCCAACCTGTTGATTCCATGCCAACTTCCAACCACATCAGCTTCCGACCTATTGATGCCATGTGAGCTTCTGACTAGCTGATTCCACGTCAACTTCTAACCAGTTGATTCCATGTCAAGCCGATTTCGCACCACACCTACTAATTTCATGTCCGCCGATTGCGCCTGTAGATTCCAACTTGCAAATTGCTGATTTGGTAAGTTTGCACATGCATTGAGCAGGAATTTAAGGTACTATGAGTCACTTAAAGCTACTTCTTGTGTCAGATATACTTCAGTTTGCACATTCCTCTATTGTGTAAAATGTTCGGAAACACCAATGATTTGTTTGGCATGTTGTCCATTGAGGACAAGTTGGATAGCACCAACTATCCCATGTGGGCATACATGATGAGGCATGTACTGGTGGCAAAGAACTTGTGGGTGTATATATTTGGTGCTTACTTAAGGCCTGCTGGATCCTCATCCATTGTCCAGTGGATCCACTGTCGCGGAACCAGTGAGTCTGATTTTACTGGAAGTGTACCACCGCACCTGTTCCTCCTACAACATAACAACTTAGATGGGATTCTAAAGATGTGCAAGCGCATGCCTTAATTACTCTCTCTTCTAATTGGCAAGTCACTTGGGTGTTAACCAGTGGTAATTGTTTCCTTCTTGGTAGTTCATGCATTTTATGAATCAGCAAGAATCATTTGATAGTGGCCACTTCAAGTTGTGAAGCTGAGTACATGGCATCATTCTGCTATGGAGTATGGCTCCGCCGTCTATTGGGGCAGATCTTGGTATTAGATAGTCGTCTTCTACCACCATTTTCACTGATAGTCAGAGTGCATTAGTAGTCGTGTGGAATTCAATTCTTCATGCGCGGACACAGCACATTGAGGTACATTATCATTATGTCAGGGAAAGGCTCCATGTCGGAGAGATTGCCGTGATAGGCATCACAACTAAAAACCCTGAGATATGAAACTGAAGGTTTTTGTTATGTAAAAGCCTCTTCGGTGTCATATCAACCCAACTGCCTTTGTGAGAGAACCGTTGATAATGTAGAAAGAAGTGGTCACAGCTTTTTCCCAGAAAGAGGGAGGAAGATCGAAAGAAGAAAGCATGGTATGGGCCATCTCCTAAACAATTGTGTTTTTGCATTCAACCACACCATTTTACTATGGAGTGCTAGGTGTGGAGAACTAATGGGGCCAATACCTTTCTGGGAACAAAAGTTGTGGAAGGATTTGGAGATGAATTCTCCTCCATTGTTCGAATAGACTTGTTGAACCTTCTCATCATGGTTCACTTCAACGTTTTTCTTCTACTATCATCTGTGTTTTACATTTGTATACCTCAGCGCCTACTTCAACACTTCATCTATGTTTTTATCATCAGCAGACCATTAATGCTTACATCAACACTTCTGCGTTTTATGTACAGCATATGGAACAACAGCCCTCTCTCTACAGTAGATCTTTTTCAGTAGGTTTACTATACATGTGAAAACCTCTTGCATTGTGGCATTGAATCTAGTACCGCCCAATCTCAAATGGTTCTACACCATTGACAAACCATCGCCCCATTCCTCATCATGATCCTCTTCAAACCCCTTTTTTTTCCATCTTCTCTCATGGTCCCCTTTTTGGCCTGAGAGGGGGTGTGTGAAAACATGCCATTTTATCCAGCCCAAGAGGGAAATTTTTGGATATTTCATGGATTTTATTTTTGTCTTTGTTGCTGGCCGCCACCTTACCCTGGCCGACTCGCAGCCCTTCAAGCCTATAAAAGAAACTCTACGTAATTCACTTGACACACACAACACCATCTTGAGTCTTCTTACAGCTCGGTGCTCCTTTAGGCAATATCTTGCTGTTGTTGCTGGTGTGGATACTACTTCAAGGTTAACATCAACGTCTACATTTGCTGGTTCAGGCCGCCTACACTAGGGCTGACATCAGCGTTTTCATTTGCTGGTACAGGCCGCCGCCGCCTATAGCAGGGCTGACATCAGCATTTACATCTACTGGTACAGGCCGCCTATATTAGGATTCACTTCAGCGTTTTTCTTCTGTTGTCATTTGCGTTTTACATCAGTATACCTCAGCGCCTACTTTAGCACTTCATCTGTGTTTTATCTGTGTTTTATCATTAGCAGACCATCAGTGCTTACATTAGCACTTCATCTGTGTTTTATCATTAGCAGACCATCGGTGCTTACATTAGCACTTCTGCATTTTATGTATAGCATATGGGATAGTAGCCCTCTCTGCTACAGTAGATCTTTTTCAGCAGGTTTACTTCTTCTTTATCATCGGGGCCCTCTCTGCTCCTTGACCTCGACATCAGGAGACGACAACCCTCTCTACTCACTTCTTCAAGATGGCACCCTACCATTTGCCTCGGATTGTGGCCTTCTCCACCCTCTGCATTATCTCACGGAACAACAGCTCTCTCTGCTCCTTCGGAGTCTCACATGGAGCTCCTATATACTGGACTTTATCATATATATATATACACATTGCATGCTATGTGATTTGCTTTGATCTCTCATATATTTGGTCCTTTCGTCTTTTTCTCCTCACAAAGATTGCCTTCATGTAAACCTATGGCAATAATCTGCAAGGTGCTAGTGTTAATGACCTCAAGAATTGAACTGTCAAAGTACACGCCATAGCCTTTCTCTGCAATACGAAACATTGAGAGCAGATTACTAGAGAGCTTGGGCATAAAGCATATCTCAAATGGTAGAAGGCTACCTAAGAGAAGAGTTAAGTCACATATTACCCACACAAGAGGCTCAAGGTTAGAAGAACTGCTTGCCAATGGACACCTTTGAAGAGCTAGGCTGAATATCATGTAGAGTGGACCTGTCTCATAAGTCATGTGAGTAGTGCACCCATTGTCAACCACCCAATCCGTAAGATGTGAGGTGGCAAAAATAGGCGAGTCTGTGCGTAGCCCCTCAATGTCAATGAAATTAGTCTCCTTAGTGCAAGAGAATATCTGGGATTAGTTAGTAGATGGAGAGGTTTAATTGGTGAGCTTCTTTGTAGAGCCACCTTCTCTCTTCTTTACAACAACCACACTGAATGTGACCTTTGTAACCATAATAATGGCAAGTAAGTTCCTTATGAGTAGGATTGTTAGCAGGTTTAGAGTCAATGTTTCTCACTGATTTCCCTCTCGACGGAATGGAAAGACAGTAGTTTGAAGTAACACATTAATCAGACAGTGCCGTGGGAGGCGTGTTGCCACCCGCCAGAGCTTCTAGATTCAAACACCATCTCTATAGTGGTCATGGGAACACTTAGAACACCATCTCTATAGTGGTCATGGGAACACTTAGAACACCGCTCCACTTTAGAACTCCACACACTTTCACTCTACTCTCACTCTACCACATAACTCTCTCACTCTCTTTCTAGTTCACATCATGTTTATTACAACAGAGACACAACATTCTTACTCAACACATTATCGAGAGTAACACAGAGACATAATGAATGGCAACATTGCTCTTTGTTTATTGGATTACTTTTGGAATCATTACAGAATCATTAGAGAAACTGCTCGACATAGAGACTACTACTTCCTAGAGACTATGACCATGTTAGAATTCACATTTCTGTTTATCAACTACTAGCTGTGAGCGTTCTATAGTATGCAACCTCCTACAACCTTGTGAACTCCTTGCAGTAGTGATCAGCGATCCTTTTAAGCTTTATCTTCTTGATCTCGGCAACGACTATTCTGGTGGTTATAGCTCGCCACATTCACACGTGTCATACCGAGGTGGTGCTTATTACGACATGGGAATGTTGGAATTAGGGTTGCAGGAAAGCACACAAAGCTTGGAGAAGAAGGAGCAAGAATGCACACAACACAAAGTGTATTAGATTGTGTCAATGTACAAAAGATAAGTTAGCCCTAGAAGGATGGGCGTATATACAAGCCGGGGGAAAAAACCTCCTAAAGAGGGAAAAAGTGCCCCGGCGGTCCTAAGTGTATTCACACACATCACTGCCTATATATATGGCAACAAATCCCCCCTGGGAGTGATGGTGTGAACGAGAGCTGGCACTCATGTATAGGGGAATGCCATGCCCGAAGTAGATCAATCCACAAAGGGGAGCAAGCCCAAAGCTTTGCGGAAAACTTCGAACTTCTCACGAGGAAGTGCCTTTGTGAAAAGATCGGCGAGGTTGTCCTGTGTTGGCACATAGGTCAAGCTGATCTCTCCTGCTGAGAGTCTCTCCCTGACATAGTGATAATGCACCTCAATGTGCTTTGTGCGAGCATGAAAAACTGGGTTTCTCGCAACTGCCAATGCGCTCTGACTGTCAGTGAAGATAGAGGTAGCAGCAGACTCCTGTCCAACACCCAAGTCAGCCATAAGCCGTCTGAGCCACACACACTCAACCGTAGCTGTGAAAGCTGCCCTGTACTCAGCTTCACAACTAGAAGTGGCCACAGTAGGTTGCTTCTTGCTCAACCAAGATATGCATGAGCTACCGAGCATGAAACAAAAACCACTTGTGGACACTCTTGTGTCATAGCAATCAGCCCAATCTGAGTCCGAAAAAGCATGTAAATCTGGCGGCAACGATCCCCCCTTGGGATAAAACAACCCAAGATGTATGGTGCCACTCAAGTAGCGAAAGATGCGTTTAACTACCTTCCAATGCTGAGACCCTGGGCTATGCATAAACCTGCTCACCTGTGAGACTGCAAACTGAATGTCCAGCCTCGTAATGCATACATAAATGAGGCAACCAACAGCTGTCTGATAGAGTGTGACATCAAAGTGATCTCCAGCATCATGAAGACTCAACTTCAAACCTGTCTCCATTGGAGTAGCAATAGGCTTGCAGTCTTCAAGGCCAAATCTCCGCAACAATGTCTCAATATACTTTGTCTGACACAAAGCAATACCTCCATCACACTGCTTAAATTGTATCCCCAAATAATGATGCAAATGCCCCAAATCTGACATCTCAAAAGAGGCATTCAAATCAGCCTTAAAATCAGCAATATGACTCTCATTTGGTCCTGTGAGCAGCATGTCATCGACATAGAGAGCAATGATTAGATGTACACCATCCACACGTTTAACATACAAAGTGCTTTCTGTTGGACTATTCTGAAACCCATGTGCAGTCAAATATGCATGTATCTTTTCATACCAAGCTCGTGGAGCTTGCTTTAAACCATATAAAGCCTTTTTCAACCTGCACACTTTGTTTTCCTGCCCTCTTTGAACAAAACCACGAGGCTGCGATACATACACCTCCTCATGCAAATCTCCATTCAAGAACGCAGTCTTTATGTCCAGCTGATGTACATTCCAACCATTATGAGCTGCCAATGCACAAATGCTACGAATGGTAGTCATACGACAAGTGGGAGCAAAGGTCTCATCAAAATCAATGCCCTTTTCTTGAGCATAACCCTTTGCAACAAGTCTAGCCTTATAGCGATCAACACTGCCATCTGGCTTTCGTTTCAACTTAAAAACCCACTTACATCCAATGGCCTTTTTACCAATAGGCAAATCACACAAAGACCATGTACCATTCTTCATTATAGCATCATATTCACTTTGCATTGCAGCCAACCAATTTTCTGAATTTTGTGCCTCATCAAATGAAAGAGGTTCTTCCTCTTCACACATACTAGACACAGCCAAAGCATAACAATCTGATGCATAAGAGGCATGCTGAAAACCTGAACGAGTACGACTAGTCATAGGTGCATCAATCTTACTATCACGCAAGGTTTGCACCAGCCATTTAGGCATACCTCTAGCCTGCTCATTTTCAGCCCTATCCTCAGAAATTACATCCTGTAAATCTGCATCAGAAATAGGCTGATGTATGATGTCGTTTGAAATCTGCATAGGCTGAATATTTGCCTCATTAGGACTTACATTTGAATTCCCACCTGTAAAGAGAGGCAACAACGTATCAAATACATCCCGTGAGCTCACACCTGTCTCTTTGGTACATGATAACAGGGGCTGCACAGCATCTTCCACAAAAACAACATCTCGACTAATCAAGATACGCTTTGACTGCGGATGATACAATCTGTAACCCTTGCTTTCAGCACTGTAACCAACAAAAATGCATTTGACATCCTTATCATCTAATTTTTTGCGTTGTTGCACAGGCACTAAAGCATAGGCCAAGCAACCAAAGACACGCAAGTGACCAATAGAAGGCTTCCTGCCATGCCAAGCTTCGTATGGAGTAATAGACTGCAAGGCCTTAGTGGGACACCTGTTGAGTACATATGCAGCACACATGACAGCCTCAAGCCAAAACGCATGTGGCAAAGCTTGGCTCTTGACCATACATCGTGCCATCTCCATAAGTGACCTGTTTTTTCTCTCAGCAACACCATTTTGCTGAGGGGTATACGGCACTGTACATTGGTGTTTTATCCCACGACTAGCCAGAAATGCATCAAACTCTTTAGACATGTACTCCCCCCCTCGATCAGAACGGAGGTTGCCCACAGTACAATTGGATACATTTTCAACCATAAGCATGAACTGTTTGAAGCACAAAAACACTTCGGACTTTGCCTTCAGTGGATATACCCATGCATGCCTTGAGTAATCATCAATGAAAGTCACGAAGTACAAGTGTTTACCAAATGACGGAGTTTGCATAGGCCCACATACATCACTATGTACAAGCTGCAATTTACGAGTGGCCCACACAGAACTATCCTTTGGAAACGCAGAACGCTGCATTTTGCCCAAAATACAGCCTTCACAAACATGTTTCAATGGTGCCTCAAGAGGGGGCAATGAAGCAACCATATCAAATTTCTGCAAACGCAGCAAACTAGCAAAGTTCAGATGACCAAAACGAGCATGCCATAGTTTTGCATCTGAAATTGCCTTTTCATCAGAAACTGCATTTGCTGAATCTTCCACACACTTGTCATAAGAATTGAGCCTATATAGCCCACGAAACAAGGTGCCAGATACAATAATCGTATCACCAGAAGTCAAATCATGAACAGTACATCTGTCATCCACAAATTTGACTACAAGTCCAAGTCTAGCAAGCGCAGAGACAGACAATAGATTCTTCTTTATCCCTGGCACATACAAAGCATCTGAAAGTGTGAAAGCGCTGCCATTTGCAGCAGTAAGTATAATTTTACCAATGCCCTTCACTGGGTAAGAAGCATTATTGGCACATGTGACAGTATTCCCATTAGGGACAGCCTCAAGAGAAGTGAACATATCACGATGCGAGGTAATGTGCTTTGTAGCACCACTGTCAAAATACCATACATGAGAGTCAACAGAAACTGCCAAACATGCATCATGTACAGATGGGTCATACTGGCAATACACGTTAAACGCCCATTCTGTATCCTACACAACATTTGCAGAATCTGCATTTGTAGAAGCATCCGCTATTGTGGCTGCATTTGACTCTTTCTTCTTTGCCTCTTTAGCCTTTAGCTTAGGGCAATTCTTAATGACATGATCATTTGCCTTACAATAGTTGCACCTGGTCTTTTTCTTGCCTTTATCAAGAGCCTTCTCAGACTTATTGTTGCTACCTGTGGAAGGAGAAGAAGTTGCAGACCTACTAATAGGAGAAGAAACAGTGGAAGGGGCTGCCTTACCACTTCTTCTTTGCTGCTGAGCAGCAATAAATGCTTGATCAACTGCACGCTGCCTGGCCCTGTTTTGCCTGGACTATGCTTCTTGCAAGAGCTTGTTGACTAAAGTATCATACTTGACAGCATCAGGTCTGTCCTCATTAAGAAGTCTCCACATGGAAGCAAAAGTCTGATATGTCTCAAGTAAAGCATCAAGAACAGTCTGCACAAGAGAATGATCAGGAATAATCTCACCTGCAGAAATCAACTGTTCTTTGAGATCTTTAATCTCAGCAAGAAAAACATTCATGTCATCATCTTCTTGCATAATCATCAATTCTAGCTCTTTACGCAGGTAAGCGATTTTTGCCTCGTTACGACCTGCATACAAACCAGCTAGAATATCCCAAGCCTGTTTTGCTGTTTTAGCTGAACGAATATGTGGGGTGATGTTACGTTTGACAGAAAGTGCAATCAAGGCATGAGCCTGCGCATCTTTACCATCCCAATGAGCTTGTTCAGCAGTGGGTAAAACATCAGCAACAGTAGAGCTGCTAGAACCTGCAACATCCTCAACAGATCCTACATCCACAGAACCTGGACGTACATCCGTACCCTGCACAATGTTCCACACTCCTTTTGCAACCAAAACATGCTGCATCATGTATGCCCAAAGTGGGTAGTTGCTGTCTCCATCCAGTTTGTCTTCAGAGCAGACAACATGCGAAATACATCATTGCTGTTATCAGCCATGGCCACTGACTGAAAACTAATGCAAAAGCTACCTGTAATGAAGCAAAGACTGAACAGAAGACAACTTGTGCTATGTAGCACGGTCCACAATAGAACACGTATGCCTATTTTGCAGAAAACTGCACTGTCAAAATTTCTGCAGAAAATGACGAAAACACCTGTGCAGAACTTGAAATGCAAAAACGGAGCCCGAAACGACCTCAGATGCCAATTTTGAGAACCTGCAGAGTATAGGGACCTGCAAGCGCTCGTGAAAACTCACCTCAATCAGAGAACGTGAGTCGGAGGGTGCTGGCGGCGTAGCCCTGGGGGGAGCCGATGCCTGCTCTGATACCAATTGTTGGAATTAGGGTTGCAGGAAAGCACACAAAGCTTGGAGAAGAAGGAGCAAGAATGCACACAACACAAAGTGTATTAGATTGTGTCAATGTACAAAAGATAAGTTAGCCCTAGAAGGATGGGCGTATATACAAGCCGGGGGAAAAAACCTCCTAAAGAGGGAAAAAGTGCCCCGGCGGTCCTAAGTGTGTTCACACACATCACTGCCTATATATATGGCAACAGGGAAGTGGTCTAACTGTGCATTCTATCACCACTAAGACACTAGATGCAACACCTGGCATGCCCGGTGCTGGAGCATCTGCTCCTGAACCTGTTCCCTTGACAAATTTATCTTTAAACTTTATGAACATTTCCGGAGGAGTACAATATCTGAGTAGGTGGCATACTTTTGCATCCTCTTCAACCTTGTTGCCTGCTGTTCTAAGCACCCAAGACCTCTGTTGTCAGTCTGCAGAGTCTACAAGTAAAAACTCTCACCACAGGTCGGAGTGGGGTCTGCCTTAGAATTTTCTTTTCTGCCATAGGGTAGGCCTCCACTCGACTTGTGCGGCTTCTTCGTATTTTGCCGGATGTTTTGGAAGTGGGCTTTGTGTCTTTTTTGCATCTTGATCTCCGACGCCCCACTTCTAGACATCGGTATTGGTTGGTGGTTGAATCCTTGGTGGTAACATCTTCCTTCCCTTTGGAGTCTGAGAGAACAAGTATTGAGAACATGGATGCTCCTCCAGAGAAAGTGGTTTCTTGGTCACTATGGACCTTATTTTGTCTCCGTTTTGAAAGTACATTGGCAGTTCTTTTTTAGCCTTCAACAGTTGTGAGAACATGACATGGGAGGCCTCAAAGAATAGATTTTTTGTGTTGGCCCATGGGACTGTTGAACTATTTTCTAGTTTGTTTTTCAGGTGCACATTTTCTTTGTTTAGAGCTTGGTTGGTATCCTGTAGCTTCCGGACCTCAACCAGTAGCTCTTTGTGCTCTTTGCTTTGGCACACTGGCCGGGGCAACATCTTTGGGTTGTTTGTGGCTAATTCAACATCAGCCTTCATCGCTCTGCAAGTTCTGCTTGTAGCATGGCGGCCTCTTCTTTTGCTTCACGTAGCTCCAGCTTCCACTGCAGTCTGGTCTTCTGGGTTTGTTGTACCCTTTCCACCACACTAGACGTGCCTTCTCTATTTGCTTTTAGAGTGCTGTCTTGTACTCTGTCCAATCTTCGGGCCTTTTGCCTGAGTTGAGCCTCGTTCTCCAGACAGTGCTGCATCTCTAATTGTTGTGCATTTTAGTTCATTAATTATGTCAATTTCAAACTTTGTGCTCCTCTCAAGATTTTCTTTTTATTCCTCTACCTGTGACTTGGCCTTGTCTCTGTCTTCCATGGCTTTTCTCAAAATATTTGCATACTCCTGGGAGGAGGACCCTAGGCTAAATGCTCATCTCCTGTAGTGGCACCAAAGATGCTAACCAAAATTGGCGGCCGGTCATTGTAAAAAGAGAGCTCATGTATATAAGTGATTTATGAAATATGAAAAGGGAAAATCCTATTATCTCAATTGAGTCTTGCAAGCAACTGCTAGGGTTTAGCACTTAGAATGGAGGGCTCACATGCATTCTCAAGGGATAAGCCACCATGAAAGCTTGAGAGAGCTCAAAGCTGTAAATATTGTTTAGTATTGGTTAATTGTGATTAGACTATTACACATTGTCTTTTATACTTGGACCCTTGTTCACACTTATTAACTCATGGCCTTCACACTTGACCATGCCCATGGGCCCCCATTCAACTATTTACACTTGTTTGGCCTTCCAATTATCCCCTGATAGGCTCATGGCCCTCTTCCTCATGCTCGTGGCCATTATTTACGGCTTTGTTTTACAAACCATCCCCATCACCAATAAGTTTCTTCCTCAAAACTTGGGCATCATCATCATTCAATGTAGCATTGAAGATCAAGAAGCCACACTTGGACATGATTTCACCAAAGTTGGAAGCATCACTTTCCATAGGCTGAAAACTGTGTAAAATGCTCCCAAAACAGTCCCAAACAAGTGCTCAAGGGTGACACTTCACATGCATAAAGCTTCCAAAAGATGAGGATCCATATCTATCATATGTAGGGCTACATAACAGTGAATTTTTAGAAATTCTAGCAAGTATATTCACTGCTGTCCGCTCCATTTTCATCCCTCATTTTCATGCCAAACCTCTTCATGACCTTCCAACATTGATGCGGGCTGCCATGAAGCTTCTTCCTTGGGTAAACCCTTCCATTTGATGAGGTATTCCACAATGGAACAACTGCACAACACTCTTTCTCTAGTGCCCAACACCCTTTTCGGAACATACTCAATCATGCCCTCTTCATTCATGGGTGGCAGCTCATCAAACACTTGCACTTCCGGTCCCACATAAGGCTTCAATTGAGATACATGGAAGACATCATGTATCCTTGTTGTTGGTGGAAGCAAGAGTTGGTATGCCACTTCACCAACCTTCCTCAAGACCTTGTATGGACCATAATATCGATGAGCCAATTTAGTGTTGGTGTTTCCTTTGAGAGAAGCATATCTAGACTTAGGGATTCTCAAAAACACAAAATCCCCTTCCTTGAACTCCATTGGCCTCCTATGTTGGTCCTCATAAACCTTCATCCTCTCTTGAGCATGCTTCATGTTCTCTTTGCATTGTTGTGAAGAAGTGTAAGCATCTTCTCAACCTCTTCCTTGGCACTTGGATTCACATCCTCTTGCTTGGCAATTTCATCCTTCTCCACCTTCGAGAGCCTATAGGGTGGCTTGTTAACCGCTTTTGCATTCAGTTCAAGATCAATACCATGATCTACATCCCTCTTAGGTGGTAAGCGCTTGGACATTTGAAAAACCTCTTTGTAAGCCTCTAAGAGCTTGGCCATGTCGCCATGCATTTTGGTTTTGCTTTCCTTTGAAGACTCCTCGTTGCAAAGCTGTAGTACATACACACATCCCATCCTTTTTAGCTCTCTCTTGAGCTTCATGCCATTAATCAAGGAGGTCAACTTGGATGTAGTAGTACCCCACAATGTCACTTGACTTCTCTCATGCATAAAGCTCATGAATCCCCTCATCAAGTTCATAGAGAATGTGCCAAGTGTGGATAGCCAATCACATCCCAACATTAAGTCAATTGTCCCCATGTCCAACACTAACAAATCAACTTTGCAAGCATAATCCTTTGAAAGCAACACCTCCATGTCCTTACACACCATTGTGCAATCCATACTTTCCCCATTTGCCACTTGCACAACATGCAATGCATCCAAAGCATCTGGGTACAACTTGAGATTGCACAAGGAATTTCTATTGACAAAGCTATGTGTACTACTGCTGTCGACAAGTACATGTGCTTCTCTTCCATTGACCATAGCCTTGATTCTCAATGTCTTTGTGCCCTTGCAATCAGCATAAGCATCGTGTGACAACGTGCAAAGGATAGCATCTTTCTTGCATGCACTTGTAGTATGCATAGGCAAACCATCATCAAATGAATTGCTCTTCATGGGTCCACCCAAATCAAAAGGAAATTCACCATTAACTTCATCATATTTGTCATTGCAATCTGCAAATTTTGCTTCCCCATCCTTGAGTTCATCACCATTCGACTCAATCAAGATCATACTCAAGGATAGTTGTTTATCCTTTCACACCTTATAATGCTCCTTGGACCATTTCTCTCCACACTTCTAGCATAAACCTTTGCTATGCAACTCATTGATGCGGTCCTCCATCACCATGCTCTTGTGTGCACCATTAGTCAGCTTCCCATCCATCTTACCATTCCCAACTTTTGAAGAAGTACCACCAAACCTGAAATTTGATTTAGTTCCCTCGCCATACACACCTGTTGGAAACTTTGGAGTGGCATTTCTTGAAGAAGCCTTTACATTGGAAGACGGGACTGCATCAACCATGGAAACTTTGGATCGCCATTGTTGACTATACTTATCCTCATAGATTTTGGCTAAAACCATAGCTTCCTTGAGAGATGATGGCCATTGAGCATTTACATCAACTCCAATGTTTGACTTGAGCCCCTTGATGTATTCGATCTTCTTATATGTCTCACTCACATCATCTACATGCAAGGATAGTTTGAGAAATTGATGTGTGTACTCCTTTACACTCTTCCCTCGTTGCTCAAGCTCATTCCAATCACATATTACTTTTTGTTGATGTAATTCCGAGATAAATGCTTTCTTCATTTCATCTTTGAAGTCCTCCCAAGTGGTAATCTCGTATCCATGAGTAGACAAGTGCCTCCACCATATATGGGCATAGCCTTCGAGATGAAGAGTGGCAAAGTACACTTTGGCTCGATCCGACCTTGGGTTGAGCTGAAAGTACATCTCCGTTTTGTTCACCCATTCTTCATACTCTTCATTGGTATTGCCCTCATCCTTGAACTTGGTGAGATTCACTTTGTCCTTTACACCTTTGAACTCATCACCATCTTGTGATGCATGATTCCTTTGATTACCACCAACTCTTATGGGAGATTTGGAAGTCTTCCAAGATCCATCAATAGTTTGGGCATCAAAGTTGAACACCACTTGCCTGCCTTTTCCAACATCCCTTGAGGTTGAAGGCATAGCTCTATCCATTTCAACATTATGCATCTTAGGTTCACCAATGTGCAATGATGCATTTGTAGATCGATTCTCCTTGTCACCATTGTCCACATATTCATTCAAGTATACTACAAGATTCAAGTGTCCGTTTGACTTCTGTTATAAACAGCAATATGCCTTTGTTTTGACTTCTTTGGAAAGTCAACAAGACCGGTTTGACCTAGCTAGGGTTATCCTTGAATGGAGAGGTTAATAGCTCAAATTGTAGCTTAGAATGATTAAACTAAGGCTATGTAAACCACTCAAATTCAGTCCTTAGTGTTTGTGACTGAATCACACTTTCTCCGTGCGGTCAAGATCGACCGGTTGACCCACAAAATGAACGTCAATTCGGGCACTTGATGGCTTGATATAAAGGTCATTCCACGTGCTATCCAAGGGTGTAAACCACTTCACTTCAGTCCTTAACCCCTCGGATTGAATTGCTCTTTTTAGATTCAGCAAAACACCCTGTTTTGGATCAAAGAGTGCGCAATCCTTGTGCACAACCACTTGGCAAGTGATAATAAGCAATAGGTAATGGCAAGAACCCTTATGATACCCTTTTGCAATGTCCTTTTTCTGCAAAAGACCTCCAAAAAATTTCAACAGAGTCTCCTTTGTATTTTGGGCCAAATCTCAAGATAAAGTAGCCTCAATCCACAATGCCTTTTTCAATAGCATGTATACATCCATTTTGCTCAATATATTGCTCATGTTAAGGCCCCATTGCCCTCATGCAATACTCAATAATGTCAATGTAGATTGTGTCGATGGAGAGCTTTTGCTTGCCGATCTCCTGGCCAAGCCTTCCCACCCCTTTATTGAGTTCGAACCTCAAGGCAAAGGTTGGGGCCAAGTCTTCACACACCAAGTACTCAATCCCCCTCCTTGCCACTTTACCAAAAGCACTCACGACAAGGAGAGTTCAAGCCATGCTCCCCCTTGGCCTCTCCACCAATGCCAAGGGTACCCTCACACACATACTAGATTCTATGAATCAAAGTGAGTACAATGTGTGTGTGAGAGTGGTATGGAATCCAAAATGTAGGGTAGAGTGACTTACATAAACATTAGCATGAACTCATGCTCATTTATCACAAACTTGGCATGTACTCATGCCCCACTCATTTCCCAATGGCTCCAATCACATCAACACCACCAAAAGACAATGTGAAGCATGAAAAAGAATCATATCACATCATATGGCATCCCCATTGGCATCTCATGTAAAATATAGGCATCCCAACATCACATAGCATGTAACCACACATCCATAAGGGTCAATGGCATGTGAATGGCCTATGGAATCATTCAATGGCAAGCTTATAGCCTCAATCACTCAATGGCAAGCTTATAGCCTCAATGTTCACAAATCCCCAATCTAGTGCATCAGGGTTGGCATTTGGCTCATGTGGTAGCCATTCCAATCTAGTGCATTAGGGTTGGCATTTGGCTCATGTGGTAGCCATTCCAATCAATATGAAGCATATTACATTCATGAAAGATGCCAATAGCATGAATGAATCATCAATTTCAACTCTAGGTCAAGAACTTGGGGTTCTCTTGAGATAAACCCTAAATCTTGCCCTTAGATGCCAAGAATCACCAAATTCAATGAGGGATTGACTGTAGGTACTCACCAATCAATGATTGATTAGCTTCAGATTTGCAGAGATTGTTGAGAATGTGGCTTTCTTGGAAATCCCCTGCTCTTCTTGGCCTCTTGGTCAAAAATCTTCAACCCATGCAAAAGAAGGCTCCATTTGGCAGGAAAAGGTCTCCAACATAGTAATCATGGCTAAAGTCTCAATGGACACCACAAGAAGTAGAATCACTAACCAAACAAAGCTAAAGCACTGTTGGAATTCATGATTCTGTGCCAACCTGCAGGGGGTTTTGTGGCCATCAAATCACTTCACAAATGTGCTCCACAACACGTCTAATATAGTGCTTGACCTAGTTACATTAAAGATGGGAAATCTAGCAAGAAATGGCCATAACTAGGGTTTCTTGGATTGAAATGAAAGCTGCAAAACAGGGCTTGGAAATGGAGAAGAAAACTGAGAAAAGATGCAAGAAAGTGGAGGCTCTGATAGCACTGCAAGCAATTGTTAGGGTTTAGCACTCAGAATGGAGGGCTCACATGCATTCTCAAGGGAGAAGCCACCATGAAAGCTTGAGAGAGCTCAAAGCTATAAATCTTGATTAGTATTGGTTAATTGTGATTAGACTATTACACATTGTCTTTTATACTTAGACCCTTGTTCACACTTATTAACTCATGGCCTTCACACTTGACCATGCCAATTGTAAGATCCCTGTCCTCCCCACCGCGCAACAAATTCAGGGGTGCTAGCAGCAGCAGTAGCATTTCTTGCGTGGGGCAGGGTCCCTCACTCGGGGCCTCACCCCCACGGATATCTGGACAGAGACTAATCCATCGGTTCTTCCAAAACTGAACTTGGAAAAACTTTCCTTGCTCGGAAAGCACGGGCGATTCCTCCAAGATAACTTTTCTCTAACGTAGTCAAAAGCCTTAACTAACAGAACTGATCTGACCAAACTCGTAAGTCCCATAGTCAGATCAGGGAAAAGATTGCACTTGGATCATAGAGACCAACGCTTTTTTCCTCATTAAGAGGAGGCACAGCCGTTGATTCTTTTCCATAGAACAATTTTTATCCGGGATTTATTTCATCTATCGTACCATAACAGAATTGAGTCTCAATTTAGGGATCCATCAGTCCAACCTAACCCCATCCAGTCCCATGGGTAGCCAACCGCCCAACCACTGTAGTGATGGGATCCAATTAGGAATTTGGTTAGGTTTTGTCCTGGGTACCAAGGAAAAGAGTTCCCAGGCCCCTTAATCGGATATTCATGCTTGCAGGGCGACCCAGAGCCCGAGCACCATATGGTCAGTACCCTCTAGGATCCTTCGCAGGTGACCTAGCGCTTCACTCATAGGCCACTTCCTTGGTCCCTCATCCACCGTACCGGAAGCTCACCATTTTAATCGAACTGAGGCTGGTCAAGACCTCGGCCGACCTTGCTACGCAAGACGTCCTCCATTGACTCTCTGTCAGCTGTTTTGCAACTTAATTGATTAGGTCTCCACGACCTCATTCACAAGCAGTCAAAATGCTTCCCCAGCATTCTTGACATAAAACATTCATTTAAAAAACAGGGTCATAAATATAGCTTCTATAACAAACTCTCGTCTTTCCACATTGTTCCACATCAACCACATTATTTAATTCCACAACCATTTCACAAGTATTCCTATTATCATCCAATCACATCATTTTCATCTCATCACATCTTTCCTCTATTTATCCTCATCAGAATCTCATCCACTCGCATCTACCCATATCCACATCTCATCACATCACATTCATTCACATCTCATCCATTCAGACCACATCACATTCATTCACATCTCATCCATTCATACCACATCACATTCACTCACAACTCATCCATTCAGACCACATCACATTCACTCACAACTCATCCATTCATTTTACCTCACATCTCATTCATTCACATCTATCCCGATTCACATCCCATCACATCACATTCATTCATATCCATCACATTCACATTCATTCATATCCATCACATTCATTCTCATCACCATTATATCACATCACTTCTATCCACATCATATCTCATTCATACACATCTCATCTTATTCATCCACATCCATCCAATCGTTCACATGTACGACTACTCATATCTATCCATACATTCATATCTATCACTTCACATCCACATATATTCATGTCACATCACATCACATTCTTTCACATACACATCTATATCCGTTCTTCCACATACATCCACATCCATTCTTTCACATACTCATTCACATCCATTCTTCACATACACATTCACATCCACTCTTCTCATACTCATCCTTATCCATTCTTTCACATACTCATTCACATCCATTCCTCACATACACATTCACATTCATTATCATCACATACATTCACTCACATCCCATATCATTCATTTATATTCTGATTCACATGACATCACATCTCATCCATTCATTCACATTTATCTGATTCACATTGCATCTCATCACATCTATCCACCTCACATTCTCATCACCTCTATTCACATCACATCCATCCATCCATCCATCCATTCCCATCTATCTGATTCACATCACATCTCATCACATCTATCCACATCACATTCTCATGACTTCTATTCATATGACATCCATCCATCCATTTATTCACATCTGTTTGATTCTCATCACATTCGTTTAAACATAGAATTTAAGAGAATTCTAATTTTTTATATAAAGATTCTTTACGCATCTATTTATGCATAAAATCAACTTCAGTGGGAATAACACTTTTAACAAAATCCTTTTATGCATCTAATTTATGCATAAATTTAATTTTTAAGAAAAATAACACTTTTAAAATAAAAAATAAATCCTTTATGCATCTTTCTATGCATAAAATCAATTTTAATGAAATTAACACTTTTGGAATAAAAATAAATCCTTTATGCATCTTTCTATGCATAAATTTAATTTTAATGGGAATAACATTTTTTGAAATAAAAGTAATTCTTTTATACATCTTTCTATGCATAAATTCAATTTTAATGAAAATAACACTTTTGGAATAAATATAAATCTTTTATGCATCTTTCTAGGCATAAAATCAAATTTGATGAGAATAACACTTTTGGAATAAAAATAAATCTTTTATGCATCTTTCTAGGCATAAAATCAAAATTAATGAGAATAACTCTTTTGAAATAAAAATAAATTCCTTTATGCATCTTTCTATGCATAAAATCAAAATTAATGAGAATAACTCTTTTGAAATAAAAATAAATTCCTTTATGCATCTTTCTATGCATAAAATCAAAATTAATGAGAATAACTATTTTGAAATAAAAATAAATTCCTTTAAGCATCTTTCTATGCATAAAATCAAAATTAATGAGAATAACTATTTTGAAATAAAAATAAATTCCTTTATGCATCTTTCTATGCATAAATTCAATTTTAATGAGAATAACACTTTTGAAATAAAAATAATTCTTTTATGCATCTTTCTATGCATAAATTCAATTTTAATGGGAATAACACTTTTGAAATAAAAATAATTCTTTTTGCATCTTTCTATGCATAAATTCAATTTTAATGGGAATGACACTTTTGAAATAAAAATAAATCTTTTAGAATTTACAAACGGAAGGAATTACTCTTTTAGAATAACCTAATGATAAACTTTAGTTCCATAAAATTTAAGAAAATTTTGGCATAATCTCCTTTGTATGGCTGACCATTTCTCAATTTTAACATTCAATTTATGACTTCAATTAATCCAATTTGAATTCTTATATCCCTAATCTACTCCATTTTCTAAAAATTAAGAGAGTAAACAATGAAAAGAGTTTAATCAATCATTTAATTAAAATTTCTAGGATTAAGAAGGGCTGAATTGTAAAGAAGAGAAGGGGGTGGCCTTTCCATCAAGGCATAGCATCAAATTTTAATTCAAACATTTTCAAAGCATAAAATTTAAGAAAACCATAGATTTAAAATTCACAATAAGTAAGAATTAAGCTTACATGGAGTTTGTAAGCTTTCCTTTGGCTTGAGGGATTGAGGGTTCTACTTTTGTTTTGCAAAGAGTGGCCACCAGTTCTTTTGGAAAGGATTTAGTAAAAAACAATTGAATTATCAAGTGAATTCAATGTATTTGACTCTGGGGAGGAGTAGAGTAACAGTGCATAAACACTATTAACCTTTTACAAGGGGGGAGGCTTCTATTTATAGGAAAGTGAGCCTCTAACCAAGCAAACTGATTCTAGAATTTTCGAGATCAGTTTGGTCACTTTTTAACCATTTTTAGGTCAGTTTAGCTTACTTTTTGGATCTAGTTGAAACAGGAGAGAGGAGAGACCCACACTGAGGTGTCAAAAATGCATCATTTCCTTTAAATATCTCTTCTTTTTTAACTAATAAACCTTGTCCTTAGTCAACTCTTCATCTTATGTGAGTATTTACTCATTTTTGGGAGATTTTTCTTTTATTATTCAATTTATCTCCTCCCTACATTTGGATTAATCTTATTGGTCCATAGGAACCTTAATCCAAAATTTTCAAAAAATCTGGACCCTCAAGCTAAGGTCCTTTTTACCTATTTTCAATTTATTCCAATTGACTGGAAAATTCTTTTTGAATTTCTGTTTCAGGGGAAATCATTTTAATAAGAAGGGATATTTTTCCATCCAAAGATATCTAGAAACTGAATTATCTCTCTCTAAAACATTTTCTCTCTCTAGACCAAAACAGAGAGAAACAAGATCTGTTATTATTCTAAAAAGGGGATTGATTACAGGGAGAGAAACTGGACATCTTGAGGGGCTGGGGGAGGAATCTTACATCCTACCCCACTTAAAAAACACGAGATGTCCTTATCTCACAGGTGGAGTATGATCTCCTTCATCTTCTTCTTCTTCTTCAATCACTTCCAGCGTTACTGCCTTGGAAGTGGACGGCCGATTTGGAACAACTCTCTTTGACTTCCCCTATTCTGAGGTAGAGGTCTTGCATTATTTTGGTTTGAAACTGCGGGTTGGTTAGAGGGTCTATCTCTGGGATTTCCCTGATTTTGGCGGATTGAAACCTGATTACTCTGGAAGGAAGGAGCTAGAGTCAGGAATCTTGATCTCTGATTTCCCTGCCCTATTTGGAACAACTCTCTTTGACTTCCCCTATTCTGAGGCAGAGGTCTTGCATTACTTTGGTTTGAAACTGCGGGTTGGTTAGAGGATCTATCTCTGGGATTTCCCTGATTTTGGCGGATAGAAACCTGATTACTCTAGAAGGAAGGAGCTGGAGTCTGGAATCTTGATCTCTGATTTTCCTACCCTGAAAGCCTTGATCCAAAAGGAGTTGGACAATCCATACTATGATGTCCAAATCCTTGACAGTTATAGCATTTCACTCCCTTGTTCAAGGGTGGAACTTCTGAAGTTGAATTTGAGGGGATTGAGTTTCAGGAAAAGGACATTTCTTCCATTCTGAAACTTCCCATATTTTGGGTTTGACCTTGATATCTCTTAGGCGGTGTATCACCTTCAAGAACTAAAAACCTTTTAAAAGGTGATGGTGCTGGCTTTGGTGGGACCTTGACATCAAAGGCCTTAGAGAAATCCTTTGCCATCCACACTGCTTCGGCCATGGAAACTAGCTTAGCGATCTTCACCAAAATATTCCAAGGTTCGTTCAGTCCCCAAATGAACCTGGCCATCAGCTATTCTTCATTCAACGGTGGTGAGTATTTGAGGAGGAGAGCGAACGCTTGGTGATATACTTCAATAGTTTTGCTCCCCTGGGTTAGCTCTAAGAATTCGTTCATCTTTGTTTTCAAAAAGCCGGGAGAACAGAACCTCGTCCTTAGGTAAATTTTGAGATTATTCCATGTCTGGGTATTGCGATCTAGACGGTTTGTCTCGCAATGGTTTCTCCATGCCACTCTGGCTATTTCTACTATCTTTAGCCTTGCAAGAGTCATTTTACTCTTCTCATTGTACCCGGTGACATCAAAGTACTCTTCCATTGCTTCGATCCACTTCTCCATAGCCTCGCCCAAGTTTTCCCCTTCACCCTTGAAAGGCCCAGGCTACGAACTATGAAGAGTTTTACGAACATCCAAGTCGAGCTCTTCCTCATCGAGTTGGGGGTTATCATTTCTACCATGACAACCTCGATCCATGTTCCTATCAATACGAAAAATCTTGTTAAATCCCTTTATTTATGATTCAAATCCGATTTTTGATTCATTTGATTCTGGGGTTCTTTAGATAGGTCGGCTCCCCACAGAATCGTGGGATAAAGATACTCGCATTATCAGATAATAATTCATTCAAAACATATCATTCATATCTTTAACACAATAATGGTCTATTAGACCGAAATTTCCATCTAAACAGTACTCCATGGGGAATTTCAATTTTATAGATTTTTAATTTGTCATCCCTTAACTTGATCCACTGGGTCAAGAGTTAACAATAGCAATCTGTCAGCACAATCCACTAATCTCATAGTGATTTACTGAAGTCATTATCCTCATTCTAGTTACGAACATCAACCCAGGGACTCGTCCCATTCATCCTCATTGTGGTTTTGCTCAGTTTATCGCTTTTCAACCAAAAATTCAAGAAGCATCATTTTTCAATCAAAATCCAATTCAACTCATCAGTTCTCAATCAAATTTTAAAATCATATCAACCACATTCAAATTCATCATCTGGATAGCATTTTAGCTTATAATTTCAAGATCTTAGATTTACTCGTATATACTGCCAGTAAAGAGCTGCATTTATACCCTCGGTATATACAGTAGTCACGGTCCTTGGAACTATAAGGTAAATACCATCATGTCTAGGCCTCAAGCAAGTCAGGGATTCCATATAATTGCAATACTTCTATCTGAAGACCCAATTATCAATTTATGAATTTCAGTCTGAATAACAATTTGTATGAATTTTATCACACAATTACAACCTTTTACTGCTTCTTCACAAATTTTTGACATTTTTGGCTTCTTGGTTGCTCCACATCAGCCAAATTTGCTTTGATACCAGCTGTAAGATCCCTGTCCCCATCGCGCAATGAATTCAGGGGTGCTAGCAGCGGAAGTAGCACTTCTTGTCGTGGGGCAGGGTCCCTCACTCGGGGCCTCGCCCACGAATATCCGGACAGAGACTAATCCATCGGTTCTTCCAAAACCGAACCCGGAAAAACTTCCCTTGCCCAGAAAGCACGGGCAATTCCTCCAGGATAACTTTTCTCTAATATAGTCAAAAGACTTAACTAACAGAACTGATCTGACCGAACTCGTAAGTCCCATAGTCAGATTAGGGAAAAGATTCCACTTGGATCATAGAGACCAATGCTTTTTTCCTCATTAAGAGGCACAGCCGTTGATTCTTTTCCATAGAACAATTTTTGTCCGGGATTTACTTCATCTATCGTACCATAACAGAATTGAGTCTCAATTTAGGGATCCATCAGTCCAGCCTAATCCCATCCAGTCCCATGGGTTAGCCAACCGCCCAACCACTGTAGTGATGGGATCCAATTAGGAATTTGGTTAGGTTTTGTCCCGGGTACCAGGGAAAAGAGTTCCCAGGTCCCCTAACCAGATATTCATGCAAACTTAAAACTAGTCACACCACTTACACACCCAATATGAAATTGCCTTTTTCACAGAATCAGCTATCTTTAAAAATAATCATTTAATGAAACCATTGAGTCACTGATAATAATCCTCAAAATCTCTAGTTAAATCCTTATTTCTAATCATTCCTTTATCGGTGTACCTATGGCATCATTGGCAACCAGAACGCTCACCACCTGTCCACTCAGGGGCCTTTTCGATAGTTCCTAGCTCATAGTAACCCGCAATATATTCACATATCAAAATGGAAACTCCGTTGAAGATCAGCAAGATCAACCAATGGATCCATATAAAAGGGCCATGGACTCATCCGTTGAGGACCAGCAAGGGTCAATAAACCAGATCCATACCCAAATTCAAAAACAACTCTTACTCTTTGTTCCAATATCTTCCACGATGCACGTGTGGGTATCATCGGCGACCCAGAGCCCGAGCACCGTATAGTCAGCACCCTCTAGGATCCTTCGCAGGTGACCTAGCGTTTCACTCATAGGCCGCTTCCTTGGTCCCTCATCCACCATATCGGAAGCTCACCATTTTAATCGAACCGAGGCTAGTCAAGACCTCAGCCGACCTTGCTACGCAAGACGTCCTCCATTGACTCTCCATCAGCTGTTTTGCAACTTAATTGATTAGGTCTCCATGACCTCATTTACAAGACGGTCAAAATGCTTCCTCAACATTCTTGACATAAAACATTCATTTAAAAACAGGTCATAAATACAGTTTCTATAACGAACTCTCGTCTTTCCACATTGTTCTACATCAACCACATTAATTAATTCCACAACTATTTCACAAGTATTTCTATTCTCATCCAATCACATCATTTTTATCTCATCACATCTTTCCTCAATTTATCCTCATTAGAATCTCATCCACTCGCATCTACCCATATCCACATCTCATCACATCACATTCATTCACATCTCATCCAATCAGACCACATCACATTCACTCACAACTCATCCATTCATTTTACCTCACATCTCATTCATTCACATCTATCCCGATTCACATCCCATCACATCACATTCATTCATATCCATCACATTCATATTCATTCATATCCATCACATTCACATTCATTCATATCCATCACATTCATTCTCATCACCATTATATCACATCACTTCTATCCACATCATATCTCATTCATACACATCTCATCTCATTCATCCACATCCATCCAATCGTTCACATGTACGACTACTCATATCTATCCATACATTCATATCTATCACTTCACATCCACATATATTCATGTCACATCACATCACATTCTTTCACATACACATTTATATCCGTTCTTTCACATACATCCACATCCATTCTTTCACATACTCATTCACCTCCATTCTTCACATACACATTCACATCCATTCTTCTCATACACATCCTTATCCATTCTTTCACATACTCATTCACATCCATTCCTCACATACACATTCACATTCATTATCATCACATACATTCACTCACATCCCATATCATTCATTTATATTCTGATTCACATGACATCACATCGCATCCATTCATTCACATTTATCTGATTCACATTGCATCTCATCACATCTATCCACCTCACATTCTCATCACATCCATCCATCCGTCCATTCCCATCTATCTGATTCACATCACATCTCATCACATCTATCCACATCACATTCTCATCACTTCTATTCATATCACATCCATCCATCCATTCATTCACATCTGTCTGATTCTCATCACATCTATTCTCATCACATTCGTTTAAATATAGAATTTAAGAGAATTTTAATTTTTGATATAAAGATTCTTTACGTATCTATTTTGCATAAAATCAACTTCAGTGGGAATAACACTTTTAACAAAATCCTTTTATGCATCTATTTATGCATAAATTCAATTTTTAAGAAAAATAACACTTTTAAAATAAAAAATAAATCCTTTATTCATCTTTCTATGCATAAAATCAATTTTAATGAAATTAGCACTTTTGGAATAAAAATAAATCCTTTATGCATCTTTCTATGCATAAATTCAATTTTAATGGGAATAACACTTTTGAAATAAAAATAATTCTTTTATGCATCTTTCTATGCATAAATTCAATTTTAATGCAAATAACACTTTTGGAATAAAAATAAATCTTTTATGCATCTTTCTATGCATAAAATCAAATTTGATGAGAATAACACTTTTGGAATAAAAATAAATCGTTTATGCATCTTTCTATGCATAAATTCAGTTTTAATGAGAATAAAACTTTTGATATAAAAATAAAATTCTTTATGCATCTTTCTATGCATAAAATCAAAATTAATGAGAATAACTCTTTTGAAATAAAAATAAATTCCTTTATACATATTTCTATGCATAAAATCAAAATTAATGAGAATAACCTTTTTGAAATAAAAATAAATTCCTTTATGCATCTTTCTATGCATAAATTCAATTTTAATGGGAATAACACTTTTGAAATAAAAATAATTCTTTTATGTATCTTTCTATGCATAAATTCAATTTTAATGGGAATAACACTTTTGAAATAAAAATAATTCTTTTTGCATCTTTCTATGCATAAATTCAATTTTAATGGGAATGACACTTTTGAAATAAAAATAAATCTTTTAGAATACACAAACGGAAGGAATTACTCTTTTAGAATAACCTAATGATAAACTTTAGTTCCATAAAATTTAAGAAAATTTTGCCATAACATCCTTTGTATGGCTCACCATTTCTCAATTTTAACATTCAATTTATGACTTCAATCAATCCAATTTGAATTCTAATATCTCTAATCTACTCCATTTTCTAAAAATTAAGAGAGTAAATAATGAAAAGAGTTTAATTAATCATTTAATTAAACTTTCTAGGATTAAGAAGGGCTGAATTGTAAAGAAGAGAAGGGGTGGCCTTTCCATCAAGGCATAGCATCAGATTTTAATTCAAACATTTTCAAAGCATAAAATTTAAGAAGACCATAGATTTAAAATTCACAATAAGTAAGAATTAAGCTTACATGGAGTTGGTAAGCTTTCCTTTGGCTTGAGGGATTGAGGGTTCTACTCTTGTTTGCAACAAGAGTGGCAACCAGTTCTTTTGGAGAGGATTTAGTAAAAAACAATTGAATTATCAAGTGAATTTAATATATTTGACTTTGGGGAGGAGTAGAGTAATAGTACATAAACACTATTAACCTTTTACAAGGGAGGAGGCTTCTATTTATAGGAAAAAGTGAGCCTCTAACCAAGCAAACTGATTCTAGAAATTTTCAGATCAGTTTGGTCACTTTTTGACCATTTTTAGGTCAGTTTAGCTTACTTTTTAGATCTAGTTGAAACAGGAAAGAGGAGAGATGACAATATTTCATAGTTTAAAACTCATCCACACATGTGAAATAGACGCCTCCTTCATGAGGGGAATTCCCCACACTGAGGTGTCAAAAATGCATCATTTCCTCTAAATATCTCTTCTTTTTTAACTAATAAACCTTGTCCTTAGTCAACTCTTCATCTTATGTGAGTATTTACTCATTTTTGGGAGATTTTTCTTTTATTCTTCAATTTATCTCCTCCCTACATTTGAATTAATCTTATTGGTCCATAGGAACCTTAATCCAAAATTTTCAAAAAATCTGGACCCTCAGGCTAAGGTCCTTTTTACCTATTTTCAATTTATTTCAATTGCACACTGGAAAGTTCTTTTTGAATTTCTGTTTCAAGGGAAATCATTTTAATAAGAAGGGATATTTTTCCATCCAAAGATATCTAGAAACTGAATTATCTCTCTCTAGAATATTTTCTCTCTCTAGGCCAAAACAGAGAGAAACAAGATCTGTTATTATTCTGAAAAGGGGATTGATTATTACAGGGAGAGAAACTAGACATCTTGAGGGGCTGGGGGAGGAATCTTACACCAATGGGCCCCCAATTCAACTATTTACACTTGTTTGGCCTTCCAATTAGCCCCATCGGCTCATGGCCCTCTTCCTCATGCCCATGGCCATTATTTACGGCTTTGTTACAAGTCTTGCCTTCTCTCTCTCTCTCTCTCTCTCTCTCTCTCTCTCTCTCTCTCTCTTGTGGCTATGGTGGTAGGCTTGTATTGGCTATACATGCTTGCTTAATTATTGTGTGTGTGCATGTAGGAGATGATTCTTGCCTTACTTCTCTCCCTCCTCTTGTTGCTTTCTCAAAATCCGTCTTGTATACACAAAGGCATGGAGTAGAGGTAGATCTTTCCATTCCTCTTTTCTCTCTACCTAAATTGTGGAAGCTCCATTTGAGTGACACAAGTGGAGGTGGAGTGAGCCGCTAGCAGCCTCACATTGGGGAGTTAACCCTCATTAGGGTTGGGTAAGTGCTAGTCTCTGAACCGACCCTTGCATATGATGGCATCTTTATCTTCTTATCTCCCTCTCTTGTGCAAGGTAGCATGTTGATTTGGTTAACATCTTTGGCGCCGTGCCGGGGATGGGCATTTAGCTTAGAGTCCTCTACACTCTATCAATTGCTAGAGTCATTGCATAGCCCAGTTGGAGTACAAATCCACCAGTGGTTGTATGTTTGATATGTTTGTTTGTTGTTTGTTTGAGTTCAATGGAGCATAAGGAGCTTGGGAGTCTTCATTAAAAGTTGGAGACACAAGTAAGTGCCTAAACCTTGCTCTTGAAGTTCATGAATTTTTGTTCTCTTCAACATTGTCAAACTTTGCACAAATAGGTTCAACATTTATCAAACTTTGCATAAGTAGCTTTATCCCTTAATTAGTCTTGGTAATTAGGTTTTATTAAGCATTCTAGGTATCATTGGTGGGTAGCCGGAGACTAGCCCTAGCCACTCCATTTGAGTGACACAAGTGGAGGTGGAGTGAGCCCCTAGTAGCCTCACATTGGGGAGTTAACCCTCATTAGGGTTGGGTAAGTGCTAGTCTCTGAACCGACCCTTGCATATGATGGCATCTTTATCTTCTTATCTCCCTCTCTTGTGCAAGGTAGCATGTTGATTTGGTTAACATCTTTGGCGCCGTGCCGGGGATGGGCATTTAGCTTAGAGTCCTCTACACTCTATCACTTGCTAGAGTCATTGCATAGCCCAGTTGGAGTACAAATCCACCAGTGGTTGTATGTTTGATATGCTTGTTTGTTGTTTGTTTGAGTTCAATGGAGCATAAGGAGCTTGGGAGTCTTCATTAAAAGTTGGAGACACAAGTAAGTGCCTAAACCTTGCTCTTGAAGTTCATGAATTTTTGTTCTCTTCAACATTGTCAAACTTTGCACAAATAGGTTCACAAACTTTGCATAAGTAGCTTTACCCCTTAATTAGTCTTGGTAATTAGGTTTTATTAAGCATTCTAGGTATCATTGGTGGGTAGCCGGAGACTAGTCCTAGCCACTCCCAAAAATAAAAACACAAAAATCATCAAGGAAGGATCCAAAACCTCAAAAATTAAGGAAGGAAAATAGGCACATTTTTTACTCTGTTTGTCTTCTGAGAAGAGTTACGCTTCTCAGAGCCATGGCCGTGTCTTTCTTTGCTAGACCCATACCTTCCTTCTGGGAAAATCTTTTAGAATCTATTTCATTAATATGAGCAGGGGGCAATTAAGGGGAATACGTTGCATTTACAAGGTATAAAGGGCATTAAAAAGGGGTATAAATAGGGTCCTGTTGTACTGTTAGGGGAATATCATAGGGAGGCTGATGTCAGAAGACATGTCTTCCTTACACAATTAAGAGATCTACTTGACCTGATGTATGATCGTACCTTCAGAAGAATATGCCCATGTCCTTCTTAGAGTATGCCCGTGTCTTTCTCAAACCATGCCCATTCCTCCTTCCAAGTGTACGTCCATACTCTTCTATTAGCCACGTCTGTGTCTTGATTAGCCACACCCATTTCATCTTCCAAGCACGTGCTTGTACCTTAACCAACGTACAGCCATACCTTCCCATTTTAAGAAAGATAGAGAAATAGAAATTGTCCAGAGGGCGGTCCAGCACTACCACTTCTCACATTCATGCACTTATGTCCGGGGAAATTGGTGCAAACAATCCTCTGTTTGATGACATAAATCCTCTTGACGCTCCCTTGCTTATACGATCGGACCTTTTGGTCAACACAGTGTGGAGCTAAATAATGTTGGTCTTTGACAGTACCTAGAGCATCCTAACACGGGGCGTGCTACCCTTGACTTAGAGATAAGAGAACTGCTGGCTCAGTGCATGGACAGACCACCTACCTTGGAGCAAGAAATAGAGTCCCCTACACATTCACAAAGAAGTCTCGCCTTGAGACTTCAAAACTTTATCTTGGTAAATGCACAATCAGGCAATCTACACCCCAGAGATAGAGGCATGGAACAATAGCCCAAAAGAGAGTCCATGTTGCCTCTAGACCATAGACCAAAAATCGAGCAAAGCAAAAGTAACCCAACCCAGACTAATCCACCAATTTGGGGGACCATGCCCACCACTAGGATGGCCAACTCATACCAAGAACATAGGCCATTGCTAAACCTAGGTCTAGGACCAGCTCTCCAAGTAATCCAAGTGCAAAGGATGCCAACGATAGGCCATTCATCTTGGTTTTGCAAGATGATTATATGTTAGAAATGGCTCTACATTTCTCTGATAGCACTTTCAAGACAATTTGGGTTACCCTTATATGCTGCAGTGCTACCAAACCAACTTGGTATTGGCATACCAATTTGGTTCAAGTTGCCCACACCGTGAAGTCATTGCCTTGGAGTTGACATTGCGGATTGTTCTCTCTAGAATGGGTCATGTTCTTCCTACCACACTTGTTATTGATAATGGGAATTTCAAGAGAATGGAACTTCAATTCAGATTGCATGTCACATCTTGCTATGTTGGCTCCATACTAAGAAGGATTGGGTCGAGAATCTTCTTTCACAGGTAGAACTAATCCATTTCATAGTCAAGCTTGCTTTATTACCCACCTAGATTTCCCTTTATATTTATAGCTTTGTGAAATATGCAAACATTGTTTGTAAATTCAGGTTCCAAAGAAGATGAGAGATGATATATATACTTCAATGTCAAACCTTATGCATTCCATTTACAGAGGATGATTTTGAGGGAAGGTATCAACTACTTCTATAGAAGTATTCAATCCAAAACAATGTCATCCATTATGTTACAAACGGTTGGTGTGGACAAAATTGTATGTGGAGAAAACGATGGCCAAAGTTTGGATGCCTTTTCAACTATGGAAATATTGACACAACAAATTTGGTGGAGCAGCTTGAAATATCCTATTGAAGAGAGAAAGCCTACCTGGCCCAATCATATCAACCCATTGCACCAATGTAACAATAGTACTCGCCTCGCGGGGCACACCTTGAATACCATATGGGACCTTACAAAGCACAAACTGGTCCTCCCTTGAGACAAGGACCCCCAATGGTATCCGCCCGGCCAAGCCCCCACCTATCTTACCCCAACTAGCACCCGCTCACCAGCCCCAATGACGACATCACCACCTCATCTTCGCCTTCGCCCCGCTTTCCCACAGACGTGAGTTACTTACTCCACCCTCTACCATCCTCATCATCCCCTCCGCCGCCTTCTCTCTCAACAACACCACCTGTTTGGCTGAGTGTCACCTCCACATCTTCTCCACCACCCCCCATGTTGGTCTCTTTTCGAGCCTCCCTAAGACAATTCTGACCACTCCCTCCAACTAGCAATGATCCCTTCGAAGTGCTATCTCATGGGCCGACACGTTGATGGAGGCCTCCTGATGACAGATCACTATGATTGGTCTCATCCACCAGCGCATCTTGGGTGGCTTCAGGGACGCCAACTGACACTTGCGTCCATCGATTTATCTAGCAGAGAGGGTTGCTCAAGAGGCTACAGCCCGGGTAGAGGATGCAGAGGAGGCCCATTAGTAGTTGCAAGGGACCATCAAACAACAGGGAGATGATGAGCTCCAAGAGCTTCGCGTGGAGCTATTTGAGCTGTATTTATCTCCCATGCTCAATGAGGATGCCATGGCAGCCATTCGGGAGCAGGAGCGCACCCTTTTGGTAGAGACCCAGCAGTAACATGAGTCTGAGATGCAGGTGCTCCATCTGGAGCATGAGACAGAGCTAGCCACTTTGCAGCACATGCATGCACACACTCTTACTAATACAGAGCTCTGTTAGTAGGTAGTGTGAGCTTGAGTTAGCCGATCTCTACCAGCAGGCTTCATCCGCGCAGAGGGACGACCTTGCAGAGTTCCATCGTCTCATCGAGCGGCGGTGTTCTTTTGGCTGCCCACATCCCACATCCACCACCAGTCATGCAGGGCTTGGGACGACTGAGACCTCATCCCATACCACTCAAGATGGTTGGTTTTGTCTTCAATATCGTTAGTTTTTCTGTTTGCCTAAGGGCATGTACTGGCCATGGCCACATTTCATTTTGTATCTTTGTATACTTGAACCTTGTGCCGGAAGTTTTGCCTAGATGAAGTGGCCAATGATTATTGTTTAGATTGGTTTTATGCTTCTATTGGTGTAAGAGTAACCTTCCTATACCAGATGCTTTTCCCAGGGGATTGACAGTGGTAATACAGGTAGAGATAGCTTGCTGGATGTAGGCAACTGCAGTGGTGTGGTAATACAGACAGAGCTGGCTTACTGGATGATGCATGCAACTACAGTGGTAATACAGATAGGTAATACAGATAGAGATGGCTTACTAGATGAAGTGCCCAAGAGCTCAATTCAATCGTTTTTTCCACGGCTAGCTTGTTGGATGAATTTTCCCAGGAGCCCAGTTGAATCGTTTGTATTGTTTACATATCTCTCTAGAAGGTTTTCCTTGAAAGATAATTATATGAGGTATGCTTGGGAGCCCACTGCTATTGGATGTTTTCCCTGGAGTCTGCTTGCCAGAGAACCACTTTCTTTTTATATGGCATTCACCAGGATGGTGAATTGAGTAATCAGGTCCTCCACACTCCACTAAGAGCAACTCCTCCCACTATCACCTCCGACCGTCTCATCACCGCCGGTGCCCTTTGACATCTTTGGGTCTTCCGACTACTAGTGGCACTTACAACGTGCATGGCCAACTTAGAAGAGGGTACTCATGGAGGCAACACGCCTCTCCCTTTCCTAAGGCAACGCAAGATCCTCTTTGAGCACCATCTTCTTTTTCCCGACGAAAGATCTTTCCTCTACACAACATGATGAGGGGTTGGGACTTCGAGGAGGAGTTAAGAGGATCATTCTCTCTGGTAGCACATTCTCTCTTGTAGCACATTCTTGCTGGGAGCACAGTCTCTCTTGTATCATTCTTTTTGGCATTTTGGTATACAGTGTTATGCTCTTGTGGTGTTTTGTCTATCTCTATGTGTGTGAGTTGAGTGAGTGGTCAGTGGGTGTGGTGTGAGTGAGTGGCCTGTGGGGATATTGCGGTGCTAGGAGGTGGTCAGAGAGCACGGTACATGGTGTAGAGCATACGTCTTGCATGTCTAGCCGATGAGGTCAACTCATCCTTGGCAGGTATACTTCCCTGAGAGGATCCACACTCCCTTTCCCCCAACCATAGTGTTTGTGTAGGTAGTCCGCGAGTCCCCTCAGAGTCATCCACAACATGGCTTGCTCACTAGATATAATAAGGCCTGATGATCCACAAAGAATACAAACTTGTTAGCCAACAAGTAATGTCTATATTTCTTAACAGCATAAACCATGGCCAGCCCTTCACGCTCAGCTGTGGTGTAGTTTATTTCTACATCATTTAGTTGTCGATTGGCAAAGCAAACTAGATAATCCAATTTGAATTCCCCAGGTTGTGCCAATACGCATCCTATAGCAAAACTCGATGCATCAATGTATACATGGAATACGAGGTCTCAATTGGGTGGTCTCAAAATTGGTGCACTAGCCAATGCTTTCTTCAATTTATCATATGCTTCTTGGCATTCTTCAGTCCATTCAAAGATGATAAGTAGTAGTCTATAGAAAGGCCTGGCAATTTTATCATAGAACATGATGAATCGTTGATAATACCCAACGTGTCCCATAAACCGTTGCCCACACCCTTGTAGTTTGTTGGTGGGGGTAATTCCAAGCTCAACTTCACCTTGCTCTCATTAGTGGAAATACCATTCTTAGTCACGATGTGCCCTAAGATAACACCGTGTTTGACCCAAAATTGACATTTTAAAGGGTTTAAGGATATGTGATATAATCAACATCTCTCAAACGCCTTCTTTAAGCAAGCCAAATGTTCAGTCCATCATCATGAGTGTGCACAAAGATCGTCAATGAATACCTCAAGCCACCTTTGCAATTAGTCCTTAAAGGCCATGCATATCAATCGTTGGAAAGTTGTTGGGGCATTAGTGAGGCCAAAAGGCATAACCTTATAAGTATAGGTCCCCCACATCGTGTTGAAGGCCATCTTGTGTTGGTCTTCTGGTGCAATGGACACCTGATTGTAGCATGAAACCCCGTCTAAGAAGCTGTAGGCCACAAACTCTTAGCTTCCCAATCTTCTTTGCACGATCACGATTGGTGATAGCCAATCTCTATGCTCAATCTTGTAGATGAAATCCGCACTATGAGTTTATCAATTTCCTCCTTTACCATAGCTACATATTTAGGATTCATCTGATACGGTTTTTGCCTGGATGGTCTTGATCCTTCCCATGATCGGGATAGTGTGTTGAACCACCTTGGGTGGTACACTCTTCATTTTCGTATATTTCCAAGAAAAAAAAATCCTTGAACTCTTTTAAGAGAGCAATGAGTTCTTCTTAACGGTTAAGTCATTAGGAATGTAGATAGGTTTGAACGGTTAAGTCATTAGGAATGTAGATAGGTTTGGGATCCTCCCTTGGCTTTGTAATGTCTACCTCCTTAACTTCTACTAGCCCATCGTAAGACATGGATTGGCCATTTTCCTTCACTTTTTTGGCTATCAATTGGACCACTTTCCGCTCATCTATGGTGTAGATTTTGAAACGGTCCGGCTGGCTTGTCATCCTCATCTTCCTCTGTCTGAGCCATTGCCTTCCTTGCCTCTCGTTCAGCTTCAGCCACAGCCTTATTTTGTTTTCTTCATCCTGCCTTAGTGAGTTTAGGCGTATTAGGCTCTTGAAGCGTAGCTTTCTCCTCTTGTTTTCCTTCCAAGGTTGTCTTACTCAACTCCTCATCCCAGTTCTTAGAGAACTCATCGTGCACCTTAGTGACCTTGAGATATCTTAGCCACACTGGGCATCCATGGGTTTTCTTCATCACAGGGCATTGCATCGAACGATATACCTCTTTTGTTTCTGCCACTTCTTGAGGCGTTGAGTGCTATTGCGACCATGCGGTCCAAGCACTTTTGTGCTTGAGGATTCATCCTTAGTATCCTCTTCCATGAGTTGTACATCCACCATGCACACTGAGGTGGTGGAAATTGTTCCCGATTCAACATACTTTGTTCCTCTGGGAGGCAACACATCAAGTACATGTTGGCAAACTTGTAAGAATGTGGTTCGTTTAGTTGTGACCAAATCATCCCCAAACAATTTCCCTTCCATGGGGTGTGCCTTCCATGTATGGAGATCGATCTTTAGAATTTGTGAATCCTTTCGAATGTACACTTGGTCTAATGCCCAATCATGCACTACCTTGGCTTCCCTCATGAAGGGTCTACCCAAGATAATATCATATGAATCTGGTTAGCGCAGGAAGTCCATTACAACAAATGCATGATGGTAACGGAACAAAAAGACCTTAATCTTAACATTTTTCAATAACCCTATTGGTCTTGAGGATGTTCCATCTGCCATCTTAACGATTAGGTTCGCTCTTTCTAACTCTGGTTTTCTCCAATTTTCCCAACATCACTTGGTGATAATGCTCACACCCGCACACCGCCATCTAGGATAGCAAGTGCTTAGTACCTGTTATGGTGGATTGGAATTCTGGCGTTCGTATCATCGCTCTCATAATACCTCCCCAATTGGTTAACAGGTATTTGGATGAATCTGGGTGCTCCCCTTTCCTCAAGTTCTTGGTTTTTCCCTGCCACCAGAGGTGTCTGGCTCTCCTTTGTGGTGGTCATTGGGTTCATTCTCCCTTCTACCAATCCTTGACATCTGTCCACAATGCCGACGTGTTGCGTACCAATGGCCCAAGCAGCATTTTGATAGTCATAGACAGTATTGCTGAGAGATTGCCTATGTCTCTAGGTTCTCTAGCAAGTGAGGACTCCTTCAATGTGTTTGGCTCATATTCAATCCTAAGGAATGAATGGTTCGACAATTCTTGATTTGTCTCTGCAAACATTCTTGCCATCAGATCACTATGAGTCCCTTCTTCGGACTCTTCTGGAATTGGAGTAGTAGCTCATTTCATGGATACATTGTATCTCTATCCATGTTAGCCCTCTATGGTTGCGTTGACACTTCTCTGCAAAGCGCCCTAGCATCCTCAAGCTTTCTTATTTCCTCCTCAGCATTTGGATATTCTCCAACACCCTTGGGGGTTACTGGTTTCTCTTTTGCCTGCTCACCTAGCCTCGGCACTTGATCATCTCCTTCCTTTGATTGACTGAAACCGGTGTCAATGGTATCTTCCTCGAATCCATCCTAAATTATGACCAAGGTGTCAACCTTGCCCACCTTTTTCACTCTTCTTCTTCTCCCAGTCTTAGAGGTTGTAATACCTCCTAGGTTTTTCCTTTTGTCCACCTGTTTTGTTTGTGCATGTGTCAGGACATTTACTCGTGCGATATTTCCAGGATATATACTTATAGTTATGATGGTGGCATGGTTAGATATAGAAGCATTGACATTGGCACGATATACTGAACACATGAAAGAGTTGGCATGGCGTTGGTCTGCGCTACTATCGGCTGAGTTTGCCACATTTTTTAGAGGACACTCCGCTACTCGATGAGGTCCATTACAATGACAACATTGCATGCGTCCCCTTCTCATAGTCGAGTTTATGTCTTTTCCTTTCCACTAGACCGTGGTTTGAAACACTGGTCCTTTTGTAAGACAAACTCTGGTGTAATCTCAGTTGGTTCCTTGTAGTAGTCATTATTCACTTCTACTTCGTGCATAGCTTCCCCCTCTTCCAAGGGTTCTTTAATCAACACCTAGTTGATCTTGGCCTGTGGGGTGGCTGTGGTGGTAGAAAACGGGTGGCGGTAATGGCAACATGTCATGCATCCTGAACATTCCTCTTGCTAAGTAGGATATATTTGGTTTCCGTGCAACCACATTGGGTTGCATTGGTGGTGCTGGTAAAGCTAGAGGCACTCTAGTGGGTGTTGGCAATTGTGCTAAAAGGCTAGATCCTTGGGTATCTATACATGGCACTATCATGGTTTCCTAGTCTTTGAGAGAGCACAATAAAGTAACTGCCTTGGTCTTAGGTGAGGGCATTCACTGCTTGTATGATTTTTTCTACAGATTGAGCACCAAATCAACTCTCTCTAGGGCTAGAGATGAGCATTTCCTGATGCTTCTCTACCATCCCTAACTTTTAACTTTTCCAAAATGGTAGTGTTGAGTTCTTCAACTGTCATGTTGCTTGTTCTTGGATCCCACGTCCTGAGGACTAGTGACTCGTGATATTGCTTACCACTGAAGCTTCTTTGGCATCTTTTGGTTGCAGCAACTCAAGCATGTTATCTTCATGTTCAATAGCCAACTTACAGCACGTATCCAGAGTAGTCGGTTGGGCTAACACCAGATAATCATACATCTTATGATCCCGGACTCCTCTCCGGAAGAAGCAAGGTAATAACTGATCATCAGTTAGCCTTTCCCTCACTTTGTATTTTGAGTTTAGGTGCTTGAGTCGAGAAACATAATCCCACATGGATTCATTTTCTTTTTGCTTTATGTTATGGAGTTGAGCCACAAGACTCCATTTATAACCACTTCGAGCAAAGCTCGGTATGAACACATTTTTAAGCCGCGTAAAATTGACTTTATCTTCGAGCTTATTGAGAAATGTGATACCATGGAGCACAAGAAATGTAGGGAGTGAGTCACATGAACAAGAGAAGAAGCATGCACATTAGAAAAAAGAATAGACTAAGGGTTTGATATCAAAGGTTGATTTGTATGGTCACTTGTAAAAGGTGAAGTCAATGGTCAAAAGGTGACACATGGAAAGCACAAGCTTGCACATGTAGTGTGAGCATTTATGGAGACATGGTTGGCACTAGGGTGCACACAAAGCATGGATTGGAGCCCTTCTCAAGGCTATAAATATGGGTGTATGGAACTTGACTATTGTAATGAGATTATTGAGTTTGTGCCTTAATCATTGTGTCATTGATTAATCTCTATCTTAATCTTATATTAGTATTTTTTAAGTCTTTCATTATGGCCTTATGACTTTCCATGATCCTCCCTAGATCCATGTTTCTTAACATGGTATGAGAGCAAGTTAGGTGAGCTAGGTTCATGGTAGGTGCATCAGCTAGAGTAGGACCATCACTACATTCACGAGAGAGAGAGAGAGAGAGAGAGAGAGAGAGAGAGAAGAGCAGGTTGAGTGCTTGTGCGAATTTGTGGCAGCAGTAGAGGAAGAAGAGAAGGCAGGAGACTAAGCAACCAAAGGCACCCCCACAGATCCACAAATCAGCCAACGCCAGCTTACACGCAGGCCACTTCTACACCTAGTGGTGGAGACCGTTTAGTCAACGATGGGTGGAGGTCCAATACTCTGCGAGACGATCAAGCTAAAGAGCACCTAATAGACATTGAGGCCTTAAAGGGCACTCATTGGCGCCATCGTCTATCAGACGTCCAAGTCATCAACCTCACGGCATCAACAGAGCAAGAGAAGAAGGAGGTGTTGCCGCGTTCAACGCTATCTCAACCCCTACTTCACCAATGATATGAAGATAGGGTTAATTGTATTAATTCCTTTAAGCTTTGGTTCACATGATGGTTTTTCATATGCAAGAGAAATTCAGATCTAAACATGTCATATCTTATTGTTTAGATTTGGCCAATTGCATATAGTGGCATCACCAATATCTCTTGCACTTGTAGTTCAAGCCATCGCGGCTTGGAAGCACCACCACAAAAGGCCGCATTCATGTGCAATGTAACCATCCCTTCTCATTTACATGAATAAGCGCCAAAAATGGCAGCATGTGTGTGTTCGCATCAAATATGTAAAAATTGGGACTAGGCACTGGGTCCATTCCCCCGCTGGTAAAACCTTCCCACACAAAAACCCATTGCATTTGTGTGTTGCATTAAGGAATTTCAAACACTCTCCGTGCCACAAGCGCGACGTAAGACCACCCTTCCATGTCCATTAAGACGCATACATCAAAATTGCATTGCATGAACAAAGGCTCCAACCAATGCCAAGAAGCAATAAGAAAACATCAACACCACCACTCCTACAAGCAAGCATCAAATTGTAATGCCGAATAACCACAACAATACTAAGTGTCAAAGACAAGCCCGAAGACCAGAGCCCGAGCAAGAGCCAAGGGAGGTAAAGCCAGAGCCATCAATCAAGACGCAAAGAAACCAAGATCAAAGTGACAAGCCAAATGAGCACGTAAAAAATCCCTCACTATCCAAGCCGACATTGTAAAGGCCACCAAGTGAGTAAGCCAAAAATTATTTGTTATGTGTATCTACCTGACCACCTAAGAGTAGCCAATTGAGCACCCAGGGTGGGTAATGATTGTCATAACCCCACTCTTAGAAGAGACCTCTAGATCTCAAAGATAGGTCAAGTCTCTATCAAGGGGGGTACCTCACTCTTACAGATGACCTCTAGGCCTTAAAGATAGGTCAAGTTACAATTAAGGGGGGTGAAAATATGTTTTAAAACCTCTAGGTCAAAGATAGGTCAAGGGGGGGTGAAAATATGTTGTAAAGCCTTGCATCCGACCACCTTGAGTAGCCCAAAGATTTGGCACCAAGGGGGGGTGTTGAGAAATGTGGTGCCATGGAGCACAAGAAAGGTAGGGAGTGAGTCACATGAACAAGAGAAGAAGCATGCACATTAGAAAAAGGAATAGACTAAGAGTCTATTATTAAAGGTTGATTTGTATGGTCACTTGTAAAAGGTGAAGTCAATGGTCAAAAGGTGACACATGGAAAGCACAAGGTTGCACATGTAGTGTGAGCATTTATGGACACATGGTTGGCACTAGGGTGCACACAAAGCATGGATTAAAGCCCTTTCCCAAGGCTATGAATATGGGTGTATGGAACTTGATTATTGCAATGAGATTATTGAGTTTGTGTCTTAATCATTGTGTCATTGATTAATCTCTATCTTAATCTTATATTAGTATTTTTTTAGTCTTTCATTATTTATGGCCTTGATCTTTTGCCACTATGATCTTCCCTAGATCCATGTTTCTTAACAACTTTAAGGTTCAATACCATTAGTGGGCTTTCCCTTCTAAAGTTAGAGAAAAGGCATGTATCATGGTCACATCGCTCACTGGCCCACATGTTTTACATGTTAACTCAAAGATCTCTATGTGTTGGATCGGGTCCCTATCTCCTATGAACTTTTGCACAAGTTTTGAAATGATGTGTGGCTTCATCTGAGATGGTCTAGATTCAAGGGCCATGCCTAGTTCCCTAGCCATGCCTCTTTCCATTTCTATGACCATATTCAATAAATCTGCCCTTGTGGCTGTATTTAGATATGTGTGGGGATCTATTATTGGCCTCTGAGGAGCTATCACCCCTACCTAGATCTCATCCTCTACCTGCGTAGTTCCATCTATCCAGTGGTCCGGGCAATTCCTCACCTAGCTCATCATCAGTGGCCTCAGCCTGCCTTTGTTGAATTATGAGTTCCATGCTCTGCAAGAATGTGGGATTATTGATCATTTCATTTATCTCCTCTCTTGCGTAGAGCCGATTCTCTCCTCCGCTAGATGCCCTAGGTAGATTGTCCACTTCTTCTTGCAATTTGAGATCTTCTTCAGTCTTGGGCTCCTCATTTATGGGTTCTAGGGCTGGTATCCCTTCTTCTGCCATTCCCATCCCCATGTTATCTGTGGCTGCTCTAGATGTTTCTATTTCCTTGCCACGTGGCCGTAATAGATTTAAATTACCAATTTCCCTCTGTTTCGCCATCATTCTTCGCGTATTGAACTCTTGCCTTTGTAAGCTCAGAAGCCGCAATTGATGCTTTGCTTTTGCCATCTTTATGTTAATTTATAATTCCTCAGATGTGGGGAAGAAGATTTGACCCGTCTTGGTAGCATTTTCCTTATCCCGCCAGCCCGACCCTAGGAGTCATTCCACTAAGTCTCAAAGGGTTAGTGTTCCTGGGTTGAGACATTAGGGTTATATGTGTTGGTAAGTTTGGTTTTGGACCGTGTCCCATGCTCATTAAGAGACGGGCCCATACCTGCAGATTGTGCTTCATCTTTTGTGCCGTGTTGCAGGCTAAAAAATCCCTGGCCATATCAAATATTCCACTGGACTTCGCAGGAGAAGCTGGTTTCTCTTCCTCTTTAAGTCTGGAGAACCTTAATCCTTCTTCCATGGATTCTTTGCTACTAGTTTCTGTAGTGGTCAGATTTCTCCAAGTTGCAACACTCAATTGAGTGCTCGCCGAGCAACTTGAACCAACACTTCTCTAGTAGGAAGAACCTGGGTGATTAGATGCATTGTCATCGGGGGTAAGGTCATGTCCAATAAGTTTCCCTGACCTTGAGTACATGAGAATACAATTCAATAAACTAACTCTCTACTCCAACTATTATACTTGGATTTCTGTTGGACTGACGTTTCACGTCGTGAAATACCAGACTATATTTCACGCAATGACTGGCAAACTGTGTTTCACATCGTGAAATGTGTTTCATGTCGTGAAATGTATTTCACGCCATGAACGACTTGTATTTCACACCACTTTCACGCGTTGCCAGTCGATGATGTTTTCATAGATTTAGAGTATGATTTTCCTGCCCAAAAGATCAAAAAAAGGTTAGCCTAGCAAAAGGAATGTAATGCAAGTCACCAACACAACCAATGGCTCCTTGTTTTTGTGATTTTTTTTGAAAAAATAGAAAAAAAGAGTGTTACCAACTGCTATCTCATGATAGTAAAATTAACGAAATCAACAAAATCAAAAGAAAATCCAAGTGTAGCTTTCCTTTAGGCAATTCCAAGTACTCACCCACACTTCCACACACACAATTTTCCACAACTACTCTAATTTCTTCCCTTCCACACAAACCTTATCTACATAATTTTTCACAATGCACTTTCAAAATGCAAAGGCAATAGTTAATCAAGCATAATGGGAGCTGGAGCTTGGAAGAGACAATGGTTGTTTCCTCGGCAGCGGTGCCAAAAATGTTATTGCCTACTGCACCTCCCAAGAGAACTCCACACATTCACAATCGGAAGAATCAATAGACAACAACCATTGTAGGGTACTTACCAATGCTTCGAGCTCACGTCCCTTGAGGCTCTCCCACATTTGGAAGCTCCAATTCTCCAATCTTACTCACACCACAATGCAAGGCAATCATCCACTCACTCTCCCACACATAAGCATGGAAGATGCACATACACTAGAGTTCTCTCTCTCTCTCTCTCTCTCTCTCTCTCTCTCTCTCTCTCTCTCTCTCTCTCTCTCTCATACACAAGAAATGACAAGAGCTCTCATAGCACAAAGGGGGATTGTGTCTTTCCATTTGAGAAATTGCCTTATATACAACTGGTCCTTATTCACATTTGGGCACCCAAAACTTACTAACTAAAGCCTTGGCTGGCAAGTATCTCATAATGTACAACCTTTATAGTGCCTTTACATAACACTTATTAATGTCCTCAAATGGAGGAGCATCTTTGTTAATCCAAAATGAGATTAACAGCTACTGGGCTATAGCCGGGAAGGTAGTTAAGTCAGTAGCCTAGCTAGTGGGGTATAGCTGGGCCAATAGCTATGCCAGTAGAAGCTAGGCCAATAGCTAGGCCTAGTAGGGGCCCAATAGTAGCCGAACCTATATTGGGGATCATTAGCACACATTGGGAAAAGCAAAATAGGAGCCATTGTATCCCACCATGTGTTGTGCCACCTTGTTGCTCAGATGCAATAGCATGGATATTTCGGGCACCTCCATCACTTCACTGATTCCCTTTAACTCTATCTCAACCCTCACCTCATCCATTCATCCCTCACCTCCCTCTTCTCATATCCCTCATCTCCCTCAACCTCATATCCCTCCTTGGCAAAACCCAAATCCAAACCCTCACCTGATCTCCCTCAACCCTCACCTCATCTCCCTCTTGCTATTGCCCTTGCTTCTCCTATTTAAATCAGTTTTAACTTCTCTTGCTCTTACTAATAAGTAGGACATTTGTGTGTTTATTTTTTTAGGTTTATGGTTGTGATTATATATATTTTTAATTATATATTTTATTTAGGGAAAACCATTCTCCAAACAAGTTTTTTCGAGCAAAGCGAAAAGCCAAGCGAAACCTGCCAAACAATCTATAAAAATAAGCAAATATGTTCACTTTTTAAATATGCACACGCAAGAATAACACTATAGTTAGCATACAAATTAAAGCATGTACTGGAAAAATTGACCCAAGCCATCACCCAAAAATAAAACATTTGTTTCCTCACATACTATCAAGCCAGAGTAAATTTAAGTTTGGGTGATAATCCAAGCTAAATTTTTATATTCGAAGGGTTCAAGAACTAATATTGAGCTCACCACCATAAGAAACTTCAACATAGCCCAACCATAACAAAAAGTTCCACCATATGTCAAGGTGCTATATTTCAGCCCCAAAAAAAAAGTTGCACTATATTTCAAGGTTCCATATTTCACACAAAATGTTTTACAATATGTAAAAGTTCTCTATTTTGAAAAGCAACACCAAAAAAATCAACACCTCATGCAAGCACCAAATTGCATCTTCTACCACACTAAGGGCCTGAAACAACTCCACCTTGGTGAGTGTTGCCTAGTATAGAACTTATGAGCCAATGAATCCAAGCCTAGAACCCACCAGTACATGAAGTATAAGTGCTTGCATGGCATGGCATGCCAGGTGCTTGGTCTCTTGTTTTTGAAACCCTTCACATGTGCATCGCGGAAAGTCTGCTCTTGACATATAGTAGGTCACACCATTTGCTCTGGACACCATTCATTAGTGACGTAAAAGATGTGGGATTCATTGCATAAAATAATGGCCTCATGAACAACCTATGCATCCAAGGTCCTTCCCTTCCCTATGTTCTCGTGGAATTCTTTAGTCAATCAGGCTCTCCACGTAATAATCTTTCCATCCTTGTATTTTGGACAAAAAGCACTAGGAACTTTTATTGTAGTTGCATTTGCTTGAGCTATGACTGCAAAGGTGGACCCCCACTTTGAAGCACAAATCCATTTACTTGAAGCATTTGTATCTCATGTGGCTACATATATGTCCCGTCACCCATTGGCCACACCTAGGTGCGGGGACATGTATGCCAATCACGTGGTTTTCATCAATATCCCAAGAGTGTGTGGAAGCCAAGTTACAGAACCCAACAAACCCTCCCAACACCAACATGGTATTTACAACAAACAAAGAAGCATGGTGCAAGCCCTCCGCTATTTCTATCTGCATCTCCCTTGTTGAGGTATCTCCCACATCTTCCACTTTGCTTAGGTAATCGCCCAAAACAAGTCATTTTCTTACCCGACTCTGTCATTCGAATAGCCCACATTGTTTTGGGTAACTTTGTCACCATACATGTCTCAACTTTCCCTCCTTGTGCACCTTTTTTTGCGAATACTACGTTGATCTACATTATCATGTTGCATTTTAGGAGAGTTTATCCCCATCTCTTACATGAAGATAGATCCATGAGTCTTTTGCTCAAAGATGTTCTTACACCTTGATTATAAAATTTATCTATTGCCATATCTTGCACGCCTAGTACATTTCCTATAGGGGTTCCTTTCAAGTAACCAGTGTATTTAACACTTCCAATTGGTATTTGCCTCATTAGAACCCTCTAAATTCTAGTATTCCATAGCCATTCTCTTTCAACACATTATTTAGCATCTTTCTAAAATTCAATTTGTGCATACCTATCCTCAACTTTGAACTCACATGTAGCTGTAGTTAAAAGCTCACGGACATAAGGGTAATACACATGAGCAAACATTGTTGGCCAACCAAAGACTCTGTGGATATGGTCACAATGAACCCACATGTCTTGTTGATTTCCTCCTTGTCGTCTCATCCTATTAAGGAGATCTTTGCGAAATTCGATAGGGATGGTGATGGTAGTATCACAGAGCTTGAATTGGGCACGATGTTGCGGTCATTGGGTCTAAAACCAAATGATGAGAAGCTCGCCACCCTCATAGAAAAGACAGACAAGAACAAAAATGGTAAGCACACTATGGATAAATAGATATCTACATCTATCCTTGAGATCAAGAACCACTTTAAGACCCTTTGATGTAATGCTTTTGGCTCTTTTGGCATACTTCAAACATCTTTTTATCCTTTTATTTGAAAGAACAATGACATACTCAAGTAGCTCTGCGAATTCATCTTCACCAATCTCCAAACTTACAAGTTTCTTAAGCATGTCTAAAATGACATCTTGAGCCACAACTATATCCAATTTTTTAGTATTAAAAGGGTTCATTGTAGCCCGAGACAACAACTTTTTCTCAATTTTTTGTTCGATAGACCTGCATAGCCCCTCCTCATCATAAGAGTGATTATAATTATCAAGATGTATAGCACATGTTATAGTATTGTCATGGTCTTGAAGACAATAATAAATAACGAGAGGGCATGGTGAGACACACTTAGGCATTTACGCAGAGTGCTTAGATGTTACCGAACTCAGGACCAACCAATCCAATAGGACAACTCCACTTTAATTTGCCTTTCCAATATGTTTCATTCTGATAGTGTAACCTAGAGTAGTAAGGGAAATCAATATTTATGCACTGCAAGTGGCCACTAGAGACTCTTGCATGCAACATCGACCTCCTACTTGAACCATGATCCAAGTTATTAGAAACCACCAAAGGCTCCAACAAGGTAGACCCTCTCTATGGACTCTCTTAGCGTGAATAGACCTTTTGACCCCATCCGAGATTGTTTGAGATTCCAAAACATACCCTAATAATAGTGTGTCTAAACTAGCACCCCTATGGTTTTGAAGTGTGAAAAGTTTGTCCACCAACATTGTATCTTGTCCATATAGACACCTAAACATATGACCTCATTTGATTTTCACACTGAGTAGACAAGTTCCCACAAGTGCTCCTCGTAAAGGGAGCCATACACTCTCGATGGAGTCGAGCAAAAATGATGAGAGTGGAGCATTGATTTCTAATGTTGACTCAAGTACGAAAAATGTAATGTCTTATGCATTGCGTGCTAGGAGTAGAGACTATTGTTTGTATTGGGTAGCTCATCTTGGAATTATTTCAAGAGAGAACCATCCTTAATGATGCATGGGAGTGGCTTGAAGCATTTAAAGGAATGAAAGCCATGACTTCAATGTTAACATTGTAAATTAGATGCATGACACATGCAAATGTGGCATTCCCATTATAGACTTGGTGTTGTATTGGAATATGTTTATGAAATAATCTTTTATATAATGATCATTTAATGGTCTAAAAAATAGCTTGTGTTCAAAATAAAATAGATAGGCTGCATTTATAAATAATATATTTAGAGCAATTGCGGTGTTGGCTTAATTGACAAAATATATGATTAGTTGACAAAGACATTTGTCTTGCTAAAACTCTTTTGTATATTATTACAAAAGCAATGTGTTCTATGCCAATGAACATACACGCAGGCACCTACAACCCCCCCCCCCCCCCCCCCCCCCCTTAACACATGCATGTGCTCGGGTGCACACACATTCATGCTTACACTTCTCATACTCATTTTATATAATAAGGCACTTCTTAACAACCCTACTTTTAATTTGAAACTAAACATTTTTTACCGTTTGATAGATGTTCTCATACACACCATTTATTAAAATAAAGAGAATAAGAAGAAAGTCACAATAATTCACATGCTATGTTCATGTATCCTTGGGCAACAAGGTTCGTACTCCTAGTTAGGATATTGAGAAGATATTATTATGAGTAACATAATGGCTACACTCGGATTAATGTGTTGCTCTTTATAGCCTACAAGTTCTATTGATGGTGAACAAGAGTGCATTTAAAATTTGTATAGATCGCAAGTACCCGCAACTCTAGATTAAGATGGTGTTCAGAGTGTAACTCTAAGTTGGGTTAGATAGATTCTGAAAACAGTGAAATGAGAAGTCTTACTCTGAAAAAAACTAATTGGCTAGCAGGACCTACAGTTGCACGTTACACCTTTTGATATCACATTGTCTAGTACAAGAAAAAATTGACATGTATGACAATGTTACACCATGACCTTGGCAGGACCAAAAAATACTTAACACATGGACCCCAAACCACTTCAACCACCCTCATGCACCACCATTGGACATAACACCCATCACATTGACCTCCTCGATGCATCAGTCGCTGCCTACCCCAAACCTACCTCCATCGCAATGAGAAAAGGTTCAACTACCCCTCAATGCTCCACACTTGAATCAAAAATCTAGATGATGAAACATCAAAATCACTTGGCTATACCTAAGCCTTTCCAATATAGAGAGGTGTGGGAATGGCCGAGGTAGTTATTCTTTTCAATCCAAATATCGAAGTTAAAAGTCATGACAACTCATCTAATGACATTTTTGCAAGGCCATTGCCTCTTCTAATTCCTTGAAGAACACCCAAATCCTCTGTTGAACCAACAAAAGGGATGTGTCAATGATAAGAACGCTAGCCTTTCCATTCACATCTAAAGTTAACCACTATACCATTGCACTTCTTCTAGCTTTAGGCATAAGACCCACACCAAAGAAAGCTTCTACATTTCTAAAATAAGTAACTTTGCCATGCCTCTTCTATGACAAAAGAAACTCGCAGTCTCTGTCAAAAAGCCATTTCATTGACATTGGCTTTTTAAGTCTACATAAAATCATTTGTTATTGCAGCATTACTTCTGCTCTGTTTTAGATCCTGCAACTGCTGCAGTCGTGGCTGCTGTCATGGCTGCAGTTGCTGCACCTAGCTTTGCACCCCCTGTAGCTTTTATTACAGCTGCTATTTTTGCAAAAGCTGCAACTGCCCCTGCTGCTGCTGCCCTTAAAGCAACAGTTATCTTTGTGTCCATTTTTCTGACTGACTGCATACAATCAAGAACAAATACAAAAATGTTTACCCTTTGATGCTTCATGAGAAACATAACTGCTCTCTCTCTCTCTCTCTCTCTCTCTCTCTCTCTCTCTCTCTCTGTCTGTCTGGAAAACCAAAATTATGCTTTAGAACACTGCACCAATTAATTCGCTGGCACGTGGACATAATTTGGCAGTTTAGGGGTAGTTTTGAACTAGTTTTGGACAGCCCAAGCATGTGTAAACCAGCCTAGCCAAGGGACCAAGGGCTGGGCACCTTTTTAGCCCTACATGAACACATTAAATGACATTTATGACATTACTTTTGGGCTTGCAACCCCTCTTCTTTCCAGTCAAAACATCCCCGGATTAAGTCCTAATCTGGGAAGGGTTTGGGGAGCCCTGAGATTAGGGGGAAGGCTGCACACACCTTACAGGTGGCTAGGGTTCATTATTATTGATAATCCATGCTTGTTGGCTATTAATGACTGGATGGTTATTTATACCAGCAGTAATCACTATATAAGTGACTTATGGGTTATTGAGGTACTTTGACAGTTGGCCTGTGCATGGACCAGAGTAGTCTTACTCCTGCCATGGACATGGCAGTTCACAGGCAGTCTTGCCAAGGGTCCCTTAGGACAAGCTCTAGTGGTGTAGGACACCATGGCTGACTGGCTTGGCCTGTGGGGAGTGGAACCATAGCCCCTAGCTCCGGAGAGATTCCAGATGGAATCTACAGTTGGGAGGTGAGTTTACCTACACCCTGCTATCTTGTTCTAGCCTTGTGTTTTTAGAACGTGTATTAGGTGATCCTTCAAGAGGAGTCTTACAGTAATTCGCATCACCTATGCAGCTGCTTTCTTCCTGCTGATCGCCACCACGTGGGCTGGCTTGCTGCCCAGCCGGCAGCAAGCCTCAGGCAGTGGTGCACAAATGACAGCCAGGCACGAGGGGGGGAGACACGGACATCAGCATGGCGATCAGCATGAAAAGAGCAATCACATAGGTGATGGGAATTAGGGGGCCATGTTTTTTTTTGAAGAGAAAAGAAAGTTGCTACTTTGGTAAAGAAAGCAAGGTCATGCGGTAAGGGCATATTTTATCCTAGCACACAACAAAGAAAGCTCCTATTTGTTTTTTTTAAGTGAAAAGCACAAGGTGTGTTTTAAAAAAAAAAAAACTTGTAAAAACAAAGCTAACGGAAGCTTAAGCACATACTAGCACACTCCGGGCATGACGAAAGTTCTTGGAGGCGGTCTGTTGAGTGGCTTCAGAGCACAGTTTCCATCTCTCGTGTGTGAAGCATAGGTAGGTAGTACTTTTCTTTGCATCTTTTCTCATGTGAAAGCATAGTTCTCTCTCTTTTAAATTCTGAATTTCAAAATCGGTCACTTGGTTATCTTATTATGTTTTCATACTTGCTATCTCTTCACTGTGGCTGAACGGCTCCGCTTTCATGATGATGTTTCCAATCATGAGGACAATCCTCAGGGGTCAGAGGACCACATGGAGGTTCAGCCGGAAGTGGTGGAGAAAGCTTACTTTGAGAAGCAGATGGCCAAACTTTGCGCTGATTTTACCCACTGACATGCAGAGTTTGCGGAATCGGGTGTTACTTCTCCAGAGGGGAGGGGAGTGGTTGGTTCAGCCACTACTGAAGGTATGGTTGCAGTGGCTCCTTCATTCATGCTGGACGCTTTAGTGGGCAAGGAGTAGGAGAGGACACATGAGGTTGTAGACTCTTGGCTCAACTATTGGATTGTTGGCTTCGAATTTCACCCTTTTCCAGACGCCCAAAAGACACACATGGTGAGGGATTCTCTTGAAGGGGAAAGCCCTTGCTGGAGAGCTGATGATAAACCCTGTACTTGAGTGGATTTTGAGACTTGGTCTTGAGATGAGTTCCTCCCGGTGGAGGATGAGTTTGACGTGGTGTCCGAGTTTGTAGACTTGGATATGCGGAACATGTCTTTTGACACTACTTATAGCAGTTTAGAGTGTCACGTGCATCCCGCACTTGGATGCCACGTAGACATTTCTGTACAGAAGGTGCAGGACCTGGGATGGTGAACTGGTCCCATGTGAGCCCAGTCCGACGAGTCAGCCAGGGATCCATCTCAGTCGTCCAAGGTCAGGTGTGCATTGTCCTGCACATGAAGCAGTGCCAGTCCGCGCTGTGAGTCTCCCTCTGGAATGATGTCAGATGTGCTGTGTATCTGGTTTGCAACTGGATGCCAGACCTCTGTAGGCATGTAGGTTTGCATGTAGAGATGGGGCCAGCCCATAGGGCTACCCCAGTGCGAGGATTTGCATTTGCACTCTTAGTGTGGGCATGGGGGAGGTATAGAACCACCCCCAAGGGGCCAGGAGGGCCCACATTGTGCCCACCAGCCATGGCATGGGCTGGAGGGGCTGTCGGCCAGCTGTACTGCTGCTGGACAGGCAGCCGACTGGGTCAGAAGCCCTAATCAGCAGGTCGGCCAGGTGTAGGGGCAGTCCCACACCCATGCGCAGCATGGTACTGTCCCACACAAGCATAAGCGCAAGCCCAAGGGGCCAGGAGGGCCCACATTGTGCCCACCAGCCATGGCATGGGCTGGAGGGGCTGTCGGCCAGCTGTACTGCTGCTGGACAGGCAGCCGACTGGGTCAGAAGCCCTAATCAGCAGGTCGGGCAGGTGTAGGGGCAGTCCCACACCCATGCGCAGCATGGTACTGTCCCACACAAGCATAAGCGCAGGCTGGACAGCATTGATTATAGTGTGAAAGCATTTATTAAATCAAACCCAGTCGTGGGGCTTCATGAAGCAGGCCGACTGGATGCAAAAGGAGGTATAAAAGCCCAGCCAAGAATTCAATGAGTTGATCTCATAATTCACCAAGTGCATCAAGCATTCAAGGGCCAGGACAGCCAAGAATGGTAAACTCGATCCCACTACTCTTTATTCATGGTTGCATCATTTTGAAGCTTACTTTGCCGCAGTTAGGAAGACGATACTGACAAAGTGATCTTAGCTAGTTGGTACTTGGAAGGTGAGGCCATTCCTTGGTGGACTCAGTGGGCTCATGCCCACACCAGAGCAGGTATGGCAGCTTATGTGTGGGATGTGTTCGTCCGAGACCTTAAGCAGCGGTTTCTACCGCCCCACTACCTTGAGCGACTCGAAGACGAGTTCAGGGGAGCGCGTCAGAACGCGCAACCAGTCCTTCAGTTTGCCAATAAAATTTCGACCTTGTGTCTGCAATTAGGCTTATCTGATACGGACAAGAAAGGGCAGTTTTTGTATGGCCTGGACACGCAAATCCAATGGGAGGTGCGTATGTTTAGGCCAGCCACCTTTGAGGACGCACTCTCGCTTGCGCAGAGTGCAGAAATGAAACACAATGGTGGCAAGCCCAAGACTTCCCAGCCGGCTTCTCCCAAGGCTAACGCCTCGGGGGGTAAAAGCCAGAACCAGACGGGGTCTTCCCCAGGACAGAGCCCGGGAGCCTCTGGCTCCAAGAACTCGAACAATGCGTCTAAGCTTACTCCAAACCAAAAAGCGGAGGCAGGCAAGACAGGTAGCAAGTTGAGTGCTGAGGAGCTTTCTCAGTACAGGAAGGAGGGTAGATGTTACTTTTGTCACACAAAAGGACATACTTCTCGGGATTGTCCGAAGAAGCCTCCAAAGGCCGCCGCCGCCTCCACAGCTTCTGTGGTGAGCACAGCTCCCACACAGACCCCAGCGGCTACCCCTAGTTCTTCAACCCCCGGTGCTTCAGTTGGAGCAATTATTAGCCGGGAGCTCGAAGATAAGCAGAAGGGCGCCCATGACCAGGAGTATGAGCGCAACGAATTGCTCAAGTCCTTTGGCTACATAGGTGGCCAGAGAGTCGTTGTCTTGTTTGACAGCGGCAGCACGGAGGATGTGGTCACGGAACAGGCCGCTAGGCGTGCCCGTTTCGAGCTGACTCCGGTAGACAAACAGGTTGAGGGTTTTAGCACAGGTATGACAACGAGCGTAAAGTATGAAGTTCTAGGTGCTAAATTAGTGATTCAGGGCATAGAGTTTGTGCGTGACTTTATGGTTGCCCCTCTTGTAGGAGCAGACATAATTTTGGGTATCCAGTGGTTTCACAAGTTTCTTCCTGATGTCAAGTGGGACAAGCACACGTTCCAAATCGATCGGAATGTGTCAAACACCCCAGTGACCATTAAGTGTGAGCCAGGTATTCCAAACTTTCCGCTCATAAGCCACTTGCAGGCTAAGCGAGCAGTTAGGAAAGGCGCACAGTGTGCGATGATTTACATCCAGACCGCCCAGACGGTGGCCAGTGCTTCCGAGAAGTACTCGGTTCTCCATGAAAAGTTCCAGAAGATTTTTCTTCGGGACAGTCTCCCTCCCCAGCTCCCCCCGTCCAGACCGGAGGATCACAAGATTGACCTCCTCCCAGGCTCGGAACCCCCGAGAAAGTTTCCGTATCGCCTGTCTAAGGCAATGGAATCGGAGTTGGACCGCCAACTCCAAGAATTGTTGCAAGCAAGCTTCATCCGCCCCAGCGTGTCGCCATTTGCAGCACCGATCTTATTTGTCAAGAAGAAAGATGGGTCTTCTCGGTTGTGTGTCGATTATCGTACACTCAACAAGCTGACTATCAAGAGCAGATTCCCGATGCCTCGAATTGACTATATTCTCGAGAGGCTGAATGGAGCTAAGGTGTTCTCCAAACTGGATTTAAAGAGTGGGTACCACCAGGTACGGATTGTAGAGGGGGACATCCCCAGGACAGCTTTCCGTACAGAACGGGCCCACTATGAATTTGTGGTTATGCCATTTGGATTGACGAACGCCCCAGCTACATTTAACCGCATGATGATGCGTATTTTCCGGGAGTTAATTGGAGTGTGTGTGTTCATATTTCTGGACGACATACTCATATTTTCAGCTACAGTTGAGCAGCATGACATTGATGTGGAGAAAGTCCTTAAGTTGCTAGAAAGCAACGAGCTCTATGTCAATGAAAAGAAGTCGGAATTTTATCTGTTCCAGGTACATTACTTGGGATATATAATTAGTGCCGAAGGCATTCGACTTGATCCGGCTAAAGTGGCCGAGATTGTTAACTGGGAAGTACCTCAGACTGCTTATGACATTAGATCATTTGTGGGTATATGCCAGGCATATTCCACCCACATTGACAAGTTTTCTGATCTCTCGGCAGACCTCACCGATCTGCTAAAGGGAGTGAAAACAAGGAGGCAAAAGATTCGAATGACTTGAAGACAATGAGGGTTAGGGTTAGGGTTTACACAGGTTCAAGCAAGCGTGGAAAACCAGAGAGAAGAGTACACGACTTCCAATATGCTTCAATGAATAGAAAAATCAAGTACAATAGCCACATGATAGTGACCCTAAAGGATAAGTGTTCACATGTCCGGCCATAAATGTGCCGGGTGGACCAAAACACTTATAAACTGCATATAAGTGAAACTGAACTAAACTGGGGGAAAAAACCTCCACTAACTGAAGTAAAAAGTGCCCCAGTAACCTACTGATGATCACTAGCACTCCTCTGGGTGCATACACAGCATAAAACCCAACAAACCCCCCTGGAGTGATATGTGATCACTGTACATCATCCACCAAAAGGAAACAAATTCAAAGCATTGCGGAATGCTTCAAATTTCGGACGTGGTAATGCCTTGGTGAAGATGTCTGCCACATTCTGATCTGTAGGACAGTAGATTAGACTGATATCTCCTGCCTGGAGTCTCTCCCGAACAAAATGATAGTGAATCTCAATGTGTTTCGTGCGAGCATGAAACACAGGATTCCTGGCCACAGCAATGGCACTCTGACTATCAGTATAGATAGGTGTAGGCTCCTCCACTGAAATATCCATATCAGTCATAAGACGACGCAGCCAAACACACTCAACAGTAGTAGTGTAGGCTGCTCTGTACTCTGCCTCACAAGACGAAGTGGCCACTATGGTCTGTTTCTTGCTTAGCCAAGAAATGCATGAAGCGCCAAGGAAGAAACAATTTCCACTAGTGGAATGTCTGGTATCAAAATCACCAGCCCAATCTGAATCACTGTAAGCATGTAACTGCATGTCACCCCCCTCAGGATAAAGCAACCCAAGAGACAAGGTACCCTGCAAATAACGGAATACACGCTTCACAGCTTGCCAATGTGACAACCGTGGGCTGTGCATGAATCTGCTCAACTGAGAGACTGCATACTGAATATCTGGCCTTGTATTACACAAGTAAATGAGGCACCCAACAGCCTGAGCATATGTAGTGGCATCAAAGGAAACACTGTCATCTTGTAGTGACAGTTTCATCCCAGGCTCCATAGGAGTACTAATAGGCTTGCAATCCTGAAATTTAAACTTCTCCAGAAGTTTAGCAACATAACGTGGTTGCAACAACCCAATGCCTCTGTTATCTTGCACAAACTGTATGCCCAAATAGTAATGTACAAGGCCCAAGTCAGACATGTCAAATGTCTGTTGCAGTATCTCCTTAAAAGCTGCAATTTTGTCATCATTTGATCCCATGAGCAAGAGATCATCCACATAAAGACTGATGACCAGCAGATCTGTCTCTTCTTTCTTCACATACAAAGTGGCCTCTGATGGACTGTTCACAAATCCCTGAGTGAGTAGAAAAGCATCTATTTTTGCATACCAAGCTCGTGGAGCTTGTTTCAAACCATACAAGGCCTTTTTCAGCCTGCATACTTTCCCCTCATGACCATGTTCTGCAAATCCCATGGGCTGAAATACATAAACTTCCTCCTCGAGGTCCCCATGTAGGAATGCAGTCTTTATGTCCAACTGGTGAACAACCCAACCACGATGTGCAGCCAATGCAATGACACACCTAAGTGTCGACATACGGGATGTAGGAGCAAATGTCTCCTCATAATCAATGCCCTTCTTCTGTGCATAGCCCTTTGCAACTAGACGGGCTTTGTACCTGTCAATGGATCCATCTGCATGTCTTTTCAATTTATAGACCCATTTAGTACCAATGGCTTTCTTGCCTTTGGGCAGATCAACCAAATTCCATGTTTGATTCTTTTTAATAGAATCAATCTCATCCTGCATGGCTTTGTTCCAATGCACATTATCTCGTGCATCCACAAATGAATCAGGCTCATCATCATCCTGTAAACTGGCTGCCATAACCAGATTCAAATCCATGATGTGTGCATGCTCATTGGTCCTTGTCTCCCTACGAGTACGACTAGCAAGAGGACCCTCTAAATGGCTGTCCTGTAATGTCCTCAAATACCATCTAGGTATATGTCTGACCTGTGGTGCCTGCTGTCCCATATTTGGTTCAGCTTCTGGCTCATTTGGCTGCTGAATTTCTGCACCACCTACATCATTTGCTGGCTGTCCAGTACCCTCATGAGTTGGATCACCAACTGTGGAATGAAACTCCATGGGTAGTAGACCTTCAAACACATCATTTTCAGCCTGATTTGCCTCATAACCAGCCATGGATAATTCTGATTTTTCATCAAAAATCACATCCCGACTCATGAATATCTTCCTGGATAGTGGGTCATATAACCTGTAGCCCTTGCTCTCACGGCTATACCCAACAAAAATGCATTTTGTGGCTTTATCATCAAGCTTCCTCCTCTCAACTCTTTGGGTATGTGTGCATATGCAAGACACCCAAAGATACGAAAATGCGATACAGAAGGCTTGCGGCCATGCCAAGCCTCAAAAGGAGTAATAGAAACCAATGCCTTTGTGGACATCGATTTAAAATATGACAAGCACACATTACTGCTTCCACCCAAAAGATATGTGGTAGTCTTTTTGCCTTTAGCATACATCTGGCCATCTCCATGAGTGACCGATTTTTCCTTTCTGCAACCCCATTCTGCTGTGGAGTGTAAGGAGTAGTATACTGATGTTTTATACCTCTACTCCCAAGAAAGGAATTCAGCACATGTGACATATATTCCCCCCCTCGGTCAGAACAGAGAGTCTTCACCTTGCATCCTGACTCTGTCTCAGCAAGTGCTACAAAGGCCAAAAATGCATCATATACCTGTGATTTCTGTGTCAAAGGATAGACCCAGCATATACGAGAGAAGTCATCAATAAATGTTGCAAAATAAAAGCAACCACCTAATGACTTCGTCTGCATGGGACCACAAAGATCACTGTGTATAAGTTGCAACTTTGCAGTTGCTCTTAGAGCCTGATCACGTGGGAAGGAAAACCTGTGCATTTTTCCCAAAATACATCCTTCACAAATGTGATCTGGAGGCTTCTCCATGAGAGGTAGATCTGTAAACATATTATGTCGCTGCATAAGCATAAGACTACCAAAATTTACATGCCCCATGCGAGCATGCCATAACTCCGCATCAACCATAGCTGGAGTAAGAGTGAATGCATGATAAGCAGACTGATCCACTGGCTGAAATGCATCCAACTCATAAAGTCCATGACATAATGTACCAGTAAGCATCAAGGTCAAGGCATTTGCTTTGTCTCTGACCATGCATTTATCATCATCAAAGTAGACCTGCATTCCACAATGTGCTAAAGAAGAAATGGACAACAAATTCTTCTTTATCCCTGGTACATATAAGGCATCTGTAAGGCGGAGAATGGAGCCATCAATGGCTGTAAGCTGAATCTCCCCAATGCCACACACTGGATATGAAGCATTGTTGGCACACTGAACAGTTTTGCCAACAGGGGCAGGGCCAACATGACTAAACAAATCCCTGCGAGATGTGATATGCTTTGAGGCACCACTATCAAAATACCAAGTACATGCATGTTCTGTCAAACTGAGTGCCTGTGAAGACCAAGAGGCATCATAGCTGCATGTAAAAAAACAGTAATCCCTGTCCTCAACAAAAGAAGCAGTCTCTGGAGGAGCTTTAGGAGTATCATTAACTGACATCCCAGCTTCCTTTGCCTTCTCTTTGGCAATCCTCTTCCTACATTCCGTGATGTAGTGACCTGGCTTCTTACAGTAATGACATTTGCCCTTCTTCTTGGGCTGTCCATCACCTTTCTTGGTATCCTGTGAAGAACCACCATCACCTGAATTTTGATTTGCACTCTTTGGCTGAGATTTCCCTTTCCCCTTTTGACCTGTAGTAAATGCTTGTTCAGCATTTGTGTTCATATTCATATTCTTCCTCATTTGCTCCTCTTGTAGTAAGAGAGCAACAAGTTCCTGATACTTGAGGGGTTCAACAGCATTCCTCATGCTGAGGTTCAAAGAGGTATGGAAAGCCAAGTAGGATCTTGGCAAAGAGTGCAAGATGGTGGACACAAGCTGTGTCTCAGGAATAATCTCATCCACATTGATGAGTTGCTCTCTCAAATCCTGCAGCTTGTTTAAGTGGCTAGACATATCATCTCCTTCATTCATTTTCTGATTTTCCAGCTCTCTTTTCAAAAATGAGATCCTAGCCTCATTACGAGCAGCATACATCTGCTCCAAAGTCACCCATGCATTCTGTGAAGAGCTAGCTGAACGAATATGAGGTATAATGGACCTCTGAACTGACAATGCAATGAGTGACAAAGCTTGTGCATCCCTGGCATCCCATGTCTTTTGAGCATTTGTTCTCTGAACAGGCAATGGCTGTCCTGGAGCCTGTACCTGTTGTCCTCGTCCACGAGCACCCCCTTGGGGAGGAGTCTCTGGAGCCAATGGACCTGGACGTGGTTCATCACCACTAACAAAATCCCAAAGACCTTTTGCCACAAGCACATTTTTCAGCATAAAACTCCACAAGGAGTAGTTCGTGCCATCCAATTTGTCTTCCTTAGACAAATATGTGAATACATCACTTTGCTGTTGATTTGCCATTATGCTTTACGCACAATGTTGTACCTGCTTACCAAAAAACCCAATAGCAAAAACCCTGATAACAACTGTACTCCACTGAATACAGTTCACCCAAATCTGCCTGCACTCTCAATCCTCTGAATGTGCAGCTCAATGCACCAATGACTGAGTAGAGCAGCAAATGGCGTACACAATGCCAAAATGCCCCAAAAATGCCCAAATTTGCTGCACCCAAACTGTGCAAAAAACCTGTATATTTTCTTGCTAGAAAATCTGCCTGTTGTGCCTGTATATTTTCACAGAGAAAATTAAAGTGCCCAATATTCAAAACTTGTAATGCTTACCAGCTGAGATTTCAACAGGTACAAGTTGACTGTAGTGTGCAGATACGTGGACTGTTGTACTGTGCAGGTAAAGATGACTGTACGGAGCAGACTGCAGGTACGATGACTGTACGGCGGATGTACTCAGCTCGTACTGTACGGAGCACTGTACGGAGCAGTGCGAACAGGTACACAGCAGGTACTCGTTGTAAGTAGTTGCAGGTACTCGTAGCAAGTACAATCGACTGTATGCAGGTACAGTACGAAAGCAGTCCTCTGTAAGCAAGCAGGTACAGTACAGGTACTGAGGCGACTGTGATACAGATATGCGTTGCAGGTACTGAGCAAGTACGGAACACTGTGAGCAGGTGTGTACAGAGGACTGTACGGGGCAGGGCGACCACAGTACCGTACTGACAAAGTCGACCAGAGCTGTGCAGGTACAGTCGGCGCTGTCTTGTACAGTTGGCGCAGGCAGGTGACAGTCGGCGCTTACAGGCGTATGGCTGCGCTTGACTGTACGGTGGCTGGTACACGTACGCTGACAGGTACAGTATGCTGTACGGCGCTGTCAGGTACTGAATGATGTTCAGCGCACAGTTGTAGCTGAAGGCAGTGCAAACAAGGTGTACGGGCAGCAGATACGGGCAGTTGATGAAAGTGAATGTGTACAGCAATGGGCAAAGGCAAAGCTTCAATGGCTCTGATACCAATTGAAGACAATGAGGGTTAGGGTTAGGGTTTACACAGGTTCAAGCAAGCGTGGAAAACCAGAGAGAAGAGTACACGACTTCCAATATGCTTCAATGAATAGAAAAATCAAGTACAACAGCCACATGATAGTGACCCTAAAGGATAAGTGTTCACATGTCCGGCCATAAATGTGCCGGGTGGACCAAAACACTTATAAACTGCATATAAGTGAAACTGAACTAAACTGGGGGAAAAAACCTCCACTAACTGAAGTAAAAAGTGCCCCAGTAACCTACTGATGATCACTAGCACTCCTCTGGGTGCATACACAGCATAAAACCCAACATGACTCCACGAGCGTTGGAGGCATTCCAGAACCTCAAGGTGGCTTTGTCTGAAGCGCCTTGTTTAGCCCTTGCCTCGTGGGACGAACCATTTCAGGTGATCACCGATGCGAGTAACATCGCAATTGGAGCCGTATTGCAACAGCATGGTCATCCAGTAGCTTACATGTCTCGTAAGTTACTGCCCGCCGAAAAGAACTACTCAGTCTATGATCGTGAACTCCTAGCAGTTATACAGGCCTTGAAACATTGGAAACATTTCCTGTATGGCCGTGACTTCGAGGTTCGCACTGACCATCAGGCATTGCGCTGGATTCAGACGATGCCAAGTGCACAGTGGAGTGATCGACAACACCGCTGGAGTCAGATATTCTAGCAGTTCGGTGGTATGATTGAGTACCTTCCAGGAAAGGCCAATCCAGTGGCCGATGCTTTGAGCAGGAAGGGACAAGTATCTGCGATTCAGACCACTAGACTTGACCTTGTTGGTACAGGACTAGAAGACATGAAGCACACGTACGCGGATTCCGAGGAATTCGGTACACAGTGGGAAGAGGCATTGGATGCCACAGGACCATGCCATTTTCTGATACGCGATGGTTGGCTTTTCTACAAAGGCCGACTATGTGTCATGAAATCATTCCGGGCAGCTCTTCTCCATGATGCCCATGACGCCATTACAGGTGGTCATAGGGGCATGAATTCGACTCTGGAGAAATTAGAACGGCAATACTATTGGCCAAAGATGAGGCGTGACGTGTTTACATATGTGCAACGCTGTGACATTTGTCAAAAGGTAAAAGCTCCTCATGGAAAGAAGATAGGGTTGTTACAGCCTTTGCCAATTCCTGAGGGTCCTTTCCAGGACATTTCGATGGACTTTGTCACAAATCTGCCTCCCAGTCCGAGTTAGCGTAATACACAGTGTTTAACTATTGTTGATAGGTTCAGCAAATTTGTTATGCTTATACCATGCAGGGCCAATGTGACCGCCGAGGATGTTGCCCAGCTATTCATTCGGCATTGGTACCCGATTGGTGGGATTCCTAGGACCATAGTGTCAGACCGAGATGCCAAGTTTACCAGTCATTTTTGGAGGGCATTGTTTGATAATTTTGGTACTAAGTTGAATTTTTCCAGTGCATTCCACCCACAAACAGATGGCCAGACAGAGATATACAACCAGTTGGCCTTTGATGTGCTGAAGTGTTATGTCCACGATCAGCAAGGTAAGTGGGAATCGTTTCTGCCTTTAGTTCAAGCTGTTTTGAATGACTCTTTTTCTTCAGCTATTGGCAGGACTCCATGTGAGGCAGCGTTTGGAAGGCCTTTCCAGTCGTTGTTAACCAGGACTTCGTCTTCAGTACCTGAGGCGAACAGAGTGACGGAGTCTTACCAGGAGATCCTAGAGTCCGTTAAAGACAGATTGGCTAAAGCGCAAGAGGCCTACACTCGACAGGCCAATAAAGACCGAAGGGACATGAAGTTTTCGGAAGGCGATTGGGTGTATCTTCGGATTATGAAGCAAAGATTGAAGCAGGTGGGCAAGCGATGCCCAAAGTTGTCTTTCAGGAGCTTCGGACCATTCCCCATCCGGAAAAAGATTAATGAGGTGTCTATGCAGTTAAAGCTACTTCCGAGTTGCACTATGCACGATGTATTTCATGTCAGTTGGTTAAAGCCATATGCAGGTCCACCCCCTTCAGAGGTCAAAGACGAAGCGGAACCAGATATTATTGATGAAGCAGAAGTAATGGTTCCAGAACAGATCCTTCTGCACCGTTTCAAGCATGGCTCAGGCCGAAGACTACGACCGTTTCTCACGAAGTTTCAGGACCGAGGAACTCATGAAGCGGTATGGCTCGACAAAGAATTTTTCGAAGACTATCCGGCATTATTGACGGATTATTTGGAGGCTATGCAGCTTCCGTCAAGTTAAGCAGAAGGGGATGTCACGTGCATCCCGCACTTGGATGCCACGTAGACATTTCTGTACAGAAGGTGCAGGACCTGGGATGGTGAACTGGTCCCATGTGAGCCCAGTCCGGGACGAGTCAGCCCCAGGGATCCATCTCAGTCGTCCAAGGTCAGGTGTGCATTGTCCTGCACATGAAGCAGTGCCAGTCCGCGCTGTGAGTCTCCCTCTGGAATGATGTCAGATGTGCTGTGTATCTGGTTTGCAACTGGATGCCAGACCTCTGTAGGCATGTAGGTTTGCATGTAGAGATGGGGCCAGCCCATAGGGCTACCCCAGTGCGAGGATTTGCATTTGCACTCTTAGTGTGGGCATGGGGGAGGTATAGAACCACCCCCAAGGGGCCAGGAGGGCCCACATTGTGCCCACCAGCCATGGCATGGGCTGGAGGGGCTGTCGGCCAGCTGTACTGCTGCTGGACAGGCAGCCGACTGGGTCAGAAGCCCTAATCGGCAGGTCGGCCAGGTGTAGGGGCAGTCCCACACCCATGCGCAGCATGGTACTGTCCCACACAAGCATAAGCGCAGGCTGGACAGCATTGATTATAGTGTGATGTCATGTGCACAGATACCCATGGACAAGTTCCTCAGCTAGTCCAGAAAAGGCAGCCAGAAAAAGGACCATTAGAACCAGAAAATGGAGCACAGAGAGCTGTCGGCAGTGTAGACTGGAGCAAGGCTTGGAGAGCAAGAGGAAAAGCCTGTCGGCTGTACCACAAGGGAGTCGGCTGTACCAGAGGTGGAGGCGGCTGAACCAAGTTGAAGGGGGCTGCAGGCGCATCATCGAAAACAAGCATTAATGACCAGTCGGCTGAATTAAATAAGCTTTAATGAAATTATGACTGGCCGACCAGCAGTCGGCCAGCATAAAGGGGGTCCAAGACCCATATAAAAAGGCCCAAGTGCTCCTCATTGAACTCATTCAATCCCACTAGGGGTTTGGATCCTTAGAGGTCCCATAGGGGACAGATTTTGGTGTTAACCACCTTTTTATGAAGGCAGCCCATGGCTGCAGACATGTACCCTTTTTGTACCATAGATTATACTGAATTTCCAGCACTTCCCTCTCTCTCTACTCTCCCTCTATACCTGCGTTTTTGCATCAGATGGTTCTCAAGAGTGTTTAGGGCTGAAAGAAGACTCCCAGAGCTTCCGCGTGTTACATTGGTATCAGAGCATCAGGCTCAACAAAGCTAAACACTGATTCAGTCCCAGATGATGGTGTACAGGTCCAAGGTACAGGAAAGTACACCAATTCAAAGCCCAAGGAAAGAACACAGATCGGGAAGAACTCCCAGGAGGTTTGTTGGTGGTGTTCCACAGTGCCAGATGGGGATGGCAGTTCCGTGAGCCAGATAGGTTCTCAGGTAACGTCAAGGGAGGTTGATCCTCCAAGGGTGATCTGAGAGTGCCAGACTCAGTTCCAGGAATGAAGACCAAGACGGTGTTCAGAGTCAGGGCAGGAATGGATTGTGGACTAGAGGAAGACCAGATGCATAGATCTTCATCAGAGACAGAGTGGTTTGGAGAACAGGCCGGATGTTCAGAGAAAAAGGGTTGCCAGGGATGGATGATGACAGAGGGACTTCGGGAAAAGGATTGGGATGATGACAGTCATCCAAGAGCAGGTTGGAATCCCGTCATCAAGTTTAGCAGAGGGGGATGTCATGTGCACAGATGCCCATGGACAAGTTCCTCAGCTAGTCCAGAAAAGGCAGCCAGAAAAAGGACCATTAGAACCAGAAAATGGAGCACAGAGAGCTGTCGGCAGTGTAGACTGGAGCAGGGCTTGGAGAGCAAGAGGAAAAGCCTGTCGGCTGTACCACAAGGGAGTCGGCTGTACCAGAGGTGGAGGGGGCTGAACCAAGTTGAAGGGGGCTGCAGGCGCATCATCGAAAACAAGCATTAATGACTAGTCGGCTGAATTAAATAAGCTTTAATGAAATTATGACTGGCCGACCAGCAGTCGGCCAGCATAAAGGGGGTCCAAGACCCATATAAAAAGGCCCAAGTGCTCCTCATTGAACTCATTCAATCCCACTAGGGGTTTGGATCCTTAGAGGTCCCATAGGGAACAGATTTTGGTGTTAACCACCTTTTTATGAAGGCAGCCCATGGCTGCAGACATGTACCCTTTTTGTACCATAGATTATACTGAATTTCCAGCACTTCCCTCTCTCTCTACTCTCCCTCTATACCTGCGTTTTTGCATCAGATGGTTCTCAAGAGTGTTTAGGGCTGAAAGAAGACTCCCAGAGCTTCCGCGTGTTACATAGAGAGTTGCAATCTCGGGCAGGGCACATGGATGCCACAACTTTGTGTGGGGGTTCTTTATCCATGGGCTATCACAAGATCAAAAACTTCAGGTGAGGAACAGTTATTGAAAAACGCTTGAGGATGCCACCAAGTATGCTAGGATTTATGGGGAGACAATGGCTAGCCAAACACAGAAATAAGTCTCCCAGAAACCTCACACTCCAGGTGGTTCCAAACAGGTTCCCAGCATAAACAAAAGTTTAAGGCTTCACAGAATCAAAACCAAAACTGGGCTTCTGGTGATCCCAATCCGAAGAAAGAGAGGGCCTCCAGATGGTGGTGTTTCATTTGTTGCCAAAGGGCCATATGAAGGTGAGTTGTCCGCATGCGAAGAAAGCACCCAAGGCACTTCATGTGACCGAAGCAAAAGGTAACCCTAAACTTTCTTCTGTTGATACTACAGTTCTAGATCATAGTGCCTGCATGGTATGTAACTTCAACATGTCAAACTTCGGTCCCAATGATCTAATACGGATGTATGGATTGGTATTGGGGAAGACTGTGCACGTCCTTTTTGACCATGGTAATACTCACAACTTCATTAGTACAAAACTTGCTCAAAAGTTGCGAGTGGACACGCAACCAAGTGTTCATGTGTACCGTGTGAACGTGACGGCGAGGCATGGCAGATTTGGGACCGGCTGGTTTCTCAATTGCCAATCTCTATCCAAGATTACACAGAGCCCCTAGATTTTTTCTAGATAGGAAGATGTTATTCTAGGAAAGGAATGGTTTTTCAACCACGATGTCCGTGTAGATTGGAAGGTTCATACTTTGTCCTTTGTTGTGGAGAATCTTGCTATTGGATATTTCGGAGTCTAGGAAGTGTCCAGTGGTGTGTGAACACCCTTCTTTTTAAGAGAACATAAGATAGGGCCTTGGTGCCTATTAAAGCATGTAGAGGGTGGAAGTATTATCATAATACAATCATTGTTGAGCTCTCTCTCTCTCTCAGCTAGAACACAAAATGCCATAAACTTGCAGCCATAACAGTCCATTCAGCCGTATGTTTTTCACACATACATATGGCTGCCTTCTAAATCATTATCAATAGAGGGTTTTCTACAGAAATCTGCAGCATGGAGGCATACAAGAGCAGCACACCCGTGGAGAAGTTGCAGATCAGCAAAACACAAGTCATCAACATCGTCTACATCACGTACATTATTTCTCTGATCCTCTGGAAAGATCTTCAATGGATCAAAAGCTTTTTCATTGTTTTTCTTCCTGCACATGCCGCACAAACAGGTGCTTCAACCAGCATTGCTCCGACAACCACATGGGCGACATCTTTTTTTTTCCCGGGAAAAAGATCCTTCTATTAGTTAATGAAAAACCGCCACGAAGGGCTAAATACAACCACGAAGGGCTAGATACAAACTTGCCTCCATTTATGGGGCAGGGAATCGGGATCAACTAATCAAAAGGTGGAGAAAGATGCACTTCCCCTCTAGCTGGCCGCTCCATGAGGAGAAGGCTATCTCAGACAGGGGGAGAAGGAATAACCACACAGGTGGTCTATAATGCCAAGTGGCATCTCCACCTCTATCTGTGAGAAAAGGGCCAGGCCGCCAGAACCTCAAGAAAGCTTCGCATGCGGTCAGAGCCACCCTGCAACTCCCCCCACTGACCGCGGAGGGTATGGATGATGTCTAGCCAAATGCTCCTAATGGACTCTGCAGGCGGAGTGTGGGTACCCTCAATGGTTTCGCTGCATCTAGCTCGCCAAATGTGCCAAGCTGCAATGCTACTGCAAATCTCCCATCTCTGGCATGAGCCCAGTCTCAAGTGGTCAGTAAATGGGGCATAGTAGCAGGGGAACCCCGTTCCCCCCCATTGAGAACAGTGGAACGCGTTCCCCCATGGCCAGCATGAAGGGAACGATGGAAACGGGGGTCAGGAACGACGAGGTGGTGGAACATCCGTGGAACGCCAGGGAACGACCGTGGAACGCGAGATGGAACGCTGGGCTGCCGTTCCCCCACGTGGGAACGATGACGTGGATTATTTTTTTTTTTAATAGAAGCCCGACGCCCGTACTGTTGTCGCCTTTCGCCCGTCGCTTTTCGAAAGTTCACTGCCCGACGCCCGTACTGTAGTCGCCGACCTGCTGCCTGCCCGTCACCTGTAGCCTGCCCGACGCCCGTCACCTGCAGCCTACCCATCACCTGTGGGCCGTGACCCTGTAGGCTGTACTGCTGTCGCCTGCAGGCCCTGCCTGCCTGCCTGCCTGCCTGCCTGCCCGTACTGTTCTGTACCAGGCAGTACAGTCGCCCCAGCCTCCAGGCCCCCAGCCCTTGCCGTGTACATACTACAGTGTGCACTAGTGACTACATTCTACTACAGTCTACATAGTACAAGTCCACAACAGTAGTACACTCAAGTTCTCAACACTGTGCCTGGTACCAACCTGCAAGCAGCAACAGTGCAACCTGCCTGGGCCCTGTGCAACAGAGTGATCAAGACTCAAGTTCAACAGTTTACATCTTTAGAAGGCAAGGCAACAAGCTTTTCTCTTTCTTCTCTCTCTCTTTCTTTGTTTGAACTTTTGGTGTTTTAAAAATTACCTATGTCACAATCTGGACTGCACAGTCTCTCCCCATTAAACAATAGACAAAAAAAGGACTCATTTCTTTGTAATGGTTAACTTTGAAAGTCTATTCAACTTTTTGCCCGAATTTGCAGAAATCATGGCTTACTCGGGTTCAAAGCGATCGGCTTCGAATGCTACTTGGTGGGACGAGGTTGAAAGGCTAGAAAGGTATTCATCTAAGGGAGGTGCAACACGATGGAAATGCAAGCAATGTAGCAAAGAGAAGTCAGGAGGAGCAAACCGTGTGAGAGCACATCTATGCCATGTAAACAATGAAAAAGCACAAGTGAACAAATGCCCAGGGAAAACACCTGAAATGCGTAGAGAGCTTTTGGCAAAGTACCCAAGTGAAGAGGAGAAAGCATGTGCACGAAAGAAACCGACAATTGATGCATCTTACTTCAGTAGACATGGGGAAGATGTACACTTGGGAGATGGACAACAGTATGGAGGACTTGGGAGCTTTGCATTTTCCCAAGATTCGCAGTCTATGGGTGCAAGTTCCGCCAAGCAGCAAACCCTGGGAGCAGCTTGGGATCCCCACAAGAAAGAGAGGGTAGATGCAGCTATTGCAAGGTTCTTTTATCATGATCATGTAGCATTCAATGTTGCCAGGTCTCCATATTTCATTGAAATGGTCTAGGAGATTGCACGGTATGGCCCAACATACAAGCCTCCTTCGTATGAGACACTACGCACCACCTTGTTGCAAAAGGAGAAAGCTGCAATTGAATGTGCTTTAGAGTCTGTGCATGAAAGTTGGGCAAAGAATGGTGTGTCACTTATTGCAGATGGTTGGAGTGACACTCGAAAAAGGTCCATTCATGGCATGGTTGCTTATTCTCGAGAAAGACTGCAAGTCATTTCCTCACATGATGCTTCTGGGACTGGAAAAACTGCAGATCAGCTTGTGGAAGAGTGGACCGAAGGTATTGAGAAAGTTGGACCAGAGAATGTTATTCAAAAACCAGTTGGCCTTTGATGTGCTGAAGTGTTATGTCCACGATCAGCAATGTAAGTGGGAATCGTATTTGCCTTTAGTTCAAGCTGTTTTGAATGACTCTTTTTCCTCAGCCATTGGCAGGACTCCATATGAGGCAGCATTTGGAAGACTTTTCCAGTCGTTGTTAACCAAGACTTCGTCTTCAGTACCGGAGGCGAACAGAGTGACGAAGTCTTACCAGGAGATTTTAGAGTCAGTAAAGAACAGATTGGCTAGAGCGCAAGAGGCCTACACTCGACAGGCCAATAAAGACCGAAGGGATATGAAGTTTTCAAAAGGGGATTGGGTTTATCTTCGGATTATGAAGCAAAGATTGAAGCAGGTGGGCAAGCGATGCCCAAAGTTGTCTTTCAGGAGCTTCGGACCTTTTCCCATCAGGAAAAAGATTAATGAGGTGTCTATGCAATTAAAGCTACCTCCAAGTTGGACTATGCACGATGTATTTCATGTCAGTTGGTTAAAGCCATATGCAGGTCCACCCCCTTCAGAAGTCAAAGACGAAACGGAACCAAACATTGTTGATGAAGCAGAAGTTATGGTTCCAGAACAGATCCTTCTACACCGTTTCAAGCATGGCTCAGGCCGAAGACTACGACGGTTCCTCACAAAGTTTCAGAACCGAGGAACTCATGAAGTGGTATGGCTCGACAAAGAGTTTTTCGAAGACTATCCGGCGTTATTGACGGATTATTTGGAGGCTATGCAGCTTCCGTCAAGTTAAGCAGAAGGGGATGTCACGTGCATCTCGCACTTGGATGCCACGTAGACATTTCTGTACAGAAGGTGTAGGACCTAGGATGGTGAACTGGTCCCATGTGAGCCCAGTCCGGGACGAGCCAGCCAGGGATCCATCTCAGTCGTCCGAGGTCAGGTGTGCACTGTCCTGCACACGAGTCCAAGGTGTGGTGTGCACTGTGTCCTGCACATGAAACAGCGCCAGTCCGCGCTGTGAGTCTCCCTCTAGAATGATGTCAGTGACTCTGTGTATCTAGTATGGTACCGGATGCCAGATCACTGAGTAGTTAGTGTTTAAGACAAGGGGCCAGCCCATAGGGCTACCCCAAGTTGTAGTGTGGGCATGGGGATGGTGTGAAACCACACCCATGAGGGCCAAGAAGGCCCTGGCTGTACCCACCAGCCATGGGTAGGCCATGGGTGGGCTGTAGGACAGCCCCAAGGGCAGGCCAGGGGTAGCCGACTGGTTATCCAGCCCTGGGAGAGGTTTAAGGCAAGTTTGGGGCAGCCCATACAGGCTGCCCAGCCTCCAAAACAGGGGGCATTCAGTGCTCAGCCTCCTAGGCAGCAGGCGCCTAAGTGCCCAGCCCTATTTCCCATGTGCGCAAGTGCCCAGCCAAGTATCAAAGTGATGCGCAGCATTTTATAGTATTTATTGCTGTATTTTCTGGTCGTGGGAGCATTTAATGCTGGCCGACTGCAGTAGTACTGGCCGACTGCTGTAGTACTGGCCGACTGCTGTAGTTGGGCTAGTATAAAACGGAGAGCCCACAATCCCATTCATTCATCTCATTCTCCACCAAGAGCTCAAGCATAAGAGGCTAGACAAAGCCAAGAGGGTGCTAAGCAAAGGGGTGAAGGATTCAGGTCAAGGGCAGGGTATTCCCAACCAAGAAAAGGTCCAAGATTGCTGTATTTTCTTTCAGATTTCTCATCATTCTAATAAAGCAAATACACCATCCGTGGTGGGGGCCCTACAGAGGGTAATTGGGACCCAATACTGTGTCCTCTCCCTCTCTCTCTATATTTTTTGCACTTCTCCTTTAAGTTTGTGCGTTAAAACATTTAAACATGGCCACAGCCTTAACACATATCCATCATCACTTTGCATAAAACATAAAGCTGGACAAAACATCCACAAATGCTGAAAATGGAGCTTGCACATGTGACACCGCATAGAGGCCGGAATGGGCCGACCCCCCCCCCCCCCCCTTGGAGTATTTTATTACCCAAGGAGAATAATATCATGTACAAGCTTTGAGGGCCTTACTCTCCCCACGGGAGATGCCGGATTATCCATATACAAATGCCATAACACAGCTCAACACAAGGCAACTGAGCCGGAACATAGGCTGTAGAAATGCCGAGCCAACAACATAATCCATATACCTCTGTGTGGGTACTGATTCTTCCCCAAAAACCACGGGTCTTCATGCAATAGAGCTGGTACAACAAGTACAACTCTCCATTCAGCCGGTACAGTAGGTACAATGGCTGATACAGCCGGTACAGTGGTTGGTGCAGTAGGTACAATAGCTGGTACAGCTGGTATGATGGCTGGTACAGTAGGTGCAGTGGCTGGTACGATGGCTGGTACAGCATGTACAATGACTAGTACAACAAGTACAAAGGCTGGTACAGTCGATATAATGGGTGGTACAACAAGTACAAATGCTGGTACAACATGTACAGACTGGTATAGCAGGTATAGTGGCTGGTACAGCAAGTACAGAAGCTGGTGCAACCGATACAATGGGTGGTACAGCAAGTACAACAAGTACAAGGACTGGTACAACCAATACAATGGCTGGTACAACAGGTACAAAGACTGGTACAACAAGTACAATGGCTAGAAATCATAATAAATGATTAAATACCCTTGCCTTCAGTATTTCTTCGTGATGGAAGCCTCCAAAACAGTCCCCAACACCCGGTATTCTTCATGGGTAGCCTTCAAGAGAGAGAGAAAGAGAGTAGCCATCATTAGGGCAGCCTGTAACGGTGGTAGAGGCTAGTGTACAGCAAGAGAGCCTCTATTAATGAAGAGAGAGGGCTCCAATTCATAGATTTGGGCCTCCCATGAGCTAAAATGGCAAGAGAAGGCTACAATGACAAGTGGAGAGCCACACAATAGCTGAAGTGACAAGTGTGAGGCCACTTGTCTCACTTTGATCCACTTTCTAAGTGTCAGGCCACTTGTCTCACTTTGGTCCACTTTCTTGCCACATGTCCCAATCTAAGAGATGGTGTCACCAGGAGGTGAAACTTTTTGCAGTTATTTTCTTTATTTACATTTCTTTATAAATATATATTTTTCTTTTCTTTCTCTTTGGTTGCTGTTGTTTTCCCCCGGGATCTCTTGGAAGGGCTTGGGCCATTGCAATGTCAGAATGGGTCAGCCAGTGGGACTTTGGACCAATGGTTGGCTAAGCCTGAGAACTGCACTGAAAGATGAAGGACAATGTCCAGGACATGGCCACTGAATGAGGGTATAGGCCAGTTTACACTAGTAAGTGGCTGCCACCGAAATGTGAATGTATCTTGAATTCTAAGCAAATTCTGAAGTGACCATACTAGTCAAAGATGGTCAGGAGACCAGAAGGAATGCAGATGACATCATCCCTAAAATCTAGGGAACTGCTATTTTTGGCAGTGTCGGAATTGAAAAGTGTTCGCGTCAGTTTGTGCGGAATGTCAAGGGGACCAAAAGCTGACAAAGGACTGTTGTGAGAATGTGAACCAGTCAGGAGATTTTTAGCCTGGAAGATTGCATGTGGAAAAGGCTTAAAAATGTGCCAAGTGTCAAAATTTGGTGCATTTTCCTCATTGAGAAGAGGGAAGCGTGGGAATTTGGGAAGAGGAGGCTCATTTGCAGCCATCATGTGGTTTTGTTGCAGGAAAAACAGCTATGGTGGTGCACTCCCTTGCCCTACAACTCATGAATTGAGGGTTGAGCTTGCTCCCTACAGCCTCTCTCTCTCTTTCTCTCTCTTGCAGACTATGGAAATGCTCTCATCAGATAAAATCAGGTACAGTTGTGTGAATTTCATGCTTATATGCAAAGGTTAGTTGCCTCCTTGAACAAGAACAGGTGTAGTTGGTTCCTACACCAAAGCAGGGACGGAAGAGGGTAATAACCTCTTCAATACAATGCTGTTTCAGCACTGTTTAGGTGCTGTTTTTGGGCTGTTATGTTGCCCGGTTGATGCCAAAATGCAGTAGGACTTTGTTTAAGTCCTCCAGGACAGTACAAGGGTTATTTTGGGCTGAAAACAGAGCTGAGAACAGGTCTGTGCAGAAAATTACAGCAAGCTGAATTGTGATGTTTTGGACTCCATTGGGTAGCCTGATGCCTATGGAAGTGAGCCTGTCAGTTGGGACTCATTCTGAGATGTTATGGAACAGTTTTAATGCAGTTATGCTGGCAAATTTCTCCCAGAATTTGTAAAACTCAGCTGATGCATGTAGAGTGCTTTGTTGCACTTGTGCTTTGTATTTCCCAACCTTTTTAACAATAAAGAAATACCGCAAGGGGCGCCGGACTTCGGGGCCAATGTGTTGTTGAGCGAGGGAGCGAGGATTCTGTGATTGTGTGTCTGAGTAAGTCCACGTTATTTGTGAATGAACTACCGCTTTATGTGTCCATAGACCGGTTTTATGGTTCCGTTGCCGGGACAGGGTCCTCTTTTCTGCAAGAGCCCGGACACGGATTGGATTGGGTGAACAGGAGACACACATAGTGAGGTACAACTGATTACAGGTGAGAAAGAGTACGGTCTCTTTCTTTGGATACAGGTTCCCTTAAACTTTCAGTTGACAGTATGACAGACAAAGGGAAAGGCAAGCTCCCTGCCGAAGAGAGTTCCTCTTCTACTCGCAGACAGCATATAGAGGTGACAGGTGCCCAGGTGTCAGCCTCTGCTCGGATGGAGCCAGTAGTACAGCCAGCCTTGTTAGAGGAAGAACAGGAACAGGAGGATTTGTTTCAGGCACAGCTTCTTAGCATGCTTGGAACTTTTCAGCAGCTAGTTAAGAATCCCAGAATGAAGAAATTTTTGCAGTCACGTACAGGGGATTCCCAGGTTGAAGCATCCCAGCATGCAGTAGAGAGGCCACAAGAACAGTTGCAAATGAGGGTAGAGCATGTTGAGCAGGCACCTGTCATACTAGCTGATCCAGTGCAACATGTTACCCAGGCACAGGTACAGGCATTTAATGGCCAGGGCAGTAATGTGCAAAGGGTCATGCCGACCATTCCTCCATTCGTTGCTTCCCAGCCTGGCTATTTTGGTGGTGGGTCTGTTTTCCAGGCCATGGCTAGGCCGCCTACAGTTTTGCCAGGACTGATGTCAAGAGGGTCACCAGGAATGATGCCTATGGAAGCTGTGAACCCTCTTTATGCCAATATAGGTGTGCAGCCCGGATTTCAAACTTATATTAGTCCAATTTTGGGGCCCACAGCACCTGTCAGTGTGGCTTAATTTTCTCAACCTAGTGGACAAAGAGCAATAAGGACTGATGCAGAAAAGGTGCAAAAGGATTACAAAGAAGGAGGTCAAGCAGTGAAGTTCGAGACTTTCAGTGGGATGCAGGACAAATTGAAAGCGCTGACTTTCATTCAGCAGTTTGATGCAGCATACACTGGGGGTAACTTTACAGAGTCTTCTAAGGTGCGGAAGGCTGCTACTTTCTTGAAAGGTAATGCATTGCAGTGGTGGACCTCACTGTTGATGCAAGGACAGGCACCTGCTACATGGGTCCAATTCAAGTAGCAGTTCTCTTTTGCCTGGCTTACAAATACTTTTGAAGTGGATGTTATGACAGCATGGCACAAACTTGATGCAGCCAACTGTGTAAATTTGGAAGAGTATAATAAGAAGTTTTGGGATGCACTCTTGCCAGTAACTTCCTACAGGACAGTGCCATTGTCAGAGCAAATAGAGAAGTATTGCTGTGGTTTGCCCAAAGAAATCAGGGATTATTGCATTAAGACCAATGTTTCTAATATGATTCAGCTCATTGAGAATGCAAACATGGCTAATGCATTGCTACAGGGAGGTTCACGTGGATTTAAGAGCACAGTGAAGAAGGAACCTCAAGACAAAGGACAGAAGAGGCCACTGTATGGCAAGTCATTTGAAGAGAGAGAGGCATTGATGCAAGCTGGGAAATGTTTCATCTGTGAACAGAAAGGGCATATGGCTGCAAAATGTCCACAACAGCCACCAAAAGATACGGAGGATAAACAAGGGCCACCCAAGAAGAAGACAATCCGAGTGCAGGATTGATACCTGACATGGTTGGTGACCAGCCATGTGATGATGCGACAGAATTGTGCAGAGCATGGGGTAAAATCAGAGATGCTACAGTGCTGATTTTCTTTGACCCTGGTGCTCGAGCCAACTTTATTTCACCAGCATTGGCAGCCAAGTTAGGAATTCGTGCTGAAGAGATGGGACGAGTTGGACAGGCTGATTTGGCATGCCCTGGGCATTCAGTTCCTGTCACTCCCATACTTGGCAAACTTCACATGCATATACAGAGTTATGTGGACACAGAGGAGTTTCTTATCATGCCCTTGGAAGGATGTGATGTCCTATTGGGAATTCCATGGTGTCATAGGAAACATGCAGTGTTGGATGCTTTCAACAGGAAAATCACAATTGTACATAGGGACAAGACTCATGTTCTGGATGTGAAGCTGAAAGGAGAGTCTGTCCCAGTTATTTCTGCTTTTTGAACCTGAATTCTGAATGACCTGTACATTTGTATTATATGTTTGGCAATGTACAGTTTTGACGTTTGTTGTCAATGACTAAATCAATGAATGAACTTTCAGTGCTTTGAAGTTGTATCTGTTACGCTTCAAATGAATGATTTACATGTTGTGACACTAATAGTACAAGATATATGCTATCGCCCTGTGTTGCATCCGGAAACATGTATTTGAAAGGCTTGAACCTGCGACGATGGCACAAATGGTAGTGGGGAATCCCTATCATCGCCCCGTGTCATCCGTTGGCAGGAGATACATGCGATGACACTAATCACCTGCGGAGTCTTGTGATCGTCCTGTGTCATCCGTTTGCATGTGGACTTGCAATCGAGGTCGCTTGCTTCTTTCAAGAGGGGGGTATGTCACCAGGAGGTGAAACTTTTTGCAGTTGTTTTCTTTATTTACATTTCTTTATAAATATATATTTTTCTTTTCTTTCTCTTTGGTTGCTGTTGTTTTCCCCCGGGATCTCTTGGAAGGGCTTGGGCCATTGCAATGTCAGAATGGGTCAGCCAGTGGGACTTTGGACCAATGGTTGGCTAAGCCTGAGAACTGCACTGAAAGATGAAGGACAATGTCCAGGACATGGCCACTGAATGAGGGTATAGGCCAGTTTACACTAGTAAGTGGCCGCCACCGAAATGTGAATGTATCTTGAATTCTAAGCAAATTCTGAAGTGACCATACTGGTCAAAGATGGTCAGGAGACCAGAAGGAATGCAGATGACATCATCCCTAAAATCTAGGGAACTGCTATTTTTGGCAGTGACGGAATTGAAAAGTGTTCGCGTCAGTTTGTGCGGAATGTCAAGGGGACCAAAAGCTGACAAAGGACTGTTGTGAGAATGTGAACCAGTCAGGAGATTTTTAGCCTGGAAGATTGCATGTGGAAAAGGCTTAAAAATGTGCCAAGTGTCAAAATTTGGTGCATTTTCCTCATTGAGAAGAGGGAAGCGTGGGAATTTGGGAAGAGGAGGCACATTTGCAGCCATCGTGTGGTTTTGTTGCAGGAAAAACAGCTATGGTGGTGCACTCCCTTGCCCTACAACTCATGAATTGAGGGTTGAGCTTGCTCCCTACAGCCTCTCTCTCTCTTTCTCTCTCTTGCAGACTATGGAAATGCTCTCATCAGATAAAATCAGGTACAGTTGTGTGAATTTCATGCTTATATGCAAAGGTTAGTTGCCTCCTTGAACAGGAACAGGTGTAGTTGGTTCCTACACCAAAGCAGGGACGGAAGAGGGTAATAACCTCTTCAATACAATGCTGTTTCAGCACTGTTTAGGTGCTGTTTTTGGGCTGTTATGTTGCCCGGTTGATGCCAAAATGCAGTAGGACTTTGTTTAAGTCCTCCAGGACAGTACAAGGGTTATTTTGGGCTGAAAACAGAGCTGAGAACAGGTCTGTGCAGAAAATTACAGCAAGCTGAATTGTGATGTTTTGGACTCCATTGGGTAGCCTGATGCCTATGGAAGTGAGCCTGTCAGTTGGGACTCATTCTGAGATGTTATGGAACAGTTTTAATGCAGTTATGCTGGCAAATTTCTCCCAGAATTTGTAAAACTCAGCTGATGCATGTAGAGTGCTTTGTTGCACTTGTGCTTTGTATTTCCCAACCTTTTTAACAATAAAGAAATACCGCAAGGGGCGCCGGACTTCGGGGCCAATGTGTTGTTGAGCGAGGGAGCGAGGATTCTGTGATTGTGTGTCTGAGTAAGTCCACGTTATTTGTGAATGAACTACCGCTTTATGTGTCCATAGACCGGTTTTAGATGGGTCCTTCCATACTCTCTCTCTAAAAATATCCCAACTGGTAGACATTCTGTCATAGGCACTTTGCCAACTCTTGGTATCTGCTCAATTCCAGATGTAATGACGCGAACAGAATTTCCATCGGAGTCAGGCCAAAAATAGCAACTCTCCTAAATTTTAGGAGTGTGGTCCTTTTGTATTCTAGGATAATCCCCCATTCCCAAAGCTTGTACTTTCCAAATATTTAGGCATCTTGGAGTCCACCAAACCCCTTTCATACTGGGAAATGTCCAGGCTAGTGACAGCTAGGCCGCAAGATCTAGATGCCAGAGATGGCAGCAGCACATTGGCGGTCACAGGGTCTCTCATAGCGCTTCCTTTCAGATTTTTGGAAGAGGCTTTGGGACAACTTTCAGCCTAGAAAGATCACACTCTTTCTTTGGTTGATGGCGCACAAGAGCTTGGCGGTCGGTACTTGGCTCGCAGTTTGAGGTCGACCAACTGTTTTTGGCCACGGTGCAGCCACCCTCAGGGGTCTCAACGACATTGTCTTTGGAATTTCCCGAAGGCTGAGCAAATTTGGCAACGGATTCTCTGCATCTTCATGGGGCACGGTCGCTTGGGCCACAGAGACTGGAGTGGTCAAGGCTTATGAGGAGGATGGGGGAGGGCCCTTCAAGTCTCTCACCATCGTATTTCGGCAGTCACAGTCGCAACCCCACCTATAGACTACTGGCGAGACCAAGCTCACGCCAGAGATGGGAGATTTACAGTAGCATAGCAGCCTGGCACATTTGGCAAGCTAGATGCAAGTTCTGACCGCATGTGGAAGCCACGGGAAGCTTTCTTGACGCTCAGGAGGCCTTGCCATTCCTCACAAATAAAGGTGGTGAGCCCACTTGGCATTACAGACCACCTGTGTGGTTGTACACCCCCCTCCCCGCGTATGAGATAGCCTTCTCCTCACAAAGCCACCAGCCGGAGGAGAAGTGTCCCTTCCCCTTATGATCATTTGATTCCCGCCCTTAAATGAGGCGCGTTTGTATTTAGCCCTTCGCGGTTGTATCTAGCCCTTTGTGGTTGTTTTTTCATTAACTAATAGAAGGATCTTCTTCCCGGAAAAAAAAAAAGTTATACATGATTTGAATCTCGTGATGCTCACTAGTGAATGTTCAGCTTCCTTCTGTGGAAAATCCCCGTTCTCACCTTGGTTTTGTTCTGAGTGTGGGCTTGCCCCAAAACACTGATCAAGGCTGGTGAAGAGACCAAATGGTGACATGACCAACAGGTCTTAAATCAGCACCAAATACATACACCCATGAATTCTTTGCAACCAGTACATGCTTCATCATATATGCCCACATGGGATAGTTAGTCCCATCAAGCTTGTCCTCGGCACAGAGCATCCCGAATACATCATTGTCACATGCACTCTGCACTCAGTACATGGTGACAAACTGGCTCATCATCAGAAGTGCAACAGTTGTACAGTATTAGAACCCAGTAGGATGATATTTGTTGTACGCCGTGACCCCATTGTACATACTTAATCTAGGATAAGTCAGGCACGAGCTACGTAGGTCATTCCTCAGCCTTAGCGGGTCAGTCAGTCAGTCAAGTCCTTAACCCACTCGGAGAGAATCATTCATGCATGTAGAGTCAGTAGAAGCCTTAGGGTTTGCATCAGAAAGCACTCTGCATCCTGCATAATATGCATTCATATGCCTATGCATCATTTAGAACATCCCAGAAGCCTTAGGAAATTTATTAGGATTTATCTGGTATTTTTTCCATATTTTATAGTATTTATTTAGCATTTATTGTCATTTATAAATATAAACTTTATTAAATGACCAGCCAACTTGACCAACCTCCAGTTCGTATAAATAGGCTTGCATAGGGCTTAGTTTCTCATTCAGTCTTCAGTGTGCTAAGAGCTTTCCTCCTCAGCCCTAGGAGTTCCCTTGCCTTCAGCACTAGACTAGTCTCAGCCAGCCCTTGGAGTGCTTGAGGTTGCTTCAGCCAGCCCTGGTCCTCCAACGCCTGCAGTTCAACAGTCCCTACAACCATAGGCGCCGGCATTCAGCATCAGATCAGCCCCTGATTCAGCATACAGTCCTGCGTTTTCTGCATGTGAACCAGCCGCCTACAGTCAGCCTGCGTTTACAGATCTGCAGCCTTACACATCTGCGTTTCTGTCCAGCAGCAGCCTTACACATCTGCGTTTCTGTCCAGCAGCAGCACAGCCCTGCGTTTCAGTCCTACAGCCTGCGATTTCAGTCTTGCATCAGTTCTACAGCAGTACCCCACCTTCGGTGCATCATCCATACATGCTACAGCCATCTGGTGAAGGTAACATAGCATTCATAAGCATTTACAGCATTCTAACATAGCTTAGAACAGTCCACCATCTCCTTGCCTCAGCCTCAGGTGTGCAGCCCTTCCTCATGCCCTTGGGAAGAGTGCATAGGCTCGAGATCAGTTCATCGAGGTGTTTCTACAGCCGTGTACGGTTCAGCCAATCTCCGATCCTCCGAGATCTTGCGTTTGGCTTATCTACAGTCCACAGTCATTCTCTCTAAAGAAATAAAGCAAATACTATCTCGTTATCGGGATAGGGGACCCTTTAGTGGGTAATTCGGGACCCAATCTGGTGTCCAGTTCTCATATCTCTCTCTCATATCTCTTTAAAGTTTGAAGTATTAAAGTGGATTGCTAAACTCACGAAACTCAGGATACAGAAGACGGTGTGAGCATCCGTGTGACAGGATCTTCCAATACAAAGACTTCCGCTGCATATCACATTGGTATCAGATTCAGATTGTCCACACACACCGTATCCTAGTGTGTGGATGGTTAGATTGCGTTCCAGCACAACCACCGACTTCAGCATCATGTCTACAGAAGAGAGTACTCATCAGCCGGAAGACGTCTCCCCCGAAGGAGCCCATGTTCTTCCGCCTAAAGCAGACACCATAGCTCTTCTTAGAACTCAGAACCAACTGCTCATGGAGCGTCTCCAACTCTTGGAGGCAGCAGCAGCACGTCCTTCTACACCTCCAGCAGCACCCGACTACATCTCCCTCTTCTTTCAGATGGAACAACAAAGGAGAGAGGATGAGGCCCGAAGGAAAAGAGAAAAAGCAGAAAGACGGGACTATGAGGAAGCCCAACGCAGGATCGACGAAGACCAGCGCCAGGCTAAACTCGCCGCTCGGGAATACCAACGTGAGCTTGATCGAGAACGTATGTTACTCGAGCCCCAACGGGAAAAGGAGGCCATACACTTGAGGTATCAGCAGCTCTCCTCAGTCTCCCCAGTCATAGGTGTCACCAGCCAGCAGTCCGCAACAGCATCAACCACCATCATTTGCAATCAGCCAAACTTCAGTAAGTATGATGGTAAGTGTGATCATTCATCAGTTAATCAATTTATTCATCAATTTAATGCTCATTTTCCTTTAGCTAGGATCACAGACCCACAAGACAAAGTCCACTTAGTGGCTCCCCATCTCACTGGTGAGGCAGTCACTTGGTGGCAGCATTGGTCTAGTATTCATACAAACCAGGCCACAGGTGTCACAGCCTTTGACTGGGACATCTTTGTCCATGACCTGAAGACCAGATTTCTCCCGACCCAATACATGACCGGTCTGAAAGACGAGTTCTATGGACTCAGACAGAACGGATCCCCAGTGCTTCAGTTTTCCCGTAAGGTAATTACTTTAGCACATCAGTTAGGGTTATCTGAGCAGGCTAAGATGGAGAAATTCATTCGTGGATTGGACTCTAACATTCGGTTCACAGTTCGTAACTTTGAACCAAGTACATATGACCAGGCTCTGACTCTCGCTCAGAATGAAGAAATGAAGATGAACGGAGGCAAGCCCAAGCAGTCATCTCAGTCCACTACCAAGCCCCAACAGGGGAAGGGTAATTCGTCTTCTAAAGACACTAAGACAGACAACAGTCCTAGCTCTAGTTCAGGGGGTAAGGAATCCAAGCCTAAGAAGACCCCTGAGGAAAAGGCTCAAGCAGACATCACTGGAGGCTATCTTCCTCCAGAGGAGCAAAGACAGTATCAGTTAGAAAACAGATGTTTTTTCTGTCATACCATTGGGCATGGTAAGAAGGATTGTCCAAAAAGACAAACGGAGCAAGCCTCCAAAGAGCCTTCTGCCACAGTTGCCGCAGTATCCCCCGCTCCTCCAGACCTACCTGCTACCACCAATGCGGTTCAGATCTTACCTTCTATGCATTCCATGCCATCCGTGGTACTTGATGCTAAGCAAGAGGGTGAGGCAACAACCACACAGAAAAGCTTGATTCGAGCTTATGGCTCTGCCAAGGACCGACAGTTCATAATCCTTTTTGACATGGGCAGTTCTGAGGACGCCATCTCTCCCTAGTTGGCTACCAACATGAGCTGTACCTTAGTGCCCTATCATTTGGAGGTAGACGGGTTTACACCTGGTCTCCGCACCCACATATCTCAACAGGCACAGCAGTTTTCTTTTCAAGTTCAAACGGCCTCATTCCAGCGAGATTTCATTGTCTCTCCTCTTTTGGGATGTGACATGATCTTAGGAATCCAGTGGTTTCGTCAGTATGAACCTATTCCCAATTGGGGACAGGACACCTTTATTATCTCTAAAGGTTTTCCTGAGCCTGTCATGATTCGGGGGGATAGGAGCATTCTTGGCGTTCCTATGATTTCTCATCTCCAAGCCCGACGAGCTATGTGCAAGGGAGCAGAAGGAGCATTAATTTATGCTCAGACAGCTTCTATCTCATCAATAACCGCTGTCTCATCATCTTCAACCCCTCAGTTTTTGGCAGATCTCCTTACTCATTCAGACATTTTTAAGGATGATCTCCTATCCAGTATCCCACAGTTAGCAGAACCTCCTAGCAAGTTTCCCTCTTGTCTTTCCAAGACTTTCAAGGGCAAGCTAGAACAACAGTCAGTTCTCAAACATTTGAAACATGTTCCTTATGGACACATTTTCACAGTCACCACAGACCACCAAGCACTTAAGTGGCTCCCGACAATGCCAAGTGCCCAGTGGAGTACTCAGCACACTAGACAGGGTCAACTCTTCCAACAAGTTGGAGGAATGATTAAGTACATCCCTGGTCAGCATAACCGAGTAGCAGATGTTCTTAGTAAAAAGACCAGCATCCCAACTAGTCAGGAGTCTACCATTCTCAACATCTCTGGAAAAGACTTAGAAGATCAGTATGTCGATTCCGCAGAGTTTGGTACTCAACCCAGTTTGGCCCTCAATTTTGAGCCTGGCCATCATTCAGTTCACAGACAGGCATGTAAGTTTAGACGAGATATCCACTTCAAGGAAGGGGATTGGATCTCTCAGTGCATCATGAAACAAAGATTGCAACAAGTGGCCAAACATTATCCCAAGCTTTCATTCCATAATTTTGGCCCTTTTCCAATAGTCAAAAAGTTAAGTGATGTCTCTATGAAGTTAAAGTTGCCTACCAGTTGGACAATGCATGATGTTTTCCATGTTTCTTGGCTAAAACCATATGTTGGTCAAGAAGTGTTTGATGTTTCAGATGAACAGCAGCCAGACGTGGTAGACGAAGCAGAAGTTATTGAGCCTGAGCAGATCCTTCTTCATCGATGGAAGCATGGTTCCGGTCGACGGATACGTAAGTTCTATACGAAATTCCGAGATCGAGGCACCCACGAAGCCGTATGGTTAGACGAAGAGTTCTTCCAGGAGTACCCCCAGTTATTGGCAGACTACTTGGAAGCCATGAACCTGCCGCCAAGCTAAACAGGAGGGAATGTCACATGCACTCTACACTCAGTGCATGGTGACAAACTGGCTCATCATCAGAAGTGCAACAGTTGTACAGTATTAGAACCCAGTAGGATGATATTTGTCGTACGTCGTGACCCCATTGTACATCCTCAATCCAGGATAAGTCAGGCACGAGCTACGTAGGTCATTCCTCAACCTTAGCGGGTCAATCAGTCAGTCAAGTCCCTTAACCCACTTTGGAGAGAATCATTCATGCATGTAGAGTCAGTAGAAGCCTTAGGGTTTGCATCAGAAAGCACTCTACATCCTGCATAATATGCATTCATATGCCTGTGCATCATTTAGAACATCCCAGAAGCCTTAGGAAATTTACTAGGATTTATCTGGTATTTTTTCTATATTTTATAGTATTTATTTAGCATTTATTGTCATTTATAAATATAAACTTTATTAAATGACCAGCCAACTTGACCAACCTCCAGTTAGTATAAATAGGCTTGCATAGGGCTTAGTTTCTCATTCAGTCTTCAGTGTGCTAAGAGCTTTCCTCCTCAGCCCTAGGAGTTCCCTTGCCTTCAGCACTAGACTAGTCTCAGCCAGCCCTTGGAGTGCTTGAGGTTGCTTCAGCCAGCCCTGGTCCTCCAACGCCTGCAGTTCAACAGTCCCTACAGCCATAGGCGCCTGCATTCAGCATCAGATCAGCCCCTGATTCAGCATACAATCTTGCGTTTTCTGCATGTGAATCAGCCGCCTACAGTCAGCCTGCGTTTACAGATTTGCAGCCTTACAAATCTGCGTTTCTGTCCAGCAGCAGCACAGCCCTGCGTTTCAGTCCTACAACCTGCATTTTCAGTCTTGCATCAGTTCTACAGCAGTACCCCGCCTTCGGTGCATCATCCATACATGCTACAGCCATCTGGTGAAGGTAACATAGCATTCATAAGCATTTACAGCATTCTAACATAGCTTAGAACAGTCCACCATCTCCTTTCCTCAGCCTCAGGTGTGCAGCCCTTCCTCATGCCCTTGGGAAGAGTGCATAGGCTCGAGATCAGTTCATCGAGGTGTTTCTACAGCCGTGTACAGTTCAGCCAATCTCCGATCCTCCGAGATCTTGTGTTTGGCTTATCTACAGTCCACAGTCATTCTCTCTAAAGAAATAAAGCAAATACTATCTCGTTATCGGGATAGGGAGCCCTTCAGTGGGTAATTCGGGACCCAATCTGGTGTACAGTTCTCATATCTCTCTCTCATATCTCTTTAAAGTTTGAAGTATTAAAGTGGATTGCTAAACTCACGAAACTCAGGATACAGAAGACGGTGTGAGTATCTGTGTGACAGGATCTTCCAATACAAAGACTTCCACTGCATATCACAATCATTATTAACCATGCCTCAAAGCAAACTAGCAATCTTCCCCAAGGAAATGTCTCTGCACAATGCACTGCAGACCCTCAATGTCCACTGAAAGGCAACCTTCTGAGATGCCCAATGATTCATTGATGACAAGGACCTGGTACTGAGAGGGAGTGTTAGCATTTCATCCCTGTATGCTACCCATATTTGTTCCCTTTTTATGGCCCTTGTTGTACAGATGCTGATTAAACATGATTAAGACAAAGGAGAGAGAAGAAGAAGAGAGGTTTTTCTGTATTAATATGGTACAAAAAGGTTACAGATGAATGTACATGGTCAGGCCCTTGGTCAGCCCCGGAAGGGTGACCTCTGACCTCTTACATGACTTCTACTACTGACTAGACTTATGAATGAATGTCTGAACTTGATCCCCTTTGCTGAATTATGTCTAATGCTTATATATATGCTTGAGGACCAAGTCGGCCAGCAACAAGGGCCGTCGGCTTGCTGTGGACCATAGTCACCAGAAACAAGCAACGGGAACGGAAATGTTCGAGGAATGGAAACAAGGAAACGAGTTTCTAGGGGTGGAAACGGCCGTTTCCTATGACAGAATCACTTTGGAAATGAGAAACGGCCATGGAAACAGATGGGGTCCCAAAACGGAGAAACACGTTTCTAGGGACTAAAACGGCCGTTTCCTGTGACTATGCTGTGGACAAATACTCATGCACAAAAACCCATAAATGTTGCGCTGAATATTATGCATTGTCCACCTCTGGTGGCAAGTCTTATTCAAGTCATAAAACATTATCAAAAAAGTCACCAAACATGTTCATATTGTGCCCAACGGATATCCCAAACATTAGTGCATGTCCTTGGCACCTCCGGGAGTCTAGAGGACTATCAAAACTACCCAATCGGTCCATACTCGCCCTCAAGTCTTGCCTTTGTGGCGGTTGCAAGTAGGAAACATGTCCACATGGCACTCACATGGGTGATGCGTGTGACATGTCCACATAGCACTCACATGGGCGATGCATGTGACATGACATGGGTATCAAAGCAAAGGTTACTCCATGTACATCTAACATTGGCATCAAGCAAAGCAAGATTATTCACAGGCCTCTTTCAAAGATATTAGAGGAGATTCCCTTGGAAATCTTGGAGCGTGAAATTCAATATACAAAAAAGAGATGTCCAATATATGGAAAAGGAAGAGAAACACTGAAAATAGTACACTAAAGAGCGGCAAAAGAGTCTAGAGAAAGAGCTCGCATCAAATGAGCAAGAAATTCAATGTAAAGCTCAATTAACAGAAACAAGAAGAGTTAAAGAGAGCACGAAAGATGAAACATCGCAAGGGGTCAAAACTGAGGGAGTATCATCATTAGACAGAGAATTTCAATGTGTGGAAATTGTCCAGACCTTTGGACTAGTGAATGACCAAGAGAAGGTGTTACTTTCTAATTTTGAAGAGTCAAACCTAGTTCAGTACCGAGATTTGGTGGCAACACCAACAACAGAATTCGAGTTCAGTGCAATGGTGGATGAGAAGAGTATCAATTCCAAAATTCCAGCTCATCTAGAAATTCTACCCAGTTCAGAAGTTTCAGAAGTTCCATCAGTTTCAAAAGTTCCAACCGCTCAAAAGTTTCAGAAGTTTCCCAAGTTCTAGTACAAGATGTTTGGAGTTCACAACTACTAGAATGGTTGAGGAAGAGCTGGTACTATTGTGAAAAAATAGTGCTTTCATTGAGCTACATCTGACAAGAGTGCTCACCATATTGTCCCTTGGAAAATGAGGTTCTCAGCTGTCCAACCCATTGATTTACAAAGTGAACTAGCAGCCCAAGCAAAGGCACACATTGCTGGTGCTTTGTGATGATGACCTACCCAGCTCATCATTTGACTCGTTGTTGTTATAACATTTAGAAACGCTTTATGCATCTCTATTCCAGGTTGTGTACATAACATGCCTTTCTCATGGGCCATTTTGACCTCTTGCATATCCTAACCAAGTCACAGCCGTGTTCAATACTCATTTCACCAAGTAATACAAGCAAAGGCGAGCAGTGCTCAACATGCACTTAAGAAATCCACTATTTGCCTCAAGAAGAAGCAAATAACCTCAATTGACACCCAAGAGCTCGAGAGCACTGACTAAAAAGAACCTCAAACGGACAAATATTAAATGGAGATCAACATGCTTGCAAAGGAGTTGCTCCATGCCTGGATTGAGGACATGCAGGCGATAAAAGGTCTCTTTGACTCTCCATCGGAACTTTGCTGCAAGGGGGGTTCTCTCTATCCATGTGTTGCACTTTTAAATAGGCATGCAATAAGGGAAGTTAGCAAACAACGTTGAAAGTGTGATACAGATGTCCTATGAGCGCATAAACCAGCTGGTAGTATAAAGACTGGGTCACATGGTGCTTCTATCAGAAAATCCAAAAATTATAAGTACGCCAGATTGGCACAAACAGATGACCAACCATGGTGACAAAAGTTCAACAGCCATGAGGAATATATGCATGCGCATTTCTATGGAGGGATCCATGCAAGCATAGCACGCTTCTATTGAGATGGGAAGGATCCATGCAAGCTTCAACGGACATGGGAAGGGGCCAAAACAAGCATAAAAGATCTATGCAAGGTTCTGGGAAGAGGGGAAAAACAAGAATAAAAAATATATGCAGGCTGCTATGGACATGGATGGCAATCTATGCAGGCTTCTATGGACATGGGGAGGGACCGAAATAGCCACGAAGGATCTATGTAAGCTTCTATGGAAATGGGAAGGGATCCATGAAATCTTCTATGGACATGGGGAGGGGCCAAAACAACCATAAAGGATCTATTGCAAGCTTCTATGGACATAGCAAGGGATGTATGCAAAAGCTTTTAAGGGGCAAAAAGAAGCATAAAGGATCTATGCAGACTTGTATGGACATGGGAAGGCGTGTATTCATGCTTCTAAGGACAGGGGGAAGTGCCAAAACACATTCATCAACACTATTCTTATGCAAATTAAACCTAAATCAGGGTTTTTTTTTTCTTTTCTTTTCAAATCCAGCGGGAGGGATTTTCCCTCCCAATAATATCAAATTAAGAATGGAATTTGCAAGCGCACACTGTTGTTAAATCATACTGATAAACCTAATCATGAGCTTGCCACCATGGATGCGTACCTTTGAAACGTGGAGACACTCCTCTCGCCACGGTTTCGAAGCAGTTGGGAAGCCCCTCACGTTCTTTCGCTTGATTTCAACAACACTACACTAAATGCCGTGGAAGCCACGTACGCATCCATCGTGTCACGTTAATATGGCTCTTACGATGCCACGTCAATGTTCAGTGCACCCCAACACAAAAAAAAAAAACTCAACAAATCAAAAAACTTGCAACCTAAGAATTTGGAAGAATTTGCAGACTTTTTAGCTACAATCTAGCTAGAATGCCTTCAATTTTGTAGATTTTTCAAAATTGCCAAAAAAAAAATCACAGTCCATTGTATATAGTTTGCAGCTTTTATGTGTGCCTCCTGGAGGCAATGACCCATTGCAAAGAAAAGTTGAGCACCCATGGAAAAAAACATTTAGATCATAAAGTTTATGATTTATGAGATTTTGCAAAGCTATCTTGATATTTTAGCTAAATCATAACTAAAATGATTTCATTTTTATAGATTTTTTGAAATTGAGATTAAATTTTACAGAGAATCCTGCACCTACCCCAAGCTCAAAGTTTAATTTCCTTGCTTATCCCACTAATCTTTTTATATATAAAAATTACGAGAGGGGATATTGCATTGTAGATGTTACTAAAGTAGACTCAAACTTAATACCTCTTGTTAGAGAGGCATGGATGCTAACATTAGGCTATATAGCCCAAGAGGCGACATTAATGTGTATTTTAAGTGAGATCTCCAAGCATCCCTCTCTTTATTTGAAACAACAAGTGAGAAGCCATTATGGTCCAATAACAACTCATGCAAACACGCTCCTATGTCTAGTATATATAACATGGCATGTGCACAAATGATTCACTGCTGCATGCTACTATGTCAAGTATATACAACATCGCATGTGTACAAATGATTCACATCACCAATTCGCAATTATGTATGTTTAAAACTATATTTTTTGCATGAAGACATGCTCCTATGTGTATACTACGCTATGGAAGGATGGGTGATAGCATGTTATTGAAGATCGCTAAAAGGGAAGAACATGAGGAGAGGGGACTCTACATGGTAAAGTCACAATGATAGATGCCCATAATGATCTGCAAAAATGTGATATCTCATGTAGGCAATGTAGATGCATAATGAGGCCTATGAGTTAATGTTGATTGCAAGGAGATTGCAATGTTAGTGATTACTATGATGTTAATAGTGTGAGAATTCATGGTGGTTCAAAGCACATAATAATCCTCAAATCAATTAACGAGATAACCAAAACACTTAGAGAAGAGGAAGAGTAAACAAGACAAGCTCAAAATGAAGATAATCTACTCATCAAAATCATCTCTCATACAAATGAGACATCGTAATATAGCTATAAGGAGCTAGCAATGTGGGGATCTGGTTCTTGGTCTTGATCCTGGTCGTCATGAAGCTTATGGGGCTGCGGTTCTCGGTCTTGGTCCTCTTGAGAATGTTTTCTCCTCACTTGATGTAGCTTGGGCTACCTTCCCTCGAATCTGCTTCTCTTCTTCACTGAGTGATGCTTCCACTCCTGCAAACAATGGTTGGATCTGGGAGGTTCAGCCACCAAGGGGCTATACTCCTTGAGTATCATGCTTTTCAACAATATGGCTATACTCCTTTAGTATCATGCTTTTCAACAATATGGCTATGATATCCTCTTCTTCTACCGATGCCTCAATGCCAGCCAATTATTGTGTTATACTCTTCATTTTGTTAAGGTGTACTGAAAGAGAGTCACTGTCTTTAATGTCCAAGCCAAAGAATTATATTTTTAAGCTAGGAATGTGGAGGAGGGATACTTGGAATTCAATGTAGTACACCACCAAAAATGCAAGCTACTAAAAAAGAGAGATGAAAAGAGAGAAGGAAGGTGGAGGAGGGGTACTTGGAATTCAAATTTTAATGATGCAATCCTCCTAAACTATGAAACTCGAATACAAAGAAGGTAGAGTGAATCTAAATTGGAGAATGTAGAGGAGAATCACTACAAGCAACACAAACATCTTAAAGAGCAATATGAGAAGAGCCAAGCCACTCTTAAGAACCAGAAATATATATTCAAGATGCCATACCATCCATTGATCTTGAACTTCCAATCACGGTGTGGTTGAATCGTGAAGGATACAACCATTCTAAGTGGCAACAAAGAGGAGGAGACAGGTTTAGAGTTAGTGTGCGCTCAGAAGGACTAACTCCAGTACAGTCGACTTGGTAGTTCTCATCCTTATTATTTCCAATGTCTCAAGTCTAAGTCCTGATTATTTCTAGTGCCTCAAGTCTAAGTCCTTATTATTTCCAATGCCTCGAGTCTAAGTCCTTATTATTTTCAATGTCTCAAGTCTAAGTCCTTATTAGTTTTAATGTCTTGAGTCTAAGGCTTTTGCCAAGAGTTTATGATGCTAATTCATGGAGTCCACTTCCTTTCAATGGATATAAGTAACTTTTAGTCATTATATGTGACTTTTACATATAATGCAAATGTGCTCTTGGCAAAATCATGTGTGAGAGAGAGAGTGTGAGCTTGAGCTTGTGTTTTATACCTCTTCTATGCTTACAAATACATGTGAGTTTGAGAGTGTGAGAGAGTGAAGCCTTGTTGTGTGTACAAGCACCACAGTGAGTAGAGTGAACTAGTGGATTGAAGCAACCAAACGGAAGTAGCAACTCGAAGCTTGAATCAATGTGGGTAGTTGGAAAGTTTTCCATGATAGTTATAAACTCATTCTAGCCTAGGTTTTTGTAAGTGTGTTTGAATCCATGTATCATATTGGGACAATCTTTGTAAGTGTGTTCGAATATATTCAAGTTTAGCACTGGATTGACAATACTTAGTGTAGGAGCTTTGTGAGGACACTCTATAATATAGTTCATGCTTTTTGCATAAAAAACATTGGAGCGAAGGCCTCATGAGTCCTTGCACTCTCTGTTGCACCATGGCCTATGTGCCATGTTATTGAGGTCTTGCACTCTATGTTGCATCATGGCCTTGAACAAGGAGGTGTAGTCTATGGTCTCGGTTTGTCTAGGATATCCATAATACGGATCAAATTGCACATGTACTACTAGTCTTATTGTGCATAGCTCTCATATTCAAGGCTCTTTGAATCTTCTCGTAATGTCACTGAGTGTACTACTATATTAGTGCAGTTCTTGGAGGAACTGCACTAATATAATAGTTCTTGGAGGAATTGCACTAATATTACTAGTAGATTCAAGGCTCTTTGAATCTACTAGTAATGTCACTGAGTGTACTGCTAATATTAGTAATGGAGGAACTGCTTGAGGTGGTAATGTAACAAAGTGTCCTAGTGGTGCACGTGCATATGAGGATGGGCCTAGGCACATGGGGTTAGGGTCCATTTACACATGTGGGGCACATGGGGCCCTAGGGGTATAAATAGGACATTACTATCATGAATTGGGATCTTTTACTCACTTTATGACATTTGGTCATCTATTCTCCTTGGAACATGTGTTCTCTTGGATATGGTGCAAACTCCCATGAGTGCTCTAGGTATTGCTTCCTATGAGATGAGCTTCCTCTAGGTGAGAGGCTAACACACCACACTTCCATAGTTGCTTGCATTGGTACCAGAGCTCTCTCAAGCTTTCATGGTGGCTTCTTTGAGAATGCATGTGAGTCCTCCATTCTGAGTGCTAAACCCTAACAGTTGCTTGCATTGGTATCAAAGCCCTTTGCTTAGGGTCTTTTCTTAGGGAGTGATTAATCTTAATCATTTTTGAAATTAATTTTCACACAGTTTTCAGATTTGCTAATTTCTTGTTTGGCAAGATTAGTAAAGAATTTTTTGTTAATCATTTTTGAATTTGCATTAAACATTATTTTAGAACCCTAATCCAATTTACTATTTGATTTCTTGAACTTCTTGATCTTCTTGATCTTCTTGATCTTGATTTTCTTAATTTTTGAATTAGGGTTTATAGCAACCAAAATTGAGAGATTTTCTTACATTATCTTGCTTAGAGAGCTTATAGTTTCAATTATTAATCCATTAAGCCTCTATTTCTATCCTATTTTCCCAAATCTTGGAGTTCTTGGAGCAGATTTATAAGAAGCTTGGTTACTGAAACAGTTTTGCTGAAGTTTCATTACAGTTTTCAAAGATTGCTGTGCAGAGTACAAATTGTTGTGTGCAGAACAGAGTTCTAGTGCAGATTATTATAACAGTTGCAAATTCTGTGCAGAAAATTGAAGATTACTCCAGTTCACTGAAGTCTGTGCAGTTTCTTGAAGTTTGTGTGCAAAGTTTTATGTAGCTGTGCAGAGTTCCTTGAAATAGTGACAGTTAGTGCAGAGATTATGAAGAAAATCCATAAAGATTATTAAGAAAACAGTGCAGAGTGAAGAACTTAAGTGTTTTAAGCAAGATTGGTGCAAAACTTTGCATCAGTAATAAGTGATCTTTACCCTAAACTTCATTCTATTCTTGATTTTCTTGTTTCTGTGCAAGAAAAAAAGTGTTTAGCAAAGTTGATCTTTGCAAGAAAGTTCAAAGGTATTGCAATCCCTCTCAGAATTGAACGGTGATCATTGGCAAACAAATGTGTTACCATTTACACCAAGGGATTCTACTGCTACACATTAGAGTTGCAGGAATTGACAGATCTTGCTAGATATATAGCAAACAAACCAAACAGTTGTGAATCTTTCTGCAATCAAACCAATGGCTGACAGTTGTTGCTTAATGCTTTTATATTTGTTCAAGTGTGTGATTAAAGGTTCACTTTCCTTCATATCTAGTTTATAGAATTGCATTGACAGATTTATCTTTGAATTTTTTGCTTGAGTGCCAAATAATTTATTGAGTTCATTCCATGCATCTTTTGCCCATTGTATCCCTCTGATGTGATGAATGATTTAATCATTTAAACTGACTGCGATAAGTCCTAATGCTTTCTCATTCCTTCTCTTCCACTCATTTCTCCCTCTCACCTCTGGGCATTCATCTCTTCCCTCAACTAGCCCCCACAGATTTTTCCTCTCATGAGCAAATACATGGTTTTTGGTTGCCATGTATAAAACTGCTCCCCATTAAATTTGGCTATGCCGTACTCATGATGATGTGAAGGGGGTCTTACCTCTTGATCCAATTTCAAGATTCAAGGGCAGTGTCTACCCTTTTACAACTCAATCTAGTGTTTGAGTGATGATTACAATAGATTTATCAGCATAAATTGACCAGAAATTACATTAAACCAAGGGTAACAAATCTGTACGAAATCGTTGGTGTATCAAACCATCTCCGAATTGCAATCTAAAGTTATAGGGATGTGTATCAGATACCCAATGGTTAATTTGAACCCTCAATTGTACCAAAATATAGTGATTAGTGCTGATTAATCACTGATTAGCAAATTAATCCTTTGTTTTGTATGCAGAAAACAGAGTATGCGAGGAGTCCAGATCTGGTCCTTAGAGTTCAAATGAGCTCAAATCCTTTCAAGGCTATCAATAGCAATTAGTCTAGTAGAGGATTAAGCCAAGAACATAAGATTTGACCACACATTGAATGCTTAATCTCTGTTTTACCAAAGTCACCTGCAAATTTGATGAAGAGCTTGGATCTCACTGTAGACTTGATCAAATCAAAAACTGCCTTCACCAGCTTGTAGAGCACCCTTGAAAATCCCTAAGGCCAAGAGGAATTAGAGCCATTGCATCTGGTGTAGACAAGATCTCATATTTGCTTTAGAAAAAAAGGCGCTGGAAAAAACATGGATTTTTGCAGCATGCGCCGGCGGTTTGCTTAGGCTGAAGCACAAGAGGTATGGCTATGCTTGGCTGAAAGGGTTTGGGCCAATTTTATGTGTGAAGGGAGAGAGAGCTCCTCCACCAGCTGGGGGTACAGAGGCCAATTGAAAAAGAGGTAAAAAAACTTGATTATCTACTAATCTTGATTAGCTAGTGATTAGAAAGATAATGGGCTCATAAATTTGATGGATTCTAAGCTAGGCTCTGATACCATGTTAAATTTGTTGATAGCCTAATGTAGGCATGGATAATAAAAAACTAGCAAATTCTCATTAGGCCAATGCCTCAATTTATAGAGTTTACATCCAAGCATCTAATCCCACTGATCTCTCCTTGATTCACTCCACCTCTTTTGCTTGATTCTCTCCACCTCTTCCCAGAATATCTCCACACCTCCTAAATCTTCTCATGCTACCCTTTATTCTCTCCCAGTAGATACTTCTCACCTTTTCACAGCTTCTCTCACATTTACAGATTCTCTTTTACAGCCTCTTGCTAAGGGCTTGTTCCCGCACACACCCTATTCACTTGTATATTTCAACAGCACATGGAGCGTAAGCATTTATGGACATATGGATGGCACAAGGGTGCATGTATCTGGTGGGATGGAGCTCTCTAAGAGCTATAATGTGATGTACTCTCAACACTCATTTGTGGGAGATTAATAAATATTGTTTTTGGTTTATTGAGCTTATTACATTGGTGAATGATACATTAGGATTGATTTGAGATTTGCATCAAATTATGGGGAGACTGTGCCAAAATTTGGGTGGTTTTCCCTATGCTCTGTAGTACACAAAAAGTCAATTTAGTCCGAAAAGGCACAAGATGTACAAGGGTGTTTTGGGGGCCCCTAGAAGCACTTATTAAGATTCTTCTATCAAGCTTTCAAGCACTTGATTCAGTCGCCATTTGAGGGGTCAAAAGGGTGATTTTTGGCAGGCTAAAAACCCTAATTCAGTAAAAAATGATGTAGGTTGAATTAAAGGTGTTACAATAGCTTGAAAGTACTCTCCTAGACTACCATTCAAGCTATCAAGCCCTTGAATCCGAGTTCGTTTGTTGGGTGGTCGACTTGGCATAGTTGACTTTAAAAAAAGGCAAACATAGGCACTTTAGGTTGACTTTTTTCAAAAAAAAAAATCCGAACATAGGCACTTTAGGTAACATTTTTCAAACTATTTTTACATCATTAGAGCTTCGAGCAGACATAAAGATCATGTAATTTGGATAAGTGGTCAAGCAAGAACCGAAAACGCACCCCTAGGCAAAAAAGGCAAAATAGATAGCTGTAGGGATTCTAGAACCAAAGATCTAGGGTGGCAAGCCTATCATTACGGATGTGGAAATCTAAAGGCCATTTCATTTGGATTTCATTTGGTCAATTTACACCCAAATTGGTAATTTTGGCCACTTACTGAAGGGTATGAAACCCTAATTTAGTTTTAGGCATTTTGGACTAACCTAAAATTGATCATATGGGTTGAGTCCTCGCTACAAAATAACAAGCTCTTGTTTCCATCAATCGGATTTCAGAAGGTCAAGTTACCACTATTTTAGTACTTGTAACCATGGTTTTGGGCAATGAAGTGAGTTATGGTTTGACGACAATGTGAAATCAACCTTTGAAATGGAAGAGTGGGTAAAGCGATGGGATAGATATTTTTATCTATCAAGTGTTCACAAGCACCTTGATGCCAAAAAGATCAAACAAGTGGGTTCTTTCCTTCTTGGTCGTGTAAAAGATTGGTATGAAAAAAGAAGCTATAGAATGAATCCTTCTTTGTGAAGCAAGGCAAGATTGGGAAGATTTTGCATACTTCTTGGTTCAACACTTTGAACCTTTGCATGATATCTCCTTCTTCATTCATGAGACTATGACACGAACGAAGTAGTGAAGAAGTTTGTTGATGGCCTACATCATGAACTTTGAAGCGGGGCTCAATGTATATTGAATGAATTGGAAGGATGTTACCTACAAGAGGTTATGATTTTTGCATGGATTGTGGATTTCCATATAAGTAAGAGTCTATAACAACAAGGGAAGGCTACTTGTTGGTACATGCATGCTAAGGGCAAAGAGGATTTCTTAGAAGATGCCATTGGCATTGAAACTTTAGACAACAATCTACAAAGCAATCAGGCCAAGGAGGTGTTATACTTGGATGATTAAGGTGATTTATGCTATGTGTTGATTGAGAATAGTGTTCAAAAGGGTATGGTTATGATCCTTGAGCATCTGGGCATATACGTGCGTGATGGAATGCTTCAGTCCATGATGAGAGATTTGGGTGCCAAAATGGACAAGATAGGTGACCCAGTCACTCAATCTTATGGTCATTGCATGAATCATGATCAAATTATGATTATGTGGGCCTTTGTGAGTTCATTATGGGTATTCATGGGAGCAATACACTTGCTGAAATTTCTAGGGAGCAAGTGATTGGGAAGCTATACACTCAAGTGCATAAGGTTTTGGACATTGCCTCATCTACTGTGGTGATATTCTAATGTGCATAGATCTTTTTCTTATGAACTTTCACATGTGTTGATTTGGTGGCCCATTGTGAGCCAATGATGAGCTTCGTGATGGATACGAATTCATAGCTCATTGATGGTTGGTTGTGTGGATGAGTCTCTTTCACCTTTTTCAAAGTCTCTTCACACTTAGCTTTATGATGTATGGATTGATGATGGGCAGCGTACACATGTGGATTGGCACCAAGTTTATTATGGTGACTCATCTTTTATTTGGGTTGATATGGCATTAGATGGTGTCCATATATTGTATGGAGGTGGATGGTTTTGCCTTGGGCACTACATCTTTGATAGAGGCTACTTGTGATGAGATTTCTCGTGAGATGATATCTTAGTTGAGGTGGATATGGATGTATTTATCTTGAATATGGTTTCGCATGCTACACACACTTTGTTTCGCATCATGGATGTATCTCTTATGGGTGTATATGATTCTCCTTTCTATGCAGAGCAATGGTCAAGTGATGCATGTATTCATGAGTATGATGACTTTGAGGAGGATTTGGATGCCTATGTTCAAGAGGGATTGCACAACCATGCATTTTCTCATGGTGTGGACATATGTGATGCTCATACTGTGGATAGCTATGTTTTAGATATGCCTATGGAGGGTGTTACACATGCATTGATTGGTGTGTGGATAGCCATGCTTTGAATTCACCTATGGATGCATTAAGAGATGGTCTATGGACTACGTATGTGAATCCGGTTTATGATGCTTTTTCAAGCTCGGAGTGGAAAGTGTATGATTGTTAGCTTATGGACCACTTCATGTGTGGATGCCTTATTAGAGTCTAATGTTGATGAGGATCATACTTTTGATATTGGATAGATTACACATGTGGTGATGGTTATGCACATGAGGATTTGACATGTATTGATCATGACAGTGATGCCTTACACACGCTTATTGGTGATGCCTTACACATGCCTTACACACGCCTTACACACCCTTATTGGTGATGCCTTACACACGCCTTACACACGCTTATTGGTGATGCTTCTTGCTTCCGTGATGTGTATGGCGACTCTCTTTGTACATTGGACAATGACAGGTGCTATGCTCATTGCAGAGCATAGAGGAATACATAGAGAGAGTCATATCTATGGAGAGTTTTATCATTGTACAACCAATGCAATGAGGATTTCTATGCTCATTGCATAGAGGATGACATAGAGAGAGTCATATCTATGGAGAATTTTTCATTTTACTATCACTTATCATGAGGATGAGGATGCCTATGATGATGCATGTGATGGTAGTCTTGATATAGAGATACCCAATATGATGATGCATGATCTATGCTATGGTGGAGCATGTGATGGTAGTCTTGATGATGGAGATACCGCTTATGATGATGCATGCTCTATGCTTGATGGTGGAGATTTCCGTATGCTTGATGCACATGTTACTTATGGTGAGCTAGGGGTTTGCATTTATAGTGAGCATGCGTATTTGTGGATGATCACACCTATGCCCACACCAATGTTAGCTATGAGGTGTATATCTTTGGGTCTTGTGGATGGTGATATGATGTGATGGATTATGCAATTGGGGCATTCACTTTTGGATGTGTCATATGCCACTTGGATTGTATTGCCTATGGAGGAGGACACATGACTAGCTTTGTCAGAGAGATGAGGATTCTTTGCATCTCACATTTTGATTTAGCGACGGTCACGTGGACTGTAAATCATGGCATGGACTTTGTTTCAGGACATGTGGTCATGAAGATGCGCATATGGATCATGTGCCCTTGGGATTTCCATTTGATCCAGGAGATTGAGGAGAGATTAAGTGATGATTGAGGATGTATGGCTACACCACATTTTTGATCCAGGTGGTATTATGCTTTTCAGCTTGGGAGTTCATCTATGCAGTTTCCCATTTCATCCACGAGGTGATATAGATTATTATCTAGGATCATGGATTGGTAGCTTTATGACTCATGTGGGCTATGTGCATCTATGAGGTCACACGACCGATGTTGACTTTTGTGACTCATGTGGACCACGTGCATCAATGAGGTCACACGGCTGATTTTGAATTTTATATATAGCATTTGTATACTTTTGTGCACTTGACCCTTAAATTTCAAGGACAAAATCATTATGGGAAGGGATGGTTTAAAATGTACAGTTTTAGGTGCACATTCACATGCGGAATGGGCAAAGGCATTTTGGGCTTAGGTTCATTTACATATGTGGGTTTATAGGGCCTTGGGGGATAGAAGGCATGGGGCACAGGGATATTGGACCTTTTGGACCGTTTTTGACATATCACTTTACATGTCCTTGGAACTCTCATGCCCAAGCTTCCATGGTGGTACTCCCTCATGAGTGCAAGGTGGTTCTCCCCTAGAGTGCACATGTGGTACTCCATGTGATGAGTGCGTATCTCTCTTCTCTCTCCTCTCCCCTACAGTCCAACCTAGGGTTGAGTGCTCGACAATACTCTCAAAGTTTTACATTACATAAGGATGTAAAAAAAACCTTTACTAAGACCTTGGTTCTTATTTAATAAAGAGGTTTATAAGAATTTTTAATATAAGACCTTCATGTCTAGTCTCTATGGTTTTTCTAGCCAGTGCACTATGGTGATGGGCTACACACAATCTTTATACGGTCAAGGTTATCCTTGTGTGGTCTATATGGTCCATACAATAACTGTACGTGATTTCCATGCTCGGGGGGTTCACCTAAAAATATATAAGTGTAGCATGTGAGTTCATTAGGAGGGGTATATCAATTCAAAAAATTACAAAATTACATTTATAGGAGGGGTTTTTAAAACCAATTTGAAAAAAAAAACCATAAGTTCATGAAGAAAAAGGGGTCTTTTATTCATAAAAGTATGTAAGTGTAAGGGGTTTTTTAAATACCCCTTGAACGTACGTGGTATGTAAAATTTCTTAGAGGTTAACCCCTCGAGATTCCATGGTCTACATGGTCCATACAACAATAGTATAATCACACTCTATGTGATTTCCATATAGTTGGTCATCTCTATAGTCCATATGGTCTATATAGGAGGTTGGAATGGGCTCTACGTAATCTCATGATATGCTTGGCCTTCTCATGGTGTGATCAGAAGTGTTGATAGGAGTGCTCATGGTAGGAGGTTTCAGGGCCTTGGTTGGTTCTTGACCTAGGCTTGGCATTGGTCTAAGTTCTTGAAATGAATCTCATGATATGCTTGGCCTTCTCATGGTGTGATCAGAAGTGTTGATAGGGGTGCTCCTGGTAGGAGGTTTCAGGGCCTTGGCTGGTTCTTGACCTAGGCTTGGCACTGGTCTAAGTTCTTGAAATGAATCTATCAACACAGTAGTCGGTATAGCTCCCCATACTACTAGATTGGTTTAAATTAGATTATCTGGGCCCTAGTCTTGAATCTATCAGGGGTGTGACAGTTCTCTCAGGTTGATGGTCCATGCTCGTTTCCCTAGGATAAGGCTCTTTTTATTGTGTGTTTCCTAGGATAAAGTTTCTTAGTCTTAAGGCAAGACTCCACTTTGAATGTGCATAAGATCTTGGGGCTTTTTGCTCTGAGACAATGATATGTCCATCCACTAGGTAACCAATCCTCCCATCTCTAAGTCAGGGGTGGTTTGTCCCATGCTTAGGTGCTCTTAACTTTCATTGGTGCTATCAAAGACCAATACTATTTGACTCCATGTGGTGTTGACTGATGGATCAAATCTTGCAAGCAATTGTACGTAGGAGGGTTCAGTATCATCAAATAATGGGTTGTTTTTTACCAATTTCCCTAAGCATAGGTGCATGAATGTGTTGAGTGAAGGTGCAAAATCACACTCTAGAATAGGGAGATTTTTTCCTTTTGGAGGTTAGGAACGACCATTCATTCTCATAAGAATGGACGTTTGTCTTTTGTGAGTACATGTATGGCTGCGACCATTTGTTAATATCAGGTACGGTCATGGACAGGAAATAGGAATAGGTGTTCCTTAATAGAGGAATGGACGTTTGTACGTTAGGAAAGAGCAGCCGTGGTTGAATAGAAGAACAAGTGTTCTTTTGCAGAGGAATGGACGTTTGTACGTTAGGAAAGAGCAGCCGTGGTTGAATAGAAGAACAGGTGTTCTTTTGCAGAGGAATGGACGTTCGATTTTGAGAAGGTGCGGTCGTGGGCAGTGTTGAGAAAAAGACATTCATTGGTTGGGGAATGGTCATGGGATTATCTAGGTATGGTCGTTCACTCATAGAGGAATGACAAACATTTGTCTATGAAGGTACGGGTGTTCAGTCATAGACTGACAGGAGACAGGTGTCTTAACTGCACTGAAACAGAGTCTGTGAGACAGCCACCTCTAAATACTCTTCTGCTGACAGAGTTAGCTAAATATTCTTCTAATAGAGTTAGTTGCATAACAATTATTCTCTTTCACAATGACCATTACTCTCATTCATAAAATAAATTTGGAGAGATTCTCCAATTGGAAGTGAACGAGCATGGCTAAGGAAGGTACGGCCGCACCTCTATAAAGTGAACGGGCATTCAGTTTTCTCCTAGTTTTTTCTTGATTTCCTCCCCTTAGTTATGATTTTTTGAGGTTTTCTTTTTATGCATAGCTTAGGCTAGTCCTAAGCTACCTAATAATGTAAGGAATGCCTAGTTTAACCTAATATCCAAGAATTAATGATGTGATTAAGCTAACATACAGTTTTTTCTATCTACTTAAAGAAAAACAAAAAAAAAAAGGAATCAAGGGCAAAATTAGAGCACTTACTTGTAGCTTCTGCTTTTGATGTAGTCTCCGAAGATCCTATTGCTCCCAATGCTCCATTGTAACTCCATTGTTTTAAGAAAAACAAAAATAACACAAATCAAACAAGAAACTCATACTAAACTCCTATTAACCGGTGGATTTGCATTCCATCTAGGCAAGATAAGTCTCTAGTTTAGGAAGAGATTGTGAAGGACCCTAATCTAAGTCCTATGCCCAGTAGGGACACCAAATATTTTCACCTATATGATCATTATCCTTGCATGAGAGGAAGAAGAAGAGAAGAGAAGAGAGAAAATGCAAGGGTTGGTTCGAGAACATGCACTTAGCTAACCCTAGGAGGGTTAACTCCTTGATGATGTGAAGCCACTAGGGGCTCACTTCACCACCACTTGTGTCACCCAAGTGGAGCTTTCCTTGAGCTAGGTAGAGAGCAATGAGGGAAGGATCTATGGAAAGCTCAACTCCTATCTCAATGCCTTCATGTGCGTGTTATGGCCTACTGCACCTCCCAAGATAACTCCACACATTCACAATCAGAAGAAGCAATAGATAATAACCATCATAGGGTACTTACCAATGCTTCAAGATCACGTCCCTTAAGGCTCTCCAAGCTCACTTTGGGAAGCTCCAATCCTCCAATCTCCACCTCCACTCTATCATTGCGCAGAGTCGCTCACACCACAATGCAAGGCAATCGTCCTCTCACTCTCCCACACACAAGCATAGAAGAGGCACATGCACTAGAGTACACACACACACTCTCTCCCTCCCTCATACATAATACAAGACAAGAGCTCTCATAGCACAAAGGGGGATTGTGTCTTTCTATTGTGAGAAATTCCCTTATATACAACTAGCCCTTATTCACACTTGGGCACCCAAAACTTATATACAACTAGCCCTTATAGCACAAAGGGGGATTGTGTCTTTCTATTGTGAGAAATTCCCTTATATACAACTAGCCCTTATTCACACTTGGGCACCCAAAACTTACTAACTAAAGCCTTGGTTGGCCAGTATCTCATACTGTACAACCTTTATAGTGCCTTTACATAACACTTATTAATGTCCTCAAATGGAGGAGCATCTTTGTTAATCCAAAATGGGATTAACATCCCCCGTACTTGATGTAGGTTCTGTCCTCAGAACCTCTTATCTAGGTCAAAAGACTTGGTCGGCCGAGCTCATGTCTGTAGAAGTTTTGGCATGATTGAAGCTTTTTGAGGGTTCTTTTGAATGCTGAGTGTGATGTCCAAAACCTGGTCTTCGAATGTGACATACATTTATCCTGGTAGACACCTGAGGCGATGATAATAAAGTATCATTCCTCATTCATCTGGGCCTCTGTTCATATCGAAGCATAGATACTCGGCATCATATCCATCATATCTTTCCTTTGGTTGATCAATGAGAACTATGATCAACCTTAAAAATCTTATGGCAACCACTATGTCTGGATCTGGGATTCTTTGCCATGCTTGTGTCCATGTCAGCATCTTACTTCTTTGACTGGTCATATCTTGGAATGTTGATGGCGAGAACTGAGGGAAGTTATAACATACGTGGGAATCTTGTTGCTTTGCTTCATGGAACCATAAAGGAGTGAGTCTTTGCTTGATCGGCATGTATAGTCGGTCCACTTTTTGTGTTGGCGGGGAGCATTGGTATTGAAAACTTTATTCTGGAAATGTGAGATACTCCAGGCTGTATTCCAAAATCCTTGCACTAATCAGGCTGTATTCCAAAATCCTCCAAGCGGGGGTTGGTATCATCTGTTTCTATTGCGGTATATTCACCCCTTGTATGCAGTGGATGCTGCTTTTGCCACCTGTAGAAATAATAACCGATCATAAATGTGATGATGTGGATCTCCAGTAGATTGGCTAAGTGTGGGTTTGCCAGTTTGGTGTGCCATACCACATTTTCCCACGAAGTGCCTTCACCTCCCATTGGTAGCAGCTCTTCTAAGTCTGGCATTGGGGCTCGGAGAGGATATGGCACATATGGTTGCTACCTCGACTCCACAATAGAGTAGGATTCTGGTAAGATTCTCTGTGTTGGTTCAAAGGGTGTAATCTGCATCAGCACCTTGAACATCAATTTGGGCTTTAAGAAGGGTTACCTGCTCGTATGAGGCCTTTGTATTCTTCATAGCTAATAAAGACTCCATGACATTTTCATCACAGTAAAAGCTTGTAAATCATCTCAAGGGGGTAGATTACGTACCTCATCGAGTTTCTTGGGTGGAGATAGAGTAGTTGTTGCCGCGCAACTCCTCGGGGGGGGGGGGGGGGTAGTGGGAAATTCAATAGGGGTAAAAGAGTAACAAGAGAATATATAGTCTGCCTCAATTTGGTTAGTAGGAGATACACTAGGATAGGGATTTAGTGGTTTACATGAAAGGGAAGTAAACAAGGGGTAAGGAGGTAGAGGATCCTGGAGTATCCTCTTGAACTTTCCCTGAACTGGTGGGGGGGTTTCACAGTTTTCATAAACTCATGGAGTTCTTTGATCTCATCTAGGGCTATAGTGGGATATTCAATATGTTCACGATTAGAATCATAAATAACATTAGTGAGCATTGCTTCCAGATGTTTATGTATCTTTTTATATAGTTTTATAATATCTAAGGGATAATATAAGGTCGATTCAAATAGATTTAGATATTGGTGTATATCATAAATCTCAACCCACCCATGGTTAATGATCCACTGGTAGCTGTTGCGAGTAACAACCTCATAGTTGGTTAATGTGGATGGCATGTCATTTGGCATGAACAGGTTGAGTTTGTTGACATTGTCATCTAGAATGATAGAATGTTGTAACACCCCACACCAACTACGAACGTTGAGCACTATGGGGTGTAATTGGAAAAAGAAGATGTTAGTTGGGTTCGTAAGAATTACATCACCCCTTAATATTCACATTACCAGTGTACGATCAACGTCTCTCTCTGTATTATTTTGATGTATGAGGGTTAAATCTCCTAAACCAAGGTCTTCTATTATATTAATTTTATATTGAAGAAGAGAGAGTGTTAGTGTAGATAAAAACAAAGTAAGAGTTTGAGGAGGGGCCTGAGGAGTCACCGACAAAGAGCCTATCTCTCTCGATGAGTTAACATAGCTCATCGGTTTGGTCACTCCTTTGAGGGCATTCTTGAATGGCGAGCCTTCATTCTAGTTCCTAGATTTGGTATCCTTGTCGTTGAGGAGTGTGGAGATTGCCACCTCATGTGCATCCCTTCTTTTGGCTTCTACTTTGGCAATCCTGTGGGTGGTGGCTTGAGCTTGAGCCTCCTCTATTTGCTGTAGGCGCTCATGTGCCAAGGTTTGGTTGATGTGGAGTTGCTGGTTGACATGCTCGAGAACTTGTTGGTGGCTTACCAACATCTAATCCATTTCCTTTGTCTTGGCACTGATAGCCTCATTAAGGTCTTTTAGCTTTTCTGCATGTGCTTTGTTTAGCTGTTCTTGTTCTGTTGTTTGGAGGCTACCTTTTGTTCCACGGCAACAATTTCTTCCTTGAGCTTGTTGATTTGGCTGGTGTACCCCTCTTCTTTGACTTGGAATGTAGCGTGTGTGTCCCTCAGCTATTGTGTGTGCTGCACCTCTTTCTCCTTGGTGTGTGTCACCTCCATTTGAAGCTGTTCCTTTGCTTGATGTAATTGAGCTTTGAGCTCCTCATTCTCCTTGGTTGTTTTGACTATTGTCTTGCTTAACAATCGATTATGCCCTTCCATGGTTGTCAGCCTTGCTTCTTGTTCTTTAGCATCCTTTAAACTTTTCACGACGATGACCTCCTTGTGTGTGGCATCGCTGCAGCTAATTGGTCTTTGAGAGCTTGCACTTGGTCTTTTGTGTCTTTGATATGCTTCCATAATTTTGCACGTCTGTCATGCAGTCAATGAGTGGTCAGGAGGTGACAGCACCACACGCGTTGTTCCTGTGACCATATAGATAAGCTAGTAGAAGCTGAGCCATCTGCTTTATGAAACTGGAGTTGTAGCAGCTTCCTTCCATGCTCTTTTTGAGAAATGTACCTACATCCTTGGGCATATCCAAATAGTCTAAGAAGGACCTTGCGTCGTGGATGTTTTTTGAGAAATGTACCTACATCCTTGGGCATATCCAAATAGTCTAAGAAGGACCTTGCGTCGTGGATGTTTTTTGGATTCTAGTCTTCTTCTCTTGCTGGGTTTGGTACTTTCTTCATTTCTTTTGACCTTGTCAACTTCTTGGTCTTGTTCCTCCCGAGCATCTTTTGGATGTGCTGAAGTGGTTGCTTTGTTCTCCTTTCCTACATCCGCTTGTGGCAATTGCTGCTCCTCATGTTCTTGTGGTGCACCTATTTCAATTGAGGTGCATAGATCCAAGAGTACTGGATCATGTCAAGGTGATAGGTTTTTGAAAACCAAAGTGGCTAGGCTGGAAGGGGGTGTTTAGAGTATTGATTCTGGAACTTTTGTTTCCAAGGGTAACTTTTCTGTGAAGCTTATGCTCTCAATTCCCAATTCTGGGTCGTCAAGGGTGGTGGTTAGTTTTAATGGTGCTTGCTATTCTACTAGCACTGCCTGATATGATGCAATATCAGGCAGTGCAATATCAGGCAGTGCTTGCAATATCCTTAGTGACCTCCTCTTCTAGCAGGCACTTGGTTTCCACTTCCACTTGCTGTATGCTGCCTCTGATCTTTTTTTCACTTTTGTGGCTTTGTACCTTCCTTGACTCCTTTGGCTATTTCCTTTAGAATCTCTTTCGTATCTTGAAGGATATCTTATCCTTGTTGCTGTAGGTCTGCTGTGAGGTGTGCAGGAACCTCCATGACTCCTTGTTGCTGGGTGTGTGATATATCATGTTCCTGAGGGCCTTGGGGTATCGGGATGTTGTCGGCATGGCTAAGTACCTTGGTTAGGAGGTTAGTGCTACACACCTTTGATTGGTGGGACTTGAGGTAGTGCTCCATTTCTTTGTGGATGAGCCAAGACCAATCTTCTGCCTTCTCCTCATGCACCTTTGATATTCTGTGAAGAGGTATTCGGTTGTACCTATTCATAGGTTTTACCTACATGATCATTGACATGGCTCGATAGGCTCGTTGATCTACTTCTTCCCTGATGTTATCATATTCAGCCCCATTAGAATTGTATGAAATTTTCTTTAACATATCTTCCATTGGCATCTGATCGATGTGATGGGATGGAAGGTGGCAGTTGAAGTGCCTCTCATATCATTGTCTCATTGATGTGTACCTGCTCTGTTGATCCATCTAGCTTTGTGATCATCCCTCTTTTGGTATTCTTGTCGTAGGATTTGAGAAACTCCGTACATACTTTTGGTATTCTTGTCGTAGGATTTGAGAAACTCCGTACATAGTGATTGCTTTAATGTGCGGGGGGAGTACCTTAGCCATCTTACCCATCCCCACTTTTCCTGCTTATATTGGACATCTATGTCTTCCAAGATCTTTAGGCACTCTAGGCTATGGTATTGGAAGATAATCTTGCCCTAATCGGTTTGGATGTCCTCCTATAGCATGGTGCCTTTTAGATCCTTGGCATAAGGGCCAATATATGTGAGTTTGGTGATCCGTTGTCCTCTCTTCTTTTTGCGATTGGTGATCCGGTGGCGCTGGCTTGGCACTGGCTTGAGTCATTGTTGGGGTCCCTTTCAAACTCCAGGTTGGAGTCTTAGGTTATAGCCATCTGTAATATTAGCAAGAGATAATTAGTCCCACTGACTAGTAGGAGCTCTTGGTGCATGATGGAAAGAGTGTTAGTATGGTGAGCAACATGGATAGTGTGGTGTTGTGGTGAATTAGAAGATATATGACATGAATTAGTAGTTTACCGTGAAATTGTTAGTCCGTGAACTAGCAGAATGCAGTTTACGTCGTGAAAGTTTTTTTGCGTGAAAGTATTAGTTTGTGAAAGTGTTAGTCTGTGAAATTTTTAATGCATGAAAGTGTTATGCTGTGAAATAGCAAAATGCTATTCATGGCATGAACTGTCAGTGCATGAAGTAGTTATTCCATGAAAAAACAAAATGTTGTTCATGACGTGAACTGTCAGTGCATGAAGGAGTTATTCCGTGAAATAGAAGAATGTTGTTCACGATATGAAAGTTTGTGATAATTGTAAGTTAGTGGTATCTATTTAGTTAGCGAATTAACATCAGTAGTAGGCGACTGCTGCAAAAGATGGTTTTTTTCCATGAAAGTGCAAATGGGGGATTTAACGCCGTAAAATAGTAGATTGTTGTTTCACGTCGTGCAATTTTGTTTGCATTTATTGAGTGAGAGCAAAGTATCATGTTAGACTAGCAAGGGGGACATCAAAAAAGATAAAAAAGGAAAAGAAAAGAATCAAATACAAACATTGTAGCATTGAAAAACACATTGTGCAGGCAGTATTGAGCTTTTTCACATGAGAATCAAATTGAAGCATACATAAAGAGAGCATAGAGCTCCTATCTGAGAAACGAATGTGGTGAAGTAATGGGATGATAGAGCGCAGATGATGATCACAATACAGACAAGAAGACCTTCGAAGAAAATTATGATAAGCAAAAGTGCACGAAAGAGGAAAGGCAACGGCGGCCGTCTTAATTGGGCATGCCACTTGGCCAGAGATGATTCGCTGGATCTTTTTGATTGTTTCACGGCATGAAATGGATTGAAGCATTTCATGACGTGAAACAGGCCAAAGCGTTTCACGACGTGAAATGGCCTGAAGTGTTTCATGACATGAAACAGTCCGGTTCCCTTATGCATGCAAATGTTGATTGTTTCACGGCATGAAATGGATTGAAGCATTTCACGACATGAAACAAGCCAAAGCGTTTCACGACGTGAAACGGCCTGAAGCGTTTCACGACGTGAAACAGTCCATGTTCCCTTATACATGCAAATGTTGATACCCTAGGGAGTCCTATATGCTCAAACATTCCAAGGTCAAGGAATATGCATTTAGAGGAGTAGAACTGATCACGTGAAACATACTTGTTTCACGGTAAGAAATGGGGTAGGCATTTCACAGTGTGAATGCTTAACCATTTACCTTGTACCTATTAAAAATTGAAGTGATTTTGGTATCTAGGAACTTTTTGTCACCCTCCCTCTTTCTTATTGCCATGGGAACAAAGTTGGTACTTTGGAGCTTGTGGGTATGTGTTGTTGTAGATGCTTTAATTATGAGTGAGAACTCCTTAGTTTCCCTTCCACCCATAGAGAAATACATCTATTCAATCTTCGTGAACCTGTTCTTGTGCATACGGGTTGACTTTCGTGTTTCCATTGTTAAGAACTTGGCTCTGCTTGATCTTTTTTCTTTTTTTTTGGGTGACGTTGGAGGTGTTGCACTCCCTTGTTTACTTGGGTGAATGGTGTTGAGATGTCAAGCTCAACATGAACTAACACTCACGAGGTGCTTGCATGAGCGTTCGACATTTACATCACTAGCAGGTTTGGTAGCTAGCACCGACATATCTTCACCATAGATTCTACAGTTGGACACTATACCAACTAGTCCACACCTACCCACTCCTCTTAGAGTGTTCACATTATGGACCGCTTGTATATACTCTATTATGTGTGTTAGTCACTTTACCTTCTTTGTAGTCCTCTTTTTTTGTGTGAAGAAGAAGAAGAAGAATTTTTAGCCTCTCACCTTGTGTGTTCTCTTCTAGGGTTTGTGTGAGTGTGTTGTGCTTTACAAGAGCTCAAGCTCTCTTCTCCCCTTCATATTTTCATGGTATCAGAGCCCGATTCATGCTAAGGACTGAGCGGCAAGCAAGAGAAGCATAGGAAGTGGTACGAGGGTAAGAGCTTCATCTACTCTTCCCCCTTTGTGTTGGCTACTATACCCTTATATCGGGAGCTCTTCGGGAGGCACCGACAAACGAACTCCGATTGAGGAGCTTTCTTCGTGGGAGCAAAGCTACAGGGCAACTATAATGTCTATTGGACATCCGTTGGACAAATTTTCTCAATCGAAAACGCGTTTCGAGCGTGTTTGGACCTCCGTTTTTTAGTTCACAGGCGTTTACAGGCACTGCGGGTAAGTTTTGATTCTTTGCAGAACTTTGTTTTTGGAAGTAAAGGAAGAGCGATTGGTTGTGCAAACATTGTGTGTACTGCAAAGAGGTCTTAAAGTTTCCATTGGGTGTATGTATACAAATTGAGGTCACTGGTTGTGATAGTTTGGGTGTAGTATAGTGCCGCTGTAGAGAATACAACAGCTTATGCAGGTCAAATAAGAGTGCTGTTTTTGGTAAATTTGTGTTGCAGACAAGATGAATGATGGAATAAACCAGATTATTGCAGAGATGCTTGATAAGAAATACTTCCATACTTGGAGGTTTAGATTAAAAAATTTCCTGATGGAAAAAGGTTACATTGAAGGTGAACATGAGGAGGCACTAGAGATACTGGAGATTAATCCAATTGCCTGCAAATGTAAAAGAATTCAAGGATTGGAATCAAGGAGCAAGGAAAGTCATGAATTGGCTTTTTATCAACATACATGACACTATGATTAGACATATATAGGATGCCAAGTCACCTAAGGAGGCATGGGATACCTTAGTGAAGCTGTATGAGACTAACACCAAGGTACGAAAGATTCAGTTGAATGAGCTTCATATTGTGGAGAAGAAAATATGTGTGAATGATTATGCCTTGAAGATCAAGGGCATTGTGGAATCCCTTGCACATCAATTGGTGTTTCTTTTGATGATGATGATAAGGTGGAAGTGTGTCTACGTGGTCTCGAGCCACAATACAAGGCGTTTAAGGTGTCTATTCAAACTCGGGAGAATATTTCCAACTTCATAGATTTGGTGTCAATGCTGATCATTGAAGAGAAGAATTTGGGTGAAGATTAACAGTCTTCACAAAACAAAAATAGTTCAGAGTAGCAGGCCTTTTACACAAGTGCAGGTAGAGGACATGGACGTGGCCAAGGTGGTGACCAAACAGGTAATCAAAATTATGGTCAGCAGTAGTAACAATAGTCCTAGAATTCGTAACAACAACACACAGGTGGAAGAGGCCAGGGAGGGGAAGTCAAAGAGGTTGTGGTAATTGGAAAAGGAAGCATAATGATACGCGAGGCTATTTTTACTATGGTAAGCCTGGACATGTGCATGCAGATTGCTATAAGAAATAGAGTGATGCGAAATAAAAAAGTGTAGTAAAACAACTATGTGTCCTCTAGTAGAAATAATGAGGATAATGAGAGGTTGTTTGTTATGCAACATGTGGTTAATGCTCTGTGTGGAAATGATGTAGCAACATGTAAGGATGATGTATGGTATGTTGATTCAGGTACTTCAAACCACATAACAAGTCATGTGGTGAATGGCTCAAGCAAATGAAGAGTCTTGAAAGACCAGGTTTTGTTACAATAGGGGATAACACTGCTCATCCGATTGCCCATGTTGGAGATGTGCCATTGTCTATGCAGGATGGTAAGGTGAAGTACCTTGCAAATGTACTTCATGTTCCAAACATTATAAAAAATCTGATCAATGTTGCCTAGATGATTGAGCAGGGTTTGCAGGTCCTGATGGCTATTATGTAGAAGACTTTAAAGATAAGTTCAGGTTGGTTGCAAAAGGAAACAGGGGCAGAATGTTTACATTGAATGTAAATATGCCTAAAGTGAGTGCTGTAATGTTTGCAAATGGTTTAGGAGTTGTTGGACAGATACAGACATTTGGCATAAGAGAATTGGGTATGTCAATGTGCAAAGAATGAAGTCTATATAGACTAAAGAAATTGTGACAGGGTTGCCTAAGTTTAAAGTTGAAGGTATGCAAAAAGTATGTTAAGCATGTCAATTTGGAAAGCAAACAAAGCATGTATTTCGACATGATAAAAATGTGAGCAAGAATGTACTAGATGTTGTGCATTCAGATGTATGGGATCCTGCGAATACTATGTCTAAGGGGGGCTGCAGGTACTACGGTAACATTCATTGATGCGCCATACGAGGAAAGTGTGGGTGTACTTCATGAAGGAGAAGAGTGAAGTGTTCACTCATTTTCATAATTTCAGAGTGATTGGCTGAAAAACAAACAGGAAAGCATGTGAAGTGCCTAAGGTCAGATGGAGGGGGAGAATACTTCTCTAATGAGTTCTCTGAACTCTTATGAAAGAATGGCATTCAGAGACAATTTACATGTAGATACACTTTGTAGCAAAATGGGGTTGCTGAGCGAAAAAACAAGCACATTGCAGAGATAGCACGAGCATTGATGGCAAAGAAGAATATGCCGCATAGCTATTGGGCGAAGGCTGTGTCTATAGTAGTTCATATCATGAACATGACTCCTACTGTAGCCATACATGATGTAATGACAGAGGAGAAGTTTACTGGCAAGAAACCTGATTTGTCTCACTTGAAAGTTTTTGGATGTATTGCATATGTGCATGTGCCAAATGAGCTGCGTACTACATTGGATCCAAAGGTAGAAAAATGTGTATTTATTGGGTATTCCCTTGAGCAAAAGGGATATAGATGCTATAATCTTGCTACACGTGAATTGAGGGTAAGCGTGGATGTTGTATTTGATGAGATGAGTAGCTGGTATGCTGCTGAAAAAGATGCTGTTGGGGCTGATGTAAGTGGAAATGTGGTTGCACAAAATGCAAGTCAGCAATCCTAGTCATTGAGTGGACCAGGAGAGTCCTGATCCAGCAGTTCTATTGATAGACCATGGAGTGGTATGCTGCATCATAATACTAGTCCTCGAAATGTAGTTGGTACATCACATAAAGGCAAAGATAAAGTGGATGAGCCCCTTGGTATGCCTGATATTTATGTAGGGCATTCTCTTGTTGATGGAGAGTCTAGTGGCTTGGAGATGAGCCTTGATGAGAAGCTTGGGATTCCAGCAATGAGGACACCTGGTGTGAAGAAGGCTATGGAAACCATGAATGCAAAGTTACGAAGATCTAGAAGAGTCAAAAACCCTGTGTGTAGAGGTTGACTTATGATGGTTATGTGGCACATCACTATGCTTATATGGCAAAAGTTGTGCAGGTTATAGAGCCCACATGTTTTGATGAGGCTATTGGAAATGTGTGTTGGGAGAAACCTATGGATGAGGAGAAGGATGCATTATATGGAAATGAGACTTGGGATTTAGTGCCATTGCCTGAAGGTAAGAAAGCTATTGGTGTTGTAAGTGGGTGTATAAGGTGAAACATAACAGTGATGGTAGCATAAGTAAGTACAAGGCTAGATTAGTAGCCAAAGGATATGCGTAGACACATGGGATTATGAGGAGACATTCTCCTCGGTTGCATGAGCTGACACTCACGAGGCGCTTGCATGACCGTTCGACATTTACATCACTGGCAGGTTTGGTAGCTTGCACCAACATATCTTTGCTAGAGATTCCACAGCTGGACTATACCGAATAGTCCACACCTACCCACTCCTCTAGCGTATTCACATTATGGACTGCTTGTATATACTCTATTATGTGTGTTAGTCACTTTATCTTCTTTGTAGACCTCTTTTGTTGTGTGAAGAAGAAGAAGAATTTTTAGTCTCTCACCTTGTGTGTTTGCTTCTTCTAGGGTTTTGTGTGTGAGTGTGTTGTGCTTGCAAGAGCTCAAGCTCTCTTCTCCCCTGCATCTTTTCAAATGGCTTTCTTCCTTGAGACCAATTTTGGTGCTATCTTGACACTTGATATATTTGGGCTTTGATTCTGCTTGTGGCTATGGCTTTCTTATGTTCTTTTGGAGGTAAATGCCACATTTGATCTTGTGTTGTCATTTGGTACCCATACTTTTTTTGTTCCTTGATAGTAGCCCTATGTTGCTAGTAAATCTCTCCTTACCCACCTCTTTTGAATGCCAAGTGGTGTTTGGGTTGCTGATTTTTCTCCATGGTTTGATTCCCTTGGCTCTTACATGGAGCTTTTTTTCTTTGCCTTGACACCCATGAGGTCTTGTCATTATCATAGTATCCTTGTGCTTGAAGCTGGGATTTGGGAACTCATTGTTGTCTTACTGGATACATATAGTGCTTTTTTTGTGGTCCTCTTGAGTGGTGATGTTGGCTTAAAGGCGGATGCCTGTTCTGTGGATTCTTCCATTTTCCTTGGTGTTGGCAGCTCCATGTCACATGTAATTGCCTGCTTTCCCTTATTCAAGGGACTATAATGGGATCGTCATGGTGTCATTGCCATCGTTGAGTTGTATTGACCGTCTTTCCTATTGGATGTTACAGTTACTGGCGCAAATCCAAGATCGTCTTAGAATCATTTCCTCTTCCATTGTTCCTACAAGCATAATAAATACCTTCCCAACCAAGGGATTATTTCTGATGGAGATGTTAACATTCAAAAATCCTATTGTTTGCGTAACTGATAGATGCACACTGTAAACTTGTACATTAGTTACCTCTAGGTAGGGTTTGTTTAGAGCTACCCATGTTTCATAGGAAATCAAGTTATGACTTGATCCCATATCAATCAATGCAATGCTCTTTGTTTGACTACCCTTTGTAGTAGATACATGTACACTGAGGCATGCAGGCTCAATATACAGGTCATCCTCTTCAAGTAAGGTGAGTTAATCCATGTTTACATGTAGCGTTCTATCTGGAGTCTTTGTTTTGTTTTGGCTTCCCTTGCCTTGGCTTCCTCTTGAGCTTGTCTAATTTTTTCCTTTGCTAGCTCCTTTTTTTGTTTAAGAAGATGCTCTTGTGCGAGCATTTCCTGGGTCAGGGGTCCATAATATTTTTTCAACTTGATATATCCCTCCATTTCTACCCCATAGATGATTTCAATTCGAACTGACCCTTGGACACTCTAAAAGGTCCTAACCCTCTGTATTTCAATTTCGTTTTCTTGGTGCTTCCAATACCATACATAAGGACAAGGTCCCCCTTTTCTAGTTCTTTATGTTTTATGTTATGGTCAAACCAATGTTTTCTCCATAGTTTCTCAACCATAAGCCCATGTGATATAATATGCCGGGTTTCATTGAGTTTTTCTAAGTCAATCAACCTCTCGTGGTGGCTAATGCATTTTTTGTAAGCCTTTCTTGTACCGCAATACGCGGGCTTGTAACTAAGAATTCCATAGACATTACCACATCAATGCCATAAGTTAGACAAAAGGGAGTGTATCCCATCACTATCTTATATGACGTATGATAGGACCATAGTGCTACAGTTAGCTTGTGTTCCCAATCTATTCGACAAACTTCTAAGGTCTTGGTCAAGATAGCACATAAAATCTTGTTAGTGCTCTCAGCTTGGCCATTTGCCTATGGATAATAAGGATATGATTTTCGATGGATTACAATGAATCCCATGAGTAACTGTTCAATCACCTCATTGATGAAATGTGAACCCCAGTTCACTGACTAATTCTAGTGGGTAGTCAAATCTAGAAATGATTTGTTCATACAAGAACTTGGCCGTGGTTCGAGCATTAGCCTTTTTAGAGGCTCTCACCTCTGCCCACTTGGTGAAATAATCCGTGGCCAAGGTCACATAATGATCTTTTGATGGATGCACTATGCTGAACTAATGGGTCCAACAAAATCAATGCCCCATTTGTCAAAGGGTTGAGTCACAATTATAGGGGTAAGTGGCATTCTTTCCTTCTATTAACGGAATAGCAAATCGTTGACATTATTCGCATCTTTTTACGAATTCTATGGCATCTCCAAATAACGTAGGCCACCATAGCCCTGCTTAAAGCACTTTGCGAGCTATAACTTCTCCAGCAAAATGTCCTCCGGCTATTCCCAAGTGTGCTTCTTCTAATACCGTGATGAAGTCATCTTCTCGCACACATCTCCTGATGAAGATATTGTCTTTGCTCAGCTTATATAGTTCACCCGTTAATCAATTGATATAATGCGACCAACTTAATAAGTCAACACATCTTATCCTTGTTCAAGGGCCGATCTTATGGAAAACCATGAGCTAGGGACTTAGATATGTCCTCGCTCCACTCAGGCACCATATCAATTTTGAACAGACGCATCTGAGAGGTCATCGTCAATGCATAACTTGTAAAATAGACTCATCAATTCTAGTTAGAGAGACCTCTAGGGCTAGTACGACTAGATCCATACAAGTTTGTACCCAAATTTGCCTTAGACATGATAGCAAAAATTTCTAAAGATGGCAGTCCTAAGTTTTCAAAGAAAGCCCTTGGATTCCCCTTTTGTTTAACTAGAAAGCATAGATAATCCTGAACCTCTAAAAGTTCATCTTTTAAGTGATTGCCTGACTACCCATGCCAAACCCTGGACCTCTCAATTTCTATTAGAGACGAGTCAGCTTAAGACTAACTCCTTAAAAGCTCTTCCCTCAGCTCAGAAGGTGCAATTACCTCAATGAGAGCACCTGTCTTTGGTAGAGAGAAAAGATGGCAATCCTGAGTTTTCAAGCCCCAACCAATTCTAGGTTCTCCTTTGTTCAACCGGAAAGCATAGATAATCCTAAACCTCTAAAAGATCATCTTTTGAATGATTTCTTGACCAACCAAGTCAAAACTTGGACCCCTCAATTTCCATCAGAGCTGAGTGAATCTAAGCCTAACTCCCTCGTACCTCAGCACAGAAGGTGTAATTACCTCAGTGAGAGCACTGTCTTCTGAGATAAAAGGACACGTTAGGGATGTTTGCAGTTTTGTCTGCTCAATCATAGTCACATTGGGTGAGTTTCTATCAAGAGACTCTGGTTTTTGGCAGGATGTAAGGGAATGCATGGGCGCACACTTTGGACTCAGACCTAGTGAAGATACGAACTTAGAGATTACAAAGAGTGAGAGTGATGGTAATCCTAGCGATTTGTCTCATCACTCTCAAACTTTGGACTCAGGCCTAGTGAAGATACAAACTCAGAGATTGAAGAGAGTGAGAGATGAAAATCCTAGCGAATTGTACAAGGGTCACTTGATCACGACTTGTATCTTATTTAGAGGCTCCTCTACCCTATTTTTAATTGCATGAGTTGCATGGACCATATGCACCAACCATTTGTAGGCTTTACACACCAACCCCACTGCCACCACTGGCCTAACAACCACACATTAAATTGGACTAAGGAGTTGGGATTACATTTATCCAACATTGAGACCCATGCACCAAATCCTTGCACCCAAAAAAGAAAAGAAAAGAAGCTTGTGGTGAGTGACTCATCTCTGAAGGTCCTAGATAATGCACCTAAAAACCCACAAACAAAGAAAGAATGCATCCCAGAGAGAAGCTCAATGAAGAAGTACGTAACTGAAGATAGTAAGATGCAAAGCTTGCCATTATCTTGTAGTCAAACGTGAATAAAATCCACAAACCAAATTCAACCAAAAAGCCTTGACTTCTTTAGTATGGATAACAGGTATTTAACGAGTCGCCTTTACCAAAATCCCTTTAGGAAAACAACATGTAGAGCAACACAAAAACTCTCACAAAGATAAGAAATGGTAACACAAATCTAATGAAATCCCTTAAGCAATATGAAAAAGGGTTACCAATTGTCATGTCAATTGCATTAGTCCAAAAACATGGTGACAAGCTATCATTTATCTTTTACTCATTATACTCAATTTTTCCAAGACACTATCCAAGTCAAGTGTGCTGGAGAGACATGCATAAGGGTCTAAGTCAGTCACTTCTTGTGTCAAATGGGCAAGCATAAGAGTCAAAATATAATTTTTCTAGAGAAGGGAGGAGAATATCATGTAAAACTTTTCTCAAAGTTAGACATACTCATAGGTAGAACTTTTAATAATACTTTAAACCTCGACATTGATGGGCAATCAGAAGAGTTAAAATTTATTTTTTCTAGAGAAGGGAGGAGAATATCATGTAAAACTTTTCTTAAAGTTAAATATACTCATAGGTAGAACTTTTTACTTTACTTTAAACCTTGACATCAAAATCCCTCCCTACTAGTCAACTCTTTCTTGCACCACATACTGTTCTATTTGCAAAGTATATAAGCAAGTAGGTGCTTGAACCATTCAAGCACATGCATTAAGCACCCTTACTTGTTTTTTCCCATGCACATGCATTTGCACCAACATCTGTACCCTCAACATCGACTCTCCAATCAACAACCACCATTAACTAGCCTCACCAAATGACATGGTCCCTTTGCTATCAAAAACCTCTCTAATTAATTTCCTCTCAAGCCTCACACCACCAACATTTGTTACCTAGGTGCAAGAATGGACCTAGAACTGAGAGGAAGGAATGTTAACTCAAGGTTAACATGGACCACCATTGTCGATAATAATGCACACACCTACATCTATGACAAGCTTAGTGTAAGTGTACATTAATTACAAGTGGACATGAGCCATCTACACACAAGCTAGGAGCATGTACAAGTAGTGTAGAGTCACTAAAGGATGTACACACATAATGGGACTGCCTAAAAGATCCTTCTCTACCCTCACTTATGTGTTCTTTACCCAAGTGAAAATCAATAACTTGTTCCAAACATTGTATTTCTCATATAATTACACTTAATGATGTACTCAAGGGATAATTGAGCCAAGTGAAATAGACAGCATCCACCTAATGTGTGCTTAGACTAGCCTAGATAAGGTTAGATTATAAGTGTGCGCTCGATTAATTAATGGGTGTGGATGCCCAACTTATAACTCCCTTGTATATAAATGAATTTCTCTAATGAGAAAGGGACATTCCCTTGAGTGTTGATTGAGAGTGTGCTCTTGTTCCTTGTGCTCTAGCTCTCTACCCTAACCTCTTGCATTTTTGGGAGTGCATGTGTGCTAGTGTGCTAGTGTATGTGTGCTCTTGTTCCTTGTGCTCTAGCTCTCTACCCTAACCTCTTGCATTTTTGGTAGTGCATGTGGACTAGGTCTAAGGCTTTCTTAAAATCCAAAAAGTAATAATTTGATCCTTTTTCTCCATCCTTTTCCATGAAATGTTTCTTGGGACTAGGTCTAAAGCTTTCTTAGGGACTAAGATAAAAAGTTTTCTTGAAATCCATAAAGCCACTTTAAAAATAATATATTGGCCTCCATAAATCTCAATGGTGATGTGCACATGCTATAAGCTTCATTTTCTTATGGCATGCTTGTTGTTTTCTTCTACCCACATGCTAATTTTACATTCCAAGAGATGCTCAAAGAGCTTAACCATGATAGAACCAACCTTAATGGTGTGTTACTTACCTAATTGATTATTTTCACCTCCTTTGTAATTAATAGGGTTTAGTCCAAAATTTTATCCATTTGGAAAGAATCTCATGTTATAGAGCCAGATTACGCATATCACTAATCCAACATCCATTTAAGCATTTCAACCTAAGTCCTTGTAGATTTACTACTTTGCAATTTTATTTCCAATTCAATAATTTCTTGAGTCCAACTAATCCACTATTCATTTAAGCATTTCAACCTGAATCCCTTGAAGATTTGTTGCTTGGCAATTCAATAACTTCTTGTGTCCAGCTTTATAGCTTTGCTCTAGTAAAGAAAGATGAGGGTATGAGAAGAGAGTCATTTATGGGTATTTTTCCTACCTCATCCTAGTAGTCAAGCTCCTTCTAATGTTCATTTATGTCTTCACAGGAGAAATTGCCTAGGAATTTATCTCATCTTAGGAGTCTAGCTCCTTCCAATGTTTATTGATATCTTTACGAGGGAAATCACCTAGAACTTCTTGTATATTTACATTTCACCAAACCTTTTCACATTCTTTTGCCTTTTATTGTGCTTACTTGGACTCGTGTTGTTTTTCCTTTCTTTGAGTGAGGATGTGGAACATTTGAATAGCATTTTGATAGGCTTCCTTATCGTTATATTAATTAAACACTTCCCTTTGTGCAATTTGAAATTCTATAACAAACCATTTTTTGTATAAGAAGACTTTCAAAATTGTTTCCTATCAAGTGGGATTTATGAGGAAAACTTTTTTTTTTTTGCATTCCCTTTAAGATTTCCCATTTTAACTCTAGTGAGCTATATAAACTCTTGTAAGTGGGGAGAAGGTGAGTTTCTTGAGTTTTTCCTCAACCAGAGAGAGAGAGAGAGAGAGAGAGAGAGAGAGAGAGAGAGAGAGAGAGAGAGAGAGATTATAAAGCAATGAAAGAGTTAGACATAGCTTATCACTAAGCACATGAGAAATTAATGTTATTCAAAGATGATCACAGAAGAATAGAGAGGGAGAGCATTACATTCTGAAAAATGTGCTTAATTTTTGAATGATGATTTTTGATCTTAGATCCTACTTATGTATCTACTTATGCATACCTATCTATTGATGCATACAAAAGGTTATTGGCTATCCTCCACCACTTATGCATGTGATAAAACACATGAGTATTGCTCAATCTTTATTGGTTCATAAGAGGTTCTATGACAATACATAGGCATTGATTACTATTTTCAATGGTCTTGATTCTGTAACCCTTGATATTACCTTAGGAACATGTAATTGAATTGGTTCCAACAAAGGGAAGTGATAGCTCAAGTCTGGTTCAAGTCAGCTAGAACTTTTAAAACCATAAAAAGTAGAGAAAAACAATGAGTAGAGAGAGAGAGAGAGAGAGAGAGAGAGAGAGAGAGAGAGAGAGAGAGAGTTATAAGAAAAAGAGCTAGTAAGAGCAACCACAAACAACCCTTTGAGGGTAACTTCATGGCCACCATTCCAAATCACCCTTTTTTTTAAAGGATAAGCATCTATCAAGAGACATTGTTCTCTTTGTCTAAGAAAGGGAGGCCGATACATTGTTAGAATTTGTGTAAAAGGGAGGCTAATACAATGCCCATATTAAAACAATTAATCTCCCCATATCAAAAATAAAAAGGAAACTCATGCATTGGACATCCACATTAATGTGCATGGATTGAAGATCTCAACCTTTGTTTAGAGTGAAATAATTAAGATCTTTATTAGGGAAGAAATAGTCCTCATCATATAGAGTAGCCATAAATAATTACTGCATGTCTTGCTGATGAAGAAGAAAAGAACACCATCTTCAAGTTCTCATCTTCTAGTTTTGCTGCTAAGATATGACTAGATAGAAATATCAATGCCTAAAAGTTCTTGTTAGATGTTAACCCATTTCTAGGGTTAACAAGAGCTACTACCATTATCTTACATTAAACAAGGAGTTAAGGTAGACACACCAAAAGGTCATACATTCAAGATATGAAGCAACGATGTCTAAATCTACAACTTGGACGGGCGCCCGTAATGGTCTGATAGAATACTTATGGTGATTTCCACTTCAAGAGTGTGTGGTACAAGTTAGGATGAAGTCCCAAGTGATGTACTTCATGGATATATTATGAGAGTAGCCAGCCACAGTTTAAGTGAGTGTGAACACTTATGGGACCATGTATATAAGTGAAAATCTCTCATAATACAAAGGACTCTCCCATTGTGCAATTGAGCGTGGCTCTTGCTAATCCTCTTGCTAATCTCTCTCTAATGCATGCTAGTGAGTGTGTGTGAGTGAAGTAAGGTGAGAGGAGAGACGAGTGCACATAGTGCAATATAGCGATGTGACAACACACACGGGAGGCTATGTCAGAATTGCTACTCAAGGAGTGGCGGAGCTTGGAGACCTCAAGGGTTATGAGCTTAGCCATTAGAAAGATCCCCACAATAGTTGCAGTTCTCCTGGTAATCTTCTTGTTGGATGTGTTTCGCGAGACGAGGGTTTAGGGCAAGCCATTACATTTTTGGTGCCATTGTGCCAGGGAACCATCCCTTGGCTTTTTTCATCATATTTCTCTAATCTTTGCATTACCCATTTCCCATTGTCTTTAGTAATGGTTTACCACGAAAAAGATGTGGTTTTGATGATGATTTGTGTGTGATTTGGTGAGGAATAGCTCTCTTTTTTTGTTTTGTAAAGAATGTTTTTTTGCTTAATTTTTAGCTTAAATCGTTGTTTTTGTTGTTGTTAATTTAGTTTTTAATGTTCCTAGGGCTTGCACAAATAGTGTATTAGGCTTTGTTTGCTTCCATTGCATCAAAAAATGCAATAGAATGCATTTGTAGTGATTTTTAGCTCTCTTTTTTAGTTTAACATAGAGTGAAAATCGTTAATTTTTGCTTATTTTTTTTGTTTTTTGCTAGATTTGTTAGCATAAGTGTGTTAGCAATCAATTAGGGTAGCTTAATCTCTTAAAAAATTTCTCAGTGGAAGAGCTTGTGCTGCATAACACAAGAGATGAGAATGGAGTTTAGGCTCTAACAAGATTGAGGGTTGGGCCTTGGGTCTACATGCAGCCAAGCTTTAAGAAGGGACCACATTGAGTGTGTCAACTACTGGGAAATATACTACATCATTGGAAGGGGCGGCTACAAGGCTTCAAGCATACTAAGAAGGAAGGACTAGTTGCCATAGTGCAACATGTGTATACCCTTGGAGACCTGTACATTCAAGGCCAACGACCAAGGTTTCCTTAAAATTGTCAGTGTAACATAAACACAGCTTTAACAACATGCTAATATTGGATTTTTGGTTTCAAATTTTCTTATGATTCTCCATTTTCTTATGTCTCTCTACAGATATTTTCCCCTCTAAATATGTTGAGGAACAACCACTCCAAAGCCTCACTGGAGTTTTCTATGCTATGCATCCATTGGAGAGGCAATGTTTGTATCTCAAAGCCCAAGTGATCTTGTACAGAATAATATCTTTTTCTTTTCTCACTCATATTTTGTAGGTAAAAAACCAAGTTTATTTGGCAAGCTAGAAGAGATCCCCAACCCCCTCTTAAAAATCCCAAATGGCCCAAACCTGATGCTTGGACCATCTTATGGTTAAAGTTTAAGATGGTAAGTGATATCAAGATATCACTCAAGTTTTCAAAGGCATCTAGGTCAGTAGTTCTAAATTTGTTTTGTCCTTTACATGTTTTTGTACACATGTTCAATTCCATGTCAATGTACCAAACAAAAACAATGTATATTTATATAAGGAGGTACGGTCTGACCTCATTTAAGGATTACTAGGAGAGGGTTGGGAGATTAATGAGGGGTCACATCAAGGTGATGTGTACAAGTGCAATGTAGTAGATTCTATAGTGTCTTTTAGGTTCTTGAAGGCATGCTCTATTTTGTACATGCATCTGCACTACCAAAGATGGATGCAAAAGCACGGGACATGGATCCCACTTCAAGCCTCAGAAAAAGAAATTATGCCTATTGAGGTAGCTGTGATGATGCAAAATGGATGGATTGAGCAAGTGGCAGCAAGCAAGCATTGGAGCCTAGCAGACCTGCGTCAACACTTTAGCATCATGGGCTTTGACAATGTGGAAGAGTCAAGTTTCAAGTTGATGAGAAGAAAGGTATATTTGATTCCACTACATGTCTAGAATTAACCCTTATACTTTCTGGTTATTGTGCCACTTTCTATATTTTACAGATTGGGAAGCGTAAGGAGGGGACAACCATGGTCTTAGAATCATGGCAAATGGGGGACCTTGAATTTTCAGCAACAAGGTGCATAGCCCTACCAACACATAGTAGCCATGTGGAAGAGCTTGAAGATGAACTGAGTATATGGGAAAATAGCCTTTGTTTTGATGCACGTGAGGGGCAAGAGTTTCAGGATCGAGGTGAAAGCAATGATAAGCTTTCAAGTCAACAAGGAGATGGAGATCAACATGAAGTAAATGTCACAAGAGGGGCAAAAAATGAAGACATTATAACAATTTTAGATTAGATGACATGCTTGTAATTTTGTAGTAGGCTCTTTTTCAACCAATCTTTATTTAATTGAAATCTTAATATTTTTACAAACTATAATTTTTTTTGTTAGTGGTATAGTGTGAAAAGGCCAAACTTTAAATTTTAACTATAAATAGCCAAAGGTGCCTTCTTTCTCATTTTCACGCGATAGAAACCAAGCACGAGCTCACACTGTCTCTTTGCATTCACATGGCTACCCACTTTGACAACTTCTGTGAGTTCCTCTCCACCACCCCATGGGCGGGCAAGAGCGAGCTCTTTGTCATGTTCTCTCGTGAAGTCGACTTTGAAAAGTCACTCACCCTTGCGTCCCAACATTATGAGACGTAGATTGCATACATGGAGCAATACTTGGCTCCCCATTCCATCTCCTTTTCGCATTGCCCCAATGATCGATGGGTGCCTGTTAAGCTGCTTAAGTACATTCAACAATATGCCCGTCCCTACATCCAGCACCTTGAACGCTTCATCGACATCTGCATCCCCGTAGGAGCTTACTGTACCTTCAATAAGCAGGAGGTGTAGAGGTTGGGGAAGGGCAATTTAGGAACTAGGTTCCTCTGGTGGCTCGCCACTTTTGCGTTCCTCATCAGTGAGATGAGGATTCGGATGAGGAGGTAGAGATGCTTGCATTGCAGTTGGTAGGGTATTTGAGGGATGACAAGGAAGTGAAGGCAGTAGGAACGAGTGCTGGTGTGGAAGAGTAGCTTGCATCAGAGCACTTTCTAGAGGGTGCACAATCTGCAGTTGAACAACCCATTGTAGTAGAAGATACGGCACGATCTTCCCCACACGAGGAGAGCAAGGTGCTGCCAGAGCTTGAGATCAATCTCTTGAGCACCATTGTGGTGGAAGGTGAAGAATACTTATTTCTTCATTACCTTGAAAAGGCAGCTGGCTTGAGAATGGATAAATGCTTGGGCATTATATGCATGCGATGTGAGGTGGACCTTGATACGTCTAACCTTGGTCCTCACCTAGATAGTGCTATATTACCCCTTGGAGAATCTATCACAGAGACAGTTGCATTGGTCAAGGAAATTGTGGTTGAGACCGCGGAGCAAGCCCTAGTGCCAGACAACCGGTGATCCTGTAAGACACTCAACCATGCTAAGCATGCTCTCTTGAGCTTGCTTTTTGCGTTCCACATATGTTATGTCATCACGATTTTCAATTTGGGGGTGTTGGGAGGGTTCTAGTTTCTTGATTGGTCTATTAAATGTACTGAGTGACGAATCAAAACTTGGTTCATCCTCACTAAGTGATGTACTCGAACTTGTTTCATCTTTTGACTTTCTTTTGATTGTCACGTTTTCATTATGTTTGCCCATGCAACAAGATCAAATTTTCTTTTGGGCTTTCATATTTTGTGTTGCACATATGGGTGTTGTGGTTTGTGTGGTAGCAATTGAGGTGGATACTTCTGCATCGTGTGTAGCTTTTGGCTCTTTTGGGATTAGGTCCTCCACAGGCTCCTTTTCCTTGTCCTCTCTTTCAACCTTGGTTTTGATAGTTTGTTGTCCCTAGTTTTTCTTGGGTTTAGAAGGTTTGGTTTTCTCTTTTGGTTTCTGCTTTAAGTCATGTTCTTCTACCCATTTCAAAGCATTGTCTTTTACATTCGTTTTTATACTGTTTCTCGTGCCTTGGCTTGTAAGCGTGTAAGCACATTCAAGGGTACCATGGACAATTGCCCATTTTATACATTTAAGATGTTTAGAGTTGTATTCTGTGAGATAGGCTAGAGTGAAGAAACTCGCCTTGGGCAATCTTGGAACATGTGATCAATGCCACATCGTTCACACAATGGTTGTAAAGTGTCAGTGATTGTGGGCATGGAAGTATTCCAAACTGTGTAATGAGCCACCTTGTGCAGTCCATGACAATAGAAACCCTTAAGTGTTTGATTAATTGTTTCTTGAGTAGTTTTTACCCTTTCAACTGTTTCTGCTTGGTGCATGGGAGATGGAGGTTTTGAGTTATTTGTAGATGAATTGGGACATTGGGTATTGTCATGACCAAAGGTTTTACAATATATGTAGTACATAAAAACAGGTGCCTTGTATGCACAATGGGGAGTGCGATGGTCATTGGGTATTGTCATGACCAAAGGTTTTACAATATATGTGGTACATAAAAACAAGTGCCTTGTATGCACAATGGGGATTGCGATGGTCATAGTGATTGCACTTAACAACAAGGCATTTCATTGATCACTTGGAGAGGCATTAAGGATGTTTGGTTTTGAAGGATCTCATCCTCTCTTCGAGATGTCGATTGAAATCTTTTAAACAAGGCTGCATAGAATTCAGGGAATGACAATTCCGAGATCGATCGTTCTTTAGCCATTGCTTCACTTGGTTTAGATGATGGAACATCTCATGTTATCATCTAAACGTATTTCTTCTTTACAACATTGATCAAATGTTTCTGGATTGGATATAATGATCAAGTTGTGTAAGTTGTTATTCTTTAATCCATCATGAAACATCTCTTTAATTGAGAATCGTTCAATTTTTCCCATGACTCACATTGTGGGTCCAAGAGCTTTATCTGAAGGATAAAGTCTCTAATGGTTTTGTTTGGTTTACGCTCAATTGAATATAGTTCGCTTGCTACACTCCTTTCCGAAGGCTTCACATTTCTGTTCAAACATTTATATGAATTGAACAAGATCAGTTGTTCCATCATATTTGCCCATAATTTTGGAAATCTGTATGGTTGTATTTTTGTATGAGTCACCGAGGTTGTATGTGAGTGCTCTTGTTGTGGTAGTAGGGACTCACTTAGTCCTTGGGCAACCCCTCTTCCTAGACTAGAATATGTCCAAGGTGTGGGTATCTAGTGGTTGGAAAGGGTTGGTACCTATAGGATTTATGGAAATGTTAGGTAAAGGATCAAAGCTCGGTGGGATTAAAGTGACAGGGGGGTATAAAACCCGATGACACACTTGTTGTAGGCATGGCAAATGGTATTGGGAGATGCTTTTGTAGCATGGACCTCAATGGCTCGAAGATGTCATCCATTGGGTTCAGTGAGAGTGTCGGCCCATATAGTCCCTCTATCATTGCCATGTATGACGCTGTCAATTGCTCCTTAATGAGCAAGCACACGTGTTTTTTCTTTTTTGCTTTTTAGATTTTCTCACAGCCCGTTATACAGCCTCAGGAGGCATGGTGTACTCTTCCTTGGGTCAAACAAGTGTCCATTTGCTCTAATTACCTTAAGCATTGCACGCACATGAACCACCTCTTAGAGATATTTTTTCGAAAAAGGTGCATGCTAGTAGCTTCCCAAATGGAAGAGGAGGTCTCAAAACCTATTTTCCATTATTGTCTGAAGATGATTTTTTTTTTCGAGAATTTGTTTCCTGTTTCGTAGCCCGTTTCTGAAGGTGTTCCAAAAGGAATTTGGAAAAACTCTGTATGAGAGAGTTGTAGTATTTTTGGAGTACTACAACCTTGTCTCTTTGAGTCGTTTGTGCTTTTGTAGTTTAGACCCTCAAAAATAAACCCGAGTATGGTTCGTAGTTGTTTTTGCGTCATTTTTTAAAAATGATTTTTAGTGCTTTTCGGGCTGTTTTTGCCTCAATTTCTAGGTCAAATTTTGAGGCTCTTGGTCGAAAGCTAAAACGATCAATTTTGCCTTCAGATGGTCAAGATCAAATTCGAAGAGCTCGATGTCGGCTTTCCGATGAGCACTAGAGCGTGCTCATCGGATTCATGGTTTAGGAGATACAGGCCTCCGAACAACAGAGGTGTTTTCCATAGTTTCTTTTTTGGGTGCCGCGAGACGGACCCCCTTCTTTCACGTCGTGAACTAGTAGGGTGAAGTTCACGACGTGAAGCGGACTTCACGAATTTTATCAAAAAAATTTTTTGCGTGAGGTCTTAAGGCATGAGACTCTTAAGCCGTGAGATGCTTAGGGCGTGAGACACTTAGGTCGTGAGATGCTTAAGCCATGAACCGTGAGACACGTGTCTAACGCGGATTTTATTATTATATAATATAATATAATATAATATATATATTTGGGATGTGAACCCTTAAGGCGTGCGAGTGTAGAAACGGCTCATGGCGTGAGCCACGTAGCTCATGCGGATTTTTATTTAATAATAATAATAATTATTATTATTTTTGGAGTCTAATGAAAAATTCAAATTTCCTTGTTTGGGGGGGATATTTTTTGAATTTTAAATTAGGGAGATATTGGCATCTTCCTAAAAAGGCAAGTGGGAATACAAAAAGTCAACCTTTTTATGACACCCCCTTACACCCCTTATAAATGGCCCCCAAAATGGACAATTTGACAACTCATGAGCATCTACTCATTTAATGCTCATTAGCCTTAATGAGTTATGTAAAAAAGTGATTAAAAATTAATCAAGGATTAATTCTTTCACTAATATTTTTCTCTTTTAGACTAGTCAAGGGCTCTAATTAATCCCTAATCACTAATTAATTCACACAATTGAGCATATCATTGGATAGAGAAAGGCATTGCTAAGCTATGTGCATTGACTAATGTGTAAATTAATGTATAATTAGAGATTAATGAGACTCTTAATTTTGGTCTCTTCTTTTAAGATAAAAATAAGAAGTATAGGTGGGTGCCAATGAAGCCCCATAGATCCTCAAAAGGGTCTACAAATTGATCAAATACATCCGACAAACTATGCTTCAATTTTTGTATATCCTAACAAATAACATTTGGGGATTCACCTTTCTTGAAATGTTGCACCAGAGCTCCTTTAGCATCCTGATGTGGCTGACTCCTCCAAGTCTAGAACCACCTTTTTGCATCCCCTTTCAATAACATGGACAACAGTGTCAATCTTTCCTCATCTTTGTCCTTTCCAAATGATAAAGCTGCCAGCTCCATCTCGACCAAAAAGTCATCTAGATCCTCATTAGTATGCACGTGAAACATAGGATAAGACATCATCGTAGCCATCCAACAGCTAACACTTCTTACCTTCCACCAACAATCTGAAGGGTGCCTTGAAAGCCCACCTCAGTGGGGGCACCAAAACAATGACGGCTTCAGGAGATACTACCTCTATAACTCCATCTCAAGCACACAACCATGAGAGGAGTCTATCACAAGCACCACAACCCATCAAAAATAACAATAGAAGGCACTAGAACACCCAGCCACTATCCATTGGTCCTTAGTTACCCCAATGGGATACTTAAATACCCTCCCAGCCTCCCTAATCAACCTAGTAGCTGACTCAGGTTGTCCTCTAAGGTCAACTCCTAATTTCAATGACTTTGATCTACCACCTAACAGCATCTCCTGACCATAGCTGACATCCGATTGACTAAACTCATCTTCAGCTTGCTGACATAGAAGTGCTCATATTCTGCCTTCGAAGTCCTCTCTTTATATCATGTCAGAAATCTGCTATCCAAAGTCCCAAATTTAGGTGATACCTGGTTCTGAGTGGTTTAAAGAATAGGATTTGGAGTTGATACGTGGTTCTGCATTTTTGGTCACCTGACTAAAAACTCTTTTGGCTCCCACAAACAAGTCAGAGTTTCACTGTTACCTGTCTCCAAATTCTAATGGCTTTCCCAGTCCCAGAATTGATCCTCTAGTGTCCTCTACAATCCTCCACGGACCTAATCTCCACACTCCCTAGACCTTCTTGATTGTCTTTCCGACCCTCTTCCAACTGTCTCTTGAATTTCCACCTATAAAGTTCTGCTTTCGAATTCTGCCCCATAGAGGTCTGCCTCCGATGTCTACAATCAATTTGAAAGTTCCCAAAATGTCCTCTGGCAGCTACAAACCCTAGATGTCACTCAATTTAACAAGATATCACGTGACAACTACAAGCCCATAGCCTCTAAAACTGTTTCCACCCAACTAGCCTAATTGACCTAGCGGACACAAAAACTCTCTCCTTTGAGTTAGCTAACACCACAAGAACCTCAAAAACACTTAAACACAACCAGAATCAATCCTTAAAAATAATCAGCTCATCACTAGTCTGTGTCAGACTACTGCCACAAAAACCTAGATAACCAAGCCTTCTGAGAGTTGCCCCCTTAGACAGATCCAAAACTACAGTTGCACCTCAAAATCACTTCCTTTCAACTAGATCAGAATAAGGTCCTAGCACAACTTGCTGACCTTTTTGATGTTTGGCTAACTCAGAATCAACCCTTACTTAGGCTATCTGTCTCCCAACCCAAACTTAACCAGAGTTAAGTCTCCACCTGTAGACTTTTCACCAAGAGAACTCCATCCATGCAACACAGAGTTGAACCAAAACATAGAAATACTCTTTAATGCCACACAACTTAATTCTCTGCGTACTCAAAGAAGACTCTACAACACATAACAAACCCTCAATCTTGATCATATGAATGAAACAAGCAACAGATCAAAAGAAACTCTTACATAAATAACCACAAAGAAACCCAAACATGTATTCTAAAACTTCCACAAGATCATCAACAACTATATAATCTGCAGCAACTGTTTGCATGCTTCACTGGCTAATACAATAGGAAGATGCTTGAGCAATCCTCAAGTCTAGTCCAAGTTCCAATAATATTGCACTATGAGAGGTTTTGGGACACAATCTCCCACACAAAACCCTCTCCCACTCTTGCAATTCCCTGCTTTGGACAGATCTTAGTCTTCTCTCCTAAACCCCATGTCGCCTTTAACAAACCCTCATATAACTAGCTTCACAGCAATCTCACAAAATAGAACTAGCTCTCTTAGCAACAATCACTTCTTACACACCAATGCTCTCCCAAAAAAACTCACTTACACGTCCTCCCTTCTTACGAAACTATGCTCTATCTTCATACATACTCTCACCTACTCTACCCAATCCTATAGGCTAGCCACCATGCAACAACCCTAACATCAGCTTATTACAATGAGTCACCAATGGGTAGCTACCCATGCAATATCCCACATTAACCTTCCATGGCCTCATCTTCACACTATGTGTTTAACCCAGCCCCTCTATCCCAAGGGCTCGACACTGCCAGCTCCTATACCTTTCCCAAAGTAGCAAGAACCTTCCATGGCCTCATCTTCACACTATGTGTTTAACCCAGCCCCTCTATCCCAAGGGCCCCTCTATGTGATTTATCTCCTATACCTTTCCCAAAGTAGCAAGAACCTTCCATGGCCTCATCTTCACACTATGTGTTTAACCTAGCCCCTCTATCCCAAGGGCTCGACACTGCCAAATCCCTCGAGTTGCCTAGCTCCATTGCATGTATGGGCATAGCTTTGCACAAAGTCTGCTATGCTATGCCTCAAATAAAGTCCTAATCTTGACTGTAGTGCACCTAGATGCAGTCATTTATTGGACCCTAAGATGAGGGCGATGATAGAGAGGTTTTGGGAGGAGCATTGTCGTGCATCACCAAAGTACAAGTAGGCATTGCGACATAGGGTTCATCATGGAGAGTACATAGTGCATGGGGCTTTCTTTCTTGAGATGACACAGATAGAATTGTACTTTAAGTTCAAGTCTACACACCCTGAGATCACCATGAGCCACCATTCATTTGAGGCTTGCAAGCCTTGGTTTGTGCGTTACTCGAGGCAATGTGACACGTCTTTATAGGTACCACGTTGGATTTCAGCTTTCATATGATGTCTTTTGTGGCTTGGCTAGGCATCGAGGGCTGGTGCCTTATAGCGCGAGGGATTTTATTCACTTGCTATTATGCCCACGGCCGAAGGATGCCGTCTACCATTAGATGGCTTGTGTCATGGGGACTTGTACCTCATGCGGCAACTTGTGTCATGGGGACTTGTACCTCATGCGGCAACATGGGGACTTGTAACTCATGCGGCGACTTGGCCATGCTTCACTTGTGCGAGGAGGATTCCTTAGTGGCTGAGGTGGTGACATGGCAACAGTATGAGTATGTGTCACATGGGCAGTCAAGGAGATTATAGCTAGTGGAGCGCCATTCGGCATGTAGCGAGTTCATGAGCACATTTACAGCTTCCGTCTATGCCTACATACATCATGCTCACAGTGCCAAGTGGCAGGACCATCAGTTTTGTGCCACCCTGTTTCCTATTGGTGTAGTTGTCTCTATGGTTGACTTCACAAAGAATTACACATTCACACCCCACAATAGGAGATTCAGTTAGAGTACTACTTTTTTGAGCTGGTATTGCATGAGACATTACCTCATTTTTAATTTAAGGTCTTCAAGATATTTTATATTGTTGTTGTCTATGAATCTAACAATTCCCATTCTTGTGTGCTTGAATAGGTGGCCATCATGGTGCATATTAGTTAGGCATGCAAAGGCGGCAGTGGATGGCATAGCGAGCACCCCAGAGAAGCAAGTCATCTTTAGGGAGTATCACTTTTACGTTAGTGAGATGATCGCTCTCATAGTGCCCACTTTGTGCAGCATTGCTTACATTGTCATGATGAATTTTTGAGAGAGCATGGAGTCACATGGAGAGGGGGTGGATATGGTCTAATGGATGTGGGGCACAGTTCGAGAGTTCTCGTCAGTTTTATTGGCTATATTCTTGGCATCGCATGACGAGCTACCAAGTGATTTGGAGCCTCTTTGAGATAGGGCATGGAAAGGGGGAGCACGACGGTGCAGGTGCATGTCTCAAATGCACCCTCAGACATCACCAACTCCGTCGTGATAGTGAGCGCTTTCGAGATGCACATCATGTACTGGATTAGTGCAATATACGCATTTTGGCCACTAGTGCTGCCTCTTACTTCCCTCAGCGAGATGCCAGGATTGTTAGGAGGTTCTTTTGGTGTGTTGACAGTAGTGTCCTTGATGATGATTCTCAAGATTGTGGATGGCACACTTCGGCTACACTCCATTAGGAGCAAATCCTATGATGACCCCACCATCTTCACACCACGACGTTCATGCTTTTGCAAGCCATGCATCGATGGTGACTCTTCACTATGTGAGATGAGAGAGTGGGTTGATCCTCCTCGGTATGCAGTAGGTGTTGAGGCCAGAGTGAGGAGCATTACCCCCCACCACTTTTGATCCTCTCACACTACCTGAGGGGGCATATCATGATTGTTTGACAGATATTTTGATAGTGGGTGATGTTTTTGCAATCATTGCCAAGGAGGGCAATGAGGAGGTGGACTACTACATTCTGAGGTGCACTAGGCCCAAGTGCACCCTTGAGTGTGATGTGACTGATGATTATGGATTCTCATTTGATGCCCACAGCCCATTCGGTCATCTCGCCAAAAACTAGGATTTCTTCTTTCTCTTGCAAGCTAAAGAATCGTATAGTGTATCAACATCTTGTTGCCTAGGCATTGTTTAGGGCTTCCACATTCTTTTGCTGCGCTTCTACTCAAGTCGAAAGTTGTGACAACCTATTGCAATGTAAATTGCTAGGGAAAGTTGTGACATCCTATTGCAAAGCAATCGCTAGGGAAAGTCTAGGTTTTTTTGTTACTAATGTTTGAACACATAGAAGACACAGATTTTTGAGGTGTTTAAGTTGCATGGAAATTAAGTTGCCAATTTCACATATCATGGAATTAAGAAGCATTACCACCTCAACACTTGACATAGGAATCTGAATCCATAGGATTTTTCCTATTGAAAACAAAAAATATTGATTGGAGAGGCAAATCCCTCATTAGTGCATACATTTGGGAGCTCAAAATTTACAAACATAGGAGAGTCATTAGAGTTAGAGCCAGAGCCATTGTGATAAATAATTAATAAATATACATTTTCTACTCAATTTGGTCCCTATTGAGCCTTTCATATTCACCCTTTTGTCTGGTGTGTGCATTAATTAATAGCAGGCATTAATTAATGCAATAAGGTATACCTTAGAGGTATTCACGCAAAGAGAAAGGTGAATAAGGCACTATCAAAGGTTCCTTTTTTTCTTAGAGGTATTCACGCAAAGAGAAAGGTGAATAAGGCACTATCAAAGGTTCCTTTTTTTCTTGGGAAATAGATATATATAATGCTACTATCAAAGGCCCTCCTTTTTTGGGGAAGATGATAGATGGGATCTTTTACGCAAATTCCTTTATTGTCATGTAAATGATCTGGAATAGGATTTGGCCAAGGGCCTCTCTGAACTTTTTGTAACGGTCTTTCATTGGTAATATTATATACACTATCAAAGGTTCTAAATTAGAAGGGGTGGAAATGAAGCAATAAATGATGGGCATCAATTATTTCTATATATGGTAAATGCACTTGTACGAGTGTTGTACAAGCAAGATTGTGATGCACAAAACCCTACGTCTGCAGCATCTTGGATACAAAATGGTCCAGCTGCTCCATCGCTTCGTGTAAGCACAAAAGGTTGGAGAGAGAGATTCTTCATGCATGGTGAGATGGACAGGGAGAGAAGGCAACAAAGACACCGTCAATCGTCCTATGAGAGAGAGAGAGAGAGAGAGAGAGAGAGAGAGAGAGAGAGAGAGAGAGAGAGAGAGAGAGAGAGAGAGAGAATTATAAGCAGGCAATGAGATGAGGGGATAGAGTTTCTTTAGTGTCATAGAAGAACTAATAAGGCCCGAAAACTTTTTTTTTTCCTGAGTTTATTAATTTGCTGGTTTTTGTATTTTATAGAGGGGAAGTGAACTATCTCTTATGTAAATCAAAGGCGATGAAGAGACATGTTCATGAGAGAAGAAGATGAGAGAAGAAGATGGAGAAATTGTGGCTTAAAAAAAAAGTACTGTAAAAGTTAAAGAAAGGGAGAGGAGTGTGCATGCATAAAGTGGCATTTGTCAACATTTTCTAAATAAGGAATGTCATGTAGATGGCATCCCTGTAGAATGGAGGTAGCATCTATCTATGATGATTCATTGCATTCAACGACACACCCTTCTCCAACAGCAACAAAAGTACCTCAGATTGGCCATGTAAGGCAGCATAATGCAAAGGTGAGAGGTGGCGGTTATGAGAGAGGGTGCCGATGGGGAGTGATGGGAGGGGGACGGTGACCGCACATGGAGGGAAGTGAGGGTAGTGAGAGGGGGAGGGGGTTGGGTAAGTTGACGAGACGAGTAAGGTAAGAGAGGGGGGGTTGGTCAGGGGGGTGGGGGAAAGGGGGGTGGTTGGTCTGTGGGGTGGGGTGGTTGGTCTCTGTGGGGTGGGGTCGTTGGTGGGGGGGGGGAAGGCATGGTTGATGAGGGGTGAAGAGGGGGAGCAACCTTTTGGTTTGTTTATTTATTTTTAATAACTATTATTATCATTTTTTTTGAGGGGGGGAATGGTGTGGTGGGGCGTGATGTGGCGTGGTAGGAAGGTTTGCCCAGAGTACAAATCCAAGAGGCTAGTCAAAGAACTCAACTTGACAATGTGCTAAAATTGATCAACCTCCTTTCTTTCTAAATGAACTGCCCTTAGTAAGTCGGGCATGGCCTCCTGTTGGCTGGCATAAGACGGTAGAACGGCTTCCACATAGCACAACACTCTTGGAGTGACTAAACACCGTGGTGAGGCTAAAACATCCTGACATTTCCCATCCATGAAGAAGGAATTTGGATACTGCACAAGAGGTTTCAATTTTATTATTATTATTATTATTTTCTCCACCTCTGTTGGAGGCTGCAGTAAGTCAATGTCATTAGAGAGAACCATGATGATCGTCGAGGGCGGAACGTTGCGGATAGCTTGTTAGCACTGTTGCGACGACGGCCTGCAATGCCAATGAGCTCCAGCAATGGTGTATAGCCAGCGCAAAAGAGAGGAGGACGAAGGGGGTGATTTTGTTGCACAAGGGAGGGGGCACTGGAGGGGTGATTGTTGCACAAGGGAGGGGGCACTGGAGGGGTGGGGGGCCATGAGGTGAGAGAAGGGGAAGGCCTAGGCACACAATGGGCCAGCGAGGGGGGCTAGTCGTGAGGTGAGAGAAGGGTGCACAAGGGAAAACAAGGGGGCTGGTGGTGAGGTGAGAGAGGAGCGGCCAAGGGAAAGTGAAGGGGGGGCTGTTGCGCACCCAAGAGCAGGCAAGGGGGGGTTGGTGAGAGAGGGGGAAGGCTTGGGCGCATAATGGGTAAGCGAGGGGGGGAAACTAGTTGGTGAGAGGGGGTTCATGAAGAAGAGGAGGTGGGGGTGTCAGTGAAGAAAGTGGGGGGGTGACGGGTGACTGTTGTGCACAAGGTTGAGGGGGATGGGGGGCGGTGAGGAAAGTGGGGAAGAGAGGAGAGTGGGGTCGGCAGAAGGAAGGGGTAGAGGAGAGGAGGGTCGGTTGGTGAGTACGTAGCAGTAGCAGAGGAAGGGGGAGAGGAGAGGAGGGTCGGTTGGTGAGTACGCAGCAGAGGAAGGGGAAGACAAGGGGAGTCAAGCGAGAGGGTGGGGCTGGGTGAGCGAACAAGGGGGGGGCACTGGACGGTAGGTGACGGTGAGGAAGAGAAGGGTGGTGGAGTCGTGAGAGGGAAGGGGGAGAGGAGAGGGATGGTGGTCGGTGGGGTGAGAGTGAGGGAGAGGATGAGACGAGAAGGTGGGGAGTGAGGTTGGTCAGTGGGGAGTCAAGGGAGAGGGAGATGAGGTTGGTTGGTCGGGTGACAAATGAGGAAGAGAGGGTGGTGGGGTCACCAGAGGGAAGGGGCCCGGGGGAGAGGAGAGGGATGGTGGTCGGTGTGGGGTGAGATGTAGGTGAGGGGTGAGGAGTGTGTGGTCAGTAAGGAGTAGAGGGAGGGGGTGGTCGGTGGGGTGAGGGAGGGAGAGAGGGGGTGGTCGGTGAGGGGGATAGAGAGAGAGGAGTGGTTGGTCGGTTGGTTGGTGAGTTGAGTGGTGAGTTGAGTGTGAGGGGGGTGGTCGATGGGATGAGTAAGAGGGGAGTGGTCAGTGGGTGAGGGAAAAAGAGAGAAAGAGAGAAAGAGAGAGGTGGTCGATGGGATGAGTGAGAGGGGAGTGGTCGGTGGGTGAGGGGAAAAGAGAGAGAGAGAGGTGGCGGGTGTTTTTGTTTATGTTTTTTTTTTGGGGGGGGTGGGGGTTTGTTTTGTTTTTTAATAGAAAAAAGAAAACTAAGATGGGGGAGCCGATTCTTTTTTTGGAAAAAAATGATTTTTTTTTGAAAAATAAAAATAAAATAAATATTGAGGGAGGGGTTTTTTTTGGGAAAGAAAAAAAATGCAAAGGGGGGATTTTTTATTTTTTGCTTGATCGAGGAGAAGGGGAGGTTGGCTTGGTCGGTGATGAGAGTTGAGGGGAGAAGAGAGAGGAAAGGGGAGAAGAGAGAGGAAAAGAGTGGGTGACGAGTGAGAGATTGGTCGGTGAGGAGGTTGGGTGAGAGAGATATTTTTTTAACTTTTTTTGCATCTCTTGTAAAAGAAGAAGAAAAAAGAAACTGAAGAGGGGGATTTTTTATTTTTTATTCTGGAGATGGACCCGATATCTCACACTTCATGAACACCAGAGTGAGTTGAGACAGGCGTTTCGCTTGAACCACCACCCTTGGCCGGCCACATCTTTCGAAGTGCCTTGATTGAGGGATCTGAAGTCTACACAGATCCTGATCTTGTTGGTCTTCTTTTTTGGAATCACCACTATAGGTGAAAACCACTCGAAGTGCTCAATGGGAACGATAATACTTGCCTCTTCCATCTTGTCTAGCTCTTTCTTTTGCACTTCGGAATATTTTAGGTTCACGCGGTAGATGCCCTTCCTGGCTGGCCAACTGCCTTCTTTTTGTGAAATATTGTGAGTGCAAATGGCTGGGTCTATCCCTGAAAGATCCTTGTAAGTCCATGCAAATGCCTCTTGGTGTTCTTTGAAAAAGTCAGTGATTCTCTGAAGAGTGGAAGGGTCCTCCCATACCCAAGCTGCCCACTAAGATGGGCCGTGACTCCTCTGATGTGCCCAGGTTTAGCTCTCTCACCTCCTCGTGGTAAGTGGTGGGTGGAAGAGGAGCGGTGCCGAGTGCTGCTTGATGGAGAGATAAGGGGTCATGGGCTGGGGTGTTGCCCAGAGGGAAATTACCAATACGTTTCTCCGTCCAGTCAACAGCGGGTATCTCTTCTACTTCTAGCAAGGCTTCTTCCCGAGCCTTGAGGCGCTCTACCCGCCTCTCCTTGTGGGTGCGTCTAGGAGGGGTTATAGGTGCCTCTGATGACTCCTCTTGAGAGACCTTCTTTTGCAAGGTTGTCAAGAAAACTCAGGTTACCCTAGACCTATGACCTCTATCTCTTCCTCTTGAGACGCTGTTGCAGAGGGAGGAGGCCAGAGTGAGCAAAGATTTTGTCTAATCCCGTACTCCTGCTTCTTTTGAGAGCTCTTCTTCTTGGGACAGCTCTTGAATAGGGTCTGGGTCTAACTCCACTATGTCCACCATGTTGCACTGAACCCCTCAGGTTCTACCGCCTCTCCCTCTGAACCGAATGGATCCCAGGCCTCATCCACTGGTAAGCCTTGCCATTCCTCCTGTTCTTCCTCATCATTGGGTCCTTCCTCCCGAATGGGAATCATGTCATGTAGGGCAGTACCCTGAGCACTCTCATCAGGGCCTTTTTCCAAGGGCAAGGTCACTCTCCCCTCTGGGTTGGGGATATGCAAGTTGTCACGACCCCAATCATGGATCACTTGAGCTGCTCTCAATCAAGGCCTTCCAATGAGTAGGCTATAGGCCCCTCGAGTTGGTGGGAGGTCTAACACCACAAAAGTCATTTCACATACTAATCCTTCAAAACTAATCAGAACTTGCCTGACTAGTCCCACGGGCATCACTTCTCTCTGGTCTGCCACTCGGATGGCAAAGGGAGCTGGCTCAGTAATTCGGAGACCCAAGACTTTCCTAGTAGCTTCGGGCATGATGTTAACACCAGAACCACCATCCATAATGGCTCCTATAATTTGAGTTCCTCCCCCACGGAGAATGTCACCCTTGGGCTTCGGTGATCGGCCACTCTTGGGACAGTAAGGCATACCCTTGCTTGCTGCCTCCTGGGTTGTCGCCCACTACTACTAGATGTGGCTTCACCCCTAGTTGCCTTCGGATCCATCCAATGCTAGACCAAGCCTAACAGTTGCTCTCCTATTTCTTGTGGTTGAAACCACATAACTAAGGAAGGGTGATTTCCACCTCTACTCCTGTCAACTTTTCCTCCAAACTTAAATTACTAACCTTGGGTTGGGTAGACTCCTCATCCGCCTTTGAAGGTGTAGTGGTTGGGGGGATGACCAAGGTAGGCGCCGTTTCCTTCTCCATGGGTGGTGTTTGAATGAATTCCTCCACGGCCTCCTTATAAGCTTGGTCCACAATGGATGGGGTAGACTGCACGACCAGGGAGAGGAGATGGTGTCTTTGGGGCTCCTTGGGATCGGGTGATGGGGGCTGCCACTATTGGAGTGCTAGCAGTGGGAGGTGGCACTACTGCCACTATTGGAGTGTTAACCTTGGGAGATGGCACCACAGCTTCCGCTATGTTAAACCAGTGGGAGATGGCACCACAGCTTCCACTATGTTAACCAGTGGGGGTCTAGGACAATCCCAGGTGTAGTGGTCTCGGCTCTCCGGGAAATGGAGGCATGGGGGTGAGTCCTCTGTACAGTGCATTGAGCTTGCATGTACCGCTCCCCCCACAACGGTAGCATATAAAAGGTCGGGTGGGGTTGTTGGGAGGATGGTGATCGGGGAACCTTTGGTTAGGCCTAGCCCCATACGTGTTGTTTTAGTGGCCAGAGGTACTGGAGGGGCTGCCACATAGACCACTGGAGGTGGGTTTTGATAGACTTGAGGTGTTTGTGGGACCGGCATGGGTTGGGAGAGTGCTTGCTTGATATGGAATTTGCATAGGCAGGTGGTTGTATGTTAGGGTTGCTCGTAATTGAGGGGTATTGGTGTATGCTACTGTGGCTACTTGAGCTCCATGCTGAGATGAAGTGGCCTCGGGCAGTCGAGGGGTTTTTACAAAAGTAGCCATGGGGGAGGGAAGGGTATGTGGGGTAGCTAAGTAGGAGGGGCAGGGTTAATATAAGCTTGGGATTGGGGGGCTAATTGAGGGTTCAAGAAGGGTGTTGGGTTTGGTTGGTGGTTAGGAGCCTGGGAAGAAGTTGAAGCACTACTAGTTTGGGGTCACCATGTAGTCTTCAGCAAAGGGATTAAGCGGGGAGGCACCTTGCTTAAGTTGTTGCATAAGGCGAAGTCCCTTGAGGTAGTAACACTCCTTGTCCTCATAGCCCGCCACCTTTGAGCAAAATGAGTACTATTTCTTGGAGGGATATTCATTTGGAAGATGGCCTTGCGAGCTACAGACTGGGCACCATGGACTCGTCTTGGGATCTTTGACCTTGAGCTGCTCGATCTCCTTCCTTGAGTGCTACCCCACTGCCGTGTCCTCTTGTTGTGACCTTTTGAAATCTTCAAGCTCCTTCTTGAGCTTGTGTAACTAGTCCATGGAAGCAGATGTAGAAGCGACCGTCGAGGCTAGAGGAATGATTGGAGGAGCCGAAGACATGCCGGGATAAGTGGGGACCAAGAGGTACTGTGCTCCGCCATGAGGCGAGCTTTCTCCAGTTGTGTAGCTCTATCTTGGAAGTCTTGCAGGGTGCCTTGGGGTGGAAAATTCTCTCTCATCTTCATCACCGTTTGAGTAGAGAGTGCTCGAAGCACCCACTATTGTAGCATGTAGTTTCCAGGATATTGGGGTAGCCGAGCGACCAAAACTTTAGCTCTTGTGACAAGTTGGGCCACTGAATCCCCCGCCTTCATGGAGAGTTGGTTGAGCTCTTGAGTGATGAGGTCGAAATAGTTCCCTGGCCGAAAGGTAGCCAAGAACTGTAGCCTAAGGGTGGCCCAATCCGGGAAGTGGTTGATGGGAAATTGACTGTACCACTGGTCAGCACTTTCTTCCAGCGTTGTCGGGAACAAGACCAAGCGTGCATCCTCGATTGAGACCTCTTGAGTCACACATAGTGAGGAATTGCCGCACATGGTCTTCCGCATCGTCTTCAGTGATGGTATCTTTGAAGGTTGGTAGCTTAACTTGCACGCGGTTAAGGATAGTAGCCAATGGCTCTGGCCCTGGAGCTACCATAGGGTTAGAAGAGGAAGATGTTGAGGGACGAGTAAGGGAATGAGGAAGAACCCTACGACTAGTTCGAAGAGGAGAATGAAGGGGTGAATCACCTCCAAAAGCTCTAGTCTTTGGGGGCATGCACAACACTCCTCTCACCCCATGATCAAAAATCACAAAAAAAAAACATTTTGAGACTATCCTTGAACTCTAGGAGAGTCCCATCATGATCACCAAATTTTGTCTAAGCTGTGGAAGACTCCGTCGGTCCTTGCTAGAGGGAACTCGAAGACAACCGACACAAACACTATGGCCCTCCTTGAAACACATCCAAAAAGAGCTTACCTGGTGAACCGCAACTGTCGTGAGGATCTTTCCAATGACCGAGCTCATAACCCTCGAGGTCTCCAAGCTCTATAACTCCTCAAGAAGCAATTCCACCGCGTCTCCCCCGCAAGCGTTGTCACATCGCCACGTTGCACTACGGGTCCTAATCCCTCCTCTCACCTCACTTCACTCACACACTCACTAGCATGCATTAGGGTGAGAGATAAGCAAGAGGATTAGCAAGAGCAAGACTCAATTGCACAATGGGAGAGTCTATTGTATTATGAGAGAAATTCACTTATATACATGGCCATAAGTGTACTCTGTCACACCATTACGGGTGCCCGTCCAAGTTGTAGCTTTGGACACTATTGCTTGATATCTTGAATGTATGACCCTTTGGTGTATCTACCGTGACTCCTTGATGTAAGATAATGTCGGTAGCTCTTGTTAATCCTAGAATTGGATTAACATCAATTTCTGTATCTTGCTCAAGATATATTAAATAAATTTCCATTTCTTTGCTGTGCGAACTTTTTTTCATTACCATATCTTGCCTGAGATAAGGTAATTCAGTTTCACGCATATGTTAATCCAATTTCATTTTCAGTATCTCGCCTGAGAAACATTTTATCAGTTTTCATATCTTGCCCGAGATATGGTAATTCAATTTCACGAATATATTAATCCAATTTCATTTTTGGTATCTCGCTCGAGATATGTTTTCTTAATTTTCTTACCTCACCCGAGATATGGTAATTCAATTTCATGCATATATTAATCCAATTTTATTTTCGGTATCTCACCCAAGATATGTTATAAATATACATAATGAGTTGGCATGGCACCATAACCGGGCAATCTAGTCAACAACTCCACCTATCTCACCCAAGATACATTGAGATATTGACCAGATTGCCCAGTCATGATGCCATGTACCTTGCCCAAGATAATAACATGGCAAATCTTCTCAAACCTATGTGGCCGCACATATCTTGACCAAGGTATGTGACCATGGTAGCTTGGCAACATGTGATTGGTCATTTTTAACTTGCCCGAGGTACCCTGAACACGGATTCGGGCAGCTCAAAAATGTCCCACTTCTTTCCAAACTGCCCCGAAGTAGTCAGCTTATCATGCTACTACCCTTGGTAGCTTGGGTCATGTTACGATCTTAGTGATGGGTGCCTCACACAATTATTTGTGATGTCTAGGTGGTGTTTCCAATTGGACCATGTTTCCAATTAGACCATTAGCCTTACCACTAATGGTAATAAGACTAACTTTTAAGCATGTCTCTAATAATCATTTTTATACATTTCAAGCCTCATTTAATAACTTTTTCTATATAAACAATGGTTATAAGTTATTCCTTATTGTGTTCCTTGGCCTTGGCTTTGGGGAGTTGTAGCACTCATTCCTTAAACATGAAACCTTTGGCTTCTTTTACCTTTGACAAGAAGAGTTTACGTGTAAACTTTACCTAAGAAGTTGGCTTGTGCAACTTGTTTCGCACTTAGTAATTTCTTTTAATGAAGCTATTTTGTATTAAAATTTTAAAAATGAAACCTTTGGCTTCTTTTGCCTTTAATAAGAAGAGTTTATGTATTAACTTTACCTAAGAAGTTGGCTTGTGCTTGAAGTTTGCTTCTCACTTGTAATTTCTTTTAATGAAGCTATTTTGTATTGTTGTTTGAGTTTAACTTATATTGTGAATGTTTAGTATAATTAAATAAATTACAGATATGTACATGGGTATTATGTTTGTTTTAACCATTTTATAATTTTCTCACTTCAAGTGTTTCTTCTTGTAATGAAAGGGGCTTGGAATTAGACTCAAGAGAGCCCATGGGCATAGGTATGGCCGGGCAAGTATGGAGGCCCAACATTAATGAGTGTGAAAAGGTGGGCAAGTATATAAGTGAATATTGTAACTAGGGGCAGAACATACTTTTACCAACATACTTTTATGAATGAAATTATACTTCTTGGAGCTCCATGCTTCTTGGCTATGGTGGTACTCCCTTGAGTGCATGTGGTAATCCATCATGAGTGCATGTGGTACTCCGTTATAAGTGCAATCTCTTCTCTTTCTTTTTTCCATCATTACAATGGTATTAGAGCCTTGTTTTTTATCCAAGATTTTTGAAAATTTCAAATTTTTTGCATTTTCTTGATTTTCTTGGAGTTTCTTTGGAATTTTCTTGATTTTCTTGATCAAGAAATGGGCTATGGTGGTTTTGTTTTTGAATTGATTTGTTCCTTTTGATGCACATTTTCATGAGATTTTGGGGGGGGGGGGGGCATGGGTTATGGTGGATCAAATTTGGGGATGGATTCATCAAATTTGAATTTTGGGACCAAAATTGGGAGAAAACTGTTAATCCATAATTAACTCTTAATCCAAAACATTTTAGTTTTCTTCCCCTTTTTCCTTGCTTGGTCTTGAGACAAATTAGGTTTTCAATCTCTATTTTAGCAAGGCATTAGCTTAGGGTTTTCATGAGTTTTCTCCTAATCAACACAAAGAATCCATTGATGGTTCATTTGATGGCCGGATTGTGCATTGGTGTTGAATCTTTGAGCTGCAAGCCGTCACTCTTCATTTCCCTCCATTGTGGAGTTGCAAGGCCATGATAAGGTTTGATTAAGCTTGGCTTTAAGTTTGGCAACAAGGAGACAAGAAACGATTGACGATTTTCAGTGCATCTCTGTGATTTCAACGCTATTTTGCTGTGTTTTTCCCACGCCGTTTTGCTACAATCTCTCCATGTTGTTTTGCTGCAACTTCTACAGCCAAGATTCAACATGATTTGGGGGCAAATTTAACCATGCAGCAAGACAAGCTTGCTTAATCTTGGCTTAAGCAAGATATGACTTCAACATTGCCTGTGATTTTCACTCTTAGAATATTCAGCATTTTTTTGTGAGATTTCAGCTATAGGGTAAGCAAAGCTTGCTTAAGCTTGGATTAAGCAATCTTCTCTCTTTGGAGCTAATGTGAAGTGAAGTTTTCTTTGAGCTTTTTGGAGGTGCAAGAAGTGAAGATTTCTTGGAGTTTTTTGGAGGTGCAGGAAGGCCATGGGAGATGGAAACAACATCTTCATGGCAACTTCTTCAACAAATTGAACAAATCTTCAAGTTCTAATCAACATTGGTGAGTAAATTAAACCTTCTTGGTGAATCATTGGCATTGTGGTGAAGCATTGGAATCATTGGCATTGTGGTGAAGCATTGGCATCATTGGCTTTGTGGTGAAGTGGAATATGAGCCTTATGATGGATCTTGAGGCTACATGAGTCATTTGCCCAAACCCTAAGCCAAGAATTGGGGTTTTTGAAGCATCAAGGCTTGCATATTGCCATTGAAGGGTTTAATAGTTTTTTTTCCATGCTATGGAACACTCTTGATGCATGATTACATGCTAGTGAATGCTTTTGGATGCCACTCTTGATGACAAATGCTATGCCATGGGATGTCATTTGAGTGCATATGGATTCTCTTCATATTTCACATGTTTCTTTGATGTGATGTGATGGATTGGAGTCACATGGAGGATAAAGAGGCATGAGTATATGCAAAAATGATGTTTGAGTGAGCATGAGTTCATGCCACAACTATTGTAAGTGATTTCCATCCTTACTTTTGGATTGTATACCACTCTCACACACATTGTATTCACTTTGATTTATAGAATCTAGTATGTGTGTGAGGGTACCTTTGGCATTGGTGGAGAGGCCAAGGGGGAGCATGGCATGAACTCTCCTTGCCGTGAGTGCTTTTGGTAAAGCGGCAAGGAGGGGGATTAGGTACTTGGATGTGAAGACTTGGCCCCAAGTTGTGCCTAGAATTGGACTAGGTATATGAGGGTGGGAAGGCTTGGGCTAGGATCATAAAGCTCTTCTCTGACATACAATTGACTATATTGCAAGCATGCCGAGGCTATGGTAGCCATTGATCACTTGATTTACTTCTTGAGTGGATATTGGGAAATTGCTTTTACATTTTGATTGAGATTTGGGCCAAATTGCAGGGAAACTATAGCAAATTTTTTATGATTTTCTACACTCTACAGTGGGCAAAGAAGTGCAATTTAGTCCCAACTCGCTCAAGATCTCTCAAGGGCCTTTGGAAGTCTTAAAAGGGTGTCTTAAGGCGATCCTAACTAGCCATCAAGTGGTTGATTCAGACACCATCTCAGGGTACAAAGTGGACAGTTCTCTCAGGCTAAAAACCCTAATTCAGTCAAAAATGGAGAGAACTGAATTGAAGGTGTCTACATATCCTAAGAACACTACTAAAGAGATTCCCAATAAGCCAACAAGTTCCCAATTCCATGACCGTTTAGATGGTCAACCCCTCAAAGTGGTGATCCAAGGTGATAGAAGTGATCTCATCGAGATGAACATGGCAAGCCTTTGATCTTTCAATTCCGACATCAGTAGCACCAAAAACCTACTATGGGTGACCGTGAATAAGAGAGAATGCCTTTACATAACATGAGTGATCACATGGTGAATGAGGGCTTGTTAGGGCACACAAGTGGAAGTGCACAAGTTTCTTTGAAGCACGTTACTTTGTATATGCTAAAGGTTACTATCACCGAAGCTATGAAGGATGCACAAAGGGATATTTGCTTCCAAAACAGTGAGCTTTTGAGGCAAAACAGTGAGCATATGCGGCAAAGCAATGTTTTCATAGAGTGAATGTCTAATGCTATGAATGAGGGCTTCATTAAGCTTGGTGATGGGATAAATGAAGTGCAAAGGTGTGTGGAAAAGCTTGACACTTCCCTTGATAGGACAAGAGGCTGGTCATAACCACAAAGGTCATTTCCAAATCCATCATCATCTTGTGGGCTTAATCGGCATATGGAAAGGTTTCATAAGGTGGAAACTTTCAATGGGTACACTCAAAGTATGAAGACAACACTTCAAGAGAACCCAAAAGATGTTTCTCATGCTGATTCGCCATTGTCAAAGCCCTATGGAAAGGAGGAAAAGCATAGGCAAGATTTGATGGAGTCAAAACAAAAGGAAATAGCCATAATTTCCAATGAAGATAACAAAGATAGGTATGCACGGTTATATGACGAGTTCATACACTCCAAGTTACCAAAGTCCTTTGACAAAGGATGAATTTGTGGATTGTATGATTTCTACTTCTATTGGAAGCTTATGGTTCAAGCATGGTGAATCATTTGTAGAAGCTTTGCTCTCTTTTGATGGGGAAGGAATCAGTTGTATTCAGCTCAAGGATTGGCTTCGCACAATTGGGATGCCTACTTTTGTGCATTTCCATGCAATGAGGGGGAGACAAATGAAGCAAGTGACATGCAAATTTGGAGGCAAAGCTAGAGAATGGTGGTTGCAAGTAATGCATGAGTACAAATGGGATTGAACAAATTTAGCCTATGAAGTGGTAAAAAACTTTGTGGCTACTCATCAAGAGCAATGGAGCTTTAGGGAAAAATGCATGCCATTATTACAGGTGGATTCGTTGCCTAAGTATGCCGAGGAATATTGGTACCTTTCCTTCTTTGTGCCTACATTGAGGAGAAGGATATCATAGGTGGATTTGTGCAAAAATTAGGCAAGGAGTTCATGCAAGTGGTCTGATGCATCATGGATATTGATAATGATATTGCTCTTAATGAGATCATGTTGTTAGTGGAGCTCTTCTACAAGCCTACCCCATCTCTATACATGGGATTTCTACTAGGAGTTCATTCAATCCACATCTCTTATTGGAAGCATTTGCTATGGGGACACTTCAAGTGATGATGGAGATGCTAATGATTTGTGTTAAGTGGCTTCAATGCATGTATGGATGGCTGAAAATGAACCAGTGGACAACCATGAAGATGCAAATGTTGATGGGAAAGATGAAGAGCAAATGCAAGGATCTCTTCTTGTGAAGAATTGTATGGATAAAGATGAATGCAATGAGACTCTTCTTGATGAAGGAGACAACTCTTATGAAGATCTTCATGGTGTTGCATTGCATGAGGGATTTGTGGTTGCCAACCATGAAGATGTGGCATATGGTGTGGATTCACAAAATTATGGTGTGGATGAAAGCAATAATATGGTTGATTGTGATCCTTATTATGACATTTATGAGGAAAATGCTTTGGGCAATGATGAAGATGATGCTTTGGTTTATGGAAGTGATTCATGGGTGGATTTTGATGGAGGATCATTGGTTGGTGATGACACTTCCAACCATGATGTTTCATACCCATTTGATCCTAGTATACATGGAAAGATGCTTGATGTGGATTCATTTCCATATGATCCGAGTGGACAGCATGCATTGCCACTTAAAGGATTTCCATTTAACCTGGATGGATACTATGCATTGCCATTTGAGGCGGATGGGCTTCCTTTTGAATCGAAATTTTTTGGAAGTTAACCTTATTGATGGGTACTTGGTGTGGGTCACCTATTGCCTTATGCTTGGTGTCTTTGGACAGCTATATGCATGGAATGGGATGATGATATGAAGGATGCCATTGCTGTAAATTTACTGTATAGACAGCCATGGTCATTGGTGTACTTCACAACTCATCAATCAACACTCACTCCGTGGGCTTATGGATATCATAGAGAGCAATCCATATGTACATCAAATAAGTGGACAGCTCTATGTGGAGTTCGTTTGTGTGAGGCACTTTTGGAGATGCAACAAATGTACTTCCAGATTCCAAACAGCCCATACATTGCTCCATACATGGTTTCAAGGACGGAACCTTTGGATGGGGATGGTTTGTAATGAAAGGGGCTTGGAATTAGACTCAAGAAAGCCCATGGGCATAGGTATGGCCGGGCAAGTATGGAGGCCCAACATTAATGAGTGTGAAAAGGCGGGCAAGTATATAAGTGAATATTGCAACTAGGGGCAGAACATACTTTTACCAACATACTTTTATGAATGAAATCATACTTCTTGGAGCTTCATGCTTCTTGGCTATGGTGGTACTCCCTTGAGTGCATGTGCTACTCCATCTTGAGTGCCTGTGGTACTCCATTATGAGTGCAATCTTCTCTCTTTCTTTTACCCATCATTACACTCCTTTTAAAAGCTGAAAAACTTTATTAATTTATAGTACTTAAGTATGTCACTTAAAATTAGATATATATTATGAATGTTTAATAAATAAATTATGTCACTTAAAATTATATATATATAGTGAATGTTTACTATAATTAAATAAATTACGGATATGTACATGAATATTATGTTTGTTTTAACCATTTTATAATTTTCTCACTTCAAGTGTTTCTCTTTTTAAAAGTTGAATAAATTTGTTAATTTTCAGTATGTCACTTAAATTAAATATCTTTGGTTAAGAAAATTCACTTATGCAACTTTTTACTTTGGATGTTTTGGTTAATTCAACATAAATTTTAAAGTATAGACTTATTATGTAGTCCTACTATTTAATAATATGATTAAACTTATGATCTTATACTAAATTTAACATAAAATTTAAAGCAGCAGACTTATGATGTATTTCTGATATCCATTAATATCAAGATTAAACTTCTCTCATTATTAAAAAATTTTAAAAATATGTAAAAGATAAATTATTTTATAAAATACTTTTGTACAAAAAGTTAATTTTATCGCCCGTCAGTCTCGTTGCCCCCTCCAAAGCCATGCCCGGCCACCTATCGCAAGGTAAGCAATATCAGCACAAGCACAAGTAAGCCCAGACATAGCACAAGGAACCTAAAAAGGCACAAACATATGTCAACAAAGCAACCACAAAGACACCCCTCTTCCTGAAAGTGAGATAAAAATTTATCAACCCACTTCTTATATTGGCTACCCACACTAAGTGGCTAGAGCGCTCCCCATGGAAGGTAGAGCTAGTACAACTAGGATCATTTATAGGTACATGCTCATATAGTCCAAAGGCATATCCTAAAAAAGTCCAAAATATTCTAATCGGATAGTCGAAGAATTTACACTGAAGCCCACACATATTCTCACTCCCAACCTACCCAACCCACACATTTTTGAGTAAGCATAGTGCACAAAGTCCATTCTAAGCTCACATCATGCCCACACTAACCTTGTCCCAACTCCTCACATTGCGATCTTTATTATATTATAGGTTAACCCATTAATTGAGTCCTATTTTTGCTATGTCCAACCCTCTTCCATGCATTGCAATGATTGCGCACATATTAAAACTGAGGACTTAATCCCTACACAAGATCATCCAAGTAGGAACCATGGCTGATGAAGCATGATCATATTCCCTTGACCTCCACGTGCTCCGCAAAGTCTAAGGAACCCTCATTCATGCCCAAGTCAAGACCACCTTTGAGGATCACTTTAGGGTCGCCACTTCTTTGGCAGAATGTCATGTTATTTTTCAATTACCCAAAGTAGCCCCCCACCTCAGTAAGTTTGTCTTTTGAAACCAATCATCATGGGGCTCAAATCTCCCTCTCTTCCTACACTTCATTAAGCCCTACCACAATACCGACAATTGAATGGGGAGGTTGAGATGCCTAATGGAAAAGGAGTATTTTAGTGTAGCAACAATAGAGTGAGGATGTGATGGATGAGATAGTGCACCCACATTGGAGAGTTACATTGTGGCTCATAAGACCCAACGACACAAGATTCGATAAGGTTAAGGTAAAATCTCTTGACTTGAACTGAATAGAGTGTGTAAAATCCTTATGAGAATTCTTTTGAGGGATGAAGGATGTATGACACTATCTTATTTTAACTCATGAAATTATGTAGTCATGTAATTTGATTGATCATATGGACTAGATATGTGTAAAAGCCTTATGAGAATTCTTTTGAGGGATGAAGGATGTATGACACTATCTTATTTTAACTCATGAAATTATGTAGTCATGTAATTTGATTGATCATATGGACTAGAGATGTGTAATTGTGATTGCAGGGTTGACTTCATTTGTGAGGTCACAAATGCCATGTCCTCCATGTTCTTTTCTTAGATAGTCATGTGTGAACAATAATTTTTTATTGAGACCATCTTATAATGTAATCATACATAGGAGTTAATCAATGGGAAACTCTCCAGCATGGTTGGCACATGTCAAGATGTATAGCACTTCAGTAATCTCTTTAATGTATCTACATTTGGGTTTCTTGGGGTCTCAATGTAGCCATTACTTTATGTGTTTACACAATAATAATGTTTATATGTGGAGGTGATGCAAGGTGAGGTGATATGTGGAGGTGATACAATAGTTAAATAAATATTCATATTTGTTTACACAATAATAATGTTTATATGTGGAGGTGATGCAAGGTGAGGTGATATGTGGAGGTGATACAATAGTTAAATAAATATTCATATTTGTTAGAAACGACACTAAATTCAAAACTTTTTGAAGCTCTTAAGAATGCCACCTTTTAGTATCATCAGCCCAAGTAATGTATTTATCTTATCGTGGCATGGTATGTAATGTATACGTTCCATGGTTCTTGTTATATTGTATGCACTCTAAAAAATGGTGTTTACCATAGCAAAATTGGCAACTTTCTTTGAGTGCATGCTTGTGCGTGTTATTTGTTTTATCTAAACACCACACTAGCCACATTCTTCTTCTTCTTCTTCTTCAACATCATGGTTTACTGAAAAATGTTTTCCAGTGAACATGTTGGGAAGTTCATAAGGCAGGCTCCATTGTACCTTAAGAAGATTGGCCATAGAGGAGGCATATTACCATTATAAGCTAAAAAGTATGGACTACATTATTATTTGCTAATCATTTTTTAGTTTTTAACATGTGACAACATAATTATAGGTTAGAGTATTATTATAGGAAGCCTCTTAACAAAGCACGTATTTGTGATGTGTGATGTGTTTGTGATACACATTCGATATCAATCAACCGTGCCAATGATCATTGAAGGGGCCAATTTGGACACTGTTGTTAGATAGAAGATAGGAGATTTTGGAAAACATAGCTAGTAGAAAATCAACACTAGTCCAAGTGCTCTTTAAAATTGTTAAACTAGATCGATGATCACCTTTGGTGAAGTGGACATTACATCGATGAGGCTCCATGTTTTGAGATCCAAATAGGGCATCATTCTATGAAACTTGGTGTTGTTTAAAGACACAAAGACACAATATGATCCAACTTGGACCCCTTGGGTTGTTGAAATACTGAGTTGTGTGTTTCGTTGGTGGTAAGAGTTCATCAATATGTTTTGTTTTGTTTTTAGCTCTTGTAATTTGAGGGGAGGTGTGTGCTCCCTTAATTTGGTTAGAGAGAAGGCAAGGATTATCCCACATACTTATATGGCTCATTATCTCAGGGGTTATTGTTGTTAAATGTAAATGGTGAAAGTTGCATCATGGGTCATATGTTTGGTGCAAGGTGGCACATATAGTGTGTGCATTATTGTCATGTACTATTGCACTAGGTGCATGTAAATTGTTTGTGAGTCTAGAAGGGTACATTGGATCCCATGAATTGGGTTGTACCTTGGCTCTTGAATCAATGAGAAGCATTATGAAAGTTAAATTTATCTTGACTAGTATTTAATCTTATCCTAATCAATGGCTTGAATACCTTGACTAGTATTTAATCTTATCCTCCTAATCAAAGGCTTGAATACCTTAATCTTCCAACCAACTGCTCACTTTGATCCTCCCTAGTCTCCATGTTTCATAACATGGTATCAAAGCATCCTAAGGAGAATTAGTATGTCCATTAGTGGATTTAGCTAGGCTTAACTGGGTTATTTGAGTTAGGGTTTCATTATTAGTATTAGGACTTTTTTTTCATATTTGCTTTTTCAAAGTCTTAACAAAGCAAATAGAGCGATTAGTGAGCTTGAGAGAAGAATATTTTTCTCATGTGTTGAGGCAAAAGAGAGAGGAAGCATCATTTACAAATTGAAACATCTTGCATCTACACTCAATCTCAACATAAGGAGTGAGTAACTATGGCTCATGGTTGCATTAGCATATATATATATATATATATATATATATATATATATATATATATATATATATATATATATATATATATATATATATATATATATATATATATATATATATATATATAGAGAGAGAGAGAGAGAGAGAGAGAGAGAGAGAGAGAGAGAGAGAGAGAGAGCACTACCTCCATCTATAAAACACAATAATCCTTACTCCATTATGTCTCCAGGTGCCAATTTAAACAAAGAGGAGAAGTCAGTAATGTCCCTATATGTGGGATTAAACAACCAACAGTGAGAATTATTGTCCTCATTCTATAACACCTTACATCAAGGTTTAGAAATAGCTCTCTAGTTCAATAGTCTCATATGTAAAAACGAGCCCGTAAACGGGCACAACACAACATTGCCTTACATCAAGGTTCAATAATAAACGAGCACAACACAACATTGCCTTACATCAAGGTTCAATAATAGCTCTCTAGTTCAATAGTCTCCTCTTTGTAAACAAACATGTAAACGAGCACCCAACATCACACATTTCCATCAAGACCTTTGTGAGGCTCCAACATGCTAAAACTTGAAAATTTTACGTAGAGGAATCTTAAAGCTTGAGCCAAACTCGATCATCAATATCATAAAGTATAGAAGAAACATCAATGAAACATATTAATTGCTTATGGAAGAGCTGGAAACACTTGACTACGCCCTAGCTATCTCACTCTCACTCATTAACACTTGCACTCTCACTCTCTCACTCATTAACAATTTCACTCACACTCACTCTCTCACTCATTAAAGCTTGCACTCACTCACTCATTAACACTTGCACTCACACTCATTCTCACTCTCACTTGCACTCTCACACACTCACTCTCACTTACACTCACTATTAATGTTTGTTATAATACTAGCTAAAAAATGGTGAGAATATCAATCACACTCTTGTTCACAAACACAAATAAGTTGACGGAGACGATGATCCAAAAAGCATGCCTAATATTAGGAAACATGCACCAAAATAAGAGTGCTTAACATGCAATCCCAGAGCCTAGACTATGGTTTAACATAACCACTATTATCGTCGGATTTATTGATGAAAACCTAAAAAATGAGAAACAAAAGTCCCTATATTTTAAAATTTGAGAAAAACACCTTGGTAATCACATATGGATGTAATCAATCATCCGAGCATCGACCATTCGAGCGAGGACCCGCCGATTTTGTTTTTTACATGTACCTTATGTGTCTCCTTATTTGATTGCATGTTAGGACCCATTGATTTTGTTTTTTACATGTACCTTAAGCCAAGGGCACAGTGGCATGCCCCTCTTCAAGGACAACATTTAAAGCAATGTGCTTATGGTTGGATAAGAAGGCAAAAAAGATGTAAGGGCACACCTGACAACACTTTAAGGAGAGTGAAGCCTTGGATATGGTTGAATTTTTAGCGAGCAAAGCTTCCATACCATTTCCTTGGAAATATTTAGCGAGTGAAAGGCCTTATAGGCTTGGTCAATGACGCCAGGTTGGGCTTTGTGAGGATGCCATGGGGCCTGGTTTCGCACGTATGACGATGCATGATGCCGCCATTGACTACTGAGTTCTTGCCATGCGCATAAACAAACACCATGCACATGGGTGTGGCTTCGATGCGCAAGGCACACACGCTCGCCCTTCACAGCCGTTACACGCATGGCGCCCATAGCGTGAAACGACCCTCCCGCTTGGTAGAATCTTCCAATAGTGTGAAACGGCCCTTCCCCTTAGTAGCTTTTTCACTCAATTGACGATTAATTTGATGCACTAGATGGAGCCCATACGCCTTTATGGGAATCCCAACTCATAGATTCCCTAAGCAAGGCAGATGGAGATCAAAGTGCTAGAAGATAAAGCACTTTTGTCTTAAAAGAAAAGTTTTTTGGACTGGTGGACATCATCGACGACCCATCATTGTCTTAAACGAAAAGTTAATTGGAACTCTATTCTATCATGGGGGCATCACACTCTCAAAATTCCATAGCATAGTCAAAACCCTTATACAAGCCTACACACCTGAAGCCCTTGTATACTTAAATCCTTTGTTTTTGTTTCCTTAACTCATTTAAATACAATCACAAAGTAAAGTTTGAAGTTTATAATTATTATAGTTGAAAGTTCTCTTAATTTCTTTATTTTAGAATAAAAGATAAAAGTTATATATATACATACACATAATTTATAAAATATTAAAAAATATATATGTTAGGATTAATTACACACACACACACATATTCAAAATTATTAAATATGCGAGGCTAAGAAAATCAACGTGGTAAATATATAGAAAAATTAGATGAATAGACATGATGATTTTTTTAAATCTTTTTTTTTTTGAGAAGGGGAGGGGGGATGGAACCTTAAATTCTTACTTGGAAAAAACATGCAATCGTCTCCAAAAGTTTGACTCCCCACCCCACACCACACCTAGACCAATTTGAAGAATAAGCATCCCTTGAAATACCCTCAAAGTTGATGAAAGCTCATGAATGTTCTTGAGATTGTGTAGAGTGCTCGAAAAAGTCCCGCTCGAAAAGGGAAATCGAGATCTAAGGGCTAGAAGATAAAGCAGTAGATCCAGAGAAGGCAATTGCTCGACAACCAACAATAACTAGCTCATTATCAGACACTAATAGGTGAACATCATCGACGACCCATTGTTGTTGTCTTAAAATCAAAGTTGATTGGGGAGGTGACATCATCGACGACCTATCGTTGTCTTAAAAGAAAAGCTAATTGGAACTCTATTCTATCATGGGGCATCACACTCTCAAAATTCCATAGCATACAAAACCCTTGTACAAGCCTACAACCCAAAGGCCTTATATACGTAAGTTTTTTGTTTTTGTTTCCTTAATTCATTTATATACAATCAGAAAGTTTTTTGGTTTTTGTTTCCTTAATTCATTTATATACAATCAGAAAGTAAAGTTTGAAGTTTATAGTTAATATAGCTTAAAGTTCTCTTAATTTCTTTATTTTAGAATAAAAGGTAAAAGTTATACATGTACATATATATACATACACATAATTTATAAAATATAAAAAATATATATGTGAGGATTTAGTAAATTGCACACACACACACACACATTCAAAATTATTAAATATACGAGGCCAAGAAAATCAGCAATATAAACATATAGAAAAATTAGATGAATGAACATGATGATTTTTTAAAGTCTTTTTTTTTCCCTTTTTTGGAGGAGGGGGGATGGAACCTTAAATCCGTACTTGGAAAGAATATGCAATTGTCTCCAAAAGTTTGACTCCCCACCTCACACCACCCGACCAATTTGAAGAATAAGCATGCCTTGAAATACCCTCAAAGTTGATGAAAGTTCATGAATGTTCTTAAAAGTAGCCAATTGAGATAGTGTAAAAAATAGCTTGCTTTGAAAAGTCCCCCTCCCTTGCTCAGAGAATGGTAATCCTCTCATATACGTAACTTGAGAATGTATTCTATTAGAGATTAGAGAATAAAAATGGTGGGAGAAAAGCATTTAGAAAGAACCTTATTTACCAACTATTATGCAACTTTACTGACGTTGCCACCTTCACACACCACCTTCACATAGGATGATTGTGACCTTAAGGAAAATTATTCCATAATGTTAACAAGTAATGAGATTGTGGATAAATTCTTTCTTGAAAGTTAAGAAAACAATTAGGCTCTTGCATATTGAGGAAAAGGCATGACAAATTAGCATGCAAATGCAACAATTACATGCTCCTTGGTTTCTTTAAACCCAAGGAGTTGTCCTAAATCAGCTTACTCCTTGGTTTCTTTAAACCAAAGGAGTTTGTCCTAATTTGGCTTAGAGTATTTTTCCCCATTTATAAAAATTTAGAATTAGGAGAGCCATAAAAATGCAAAGTTTCCTCTCAATTAATCAAAAATAGGGGCAGGCCTTGTCTACCACCTTCATGGTGGTCACGAGAATGCCTACCGACGGAAGGATTATGTGGGCTCCCACCAACTAAAAGCAATCTGTGTTTCTAAGGCTCTCGATTGAGCAATTCCATGTATCATAATTCTTAGGTCTGCCATCTCTGCTCAATACTCTTTAGCTCTTCCATCGCTGATTGATAAACACTTTGTAGGTGTTCTGTGCAATCATGCCTATTTTTGGAAACCCATTTTTCCCATTAAGCCACAGACTGTGCAGTTGCATGCCCATTACATTCATCCATGGCAGCTTTTGATGGTCATGCTTCGTGGTGACACATTTTCTCGCAAATATCAGCATATTTGGGAACCCTTTTCGCCCATCCATGAGAATTCTCAGTGATTTTTGGATTTGAGGGTGCCCACTTCTGCTTTGTACAGAGGGCCTTTTTTTTGTGGTTGCTTTTTTTCAGCTTTGTCATGGTGCATCTGCAGCAGAGAGAAGAGCTTCAGAGTAGAGCAGCAGGCCTCCATCCCGCTGTTTGGCTTGAGGACCATGTGAAACAGTGGGCAGGCCAAGTCCTTGATGAGAAGAAGAGGTCTGTCCGCCTTACCTCCCTCCATCAAACTTGGGCCAAAAAGCAAAAGCCCTTGGACAGAACTTTGCAGTTCTGGATACGCTCCATCCCCATCTATACAAGCTACAAGGTGAGACCCCTGCAGCCAATTCATATATTTTTTTAAAAATTTTCATATTTTATCAAAATTTTGTGCAGTCATCCATACTCAATACACATATGTACTTTGCATATACGTGTATATGTGTGTGTGTGTGTGTGTGTGAGAGAGAGAGAGAGAGAGAGAGAGAGAGAGAGAGAGCAAGCCACGCAACGAGGACTACAGATGATCCCATAGGACAACATTAAAGTATAGGGAATGGGGCTAACTGGGGTATCGCTCAATTAGGAGCCTGCTGGGTAAACTGCTGCATGAGAGAGAAAGAAGAAAGAAAGAAACTTTAACGTCTGTGGAGGGCCAAAATGACCTATGAGATCAAATGCATAATGAAGACCATGGAGGTCTTATGGAAAATCTGTGGCCCAGAAAAAGGAACAACAAATCAAACTTAAAACCTAAAAAGTCCTAGTCTGCATCTAATATGCCACTAGGAGATACAACATTCACATCATAATGGTAAGGCTATGTTGACAACATGTGCCACTTGAGAAGTGTGTGGTTTCAATTTTGGATGAGAGCTTTTCCATCACAGATTGCCTTCCTTACGGGTTGCTCCAACTTTAGCAAGTTTGGCATCTTTTTGCTTCTTCAATCCATAGGTAGCCTCTAGTTTCCTTGACTTCTTAAGGATATCCACTTTGTTGGTATCATAGGTGAGGATTGAGTGATTGCCAATTACTTCAGACTTTATTATTGCCGATCATTTTCACTGGACTGCTGGAGTTGCGTTTTCCAAGCCCTCCCAATCAAGCCTACAATTCTAACATCCTTTGGTAACCCTCTGACTCGGACTTTGAGGGTCATGTATTCCGTTCTTTATGGAAAACTACTCATTTTCCTTCTTTACATGTTGCTCAAACTTAATCAAGTTCAACATCTTTTTGCTTTAGTTGTGCTGGGTGAGCTCATCTGCAATCCACAAGTAGCCTTTAGTTTCCTTGATTACTTAAGCCTTAAGGATATCCACTTTGTTGGCTATGGTATCATAGGTGAGGACTGCATAATTGCCAATTACTTCAGAGTTTATTAACACCGATCATTTCCACTGGATTGCTCGAGTAGGGTTTTCCAAGCCCTCCCACAAATCAAGCCAATAATTCTACCATCCTTTTGGTAACCGGCCACTTACTCCCTTCCTTATAAGAAACTGCCCATTTTCCTTCTTCACGCGTTGCTCAAACTTTAGCAAGTTTGGCATTTTTTTGCTACAGTTGTGCTGGGCTGAGCTCACAATCCATATGTAGCCTTTAGTTTCCTTGATTACTTAAGCCTTAAGGATATCCACTTTGTTGGCTATGGTATCATAGGTGAGGACTGCATAATTGCCAATTACTTCAGAGTTTATTAACACCGATCATTTCCACTGGATTGCTCGAGTAGGGTTTTCCAAGCCCTCCCACAAATCAAGCCAATAATTCTACCATCCTTTTGGTAACGGGCCACTTACTCCCTTCCTTATAAGAAACTGCCCATTTTCCTTCTTTACGCGTTGCTCAAACTTTAGCAAGTTTGGCATTTTTTTGCTACAGTTGTGCTGGGCTGAGCTCACAATCCAATGTAGCCTTTAGTTTCCTTGATTGCTTAAGGATAACCACATGGTACCATAGGTGAAGACTGTGTGATTGCCAATTACTTCAGACTTATAATATTGCTGATCATTTCCACTGAATTGCTGGAGTTGCGTTTCCCAAGCGGTCCCACAAATCAAGCCCATAATCGTACCATCCTTTCGGTAACCCTCCGACTTGGATTTTGAGGGCCACAAACTCACTCCATTTAATTTCCTTGACTTACTCCCTTCATTTAGTTTCCTGGACTTTGGTTGTGAGCACTGCTTGTATGCTACCAGCTGTCTCTTGTAGGTGTTCCTTTACCTTGGCAATGATTTTCATTGTAAGTCGGCCTCAGCTTATTTTCCAAGGCGGCAAAGCGGTCTTCAAGCTCACGGCCCCACTCTCCTAGCGATTGTTACGTCCCTAACTGGGCTAGAACTAGTGTTAATTCGGGGTTAGGATAACTTGCGGTTAAGGGATGTGCTAACCCGGGATTAGGGTTAGGGCTTTGAAAATTGATAGGACTTGCCCAAAGGTTAAGGGCTAGCAAGGATGAGGTTGGGATTGGCCTAGAGTCAATAAAAAGCTAACTAGAGAGTTATAATGGCTAAACGCCTGTAATATAAGCAGAGGGCCAATGATAGCATGGTTATTACTATATGAGTTTGGGCTTACTTATGATTATTATGAGGTATCCACGTGGGGAGGTGTTAGAAATCTAGCATGGTATCATACTAAACTAGAACATGGAAGAAGACTGCAAGAGAAATGAAGCAAACACTGAGAGATATATTTCCATGATGTGACCCCTTGAATATATAGGGGAAAGTACAAGAGCTGGGCATGAGTGCATATGGGATAAATCCTTGAGTGCCACGTGGCATACACTGAGATGACTAAGACTAAAAGTACTCCTAGTGAGCACTTATTTCCAACACCCTCCTTAAGTGGACACTAGGAGGAAGACAAAAGGACAAGACTATAACATGACAAAAGATAAGACCAAGACAGAGAGACTAGACAAGGATTGAGAGACAAGCTAGAAGACAAGATGGACAATACTAGAAGACAGATATAAAGACTAATAGACTGAGAGACAAAAGATCCTGAGACACCCCTCCTCAAGTGATATCCTCATATGGGTCCACAAGGGTAGGGACAAGAGTGGATCATAGACAGACAGAGAGAGAGATAATCAGCCAGTAGAGTGGTCCCACAAAGAGAGAGACTGTCAGATAGACATAAGAGAGTCTGACAAATAGAAGATAAATGGGGACATAGACAGAAATGCCAAGAGAATGTGGGTAGCTAATCCACAAAAGAGAGGCATATAGACTGATAGACAGAGTGTCAGAGACATATGACTGTAAGATCACACTGATAGACACATAGACATAGAGACTGACTGATTGTAGATAGACAGAGAGAAGGAATCTTGCTCATTCGATGTCCATTTAAGGGCGGCTTTCTTCTTTGTAAGATCGTGTAATGGCGAGGCAATCTTAGTGAAATGCCTTATGAATCGCCTATAGTATGAACATAACCCAAGAAAGCTATGCACCTCATGTACATTTTGCAACTCTGGCCAATTCCGAATGGTTTCAATCTTAGCAGGATTCATTCTTACACCCTCTTTGGATACAATATATATATATATATATATATATATATATATATATATATATATATATATATATATATATATGTGTGTGTGTGTGTGTGTGTGTGTGTGTGTGTGTGTGTGTGTGTGTCATGTGCATCATAGATGACATGGACATTTTCCGGGCTAGATCCAGAAGAGGCAAAACCAGTAGAAGATGGACATGGAGCAGGACTTGGAGCAAAGCATGGATCAGAGGGCTGTCGGCTGCAAGAAAGAGGATGCTGGCTGCCAGAATAGCTGTCGGCTGACGTCAGCAGAGTGGGAGCAACAAGCGCATCATTAACTAGGAGTATCACCAAGTCGGCTGCATGAAAAAGGATTTAATGAATATATGAACTGGCCGAGGGAAGCAGTCGGCTGAAGCACATGAACCCAGACAAGGGCTGTCGGCTGCAAGAAAAGAGGATGTTGGCTGTCGGCTGAAGTTAGCAGAGAGGTTGGGCAGTAGGCGCAGCAAGGACAAGGACCAGTAGTCGGGCAGCACCAAAGAGGGCTTGTATGGACATGGAACTGGCCGACCAGCAGTCGGCCAGCATAAAGTGTCCAAAGTCCCATATAAAAAGGCCCTCATGCTCAAGGTTTATCTCATTCAACCCACTAGGGGTTTGAGTCAGTAGGAGTCCTAGTCTAGGGCAGTATTTTTGGTGTTTTATCACCTTTTCAAGAAGGCAGCCAAGGGCTGCAAGATATGTACCTTTTTGTACCATAGTATATACTGAATTTCCAGCACTTCTCACTCTCTCTCTCTCTACTCTCTCTCTACCTGCGTTTTTGCATCAGATGGTGCGTTTTTGCATCAGAAGGTTTCCAAGAGTGTTTAGGGCTGAAAGAAGACTACCCAGAGCTTCCGCGTATTACATTGGTATGAGAGCATCAGGCTCAGCAAAGCTAAACACTGATTCAGTCCCAGATGATGGTGTACAGGTCCAAGGTACAGGAAAGTACACGGATTCGAAGCCCAAGGCGGGAACACAGATCGGGAAGAACTCCCAGGAGGTTTGTTGGTGGTGTTCCACAGTGCCAGATGGGGATGGCAGTTCCGTGAGCCAGATAGGTTCACAGGTTACGGTCCCAAGGGAGGTTGATCCTCCAAGGGTGATGTGAGAGTGCCAGACTTAGTTCCAGGAACGAAGACCAAGACGGTGTTCAGAGTCAGGGCAGGAATGGATTGTGGACTAGAGGAAGACCAGATGCATAGATCTTCATCAGAGACAGAGTGGTTTGGAGAACAGATCGGATATTCAGAGAAAAAGTTTGCCAAGGATGGATGATGACAGAGGGACTTCGGGACAGGATTGGGATGATGACAGTCATCCAAGAGCAGGTTGGATTCCCATCATCAAGTTTAGCAGAGGGGGATGTCGTGCATCACAGATGCCATGGACATTTTCCGGGCTAGATCCAGAAGAGGCAAACAGATAAAGACTATGAACCAGTAGAACCAGAATGTAGGAGCTTCAGGTGTAGCATCTGAGGTGAGCATGGAGCAGGACAAGTGGGATCATGGAGGGAAGCAGTCGGCTGAAGCACATGAACCCAGACAAGGGCTGTCGGCTGCAAGAAAAGAGGATGTTGGCTGTCGGCTGAAGTCAGCAGAGAGGTTGGGCAGTAGGCGCAGCAAGGACAAGGACCAGCAGTCGGGCAGCACCAAAAAGGGCTTGTATGGACATGGAACTGGCCGACCAGCAGTCGGCCAGCATAAAGTGTCCAAAGTCCCATATAAAAAGGCCCTCATGCTCAATTTATCTCATTCAACCCACTAGGGGTTTGAGTCAGTAGGAGTCCTAGTCTAGGGCAGTATTTTTGGTGTTTTATCACCTTTTCAAGAAGGCAGCCAAGGGCTGCAAGATATGTACCTTTTTGTACCATAGTATATACTGAATTTCCAGCACTTCTCACTCTCTCTCTCTACTCTCTCTCTACCTGCGTTTTTGCATCAGATGGTGCGTTTTTGCATCAGAAGGTTTCCAAGAGTGTTTAGGGCTGAAAGAAGACTACCCAGAGCTTTCGCGTATTACACCCACTACTGGGCACTGATGACGTTAGTGGGGATGTCGTAGTATCTAGTCCATACTATGCATACTGGAGTTGATAGTTATATAGTCTTGTGGGTTGACTACCATGAGTATATAACATGCATGTTTCTAAAAGGTGAATTTGGCCATGTTCCTAGATTCATCTAGGTATATATATATATATATATATACATACTGGAGTTGATAGTTATATAGTCTTGTGGGTTGACTACCATGAGTATATAACATGCATGTTTCTAAAAGGTGAATTTGGCCATGTTCCTAGATTCATCTAGGTATATATATATATATATATTTCTAAAAGGTGAATTTGGCCATGTTCCTAGATTCATCTAGGTATATATATATATATATATATATATATATATATATATATATATATATACCTAGATGAATCTAGGAACATGGCCAAATTCACCTTTTAGAAACATGCATGTTATATACTCATGGTAGTCAACCCACAAGACTATATAACTATCAACTCCAGTATGCATAGTATGGACTAGATACTACGACATCCCCACTAACGTCATCAGTGCCCAGTAGTGGGTGTAGAACTTTGTATCAAGATATGCTCTCACACACGCACTCCACACACACACACACATAAGAGCATATATTCACACAAAGCCCTTTGTACTGAGTTTCTGTCAAACCTTCGGAGATGCAGGGCAGACTCAGCCATAATGAAACCTAGCACTAAGGGAAGTAGCAAATAGAAGCAAATAAGTAGTTGATAGGGCAAATGCACCGCTAAAGATAGAAAGAATTAGCACAATATCAACCGACGGCAACTCGGTCGAAAACTTCACAATGTGAAATATGCATGTCTTTCGCAACTCTTCAAACATTGTAGCCAAATGAGTCTTATGCTCCTTCTCATTCTTGGAGAAAACCAAGATATCATCAAAGAATACACCTGTGAATTTACGATGGGGTCGAAATATCCTGTCCATCATATGGTTGAATGTTGCCAGGGCATTGGTAAGGCCAAAAGGCATCACCAAAAACTCATACAATCCAAAAGCTGTCCTGAATGCGGTTTTATGGACATCTTGGGGTACCACACGAATCTGGTGATAGCCATTCTTTAAGTCTATACGGCTGAAACAAGACGAGCCATCAAGCTTATCCAAGATGTTATCTATGCGTGGGATTGGAAATCGGTTCTTGATGGTGAACTTGTTTAGAGCTCGATAATCCACACACATGCGGAAGGATCCATCCTTCTTTTGTACAAGAAGCACAGGAGAACAAAAGGGTGAGGAGCTTGGCTGAACCAAACCCTTCTCTAAAAGCTCATTAACCTGCTTCATGATCTTCTCTTGTTGTGCGGCACTCACACGATATGCGGGTTTGTTAGGTGGGAAACTACCTGGCACAAGATCTATGCGATGATCCTCGGACCTCTCAGGAGGTAGTTCTCCTGGCAAGGCATCGGCAAAACAATCTTTATATGCATTAAGAAAATTCAGCCTATCTTGAGTCAATACATCCACATTCACATGACTTTGTTTAATCTTATCTCACGAGCAAAAACCAAATACGCGGAAAGACTCTTTTTCATTGCCTTATTAATTTGGATCTGAGATACAATTGGGATGGACTCCCCTTCTTTGCCAGCATCAATGACATGCATGTGGTCTTTATGCATAAAAGTAATCCTGTTGGTTTTATATTCTTTGCGGGGCTCAAGCCTATGATGCCAAGGCTTACCAAGCAATGCATCACAAATCAAGAAATGCTCATGATTCAAATAGCCCTGTATATGTATGCGCAACTTCCTAATAAGAGGAGTCACGTGCACCTCTTTGCCAACAAAAGCGGCCTCTGCCTCAATCTGGGGTCCCATGTCCCCAATCTCTATGCCCAAGGCGGTTGCCATCTGTGTAGAGATGAAGTTATCCATCGCACAATCATCAAACATAAACAAGGCAGGTTGATCCTTGATTTGCCCCCAAGCTTTGCATACCACCCTCTCTTTGCCATCATGCTTAGTACTACCTTGTACATCGGGAATGGCATGCACATTAGCCTTGGGTGGCTTGTCCTCTTGCTTCTGCTTGCGGAAAGGGCATTGCCTAAACATATGCTCTTTACTGCCACAAGAAAAACATTTCCCCTCTTTTGCATATTGCTCCCTTTGCTCAGGCGTCAAGCCAAACTTGTTCTTCTTTGGTCCAATGTCCTTGGATGGGGTATTTTCAGCTTTACCTCCCTTTTGGGCTTCCCGAAAGTTCTTTTTAAGTGGCTGTCCACCTTTTTGCAGGTTTGGGACAGCCCTCTCTTTTTGCTTAGAACCTCCATGATCTTGCTTAATTTTAAGCACCAATTGCTCCGTAGCAAGAGGAGATGCTATGAGTTGTTGAAGGGTGTGTTTCGGGTGCAATTCGATGCCCGAACGGTAAGCTGGTTGCAACCCGGAGCGAAACTTCCTTTTCTTTTCATCTTCGGAGAGTTGCATAAAGGGAGTAACCTCAAGCAAGACTTTCCAAAATTTGTTTACATATTGTTGCACACTCTCATTGTCTTTTTGCTCAAGTCTATCCCACTTTTGTGTGAGAGTTTGCTCCACATTAGGAGGCAAAAATTGGGCATAAAATCTGTCCTTGAACTCTTTCCAAGTACAAATAGGATCTTTGGTGGCCTTTTTGGTGATCCACCCAGTGGGCAGCTGTCCCCTTCAAAAACACTTTATCCAACGGAACAACCCTCTCTATTGGGGCTTCAAGAGAAACCAAAGATGTTTCACGAGGCACAGTGGCATGTGCATTATGAATCTGTGGCCCAGATGCATGTGACCTCCCTGAATGATGCAGTGTCTCACCACGAGACAACTCAATGGGCAAAGTCTTTCGCCTTGCATGCTAACCACTCTCTCCATGATAAACATGCTTTGAATCCATAAGGCCATCATGTTGCCTACTAGCTCCAACATGCACATATCTGTTTTCTCCTGTCCCATGAGGAGTAGATGCATGGTGAGAAGTGACTGATACCTCTTTCTTGTGCACAAAAGATCTCAGCCGTTGAGATGCTGGGTCTCCCTGCTTCAAACAAGGCGGATTCTTGAACATTAACTCCCCATCTCTCCTTCTTTGAGATGACCCTTTTGGATGAGATAGGAGAGTGCCAACTCCCTTGGCTTCTTGCCCAAGTCACGAGCCATAGACTCAAAGGTCATATCCACCATAGCATCAGCTTTCCTTACTTCAATGACACTTTGTACATGGGGATCTTCATGCAAAAATTTCAGCTCTTGCTCCTTTGCCTGCAAAAGCTTCTTCGTGTGCTTCAATTCAGCCCTCAATGCATTGGGCTCATCCTCATGCATAGGCTCTTTCCCATGAGATGGCTGTCCCATTAAAGCACTGTCATAAACTCTCTCAAGAGGCTTGTGCCTTCCATGCAATGCATCGGAATCGCGAGAGGCACTTGATTGATCTCTCGAATTTGGCACTTCCAAAGGTTGCCTTGGCTGTCCATTGAGTCAAGTGTCTGTGTTTGTTTCCGATCTCAAAACACCGTGTCTCCTGTTAAGAAAGAGAGACGACTGGGCTCTGATACCAATGTAACCGCTTCCTATGGAAGGCCTACAAATCAGAAGATAAAATACACATTATTAGATTACTTAACCAATACAAACAATGGAACAATACTTGCAACATTAAAACTGGAAATGACAAAGAACGCTTGACACTATCACTGGGGCTGGAAAGGGCTGGCCCCTCCCCCAATATAGTTTGTATTTCTTGGAGTATTTATATGTATAAGTGTTCAAGGGCCTCAAGGCTAGATTTCTCCATAACATGGAGTGAATACAACTGAAAAACAATAAGATTTTTGTCGATGAAGAATCGGTTGTCGGAGTAGACCAAATCACAGGCAGTCTCCCACCTTCATTGGGTGAACACCCGCCCCCCACTAGTCTTTCGGGACCGTGCACCAACAGGCACACTCGTACTAACACTTGGTAGGGTGAGGCACCATGGAGGGAGTGATACCTGGTGCTCCCCAAGTAAGCTTTGCTCCTAGTTTCCCTCTAACCCCTTTGACCTTCACTGGCTCCTCAAAATGTGAGGGCGTGGTCAAGGTACTCACGGGAAAAGATCACCATTCTAGTGGCCTTCCATAGTGAAGGAAACCAGCGATGATGATTGCCTACACAAAGACTTGGAAAAACAACATTTAAATTTAATCTTATTTGAATTTGAATTATAGAAACAAATCCCTGATTGAAATTCAGATTAGGATCTAAGGAGATGAGATTGTCCCCTTTAATGTGGTTCTGGTTGGTGCAGACAACAACAGGAGCAACAACAGCCGGTACTGATGGCGGGTACAGGAGCAGCAACAACCGGCCCGTTTGATGGTGGTGGGTACAGAGCAGTAGCCGACAGGTGGGGCTGGTGGCGGATACAGAGCGGTAGCCTGCAGGTGGGGCTGGTGGTGGGTACAGAGCAGCAGCAGCTGGCAGGTGTGGGGCTGGTGGTGAATACAGAGCAGCAGCAGATGGCGGGTGCGAGGGCAGCAGCCGATGGCGGGTGGCGGGTACAGAGCAGCAGCCCGCAGGTGGGGCTAGTGGTGGGTACAGAGCAGCAGCAGCCGGCAAGTGTGGGGCTGGTGGTGAATACAGAGCAGCAGCAGATGGCAGGTGTGAGGGCAGCAGCCGATGGTGGGTGTGAGGACAGCAACCGATGGCGGTGAAAACCATTCCCCCTCTCAATACAACAGTCGTCCTCTTTCCATCAACCACCCCATACCACCATCCACGTGTGGAGGGTATTTTTTCCCATGCAATCTTTAGCCTTAAATATTATTAGGCCTTAATCAATGGTTAATCCTTGGGCACCCACATTGAAAGGTGTCCAGCCATAAATTTAATTATGTGTGAACACCCAACCTTATAAGTATTAAGGTTTACACTACTTTATAGATTTTACATTAAAAAAAGGCCTTAATCAATGGTTAATCCTTGGGCACCCACATTGAAAGGTGTCCAGCCATAAATTTAATTATGTGTGAACACCCAACCTTATAAGTATTAAGGTTTACACTACTTTATAGATTTTACATTTAAAAAAGGCCCAAAAGGCAATACTTACCACCTGTTCACACGCCACACCAACTCGTCAGCAGACAGCACACGCACGGTACACTAGGGGCGTCCCTGTCTAGTGTACTCACTTGGTGGTTCGCATAGTGGCAGACCTTGCACGCGACCCTGGATATGTATGTATACACGAGGTTGCTCTCTCTCAGCGGGAGGCAGTCGCCATGGGACACAGCCACTGGCGCCTGATGCGAGATTCTTGCAGCACACCGGGTGGGCAGATTCGTAGCCGCTCAGATGGGGACTATTCTCCATCCAAGCCGCTCAGATGGGGACTATTCTCCATCCAAGCCGCTTACGAAGGCCCGCCGTATGGCTGAGACAGCCTCCACCTCAGCAGGTCATCCATGAGGATCATCTCATGGAATGTACAGGGCCTTGGCGGCGCACACTATGTACGCTATCGTGGATGCTTGAGACAGGAGCTTCAGAGATGCCTGGTTGGGGGCAATATTGATATTCTGATGATGCAGGAGCACCATTTGAGTGAGAGCAGGATTTAGAGATATGGTTCCGTGATGCCTGGCAGATGGGACACATTTTGGTTTGCAGGGTTTGGCCCCTTGGGTGGGCAGGGAGGAGTATGTATGGTCATTGCAGATGCATGGCGGCAGGCCATTGTGGATCACGGGGTCATTGTGCCTGGTAGAGCACAGTATGTTATTCTGAGGATGCACGATGAGCTCTTTGGCGTGCTCAATGTCTATGCACCCAACCATGCTAGTGCCAGAGCAGAGTTATGGGGTGGCGTCCCAGCTGAGCTAGGCATGCCAGGAGGTTAGGGAGGCAGAGGAGCAGAGACATGAGTTCTACTATCATCGCCAGGCCTCACAGTGGACACAGCTTGGTGATAGAGTGACTGGGGAGTTCTTTGAGATTACCGGACCCCGCCATGCTCGAGCAGGTGTACGCCAGTTCAGGGGACAGGATGGCTCGTTAGCCACTGAGCTCGGGGAGATTAGAGCCATTGCCATTGAGTTCTATAGAGACCTGCTCTCAGCGGAGCCAGCCACCCCCACGGAGGCACGTGATGCTTGCAGACAGACTGTGTGGGCCCATGTACAGAGGAGGGTCACAGATCGTATGCGCATAGTTCTGGGTGAGCCTCTTTCAGAGGATGAGCTTGTTGAGGCTTTGAGGGTCCTTCCGCGCCATAGTTGCCCTGGGGAGGACGGATTGACGCCTGCCTTTTTTATGCACTATTGGGACATTTTGGGGCAGGCCTCCGCAGGGGCTTTCAGTATGTTTTGGACACTGGGGTGATGCCACATAGCTTTTCAGAGGGCTTGATCTTTCTTATCCCCAAGGGGGAGGGAGTGTCTGATGATATTCGGCAGTGGAGACCTATTACGATCCTCAATACTGTCTACAAGGTCCTGGCCAAGGCCTTGAGTTTTCCTTAAGGAGTTGATTCATGCTACCCAGATAGGATTCGTCAAGGAGCGCAGTATCCTTGACAACATTTTCACCTTCTGGGAGGTGACGGCCCGAGCTAGATTTCTCGACGAGGACCTGGTCGTTATGCTTCTTGATTTTGAGAAGGCATACGATAGAGTCGATTGGGGTTTCCTAGAGGGCACTATGCTTCGCCTGGGTTTTGAGCCAATCTGGATTCGAGGGGTGGCGGCTCTATATTCCACAGCTCGTAGCCAGGTGCTGATGGCAGGAGGACGGGGGCCGAGTTTTGAGTTGACCAGATCAGTCTGTCAGGGGTGCCCTCTCGCCCCGTTTCTTTTTCTCTTCTTTGCTGAGGCTATGAGCATGTATCTGACAACAGAGGAGGTTAGTTTGAGAGGACTCCAGCTCCCAGTCCGGGGTGAGGACGTGCTCGATTCTGAGTTTGCTGATGACACGAGATTATTTTTGCATGGCCAGGAGGCCAATCTTCAGAGGGCAGAGCAGTCGCTACAGGTTTTTGGTGCAGCTTCGGGAGCATTGATCAATTGGAGCAAGACAGTGGCCTTTTGGATCAGTATCGCTCCCACTCCGGCATGGAGCCCAGACCCGGGTTTTAGATGGATTCCTCCTGGCACAGCAGTGCGGTATTTGGGATGCCAGATTGGACTTGATTTGTCACCTGAGCAGCAGATCGCCCCGCTTCTTCTGAGCATTCGGAAGAAGCTTTTGTATTGGAGTACAGCTCGGCTATCCTTGGCTGGGAGGGTGGTGGTGACAAATCAGGTGCTTTTAGCGACCATGTGGTACATCACGTCTTGCTGGATCTTCTCGAGCTCTTGCATCAGCCAGGTACAGAGGCTGATCAGGAACTTTCTTTGGTCTGGGCGGGACGGTCAGCCAGCCCGGGCTAAGGTTGCTTGGGCAGTTATTACTCTTCCGCTGGCCCAGGGGGGCTTGGGCATTATAGATCCAGTTGATCAGAGTAGAACCTTATTGGGGAAGCTTATTGTTCGGGGCCTGCTTCCAGGTGCTGAGCCTTGGAAGGAGCTTCTTTTTCAGCGACTGCAGGCTAGGGCTCCTCCAGCAGGGGGCACTTGGGCACCAGAGATACGATGGATCTTCATAGAGATGAGGAGGACAGGCCTCAGTAGAGGATGGGAAGACAGATTTGCCTTGAGCATCCTGCGAACTTGGGAGCTGCTGAGACCGGGGCTTTCTCAGGGACCTCCTACTTGTGATGAGGAGCGGGCCAGACAGCCGCTCATCTGGAGCCTTGCAGTATGCACTGAGCAGGGTCATATGCTGGGTTCTCGGCCTCGTCTAGCCTGGGGACCATTGGCGGTAGGCCCAGCACGCAGTTTTGGAGATTGGCAGGCCTTCTGCAGTCTCCCAGAGGAGGTCCAGGTGGAGAGGCTGAGTCACTTCAGAGGGGGGCTGATTATGAGGGATGACATTCAGGAGGCACTCACTGAGGAGTGGTTCACGCCTTTTGAGCCAACGGCCCCACGGTGGATGGGAGCCTTTACACAGATGGAGATCCTGATTGCTATCAGAGCCTGCACTGAAGATGGTAGATGCCTCTACTATGAGATCCAGGATGAGGGCAGACTTCAGAGAGTGGAGGCGGAGTCGTCTTTGGTTGCAGAGTGCATCTTTCAGAGGATACGGGTAGTGACTGCCGCTTCTCGGAAGTGGCATATTGATCCAGACCCTGCAGATGTGGACTCTGATTGGCGCATTTGGGCATATGCTGCGCGCCCCTCGGCCCGGCTCCAGTGGGACCCTGGCGAGCACGAGTGGCATGATCCTTATGCGTCCCCCGAGGCCACAGAGATTACCTTTTTTCAGTACACTGTTCGGTTGGGGAGGCATATTTTGACTGCGAGGAGGATGGTCTCTCCAGTCGCAGCGGAGCATTGGCGGCTACAGGGACTCTCACAGGAGTTCGTGGAGGATTTTTGGGCCAGGCTTTGGGCTAGTCGACAGGCACGCAGGATCTCGACTTTTTAGTGGGCCACAGGGGCTCTGCAGTTGACACCTGGCTAGTCTACAGTGGTCTTCCGGCGGCCTGTGTCTGATGCGGCCACCCATTGGAGACACAGAGACACTGCCTATGGGACTGTCCATAGGCGCAGCAGATTTGGCTCAGGATGCTGCGCATTTTGGCCCCCCTCTCTCCAGAGGGCATGTATACGTGGAGTGCCGCTGCTTGGTCGACATCGTCAGGGCCTGCTCTGGGATACGAGACGGAGCAGGATAGCCAAGCCATCAGATTCATTAGGGGCCAGCCTCGCCTTGTTCCTTCACCAGATTTCTCGTTCGCCGTGTCATGGGGATAACTCTTTTAACATAAAAATAAATTACTAGAATTCCTCTTTTCCCTAATTTATTAATTAAGCATAAACATAAAATATACATTATATTAGTATTCCAAAAAAAAATTAATTCATTGGAATACATGGATTTCCATTGTCATGGGGATAACTCTTTTAACATAAAAATAAATTACTAGAATTCCTCTTTTCCCTAATTTATTAATTAAGCATTTTCATTATCATGGGGATAACTCTTTTAACATAAAAATAAATTACTAGAATTCCTCTTTTCCCTAATTTATTAATTAAGCATAAACATAAAAATCAAAATTTCCATGATTATAATGAGAACCATTCAATTAATCGCCGTCTGGACACAGGAGAGGGATTTACGATGGGAGCTCCTCAGCAGCCTCACCATTTGGTTCCTTTTGTACTGATCTTTGTACCTTTTTGCACCTAGGGAGAGTCTCCCTAGCTGTCTTGATTGGATCTCTGCTCTGCCTTCTTATGAGCAGGACAGTTTTTTTGTAGCCCAGTGGGCGTTTAAAAAAAAAAAGCTAATGAAAGGATCTTTTCTCGGGGAAAAAAAAAAAAACTGAGCCGGAACATGGGCTATAGAAATGCCAAGCCCACAACATAATCCATATACCTCCGTGTGGGTACTGATTCTTCCCCAAAAACCACGGGTCTTCATGCAATAGAGCTGGTACAGCAAGTACAACTCTCCATTCAGCCGGTATAGCAGGTACAATGGCTGGTACAGCTGGTACAATGGCTGGTACAACCGGTATAGTGGTTGGTACAGCTGGTACAGTGGCTGGTACAGCAAGTACAACAAGTACAAGGATTGGTACAGCCAATACAATGGCTGGTACAGTAGGTACAAAGGCTGGTACAACAAGTACAATGGCTAGAAATCATAATAAATGATTAAATACCCTTGTCTTCAGTATTTCTTCGCGATGGAAGCCTCCAAAACAGTCCCCAACAGCCGGTATTCTTCATGGGCAGCCTTCAAGAGAGAGAGAAAGAGAGTAGCCATCATTAGGGCAGCGTGTAACGGTGGTAGAGGCTAGTGTGCAGCAAGAGAGCCTCCATTAATGAAGAGAGAGGGCTCCAATTTATAGATTTGGGCCTCCCATGAGCTAAAATGGCAAGAGAAGGCTACAATGACAAGTGGAGAGCTGAACAATAGCTGAAGTGACAAGTGTGAGGCCACTTATCTCACTTTGATCCATTTTTTAACAAGTGTCAGGCCACTTGTCTCACTTTGGTCCACTTTCTTGCCACATGTCCCAATCTAAGACATGGGTTCTCCCATAATCTTTACCTCTAAAAATATCCCAACTAGTAGACATTCTGTCATAGGCACTTTGCCAACTATTGGTATCTGCTCAATTCCAGATGTAATGACGCAAACAGAATTTCCATCGGAGTCAGGCCAAAAATAGCAACTCTCCTAAATTTTAGGAGTGTGGTCCTTTGTATTCTAGGATAATCCCCCATTCCCAAAGCTTGTACTTTCCAAATATTTAGACATCCTGGAGTCCACCAGACCCCTTTCATACTGGGAAATGTCCAAGCTGGTGACATCCTCCCCAGCTTCTTAAAAGTTGTCCGCAACTTTAAGTTTCAAGCCATACATTCAAGATATAATCATGTCCCATCAAGTGGGCGAGACGAGACAGTCTCAAAAATCCAATATATTTGAAGAATCCATGTCCCAAAGAAATGGGTGAGACTAAATAAGTCTCCATGATACCAATATCAAAATCATGTCCCAAGATAAATGGGTGAGAATTCCGTGGAAGATATGCTAGACACAGGCACAAGAGCCAATTGTGTCTCAATCACCAATATCAATGAGATAATCATATGCCAATGAAAATCACCAACCAGGTGCTAAGACACTTAAATAGGTGCCATGCAGAAGAAACTAGTGCTTCGCACAGAAACATGTGCTATGCACACAAACTGATGCCATTCAAGAGTACAAACCATGGTGACAGAAAAGCTGGTTCTCCATAGTTCTGGCAATCCTTTCTCCCAATCCCAACAGTTCCCATGTTTTCCCATACAATCCCAACTCTGATCAACAAGCATGGTGTGGAAACAATGAAACACTCACTCCACAATCGCAACACGAATCCATGTGTATGGTGGAGTGTTCATTGAATTGCCCTCTCACAATCCCAACATGAATCCACATGCATGGTGAGATGAACAATGAACCTCTTGGCCTCTGTATGGGGAGATAGTGATTCTAATATGGCATAAAGATAAATAAATCCATGTCCCAAATAAATGGGCGAGACAAAACAGTCCCATAAGTCCAGATATCATAATCCAAGCTCAAAGCACACAAACCTGTGCCAATCCACATGACCCTTGGCATACACATAAGTCCCTTGCCAACCAAGTATCATGTCCACTTTACCACCTGCACTCTGTGTTGGTACTCTGACCACACACCTTGGATGAGAGGTGGGCTCAAGTAACAAGATAAAACAATCACTCGTAGGCATAGATAGTCTGGTGTTCCATAAGCATTTCTGCTACACATAGTTTATAGGCATTTTGGCCACCAATAGTTTGTAGGCATTTCGGCCACCAACTCACACTACCCTCTCAAGTGCCCATGTTCCCTTCCATCTGCTCTCTATTGTTCCACCCAGATATGGTAGAAACAATCTTCAAGAGAGCACGTAGGACAAGAGAACACTACACACGGCATGTTGTGCTCGACACTACCCTCTAAAGTGCCCATGTTCCCTTCCATCTGCTCTCTATTGTTCCACCCACACATGGTAGAAACAATCTTCAAGAGAGCACGTAGGACAAGAGAACACTACACGGCATGTGCTCGACATTACCCTCTGAAGTGCCCATGTTCCCTTCCATCTGCTCTCTATTGTTTCACCCACACATGGTAGAAACAATCTTCAAGAGAGCACGTAGGACAAGAGAACACTACATAGGGTATGTGAACAATGAGTTTCATAAGTGCAATGCATCCCAAATAAAGGGAGCCAAAAAGAATAATCCATAAACTTGAGGATATATCCAAATCCCTAGAAAAGAAGTCCAGGAATCCATAGACCTGTATACCATAACTCTTACCACATACTCCGTGCTAACCACACACCCATGAGTAGAGGTGGACTTTATCCATAAAAGCATCATATCTATGAGATATCCAAAGATTTCTTCTCTATAAACTCAGACAGATTCGTCCATAGAAATTGCTTGTGAAGCCCAATATCTATATAAATCTCATCCAAGAAAGAAATCTCCATAGATATAATCCATCCCAATAAAGGGAGCCATAAACAATGTTTCCCTAAAACCATCTCAAGGCAAACAACAACACCTTTCTCCTTGCATAGCTATACAAGGGTTAGTGAACATCAAAAAAACACTTCATAGCAAAAGCACTAACTTTGCAAACTCAAAGTATACTTAGCTTTTCTTTGCGAGGCTGGTCATGAAGCCAAAAGAAATATCTCGTCACCATATCCTTAAGATATCCTGAGATATATCTCCATATAGCTTGCCTGTAAGCTTGATAATATAATCCTTAATATCCATATGGAAAGAGTGCTAAATGTGTGCACATAAAGTCAACTCCATACTTCCAAGATAAAATTTTGTGAATTCATAAATCCTTAGATCAACAAGCTGTCTACTGCTCGTGCTCTTGCTTCATAAGCTATGAAGCGGCTGGCAATGCTTAACAGCAATGATGGTAAGTGTGGTCCCCAAGAAAGCCTTATTGATAGAAGGAAGCCTCCGCTTCCAAGAAAGCCTATGCTTTGATGCCAATGTAACTCGCGGTGGCACCATCCCTGGAGAACTCCCAAATGTCATCATCCAAAATAGAAAAGGGAGACTGTCCGCTAGGTGATGCATACACTGATGTACTAGGAGCAAAATAGCATATAGCAATGTAGAGATATCTGCCCGTCTCTGCCCTCAGTCTAACCCACATGTACCTAGCCTGCTCATCTCTGCGGACTATATGTATCAGTGGCTGCAGCTCCTCTCTAAACAATACTGCCACTCCTCCTGAGCCCAGTCCTCTATGCTCTAAATGAGTCTCCTGTCTACAAGCTGTCTCCCATCGGTATCCACTAACATGTGGCATGGATTGTCCAGGAGCCTGATGCGTCTCAGAGTAGAAGATGATGTCCCTCCCAGTGAAACTATCCTCAAAAGCGCCTACATCAAGGCGTAGAGATCATTACAATTCCAAGTAGCAACTTCTCGCGCCGTCATGAAGAGCGCCTCTCCATAATCACCACTCTACCATCTCTATAGAAGGCCACTTTAGAGAGAGAGAGAGAGAGAGAGAGAGAGAGAGAGAGAGAGCTTTCAATGCTTGTAGAAGGCTAAAATGAGACTAATAGGAGCAATACAAGTATAGGGTTGTAATAATTACTCACTTGGAGTACCACTGTGAAATGACATGATGCGTAATTGTTGACAGTGACAACAACCTAATTCTATGAAGGGAATCATCACAGTTATTTGCTAAAATTATAGTGACTATCACTTAATTACCTAAAGGGAATGGAAAAAGTTTGTTTCTGTAGTCAGCGATTTTTACTCACAGTTTTTATTATGAACCAGCTTTGTCAATTGCGCACCCAGTTTCTCAGCAAAGAAGCACAAGAGAAAGTTTGGGAAGATCAACATGAATGGGCGGCTGACAAGTTGTATTCCTTGTGTTCTGAACTTGGAGGTTTCTTTCTAAAGGTGCATTCCATATCTTCTAAAAAAGTAATGTATGCATGTGTATATATGTATGAATGGATATGTGTGTATGAGTGTGTGTGTGTGTGTGTGTGTGTGTGTGGCATGGGGATTACATTTGGATAAGATAACTGCAGCTAGCATGTATAACCATTTGCTTCCACCACCTTGGATTCACGTGCATGGCAACACTCTATGGGGTATGCAAAGAGTGAAAGATGGTGGAAAAAACACCTCTGGGGTATATGGAAAAGTAAGCTGCCTTTAAAGCAAATGGAAGATGAGAAACAATGCTATGTTTAGGCAGACACCTCTAGAGGCATATGCTTAAAGTACTTTAAAGTTTAAGATGAATTTGCGACAATCCCTCCATGACTGCTTACAGTTGGAGGACATTGCTTTTAGCTAGTTCGAGGTGTTTTTCCACTGCTTCTGAAGTTCTTTTTTGAAGATGGACTTATCTTGAGTTCATCTCCTATGTTGAAACTTATACATAATTCATTGTTAATAGAAGCATGGTTTTCAAAAAAAGTGTGTGTGTGTGTGTGTGTGTGTGAATGTATATGTTCCTATTTATATATGTATGTGTGTGTGAATGTAATGTATGAGAAATATGAGGATTTATGTACCAAACATCTTAGCGTGCAGGTAGCCCAGCTGATAGGTAAACCAGACTTGGCCCCTGATGCGTGGGTGAGGAAGCTGGTGACACTTTGTGATGCTGCACCTGCAACACCATTTTCTACTGTGAAGTGTGTTCTCGAGCAGGAATTGGGCCTGACAACAGAAGAGTTATTTGAGGAATTTCACACGAATCCAATTGGCTCTGCATCTGTGGCCCAGGTTCATTCCTGTGTTTTTTGGAAATTTAATGTGAAAAATTATGTTGGAATTGAATATGGAAAAGCAATTTTGGTTTCCTGGTGAAAAGAAGGAATAGAACTTCTGTGATGATACTATGAAATGATGAAAATTTGTGTTTTATGCTAACTTCTGTGTAATTGCTCAGGTTCACCGTGCAAGGATCAAGGGTGCCAAAAATGACATAGCAGTGAAGGTGTGGCCTTTTAATTTTATTTTAATGCAGAGAAAGTAGTGAACACGCATGCACATAGGCGAGGTAGGGGTTTCAGAATATAGGAAATGGTAAAGATTGTGTTAGTGTAGGTCTCTCTGGAGCCATGCTCAAGGCGAATGCCCCTGCGTCTCATCCTCGGTGCTTGCCAACATTCTAGAAGAACAGTGTCAGGGGTGTTTGGCTCTGGTTTCCTCATCTCCTCTGGCCCCTCACAACGCTCTCTCTATGCTTTTATATCTCATGCAGGAATAGTGTCGTGGAAGAGGGCCAAAACCTCTAGGGAGTGGAAAACAGTCTTTATTATGCTGGTCATCACAGAATGGTGTCATGCATGTCACAGAGCTCAGAGTTTTCTTGTGTCTTGCCAATCATGCCTCTGTTGCCGGTTTCATTGGGCCTGAGATACTCCTAAGTATGTGCATTCCACAACCAATGACCTTCTCATACTGCAGCCCACTTTCCCTCACCCTCCACACCTATCGATCTCTGGAACTGTACAACACAGCAATATAGCCTCAGTTCTTTGTTTCTCCTCCTCAATGATGGATTTGGGTGTGAAGGTATGGTCCTGCAAGGAGTGAACTTGCCGAAATCTTATCTAGTGACAGGAGCCTGCTTCTTAGACAGGATTTTTTCTGCGGAACTTTATGAACTTTATGATGGATAGGCCCCTCAGAGAACATGTGATCTATTTTGATGGTGTCAAAAAATATCAAGATTAGTGCAAGAACCCTTTAATAAACACTTTTAAGTAAGGGTGAAGGAGAGAGACCAATGGGTGCATAGCCTAGCGGTGTGGGTTTGTGGCTGGGAAGGGGGTTGTCTCGAGTTCAAATCCCCACCCAAAAAAAAGCCCTTCATGATGGGAACATGACCCAATACATATTTAAACTTGTAACTCCCCAAACACTGCATGTCATGTGCATACCCATTTAGAGATGCCCATGAAGATGTCCTACCCAGGCAGCCACCTTCTGGGCAGGACCAAAGCCCGTGCTTGGGCCAATTGATTGCAGTTTATTATGGCCCCACATAAACTCTCAAAGCAAACATGTATTGACATCCTCAAAGGCAAAAATCTCGCCATCTAGCCCAAAACTGGTCCAAATTTACCCCAAACCCTTGGTCACAACCCAAGTCACACCAACAACCAACTCTGGTTAAAGCTATACCCTAAATAAATGGAATTGGTTCTACATGGTCAAAAACATGTATAAATATGTTAAATTGTCATAATTCATGCGCAAGGTTGGAGAGGCCTTGTGTTTGTTAGCTTTGCAGCTCAAGATCCCCTAGAAAGTAACTCGGACAGTTTTTCTGATGGGTAAAGTTGCCTCTCTTGTTTTACCATCCTTCTCATTCTTTTGCCTCTGCCTTGCTTTTTGGGTTTTTGTATTGCCTTTTGGGTCTACATTCATTAGAATCAAGGCATAGTAGACTCATAATGACTGTCTCAACAAGTTCTTCAAATCAACTGGAATATTTTCAATGATTTACTGGCTTCCTGCTTCTCTTGAGTCCCTTAAGTCATGGCTGGTGACACCAAAAATTTGTCTATTGTGCATATGAACAAAAGATCTATGCTACGAGAAAGAGGGTCTATGAGACTAAAGTAATACATCAAGAGTATATCTATCATGCACATTGGCATGTGATCATGTAAGAAGAACTGAATGAATAATTCATAATAGAATTGTAAATCTGTGACCGTAAAAACTAGATACAAGGGTAGCCTGATACAATCGCACATGGCTCTGTAAGAGAAGAACTATAAATACCTGTGTAGCATCTGCCCATATGAGAGAGAGAGAGAGAGAGAGAGAGAGAGAGAGAGAGAGAGAGAGAGAGAATTCACATGCAAACAGGTTCAACATCCTGGTGTTGAGGAATTGATGATGACTGACATTCGTAATCTTAGAGCCTTTGCTGCTTTCGTGCAACGGTTTGATATGAAGTTTGATATGCTGTCGGTCATTGATGAGCTAGAAGATCAGGCATGCTCTGCAATCCTCTGATGTAACTTCTAAAATTTGTAGATAGCTATTTTGATTCAATTTTGTAACTTTTATATATTTCTGACACAAAAATAATCTGTTGAATGTAGACAAGTACCAGTTTCTTAAGGCTTATCAACATTCAATCCAATTATAAATTGGGCCCTCTTAAGAACCAATATCTAGTCTTTAGCTTAAGCTTATATAGTGGCAATGTGTATGAACCTTCCCTTAGGCAGAATGTGTGTGTGTATTAGATTTTATCTTGTGTGTGATGTAGACCTTTTATTTTTGTATGGTCCTCATGGCCTTATCTTTTGTACTTCAAAGGCTATTTAATAGCCCCCGTCTAATGAGAATGTGTGCATCCTGATTTGTGTCCACAAATCCCTTCACTCTCTCTCTTGGTGTCGACTCCCACCTCCTCTCTCATGCATCTTCACTTCACCACTCTCTCTGTTCACGAACAGTTGGTATCAGAGCTGCCGCCGACCTGCTTGACTGTGTCGCTACCAGTTTGGTGTGGACAAGGCATCAAATGAAGTACAGATTTTGTTGGATTTTATCCAATATTATTTGTCCAAGCAGCTTGCCGACAGCAACATGTGCTGGCCGACCAGCCCCTCTCAGCATATATATAGCATCCCTCATAACTCAGCAAAGGCATTCAGTTCATTTAGCATTTCATAAGTCTGGCATCAGTAGAAGTTATGTAGAAGGGGCCAAGGGTCAACCCCTTGGGGCTGACCAAGGCCCACACATGTACAAGCTTTTATGCAACCTTTGTGTACCATATATAAATACAGAAAACCTTGACACCAATCTCTCTCTTCTTCTTTGTCCTCTGTCTTAATCATGTGTTAATCAGCATCAATGTTCTTAATCAGGCTTAGGGTTGTGGATTAGTATAGCAAGGCCTCCGCGCATGCAACATTGGTATCAGAGCATTTAGGCTCAACCCACTAAGCATTGTCCCAACAAGGAAGGTGCACAATTCCAGCAAAAAGGATGCAATAGGGTAGCAGATGGAGTGGTATGCAATAGGCAAAGCCAAAGGAAGCATTCCCTGAGGGTATGTACGTAGAACCAGTACATCATTAAGCTTTTAGATCAGTTCGAAAGGCCTAGCATCAGGCATGATCATTTCTAGTAGATGACCCACCCCTTTGTTAAGGGTAAGGGAAAGCAGGCATGGGGACAGCAGTGGAACAAATGCTCAGTTCTTCAGCAAGATTTGGAAGTGGAGATCAGGAGTGAAGGTGTTCATATAAAAAGATCAGTCAAAGTCAAAGTCAGTTAAGTAGAAGTCAAGTCAATAGCAGTCCAGGGAGGAAGGATGACAGAATGTCTACCCCATCATTAAGTTTAGTAGAAGGGAATGTCATGTGCATGCCCGTGCCATGGCTAATCCTCTGCATGAATATTTTAATCCTGATCAGTTAAATCAGCATTTAGGACAGCAGTAGCATAAGCATCATCATCTACAGCATCATCTTCATCATCATCATCATCAAGCATCATCGACAGCAATATCATCATGTGGAGGGTCTAGATGACCTGTTGGCAGCCAGCAGGTGAACTAGGCATTAGTTGGCAACATTATGGTGAAGACTAGTTTGGTGTGGTGTGGACAAGGCATTAAATGAAGTATAGCTTTTGTGGGATTTTATCCAATATTATTTGTCCAAGCAGCTGGCCGATAGCAGCATGTGTTGGCCAACCAGCCCCTCTCAGCATATGTATAGCATCCCTCATAATTCAGCAAAGGCATTCAGTTCATTCAGCATTTCATAAGTCTAGCATCAGTAGAAGTTATGTAGAAGGGGCCAGGGGTCAACCCCTTGGGGATAACCAAGGCCCACACATGTTCAAGCTTTTATGCAACCTTTTTGTACCATATATAAATACAAAAGACCCTGACACCAATCTCTCTCCTCTGTCTTAATCGTGTTAATCAGCATCAATGTTCTTAATCAAGCTTAGGGTTGTAGATTAGTACAGCAAGGCTTCCGCACATGCGACATCAGGACAAAGAGATTTTGCATCAAACACAGAGTTTGGGATAAATATTAACATTCAGTTCTTACATTTACCTTTGGTTATCTTTCAACTGAGAGAGCTTTGACTTAAAAGGGATTTTACATTCTGTTGCACCATTCCGGAGTTTCTTAACTCATTCAGTAACTCAGCCTCCAAGTACACTCACGAGATCTGAATGTGCACATTCCGGGATTCTAGCAATCCATCTCCGAGCACTTTAGTTTCTAGGTGCTCTCAGCCTTCTTTAATAAGTTTTGGTACCCTCAGTTTTTCAGTCTTCTTGACACTTTCTTACCTCTTGGAGGTCCCCGCACTAGGGGATTCTTCCGATCAAGAGAGTTTGCATTTTGCCTGGGTGATTATCCAAGATTATTGGATTTCTTACAGTTGAGGACTGGTTGGATGGCACCAACTTTAGCTTGTGGATTTTTATGCTCTGGAATATCCTCGTTGCCAGAGTTTTGTGGGAGATTGTCTCTGGCAGTGAGCCTCAACCGTTCCGTCAAGTTTCTAACTAGCCAACTACTCCATAGACATCATTAGGAGAGGTAGTGGCAGGTGCAACGGGAGCTCCCTCTCAGAAATCCCCTCAAACCGAAGACCAACGACGGTGGGATGCTTGAGATGCACATGCCCTTGCCCTTGCCGTTATCTCCATCTTAGTCAAACACACCATCATCCCACACATTCGGTCTTGCAAGACATTTTAGCTTGCAAGGGAAGTTTTGGTGTCTATGTACCAAGCTCACAAACAATGAGGCTTAGGTGATGTACCTCAAGCGTGAGATAGATAACACTTGCATAAATGAAGGAACATGAGTCACCGATTATCTGACAAAGATCAAAGACCTCTATTATGAGGAGTAAATTCATGGAATATATATATTCCCAGGTTTTCTATTTATTATGGATTGGAGTTAATCCATGGAATATATATTTCCACGTTAGCCACTTTTATGAATTCTCCTAGACGGGTTTGGATTGGGACACCTTTCTAAATCTGGGCGATTGTAGCTTACTTTAAGTGTACGCGGGTGACATAGCTGCGAGGGGTTTCATGAAACGCGTTTCATGAGCGTTTCAAGAATGTTTCTTTCAAATCCCAAACATTTCAAAAACGTTTCATACAAAAGGGGATGTACAAGTCCCAAAATTTATATATAAATTTATAATATGTTGCCTTCCCTGCAAAACAATATTAAACATACATCATTTACATATTAAAACATGGTTACAAGTTAAAACTAAAGAATCTGGGTAAAAAACACTTAAATCGTATAGTTCCGAGGTGGATACGAATGAAATGCGTTTCATTCATATGAAACATTTATGAAATGTTTCGTTTCATTTAAACTGAATGAAACACGTTTCATTGCAACTATGGCGGGTGAATCCGTACATGCATGGGAGTATTGATTGCAGCGTCTTGATGATATGAAGTTTTGTATGGTTGTTTATTTTTAATCAATTAATGTATTAATTGAATGGTTAGTTGATGCAAGTGCAGTTCATTGGACCGGATACTGGAGGCAAGCTGGTGTTGGTAATAAGGAATACCTTGAGATGACCAATTTTGAATGTCGACGAATAATATTCGATTTTGTGACAAGAAGCACCATTAATTTATTTTGGGCGCCATTCATATTTATTAGCAATGTGTATATATTCTTGGGACATGTGAAAGCTCCCTTGTGTATATTTGATTTTTCAAGATATGTGCACTTTTTTAAGGATCAAGGCTTACACCTATTTTTAAAGAAGTCTAGCTTGCATGCTCAAGAAAGCTATTTTTGAAGTAAGCTACGTTTGAAGAAAGCTATTCTTGAAGAAGTCGACACATTTGTAAAATATACCATTTTGAGCCCCAAAGGTTATCCCATTAAATATTCTTAAGTACACCAAGAGAGAGAGTGGGCTCACTCTTGTGTGGGGGCAAATTGGACCTAATATTGTGTCACTACTATCACGGTCAACTCTAGCGAACAAGCCTTCCAAGTCAAAGATAAAGACAAATCCAAAGATACTTTCAAGAAGAAGAAAGGGAAGTGTCACTACTGTCACAAGGAGGGACATTTCATTAATGAATGCAGGAAGCAGATCGCTAGCAAGCGGAGGAAAGAACAAGCCAATTCAACAAAGGGGAGAAGTAGAACAACGCAAACATGGTAATTGATACTTCGGGGATTTGTTGAATATGTTTAGTGGCAATGTGTATAAACTTTCTCTTAGGCAGAATATCTGTGTGGTGTGTGAATACACCCATGTGTGTAAGTGTGTGTGAATTGGTAGCAAATTAGAATCCAACTACAGCCCATGAGAATGTGTTACATGACTCTCAACATGGTAGAATGGAAGATTGGATACTACAAAGACAGGAGACACTAGTTTTATTAAAATTTCTTTTTCACACATGACTGCAGCATCTACAGATTGATCATTCCACGGCCTTGGTTCTTGGAGCATGCAAACATGTTATGGCATATGAATATGTAGCAAAATGGTGGAAACAAACTTTGCAGAAAGTATGGAAAAGCAAGTTGCCACTAAAACAAGTATTCTTTTGGAGATGTTTTGCAGGAGTACGCTGTATTGACACACTGGAATTGCATCCCTCCATCTCTCCTTTCAAATGTCCAATTGAGTTTGCATGTAGGTCCCATCGTGAGCATCCCTTGTGTCCATAATGAAACTGGTGTCAAACGAGGTGATACACATAGTATGACGAGTATAGTTTCTAAGGTATGGTACATTAGAAACCTTGCAATTTTCTCACTCACATACACACATATGCATACATGCATACATGCATACACATACATACACACACACATACATGAGTATTGTACATATTGTATGTGTGTATGCATGCATGCATGCATGTATGTATGTATGTATGTGTATAGTACCTCTCCTTTGGGGTATCAAAACTTTCAAAAAACCTATATTGTTCACACGTTTCTAAAGGTTCTGACAACCCTACTTGTGTCTAAACTCTTGCCTTGCAAATGGGCTTGCTTAATGTTGCATGTGCAGAAGCCTTCTTCTATGATCCAACCATAAGCCTAATTATGGATCACTTGTAGATGCTTAATGAAATGATTAGACAGAGAAGAGAGAGAGAGATGGCTATTGGTATTCAATATATTACTATGTTACAAAAAGATGTATGACTTTACAACTTCATGAGGCCTTTGGCGTGCGCAAAAGGTGGTTGATGCACTTCTGCAGACTAAATGATGACCTTATCCCAAAGGAGGGAAGAGATGATATGTACAAATGATGTCTATTGCTTATATAGGCCTTTGGAGCGTTGGTCGGCCATATGAAAGGCTGTTGGCCTGTTTATATCTCCACGACGACTGGTAGAAAATCGGCATTAAATGCTGCTGCTTTTCACACATGTGGCCCTTGATGTTGTTCATGTTGTCGACTATGCCCATGTTGCTGCTGACTAGGCTGAATGCTCAGAAGACCATGTAAGAGTCTTGCCCTAGGCTACTCTAAGATGCTGTCCTAAACCAGGGAATATGATAAATATGCTAAGATATTGCTATGGCATGGGTGTGCATGTGACATCCCCTCCTACCAAACTTGATGATGGGGTGGATACTCTGACAACCTTCCATCCTCCTTGGACTATTGGCCTTGACTTAGTGCTTCGACTGCCAGACTTTCACACTCTGACTGAACACCGTTCTTTGGTCATCATTTAGTCAGTAGAAGTGATGGTTGGTTGGAAGAGATGATGTGTACAAATGATGTCTATTGCTTATATAGGTCTTTGGAGTGCTGGTTGGCCATATGAAAGGTTGTTCGCCTGTTTATATCTCCACAATTGGTAGAAAATCAGCATTAAATGCTGTCACTTTTCACACGTGTGGCCCTTGATGCTGTTCATGCTGCCGACTGTGCCCATGCTGCTTCTGGGCTAGGTTGAATGCTCATAAGACCATGTAAGAGCCTTGCTCTAGACTACTCTAAGATGCTTTCCTAAACCAGGGAATATGCTGAGATTATGCCATGGCACGTGTGCACGTGACACGTAACTACCCACATCGTGAAATCATCTATGGACACCTCCCTGTCTTATTAGGAAGTCTGCTTGAATGTGACAACACAAGCACATGGGAAGCTGCATGTGTCCCTGGTATGTAGCACATGAATTCATCATTCCTTTCTCTTTCCGGTCTCAACCCACCCACCCAGAAAAGATAGGAAAATAGATCTAATGATTCTCATGCTTGTCAACCATTTAGTTGTTGTCGGTTGATTTGCGTAATTTTTCAGCAGTTGATTGCAGGTTGGGCTTGAGTTTGATTTTGAAAGGGAGGCAAGGTCAATGGACAGAATAGCAGATTCCTTTTCCGCTTACAGTCAGGGAAAGCCACCTCCGGTACTGGTTCCAAGGTCCATTCCACGCTTGGTCACAAGGTTCGGAAAAAGTTGTCGCTTTCTGGTGCTCACTTGTATGTGACGAGTTCACATGGATGTACATTATCCCTTTCATGTTGCAGCAATGCCAGCTTAAAATATGGGGCTGAATATTATTGTTTTCTAGGCGGGTGTTGATTATGCAGTTCATTGAAGGAACTCCAATTCTAAAGCTTGGTGAAGAGATGGCCAAAAGAGGCATCAGTCCCAATGGTGCAATTGCAAGACTTGCCAAAAGGTGTGTTACAAAGCCCTCAGAAATTTCAGAAGAAAAAAGAGCTGGAACATCACATTTAAAGAGAGAGGCTTCTTTTTGTCAACAATAAACACAACTCCTTGTAAATCCATGTTGTGAATGTTTAAGCACATACAGACCCAACGGGTGTATGAGACCAAAAAGTGTTTCATGTGTAAACTGAAGACAATAAACATGAAAACAAAAAAATGCCAAAAGAAAATAGGCCCGCATACTATACAGGTCTTACATGTACAATGAATAGTGAGGCCAATGAAACCAATGGGGCTCATCATATTTCATCCTTCTGTACGCAAGGTCCACTACCTGGGGTGTTGCCACTCTTCGGTGCTGGAATATATCCCAGATTTGGAGCTGAGGGTTATGGGAAGATGGCCTAGATTTTGGAGGGCGAGGGTGTGGGGTTTTCTAGAGGGACTGTGCCCGATCCTTGATAGCTCCACATGTATGAGGTGTAGGAGGAAGGAAAGTAGGGAATGTGTCTCCCATCCTGCATAACGATGATCCACTGTGCTTTAGTGGGCTGGTTGTGCTGAGATAAGTGCTTGGCTAAGCTTAGCTTATAGGTGGCAAAGGCGCCTGCACACAGGAGGGTGCGACAGTGGCAAAGGCAAAGTAGCGCAACAAACAGATAGTCGGTACGAAGGTGGCAACTGGAATGGCGGGAACAATAGTTCGAAGGTGGGCAGCACAGAGTGGAAGTATCTGGTGTCGCCGCTAGGCGAGAGCTAGACGGAGCAACGCACAGTAGTTGTTGAAGGTGGGTCAAGATGCAGTGCGAACAGCTGCAATCGACGTAGAGCATGTTAGAGTCACGCAACAACAACACGCACACCACCCTAGGGCACTGAGCAATGTCGGTGGATGGGATCCCATCTCCTAGCTGCTGCTCCCCTCAAAAACCTAGCTAGAGGAGATATCTATGACAAGGTGCCACCACACCCTAATAATCCACAACAACTTCCAATCATGCGACTACCCGAGAGTAACAATGTGAATATCCACCTCCAACACCCTCCTTCAATTCAAGCACCTCGAACCACAGAGGTGAGGGCCACAGAGGACCACACAGACCCGAGCTTTGATTCCATGTCAAAGTCACGCATCAATAGCACGCACACCACCGCAGGGCACTGAGCAACGTGAATGGCTGAGCCATTTCTCTCCCCAAAAACTCGGCCGGAGAAGATATCTATGACAAGGTGCTACCACACCCTATATATGGCTCTTCGACTTCTCATGCTCTCGCATATAGGATAATCCACCAAAACTTCCAATCATGGGACAACTCGAGAGTAGCTACACGAATTGCCACCTCCAACAAGTAGACACCGGGGCAGGTATTGGCGGCAAGTGGATTGATGCATGATAGGCTCTGATACCATGTTGAAATTCATAGTAGAGCTGCACAAGGGTTTGCAAGTACAATGCTCAGCTATGGAGGTTGAAAGATCTTCATTTCATAGAAGTGTGTGTGCAAAAGAATAGAGAGAGAAGAGAGAGAACAAAGCTCTTAGATAGAGAGTGGAGTACATGACTGAATGATGTGCTAGTTGCTTGATTGATTCAATGAAGTACAAGTACCTCTATAGGTCACAAAGGTTGACCTTCTGACATCATTGCTTATGTCATAGCACACAAATATCTAGATATTATTGATACCCCTCTAAGAGGTGGTTCACACACTAACATAGTGCCACACTCATAAGAGTGGGTTCACACACAGGTAAGACCTTGATTCCGAATAGGAGCCTATGTATACACTTGTTGAATGTAGGCAACTGTCTGAAAAAGGGCATCCACCACTAGGGGAGAAGCTGCAAACTTTGGCAAGACAATGGAATGGGGAACTAATGGTTTGCACCAAATCATTCATGAGTGCATCATCACTTGAAGCCTCTCTACTCTCCTCTAGTCATTCCCTCCTAGATCGGGTCCCCAAAAGGCTTCACCATATGTCACCAATTGGCCGACCATTTGATCCATCTCCAGATTTGTGTCTCGTTCACTTGAGGCCAGACCGGTGTCTCATGTGAAGGGGCCAGTATTTTTGCATAACATGGACGGGAGCTAGACTGGTGCCACACCCTTGTTTTAGCAGGATGGTGTTGTATGGACGGGAGCGAGACTGGTGCCACACCCGTGTGTTAGCAGGATGGTGTCGTATGGACAGGAGCCAGATTGGTTCCACCTGTGTATGACCTGGACTGTGTTCTATCCATGGGATTGTCACGCCATGGAAGAGCCAGTATTTGTGCCGTGTCTTGCCTATGGGACTGTCACTCCATAGGGAGGCTCGTGCCTGGATCTGTGTCTTACCTATGGGACTGTCACTCCATAGGAAGACCGAGATTTATACTTTCTGTAGTGCCATTATTGTGCCCGACAGGAATGTTTAGTACTTGTTCCATGAACGGGAGATATGTCCATGATACTATTTGCACATGCATTCATGTTTTGCATGTTTGGAACTGTTTTCACGTGGCTTGTATTCTTGTGTTTGCTTGTTTGACGTGCCACTTACTGAGCGGAGTGAGTAGTGAAGTTTGCTGTGTCTTCTGACAAGTTTTGTTGCGTGTGAACAGGTGGTAAGTGTATTGCATTTGTTTAATTCATAGCATTCTTTTTAACCTTGGTTTTTATAAGGTTGGAGTTTCACACTCATTAATGAGTGGGCACCCTTCCCAATATTTCATGGTACCTTTAGAAGGGTGGGCACCCACGAATGGGCCATGGTGGGGAGAGAACTCCTCCCTAAATCTTGTGTGTGGGGGTGGGTGCATGGCCACCTACCCACCCCCCTTGGGAACGTTGGAGCTGGCCGCTTCCATGCAATCAAGGTGGGCCGGCCAGCTGTTGGTCGTGTGCCCCTCCATGCGAATCAGGGGTGCGAATCAGGGGTAATACTTCTCTTGCATAAAAGCGGCTATGCATGGCCACTTGCTCTCTCATCTGGCCGCCAGGCGACCTCTCCATCATTTACCCGCAAGACAACTGCATCCAAGTTCTGATTCGACGCTGGCCCTCAGGCGACTCTGCTTACTCTTGCGCACAGGTCTCTCTTCATCTTGCTCTGCAGGCGGCTGTCCTCTTGCCTTGCAGGTGACTGTGCGCAGGTCCTTCCATCCCTCTCGCTTTACAGGCGGCTGTACAACTTGCAGGTGGCTACGTAGATTCCATCTCTCTCTTGCTTTGCCTAGCGACTGCAACTTGACGGCTGCGGACAGGCGACCTCTTCATCTGGCTACCCACAGACGGCTGCGCACAGGTCTCCTCTGTCGCTTGCCCATAGGCGGCTGTGCCCAGGCGCCACCCTCTCTTGCTTGCAGCAGACGGCTATGCACAGGCCCTCCTTATTTTGCCCGCAGGCGGCTGTGCCCAGGTGTCCTTCTCTAGCCCCTATGCAGCTGCACTCAGGCGCCTCTGATACTTGTTCTCTCACTAGCGAGCTACAGGCGACTCTCTCACTTGCAGGTTGGCAACAACAGCAGTAATAGAGACTTCTCCTTTCATACGTGGGTGCCTAGTACTTCCGAAGGCCATATCCATTATTTTACAAGGTAAGTGGATTGAGATTTAAGCAAAGGTCTTTGGTGTAAATCTTACAAGGGATACCCTCTGCTGCTAACATCCGTTCGGTGCCGGGTAGTCCAAGCTTCTGGAGAACCACGGTCCATGGGTGCCGAGATCGGGAGAGCCAGGCGTTAGTACGGGAGCGCCTGTTTGTGCGTGGTCCTGGAACACCAGTGGGGCGCTCTCTGCGGATTCCAATGAAGGCACAGGACTGTAGAGATTAGTCTTCTTCAATTGGATCGCTCTCCTTCGAACGTCTACTTCAAGTCTCTTGTTTGGTAACTGTATTCATCTCAGTTGTACATGGACATCATCTGGCTCATTGAACCCATGGAGCATTGTATCACTTAAATACTCCCAATAATATATCATATATTGAGGGGGGGGGTCGGCCCGTTCCGGCCCCAGTGCTGGTGTCCATTGATCATCATTTCATTTCATTTCATTTCAGTTTTCAGTTGTTGTTGAGTTGTCCATTCATATTGTGATATTTAAGTCGTGCTATTTACGCGTGTGGGTGTCCAACCGAGTCTATTCCCACTTGATGGGTCGGTTTCACCATACATTGCTGCTGGGGTCACCAAAGCATCAAAGAGCTAGCTCTTCATCCTGGGTTCTTGGAAATGAGCTTGGAAAGACTCTCTCTCCAACCTAACCAGTGTTGTGGTTATTCTGGCATCTACAGTTGGCCTTATCCTGCAAAGTGGCCCTGTGAAGGTGACCCCAAGATACACATAGGAACTCACAATCCTCACCTCAGCCCCAGCATATAGGGACTCATGCCTCTGATCCCCACAGGTGAAGTGTTAAATGAAATGCACCCCTCAAGGTGTAAGGACATATTGGGCACCGTATCGTGGTTTGGCAACATTTAGAGACTTAAGATTTTAAAGATAGCTCAAGACATAGACGAAACTGGAGAAGAGAAAGTGCTTAGTAACACCACACTGGGCTAGAATCCCGGGCCAACACCCCCCTCCCCCCTCAATACCAAGTATTTTATTCAAGTATTTTATTGATACAATGTTCCACTGGCTTTTAAGCCAGATTTTCCATAAATGCACCAGGAATGAATACAGATACCAAACAAGACATCCAGAGAAGAGCTCCCTTCATAGTCTCTATCCCTCCAGAAATCTTCCCACCCTTCGCTGGAGTAAACAGCCACGGTACTGGCTTTTCGGGTCCACACACGATGCTGGTGTGCCCGTACTGGCACCTGGACTGGCACTCTCGGTGGGAGAACTCGTTGAAAGATGACGATGCTGTCCAACCTGTTTAGCAGCCAATCATCAGCCAAGAAATCATAATACTGTCCCAGTTTAAAGAGCTTGGAGTATCTAGCAGGTAGAAGAGAGATTTCAGCAGCTATAGGGGTTGTACGACCAAGTCAAAACAATCGACCAGCAGCCTGTAACTAGACGACCAGTAGCATAGCCTGTAGCAAAACGACCAGCTCGACAGCCTGCAGCCAAACGACCGTTGCATGCCTTCGTTTAGTTTTTCCTACCAACCTCCATCACACGTGGAAATTACAGTGTATATGTAAAGTGTCCTCACATGCCTAAATCATTTGGGTGCCCAAGGGGGGGTGCCCATTGGGTTTGGCCCCCGGGCACATTTAATAAGTGTCCACTCACTTATTAACAAATGTGAACCTACAAAGGTTATAACATTACAAAGTGATTTTAATAAAAATATCCAAGGTTTTTGGGCAAACTTACCACCTATTCACAGGCCACAAACACGTCAAAATACAAGGCACTTGCACAGTTCACGGCGGCAGGTAGGCGTCCCAGGCCCGTGAACTGGACATTCATAGCAGGAAAACACACAAATACAAATCACGCAAAAACAATGTCATGCATATGAACATGTGTGCATGTGCACTTAATTTATGGACAAATCTCCTGGTCATGGAACATGTATAGCACTGGCATTTTCGGGCACAAATGTGGCACATCAGAAAGTGCGGAACTGGGAACCGATCCACACACTGGCCACATTTGGGCGCTAGGAATTGGCCACATTTGGACGCAAGAAACTGGGGAAAACCATATAAATTGCCAAATGATGACATCCCCCTGGGCTTCTAAACAGTTGTCCTCAACTGAAAAGCGTCAAGGTACGCCTGTAAAAGTTATGGATAGTCGGTGAAGAAGTCTTCGTCAACCCACCTTGCATCGATGGGAAGATAGTTTTTAAACTTCATCTAGGTATATAATTCAGCCGTATTAGCGGACATGCAGATTTCACATTGTGAAGTTTTTATCCGAGTTGTGGCTGGCTGATATTGTGCTAATTCTTTCTATCTTTAGCGGTGCATTTGCCCTATCAACTACTTATTTGCTGTACTAACTCTTTCTATTTGCTACTTCCCTTAGTGCTAGGCTTCATTATGGCTGAGTCTGCCTTGCATCTCCGGAGGTTTGACAGAAACTCAGTACGAAGGACTTTGTGTGAATATATTCTCTTATGTGTGTGTGTGTGTGTATGTGTGAGAGCATATCTTGATACAGAGTTCTACACCCACTATTGGGCTCTGATGACATTAGTGGGGATGTCGTAGTATCTAGTCCATACCATGCATAATGGAGTTGATAGTTATATAGTCTTGTGGGTTGACTACCATGAGTAAATAACATGCTCGTTCCTAAAAGGTGAATTTAGGCATGTTCCTGGATTCATCTAGGTATATAATTTAGCCGTATTAGCACATGCAGATTTCACATTGTGAAGTTTTCGTCCGAGTTGCGGTGAGTTGATATTGTGCTAATTCTTTCTATCTTTAGCGGTGGATTCGCCCTATCAACTACTTATTTGTTGTGCTAGTTCTTTCTATTTGCTACTTCCCTTAGTGCTAGGCTTCATTATGGCTGAGTCTGCCCAGCATCTCCAGAGGTTTGACAGAAACTCAGTACGAAGGGCTTTGTGTGAATATATGCTCTTATGTGTGTGTGTGTGTGTCTATGGAGTGCGTGTGAGAGCATATCTTGATACAGAGTTCTACACCCACTATTGGGCACTGATGACGTTAGTGGGGATGTTGTAGTATCTAGTCCATACCATGCATAATGGAGTTGATAATTATATAGTCTTGTGGGTTGACTACCATGAGTATATAGCATGCACGTTCCTAAAAGGTGAATTTGGGCATGTTCCTGGATTCATCTAGGTATATATATTTAAACTTCACAATGCATCGTTTGGACCTTGTGGAAGACTTTGTTCTGGTTGAAGTATCTCTTGTAGTTCATCAACTTCTGGCGGGTCTTCCGTGATAGGCTCTTGCGGGTCTGGCCCCACGTACTTCCGTAGTAAACTCACATGAAAAGCATTGTGAATCTTCCAATGATCAGGTAATGCCAACGTGAAGGCTACTTCATTGATCTATTGGATCACTTTGAAGGGACCATAATACCTGGTAGAGAGCTTAGAATATGCTCCCTCTTTACCCGGTCTTTTCTGAAGTCTTGCTTTCTCAAATGTCAACATTACCCAATCTCCTTCTTTGATATCCAGGTGCCTTCTATGTTTGTCAGTAGCCTTCTTATGCTTAGATTGAGATCTAGCAATTTATGTCCGTACTTGTGGAAAGGCTACATCAAGATCTCTTACGTACTCATCAGCAACAACAGATCTCATCCTTAGTGCGAAGGATGGGAGGTAGAACCACTTTGCCATATACAATCTCAAATGAGGCCTTTCCTGTGGATGTATGCACGGTGTTGGTGTAGGTAAACTCTACAAGCAGAAGATATTTCTCCCATGTTGTCTTTTAATTTGCAACATAGCATTTGAGAAGATCTAACACGGCTGAATTTGCAGCTTCACTTTGGCCATCGGTATGGGGATGATAAGCTGATGAGAACTCCAACTTGGTCCCCATGTTATCAAAAAGAGCCCTTGAAAAGAGGCTTATAATTTTGGGATCTCTATCCCCCACAATGGACTTTGGCATACCATGATGTTTGAACACTTGTGCAAGGAAGACCTTCACCACATGCTCGGGTTTTATGGTCTTCTTGACAGGCAAGAAGTGTGCTTGTTTACTAAACGTGTCCACGATCGTCCAAATGACATTATTAACGTACTGGGTCCTTGGCAAATCCATTATGAAGTCCATAGCTATGCTTTCCCATGGCTGTGAGGGAATGGGCAATGGCTGAAGCAAACCTGGAGCTTTCTGCCAATCAAATTTAACCTTTTGACATGTGAGACATGCATGCCTCTATGTCCTTGCGCATACCTAGCCAAAAGAAATAATACTCAATTATACACGTAGTAGGCAGTATACCTCTATGAACAGCGTAAGAAGGAGCATGTCATTCATCCATAACCTTTTGCCTCATGTCAGATACAACACAGAGGCAATTATCTTTCATGAGATATCCTTCTTTGATCGCATAAGATGCATGTGCATGACCAGCCATCAAATCAGCCCATAAATGTCCAAAATGAGCATCTTGATGATACAAATCACGCATGGCAGACAAGTGAGGCTAAAAATGAAACATAGAGAGGAAATTTGCCATCCTCATTTGTTTCTTAGAAAGCTTTGTTTGCGTGAGAAAGTACAGTGATCCGTCTTGACTATAAAATCAGCCCCAAGTAGCTCTTTTTCATTGCTTTATTAATCTGGATATGGGATACAATTAGGATTGAATCCCCTTCCTTACTGGCATCAATAACATGCTTACAGCCCTTATGCATGAAAGTAATCTTATTTGTCTTGTAGTCCTTGAAAGGCTCAAGATGGTGATGCCATGGTTTGCCGAGTAACATATCACATCCATTGAGTGGAGAGCAACCAAGAAATGCTCATGGTCGAGATATCCCTGAATATGCACATGTAACTTTCCAATAAGAGGAGTAACCTGCACCTCGTTTCTCACAAAGGTAGATTTGCTTCAATTTGGGGTCCCATGTCCCCAACCTCAATGCCCAATGCGGCTGCCATGTTTGTAGAGATAAAGTTGTTGGTGGCACAATCATCAAACGTGAAAGAGGGGACTGATCTTTAATTGGGCCCCATGCTTTGCATACAACCCTCTCTTTGCTGTCATGCCATGTATTTTCTTGTACATCTGGAACTGCATGTAGATTTACTTTTGGTTTCTTGTCCTTCTCTTTCTTTTTGCATTGCAGGCAATCCCTAAACATGTGGTCTTTACTCCCACAAGAGAAGCACTTACCTTCCTTCGCATATTGTTCTTGTTGCTCTTGAGTGATCCCAAACCTGTGTCTCTTTATAGGACCATCTTTGGTAGAAGCAAACAATATCTAAACCTGCGTGAGGCTTGTGGCTTTAAGGGTGGAACCTTCAGGTGGCTAGAGGTAAGGTTTTCATGGCTGGTTATTCGGGACAGCACTACTGCTAGAGGGCTTGATCACATACTAGAGTATGGCTGTGCCCGAGGAACTCTTGGAAGGCTGAGATCAAGTAAATTGTTTTACTTGTTTTCATCATATTCTGGATGTATCTGGTGCCAACCTGTAGAGTGCTTACTCTCTCGCACCCGTTCTCTTGTACTGGAACACTCTGTTGGTAATAAAGATACCTCAGGGGGGATTTTCCCAACTTCATTCCCTAGTGTTGTCTTGTGCAAACTTTCAAATTATTGTTTCAGTGGTTTCAAAGCATGCTTATGTATTGCCAGATGCCTATGTATTATGCCACGATGTTATGTATGGATTAAGATTTTCTGTGCACACGTTTCCGGATTGTGATAGTGGTACTAGAGCTTCGGTTCTCTAGTCTCTGGTAAATCCTCTTTTCGAGTGTGTAGATAGAGCGTTCCAAGCGCATAAAATTATTGTGTTGGCAGAAATTTATGGTCTGCAATCATGGCTGAACATGTGATTGGTGGTGAGCATGTGATGAATACACCCGACAGGCAGATGCAAGATGAGGTGCCTAGGGATGTACATACCATACCACGTGCCACACCACTTGTCGATGTATTTTCTGAGTTGGAAACTCTGAGATGCCAGGTTAAGCGTTATCATGATGGGACTGCAAGACTACGGGCCATACAGGAACATCCCGATGTATAGAGGATCTTGTAGTCTAAGAAAAAGAGCACTACAAATGGTGGGGTTTTTGAGGCCATAGTTGTTCAGCTGGGATGCCAGAATCCCAAGGAATTGGCTATGTCTTATTTGCAAGACAAAGGAGAGGTGAAGAAGGATGTTTCCCATCATGCCACTAATGCAAACTCTAAGGAGTCTGATGATGCCTCCTCTCATTCTCGTCATGCTTCTTGGAAACGAGAATACTCCAAGCATGAAGGCTCTTCTCATTCTAGGAGTAAGAGAGATAGATTTGATTCTCCTAAGACAGGTCACGCAGTAGGAAGAAGACCGGATAATTCAAATCGGGAAATAAGGATATTAAGTTTGAAAATTTCCATGGAAAGATGGATACTATAAAGGCTCTTTCATTTGTCACGCAATTTGAGATAGCCTTTTGTGGTGGAGATTTCACAAAGAAGTCTAAGTTGAGACATGTGGGCATGCACTTGAAAGATATGGGTAGTGATTAGTGGATGGCCAAATTGTTGGATAGCATTGCAGCTCCTTCATGGACTGATTTTAAGAGGCAATTTTATGCACAGTTTTTGCCACCAAACTTTGCTAAGAATGTGAAGAAGGAATGGGATTGGCTTAAGCAGGAAGAGGGTGAGTCTATGCAGACTTATGTGGCCAAATTGCAGACTTATGTGGCCAAATTTTGGAAGGTGCTGCTGAAAGTAACTCCTTTCATGTCTCTTGACGAAGAAGAGAAAAAGAAAGTTTGAAGTAGGTTTACACTGGAAGTTTATTGATACATTCTTTGATGACATCATTGTCTTCTCAGAGAATGAGGAAGAGCATAGAGAACATTTGGCGACAGTTTTTGAAGAGCTTAGGCAGCATAAGCTCTTCATAAATGGTAAGAAGAGTGAGTTCTTCTTATATGAGATTCATTATCTTGGTTATATCGTATCCAAGGATGGGGTACACATGGATCCAGGCAAAATACAAGCTATCCAGGATTGGCTAGAGTTGAAGTTTGTTCATCAAGTCAGGAGTTTTCTTGGGTTATGTGCATATTATAGAAGGTTTATCAGACACTTCTCTAAGATTGCCTCACCTTTGCATGATCTCACTAAGAAGAAAGTTGTCTTTAAGTGGCATGATGAAGAAAAGGAAGCTTTCCGGAGCCAGTACTGATTATTCTGGATTTACATAAATCCTTTTTGGTTGAGTGTGATACATGTGGAGACAACATTGGAGCTGTTCTAAATCAGGAAGGTCACACCATAGCTTTTGAAAGTAGGCATCTTCAACATGGAGAGCTTCACTTACAAGCTTATGAGAAAGAATTATTGGCAGTGATTCATGCCCTTTGTTAATGGATAACATACTTCCTCACATACACAAGAGAAAGAACAGGAGAAAGGTGCATGCAAGGGTTGAATCTGGTGAATGTGTAACCGCTCCCTACAGGAGGCCTACAAATCGGAAGATAAAATAAACATTTTTTAGTTCACTTAACTAATACAAACAATGGACATTAATAGCAACATTAAAACTGAAAATGACAAAGAACACTTGACACCATCTCTAGGGCCGGAAAGGGCCCCCTCCTCCCCCCCCGCCCCCTCTCTCAATATAGTTTGTATTTCTTGGAGTATTTATATGTACAAGTGTTCACGGGCCTCAAGGCCAAATTTCTCCATAACATGGAGTTAGTACAACTGAAAAACAATTAAAGTGGGACTGGTGTCTGCTGAGAGAAATTTCTATATATAGGATTGATGTTGTGTGGAATCAACTTATTGTAGGTGGCAAAAATCAACTATATAATTAACAAGAGAAGCCAGCCACTACAACCACCGGGTTCTTGGATTAGAGATTTTCTAAGATTTTTTACCTCTTAGAAAAGAATTGTGTCAACATGATTCTCTCCCTAGTGTTGGGCTAAAATTACTGAAGTAGAATGTGTCGGTTTTTCTGCTTCCGTTGTTTTTTCCTTCCAAATTGACTACGAGTGGTTTATCCTTATGCAAGTACCAGACTCTTTACAAATTAATGAGGTGGAATCTCATCTCCCAGATGAAGTCTATCATATACAGTTATGTGAGGAGGGAGCCATATTCTAAATTCCTATTCTTGTAATGATTTAGTATTGAGAATTATATGTAATAAGAGTGAATTCCATGTTTCAGTTTGATGTCATAGTTTGATACTCTTGATATCCAAGGTTCTTGTTCTTAAAATCTGTGTCAGCAATCTTCTATTTTTCAGTATTGTGGTCATTGATGAAGTGGATATGATATGGTGTGAAGATACATAGAGGCTTTGTGGTTCTCTACCAAACATTCTGTTTTGGTGCCTCCACGACCAAAACTATGGTAGTTCATGATTTTGGTCGATTTTTAGTCATCGAGGCACCAAAACAGAATGATAATAGTTGGTAGAGTACCACAAAGCCTCTATGTATCTTCACACCATATCATATCCACTTCATCAATGACCACAATACTGGAAAATAGAAGATTGCTAACACAGATTTTAAGAACAAGAACCTTGGATATCAAGAGTATCAAACTATGACATCAAACTCAAACATGGAATTCACTCTTATTACATATAATTCTCAATATTGGATCTACAAGAATAGAAATTCAGAATATGGCTTCCTCCTCACATAACTCTATATGATAGACTTCATCTAGGAGATGAGATTCCACCTCATTAATTTGTAAAGAGTCTGGTACTTGCAGAAGGATAAACCACTCGTAGTCAGTTTGGAAGGAAAAAACCACGGAAGCAGAAAAACCAACACATTATACTTCAGTAATTTCAATGCCCAACACTAGGGAGAAGATCATGTTGACACAATTCTTTTCTAAGAGATAAAAGATCTTAGAAAATCTCTAATCCAAGAACTCGGTGGTTGTAGTGGCTAGCTTCTCTTGTTAATTATATGGTTGATTTTTGCCACCTACAATAGGTTGATTCCACACATCATCAATCCAATATATAGAAATTTCTCTCAGCAACCAGTCCCACTTCAGTTCTAATGTCTTTTTCAATTCAAGTTCATGAACCAAATTCACATGCTAGTAGTATTTATGGCCCAATTATAAATAACTAGCTCATGTAAAACTCCAAATAACAAAACCAGAAGACGTATGCTAATTGCGTAGCTTTTTCCTCCAATCAATTCGCCCTTGATTCCACACGATCATCAATCTGTGTGATATACATACAGTCCAAAATAGATGAGAGTCCCTCAAAGTAGGAGAGAGATCCTCTCATAGCAGGAACATAAACTGAATTTAGTTTGAAAAATAGAACAGCTTCCTCTTTCTTCTTCTCAAAATCTTCTCTTCACAAAGTCTCCTCACGCACTCAAACAGAAGCGGAAAAAACAACAATGTGTTCTTTTACAAAAAAAAAAAATCATACATAACCACGCTTATGCGTAGCCGGAGAATCGACCCCTTCTTATAGTTTTTTTGGATTCATCGCTTGACTAGCATCGTTTCTTTCCATGTGTCCTTTTGATTCGAGGCAACTACAGTCATGATTAGCGGCCATCTACATACACAACCACGCTTATGCGTAGCCGAAGAATCGACTCCTTATAGTTTTTTTGGATTCATCACTTGGCTAGCATCGTTTCTTTCCATGCGTCCTTTTGATTCGAGGCAACTACAGTCATGATTAGCGGCCAGCTGCAAGGTTCCATGCTTCTTCTATTTTTCTCCAGTTGCAGTCGTGCTACCACTCTTTACTTCTTTTGTTTTCCATCTCTGCTTTGGTCAACTATGGTGGGCGTGGCTCCAACGATTGCTTCCTCTCCTTTTTTGCACATCTTTCTGAGCTTTATCAAGCGCCGGCTATTCACCTTTCTTTTTCTTAAAAAAGCTTAATATCAACACTTGTCTAAGCGTTTCCTTTTAACAAAATAATAATAATAAATTCCATATGGCCTATATGCTACGCACCTTGTTCATGTCCTCATGGGTGAAGAGGAAAAAAACTTGTCTACCAAAAAAATTGATATCTTGTCAGTGTCTTTCACAATGAAACCCTTCAACACATTAGCTGCCAATGTTTGAGGCTGCATTGCCAGGACATATGAGCTTGATATTAGTACCATTGTCCATTGATTTATTTATAGGCTATTTTCCTTGAGATATATTTTTTCAAAATAGACATCCCCCTATTTTCCTCATGCTATATATACAACGATGATAGCATAGTAAAAAATGCATTCTATCTAAAATTCCTACAACAATCCCAGTGTTTTCCTATACATTCTAGGGTTCACAAAAACCATTTAACAACGTGTGGAGAGCTAGAAGCAAAAACATCTGTGTGATATACATACAATCCAAAATAAATGAGAGTCCCTCAAAGTAGGAGAGAGATCCTCTCATAGCAGCAACATAAACTGAATTTAGTTTGAAAAATAGAATAGCTTCCTCTTCCTTCTTCTCAAAATCTTCTCTTCACAAAGTCTCCTCGTGCACTCAAACAGAAGCGGAAAAAATAACAGTGTTTTTTTACCCCAAAAAAACACACACACACACACACACAACCACGCTTATGCATAGCCGGAGAATCGACCGCTTCTTATAGTTTTTTTGGATTCATCGCTTGGCCAGCATCGTTTCTTTCCATGCATCCTTTTGATTCGAGGCAGCTACAGTCATGATTAGCAGCCAGCTACATACACAACCACGTTTATGCGTAGCTGGAGATCCCTTCTTATCGTTTTTTTGGATTTATTGCTTGGCTAGCATCATTTCTTTCCATGTGTCCTTTTGATTCGAGGCAGCTACAGTCATGATTAGTGGCCTCCATGCTTTTTCTATTTTTCTCTTGTTGCAGTCGTGTTACCACTCTTTACTTCTTCTGTTTTCCATCTCTGCTTTGGTCGACTGTGGTGGGCATGGCTCCAACGATTGCTTCCTCTCCCTTTTTGCACATCTTTCTGAGCTTTATCAAGCGCCAGCTATTCGCCTTTCTTTTTCTTAAAAAAGCTTAATAACAACGCTTGTCTAAGCGTTTCCTTTTAACAAAATAATAATAATAAATTCCATATGGCCTATATGCTAGGCACCTTGTTCATGTCCTCATGGTGGGTGAAGAGGAAAAAAACTTGTCCACCAAAAAAATTGATATCTTGTAGGTGCCTTTCACAATGAAACCCTTCAACACATTAGCTGCTAATCTTTGAGACTCCATTGCCAGGACATATGACCTTGATATCAGCACCATTGTCCATTGGTTTATTTATAGGCTATTTTCTTTGAGATATATTTTTTCAAAATAGACATCCCCCTATTTTCCTCATGCTATATATACAATGATGATAGCATAGTAAAAAATGCATTCTATCTAAAATTCCTACAACAATCCCAGTGTTATCCTATACATTCTAGGGTTCACAAAAACCATTTAACAACGTGTGGAGAGCTAGAAGCAAAAACGATGAAATTCCAAGACGGCTTGCTCTTTTTCAAAATTCTTCTCCAATCCCTTTCGGCGCTGCATGCCTTCGTTTAGTTTTTCCCACCAACCTCCATCACACGTGGGAATTACAGTGTATATGTAAAGTGTCCTTTTCACATGCCTAAATCATTTGGGTGCCCAAGGGGGGGGTGCCCGTTGGGTTGGGCCCCAGGCACATTTAATAAGTGTCCACTCACTTATTAACAAATGTGAACCTGCAAAGGTTATAAGATTACAAAGTGATTTTAATTAAAAATATCCAAGGTTTTTGGGGCAAACTTACCACCTATTCACAAGCCAAAAACATGTCAGAATACAAGGCACTCGCATGGTTCACGGCGGGTAGGTGTCTCAGGCCCATGAACTGGACAGTCATAGCAGGCAAACACACGAATACATATCATGCGAAAACAATGTCATGCATGCAAAAATGTGTGCATGTGCACTTAATTTATGGACAAATCTCTCGGTCATGGAACATGTACAGCATTGGCATTTCAGGGCACAAATCTGGCACATCGAAAAGCATGGAACTGGGACCCAGAACACTTGGATCCACACACTGGCCACATTTGGGCATGAGAAATTGACCACATTTGGGGACGAGCAACTGGGGAAACCCATATAAATGGCCAAATGATGACATTAAACACCATGACCTTGGTTTTCCTAAGGTCCTGGGGGAATCCTTGTACAAAGAGTAAAATTCGGTTGATTGTCTCAAGGAAGTCATTAAAGCAACCTCTGCACCTCAAATTTGAAATAAAATATTACCCAAAAACCTATCCATAGGGGGCTGTCCACCAGACTTTACTTTACACGAAATTCCGTACCTTTGGACGACAAAGAGAATTTGGTTTTGCATTATTCTCGAGCTACCCGTCGGGAGCATGTAAGCCACACCATTTGACTATCCAATCCCGCTGCCCCCAAAATGCCTGTCGTGCATCTAGGTGTCTGCCATCCCTAGATTCTGAAATAAACACAATGTCATCAGCACATAACAATATGGGCACCAAAGTATCAAGAAGCACAACACCTTCCCCTCCAAATCTATCAATGAAGTCCGAGATCTCATCTCTGTAGAGGCCAAAGAGCGTAAGTGAGAGCAGCCATCAGATCTGTCTAGCTCCAACCAGTACCATAATGGATGTGATACATAGGCGATGGCGAGGCAAAAATACCTCGGAGCATGATCTTCGGGTGTGAGTGTAAGTGAGCTAGCCGCTCCCGGATATGGTGCTGATGCTGAGCCCGTATCTCTGTGATCTCCCTCTAATGTAGTCTGGGAGTCTGGTAGCCTGGTGCTCTCGGTCTCCGTTTGGCTCTGAGGTCCGCAGCGCACTGGAGTGTAACCCCCTCCTGTGTTAGGGTAGGCACTGGGATAGATCTCTAGAAGAAATCAGTGAGCTGGAGTTGTCGCCCACCGCTCCCTGTGGTATGAGTCCGTAGCAGTGTCTCTCTTGGCGCTATCTCTCTAGCAAGAACTGGCCAAATCTGCGCTGGTCTGCAGACTCCATGATCTGGCGGAGTGAGGGATGTCCACTGAAGATGGTGGTGTATCTCTCTCTAATGACACTATATGCTCTACATCTGCATACATAATGCTCCTCACTCTCAACCTTCTCCTGGCATAGTCTGCATATCCTCTCTGCTCTGGGGATCCGTGCTACCCTACCTGCCTCAATCTCAAGCTGGTGTGATGACACTCGGAGCTGGCCAATCACCACTCGGGCATTGTGAGGCATGTACACATCCATGTATCCGGGTCTCTGTATGAATCCATCCGCTGAGATACGCATAAACTGATCTCTGTAGTATAGCATCTTCAGCAGTAGAGGTTGACTGGGTGTAATCCAAGTCTCTTAAGTGTATCGCTGCCATAAATCCTGCCGAAGGACTTTGTTCCTTTCACTGTGAGAGAGCTGGATGTGTGGTGCATGTATATCATACTGGAAAGGTGCCAGGTGATCTATGTCGAGACCATGCTGAGTGAGCCACTGTAGCATCTGTGAATACCATGATCTCCTATCTCCACTCTCTGCGAGCTGCCTAGATGCCTCAAAAGCTCTATGTGAGAGTCGATCTGATGGCATATCTCTAATCCTCTGTATGAAGCAGATCGTCTGGAAGAGGGCCTCTACTAGCATAGGAGGTGCAGCAAACTCCGTCCGGACAATGTCATGTGGGACGGAGGGTTTGCTGCGGATCATCCGTGAGAGCATGAGAATCTGAGGCCTCTCTATCTGAGACCATGTGGAGGTGGCGAGCCCAGGTGCCCATATTGCTGCAGCATACATCAAAGCAGGGGTGACTAGTGTGTCAAACAACCACCCCTTCGTGCGGGGCTCCTGGAAGTGTGCCTAGTGACACGGTCTCTCTAGCATGGCCAGAGTTGCATACCCTCGTGTGAGTCTTATCCCTGGCTGCCTGTGCCATAGTAAATCTTCTTGGCAGAGTCGTAAATGTAATCCCCAGGTACACATATGAGTCTACCACCTCTACCTGTCCTCCTGCTAGTGTGAAGATGGCTTGTCGTCGAACCAGCCCTGAGGTGTGGAAAATCATGGCCTTGGTTTTCCCAAGGTTTACTGTAAGCCCCCTTTGTGTGCAGAAGTCGTCGAGTGCATGGAGATGGTGTTGTAGTCCCATCCGCGACTCAAAGACCAGAATAATATCATCTACATATAGCATAATGTGGACTGTGGTACTTGAGATGTCTACCCCGTTCCCACCACCATGACCAATGAAGTCAGCCACCTCATCCCAAATAGTGTAGGAGAGAGTGGGCATCCTTGCTTCACACCTATGGTGCTAGCAATAACATCAGATAGCCCGGGGCATCGTATGCGCCCGAGGACCTGCTCATATAAAGCATAGATGCCCCAAACCATCTCTGATGGGATCCCCAATGACTGTAGAGAGAGAGAGGAGGGAGAGGGGGGGGGCGGGGGGGTGGACTTTATCAAGAGTGGAGAACTTAAAAGGATGCATTTTGTCAATTTTAAGAGGTGATTTTCTGTGCAGGTCAAGTTAGAAAATGGATATGAAACTCACATTTGTAATGCTTGGGTATTTTCTTAAATTGCATTTTATGCAGGAACATACTCAAGGATCTGACTGAAGCATACGGCTACATGATTTTAAAAGATGGGTTTTTTCAAGCAGACCCTCATCCAGGAAACATTCTGATTAATAACAAGGGAAAGGCAAGTTACTCTTTCTGGTCAAGATTGGCCAGGTCTCAAACAGAGCTCTGTAAAGCCTTTCCAGTTGGCTTTCTTTGTTTTGGAGAGACGTCAACATACTTTGTTTGCCATGCATTGATGTCTTACAGATTGCTCTGCTTGACTATGGTCAAGTGAAAGAACTTCCAAACAGCTTGAGGCTTGATTACGCAAAGTTTGTGCTTGCACTTAATGCTGGTGATCCATTTGAGATTGGTCGCTGCTTTGAGTAAGTGCTGGACATATGAGAGATTATTATATACCCAAGTATCTCCCATTGATAAGGTGCTTTCTTGTTTTGTAAGCAGCTTATCGATGTGCATTGTGAGCTTTTTTTGGCAGAAAGATGGGAGTGGTTCTTGGTAAGAAGGTTGATTCGGATCCAACGTCCTTCCTACTTATGGCGTCAGCATTGTTTGACACCAAGCTACCTCCTGGTCGGACAAAATCTGACCCTTTTGGAGAAGATTCTAGTTTGAAAACGTTCCCCGTGGATGTAAGTTGTTTTCGTGAAGCTCATTCTCGGTTTTTGAAGTCTGAATTCTTAGACACAGAGTTGTAAAGAAATTCGGATTGGGTTAAGACAGCTCCCCAACTCCCCCCCCCCCCCCCCCTCACACGTGCATGCATACGTGCAATGCGTGCGCTCACACACACAGGCATGGGCACAGGCACTTATGCATTAGCCACATGGTGCCAGCATTATAATTCACACAGCTAGCAGTTTCCTTCATTAACATGTACCTCTTAACTTTGGTTTTTGCATGAGGGATATTGATAAGATCTTCTCATTGCAGAATTTCCCCAAGGAGCTCTTCTTTGTCTTGCGAACGATACAAATTCTACGTGGATTGAGTGTTGGAATGGGGATCTCTTATTCTTGTGCCGAGGAATGGAAAGACTTAGCGAAGGAAGCTGTGTTTGCATCACGTGAAGCCAAAAGTAAGCAGTTTCTGTCTAGTCTGATCTAAAATCTAGTTTACTTAAAAGGCTTCTGCCTCCTTACTTTTCTTTAACCTTAACCAATTCTGCAGAAAGCTCAAGATCAATTAAAAGGACAGAACATCCAAGGGAACTGGTGTGGGAGAAGAGAAAGAGAAGCCGTCAACTTCACTTTCTTCATAAAGCTTAATTTTTTGTGTGTTTCTGGGTAGCTTTAAGCATATGGTTGAGAGAAGATCCTCGCATGCCACTTGCAAGAAAGGCTTTAATGACCCCGTATGCGCACCTCATGCAAATGCCGGGTACAGTGGCAATCAACATGCCAAAGTTTATAGCAGAGTGGACAGTTCATGCATGTGTTGGTTAACCTTCTAACAGTTATGGTTCCGTTTGCTTGCATTAACATGTAAACATGAACCTGTCCCGCTCCTCAAGGCATGTAAGATGGGGTCTCGAGGTATCACAACCTTTAGAATTGCATCTTGGTATTTGTTTCCATGTCCCAGTAGTTCTCTTGACATGTGATCATAACCTACAGTGAAGAGTGGGATCAATTACAACTTCTGATGCTAAGGGCATTTGGAGATGAGGTTCAGCATAGAGGAAGCCATTGATCCAATTAGCTGTGTACCATGGTTGGCCATAAAATCTAGGTGGTGATAATATGGTGATCTGAATAAATTAGGAGACAAAGGGCATCACTTTTTTTGTTGTGTTGGCATTTTATTGGTGGAGCCTTGATGTAGTGCAAATCCATGAACAAAAGCTTTTGATAGTGTGTCAAAGACCTGCATTAAGTCCACAGCAGAATGATACTTTTTCTAATAATGGTACTTTAACCTAATCAATCATAGCGTGAGTGTTTAATGTGATAGACAATTGCATGGAACTCGTGTGTGTGCATGTGCACGCGCTATACAACAAAATTATTATTATAAAAATTGTATATTATGTGTTGGATTATATTATAGATTGATTATATAAGTAAATGTATATTCAAATATAGAAAATGATTTTTACACTAGAGATTCAAAAATTATAGGTAGCAAAACACGTAAATGTGATATACATATAAATCGAATGTTTTAGCGAGAAGCATTAAGGGATCTAGAGAGTTATAAATGTCTCCTAGTCTTTTCATCCACGAGAAAAGATAAATTCTTCTTCCAGAAACTACTTTTATACTCAAGATACCGTGAATGGGTATAGCTAGATAGGTATAGCTACATACGAATAGTAGATATGCATATAAATCAAAGTTAAAAACGCTATGGCTCATGGTCTTCTTGTCTCTTCACAATTGAGATTATGTAGTGCACCCAAGGGTGTTGAGAGTGGAGGCCTAGCTTGACGTGGACTTTTTGCAAAGCCGATATGTTAGCCTCTAAATATTTTACTATATTGTCAGATCATGGCATACTTTGAGATGTGGACTTTGTAGTCCCACTAGCTCTCAACGTTGACCATCACAATTATACTTGTTCCATTGGAATGATCATGGACAACAACTAGGAGCATTGTCTCTTGGGCTATAGCCCAATGGTAGCATCCATGCCTCCCAAAGAGGAGAAGCTGGGTTTCAATCTACCCACTCTCGATGTGGAAAGAATGGCACTTGTAATTTCAATTCCTAATCTACAAAAACACAAAATAAAAAACATGGGAGCACTACTATAAAGAATGATTCTATTTAAGATGATGATGGATTCCAATTGAGAGCATGATTATGTGGGACAAGTCTAACAGAAAAATGGGAGCCTTATTTGGAGAATCACACAATCAAGACATGGATTCTTTTCTACCTTGAAACAAGCATTAAGAAGAGGGTTTAGGCTAAGTTTAGGAAAAAGTATGAGGATTAGTAGTTTTGGGAAAGTATGTTGATCAACATAGGGAGAGAAATAGAAACTAGTTGTTAAAAAACAATTAGATAGAGGAGAGAGAGAGAGAGAGAGAGAGAAATAGGTAGAAATCCACACCAAAAGTCAAACTCTACCATGCCATGGGCATTGACATCGGTTGTGAGAATTGGAATCCATTACAAGAGTTGAAATTCAATATGAGTCCAAATATGCCTCAATATCAAATTTGCACTGGGAAGTGAATTCCACAAAATATCAAACTTGGCTTGGGAGTTAAGACTTGAGTTGAAAAAGAGTATCCAATTCTAAGAAAGTTGTGGAAGCTAGGCTAAAAAGAAATCCAAATTCATTGAAAGCTTAAAAGCTACTAAAAAAAGGGTTAGAAAGGCATTAAAATTAATAAAGGATATAAACATTTGGAGAGATCATTTTCTACATGCCTATTTGGCACAAGTGTTTATTGGAATTAGGGTAAGGGTTACAACAATGTACACACACAAGATAGAGAAGCTTAAGAGCACACAAACTCACTAGATTAGAATGAACAAATGTGTGCCAAATACAAAAGATAAGTACACATCCCAAAATGAGTAGATAAGAGGGTGTACATATGCACGGGGAAAAAACCTCCTAGTGAGAGAAAAAGTGTCCCAACGGTCTTACGTGTGTTCACACACATCACTACCATATAATGCTATAAATTGTTGAAATATACGAGTGAATAAGGTGTGTGCGGGAACAAGCCCTTGGTAAGAGGCTATAAAAGAGAATCTGTAAATGTGAGAGAACCTGTGAAAAGGTGAGAAGTATCTACTCGAAGAGAATAAAGGGTAGCATGAGGAGATTTAGGAGGTGTGGAGATATTCTGGGAAGAGGTGAAGAGAATCAAGCAAAAGAGGTGGAGTGAATCAAAGAGAAATCAGTGGGATTAGATGCTTGGATGTAAATCCTATAAATTGAGACATTGGCCTAATGAGAATTTGCTGGTTTTTTATTATCCATGCCTACATTAAGCTATTAGTTAATTGTTCACTAATTACATCTTAATTATCATCTAATCTCTTTTCTAATGATGTTGATTCTAGCATTTGATCCACCATAGCTCATCACATTACTGCAAATTTAACATGGTATCAGAGCCTAACTTAGAATCCATCAATTTATGAGCCCATTATCTTGCTAATCACCTGGTTAATTAGGATTAGTAGATAATTAAGTTTTTACCTCTTTTTTCAATTAGCCTCTGTACCCCCAGCTGGTGGAGGAGCTCTCTCTCCCTTCATACATCAAATTAGCCCAAACCACTTTAGCCAAGCATAGCTATAAACCTTGTGCGCTCCAACCCATTCAAACAAAAGCTCAAACCGTCGGTGTACGACGCAGCAGTTCTACGCGATTTTGCAGGCGTCTGCTTTCTGAAGGAAAAATGAGATCTCTGCTGTTCTATATGCAATGGGTCTAATTCCTCTTGGCCCTAGGGGGTTTCAAGGATGCTCTACAAGCTCATGAAGACAAATTTTGATTTGATCAAGTCTACAGTGAGATCCAAGCTCTTCATCAAATCTGCAGAGCAGGTGACTTTGGTAAAACAGAGATTAAGCATTCAATGTTTGGTCAAATCTTGTGTTTCTTGGCTTAATCCTCTACTAGACTAATTGCTATTGATGGCCTTGAAAGGATTTGAGTTCATTTGAACTCTAAGGCCTCAAATCTGGACTCCCCGCATACTCTTTTTTGCACACAAAACAGAGGATTAATTTGTTAATCAATGATTAATCAGCACTAATCACTATATTTTGGTGCAACTGAGGGTTCAAATTAACCATTAGGTATTTGATACAGATCCGTATAACTTCATATTGTAATTCGGAGATGGTTTGATACTCTAAACATTTCGTACAGATTTGTTACCCTTAATTTAATGTAATTTCTGGTAAAATTATGCTAATAAATTTGTGGTAATCATCATCTTGCATTTACCCCTTGGTTAAATGTCTGCAAATCACACTCAAATTCAAGATTATTCACAGCCAGAGTTGCATTTGGGAATGTGCATATAAGAATGAATGCTATATGCATTATGTATTGGGCACACATGGTTGATTACATCATTGTAAAAATGGGATCAGACACTGTCCTTGTCCAGAATAAGGCAAGAGGTAAGACCTCCCGCATAGATTTGGGTTTGCATTGCATAATGACACAAGATAAACATCAAAAGCCCAAAAGAACTGTCAACAATACATTAAAACATGTTGCTCACATGGATCAAGAACTGACGACGGACAACAAGCTCGTGGCCCCAGCCATGAAAGAAGAAGAACATCTCTTTCCAAGAGGAGGATCAACACCGAGAAGAAGAGCTAGGGGAAGCATTGAAGGTGGACATGGACGCGTGAAGAGAAGCTGCCACGACAAGAAGACTGAAGACAAGAGAAGATGTGAGGCTCCAAGAAGTGAGGAGCCATGTGAAAATCTCAGAGAGAGAGAGAGAGAGAGAGAGAGAGAGAGAGAGAGAGAGAGAGAGAAACCCCACAACCCAATGCAACCTGTCCCAACAGAGTAAAACCACCTCTAAGCCATCGATGATGTAGGCCATGTGGTAGATGTATGTGTGAGCACTTTAGTCAAGGTCACGGGCACTTGTAGTAGCCTTGGACACATAGAGAGAGAGTGTCAAGGACTATGAGTTTAAGGACTTGAGGCACTGGTCGTGGACTATCAAGTAAGAAGGAAACTTGGTGTAGGATCCAGGTGTGCTAGGATTATTCACTTGAGGGGAGGTGAGCTAGGCACTGGTCGTCGCGGACTATCAAGTAAGAGGGAAACTTGGTATAGGGTCCAGGTGTGCTAGGAGTATTCACTTGAGGGGAGGTGTTGAAATATACAAGTGAATAGGGTGTGTGCGTGAACAAGCCCTTGGCAAGAGGCTGTAAAAGAGAATCTATAAATGTGAGAGAACCTGTAAAAAGGTGAGAAGTATCTACTCGGAGAGAATAAAGGGTAGCATAAGGAGATTTAGAAGGTGTGGAGATATTCTAGGAAGAGGTGGAGAGAATCAAGCAAAAGAGGTGGAGTGAATCAAGGAGAAATCAGTGGGATCAGATGCTTGGATGTAAACTCTATAAATTGAGGCATTGGCCTAATGAGAATTTGCTGGTTTTTGATTATCCATGCTTACATTAAGCTATCAGTTAATTACTCACTAATCACATCTTAATTATCATCTAATCTCTTTTCTAATGATGTTGATTCTAGCATTTGATCCACCATAGCTCATTACATTGCTGCAAATTTAACACAAATCTCCCCTGGAGTGATGATGTGAACATGTACAGGGTATGGCCGATCAATCCTGAAAAGGCAATAAGCCCAAAGCTTTACGAAAAGCTTCGAACTTGTCACGAGGAAGAGCCTTCGTGAATAAATATGCCATGTTATCATGTGTAGGCACATAGACCAAGCTGATCTCTCTTGCAAAGAGTCTTTCCCTGACATAGTGCTAATGCACTTCAATGTGCTTAGTGCGAGCATGAAACACTAGGTTCCTCACAACTGCTAATGCGCTCTGACTCTCAGTGAAAATCGTAGTGCTAAACGACTGTCCACCAACACCCAAATCAGTTCTAAGACGTCTAAGCCACACACACTCAACTATAGCTGTAAAAGCTGTCCTATACTCAGCTTCAAAGCTGGAAGTAGCCACTGTAGGCTGCTTCTTGTTGAGCCATGATATACATGAATCACCAATGCAAAAGCAAAACCCACTAGTGGACACTCGTGTGGCATAACATCCAGCCCAATATGAATCACTGAAAGCATGCAGCTGTGACTCACCCCCCTTGGATAAAATAATCCAAAATACTGAGTACCCTGTATATAACGAAAAACCCGCTTGACAGCCTGCCAATGCTTCGTACCTAGGCTATGCATAAATCTGCTCAACTTTGAGACCATATATTGCATATCTGGCCTCGTGTTGCACACATAAATAAGGGATCCAACAGCCTACTCTCATATAAACTAGCATCAAAAGAGTCTCCTGCATCTTGAAGACTAAGTCGAGTACCTGTCTCCATAGGTGTAGCCATAGGTTTACAGTCTTAAAGATTAAAGCTCTTCAATAGCTTATGTATATATTTAGACTACAGCATAACAATGCCATCATTGTGCTGCATAAACTGAATCCCCAAATAGTAATGTAAGGACCCCAAATCTACCATCTCAAACGATGATTGCAAATTAGCCTTAAAGGATGAAATCTGATCTATATCAGGTCTCGTGATGAGCAGCATGTCATCAACATATAGAACGATGACCAAAAATGTGTCCTTACTCCTCTTCATATAGAGGGTAATCTCTATTGGACTGTTACAAAAATCATTTGCAACCAAGTATGCATGAATCTTCTCATACCATGCTTTAGGAGCCTGCTTAAGACCATAAAGAGCCTTTTTCAACCTGCATACTTTAGACTCTTCTCCTTTCACAACAAAACCAGGAGGCTACGATACATACACCTCCTCATGTAAATCACCATTCAAGAATGCAGTCTTAATGTACAACTGATGTACATTCCACCCATGATGTGTTGCCAAAGCAATGAGACTCCTAATGGTAGTCATACGAGATATGGGTGCAAAGGTCTCATCATAATCAATGCCCTTTTGCTCGGCATATCCCTTTGCAATAAGTTTGGCCTTGTAGCAACAATGCTACCACCTTTGTCTTTTAACTTGTAAACCCACTTAGTATCAATGGCCTTCTTGCCATAAGGTAGATCCGTCAAATACGAGGTGTCATTCTTGAGTATAGAGTTATACTCATCTTGCGTAGCATGCATCCAATGATCATTATCATGTGCTTTCGCAAAGGAAACAAGTTTCTTCTCACATTAAATAAAGTAGAAATGAGAACATGATCCACATGAGAATAATCTGCATGATGAGAACTTGCACGAGTTCTGCTAAAGGAGTTACCAACTTACTATCCCTCAATGTCTGCACAAGCCATTTTGGCATACGCCTAGATTCTTCTATGGCTGCTCTCTCCTCATCCACTACATCCTCAATAATTGCCTCATCAAAAGGCTAATTTTACACCTGCAAAGGTTGAATTTCAACACTTGGTTCAGCATTCAATTGCTACATATGGCTGCCCTCCATTAAACAAAGGTAGGAGCGAATCAAACATGTCCTATGAGCATACATTCTGCTATTTTTTTCATGAAAGTATGGGCTGAACTGAGTTTTCAACAAAAACATCTCTACTTACCAAAATCCACTTTGAGGCCGAATGGTAGAGTCTATATCCCTTGCTTTCTTAACTCTATCCCATAAATACGCATTTAACTACCTTATCATCAAGCTTACTATGTTGTTGCTCAGGCACAAGAGCATAAGCAAGACAACCAAAAACACACAAATGAGCCACAAAAGGCTTCCTGCCATGCCAAGCTTTATAAGGAGTTTTAGACTGCAAGGCCTTGGTAGGGCATTTGTTCAACACATAGTTGCCTCTAACCAAAAGCCATGAGGTAAATCTTAGGCTTTCACCATACATCGTGCCATCTCCATGAGAGACCTGTTCTTCCTCTCAGCCACACCATTTTGCTAAGGTGTGTATGGCACTGTACATTGATGCCTTATGCCTTTTTCAGCCATATATGCATGAAATTCCTTGGACGTATACCCCCGTGGATCTGAACGAAGGGTGCCAACTTTACATTCACATGCATTTTCAGCCATGGATACAAAGTGCCTAAAGCACATAAAAACCTCTGACTTCTGCTTTAATGGATACACCTAGCTATATCTGGAGTAATCATCAATAAAAGTGACGAAGTAGAGATATCCCCCAATAGATAGTGTCCTCATAGGACCACATACATCGCTAAGTATAAGCTGTAATTTCTTAACAGCTCTCACAGATCCATCCTTTGGAAATGATGCTCGATGCATTTTACCGAGAATACACCCCTCATATACATGTCTATAGCAGGGGTCTCAAGAGTTGGGCAACTCAGACACCATATCATGCCTTTGAAAGTGTAACAAACTGCCATAATTCAAATAGCCAAATCGTGCATGCCATAATTCTACATCACTCAGACTGAGCAAGCATCATGCTGCAACTTCTCAAATACATCCGTCTTGTATAGGCCATGAAATAAGGTACCTAAGATAATTATAGAATAATCATCATTTCTATCCTGAAACTGTACATCTGTCATCCACCACAAATTTCACCAAATCAAACCTGACAAGGCTAAGACTGAAACTGACAGCAAGTTCTTCTTAATGCTTGGCACATATAAAACTTTAGAAAGAGTAAATATGCCCCCACCATTTGTAGCAGTGAGCACAACTCTACCAACTCCTTTTGACAGGATATGAGGAACCATGTGCACATGTGACGATTCCTACACTTGGGACTGATTCCAGAGATGAGAATAAATTTTTTTATGAAGTAATGTGCTTACTAGCACCACTGTCAGTGTACCAAGCATCCGATTCTACCACTAACATGCATACATCATGAACAGAAGGGTCATAACTGCAATGTACAGTCCATGCCCAATCATCTTGAGCAAAACTTATAGATTACTTCTTCTCTGCACTTGGTGAAGATGCAGCAGCCACCACAGCCATGCCCGATTCTTTATTTTTCTCCTTCTCTAGTCTTTTTTTGTACTCATTTATGTAGTGCCCTGGTTTCCTACTGCGATAGTGACACTTGCCCTTCTTTTTAGGCTAATCACCTTCTTTCGCTGCATCCTTACCTGAGGATTCTGATTTTGGCTTATAGACACCATGCAAAGAAGCTTTTACCTTTGTCTTTCTAACTAGCAACAAAAGCTTGGTCACCATGAACCATTGGGTGTTGAGGACTGGATCTAGAGTACAATCTAGCTTTACCACATCGACACATGTTATGATTTTCCACAACTCATATGAATCAAGAATGGAACTAATCTTGAACTTTTAGATGTAATTTGTCAAATCCAACTTTCCATCACCAAACCATGGAGGATTAGAAAAAGGCTTTTTAAATAAGTGAAATTGTGCATTTCTAAGGAGAGAGAAAATTGCACAAACTAGATAAGCACGTGTGTGCACTCCTTAATTAACAGCCTAAAAATGTGTAAAAATGAGTTGGAAGGTTTAGAGAAAAATTAAAGAGTAAAAATTAATAAATAAAATTAATAACCTACTTAAGTTCATTTATTTACCTAAGGTGCATTACTTTAAAAAAATAAAAATGACCAACAGTGGTGCCAGTGTGCACATGTGTATATGTATAAAAGCACCCTGACCTATAAAGAATTTGAGAAAAATAAGTTCATAATTAAAATCAAAATATGGGATATGCCCTAGGGTCATGTGCTTGACAAAAAAATATTAGTTACACCTCAAGGAAATAAATTAAATTTAGCTAGACTAAGGGGGCCATGGAAGAATTAATTAAATGGACTAAGGTTAAATGGTTGGGGTAAAACCATGGGTTTGTGGAAAACCAAAGTGGGAAGTTGGAAGTGGGAAATGGTAAATGGTATAAGCACACATGGTTTTTTGGGTAGGTGGTAATCGTAGATGGTATTGGGGCTAGTGGTATTTTGTGTGATGGTGTCAGGCTCCCTTTCTTGAATTGCATTAGTTGCATGGTGGGCTCATATATTAGTAAGCTTTAGTCTAACTACTCTTAGCCCTCATTTTGATGGATTTAACTCATGTATGTAGAGTGCATGGTAGGTTGGATTTAGCTCATATATGTAGAGTGCATGGTAGGTTGGGATATATAAAGGGGTCCTTATCTCTTCTTATTCTTTGTGCCTACTTTATGGCACCCAATTGCTAGTATTTTATCATATTTACACCTTATAGTACTTACTTTCACATCTTACATGCCATAGTACTACCTTAGCTAGCCAAACTAGTTATCTATATCACATTTAAGCTTGTATGGGGCACTGAAATCAAGGCAGAAGGAAGCGTGGAGCTTGGGAGGTCATCTACACCTATTGCATCACATTGGGATCAGATGGGGTCTAGTCTAAGCTAATGGATTTGTGAAAAAGGATAAAATACTGAAAAGTGGGTCATAGGGTGGACCTGAGCATGGGTACTTTCTAAATGAGACCAAAAGACTTGGGATAAATTAGGAAAATTAGATTATTAGGATGTAGGAATGTCAATCGAAATGTGTCAAGGTTGTCACATTCATAATCAAGGAGTAAGACATTGGTTGAGTCCAGGGGAGCCTCCAATCGCTTCTTACTTATGGTAATTATGATGGAGACATGCATCAAGAGAAGTTATACACTTTTCCTAGAGTGAGTTTCTAGTACAATTGAGTAAATCATGTGGCTAGATATTCGAACATTAGGCATTGTTATATGAAGCTTCCAGACTTTTCACCCTCGAGCGATGAGTTCTCTATTGTAACCATATTCTGATAGATGTAAAGGTGAGAGTCCTCACAATCCTAAGCTTTGATACCATATAAACAGGTTGGGCCATCTCTCTAAATCTACCTTCAAATAGCAAGTTACCAAAACAAGCTTTGCCTAGAGCCTAAGCTTTGGTACCATGTAAGAAAGTATATTGATGGAAGTAGGATCTTCACAATATAAAGCATTGAATTGTAGAAAGAAGTGGAGAGTAAACAATATTACTATTTACAAAGACCACTCAAGGTGAAGTATTTTTTGAGAAAAATTCAAAAGCAAATTTTACGCAATTATTTGGGAGCAAAGAAGGCAAGGATTTAATTTTTGGAAAATACTAAAGCTTCAAACAAAGGAGGGATATTTGCATGGGAAGGCTAAAGAATTGTGGCACTATAAAAAATTAATGGTGGTGGTGAAGTGAAAGGTTGATTTTCATACCATTGGGAAATAACACAGATACCTTAACCATTGGATAATACCTCTTCTCCACCACCTTTTTCAAAACCTCCTTCCAAAACCACAAAACCACTTGCAATTCACCCTCTCCAAAATCCAACCGTATGGATGGAATGACCAAGTTTTCAACATTATTTTTCTAATTTTAGAATTTTAAAAGCTTCACAATCCAAGCCATCTATATTGGACAGTGTTGGAGGCGCTTCCATATTTTTCAAGGATTTTTTTAAAGAATTCTCTCTCTCTCTCTCTCTCTCTCTCTCTCTCTCTCTCTCTCTCTCTCTCTCTCTCTCTCTCTCTCTCTTTCTCTCTGCGATGTGCTCATCATCTTAATTTTCTCTCCCTTCTCAAATTAGCGCCACTTCCCCCCCCCCCCTCTCTTCATTGTTGAACTTTTATTCTCTCTCCTCACCACGAAATCGTCGAGTCGCCTGCACTTTCTTCTCTCTCTTCCCTGGCTGCCCCCTCGGCTCTCTCTTGCCTTGTTGTGCTAGCCGGTTAGGAGCCTTTACTACCCAAGCTTTAAAGCTTTTGTTGAATACAAAAAGCTTACAAGCTTTCTATTATTAAGCTTACAAGTTTTTCTTACAAGCTCTAAATCTTACACACTTTTTTGGAACTTCACACTTATCACATAAAGGTGAGCACTTTTTTAAAGTTTTATCTTTCTAAGCTCCAAAAACCTTTTTAAAGTTATCAAGGTTTATACGCTTATCTTTTTGCCAAAACTCAAAATTTTATCTCCTCACAACTTCTACAAAGGTGCACAAGTGAAAAACTTCTAAAGAAAATAAGAATTTCGAAAAGTTTTTCAAATTTTTTATTTAAGGGCAAGGGCTTTTTAAGAACACTTTGGGCATCAAGAGTTCTCATACATCAAGCTTCTTTGACGACTCTTTCTTGAAGCTTACACCACTTAAGAACTTTATGACACTTGAATTTGGGATTCTTCCTCAACAAAAATTGGGACAACTTATAATTTCAACAAATTCGAAGCAAGGACCATAAGTACTACTCCTCACATATTATTTACTTGCTTGTCGTAATTACTATTAGATTTTTATAATAATATTTTTCTTTCTCAATTCCTCATCATGTTAAACCTACAATCACATTCTATTTCCAAGCAGCTTCTATCTCTTCAAGCTCAGTTAAATGAAGAATGAGCTAAGAGGATAGAATTGGAAGAACTAATCTCTAATAGGGAACGATCGCTGAATCTAACTTTGACATTAGACGTATCATCAAAGAAACTTTCCATAAGCACGAGCAACAAAAGGGAAATAAAATCAGTCGTATAGCTTTCACATTCCAAAATTTTGATGGTAAAAAGAATGCAAAATGGTGTTATCATGGATTAGCCAACTTGATGGTTATTTTTCTAGGGAATAATTTTTCGAGAAAAGATAAGGTCAAGTGTGCACTTGGTCAAAACTTCATCATTATGGTGGAATGCAGTCAAGCAAGGATGTGATAGACCAAAAACATGGAAGGAATTTCAAAAGTTCATCAAAACGAATTTCTTACCACCTCAATATAAAGCAAGAGCACGTCAACACAATGGGATATACTTTGCCAACTTAACAAAGAGACCATACAGCTATATGTGGATAAATTTTGGCAAGTTTTCATCCAACTCCACACCATTGAACGAGTGAGAACAAAGGATCAAAAACACAAATTTATTGCTAGGTTAACACCTCACTATGTTCTAACCTCATTCTCTTTCCATGGTAATCTCATTGGTTTACAATTGTGAGTGAAAGAATTGAGTTCTAAGGAACAACAAACCACCTCAAGAATCTCATGCTAAGAAATTTAAAAAGTTTGTTCCTTTTTGTAAGTTTGACAAGTACACCAATGATACCAAAGGTGTTGTTTCCAATAACAACAACAATCGTGGTGTTCAACAATAATAACAAGAAGGGTGATGACGTAAAGAAGAAATAAGATCTTATACCTTGAGTTGTGACATGCTACAATTGTCGACCAAAAGGACAAATTGCACCCAATTTCCTAGACAAAGAAGAAGCCAACAACCACATGAGTCAACATGATTGATAGTGAAGAAGATGTAGAGGCCAATGACTTCTCCCCTAAGCAAGAGGGTAATTCCGGACATGAACATCTTTCAGATGATCCAGGTATGCCTAAACCTATTGAAAAGCAAGCTTCACCTCATATGCTTCTAAAAATGAAAGGAAAAATTAAGGGCAAGAAAGTAAATAAATTGCATAATGATGGTAGTACACATGATTTTATTTTCGAAAAGCCTGTGCATGATCTTAAATTGAATGCTATTGCTTCAAAAGTATAAAATCAAAATTGCTTTTCAAGGAATAAAGTATAATTGCAGTAAGAAAGTGAAAGATGTAGTTTTATCTATTGCACCATATAGTCAACCTTGCACTTTTTAGTTGCACCTTTGCATTCATATGATGTTATTCTTGGTATGCCATGGAGATATAAGCTTGATCCTTGCATTGATTATGATTTTCATAACATGTCCTTTGCATTTAATGGTGAGAATATATGTTTGAAAGGATTACGGGAATCTAGTGAATGTGCACTTTTTAGTCATACCCAAGCTAAGCGAGCTATGAGGAAAAAGGAATAGACTTATCTAGTCATGGTTAATGAGGTAATCTAATTTCCACGGATACCTCACACGAGTCATTAATTTCACAATTTTTGGATTTTTTTATGAATTAGTTACCTCCTGGGCTACCTAATTCTAGACCGGAAGACCACAAGATAGAGATTATCATTGGTAGTATTCTACCTTGTAGAGCTCCTTATAAAATAAATTTTCTAGAGCAAAAAGAGATCCAGTCTCAAATAGAGGACCTAATTTTGATTGGGATGTAATGGTTCATGGAATTAGTGTAAGACTGTTTTGAGTGAAAATAATAATGAATATACGCATATGATGAATGAGAGAGAGAGAGAGAGAGAGAGAGATGCCTAGATATAGTGACAAATAGAGATGCTAGTAAGAGCATAAAGAAAGAGAGGTAGATGTCACATACATGCAACAACAAAAAAAAAAACCCATTATATTCAAACCGCTTGTCATGTTGTCTATAGAGAGAGACAATCCTCTCCCTTGCTAGAATCTTTGGAAGAAAGAACTTCTTGAGGCTGCATGTGTGTTTGGTAAAGAGATTTTAAGAGAGGATGGAACCTTTGTTACCACTTGCATTGGTGATAGTTTTAGTGACATAGTGGAGATAGTAAGAGCACATGATCTAGCTCTACAATGCACTTTATATTTTAAGTTGCAGGAGAGTTACCATTGCTTTGACGAGTTAGATTCTTAAAAGTTATAAATCACTACTTTTAGTATTGGGGTATTAAAAGAAAAATCGAAATCGCTTCTTAAACAAATAAATAATATGTCATGAGTGTGCAAGTAATAATGTTAATTATTGGCGTGTTTATTCGGCACCCACCAAAGCATCTGACCTTCAACATATATAAGAGTGAATGGCAATGATGCATCAACTAAAGACTCCGGGTTTACACTCTTCACTAACCTTTTTGAGTGAGACACTCCACCTGAAGCATGCCACTCATATTAGGGGAATAGATAACCATCCTCTACGGGGTGCAGTTAAGCGACCCATTGTTACTACAAGGTTAAGAAAGAACACTACTAGCTTTTTGTTAGTCATGACTCAATACAATCATGGACATTGATCTTAAGTTCTTCTTCATTTTGGCAGGTGGGTCCTTGATACTTTCATAACGGAGGGGGAACTAGACCTTGATTGCTTTCCAAGGACTGATGTCATGGCTAAGGCATGAAGAGAGCTTTGTTGACATTGTGTAAGCATAGAAAATGATTAGTTGTGCTATAATTAGGAGATGACTCATTTACAAGAGGTGCTTGTAGACCTAGGTTTCAATTTTTTTGAAGGAAAAGAATCTAAACAGATTATTCAAGCAAGCACGCTACCTTCTTCTTCATTGGAGGCACCTTGGCATGCACACTAATGGTTGCCCAGGACATGGCGCACATATACCATGTGGTGCTACTTCTATAGCTTGGTAACTTTCTTGTTATCCACCACCATCTGGAGCTACCAATACAGGCCGATAACTTTCTTATCATCCACCACCACACCTGGAGTAGAAATGACATAGACAATGATGCCATACCCTGATTGTATAGCACAGCCTAACATGACTAACCCATATCAGTATTCAAATTGGGGGGACCTCCACAACCCAACACTAACCAGCAAGATCATGCAACTTCAAGTAGTGTTGGTGCCCCACATGGAATATGAGTCACGGAGATGGCCACATCATTCGTTGTTAAGAAGACTTATTGATATTTTCCAAGATTTTGTATTCAATGTCTCATGTATAGAAGTGACTTTTATCAATATCTCATGCGTGATTGCAATGTGTTGGTGTGTGGAATAACCCGAGAGAGAGAGAGAGAGAGAGAGAGAGAGAGAGAGAGAGAGAGAGAGAGAGAGAGAGAGAGAGAGAGAGAGAGAGAGAGAGAGAGGGGGGGGGAGGGAGGAGAGAGTGAGGGAGGGAGTAATGTTAGATCTAGAAAGAGTTTAAGAGAGTAATTTTAGAGCTATCTATGTGGTACAATTTTAACCACTCGCTAATTCCACAAAACTGCTCGCATAAAATTGCTTGCCAAAAAAATGCACTCTTGCAATTATTTTAGAAAATTTATTCGTAATTTATCTTTGATTGCTTTACCTTTGATTTTCTTTGAAAGTATACTGTTTTTTGTTAGGGTGAACACTAACCTAAATCTTAAGCATATTTTGACTCATGCTCCAATTCTTCACTTGCCAGACTTTTCTCGACCTTTCTTTCTTTAACATTATGTGAAGATATCACTAAATCTTAGAAGATTGAAAAGTGTCGAGAAACACCCTGCGGCTAAATTAGCTTCTCAATTTTATAGTCTATTTAAGATTCTCATGAAGATTAATGACAATGCTTTCCATTTTGATATTTTATCCCATTGGCATATTCATAACTCTTTTCACATTAGTCTATTGAGATCATTTAGAGGTACTCTTCTTGTATATCCAGTCTATGATGACTCTCCACTGCTATAAGAATATTCTGAGATCGTAGAACCTGAAATTATTTTAGACCATGAGCAAACAATAAGAAGAAGAGGCAAATATTTATTATAGATATTTAGTGAAGTATAAAGGCCACTCCATTGAAGAGGCTCAATGGCTTCCTAGTTATGCCCTCGCTGCCTATCCATCCTTGATTGCATCTTTTATTCATACTCGCCCATGATTATTTTAGATTTTGTGACAATTGATGACAATTTCTTCTTACCCCCAGGGCATGTTACGAGGAATAAATTTACAGAATTTATTATTCTTACAATTCTCATTATTTATGAATTATCCTAGATGGGTTTATATTGGGATGCATTTCTAAAGCCGGGTGATCGTAGCTTGCTTTGCATGGACACAAGTGATTTCGTGCATGTGTGAGAGTATGGATTACATTGTCTTGATTTATTGAGTTTCGTATAATTATTTTTATTTTTAATCAATTAATTTATTAATTGATTGGCATAGTTGATGTAAGTGTAGATTCTTGGGTTGGGTATAATGAAGGCGAGTTTGTGGAGGTCAGAAAGATTTTGAGACACTCGACTTCGGGTGTCGAGACGGATTACTACTTGATTTTATATAACACGTACAATTTATTCCATTTTGGGTGACATTTATATTTATTGGCAGAGCAGATGTATTTATTTAAACATATGAAAGCTTCTTTATGGGGACAATATGGGAGCCAAAATAATTTTTTTTTGCATTAATTAATTAGTGTGGGTGGGTGGGGACTAAATTGTGGTGTAAAACCTTAGCGATAAAGGGTTGAAAACCAGTAAAGGTTTAAAAATTAATTATTATTTTTTAATAAATACGTGTGGAAGATCTATCTCGCTAGATTTGTCTGGAGGATTCCACTATAGCTTATAAAAGGACGAGATATGGTATTCATGATCCGAGACAGCAATGCCTTAGTGCACAGAGAGAGAGAGAGAGAGAGAGAGAGAGAGAGAGAGAGAGAGAGAGAGAGAGAGAGAGGAGAGGAGAAGAAGAGAAGAGAACTTTTTAACGTTGTAGGAAACTATCCCAAGGGACCAAATTGATCTATCCGACAAGATTTGAACGAGAGAGAGAGAGAGAGAGAGAGAGAGAGAGAGAGAGAGAGAGAGAGAGAGAGAGAGAGATAAACGTTGCCTATTACTGTGTAAATTGTATATATATATTAATTCTAAGGTTTAAAACCTTAATTTAAGCATTAATTAGTGCCCTATTTATAGGCACTAATTAATGGACATTTGATTTTATTATAAAGTTTGTATATATTTATATGGTTAAAGTTTTACACCTATTTTGAGTAGATAGACTTACACATTCAATAAAGCAAGCTATTTTTATTTGAAGTCGATATCTTTATAAAAGTGGAAGCTATTTTGAGCTCCAGAAACTATTTCAAGTGAATATGATTAAAAATATATGAAGAGGAAACACGGGCTCATTCTTGTGTGGAAGCAAAATGGACCCAATCTTGTGTAATGATTTTTTTTTGTTATGTGTTTGCAAGTATTTTCTTTTGTGACTTAAATTATTGGGTAATTTGGTCTTCCAACAGCATTATTGTACATTCTAAATGCACAACATGAGAGACCAGAGGCACAACTGCACGAGCATTCTCTTTTGTCTTGCAATTGGCCCCATGAGTACCGTGCTTCTTGTGGTCACAACTTGCAAAAGCAATTATATAATTGGTCAAATTAACAATCCTTGTTTAGTTCACATTAGTGGGCCGTTTCACATGGTCGTGTGAGCCTACACCCTCGGTGTCCGGACGCCCAATCAATCCGCGCGCGCGCTCTTCTCTCTCAAAAGCCCTTTCTGCTGTTGGAAGCCCTAGACATTTTCTGCTATGGCGGGCGGAAAGAGCAGGAAGTCGAGGGCGGCCGTAGCGCAAAGACACGCAGGTGGAGTGGGCGGCATCCAGTTCCTGAAAGCGAAGGGCCAGCACATTCTGAAGAACCCCCTCGTCGTGCAGAGCATCGTCCAGAAGGCCGGCCTCAAGAGCACGGACGTGGTTCTTGAGATCGGTCCCGGCACGGGTAACCTTACCCTCAAGCTGCTTGAGGTCGCCAAGAAGGTCATCGCCGTCGAGCTCGACCCTCGCATGGTTCTCGAGCTCCAACGCCGCGTGCAGGGCACAGCTTACGCCACCAAACTCCAGGTTTTGCCTCGGAAGCTCTTTAGTAAGTTGATTATCTGTTTACTATTTTTATCTTCTTGATTAGTGTAGTAAAGGTATTTAATTGCGTTCGCCTTGAATTAGTTACTGGTTTCAGGATTAGTTGAGATTTTGGAGAATTAATTATTGACAATTTAAAAGGTGTTTAATTGCATTCGCCACTGGTTTTAGGATGAGTTAGAGATTTTGGAGAATTTATCATAAATTGTAAAGGATTGATTAGAGACTCTGGAGAATCAAATAGATTTTGGAGAAATATTTTTTATTTTTTGTGTGCTGAAGCAGAAGACTTATCATCTTACATAAAAATAATCATGGAATTACAGGATTGAATACGTAATTAAAGCATTAATCATGCAATCAAAGGATGATGAGTCACGTGATTGAAATATGTCATGTGCCGAAGAGGTCGATCAGTGAATCTGTCTAGCCTAAGCCTGAGTTTAGCTGAAGAGTTAAGTTGACTAAACTTTGTTGAACTCATGCAAAGCTCATCTTTTGTTACATGTCTGTAACACAAGTTCTTACAATTCCTCACTTCCCTTGGTAAAAACCTAAGCCTAGATGCCAAGGTGTTTTCAGTTTGGTTTAGACTGTAGGGGTAGGATAGGATCCCTACATGGAGGCATGTTCCTCAGTGTCGTAAGTATTTTGCTTTTGAAAATACCAAATGGTATACAGCCACATTCCTAGGTAATCTCATTTGGTAGGTGGAAGAAGCAGTCTTCTACCCTGCTTTTGTAATACTCGCCTCTTGGACTATAGCCCAGCAGTTAGCACCCATGCCAAAAATTTGTAATACTTGGTGTGGTGCTAGCATGGGAAAGTATAACAAGTGCTAGGATGGTGTCATTTGCTAAGGACGAGGGATGCACTTAGGTTAACTTGCCAAGGACTACTTCACTTCTATGTTGTTCACATTCTTCCAACGTCAAAAACCACCCTCTCTTGCACAATGGTGGATGATCTCGCTCATGTACACTTGGGGCTGCCTCTTGTAATAACATCATTTGGCCTTTACATAATTAGTGCAGAAGGCATTCGACTTGATCCGGCTAAAGTAGCCGAGATTGTCAATTGGGAAATACCTCAGACAGCCTATGACATCAGATCCTTTGTGGGTATATGCCATGCATACTCCACCCACATAGACAAGTTTTCTGACCTCTTTGCAGATCTCACCGATGTGCTAAAGGGAGTGAAGACAAGAAGGCAACGGATTCGAATGACTCCACGAGCGTTGGAGGCATTCCAGAACCTCAAGGTGGCTTTGTCAGAAGCGCCTTGTTTCGCACTTGCCTCGTGGGACGAGCCATTTGAGGTGATCACCGATGCGAGTAATATTGCAAATGGCGGTGTGTTACAACAGAATGGTCATCCAGTAGTTTACATGTCTCGTAAGTTACTGCCCCCGCAGAGAAAAATCTACGATCGTGAACTCCTTGCAGTTATACAGGCCTTGAAACATTGGAAACATTTTTTTTATGGCCGTGACTTTGAGGTTCGCACTGACCATCAGGCTTTATGTTGGATTCAGACAATGCCAAGTGCACAGTGGATTGACCGACAACAGCGCTGGAGCGAGATATTCCAGCAATTCGGTGGTATGATTTAGTACCTTCTAGGAAAGGCCAATCCAGTGGCCGATGCTTTGAGCAGGAAGGGACAAGTGGCTTCGATTCAGACCACTAGACTCGATCTTGTTGGTACAGGACTAGATGACATGAAGCATAGGTACGTGGATTCCGAGGAATTCGGTACGCAGTGGGAACAGGCATTGGATGCCACAGGACCATGCCACTTTCTGATACGCGATGGTTGGCTTTTCTACAAAGGCTAACTATGTGTCATGAAGTCGTTCAGGGAAATCTTCTCCATGATGCCCATGACGCCAATACTGGTGGTCATAGGGACATGAATTCAACTCTGGAGAAATTGGAACGACAATATTATTGGCCAAAGATGAGGCGAGATGTGTTTACATATGTACAATGCTGTGATATTTGTCAAAAGGTGAAAGCTCCTCGTGGAAAGAAGATAGGGTTGTTACAGCCCTTGCCAATTCTTGAGGGTCCTTTCCAAGATATTTCAATGGACTTTGTCACGAATTTGCCTCCCAGTCTGAGTAAGCGTAATACGCAGTGCTTAACTATTGTTGATAGATTTAGCAAATTCGTTATGCTTATTCCTTGCAGGGCCAATGTGACCACCGAGGATGTTGCCCAGTTGTTCATTCGGCATTGGTACCCGATTGGCGGGATTCCTAGGACCATAGTGTCAGACCGTGATGCCAAGTTTACCAGTCATTTTTGGAGGGCATTGTTTGATAACTTTGGTACTAAATTGAATTTCTCCAGGGCATTCCATCCATAGACGGACGGCCAGACAGAGATATACAACCAGTTGGTCTTTGATGTGCTGAAGTGTTATGTCCACGATCAGCAAGGTAAGTGGGAATCTTATTTGCCTTTAGTTCAAGCTGTTTTGAATGATTCTTTTTCTTCAGCTATTGGCAGGACTCCATATGAAGCAGCGTTTGGAAGACCTTTCCAGTCGTTTTTGACCAAGACCTCGTCTTCAGTACCTGAAGCGAACAGAGTGACGAAGTCTTACCATGAGATTTTAGAGTCAATAAAAGACAGATTGGCTAAAGCGCAAGAGGCCTACACTCGACAGGCCAATAAAGACAGAAGGGATATGAAGTTTTTGGAAGGGGATTGGGTTTATCTTCGGATTATGAAGCAAAGGTTGAAACAGGTGGGCAAGCGATGCCCAAAGTTGTCTTTCAGGAGCTTCGGACCTTTTCCCATCCAGAAGAAGATTAATGAGGTGTCTATGCAGTTAAAGCTACCTCCGGGTTGGACTATGCACGATGTATTTCACGTCAGTTGGTTAAAGCCATATGCAGGTCCGATCCCTTTAGAAGTTAAAGACGAGGCGGAACCAGATATTGTTGATGAAGCAGAAGTTATGGTTCCAGAACAGATCCTTCTGCACCGTTTCAAGCATGGCTCAGGCCGAAGACAGAGACAGTTCCTCACGAAGTTTCAGGACCGAGGGATCCATGGAGCGGTATGGCTTGACAAAGAGTTTTTCGAAGACTATCTGGCGTTATTGACGGATTATTTGGAGGCTACGTAGCTTCCATCAAGTTAAGCAGAAGGGGATGTCACGTGCATCCCGCACTTGGATGCCACGTAGACATATCTGTACAGAAGGTGTAGGACTTGGGATGGTAAATTGGTCCTATGTGAGCCCAGTCCGGGACGAGTCAACCAGGGATCCATCCCAGTCGTCCGAGGTTAGGTGTGCATTGTCGTACACATGAGTCCAAGGTCAGGTGTGCACTGTCCTGCACATGAAACAGTGCCAGTCTGCGCTGTGAGTCTCCCTCTGGAATGATGTGAGTGATTCTGTATATCTGGTATGGTACCGGATGCCTGATCATTGTGTAGACAAGTTAGGGTTTGCTTATAGGAAAGGGGCCGGTCCATAGGGCTACCCCAAGTACTTGTGTGGGCATGGCGACAGTGTAAAACCACCCCCATGAGGGCCAAGAAGGCCCTGGTTGTACCCACCAGCCATGAATAGGCCATGGAGGGGTGTAGGACAGCCCTAGGGGCAGGCCAGGGGAAGCATACAGGCTGTACAACCTATTTATGGCTGTAAGGGCAAGTATGGGGCAGCCCAGTCCAGGCTCCAAACATTATTCAAACAGTGCCCAGTCTCTTATACAGTAGGTGCCTAGTGCCCACTAATCAGGGAAAAGATGCGCAGCTTTTATTTGATTTATTTCAGCATTTATTGCTGTTTATTCCAGTCGTGGGCAGAAAGAGACAGTCGACTGGGATAATAAGCTGGCCGACTGCCTTTTAGTGGTAGTATAAATAGTTGAGCCCACATTCCATTGTGTTATCTCATAATTCACCAAGTGCTAAGGCAATCAAGGGCCAGGACAGCCAAGGAGTGCTAACGCAAAGGGGTGACCCAAGTAAATGGGCGAGACAAAACAGTCCCATATGTCCAGATATCATAATCCATGTCCCAAGTAAATGGGCGAGACAAAATAAGTCCCCTGCCAACAAGACATCGGTCCACATGACCCTTGGCATAGACATAAGTCCCGTCATGTCCACTTTACCACTTGCACTCCGTGTTGGTACTCAAACCACACACCTTGGATGAGAGGTGGGCTCAAGTAACAAGATAAAACAATCACTCTCGCAGGAATAGATAACTTGGTGTTCCATAAGCATTTCTGCTACACATAGTTTATAGGCATTTCGGCCACCAATAGTTTGTAGGCATTTCGGCCACCAACTCACACTACCCTCTCAAGTGCCCATGTTCCCTTCCATCTGCTCGCTATTGTTCCACCCACACATGGTAGAAACAATCTTCAAGAGAGCACGTAGGACAAGAGAACACTACACAGGGTATGTTGTGCTTGTCACTACCCTTTGAAGTGCCCATGTTTCCTTCTATCGGCTCTCTATTGTTCCACCCTCACATGGTAGAAACAATCTTCAAGAGAGCACGTAGGACAAGAGAACACTCTACCCTCACATGGTAGAAACAATCTTCAAGAGAGCACGTAGGATAAGAGAACACTACACAGGGTATGTGAATCATGAGTTTCATAAGTCCAATGCATCCCAAATAAAGGGAGCCAAAAAGAATAATCCATCCCAGTAAAAGGGAGCCATAAACATAATCCATAAACCTGAGGATGGATCCAAATCCCTAGAAAAGAAGTCCAGGAATCCATAGACCTGTATACCATAATCCTTGTATACCATAACTCTTACCACATACTCCGTGCTAACCACACACCTTGGAGTAGAGGTGGACTTTATCCATAAAAGCATCATATCCATGAGATATCCAAAGATTTCTTCTCTATAAACTCGGACAGATTTGTCCATAGAAATTGCTTGTAAAGCCCAATATCTATATAAATCTCATTCAAGAAAGAAATCTACATAGATATAATCCATCCCAATAAAGGGAGCCATAAACAATGTTTCCCTGAAACCATCTCAAGGCAAACAACACCACCTTTCTCCTTGCATGGCTATACAAGGGTTAGTGAATATCAAAAATACTTCATAGTAAATAGCAAAAGCACCAACTTTGCAAACTCAAAGTATACTTAGCTTTTCTTTGCTAGGTTGGTCATGAAGCCAAAAGAAATATCTTGTCACCATATCCTTAAGATATTCTGAGATATATCTCCATATAGCTTGCCTGTAAGCTTGATAATATAATCCACAATATCCATATGGAAAGAGTGCTAAACGTATGCACATAAAGCCAACTTCACACTTCCACGATAAAATTCTGTGAATTCATAAATCCTTAGATCAACAAGCTGTCTACTGCTCATCCTCTTGCTTCATAAGCTATGAAGTGGCTGGCCATGCTTAACAGCAATGATGGTAAGTGTGGTCCCCACTTGAGACCTTTTCTCTTCCTTATTGATAGAAGGAAGCCTCCGCTTCCAAGAAAGCCTATGCTCTGATACCAATGTAACTCGCGGCGGGTGCCCGGGGGACTAGGGCCTTTTACACACTTGTTGATACCATCAATGCATGTTAAAACACTTAAACATGGCCACAGCCTTAACATATATCCATCATCACTTTGCATAAAACATAAAGCTGGACAAAACATCCACAAATGCTGAAAATGGAGCTTGCACGTGTGACACTGCATAGAGGCCGGAATGGGCCGACCCCCCCCTTGGAGTATTTTATTACCCAAGGAGAATAATATCATGTACAAGCTTTGAGGGCCTTACTCTCCCCACGGGAGATGCCGGATTATCCCTATACAAATGCCATAACACAGCCCAACACAAGGCTACCAAGCCGGAACGTAGGCTGTAGAAATCCCGAGCCAACAATATAATCCATATACCTCCGTGTGGGTACTGATTCTTCCCCAAAAACCACGGGTCTTCATGCAATAGAGCTGGTACAGCAAGTACAACTCTCCATTCAGCCGGTACAATAGGTACAATGGTTGGTACAGCCGGTACAGTGGCTGGTACAGCAGGTACAATGGTTGGTAGAGCCGGTATGGTGGCTGGTACAGCAAGTACAGAAGCTGGTACAGTCGGTACAAGGATTGGTACAGCAAGTACAAATGCTGGTACAACAAGTACAATGGCTAGAAATCATAATAAATGATTAAATATCCTTGCCTTCAGTATTTCTTCGCGATGGAAGTCTCCAAAACAGTCCCCAACAGCCGGTATTCTTCATGGGCAGCCTTCAAGAGAGAGAGAAAGAGAGTAGCCATCATTAGGGCAACCTGTAACGGTTGTAGAGGCTAGTGTGCAGGGAGAGAGCCTCTATTAATGAAGAGAGAGGGCTCCAATTTATAGATTTGGGCCTCCCATGAGCTAAAATGGCAAGAGAAGGCTACAATGACAAGTGGAGAGCCACACAATAGCTGAAGTGACAAGTGTGAGGCCACTTGTCTCACTTTGATCCACTTTCTAACAAGTGTCAGGCCACTTGTCTTACTTTGGTCCACTTTCTTGCCACATGTCCCAATCTAAGAGATGGGTCCTTCCATAAACTTTATCTCTAAAAATATCCCAACTGGTAGACATTCTGTCATAGGCACTTTGCCAACTCTTGGTATCTCCTCAATTCCAGATGTAATGACGCGAAGAGAATTTCCATCGGGATCGGGCCAAAAATAGCAACTCTCCTAAATTTTAGGAGTGTGGTCCTTTGTATTCTAGGATAATCCCCCATTCCCAAAGCTTGTACTTTCCAAATATTTAAACATCCTGGAGTCCACCAGACCCCTTTCAGACTGGGAAATGTCCAGGCTGGTGACAGTGCCCAACATTATTAAAGCTTAATAATAATATTTATAACATGTATTGCATGAAAAAATACTTCTTCCCCACATGTGGATGGTGGGTGGGAGGGTGGTTGATGGAAAGTACCCACCTAGAAGCTTGTACCCACCTACAGTTTTGGAGTGCATTAGAAAGGGGATAAGCTACTTTCCTAAGGACTAAATTTGAATCCTTGTCAGGCCTCCTATAGGGAGCAGTTACAACAATTGCTCTCTAAGATCTTGGATCTTAGTTAGATGATCACAGTGTGATACATAGTCTCCAAGACTTCCCATGCACGCTATGACGTTTTACATGAGCAAATGTGTGGGATAATCTACTCAGTCCAATTTAGCAAGGTTTTTTGTGACGAAATCAAAGGCAAATAGTGTTTAGACCTGCGTGAGGCTTGTGGCTCTAAGGGTGGAACCTTCGGGTGGCCAAAGCTAAGGTTTTCATGGTTGGTAATTCGGGACAACACTATTGCTAGAGGGTGTGATCACATACTAGAGTATGGCTGTGCCCGAAGCACTCTTGGAAGGCTGAGATCTAGATGTATCCGGTGCCAACGTGCAGAGTGCTTACTCTCTGGCACCCCTTCTCTTGGACTGGAACACTCTGTTGGTAATAAAGATACCTTAGGGGCTGGCCCAACTTCAGCCCCTAGTGCTGTGTCTTGTGCAGGCTTTCATATTATTATTTCAATGGATTTCAAAGCATGCTTATGTCTTGTCAGATGCCTATGTATTATGCCATGATGTTATGTATGGATTAAGATTTTTTGTGCACACGTTTCCGGATTGCAACACCTCGCCCTCGAGTGGCAGATGCAATGTCTGCAGGACGAGGTTCATCCCCGCTCACATAACCCCACAGGGTTTTAGCCACAAGCACATTTTTGACCATAAAGCTCCAAAGCGAATAGTTGGTGCCATCCAACTTATTGTCTTGTGTGAGTACACCAAATACATCTTGTGTGCCATATAATGACTGAATGCACAAACTGACAACTTGCAAAATACTTCTCTTGAAAGAGCAAACACTTCTGTAGGCAAATCCCAAAAGCACCAATGTGCTGTGCTACGCAACTCAGCTGATCCTGTGCAAATGAATTACCCACAAAATGCCTACAAATTGACTGTATATAACAAATATGTGCCCAAAACCTATAAAGGGGCAGCAATGGTGCTCCTAAACAGAAAAGCCCCAAATTTATGTATGCAATTGGGCTGTAATGCGCGCTAATTGCACAAAAATCCAAAAACCCCAAATTTGTGTAGCAAACAGCTTCAATTTTGCAATTAAGCAGAAATTGTCAAAAAGCCCTAAATTTTACAAATTACCTATGCATAGAAGGTACAAATGCTGTATATTGCAGCATGTATTGTACAGATTGGTCCAAATCAGTTCAGAGTTGTACAGACAGATGCAGCAAAGCGAGGCGAACACACATTTGAAGTTACAATTGTACAGACTGTTCGTACAACTGAAAAATTAGGGATTTCTGAAAACGCTTGCAGAATTAGATTCAGGACAGTCTATGAGTCCCTTGTGTATGGAGGGTTTGATCAAATTTAGAGAAAAAAACCCTAAAACGGGCTGAAAAACCCTGAATTACTGAAACCCTAAAATGATCAGATTCAGAAGTTCTAATACTAAATGTTGGCCCTCTTGGATGCTGGAGTTAGGGTATGTATAGCGATGAAGCACACACACTCACAGGAAGCAACACAATTGGGGGCTAGAGTGGGAGAAGTACTTGCACATATATTAAGTGACAAGAAAATGAAGTACAAGTACAAGATATAAAGTGTAGTGTCCTTTCACACTAGATGTCGAAGGGGGAAAACCCAATGGGAAAAAGTGCCCCTGGTAAGCCATGTTCTCACATAGCACTACTAATCTGTAAGCCGTGTTCTCACATAGCACTACTAATCTTTGGTGACAAGGGTGCTGCATTGATGGTGAGGAGCAGAGAGGGCTGCCGTCACATGAAAGCTCGCAACATCGCTGTCCCAAGATAGGTACTGATGATACAACACTGAAGTGCTGTACTGTGTAGCAGAGAGTGGGTTGCTGTCCCATGAGCTGAGGAAAAACGCTGAAGTCCTCTACTGTAGCAGAGAGTGGGCTGCTGTCCCAAAGTGTGGCCTGATATAAAGCGCTTATGTACTGACCTCTAGCAGAGAGTGGGCTGCTGTCCCAAGGTGTGGCCTGATGTAAAACACTGATGTGCCGACCTGAAGAGCCGATGATGATGAAGCAGATGATGTGCAGTCCCCGGCAGCAGCAACAGCAGCAGAAGTGGTACCGAATATGTCTATGAAGTGGTACAAGTGGTGAAGTGATGAGGCAAGGCTATATATAGTGTGTGGGGCTGTTGGTTGGCTAGGCTAAAGGCTGCCGGCCAGCAGCAAAGACACAAAAAAGAGGGAAAATCTAATAAATCCAGAAAAGTCCTTTTTTAGGGCTGGACAAAAAGCCATTTTCAGACAAGGCTCCGATACCCACTTTAGAGTACTTGTGCCCATGTGCTAGGATTTTTAGAATAGAGAGAGAGTAGTGCAGTGGAACTCAAACACAAGCACACATAAGTAGCCTCAAAATTACTGAATTGTATTATGTACTGAAAATGTTTACAACTGAATTTCAAGTACAAAATGTTACTGAAGATGTTGATCCCAGGTCTCAGCCCACATGGCTATAGATCACCTTTTATCAGCCTGCCCGACATGCTCTATTGGCTGCCTGGCTGCTCCTGCAATTGACATGCAATGTTCATCCTCAGACATAAGGCTTTTGCTCATTTGCTCACATAAGTAAATATACGTTAATAGTTCAGGTATCTGAGTGTGCTCAGATACCTGATATAGGTTAATAGTGAGTGTGCCTTGGAACTAGCTCAAGTCTACTTTTGCTGCTTCTTGCACTTAAACAGATGGGTAATACTTGGATGACCCTAGTGGCTTTCCAAAGAGAGTGACCTACAACACAGCTACAAAGTTTTGTATGCCGCATGAACTTTCTTTTTGGGAGTTCTATTATTTGAGTGTTATCTTTCTTGCTTAATAGAGGCTCTATATTATTTCAGTTATGCAGTTGAGTTAAAGGTATTTATGAATGCCAATTCCTTCTCATTCTAAGATGATTACTGGCTGTTCCAGGTTATACAAGGGGACATCCTCAAAACAGAGCTTCCCTACTTTGATGTGTGTGTGGCTAACATCCCATACCAGATATCGTCTCCTATAACGTTCAAGCTGCTCTCACACAGGCCTGTATTTCGATGTGCTGTCATCATGTTCCAACGAGAGTTTGCCATGCGCCTCGTTGCCAAGCCGGGAGATTCTCTCTATTGCAGGCTCTCCGTCAATACACAGCTCCTTTCGAGAGTCTACCATCTTCTGAAGGTAAATAAGAATAACTTTAGGCCTCCTCCTAAAGTAGACTCCTCTGTTGTTCGCATAGAGCCTCGTAACCCCCTTCCTCCCATCAGCTTCAAGGAGTGGGATGGCTTGATCAGGCTATGTTTCAGCCGCAAGAACAAGACTCTTGGTGCGATTTTTCGACAGAAGAATGTACTCTTATTGATTGAAAAGAATTTTAAGACCTTTCAAGCCTTGCAAGAGGCTAGTGTACAAGTTGGTGATGTAGATGCTGCAATGCTTGGGGATACCACTGATGATATGTGTATGAGCATGGACGTAGTTGAAGATGGGGAGATTGGCACAAGAGAAGAAAAAGACATGGAATTGGATGATGATAATGATGATGATGGCGAGATGCAAGGGACTTCACAGTTTAAGGAAAAAGTTTTGAAAGTTTTGAGAGCAGGCAGCTTTGAGGACAAAAGATCGTCAAAGCTTGCACAGGAGGATTTCTTGATGCTTTTGTCGATGTTCAATAAGGAGGGAATCCATTTTGCTTAGCTTTTGCTGTGTATCTGTGAAGTACAGTAAAATGCTTGTCTTGTGCTGTAAGTACAGATGTTGATTGTGAGTTACATTTGAGCATGATACAATCTGGTAGGAGAAGGTATTAGGCAATTCTTTTCTGTATTTTTGTGTGCAATAAGAATTCTCCCTAATCTACGTAGGGAAGGTTTCACCTCATCCACAAGTTCCATGTTATATTATTGCTAGTTTGCTTTTGCTTGCAAGTTTCTAGAGCTCTCAAAAACTATAATTAAAACTTCAAAATCTCATGAGATTTGTCTGTTGCAAAAACAAAAAGGAAAGCTTAAGGAAGGATGCAGACATTGGGTTCACTTTAGACCTATGCTAATTGATAAACATCACTTCGTGTTATAGGTTCTTGGTCCCATCTTCCATCTTGCAAAACATTAAATACAAAAATTGGCTTATGGTTCACGCATCTCAAAAAGGGATTGTCCTACTCATGCAACGTTAAATACAAAAATTGGCTTGTGGTTTACGCATCTCAAAAGGGATTGTCCTACTGAATTCATGTACAAGCATGGCACATATACGCCCAGCATTAGTAAGTAACAGTAGGTATCCTCTTTGGGATCATGATTGTGATTTAGAGGAAGTACAAGACTATGGCTTAAGTTTTCACGAATCATAGATCTGTCTGTCTCTGGGTGAATTCGGGCAAGTTCCTGGGAGAGTTTACTTGAACTACATTTAAAATGTCGTCTTTGAAGGAAAAAAGTTCATGCAAATGCTTAGCTGGGCTTCCAAGGCAAACAACAGGAAAACTACTCGTGCATGTAGATTTAGAAACATTTCAACTTGGGCAAAAGTACTTTTGACCAATGATGAAAAGATGCAGTCTGCCAAGGTTCGGAATAAGAACTCAAAACTTTGGCATGCCCACAAAAATAGTTGGGAGCATGTGAATGTGGATTATGTATGTGATTGTAGATCATCTAGATAGCTTATTATCATCTGTAGCAAGCGTTTAGTTGACACTCGGTTATCAAAGTCTTCAATGAAGTTAAGTTTGACTGTTTTCCACTTATCACCTAACATTACAAAAATCCTTGAGCCACTCTTCAATCTCTTTATAGAAACGAGAACTTATTAAAATTACATGTAAAATCAAATTAGACAAGTGAACTAAGTTCTATATCAATTCTTTAACATTTGTTTTTGAGAAACTTTGAGTTTGTTATAGCAAGAAGCAAACTGGCAATTATTATAGAAGTGTTTTCTCAATCTTAGTGACTTGGAACATTTGTTTACCAAGATTAGACTGCCTGAGCAAAGCCCTTCCTGAGGGCTTGGTGTGGTATGGCCATGGGACACACCAAGCACATCAAAACTATTCTCATAGGATGATTTGAGGATGTGTGATCCTTGCTAGATTGATCAGTAGGCAACCCCTCTTATAGCACCATATGTAAGAACAAGTTACATGATGCCACGAATGATCCCTTACAAGAACAATTGAAAGCACAAAGCTCATAAATAAATTCGTATATCAAAGTCTATCGTATTGTCTTTCATATTGTTTAGCTAGTGGAGTGTAAATATGAGAGAGAATTCGCTTTACAATAATATGTTATTACTTGGCCGCTGAATGCAATTATGATTATCCCCAACGATCATGTTGACCCAACAGTGCTTTGTTGCTCATCTTGTCTTTTTGTTGTTTAACTATTGGCATCATTGAGGCTACCTTCAGCATCAACATTTTGGTCTGCAGCATTATATTTTGCAATGGCATCTTTAAGCTTTTGCAACTGGAAGAGCAAAGATGAATAGTGAGACATGGAGTCTAGCAAACCACATAAAGCTTTCCTCAATAACATGAGTAAGTTACAAACAGAAACCAAACATCAAACACTTCATTTGGGTAAAACAGTCCCCAACCTTTGTGATGGAGCAAGAAAATGAATCCAGCTGCTCAAGTGCCCCCCGATAAAAGTGGAAGTATGGAAGTACTTTGACGTTTAGACTCTTACAAAGTGCTTTGTTCTCATCAAAATTTACTTTAACGAACACAATATCTTGGTGTTCTGCTGCTAGCTTGCATAACTGCCAAACAATACATCATCCTCTTTACCGTTTTACTCAAAAGAAACATTTCTAAATTTCTTGCATAAAAAAATCGGGGACAAATCCTTCATGCAGGCATGCTTTCTTTAGTAAATCAAGTATTGAGGCCTTTGGCAATTAGGAGCATACCTTTGGATACAAAGCTCTGCAAGAGCCACACCAAGAAGCGAAGAACTCCACGACTACTAGTTTGCCTTCGGCAGCTGCTACTGCATCTGTGAGCTCCTGTGTGGAGTGAACATCTGTCAGAGTAGCACCTAAATCTCTTTCCCACCATTTAATACTATCATCAGGTGCTGCCGATGATCGATCCTGCAAACCATTCAGAACGACCATCAATGGCATGCTTTCAGTAAGATTAAGCTACCACATGTAAATTGCCCTAAGTGTAAAATACACACTCAGGATGATTGCAGATGCTAGACAGCAGTAGCTTGAACATTCACTGCCTCACTGAGCTGTGCATATTATTACAACACCTATAAGAAGTTTGAAGTAGCTGTATCACCATACGTTCCACTCTATAGAAAGATCTATGGAAACCCAGCATGAAATTGTGAATACCCTGAGGTCAACATGTATTTTTACTGCGCCAAAGACGTGCCATATGGGGCTCCATGGCACACAAACTAACTCTAGAAATTATGGTGTCGATGGTTTCTCAGCAGCCATAATTGCATCTGGAACAGCCTGAAACTTCCCAGCGTCTATATGTGCTTTCGTATGTGCACATACACATGCATATAAATACATAAGTACACATGTATGTATGTACAGTTAGTAGCATTCTGAAGTTGATGGTCTCTCATGAATTGCATCTGCCATAACCCATAATTTAACACGTCTATATGTGCATACGTGCATGCACAAACACATCAATATGTAAGCATATTTATATTTATATGCATACATACATATGTGCATATGCATACATACAGATATGTGCATACACGTACATATAAATAAACACATACATACACATTAGAGCTTTTGTGAAGTGCATCTGGAAAAGCAATGGCTGTGGCAGTGGCAGTGGCAGTGGCAGTGGAACAGCTTTGAAGTAGCACACTGTAATCAAGAGCTTTAATACCAATATTCTAGGTAATCAAGAGATTAACACGGACCTGGAGTTCAGTGTGTGCCCGGGGAACTCCTCTTAAGCCTCTGCCCGTTGAAATTGCCCCTTCGAGATGAAAAGATCTCAGGCGGCAAGATGCAGAGTGCGAACCAGAAATTGCCGAAAACGAGAGCGCTGCAGATGCCAAGCTTCTGCTTGTTGAAGGCGGAGATGCCAAAGAATGACTATGGTAGAGCGTGCTTTGAAGCGTTTCTGCCATGGATTCAATGCGGCTGAACCAAACCCAAAAACTCAAAATTGTGCAAAACCCTAAAACTCCGAGCTCGGGAAGCGCTAGAGAGATGAATTCTAGAACTCACAAAACCCTAATCCTCAAAGTCCGACACGAAAACCCTAAATTGCAAAACACAGGGAACCCTGCAACCTGTGAAGATTTTTGAATGGTGGGGGAATTTGCGTCTAAATTGGGCTTTGGCTGCACCGCTATATAAAACCACGGAATCCGCGTTCACGAGGTGGAATCGAAACCAGACTTTGCTTCCTCGGTGTGTGCTAGCGAACCACCTAACATTTCATTTTCATTTTTTTCCCCTAACAAGATCAATTTCTCAACCACTAAATTAAAGTCAATTTGGTGTCACGTGAATGACTTATGCTATGAGAGAGAGAGAGAGAGAGAGAACTATGCATGGGTGTGCATGCGTGCGTGCGTGCGTGCATGTTAGATAAGGCTGCCCATCAAAAGGCAACATTGTGTGCATGTGTGTGCACACCGTCCAGTTAGTATGGTGTGGTAGGTCTCCTAGTTGTTAACAATAAAGGAGACACCCCATTGCAACTACCCAATGTTGGGCAACACCAAAAATGACTTTGCTCGGATAAATTCTGCAAAAACTCTTTATCTAATTTAAAGCTTTGATTTATGAATACTCCTCTCCCGTGCCACATTAAGTCATATCTCTCGCCCATGCAAGTATGAAACCGTTCTCTCTCCATTTCATGTGCGTAAAGGTCGGAAGGACAATGCCAAGGAGGAGCTCTAACAAACAAGAAATTTGATGTTATAACTATGCTTGGTTTATAACAAGGCCTATCAAGTGAATTTGTCATAATTGAAGTTGCACTTGGTCCAAGTGTTGTTGCCTTACTTCTATAAGTAGAAATACCAATCAACCTATCCCATATTTTGACCGGGTAGACCATGTCATTACCATAAGAGGCATTGAGTTCCCTTTTGTAGTAGCAACTTGTGTGCCCAGGCTTGGTCTCTTACCATGGACTGGATGGAGCTTGCGGGGATTTGAAGATCTCCCCTTTCTCGTTAAAAAACCCACATAGCTAATAAGTTACACACCATTGGCCACATGGGCATTCAGTTGGCGGCAGCCTACCCTCAAGCTCTCTACAACAAGTGCCTTGCAATCTTAGAGAAAACATATTTTCCAAAAAGTCAAATTAAGAAAATGTCCTTGCCTTGGCTCGTTTTTCTTTCTTTCAAAAATCTACACATCAATCAGTTCTATAGCTACAATTTTTCAAAATCTCAGCCATTAGATTCAAGTCAAGCCAAAATTTCAATTAGTCTTTTTTTCAATCTTAGACTTGAAAAATACACTAAAGGAGGTTTTTTTCTAGAATTGGTGCCTAGTCGTGTGTATAAGGCTTCCCTAACCATCAACCTCATCATAGGATATGCACATGTGCATGACTAGCCTTAATCCTTTTTCGTGCTATTAGTCATGCACTTTTCCAACTCCATGTTTGAATAGTTGTTACAATAAGTCTGATTGTGTTTTCTCATTAATTCTCTGTCGTTATTTTCCTACAAGGTATGTATCAACAATCCACACATGAACTGAGTGCCTCCCTCATGTGTCCTTTTTGAGAGTGCATTCAAAACTTTATGTCGATTTCCTTATTAACATTGGAGCTTAGCTAGCAAAAAGATTGTTGTCCTTTAAGAATGGTGATACACACCTAATTTTTAATGGTTTATGCAGCTAAGGATTTCACAATCATGACACATGTAGTGACCTTGGGCATGATATATTCAGAGATATTTAAGAAATGTATGCTCCCTTTGTGGCTATCATGATAGTACTTTTGTCACTCTCCTTTATGAAGACTTAGTTTCAAACTTAAATGTAGACTTGTTGAAAATGTGTGGATATGATTTTAAATAAAAAGTGGAGCCTTAGAGGAAGAGCACATATTGTGTGTGGTCTTTCCACTAGGGACACATGGATCACTTAATGTGTCACATGATTGACTTGCACCTTCCACATACACATGGCAATCAACTCCACATACACATGGATCAATCAATGTGTCACATGATTGAATTGCACCTTCTACATACACATGGCAATCAACTATAGTTTCTCTTGTCACATGATGGTTGACTTGCACCTTCCACACACACACATGGGTGGCAATCAACTCTAGTTTCTCTTGTGTGCTTTCGAGTGTACTTTTTGAAGAAATGACATTGAGAGAGAGACAGAGAGAGAGACAGAGAGAGAGAGAGAGAGAGAGTTACACTCGTGTGTTGGCTATCTAATCCTTTTGAGATATTTTCATATTTACTATTCATTTGGAAGTTATCTTGATTGTGAGTAACATTACTCTAGCTAGCCACCCCATTTAATATTGCATATATAGTATCGAAGTTCTGCCAAACTCGCAAATCTCATTCAAGCAAGTCAATCTAGAAGAAAAGATAAATAACAAGATTCACTCAAAGTGTTAAAGTCCATGATACTCCTCCACAGTTCTCATTGTAATGAAGCTTCATCAAGCTTGGAATCTATGCCATTTTTAGTTCTCAATTTGATTGATTAGATTAAGGACTATTAATCAAGATTAAAATATATAATCTAGATAAAAAATGAGATGGAGCCAATGATTACAAAAAATCCAAAGTAAAATTACAAAGGCAAAAGGGCCTTATTATCGAAAGGAGAGAATCCAAAGTAAAATTACAAAGGGCCTAAGGGCCTTGCGGCCAAAAGGAAAGAATCCAAAGTAAAATTACAAAGGGTCTAAGGGCCTTGCTATCGAAAGGAAAAAGTCTCTCTCTGTCATTCCCAACAATAAGAGGGGAAAGAGCCTTTCCAAAAGGAGAAAGTGTCCCTCTCTTTCATTCCCTATGGGGGGGGTATTTATATAAAGAATTAGGGTATTAGATCTCTTTACACATGATCCTTCTAACCCTAAGACAAAGACACACCACATATTTGAGTACCCACCCACCATTGTAAGTGTATGAATACAAAAATTTTCCTTTGTTGCCACATTCACGAATAAGGCTCTCGTAGGCATCTACAAAAATTACTCGATTAATTAAAATGGTTTATTGTATTAGTGATTTTAAAAAAATAAAGAATGCTTTGAACAATGCGTTAACCATAGAAAATCCTACATATCATGATGATGAATATTTTTTTATGTTAGAGTTAGTCATTGAATCTTTCAATGACTACTCTGACAATAAATTAAACATGGCAAATCCTACATACCACAATGAATAATTTTTTATGTCAGAGAGAGTAGTCATTGAATCTTTCAATACAAAGGACAAGCTGATGAAGACCATCATGGACACTTGGAGAGGCTAGTGGGGTGGAAGAGGGGGGAGAATCAAAGTATTAAAGAGAGAGAGAGAGAGAGAATTACCACTACTTAAAATATTTCATCATCTTAGTGAAAGCCAAGAAAAAGAGGTTGAACATGCCTCAACCATGGCAATCCTACATATCACTTTGAACAAGTGTTGCCATTGAAGTAGTGATTGAGTCCTTCAATGGCAACACTTTGAACAAGTGTTACCATTGAAGTAGTGATCCTTCAATGTAAAAGACACGCTGATGAAGACCATATCAACTCTTGGAGATGCTGGAGGGATAGGAGAGGGGGGAGAATCAAAGCACTTTTTAGAGAGAGAGAGAGAGAGAGAGAGAGAGAGAGAGAGAGAGAGAGAGAGAGAGAGAGAGAGAGAAGGGGGGGAGATGGAAGTTTATGTTTGATGAGTTACGAGAGTTTGTGACTATAAGATATGCCACCTTTTTGGACCCAGACCTATGCCCCCACATCCTTGGTACACCACCACTTGGTCTAGAGCCCGTTGTCTAGGGTTAGGTTTTGTGTTAGTTATTCATTTGCTTGTGTTTATTTACGTGTATAGGTGAAGGAGACAAACAAAGGTTTGGTTTTTCCCTTTTATTTTTTTGTGTTGTTTATGTGTACAGGTGAAGGTGACAAGCAACACAACCTATAACAACCATGGTGAAGGGAGGAACAAGGGTAGAGGTTCATGTGCAACTTTAAGGAAACAACGAGGGTATGATCCAAGCTTATGCAACCATGCAAAGTATAACCTACAAAAAGAGGTATTGGGTTTGAATCTACCCTAGTGGCATCTAAATTTTAGTACTCTCTATAGTAATAAATGAATAAACCTAAGTGTCATGAAACCACTTTTATGTCATGAGTTTGGAAACTAGTGGCCTTTGATCCCCCTTTGAGCATCCAAGGATGAACTATGCCCACCTTTTCCATGGCAACGTCCATAAAACATAGGCATCTTCAAATGGAAAATTCCATATTTTAGGTTTAGCAATATATAGGTACATACATGTATCTAGATTTTCATCAAGGTAATCTTGTAGGATTTTTTTAATGAAGCAAAGCCATTAAACACTTATTTATCTTAGATTAGCGATCTTGAGTATTCTAACGAGATTCTAACATTCTTAGTTTTAAACATTCTCTCTTTAAATAAACACTTTAATCCAAATCCAAAGAGAGAATGTTTTAAATAAACACTTTAATCCAAATCCAAAGAGAGAATGTTTTAAATAAACAGCACTTGAATTTCTACAATCTAGTTATGGACCCCAATTTTGACTCATTGTATTGCTCCCACATAGTTTGCCCAAGATACCTAATTTATTTATTATCTCTTTGGGATCAATTAGGGAATTCAACATAGTCCCAAACTCATTTGAAATGTCTTTTGCATTCAACATACCACCATGTAGCTCCACAGTATCCCAAACTCATTTGAAATATCTTTCACATTAATGCTTAAAGCAAGTAACAATGTTTTTTGCATTCTTGCGATACAAATGGTTAAACAATAAAATATTAAATAAGTTCATCGTTGAAAAACTTTCATCAAGTTCTAGTGCTTGATGTGTTACAAATAGAAACCTCACTGTTTTCATGGATATCACTTCATCCCTTTGCCTTCACTTCATAGCTATCACTATTGTCCAAGTAAATCACCCATGAACTTCATATGCATGTGTAAGGCATCTAAGGCTATGACTAGACCTTAATCAAGAGACACCATTGAAGCTTCAATGTGGTGAATCTTTAATCAATCAAGAGACACCATTGAAGCTTCAATGTGGTGAATCTTTGATCAATAGGGGTCCAAGTGCATTTCACCTTGCCCTTGTGATGAAATATCACGTTAATGGGGTGAAGGGGATAGCCAATATCTTGCTTGAAAATCAACCATAGGCAACCAAGAACACTCACACCAATGTATCAATCACCATGGAAATGAAGGAGCATTGAGGATCTTGAAGAGCCATTCCACAATGCAAACACATTCCATCATTGAAAGTAGAAATGTCTCCATAAGTGCATCCAATGAATCCAAGCTTGGCAATGGAGAAAACCAAGTGATGTAGCCTGTGGAAACCATTAAAGAAAACCAGAAAATTGCCACTGTAAGACTGAGCACGAAGGCTCATAAACTGCCCCAAAGGTGACTGCAAAATGGAGCATAAAGGTTAATAATCTTCCAGTGCAAAATCAATCAAGAGTTTCTGCTTTTTTTACGACCTCAAAAACACTTTAATCACAAGCTGAAAGCGCAGAGAAGCACAAGCAGGTGCTTTCTGTATCCGACATGAAAGAATGTCTGTTGAAATAGCTGCCATATATGTTGTAGATCTTGGCAATTCAGAGGTTGAATTGTCTTTCACAGGTTAACGCCTCCCACGCTGGTTGCAAGTCCTCCTAAGAGCTGTCGTTGCCCACGTTAATTATAGCACTAAACTTGTCTAAGCTTGTCATGATGCTCCAAAATGAAGCAAATCAGCCCGGAAATGAGGAGAAAAACCGCACAATTAGGCAATGACTCTCCTCCCCCAACGATGACAACAAGATGCATAAGCAAGATCAAGCTCTCCATGTAGCTAAAGGCTCTAAACTATGTGAAAATCACCCCAAAAAAAAAAATGGTAACTAACAAATCCCCCATCAAAATGAACATGGAAAGGCTCTCTTTATGAAGGTCAATCTGATCCCTCTCAAAACCCTAAGTCAATGCTACAGATTCAGCACAAAATGATGAGCTATTTTCCCTCAACATCAAGCAAGAAAATAGAAGAGGAAGTAAAACGTTTTTTATTAACTCCTAATCAAGATTAACAATTTTTCCCGATTTTGGTCCTCTCATCCAAATTTGGAGCGGCTTTCCCATATTTTGGTCCATAGTGACCCATAGCCCTCAAAAACTCAGAACAAATCAAAAATCAAAGAAATTTCCAGCATCCCACAACCATCATGCTCCATTTCTTGATCAAGAAATCAAGAAAATCAAGAAAGTAAAGAAAATTTTCAAGAAACTCCCAAATTTTCTTGAATCTAAGATGGAAATGGATCAAAGAGACAAAGCTCTGATACCACTGTAGTCATGGGGAGAGAGAGAAAGAGAATGCACTCATAATGAAGTACCACATGCACTCAAGGGAGTACCACCATAGCCATGGAAGCTTGGAGCTCGAAGAAAGTATGATTTTGATTAGTCAAATGATTAGTTGTCCCTAATTACAATTTGTTCACTTATATACTTGCCCACCTTTTCACACTCATTAACGTTGGACCTCCATACTTGCCCAGCCATATCCATGCCCATGGACTTCCTTTATATCCAAGACCAAGCCCCCTTCATTTACAGGGAGGATAAATGTTTGCCAACATTAATTCAATAGTTTACTCCAAAAGTTTAGTTCATAGTATGCTCTTCTATCTTTTATGAATCCACTATGTTGTAAACATAGAGAATAGAAGATAACTCATGTATTCTAAATAGTCTATGGAACTATAAACATAGACCTATATATGTAAAACATAAAAAGCCATAGACAATCCATGGGTCTAATATTAGGTGGAAAGATTAACCATTTATTATCATTGAAACAAACCAAGGGGCCAAATACAAATGCTATGAAGTTCAACTTTGAGAACCACGTCTTAACCCAAGATCAAGTCTCATAGAAAGCACGTCCATTAGTGTATCCATTAGTGTAATGGGTAGGAGAGCCATGAATCTATATGGAATCATGCACCTGTGAGTCAAAAAGCTCCAGAAAGGGACCATTGCATCATGAAGTATAATGCAGGGATGATTTTAACTAAATACTCTCTATGGAGAAAGCTCAAGGTAAACTCTAGCGTAAAGTTATGTGAGTGGATTATTGTTTTAGATATTGGAGATGAAGATAGTTACATATGCATGAAGTCTAAAAGAAGTAAATTGAAAGAGCTCTATGTCATAAGAAATGTGAGGGACTTGAAGCTAATTCTTGCAAATCATGTGCCTTTTGATTCACATGGTGCTGGATGATATTTGGATGTTGTTTTGATGTAATTTGGTGTATCGGAGATACTTGGATGATTGAAGGAAAGCATGAGTACATGCTCATTGTAATTGATAATATGAAAATAGCATGAGTCATGCTAAACACATTATAAGTGCTCCTACCTTTTTTTTTGAAGTTACATCCACATACATCTCACTTGTACTCTCACTTTAATTCCTAGCATCTAGTATGCTTGTGAGGGTACCTCGGGCATTGGAGGAGAGGCCTCGGGGGAGCATGGCATGAACTCTCCTTGTCGTGAGTGCTTTTGGAAAAGCGGCAAGGAGGGAGATTAGGCACATTGGATGTGAAGACTTGGTCCCAACTTGTGCCTAGATTTAGACTAGGTGCGAGGGTGGGAAGGCTTGGCTGGGAGATCGGCAAGCATAAATCCTTCGACATACAACTTGACTACATATTGCAAACATGCCGAGGCTATGGAAGCCAAATGTTACTTGATTGGGAATGCCATGGACACTTGGTAATGATCAAAGCATACGAGTTGCATTGGCAAGTGGATGCTTATGGTTGTGATTACTCATTATGTCATGATTGGACATTGGGCAAATGCTAGTGGATTATTATTAAGATTTGGTCCGTATTATTGCGGGGAGATTATGGCCAAATGTTTGTGATTTTCCTACACTCTGTAGTGAATACAAAAGTGCAATTCAGTCCCAAACCATTCAAGATCTATTTAGGGTGATAGGAGTGTTCCACTCATTGAGATCAACGCGACAAGCCTTTGATCATTCAATTATGACATCGGTAGCACCAAAAACCCTAATTTGGTACCACGGGTGACCGTGAACAAGAGGGAATGCCTTTACATGACATGAGTGGTCACATAGTGAATGAGGGCATGTCAAGGCACACAAGTGGAAGTGTATAAGTTTCTTTGGAGCACATTACTTTGGATATGCTAAAGGTTACTATCACGAAGCTATGAAGGATGCACAAAGGGATATTTGCTTCCAAAACACGGTGAGCTTTTGAGGCAAAACAATAAGCATATGTGACAAAGCAATGTTTTCATGGAGCAAATGTTCAATGCTATGAATGAGGGCTTCAAGAAGCTTAGTGATGGGATAAATGAAGTGTAAAGGTGTGTGAAAAAGCTTCAAGAAGCTTGGTGATGGGACAAATGAAGTGCAAAGGTGTGTGAAAAAGATTGACACTTCTCTTGATAAGATAAGAGGTTGGTCTCACAACCACAAAGATCGTTCCCAAATCCATCATCTTATGGGCTTAGCCAGCATAAAAATGTTGCATTTGAGGTGGGAACTTCTAATGGGAACACTTAAAACATGAAAACATCACTTCAAATGAGCCTAAAAGATGTTTCTCATGTTGGATTACCATCGTCAAAGCCCTATGGAAAGGAAGAAAAGGATATGCAAGATTTGATGGAGTCAAAAAAGTATGGACAACATTGCATGTTGATGCAAAAACAAGGAAAAATAGCCATAATTTTCAATGATATGCACGGTTGTATAATGAGGTCATACAATCCAAGGTACCAAAGTCCTTGACAAAGAATGGATTTGTGGATCGTATGGTTTCTACCCCTATCGGAAGCTTATGGTTCAAGCATGGTGAACCATTTTCAAAAGCTTTGTTCTCTCTCGATGGGGAAGGAGTCACTTGTATATAGCTCAAGGAATGGATTCACAATTGGGATGCCAACCTTTGTGCATTTCCATGCACAAAGGGGGACAAAGTGAAGCAAGTTACATGCAGATTTGGAGGCAAAGCTAGACAATGGTGGCTGCAACAAGTAATGCACGAGTACAAGTGGGATTGGGTGAATCTAGCCTATGAAGTCGTGCAAAACTTTGTGGCTACTCAAGAGCAATAGAGCTTTAGGGAAAAATGCATGGAACTATTACATGTGGATTCATCGCCTAAGTATGCCAAGGAATATTGATACCTTTCCTTCTTTGTGCCTAACATTGAGGAGAAGGAGAGCATAGGTGGATTTGTGCAAAAATTAGGCAAGGAGTTCATGCAGGTGGTCCAATGCATCATGGATATTGACAATGCCATTGCTCTCAATGAGATCATGTTGTTGGTGGAACTCTTCTACACGCCTACCTTGTCTATACATGGGCTTTTTACTAGGAGTTCACTACGCCCCCCATCTCTTATTAGAAGCCATTACTATGGGGACACTTCAAGTGATGAAGGCGATGCTAATGATTCGTGTCAAGTGGCTTCAATGCATGTATGGATGGCTGAAAAATGAACCAATGGATAGCCAGGAGGATGCAATTGTTGATAGGGAAAATGAAGAGCAAATGCATGGATCTCTTCTTGAAGAGAATTGTTGTGGTTGCTGACCATGAAGATGTGGCACATGATGTGGATTCACAAGATGATGGTGTGGATGAAAGTAATAATGTGATTGATTGTGATCCATATGATGGAATCGATAAAATGCTATGGGTAATGATGATGATGATGCCTTGGTTTATGGAGGTAATTCATGGGTGGACTTTGATGGTGGATCATTGGATGGTGATGACACTTCCAACCATGATGATTCATACCCATTTGATCCCGGTATACATGGAAAGATGATTGATGTGGATTCATTTCCTTATGACCTGGGTGGATACTATGCGTTGCCACTTGAAGCGGATGGGCTTCCATATGACCCGGGTGGATACTATGCATTGCCACTTGTATAGGATGGGTTTCCTTTTGAACCGAGCATGTTTGGAAGTCAACCTTTATTGATGGGGACTTAGCATGGGTAACCTTTGACTTATGGATATCATAGAGAGCAGTCCATTACATAAAATAACTGGATAGCTCTATGTGGAGTTCTTTTGTGTGAGACACTTTTGGGATTGACAAATGTACTTCCGCATTCATGAGGGAAGTCAAGAAGATTTCTAACAACCCATACACTTCTCCATGCATGGTTTCGAGGATGAAACCTTTGAGTGGGGGTGGTTTGTAAAGGGGGCTTGGTCTATATAAAGGGAGCCCATGGGCATGGATATGGCTGGGCAAGTATGGAGGCCCAACATTAATTAGTGTGGAAAGGTGGGCAAGTATATGAGTGAACAAATTGTAATTAGGGATAGCTAATCATTTGACTAATCAAAATCATACTTTCTTGGAGCTCCAAGCATCCATGGCTATGGTGGTACTCCCTTGAGTGCATGTGGTACTCCATTATGAGTGCATTCTCTTTCTCTCTCTCCCCATCACTACACTCCCTAACCAAAATACCAAAGTGAGTAGGTTCCGACCCTAGACAAGGTTTACTTTTTTGGAAACTGATCAGATCTTGGAGTTTTCCATAGAACTAAGAAATAATTTTTTATAATACACTTAAAAAGGTCAATTATGATAGAAGTTCATAATCTAGAAAGATAGAGTACCAAATGGGAGGAGAGACATTCCCCAAATATTTGGGAACTAAGAAATAATTTTTGTAATGCACTAAACAAAGACATCAACTATGACATAAGTTCTAGAAAGATGGATTACCAAATGATAAAGAAGAGAGAGATGAATAGGAAAAGAAAGGAAGAAAATTAAGGAGGAGAAAGAAAAATAAAATGTTATTATTCATGATAATAATTGAATTCTAGATATATCTAAATGATCCTTAAGTAGCATAACTAATTAATACTTAAGTAGCATAATACCCTAATACTTGGAGTGAATATTAATTTAGTGGTTAGTGGAGAGACCATGGTCGGGCACTAATGCCTATGGTACAACCCATCACGTGGACCTCCCTATAAACAACAAAAACCTTTCATAGCCTTGTATTTGCCACACCACCCATTGATGCACACTACCTCTATGCTAAGTTCTCGGCAGCAAACGCCAAATCCATTGAGTCACAAAGGCCGGCCAATTGCATTGCAAGTGTGGCACATCCATGTGAAAAATCCACTGGGAGAGACATTCCTAAGCATTTGGCATCAACCTTGGGAATGACCTATATACTCCCACTCTTACATCGTGAACAATGATAATAGATGCTCAAGCACCTTTATAGGTAGTATTCCTTCAAAAAAGACTGACAAGACCATGAATCTTGAGTATCCACATGTTTTTTCATTCACAAAACAAACTAAATGATGATTTTCTATGGTCTAGGGCAATGCGTCTGACCACTTTTTCATGTAAAAAAGAGAAAATGATACCTGCTTCAAGAACGATGGCCTTGTTATAGTAAGTCACAATTGGTATCATGTGGGAAATTTAATGACTCTATTACTAATGAACTCTTCTATGATCTTCAAAAGCACCACATTTGTTTGGGTATCATAGACGATATTTCTTCATCTTAAAACAGAATGTGGATGCTACACCCATCCTAGAGACAACAGTTACCTTTAGCCTATATTCTGATTCTCCCTAATGTTTATAATTTCATAAGTAGAGTAGATAATTCCTTAATTGTTGGCAACAAAGCTATGTAGTACAAACAACTCTAGACGTCTTCACATTTAAACAAGAACAAAACTCAATAGCTCACCCAATATCTCTCCTTGGTTCTTTTTGTGGTGTCAGATGTAGCATCAATGTGACCACTTGCTTAGTGGCCCAAGTGTGTGGGTCAATCCTTATCATGTCTCTTTCTCTGTTTTGGAGTTGAAACTAGTTCTTCCCCCACTTATGGAGGATAAGTGTTCCCAATCTAAGCTAAGGTCTCTTAAAAAGTGCATCAAAGACATGGGAATATCAGAGCGAGGAAGAACATCAATGGTAATTATAAATCTTAATCATGCTATTTGCACGGGCACATCTCACGTCAAAACTGTTGACTTCACCTTTGTTTGGTTGATCGATTTTATGACAGAATCTATTTTCTCCAAAGGTGATCTACCCCACTTGGTATAAAGTGCTTTGGTGATCGCATTGACTCCAAATCCACCAAGTGTTTATATTCACCCACCAAGTGTTTATATTCACCCACCACCAACAACCCTATACCACCTATTGCCAACCTCATCCAAGCTTGGAGATGAAGGGATTCACATGCTCTTTGTTCCATCATTACTAGCATGGAAGATAGTGTGTTAAGCATGGTCCAACATGTCACCATAGCTACAAAAGCATGGACTTTGTTGTAGACCCAATATGAGACAACAAATCCTCAAGGATTCAAAATCTCAAAAACTAGTTTCAAAAACAGAAGCTAAATGAAGGTGAAACAATGGAGGTGTTTCTTACTAGAATCAAAGATCTTTGTGACCAGATAGCTACAAAAATCGACACGAGTGTACTCTCCCCGAATCTCACTCTTCCATGTCTAAGGGTGTTGCTACCTAAATATGATAATTTTGTTACATCTTTGGATGCTGGTACGAGGCTTACTCCTTTCACATTTGAAGAGTTTAGCTCATTACTTTGTGATGAGGAGATGAGGGTGCAGAGTCTCCGCAATGATGGCATCCAAGATTTCTCTACTAGCACAAAGAATAAGGGTAAGGATTCTAACTCTTCAAATCAGAAGAAAAAGGTTAAATGCTTTTACTATGATAAAAAAGGGCACATAGCTAAAGAATGTAGTAAAAAGCAAGCAAATGCCAATAATGGCACTCCAAAGACCATAGTCATGCTGCAAAAATAGAGCTATTTTTTTCCCATTGAAGAAGTGTGCATTGAGACAGCTAATGTTTGTAGCACATGATGATTTTTGGCACATAACCAGCTATAAGGATTGGTATTTCTCCCTAAAGCCTGTGGAAGATGACATCATGGTGGCAGTGGGCAAAAAAACAAAGTGCCCAATCAAAGGTTCAAGTACTATTTCACTTATATCGAAAGAAGTTTGTATAAAATTTCTTTCAAGTGTACTTTAGGTTCCAGATATGAAGAGAAATCTCCTTTCTATCTCGGCCATCACAAACTGTGACTTGCGGCGAGTTCACTTCATGGGTTCACTCAACAAGAATGGTGTACGATATCTATAGTCTATCCAGACTTGGGTAGAAGCAAAACTTTGGCATAGGAGATATGGGCATCTTAGTATATACACTCTTTCAAAGATGTAGAGAGGTAAGCTAGTTCCGCATTTGCCACAAATTTTTGACAGTCCTGATGTATGGGTAAGTAACACCTTGGAAACCTTCTTTACAAGAGGCCAGTTTTAGGAACAAGGCTCCTCTTTAGCTCATAAATGCTAAGTACAATTGTACTTGGAGTTTCTTCCTAATTTTTCACATTGATAGATTATTAACAATATGAAGATTTAGGTGTATTTTCTTAAGAAAAAGTCTCAGGCTTTTGGAAAGTTTAAGGAATGGCTTGCATTGGTTGAAATTGAGACAAGAACACAATTAAAGCAGTTTAGAAGAGACCAAAGGGCGAAGAATTCATATCTGATGAATTCTTGAGTTTTTGGAAGGAAAGAGGCATAAAAGGAGAAACTCACTACAATCAGACTCCATATCAAATTGGTGTTGTAGAGCATAGTTGTGTTATTGTTGAGATGGCAAGGAGTATTCTTAATGGCATGAATATACCTATTAAATGCTTTTGGGTTGAGGGAATTAACATGGCTATATATATTCTTAATAGGAGTGCAACAAGGCTATCAAATGGATGAGTCCATTATAGGCCTACTCAGGTAAGAAACCTTTAGTTGCACACTTGCATTTTTTGGGTGTGAACATGTATATGTTCCAGATATTCAGAGGACCAAATTGGATACCAAAAGACAAGAATGCATCTTCTTGGGTTACAACATGGAATTGAAGGGATATTGTCTCTATAACCCTCAAGAAAAGAAGATGATAGTGAGCGTGATGTGGTATTCTAGGAACAATCACATTGGATGGAGAAGGAGATTCCTCTTACTTCATCATACAATAAGGAAATCACTAAAGCAACAATGTGTGTATGAGGAATGCGAGTTCATGGTGCACATATGGTGCTTGTGTTTTGTGTGTGCACATGTGAGTACGTGCAAGTGTGGGTGCATGTATAGGTGATTGTGGGTGCAAGTGTGTGAAGATAGTGTGCACATGCATGCATGGGTGTGTATGTAAGTAAAAATGTGTGTATGTGTAGGTGGTTGTGGGTGCTTGTATTTGTGGAGTTTTTTATGTTTGATGTTATGCAGCTGTGCCACAGGACTCCATCTATCACCACTTTGGGTAAAGCTTAGCACAAATACATTCTTGAGTTGAGTGAAATTGATCTTATCTTCTGGCTTAAGATTTTGAAACCATTGATGAGCCTTTCTTTCTAGGGTTAATGAGAAGGCATGAATCATGGTCATATTGCTAACTGGCCCGCAAGTTTCACATGTGGACTCAAAGATCTCAACATGTTGGATCGGGTCCCCATCCCCAGAGAACTTTTGTATGAGCTTTGAAATGATGTGTGGCCTCGTTTGGGATGGTCTGGTTTCTAGAGAAGTGCCCAGTTTCTTGACCATTCCTCGACCCATTTTCACAGCCATATTCAACAAATCAATCCTTGTGGCTGCACATTAAGATCTACATTTGGATCTACCCTTGGTCTTTGAGGAGCTACTCCCCCCTACCTAGACCTCGTCCTCTTTCAAGGCTCTTCTAGGCATTTATAGTCTATAGGTCGATGTCTATAGGTCGACGGCCACTTCATTCTCAAGTGGCTCATCATTAGCAGCCTCCGTACGCCTTTGTAGAATCAAGAGCTCCATGTCCTATAAGAATGTGGGATGATTGATCATTTGCCTGATCATTTGCTCGATGTCCTTCTTGGTGTATAGATGGTCCTCTACTTCATTAGTTTCCCTCAGTAGGTTATCCCCTTCATCTTGGTCACAAACCCTTCCTCCACTCTTAGCACTTCATTAATGAGCTCTAAATTTGGAATGTCTCCCTCAGTCCTACCCATAACTATTTCTGGTTCTTTGCCATGTGATTGAATTAGATTCACATTTCCCATTTCCTTTTGTTCATCAGCCCTAGCCCTTCGAGTACCGAGCTCTTGTTTTCTTAAGCTCAATTCTCGCAGTTGCCATTCTACTTCAACCCTTTTCAAATCTAGTTCCACTTCCTTTGAGGTTGGGAAGAATACTTGACCTATCCTGGCTGTGCTTTCCAAGTCTCTTCTCATTCTGGGGGTGCCAGTGTTAGACAGCCTAGAACTTGAAGGTTGGGTTGGTAATTCTTACCTTGGACCTAGTTCAGCTAGTTAACAGACCCACGCTCACGCAGATTATGCTTCCTTATTGTTGCTCATTTGGAGACTGAAAAATCCTCGGGCTATATTAATGATACCACTAGATCTTGTGGGGGAGGGTGGTTTCTCCTCTTTCCCAAACCCAGAGAATCGTAGCCCTTCTTCCATGGATTCTTCACTACTTGTCTTGATAGTGGTTAGATTCTTTAAGACACTCAATTTAGTGCTCGTCACTGAGTGGCCTGAACCAACACTCTTTTGATAGGAAGATCCTGGGTGATTTGATAGGAAGATCCTGGGTGATTTGATGCATTGTCATCGGGAGTAAGATCCTCTCCGATGAGCTTTCGAGACCTCAAGTGCATGTGAATGTGATTTGATAAGCTAATTTGCTACCCCAATTGAATTTTGGTAAGGTACTATTGATTTGATTTTCTTTGTTTTCTATGACCATGAGACTAAAAATAACAGTTCACGTCATGAGATGTCAGAGAATCGTTCACGTCGTGAGATCCAAATTGTTCACGTCGTGAAATGGTAAGTAGTGCACATCGTGAACTAATTTCTATATTCTCACATGCTCCAATAATTACTTCAAATTCACAAATCAGTGTTACCTTGATCTAATTTTACTGGTCTCAATGTGCTCAATTAAAGCACTTGCCTAACCTTAATCTGACAATATGAGGTTTGTGAACTAGATCTAGTTACATCGTGAAACTATAGAAACAATTCATGTCATGAAATGGTAAACCGTTCACGCCGTGAAAGGCTACGCCGTTTACGCCATGAGATCTAATTAGTTCACGCCATGAGATGTCGAAGAACCGTTCACATCATGAGATCTAAATTGTTCACGTCGTGAACTATATAGTGTTTCACGTCGTGAAGCATTCTATGCTAGTTCATGGATTACAATTTTGTCAGAATCGTGGTATCAGAGATGTCAGGATAAGATAGCCTATTTTTAGCAAGGTAATCCCGTGATTTGTAGTGCTAATTATGGTGTTGGTTGCGAGAGCGGTTCACGCCCGTGAGATAGCAAGAAGTAGTTCACATCGTGAACTGTTTACTTGCACTTTCACGTGTGAAGTTCCCGCGTCGACAGAGAGGAGTTTGGGTACAAATTACCTATCCAAATACTCCAAAATGATTGTGCCAGACATAAGGAATGTAATGCCAGCTCAAAACACAACCAATGGCTCCTTATTTTTGTGATTTTGATGGATTTTTTTCAAAGAAACAAAAACAGAGTATCACCCTGCTCATTCACGTTCACGAATTTGGTGATACAAACATCAAAATTGAAAGGAAAAAATAGTGGAGCTTTTCTCTAAGGTCACCCTAGTACACACCCACACAACAAAAACGACAAATTTCTCACAAACCTTCATTTCCACTCAAACCTTATCTATTCATTCCATACACAGTGCACTACCAGAATGCAAATGCAATGATGAAACTTGTGTAATGGGAGCTGAAACTCAAAGAGGATGGAAGAAACAAAGGGGTTTTCTCTGCGGTGCCAAAAATGTTATAGGCTACCAAACCTCCAATAAAGAACTCTATGCATTCACCTTTGGAAGAAGTAATAGAACAAAACTGGGCGTAGGGAACTTACCAATGCTTCGAGCTCGTGTCCCTTGAGAAGCTCCAATCCTCCAAGCTTCACTTCCACACTGTTATTGTAGAGTCGCTCACACCACCACACAAGGCAATCACTCTCTCTCACTTCTCCACACAAGCATACAAGTATAGAGAAGGCACATGTGCTAGAGTACTCTCTCTCTCTCTCTCAAGACATAGCAAGAACTCTCATAGCACAAAGTGGGATTGTGTCCATTCATAATGAGAAAATACCTTGTATACAATTGGTCCTTATTCACACTTGGGCGCCCAAAACTTATTAACTAAGGCCTTGGGTGGCCAATATCTCATAATGTTACAACTTTTATAGTGCCTTTGCATGACACTGAATCAATTCTGATTGAATCACTGAATCAATTCTGACTGATTCAATTCTGACTGATTCAATTCTGATTGAATCAGAATTGAATCAATTCTGACTGAATCACTGAATCAGTGCTGACTAAATCAATTCTGATTGAATCACTGAATCAGTGCTGACTGAATCAGAATTGATTCAGTCAGTGCTGACTGAATCAATTCTGACTGAATCACTGAATCAGTGCTGACTGAATCAATTCTTATTGAATCAATTCTGACTAAATCACTGAATCAATTGTGACTAAATCAATTCTGACTGAATATTTTCTGACTGAATATTTTCTGACTGAATCAATTCTGACAGAATATTTTTTGACTGAATCAGTGCTGACTGAATCAGTGCTGACTGAATCAATTCTGACTGAATAATTTCTGACTGAATCAATGCTGACTGAATCAATTCTGACTGAATCAGTGCTTACTGAATCAGTGCTGCTGATTGAATCAATCAATTCTGATTGAAGTAATTCTGACTGAATCAGTGCTGCTGACTGAATCAATCAATTCTGACTGAAGTAATTCTGACTGTATCAGTGCTTACTGAATCAATTCTGATTGAATCAATTCTGACTGAATCAATGCTTACTGAATCAATTCTTACTGAATCAATTCAAACTGAATCAATTCTGACTGAATCAGTGCTTACTGAATCAATTCTGACTGAATCAATTCTTACTGAATCAATTCTTACTGAATCAATTCTGACTGAATCAATTCTGACTGAATCAATTCTTATTGAATTAATTCTAACTTACTGAATCAATTCTGATAGAATCAATTCTTACTGAATCAATTCTTACTGAATCAATTCTGACTGAATCTAGTACTGACTGAATCAATTCTGACTGACTGAATCAATTTTGACTGAATCAATTCTGACTAAATTCTGACTGAATCAATTCTGAATCAATTCTGAGTCAATTCTGACTGAATCAATTCTGACTGAATCAGTGCTGACTGAATCAATTCTGACTGAATCAATTTTGATTGAATCAGTGCTGACTGAATCAATTCTGATTGAATCAATTTTGACTGAATCAGTGCTGACTGATTCAGTCAATTCTGACTGAATCAGTGCTGACTGAATCAATTCTGACTGAATTAGTGCTGACTGAATTAGTGCTGATTGAATCAATTCTGACTGAATCAGTTCTGATTGAATCAGTGCTGACTGAATCAGTGCTGAGTGACTGAATCAATTCTGTGATGACTGAATCACTGCTGACTGAATCAATTCTGACTGACTCAATTTTGACTGAATCAATTCTGAATGAATCAATTCTGACTGAATCAGTGCTGACTGAATCGATTCTAACTGAATCAGTGTTGACTGAATCAATTCTGACTGAATCAGTGCTGATTGAATCAATTCTGACTGAATCAATTCTGATTGAATCAATTCTCATTGAATCAGTGCTGACTGAATCAGTGCTGATTGAATCAATTCTGACTGAATCAGTGCTGACTGAATCATATCTGACTGAATCAATTCTGACTGAATCAGTGCTGACTGAATCAATTCTGACTGAATCAGTGCTGACTGAATCAATTCTGACTGAATCAATGCTGACTAAATCAGTGCTGACTAAATAAGTGCTGTGACTGAATTTGTGCTAACTGAATCAATTCTAGTCAGTGCTGACTGAATCAATGCTGACTGAATCAATTCTGATTGAATTAATTCTGACTGAATCAATTCTGATGACTGAATCAATTCTGACTGAATCAATTCTGACTGAATCAATTTTGACTGAATCAATTTTGACTTAATCAGTGGTGTGACTGAATCAATTTTGACTTAATCAATGGTGACTGAATCAATTTTGACTTAATCAGTGGGTGACTGAATCAATTTTGACTTAATCAGTGCTGACTGAATCAGTGCTGACTGAATCAATGCTGACTGAATGAGTGCTGACTGAATCAATTCTGAATCAGTGCTGACTGAATCAATTCTGACTGAATTGATTCAGTCAGAATTGATTCAGTCAGCACTGATTCAATCAGCACTAATTCAGTCAGAACTGATTCAGTCAGCAATGATTCAGTCAGCACTGATTTAGTCAGAATTGATTTGATTCAATCAGCACTGATTCAGTCAACACTGATTCAATCAGAATTGATTTGATTCAGTCAACACTGATTCAGTCAGAATTGATTTGATTTAATCAGCACTGATTCAGTCAGAATTGATTTGATTTGATTCAGTTAGCATTGATTCAGTTAGAATTGATTTGATTAAGTCAACACTGATTCAGTCAGTATTGATTTGATTCAGTCAGAATTGATTTGATTCAGTCAACTTTGTCAGAATTGATTCAGTTAGCACTGATTCAGCAATGATTCAGTCAGCACTGATTTAGCACTGATTCAGTCAAAATTGATTCACTCAGTACTGTCAGAATTGATTCAGTCAGCACTGATTCAGTCAGCACCGATTCAGTCAGCACTCATTCAATCAGAATTGATTCAGTCAGAATTGATTCAGTCAAAATTGATTCAGTCAGCACTGATTCAGTCAGCACTGATTCACCCAAAACTCATTCAGTCAGAATTGATTCAGTCAGAATTGATTCAGTCAGCACTGATTCAGAATTGATTCAATCAGAATTCTGATTTAGATAGAATTCTGATTCAGTCAGAATTGATTTAGTCAGCACTGTCAGAATTGATTCAGTCAGCATTGATTCAGAATTGATTCAGTTCTGACTGATTCAGTCAGTCAGAACTGATTCATTCAGTCAGAATTGATTGAGTCAGAATTGATTCAGTCAGCATTGATTCAGAATTGATTCAGTCAGAACTGATTCAGTCAGAATCAATTCAGTCAGCACTGATTCAGAATTGATTCAGTCAAAATTATGATTCAGTCAGCACTGATTCAGAATTGATTCAGTCAGCACTGTCAGAATTGATTCAGTCAGAATTGATTCAGTCAGAATTGATTCAGCACTGATTCAGAATTGATTCAGTCAGAATTGATTCAGTTAGAATTGATTCAGCACTGATTCAGAATTGATTCAGTCAGAATTGATTCAGTCAGCACTGATTCAAAATTGATTCAGTCAGCACTAATTCAGTCAGAATTGATTCAGTCAGCACTAATTCAGTCAGCATTGATTCGGTTAGCACTAATTCAGTCAGCACTGGTTCAGTCAGAATTGATTCAGTCAGCACTAATTCAGTCAGCACTGATTCAGTGAGCACTGATTCAGTCAGTTTTGATTCAGTCAGAATTGATTCAGTCAGCATTGATTCAGTCAGCACTGATTCAGTCGTACTGATTCAGTCAGAATTGATTCAATCAGCACTGATTCAGTCAGCACTGATTTCAGCACTGATTCAGTCAGAATTAATTCAGTCAGCACCACTGATTCAGTCAGAATTGATTCAGTCAGAATTGATTCGGTCAGAATTGATTCAGTCAGAAAATATTCAGTCAGAATTGATTCAGTCATAATTGATTCAGTCATAATTGATTCAGTCAACACTGATTCAGTCAGAAAATATTCAGTCATAATTGATTCAGTCAGCACTGATTCAGTCAGAATTGATTCAATCAGCACTGATTCAATCAACACTGATTTAGTCAGCACTGATTCAGTCAGCACTGATTCAGTCAACACAGTCAAATTTGATTCAGTCAGAATTGAGTCAATTCTGACCGAGTGCTGACTGAATCATTTCTGACTAAATCAGTGCTGACTGAGTGCTGACTGAATCAATTCTGACTGAATCAGTGCTGACTAAATCAGTGCTGACTAAATCAGTGTTGACTAAATCAGTGTCTGACTGAATCAGTACTGACTGAATCAATGCTGACTGAATCAATTCCGATTGAATCAATTCTGACTGAATCAATTCTGACTGAATCAATGTTGACTGAATCAGTGTTGACTAAATCAATTCAGACTGAATCAATTCTGACTGAATCAATGCTGACTGAATCAGTACTGACTGAATCACTTCTGACTGAATCAGTGCTGACTGAATCAGTACTGACTGAATCACTTCTGACTGAATCAGTGTTGACTGAATCAGTGCTGAGTGAATCAATTCTGACATTGAATCAATTCTGACTGAATCAGTGCTGAGTGAATCACTTCTGACTGACTGAATCACTTTTGCGAATCAGTGTTGACTGAATCAGTGCTGAGTGAATCAATTCTGACATTGAATCGATTCTTACTGAATCAATTCTTACGGAATCAGTGCTGACTGAATCAATTCTGACTGTGCTAACTGAATCAATTCTGACTGAATCAATTCTGACTGAATCAATTTTGATAATTCTGACTGAGTGCTGACTGAATCAATTCTGACTGAGTCAATTCTTACTGAGTGATGACTGAATCAATTCTGACTGAATCAATTCTGACTGAATCAGTGCTGACTGAATCAATTCTGACTGAATCAGTGCTGTGACTGAATCAATTCTGACTGAATCAGTGCTGTGACTGAATCAATTCTGACTGAATCAGTGCTGACTGAATCAATTCTGACTCAGTGCTGACTGAATCAATTCTGAATGAATCAATTAGTGCTGATTGATTGAATCAGTGCTGACTGAATCAGTGCTGACTCAATCAATTCTGATTGAATCAGTGCTGATGACTGAATCAGTTTTGACAATCAATTCTGACTGAATGTGCTTTGACTGAATCAATTCATACTAAATCAATTCTGATTGAATCAGTGCCTGACTGAATCAATTTTGACTGAATGTGCTTTGACTGAATCAATTCATACTAAATCAATTCTAAATAAATCAATTCTGGCTAAATCAATTCTAAATAAATCAATTTTGACTAAATCAATTCTAAATAAATTAATTCTGACTAAATCAATTCTAAATAAATCAATTCTGACTGTACTGAACTGAATCAGTACTAATGACTGAATCAGTACTGACAATTCAGACTAAATCAATTCTAAATAAATCAATTCTAACTGAATCAGGTGCTGAATCAATTCTAAATAAATCAATTCTAAATAAATCAATTCTGACTGAATCAATTCTAAATAAATCAATTCTGACTGAATCAATTCTAAATAAATCAATTCTGGTGCTGAATCAATTCTGACTGAATCAATTCTAAATAAATCAATTCTAACTGAATCAATTCTAAATAAATCAATTCTGACTGAATCAATTCTGACTGAATCAATTTTGACTAAATCAGGTGCTGATCAATTCTAGTACTGATCAATTCTAAATAAATCAATTCTGGTGCTGATCAATTCTAAATAAATAAATTTTGATTGAATCAGGTGCTGATCAATTCTAAATAAATCAATTCTGACTGAATCAGGTGCTGATCAATTCTAAATAAATCAATTCTAAATAAATCAATTTTCACTAAATCAGTTCTGACTGAATCAATTCTAAATAAATAAATTCTAAATAAATCAATTCTGACTAAATTGAATCAATGCTGACTGAATCAATTCTAACTAAATAAATCAATTCTAAATAAATCAATTCTGACTGAATCAATTGAATCAATTCTGACTGAATCAATTCTATCTAAATAAATCAATTCTGACTGAATCAATTAAACCAATGCTGACTGAATTGAATCAATGCTGACTGAATCAATTCTAACTAAATAAATCAATTCTGACTGAATTGAATCAATGCTGACTGAATCAATTCTGACTAAATAAATCAATTCTGACTGAATTGAATCAATGCTGACTGAATTGAATCAATGCTGACTGAATCAATTCTAAATCAGTGCTGACTGAATCAATTCTGACTAAATCAGAATTGATTTAGTCAGAATTGAATCAATGCTGACTGAATTGAATCAATGCTGACTGAATCAATTCTAAATCAATGCTGACTGAATCAGTGCTGACTGAATCAATTCTAAATCAGTGCTGACTGAATCAATTCTAAATCAGTGCTGACTGAATCAGTGTTGACTGAATCAATTCTGACTAAATCAGTGCTGACTGAATCAGTTCTGACTAAATCAGTGCTGACTGAATAAATTCTGACTAAATCAGTGCTGACTGAATCAATTTTGACTGCGGACTGAATCACTGCAGACTGAATCAATTCTAACTAAATCAATTCTAACTAAATCAATACGGACTGAATCAATTCTGACTGAATCAATTCTGACTGAATCAATTCTAACTGAATCAATTTTGACTGAATCAATTCTAACTGAATCAATTCTAACTGAATCAATTCTAACTGAATCAATTCTGACTGAATTAAAATTCTAACTGAATCAATTTTGACTGAATCAAAATTTTGACTGAATCAAAATTTTGACTGAATCAATGTAACTGAATCAATTTTGACTGAATCAAAATTCTAATTGAAAGAATTCTAACTGACTCCTGAATCAATTTTGACTAAATCAACCCTAACTGAATCAATTTTGACTAAATCAACCCTGACTGAATCAATTCTGACTAAATCAACCCTGACTGAATCAATTTTAACTAAATCAGTCCTGACTGAATCAATTTTGACTAAATCAACCCTGACTTCTGACTGAATCAACCATGACTGAATTAATTCTAACTGAATCAACCCTGACTTAATCAATTCAGCACAGAATCAATGTTGAATCAATTCTGAGTGAATCAGTGCTAAATCAATTCTGAGTGAATCAGTGCTAAATCAATTCTAAGTGAATCAGTGCTAAATCAATTCTGAGTGAATCAGTACTAACTGAATTCTGAGTGAATCAGTGCTAAATCAATTCTGAGTGAATTAGTGCTAAATCAATTCTGAGTGAATCAGTGCGCCAAATCGATTATGAGTGAATCAGTGCTAACTGAATTCTGAGTGAATCAGTGCTAAATCAATTCGGAGTGAATCAGTGCTAAATCAATTCTGTTTGAATCAGTGCTAACTGAATCAGTTCTGACATCACTACATCAGTTCTGACTGAATCAATTATGTCAGTGCTTAATCAATTTTGACTGAACTAGTTCTGTCTGAATCATTTCTCTCTGAATTAGTGCTGCATCAGTTCTATCTAAATCAGCTTGACCTCAAATATAGATTATATTACCAAAAGTGTCTTTGCACACTCTCCCCATAAGTCTCTTATATATAAGTCCTAGGCTTTGTCAAACCATGACCGCACTTATGGGGTGCCCAAAATATGTCCCTGATATAACTCAAGTCTTATATAAGCCAGCTTTTGTTACAATGGTAGCCCTTTGGCCATGTATAATGTAAAATACCTAATATAAGGTGGGATTACAAAGTGGTACTGAAAGATCCTTGCCCCCTCTGCAAATTCTGGGGTGCTAGCAGTGGAAGTAGCACTTCTTGCATAGGGCAAAGTCTCCCACTCGGGGCCTCGCCCCCCCACGGATATCCGGACAAGAGACTAATCCCTCGGTTCTTTCAAAACCGAATTCGGAAAAACTTCTCTCACCCAGCAGACATAGGCGATTCCACACCGAGAAAAATCTATTCTAACGTAGTCAAGAACCTTAACTAACCAAACTGATCCGACCGAACCCGTAAGTCACAAGGTCGGATCAAGGAAGAGACTTGCACTTAGATCATAGAGACTAACACTTTTTTCCTCATCAAGAGGCACAGTCGTTGATTCATTTCCACAAAACAAGGACTATCTAGGATTTACTTCAACTATCTCGTAACTTAACAGAATTGCGTCTTATTTTAGGGATCTATCAGTCTAGCCTAACCCCATCCAATCCCATGGGTTAGCCAACTGCCCAACCACTATAGTGATAGGATCCATTTAGGAATTTGGTTATGTTTTGCCATGGGTACCAGGCAAAAGAGTTCCCAGGCCCCCTAGCCGGCGCTTTAAGCAAACTTCAACATAGTCACACCACTTACACACCCAATATGAAATTGCCTATTTCACAGATTTAGCTATCTTTAAAACAATCTTTCAATGAAACCATAGTATTACTGATCATAATCCTCCAAAATATCTAGCTTGAATTCTAATTTCCAATCATTCCTTCATCGGTGTACCTATGGCGTCGTTGGCAACCAGAATGCTCACCACCTGTTCACTCAAGGGCCTTTTCAATAGTTCCTAGCTCATAGTACCCGAGAATATAATCACATAAGAAAATCCAGATGGACTCTCCATTGCAAATTAGCACGATCAACCAACAGATCCATATAAAAGAGCCATGGACTCATCCGTTGAGGACCAGCAAGGCCAATCATCCAGATCCATGCCCAAGTTCAAAAAGCAACTCTAACTCCTTGTTCCATTTTCTTCCCTGATGCATGCATGGGTATCTTCAATGACCCAGAGCCCAAGCACCATGTGGTCAACACCCTCTAGGTTCCTTTGCAGGCCACCTAGCGCTTCACTCATAGACCGCTTCCTTGGTCCCTCATCCACCATACCGGAAGCTCACCATTTAAATCGCTGGTCAAGACCTCGGCTGACCTTGCTACGCGAGACGTCCTCCATTGACTCTCCATCAGCTGTTGCAACTTTATCACTTAGGTCTCTACGACCTCATTCACAAGATGGTCAAAATGCTTTCCTAGCATTCTTGACATAAAATAGTCATTTAAAAACAGGTTTCATAAATACAGTTTCTAATGAACTCTCATCTTTCCACATTGTTCCACATCATTTCTCGTTATTCCACATTCTTCTACATCAATTCACATTGCTTATTTCACATCCAGTCATATGTATTTCCATCGTCTTCATCCATTCTCATCCAATCACATCATATTACATCTCATCACATCTATCCTCATCACATCACGTCATAACATATCCACATCTCATCCAATCACATCATATTACATCTCATCACATCTATCCTCATCACATCACGTCATAACATATCCACATCTCATCCATTATCCACACACATCTCATCCATTCATATCACATCACATCCATCTACATTCATTTAGATCCACATCACATCTACATATCATCACATCACGTTCACATCTATTTACATCCATTCACATATACCCAAGTCCACATCACATCACATCTCATCCATTCATATCTAACCAGATCCACATCACATCACATCCATTCACATCTACCCAAGTCCACATCACATCACATCTTATCTGTCCACATCATATCTCATCCATTCATATCTAACCAGATCCACATCACATCACATCCATTCACATCTCATTACATCACATTTACATCTCACCACATCCATTCAGATATCATCACATCACATTCACATCCATTCACATCTCATCACATCCACTCACATCTCATCACAAGCATTCGCATCTCATCACACCCATTCACATCCATCACACCCATTCACATCCCACATTCATTCACATCTTGTCACATCCATCCTCATCTTATCACATATTGTTCACATCCATCCACATCACATCACATTCATTCCATCCACATTACATCACATTTACATCTACCCATATCACACCACATCCATTCACAGCTCATCACATTCATCCACATCCATTCATTCATTTACATTCACATCTATCCACATCCATCCATTCATTCACATTCACATCTATCCACATCCATCCATTCATTCACATGCACATCTATCACATCACATCTCATTATCATCCATTTACATCACATCACATCTCATCACATCCAGTCACATCTCATCACATCACATTCACATCTTATCACAGCACATTCACATCTTATCACATCTCCTCTTATATTATCACAGCACATTTACATCTCCTTTTATCACATTCACATCTCATCTAATCACATCGCATCCATTTACATCCCATCACATTCATTTACATCCATTTATATCCCATCACATTCATTCAGATCCACATCACATCTTATCACATCCACTTTTAGTACCGTTTTCTACTTTGGATACTAATAGGACTTTTCTAAGTTTTTGCCAATTGCTTGTCCTAGTTAAAGGTACTTCTTCTCGATCCCATTGAATCTACGTATCAGAGTGTTGTTGAAGGTTTAAAAAGGAAAAATAAACCTTATCAGAATTGAATAGTAAAAACTTAGAAAGAGCATTTACGTATTGTATTTTCATTCCTTAAGCTTCATTAATGAGAATTAATTCTAAACTTCCGTTTACTCATTGGATCCTCGATCCTCCCAGGGCTTCCAAATTCTCTTTTTCTGAATAGGAATTATCCAAGTTTTCTCGATGGATACTTTCACATTCTTCAAATTTCTCAATTAAGATATATTCAATATTCTTTTTTTTGAATAAAAGATTCATGGGATTTATAAAAATCAATTCTACCCATATTTCTCAATAAAAATAATAATACTCAAAATTCCACTTTTGATAAATACTCATAATTTGAATTATGCCAAAAATTTCTCTTTTAACATTTAATTGTTTGGATCTCGAATATCATGGAAATTTCTCTTTTTGCATAAAAATAAATTTACCAAAAATTTATCTTTTCTCTTAATTAAATATTTATGCATAAATACTAAAAATTTATTTTCCATGAATATGATGAAAATCATTCTTTTTGCATAGGATGTCAAATCCTAGAATATGGTAGGAAGTCCTCTTTTAGCATTATGCATAAAAATAAGATATGTATTATTTTTTGAAAATTTTACCATAGCTTCGCTCTGCTATTACTGATAATTCTCAATTTTTCCTAAAAGAGTAAAAGCTTGTAATGAAAATATGATAGTAGTTCCTCTTTTATACTTAAAATCAAACTATGAATTCAAATCATAATTTTAACTATAATTATAAACATAACTATGATTATCCCACTAGATTAAGCTAATTTCAACATTCCTCTTTTCCCAAATTGTTGGGATAATTCATTTCTCATTTAGAATGAATTAAAGTAGTTTTTAACTACTCATAAATAATCTAAAAGAATTTACCATTATTTTAATAGCACATAATCATCAAAATATAATTTTCTTAATCTCTAGCTTATCAAGCCTAGAATTTAGCTTTGAATTAAGAGACTATCATTGAGAAGCATCCTTTTCCAAGGGATTTAGCCATAAAGATGGCTATTCTTTTAGAGACAAATTTACTTAAAGAAAGCATTATAAATAAGCATAAAGATTAACTTTCTCTTAATTAAACATTAAGATTTTTAGGGAAAGCTTGATTTGAATTAAAACAATCATTTTGAAAGCTTCTCAAGCTTGAGAGTGGTTGAAAAGAAGAAAGTTATTGAGATAATTTGAAAAAACCATATAAATCAATTTTACCTCCAAGTTTGGCTTGATTCTTTGTTTAGCAGCAGTGAAGCCCCTAACTAATCAATTGGTCCACCAAGAGGAGGAGAGCAACTCCAAGAGTTGTTGTAGAGAGAAAGAAGCTCCAAGCTCCCAAGAGAGAGGAAAATTTAAGGGATAATAGAAAATATGATTTTTTAATATAATACTAGCATGGTATAGCTCCAATATGAAAATACAAAGGAATGAGGGTCTATTTATAGGTGAGGGAGACCACTAACTAAGTCCAACTGGGTTCTATAATTTTCCAGGTGTAGTTTGACTCAATTTGGACAAGATTTGGACTAGTTTGGCTCCCTTTTTTATTTGGTTTGATCCAGGAGAGAGGAGAGATAAAAATATCATAATTTTTTGAATTAAAAAAACGTTACACACATCTGAAAAAGTCACCTACCTCAAAGGCTCCCCTTTCCTTACCAAGGTGTCAAAAATGCATCATTTCTTCAAAATATCTCATTTTTTTGGTAATATCTCTTAATTTCTAACTAATAAACCTTGTACTCAGTCAACTCTTCATCTTATGTGAGCATTTACTCTTCATCTTATGTGAGCATTTACTCATTTTTGGGTATTTTCTTTTATTCTTTGGATTTATCTCATCCCAACACTTAGAGTAATCCAATTGGCCCATTGGAACCTTAATTGGACCATAATCTAAAAATTTCTAAAAATGTAGACCCTTAGGCTAAGGACCCTTATACCATTTTCAATTAATTCCTAATGCACATTGGAAAGTTCATTTTGAACTTCTAATTCAGGGGTATCCATTTTAGACATTAGGAGGATTTTTTATATCCAAAGATATCTCAATTTTGGATTATCTCTCTCTAGATATTTTCTCTCTCTAGGCCAAAACAGGGTAAAACAAGATCTTTCTTCTATTTCAGAGAGGGGAATAATTACAAGAATAGAAGGGGAGGTTCTTATACCTTTACACCTCAAAAGCTGGAGGGAGGAATCTTACAGGTACAAAAAAGGAGTGACATCCCCCTGCCTAAGCTAGCTTCCATGCTCAAAGAGGCGATTATCGAAAGACCATCGAGTTGGCAGCAAAATTGTGGAAGTGGATCAATCCTTTGGGTGGTAGGGGCATGTTTATAAGTATCTTTATAAACTCGGCCCTTTGCAAAACCATGGAAATCACCATTTTAGTTGATATTATATGGTGCCCCGAGTTTAAAAAATTCCCTTTGTGGGTCACATGAACCTCATGCTCATGTTCTCTAAATTGGCTTCCGCCACTCTTTCCACTAAGATTCTAGATAAGCCTTCAACAGGTGACATGTCCATTCAATATATTTGCAAGGTGGCCTCTACTAGCTTGTGGTGGGCTGCAATTGTAGAGACCAACTTATTGTACCTTTTGATGTTTTCATGCTATAGTAAACTGACACCTTCTAGGGGCATATCATATACATCCTCCTTTGAGGTTTTCTCATCTTCAGTCTGATCCCATTCCATGGGAGGGTTGTTTCAATGTGACCCTTCTAGCCATAAGCCCTCCTTAGGTTTGCTAGTCTGAATTTTGGGTCCCTTTTGTGTGGGTTTGGCTACGGGGAGAGGTACTTGTTGGCAGCTCCAAAAGAGTGTCAGCTTCTTTGTCCACCTTCCCTTTTCCTTTATCCATGTGTGAGCCACCTTTGTGCTCCTTTTTGCTTTTATGGCTAGAATCTGTTTGATTTCCCTAACTTCACCTTTGTGCTCTGGTTTGAACTTTTGTTCTTCCTCAGTGGCCCATTCTTGATTTTGATAGCAAGTCATCAAGGTCATTATGCTCGTCTATCGGTAGGAGTTCAGGGTATGTAACATGTTCTATGTTAAAGTAGTAGGCATTGTCTTCTGTTTTCTTCTCCATTTGTTTTGAAAATTATTATATATAGCACTAAAAACGGTGTTAGAGAGTATGCTAGGTACTTAAGCATACTAAGATTTTGATACCTTGTAATAGCATGCCTCTTATGTTGCCTGCTTGCCAGCTATGCTATGTCCTAAAAGCATTGTTCAGCCTGAAAGTATGCTCTATGCATACACCTCTACTTCCAACACTATCTTCTATCCTTGGTTTGGCTTTTCTAGGGTAGCATTATTGAATAAGCAAAACCAATCTATGAAAGTATGCTCTATGCATACACCTCTACTTCCAACACTATCTTCTATCCTTGGTTTGGCTTTTCTAGGGTAGCATTATTGAATAAGCAAAACCAATCTATGAATTTGGTTATAATGGTGTGTTGGTCGGTGGTGTAGATGTCCATGGACTCCTACAGGGATATGGAACCTTAAAAGATTAGCAAGGTAATGTATGTGTCCATTATCACATGCACCTATTTATTTATGATCTCCAAGCATCGAGCAAAGGCAAGGGCACTTGTAGTGATATATTCTAATATAGTTAAGGACAAGCTCTTTCTCTACATCTGGCTCTAAGGATGGAGAAGAGAGAGTTGGCTTCCAACTTCCTTTTGCTTTAGTGCCACCACC